>NC_133169.1:21672710-22922710 GCF_040802235.1 Manis javanica
GGCTACATTTGAATAAATAAGATAGGTAAAGCTACTTAGGCATTTTAGATAAGATTATATTTTTCCTTTTGATTGACTATTATGTGTTGCTGTATTAACAAAAGTGATTTTCAGGAAGTTCACTGTGGGGATTCTATGAAATGTTGAAATGATAATATAAAACATCTTTAATTTCTCCATGAAGGAGACCTTTTTTGGCCATCCACCTATATTTTAAAACTTGCCTCCAACAAACAAATACATACACATCTTATCCACCTTTCCTGCTGTATTTTTTTCTCCATAATAATACGTATCACTATGCAACACCATATATATGTAATTATATATTTGTTTACAACATGCCTTCAATCAGAATGCAGGTTTCCTAGGGGAAGACTCATCTGTCTTGTTTTTCCCCAACCATGGTAATCCCAGAATGACCTAATTATTAATCAAATAACTATAAGCATGAATTAATGATTAATTTAAGATAGAAATATTCAAACACCATATTTAAAAGGAATTTGTAATAACAGTACAAATAATCTATTCTATTAAAGAAATGTATGCTATATTCAAGAATATCAAAGTTTATAATCAGAGGGATTTTTACACTTTTGAGGGGCATATGCATTTATGTGTAGACCTCACAAATATGCATGTTTACACTGAATTAAATCTGAACTCTGAGAAGAAAGACATTCCATTTTAAATAACTATAAATGATAAAATTTAGTGTTTACATTTTTTTCTTATCCTAAAGAGTAATAATACATGAAAAGTAGAAAAGTATTAATAAACAGAAAAATAATCCCACTCTTAACATTTTGGTGTATGGATCTATCTATTCTGGCTTTTTAATTGTGGAAATGAAGTTGCAACTCAACAGCAGTAACATGTTATTATATTTATTTTATTTAATACTATATCATTAGCATTTCAAGGTCATTAAAAACTCAACATTTTATATTGTCCGGAAAATATTGATTTTTAATGTTGGTAATTTTCAACATTTTCAAAGTTTCCTAAAGTTATTCATTTAGTCCATGTTTCAGAAAATATTCTTTGAACTCCTACTATACATTAGCTACTTTGCTGTGATTATAAAACTAAACAAAAGCAGCAGGGGCTTTGCACACATGGACATGTTTTCTTATGAAAAAGGGACCAATGTTAAACACTGAACAATGAAAGAACAGATTACAATTATTTCTATATAGGACCGAGATAGATCCATGTTATCATAACTGGGAGACCATATTACATGTATCTGTAAATACAGATTTCATAATAAGGGTAGAGAAAGAAGCTTCCATTATACATCCATGCTTATTTATAGTTGTCTATACATTTTATCTATTTCATTATTTGCTATTTAGGAACTTAAGAAAGTGTGGAAATGTAGTTATGTGAACACTGGCACTTTAAGGCCATTGATATATGTATAAAAATATTAGATCTGGTAATGTTAGGATTAATAGGAACTCATAGTGAACAACACAAAAATTCTATTTAAACATTGGTATTATGAAAAAGAAATGATTTACTTCAGCAGGAATTTTCTTAATGTGTAATTTGGCTATTTTACACACATGCCTGTTTGCTTGTCAAAGGTAACACTTTTTAGAATATTCACATAAAATTTCTGAATAGTAATATGATGAATCTAAGAATTATTTTTCAAAATGTGCACATTTTTAATCATGTCTCCAAGTATATAACCTCATAAACAAAGTGTTTTTCATTTAAGTCACAGAATATACACAACATTGCAATTAGAGAAAATACATATTGCTCTTTACAGCATTTATCTTTTACGTCCTTGCCTATATGACTTAATAACACATGAAGACTTTGAATCTAAGTTTGTGTGTGCATGTGTGTGTGAAGATGGTGAATATACATGTTTTGCATACATGCCTGATCAAGTTAATTCTTATATTGAGGTCCACAAAACAGCAGCCACTCCAGTGGCCCATGTCACACATGTAATAAATCTAAGTCATCCTGCACTTGAGGAAACCTCTGCCCAGGAGACCTAACAACAGTCACTCTCCTCCAACTTGGCTTTAGCTAACCTACCTTTTCCCAAAAAAATGATGAGCTAGCCTTATCAGGAAATCCTTGATTTCTAGCCAGTCAGACCCTGTTTCCACATTGCTTCTTCTAATACTCTGTAAAACTCGGCTTTGCCTCACTTTTCTCAGGCAGATGCTCTGCTGCTTGTGAGACTATTTTACTTTCTTCAGTACTTACATGGATCAAACTGAAAATCAGAGTAACACTGAGCAAATGAGAAAACTAAATATTTAGGTTGCTTCTCCAATTATGAAAATTGAAAATTATCTGTATCATTTGGAACATAAAAACCAAAACAAAGAGACAGACTGGGCATTTCAAATGACAAAACTAAAACAGTTTAGCAATGGATTTGATGTCCTTTATTCAGAGAAAGAAATTCATGGATTTGGGGGAATAGAACCTCACAAGCAGCAAAGTATTGCCTGAGAAATGTGGGGCAAGAGCGAATTTTATAGAGCATTAGAAGAGGTGATGTGGAAACAGTGTATAATTAGCTAGAAATCAAGTTGTAGTCCCTGGATTAAACCAACATACCATGTTAGCTGCTACATGTTTATAAAAACTTCTCAGACAACTGTAAAGACAATGTTTGAAGCATTTAGAGCTGTGCCTGAAACCCTTAACTGTGACCAGTGTGAGATAAATGAATGGGTGTTATCCTCTCTTCAGAAACTGGTTGGCAAGTCATGTTCAGTATAGACAGGCATGACAGATTTTGAAAATATTAATCTAAAACTGGAAAGATCATATTGTTCAGATTCCTTAAGAACCTCAGAAAAGACACCAGAAAATTCGATCTAACATTTTAAAATTATTTAGACCTTCAAAAATCAAAAAAGTAAATGTCAATGGGAAAATGACACCTGTTATAAGGAAAGTCATGAAGCATGGCAAGTTATGCTGTAAATTCTTTGTAAATATTTTCTGCTGTGATAGGTAACTACAAACATACTGATACCCAGAGCAGCTATAGGATTTCTAGAATTTATAAGTGAATTATTCTCCCCATAAATATTACCTACTCTAAGCTTAGTTCCCAGACGTCCAGTTCTGGGGAAGTGGGAAAGGGAAAAGGAGTGAATTTAAAATTTTGAGCCTCAATCAAAAACTAAAGAGGATGTTGAGTATTTTTGATGTCAGGCATTTATTTTAGGTTTGTCACTGTGGGCAGAATTAAAATATTTTTAAAAATCTTCTTTTGATTTCTCTCATTTGTAAAAACTAATAATTTCACAGAATTTAAAATCTTGACGTATTGATACCCTGTTTCAACTTACTATTTTATATGTTGAAAACAATGAGATATTTAGAGTTTTTAATCTAATTTTTGAAAGGTGACTGATGTTCCCTTGTGGCCTAAGGAGGCAGCAAGCTACCATTGACCATTCTCATTTGAAGGTAGGAGAGGAATTGTTCTAGATTCCCTGGTCCTTTTTCCGATGAGCAGTTCTTTATGCTTAGGTTGATCCAACTCCCTGTAGCTGAGGGTCTGAGGCATGTATTTCCCTCACTGGGGTGTCATTCAAGCACAAAGCTACTCATGAAAGGTTAAATATTGTTTCATACTCTTGTATGGGGATTTCCCTTTTCATTTGTGAAAACTGAACATGTCCCTTTCATGAGTATCTGTTACAATTCATCAATGAGAACAAAAAATTACCCTACATTTTTAGACTTTAGGAGGGGAGCAGTTTTCCTGAGGCAGCTCAGTCCACTACACTGACTTGAATTCTGTTTATTTATTTAGCATAAAGTTAGAGAACGGGTATTGATAAAATATTATAAATATTTAAAATACATTCATACAATAGAGTAAAATTTCCCCTCCATAAACATTATGAGCTGGCAGCAGGTAGATCACTCTTATTAAACAAAAAATTGTACCTTTATGTATTTGACAATTTGAGAAGAAAAATATTAGCAATCCTTTTAACTTAACTTTCACTTATACTTTACACAACATTTATGCATCCAATATAGCACAATTAAAATTTTTTTAGAGATCAGATCATTACCAAAGAAATATTGCTTTTTGATATTTTCCTATTCACAAATGAATATATCCAACTTTTGACTTCACACATTTCTCTCAATTCTCCCACACTGAACCACAGTAGATGTACACAATCTCCTGTCATTAATGCCAGATGTGTATTATTTATTATTATTCAGCTTTTATTTTTCTTAAAAGGATTTTATAATTTTATATCCCTGTAACCCAATTTTGAACAATGCAAAGGAAGTTTATGTTAACCTAGTTTCAGTGTTGCTCATAACCTTTTATTTTATAGACTGCATCCTGAATATGAAATTATATTTCATTTCTTGATTAGTGAGAATTCCATGCAAGGATTTTTTTTTAATTAAGTATATGTACAATCTATTTTTGTATACTTACAGGGTTAAAAAATATATTTCTCTTGCCTCTTTACATGAAAGTTAGCTTGTGTATATATAAAATCCTTGAGTCTTAAGATTTATCCTAAATTCTGCTGTATTACATCATTGTCTTCTGGAATGTGTGTTACAGAGTCAAAGTATTGTAGCCAGAATAAAATATAGTAATAGTCACTCCTTTTAAGTCATTCAAAATCGTAAGTAGTGTCCCCTTCTAGTCTTTCTATATCATTCAGAGAAAGTAACTTGATGTTGGCAGAGGGTTATTTTAAAGCAGGAGGCAGAGCCTTTGTATAAGAAGTAATACAGTCAGGGAGAGTGGGGAACTAATATTGCTAGCATACATTATTACAGGTTTTACATTCAAGTAGTCAACCCATGTTAAGTTAAATTTTGTGTATGGTTTGTCTTTTCTTTTGTATGTGTCCAGTTTTCTTTCCTACCACCATAAAGGATATACATATTTTCCTGTTCACAAATGAATTTGTGAAATATATATATATATGTATATATATATATATATATATATATATATGTGTGTGTGTGTATATATATATGTATACACACACACACACAGACAAATATTATCTCACTTACATATGGAATCTAAAAGACAAAACAAACACAAAGAAATAGAGCCAAGTTCACAGATACAGAGGATACCCTGGGGACAGGAAAGGGGATCAAATGCTACTAACTTGAGTTTAAAAATAAATAAGTCACAGGTATGTCACGTACAGCATGGGAATTATAGTTAACAGTACTGTATTGGGTCTTTGAAACTGGCTAAGAATGTAGACCTTAAAATTTCTCATTACAAGGAAACAAAAGAGAAAAATACTGCTGACGGATGTTATATTGGTTTATCAGGGTGATCATTTCACAGTGTATACAGATGTCAAATCATTACCTGAAACTAACATAAATATTATTATGGGACTTCAAAGATTCATACGTACTTTTAATTCAGACTGCCAAGAAACCGTGTGTTGGCTTGGTATAACATTCCAACTCCGCACCACTAAGAAAAGCCTGATAGAAACTTTGGTCTAAAAACTCTGCCCAACCAAGTACCTTCCTGCTGCACATTTGAGAAAGGAATGCTGACAATAGAAATATCTGTAAGCACCATGTCTGTGTAAAGCTTAAAGATTAGGTCATGTCGAAGCAAAAATAGATGAGCTCTAAAAAATACCACAGATCTAGGAAAACTAAATCTAGAGGCCTTGGGGATATTTGCTTTGGAAAGCCATCTTTAGAAATAATGTTCCTGTCCAACATCAGAAGAAAATTTCAGTACTAGGCTAATAGTATGCAAAAACATATGTAAGATGGCATGGTCTCTTTAAAAGAGCATACTGGGAGGTGAGGAAGGCAGAAAGAGAAAACAAATGTGATTAAAGAAAAGATGGATGAGATAAGGGAGGACTTCAGGGAACTAGAATTGCAATAATAAAATAAAAATCATATGGACGGCACACACAAACAGAATTGACACTTTAAATAACTGCAGCAGGATATGAGGAAAATATGAGAAAGTTATCTTAGAACAGAAAGGCAAGGAAATATAAAATTTCAAATAAAGAGCAAGGTGATAATTTGAAGGACAAAAAATATGAAAACTATGAATCAGATGTGCTGTAGAACAATTTATGTACATGGAAAATAATTAAAAATCAGATGGAAAAACATCTTAATGAGTTGAAAGGGATATATGCTTATAGACTAAAATGATTTAACAATATTTCAAGGCAATACCAGTAACTTAAACACTTAACAGACAAATGTTGGTAAATGCATGCATACTGTCTCAAAATAAGCATAACATAGCTCCTACAAGGAAGTGAACAATGTTTTCACATCTTCAATTTCCAGTGAATAATTTATTTCAGCAATGGAGGAAACTGCCTGTGTTAGAACTAAGAAAGTTCAAATGACTTGTTTCAAAGTTTAAATTTTCAACTTACAAATACTGGCAATTTCTTCTATTAGGAGTCGGCGTCAGCATACTTAATAAGGCAGTAGTGCCTATTACAAAAAAAGGCTAACATTTCACCCCCTGTACTGGAATATGAACTGTAAGCCAAATAAAGTAAAATGGACCCTGTGAATAGAGGCTTAGGCAATGTGTAATGTACAACAGCTAAGTTGGCAAAACCTTTGCTTGACCTTAAAGAACTATACTTGTTAGAATTATTTCCAAATCAATAACCATTAGCCCCAAACAATGTTGATTTGTGATTTTCTGAAAGGTAAATGGCTCAAACAAAGTCCTTGCAATAAAATCTTCTTAACAGGAAGCCAATAAATCTGACTTTCATGAAGGCCAATAAATAATGAAAAGCCTGGCATTTTATTTTTAATCAGCAAAAATTTAAATGCACTGGCATATACAATGTCAGTACTGCAAAAAAGTTCTGCAATTATATATTGATATGTACAATGTTTCAAAAATGAAGAAGCATACATCCCTTCATCATTACAATATAATCTGAAGACTGTAAAGTTTATATGTATCCTTTAGTTTGGAAATATGTAATGGAAATATTTATGCAAATCCAGAGGATGATTCTCAGTATCATTTATAAGGGAAGAAGTAAAATATTCTCATTCTCAAATTTACATCCTCCACTCCCTTATAAAATTAAAATAATAAAAATAGTAGTGTTGTTATGTCAATATTAAATTTATAATATAATTTATGTGTTATTTTATTTCATATAGCATAGTTTTTACCATTCTACTTTCTTATACTTTACAGGGGAGCATGTGATCTACTTAGACTGAATGTTTATGAAGTATAATGACTACAAAGAAAGCAATAATAACAGAAGAGATTATTATAAAATTTAGGAAAATGGAAGATAAAGAAAATGTTTCCTCAATTGTGTAAAGTATGCCCAGAAAAAAATACTAGAAAGAAATACACTAAAAGTTAAATTTGACTTATAGAATTATTATAATTTAAATATTTATGCCAAAATGAGTTCCAGAAAATCAAGTGATTTTGTTTTCTTCATAGTTTTCAATATAATATCAATTAATTTATTAATTGAAAATTATAAAATTGTGTTGTGAGAAATGTAATGTTAAATTCCGGATTAACACTTAGAACACTGTATTGCAAGCAAGTTACTTAACTTTCTCTCATACCTTTTAGGGGGTTCTAAATAAAAGTTATTTCAGGGATAGTATGAGAATCAAAAAAGACAATGAATATAAAGTAATCAGTATACTGCTGGGAACCTAAGAGGATACTCTATAAGCATTTAATTTTCTGCCATACATTTGATCTTTGTATTTGTTTATTTCTCTTTTTATATTTAAAATGTTAGACTCTTGAAATCAAAGACTTCTTATTACATCAAATAAAATTTCCAGATGAGCTTTGAAAATATTTTTATACCATACAGCTAGCTACAAGGGTATAAAGAACAGGAATTGCTTCTAAGCAGTGTTAGTCAAAGTAATTTTGTGTTCTCTACTGTTTGGACAGTGCGCTTTTGTCTTTTAACTTTATATGGAAAAAAAAGAAGTTATTACATCTTGTTATCAAAAAAAAGTTCTCGTAAATTGCAAGTTATTTAAAACACTCTGTGTGTTTGTATGCACACACTTAATATTAACAGAATACTAAAAATAAGCTCTAATAATGGATTACATATGAAAGTGAAAAAAATAAATCAAAATCAAATGAATAAAGTATGTAAAGTACTTGACTTTATATATCTATAAAATCACTTTAATTATTTTAAAATATGCATGGAAGTTTGCATATTAAAAAATCAACTTGTGAATTAGTTGATTTTCCTCAAAATTATAAAAAAAGGAGAAACTGATTCTCCCTGAGAGTCTCAAGAAGGAATGCAGTCCTCTATTCCATTATCAGTCTGACCTCCAGTAATACTAAGAAAATAATTTATGTTGATTTAAACCATTAGACTTGTGGTAATTTGTAGCAGCAGAAATAGAAAATCAATGTTTATTGAAACTGAAATATATCATGAATGGAAATTTTGTGGTTTTCATTCAGGAAAAGGATGCTTTCTAGTTCTCTCTCTTCCTCTCCATTAATACCACACAACCCAAAATTATCCTCAAGTTCTCTACTAAAAAATAGTCTCTGCCCAACCTTGTCTCACTCTTTTCTTGTTAACATTGCATGGCTTCTTGTAAATGTTATCTGAAATCTCTGTCTTCTTTCCAGATATCTTTAGTGGGGTATAATTGATAAGAAATAACTACACATATTTAATATATACATTTTGATGAGTTTGGACATATGCATACACACATGATACCACCACAATGGGAGCAATAGAGACATCTAGCACCTGCCGGAGGTCACTGTGACTTTTTTTGGGTTTTTTTTGTTTATGTTTCTGCTTTTTGTGGTAAGAACACTTAACATGAAATGTACTGTCTTAAATATTGAGGTGTACATTACAGTATTGTTAACTATAGGCACTGTGTTGCCCAAGTTATCTAAATTACTCAAGTTAAATATACTTTCTGTTCTCCATGTCTACTTCTTTTTAATAATATCATCATAATAATATCATCATAATCATAGTCATTTTGGTTAAACTGTCAACTCTTTCCTTTCCTTACTCCAAAATATGGTAGACATCAATTCTGTTTCTGAACTATATCATCCTTAATTCTATCCTTTCTTTCCTTTATTCTTGCTACTACCTTAAAACTTTAGATTTTATCTTTTCTCCATATTTTGTGATAGCAATTTGATCTCCCTGAATTCATGCACTCCTTTCTTAGCCTCAATCTTTTCCAAATAAGCCTTTTTGAAGCAACATTTAAATCATTTCATTGGATTCCTCAAAGACTATTTATTTAAAAAGCCTCATAGATCTTAGATTCAAGACCACAAAATCTGTTCAAAATCAACTTTTTAACCTTTTAATAAAATAAAAAGAAACATTAAGTGCTTGCTGTAAGTTAGACACGACTTTAGCCCCATTACATGTATGCATTCATTTAATACACATTAAGAGCCTACTATGTGGCACATAATCTAAAGTTGATATAATAATAGCAGTGAAAACTAGAAAAGAATGCCTGCCATTCATTCGTGAGATTTCATTCAAATGTTTGAACTTTCAGTACAATAGAAAAGACTGGCATAAAACTAATAATAAACAATCAAGAAAAATCAAGCAGAGAAGGGCTGTGTAAACCAATCAGAGACTTTACTAAGTGTGAAAAGCCTTCAACATGAGGAGGTAAGAAAGCGAGCCATATGACTAACCAGCCAAAAAGTATTCCAGGGAACAGCATACGCGAAGACTTTGAAGTAGTGCATTTGGTGTGTTGCTACGAAAAAGCAAGAAGACAGAGATCTGGAGCTCAGTCAGTGAGGACATGAGCAATAAGAAAGGTGGTCAGTTCATTTAGTACACATGTGTCAACGAACTGGTTTTTATTTCTGTTTTTAGTGAGATGGGAAAATTTCGGAGACACTGGAGCAAATGACTGACTTAATATTCCTTATAGGTTAATAGAATCTTTCTTGATGTTAAGTCAAATATATACTGAAAGGGAGAAAAAGTAGAAGCGGAAACAAGTAAGTCACCAGTGAGACAATTCAGGTGCTTAATCACCATACCAAGGCAAAAAGAAATGGTAGAACTGCCTGGGTTTGCTGATCACGGGCATCCTGAACTTGGTAGTTTTTAACGTAATTTTAAAATACTATATCTCTTATTGTATTTCTTTTCATCTTTTTGTTCTCTTTTCTCTAAGTGTTATCAAATATAGATTGATTATATCAGTATTACATGGTATCAAAACAATTGTCGATATGAGGACACAGCTACAGGAGACAGTTCAGGTAAGCATGCTTTTATCGATGCCGTCAGAATGAACGCAGCACGGTAAAAGCCTCTTGAAGGTATAGATGACACCTATCCCATCATAAATGTGTACAGTCCTAGTGAATACACCTGGCTGTGTTCCAGCTTAAGACAGTTCTTCATAAAACTATTTTGTTATTTTTTTAGAGATAAGCTAACCTGCAACACATTCATACATATTTTAATTGCCATAATTCAACATTGGGTTTCTCACTTCTAAATCTGGTGTTCTCTCTTGCACAATAAGTCCCTGTGTCTTCACTTCACAGAAGGGTTTAAAAAATCTGTTTACTGGAAATAAAGAACTATTGGAGATTTTAATCAGAGTGGCAACAAGATCAGAACTGCAAGAAACATTCATCTTGTACAATAACATCCAAAAATAGGAACATTAAAGAAATGAAAGAGGGATAAGAAAGGAGGCTGTGAAGAATGACAGCAAAGTAGAAGGCAAACCAAGCACGTGTAACTAGACTGAAGGATACGTGCGTTTAGGCCTCGAGGTGTGCTCAAGAGCAGCATATGAAGCATCGATAAAATGCCAAAAATCATCATAATCAGAGCAACAGGACTTACTCTATGTCAGATACTAAGTGCTTTCCTGACATGCATTATTTAGTTGAATCCTCACATAAACACATAAGGTAAATACTATCATTTTCATTTTATAGATTATACAGATAGTCTTAAGTGCCTTATTCAAGGTTACAAGTTATGGAACTGACAAGACCATAATTCAAACCTAAACCATGCTTTTTAATTATTATGCTACTTAGCTACTCCCATACTGTCACAAAATTGAGAAGACTTACCGGGTTCAGTAATTAGGTGATAACTTTTGAATTAAGGAACAGTAGGTTGTGTTAAGAGTGAGAGGGCAAAAATACCAAATGTGTTTTCCTCTCTAAGATTTCTCATTAAAATACTTATTTTTCACAACTCTTATTTTACACATAATTTTTGGGACACTACTTTAGTTTTCATAATATCACCACCACTTCTCTAAACAAAAAAATTAACCAATGATAGAGAAATTTGTGAAGTCATGAACAGTTTTCAGGAAAATAAAATATATTGTAAGATTTGTATTCTCATTCATAATAAAGACGAACATATTTAAACACCAAGTATCACTTTAACCTATAAGGCCATTCAACACGATATTAAAATTTTAAATGCATATGAATTTTCACCTGACAATGCCACTTACAAGCATTTATTCTAAGATACATTGATTCATGTGGACAAAGACATATGAAAATACATATTTCATTTCAGTATAGATGGCAAAGAATTTAAATGTCAGCACTAGAAAATGGCTTAATGAATTGTTTTTCACACGTCCTGGAAACTACTCAACCACCACAAAAATATGGTGAATTTATATATACTGGAACTATGGTCGGGTTGCCTCAAATAAAAAATTGAGAACCAGTGAATTGAGATTCAAAAAGTAGAAAGGAGACCTAGTTTTCAGCATACATCCTTTTACACTGTTTGAATTTGTGCTAAATATGTTCATTTATTCTTGTATATATCTTTAAACTGCAACAACTTATCTAAAAATCTTATAATTAATTTTGTCTACCTGTTTCTTAAAGGGCTATGTTAGTAATACATTTTCATAATTGTAAAATATACTCAGAGATATAACATCTACAACATAACCCTTGATACATAAGATTTTAGAAACCTTTTACATCTCTAGGTATTTTCCTATAGTTTGGACGGTTGAGAAACACTTCTAAAAAAACCGAACTTCACTTTAGCCTGACCTCCTGGTTTTTTGCTTATAAGGATGTTAGAGTTGATCACTAAATATAGTTGTTTATTTCAGATTTGGCTTTTATCAGACGTTAGGTGAATCATAGAAAGAAAGGATTTTCAAACATCTCAAGTCAGTCAGCTTTGCTCTTTCTTAGCCACTTTGACAGAGTATTATTTAAGAAATAAATGCTAATGCTGTGACAAAAAAAGAAATCATGGCAGAAAGCTAAGGACTTGTAGTGCACTGCTTCACAGATTATATTTCCTCTTTGAAACAAGATAGAATCTCTGTTACCAGAACTGAATATACATAATTCAAGTTGAACTAGCAAAATACAGGGGGGAAAGGTCCAACCTACAACATAGGGCTATAGTCACCTATATTTCTTTTGACTGAGCTAAGATTTATACAGTGGGTAAAGAGGAACAAAATCTCAGTCATAATGTAAATTAGTCACAGAGAAGAAAGTACAGCATACATAAAACAGTCCATAGTTTTGTAACATCAGTATTGACAGACAGTAACTACACTAGCTGAGGTGAGCCTTTAATAATGTGTGTAACTGTCAAATTGCTATGTTGTAACTTGAAATAAATATAATATTATATATCAAAAGTATATCAATTAAAATATTTTTAAAGAAGGTTTATACAAGGCACTGAGTGTGCCTATTACAGCCAATAAAAGTCAAAAGGTTGTAATTTCAGGAAAAGGAGGAATTCAGGCTTACGAAACAGGTGAGAAGCTCAAAACTAAATTGTATAATCAAAATATATTTTAATATATGTTAGTTTCTCTTAGACTTCGCAACTTCAACCATTATAAAGGATAGTTTCCAATTCTTGGTGACATTTAAAGATCATCAACACAAAAGCAATGATGACATACCACACTTTCTTCTGAGTATGGAATATTTAAGTAATGACAAAATGAAACAAAATGTAATTTAGCTTTATGAAACAAGGTATTCATTTGATGTGATCCTCACTGTTGGAGCAAGTCTGTAAAATGAAATAGTTTAACCCATCTCTATAATTTATAGGACATCAAATCAATGGTGCTATAAACTTCTCAAATATGTTTATCCTGTTCAAATGATAACCTTACAGTATTTTTTCTTAGAAAACTTATTCCTCAGTAATATGTCTGATAGAACTTCAAGATAATGTCATAATTATTTATGGGAGGTCTCAAGAAATAGATAATTGATGACATATTATGTATTACCCTCTAGCTAGACTGTTAGTTTGAGTAGCCATGTCTCAAATAACTTTATTGTTCATCCCAGGATCTTCCTAGTAGACTTCTACACTGGTCAGAAGCATCAAACAGTAGTTTACTACCAATTCTCTCTGAACCCCTGGCCTCAAAACCCATCCTTTCCTTTGTTCAACAGTCCTAAACTATTATATTCGGGATCCTGATCCAATCCTAATCAAGGCACGCACTATCCACACTGATAGTCTCACTAAAATAAAACTGCACGATCTCCTCAATTATATTCTAACTATATATTCTCCTCTCTGAGAATTTAAGTCTCTGTTGTGGCAAGAGTCATTTATGGGGTAAGAATAAAATCACCTTTTTCTTATCAACAGGATATTTTGATAGTACTGTGGGGAAGTCAGCATTCAACAATTTTATTATTTGCTTAAGAAAATGTTATGGTTATATTTGAAAGAATATTTCTTGGTATATAATTTAACTTTTCAAAAATTATATGAAAATATAACTAATCCATTTAATTTTAAATTAATAGAATTGCAGACAATAAAATATATTGAGAAAGACTGAATATTTAAAAAAATAATGATCTACAGTATTTGATTATAATTTTTTTCTTTGTAAGATACATAGTGGAACTAAAAATATATTTAATAATAACATTTTTTAAAATAAGTATCGGGGGGCCACATTTATATAGAGGTAGTTTTGCAAAAATAAAAAAATTATGTGTAAAATAAGAACTGTGAAAAATAGGTATTGTAATGAGAAATCTTAGAGAGGAAAACAGATTTGGTATTTTTGCCCTCTTACTCTTAACACAACCTGCTGTTCTTTAATTCAAAAGTTATCACCTAATTACTGAACCCGGTAAGTCTTCTCAATTTTGTGACAGTATGGGAGTAGCTAAGTAGCATAATAATTAAAAAGCATGGTTTAGGTTTGAATTATGGTCTTGTCAGTTCCATAACTTGTAACCTTGAATAAGGCACTTAAGACTATCTGTATAATCTATAAAATGAAAATGATAGTATTTACGTTATGTGTTTATGTGAGGATTCAACTAAATAATGCATGTCAGGAAAGTACTTAGTATCTGACATAGAGTAAGTCCTGTTGCTCTGATTATGATGATTTTTGGCATTTTATTGATGCTTCAGATGCTGCTCTTGAGCACACCTCGAGGCCTAAACGCATGTATCCTTCAGTCTGAACTGTAAAATGAGGAGATTCCAAATCAATAACCCCTTGAATATCTTCAAAGGGGTTATTTTAGAGTTATTTTAGAATAATCTCTCTTGGATCATTTCATAATATTAAACACAACCTTTAGATGTTTTGCCAGAAATTATAAAACTAACTAAAATGCTATAGTGTATTACAAAACAATATAGAAGAGAACTCTAAATGCGATTTTTAAGCTATGCATTCTGTTTAGTTACCAGATGACCCTATCCACAGTTTTCTCTCTCTCTCTCTCCTTCTCTTCCTCTTATCTCACCACCCCTCTCTGTATGTAAACTGCACTAAAACCAAGGCCACATACGTTTTTATTTTGTATTAACAATGGTTTTAGAATTGCCCTGTCAAAGAGACATATTTCCTGACTTTGGAGAAACTTAACATTTTACCAAACGGGACAAACTCCATTGTTAGGTTAAACTGGTAGCCAATGCCAAGGTTGAGACCTTTTTGCATTAAATCCCATAAGCATCTTAATATGTAAAGACACTGAGATGATTTTCACAAAGATTCCACATTTAGAAAATACACTAAATCCTACTGCGTAAGGGACGTGTACATAGCAGTTTCATCTGAGCTATGGTCTGGGTTGGGCAAAAATACAAATAGGTTATTACCCAGCCACTGAGGAGCAAGGCGCTAACCAAGGGAGAATAAATATTTCCTCTCATGATATCCTCACAGCGATGCACTCTCAGCCATCAGTGTGAACTAGGTGACAGCTGCAGTAACGGATGGGTGATGTCAGTCCCCTCGTGGCACTGCCTTGTCGCTTTTCACAAGATCCATCAATCTCATCCCAGAGAGAGATTCCACTGGTATTTTAAGGTTTACCTATATTCACTTTTGCGCCCTGGATGCCTATGGCAATGTAGGAATTGACCAGGTCTTTTCTTATTTGAAATCTTTCTTTTATCCACACTCTGTCTAATGGTATCATTTTCAGAATTGTGCGTGTTGGAGATAGCACAGAAAGGGTGGGGATGCAAATAATTATATTTCTTCCCTTTTGACTCTGAAATGATTGAGGACAACAGACATAAAGGTGAAAAGGACTTACCCTACCCTCTACGTTCCCCTCCTCTTCCTAGGAGAGAAAAATGTGTTGGTCATAAGTAAGCATAATGCCCACATGAATATTATAATATAGAATAAAAAATATTTGAGGAAGAAGGATTATTTCAGTTGAAACTGGATGTATTAACATCAAGAGTTTTTATATAACCTCTGTACCCTAATGTTATTTGAGTTGCAAGCTTTAATGCATTTTGACATTTAAGAGAACAAGCATGATATAAGACTTTTTTATATTTAACCAAACAAGTCAGGTTCTAAAACCCAGGTCAAGAATAGTATACAGCCTGTTGACTATAGTCAACAATACTGTATTACATATTTGGAGGTTGCTGAGAAGGTAAATCTTGGGTGTCTTCTTCATTAGTCAAATGTGAGCCTAGTTCTAGTAGTTAAGATGCCAGAAATACAGGGAATCTCAATCTTTATGAAATTTATTACTAACCTCATCTCATTTAAACAATAACTGTTTCTTCTACGAAGTCATTTTATCTGTGACTATGTGACTATGTGTGGTGACAGATATTGACTGGACTTAATAAGGTGATCATTCTCTAAGAAACACAAATATTGAATTACTATGTTGTACACCTGAAACAAATATAGGTTATATGTCAAGTGTATCTCAATATGAAAAAAAAAAGAAGAGTTTAATTCAAGGCAGGAAAAATATCAATTCATTCTTTTTTATAATAAGATCTGTGTGTGTGTATTTTGAATGAATTAATGGTGGGAAGATGTTGAATTGTGTGATGATCTAATTTTGCAGTATTATTGAGGCCAGAAGCATAAGGGAAATAATCTGATCAACCTAAGTCCCAAACAGCAAAGCTCAAATATAAACAGTGCCAAGGGCTCAAATATAATTAAGATGCCAGAAATAGAGGGAGAGAATCTGTCATTATTAACCTCATCTCACATCATCAATAACCCTGTTTCTTCTACCAAGGCAACTGGAATCTATTAAGGCAAAAAACAGGATTCAAGATTTAAGTTTCTGTGTAATGGGCAATTTTTTAAATTCTCATTTTGAATTTTTTTCCCCTCGTGTAAGGGGAAGAACCTCACAATATACTTAAAAAAAATACTTTGAATAGATGCTTTAATCCTAAATATGGTAGTATAACATTCCAGAACTTACTAGACTACATTTCTTCAGGCAGATACCAAAAATCATGTTTGAAAGCTAAAATATAATGTAAAATGTATTCATTGAATGATTAGGGCTTTATTACAGAAAGTAGCTATATTTATTTGTTATAGGAAGTAGCAATTTGGGATTTTATAAAATAAAAAGACATCTATTTACATGGTTTGTTAAAACTAATAACTAAATTTTCATAGCAGGGCCATCAATGGAAATTTCTTTACCATTAAATCTATTGATTTGATTTTTAGAACTTACATATCTTACATTACTTACATATCATTCTCATTTTAGGCAGCAACTAAGATTACTTATCTTGAAAATATACACATGAATTTTAAGAATAATTTCCTGAAAAATTTAAGGTCTTTATATTCAGGTACAGCTTTCACTAAGTAAAATCCTTTAAATCACAAAACTGTATCCAAAAGCAATTCAAATATTGATGCTAAAGAAAAAATACGCAGTCAGTTCGACAGCATATTTGCAGCATTTAATTTCTATATGCAGTGATAAAAGCCTACATAATTATTAACACTACAAAATAACTTCTGTCAGAAAGATGACCATTGGGAACTTTGCTTCAGGGGAATCTCCGAAAGAGAAATAAACTTACAGAATTTCCTGTCATCCTCATTTACTTGATAAGTACTCAGAGGTACAGAGGGGTGACAGAATTTTACATTTACATAAAAAAGTAAATGATAGAGGCCTGAGCCCTTAGTTCTATAATGCCAATTTGTCGTCTCTCTATTCTATGAGCTCTTCATCCTATATGAGTGATATTAAATTAATACAATGTCAAGAATAAGTAATGTAGCTCTATAAGCTAAAGGTCAACTGAAAAAAAAGATTGAAAAACATCTCAATAGAGCATAAGGATTCCAAGGTCACAACCTAAAAATAAGGATTTATGGATATAATTGTAAGGTTTAAAATGGAAACAGGGTGTTCTAGATTGTGCTATTACCTTTCTAAAAAGGTAGAAAAGAAAGCTAAGGACAGGAAATATCTTTTATTTCCTTGCTAGATGGGACTGTTAGCCTAATGGACTAACACATTAGTCAGTATTCTGTAATATACCTGAATGTTGTCAGAGGAGGCGTTGAAGAGGACTGGGGTTGCTTGGTAGGTGGTATGAGCCAGATTCCTTATGCATGAATCTGGGACCAGTGGGCCCTGGCACCAGGAGCACCCATATGTTTCTCACCCCAGGACTCCTCCGCTGGCCCCATACAACTCCTAAGACCCCCTGAGGCCAGACTCCGTCTGGGCAGAGTGCTCGGAGCAGCAGTGCCTCGTCTGACCTTGCTGTCCTCCAAGCTGCCCATGATGCTCAAGCCCATCCCAGCACATCCTCTCCCGGCCCTTCTGTTTGGACCCACATTTCTCCCCCACACACCTGAGGCCACAAAGTGGACCCTGTGGGACCCAGCAGTGCCCTGTTTACACTTAATATGGTCAAAGATGATATCCTAACGGGAAAGCTAGAGAAAAGCCTGGCAGTGAAGACAGATCCACAGGGCTTTACATGAAGCCCTTCAAAATCAAATGGGTCTGAGCTCAGAGTTTTTCAGATTTTAGAGGGAAAATGGGGTGTGCACAGTATATGTTATCTCTTCATTGGAGTCTAAGGCATCCACCCATAATCAAATACATCAGTATCACTTTGATGAAATGTATGAATATTTACATTGTACAAAAATAAAACCTATAGTCTCACATCTGTCCAGTTCAGGGTAAATTTTGAAGCCAAAGGTACTAAGAAAATTGGTTCATTTTCAGAGCTGTGGGATTTTGAAATCATTGATAAAGGGCTTTGAATTTACAAAAAAATTGAACTGTACCTAGGTCTTGGAGGGTTTTTTCATGATGTGGTTGAGAGGTCTACTTTTATTCAGTGAAAATTTTTATCAGTAATGCAAATGAATATATAGGAGACATTTTCAAATACACAGATTTGAAATAAAGTAGGATACTGGATTATAATGTACAAGAGCAGAAAATTCTAGGAAGGTTTGTCAAATGGGTCAAAAATGTTTTTATATTACGTTAAATGTGATGTGGACACAAGTGCTCTGGTCTCAGCAGTAGGACAGCCAACCATGCCATTATTATTAAACAAAACATTATTTCTATAAAATAGAAAATGAGTGGTAGGTCTGATATAAATAAGCAATGAAGAGACACAAATGGTACAGTGATTAGAAAATACAAGGTCACAAATTCTTGCTCTTCATAAGGCAGGCATTATTTGTAGTTTTATTTGATTATACGTGGACTCAATTACCTTGGGACTCAGTGAGTTCTCCATGATTTGAAACATTTAAAGTAAGGGTTGATGATCACTTGACAGTAATATTACAGATGAGAGTTAGAAAGCATGAGTTACATATTATTAGTTTGAATAGATGAATCTTAAGGACATTTTCAATCCTGAGAATCTTTTATGTTAGAAAAAAAAATCCCACTTCTGAAAAGATAATTGCAAAGAAAGTCATCACTTACTGTTTTTATAATAAACAAGGAAAAGTATTCCTATGCATGATGAATTTAGGGATGACTGAAAAAAGTCACTTTTCATATAATGGGTAATCTTTTAAGAATTATATTCATGAGGAAATACGTTGTAAATGTTAATTGGGTGTGTTTATTTAAATCTAATTTTCTATCCTGTTTTGGGATAGTAGTAGTCCATGTCCTTAGGGTAAGAGAGCGCTCAAGGCCACAACAGAACAGTCTCTGCTAATTTCAGTTTGACAGGAGAGGTACTTTAATTAGTTAGCTGCTAATACCTATTTAGGTGAGCAGCCAGGGAAATGCCTGCTAACAAAAAGGGCGTGCAAATGCATGCCAAGGCCATTCTTTTTGCCTTTTTTCAACTGTTTCAAAGAGGAAGAGAATAGGTAGCCTGCACATGTGGAAAAGAAAGGGAGATTACTACAAAGCATGGAGACAGACACAGAACGTGGTCATACACCAGCAGAGTATATATGTGTTTGAGGTTTTGAGGTTCTGGCGCGTTTGATAAATCTGTACATAAATGAACTACTTTCAAACGTTGTTGAACCTTGCGATTCTTGACTATCAACAAAATATTCAGAGCTCCTTTAATAATTCTCTAATAGTAACTGAACAGCATAAAAATATTTTCTTTGTCAATAATCAAGGTTATTAGCTTTTACAATTAAATTAAAATGGTTTAATATTTTCCTTAGCCTGTTGATATAATTAATAGTATACTTTTATATTGTTTTGGTGTACTTGACTAGAGAAACAGATGACTAGAAAATTAAGAACATATGAATATCCTCCATGTAATTTTTTTCAATCAACATTTAGTGAACATCTATGTATTATTTCTATGCATTATGGATAAAAATCAGTAATTAGTTGATGTAAGACACTTTTCTAGACTGAATTAATTTTACTGGTTAATAATGATATCCTAAGGCAGATTATGGAATTATGATTCTAATCGAAAATAATGGGAAAATAAGCAATTTATAGGAAAAAATAATCTCAAATAAGTTTAAAACTTGCTACTTCTATGAAAGAATGGTCTAATTATAGATATTAAATATATAAAATTAATTACAAACCACAAGCAGTAGAACTTTCCCCTTTAACTAAGTAAAGTACTACTTGAGGGTGAGGGTCTAATCTTTTACTATTATTCACATTACATGTTTATTAACTAAAAGAAATCATATCCCAGTCTTAATCTTTTGACTAATATTTTAAAAGTAGGAACAAAACTTTTAAACATTGTGATTAAATAGCAATTATTTTAATTATTTTATATTAAGGCAGAAAAAAATAATAAATGTGATTTTAGGACCTTTTTTAACTATAAGAAATACAAAGCAAATGACTTCTTTTCAATAAGAACCTATTTAAATATACACAGTATGTACACACAAGAAAAAAGTTGCTGTCCTACTGAAGAATTACTCAGGTTTTCTTTTCCCTTACTTTCAAAGTTTTCATTTTTGGAATAGTACCCACTTTAAAAATACATATTAGCAACTCAAAAGCCGCAGAACAGTCATAGCAAAAGAAAACAAAACTGACAAGTTTGGCAGTTTTATTTGGAAAAAGACCACAGAGATAATGACTGTGAAGAATTAGAATGCTTGTAGAATGGGACTCGGGAGAGAAAAATAATCAAATAAATTATTTGAATGCCAAAAAATCATAATTATTGTTTGTTTCCTCTTCTGTAAGTAATTGTGTCAATAGCACTACTGTTCATTTTCTCATTTTAACAGCAAACAGGAATGTACCATTAGACTAAAACTTATTACTTATAAATTCTATTTATTGTGACAAAGCATGCCTTTTCTTTGTAACTATGAGATTCTATACAATCCCCATTAAGAACTGGCTTTTCTGAAAGTGGATTACAATTCCTAAACCCATGACTTAATATTTGTATTTTTTTCCCAACTGAAATTTTCCCAGTATCAGCTAAAGGACACTGAAAGTAGGAATTTATATATATATTTGACAGTGAATTAGATTTAAACAAAATTTTAAACTTATATTGTTTAATCTCAAAATTAGAGATGCAAGTAGAGTTGTTAAATACACTCAATTAATTTAGATTATTTATGTATAAAATCACTTCCTAGAACCTTCTCCTTAATTTATCACTGCACTGTAAAATATACCAACAGACTAGTGGAATGATTTACAGAAAATCAACCAACTAGGAAAAATAGCTTTTCACTATAGCCTCTTCTGTATAATATATAAGAAATAGAGAAAAATTTTAGTGGTGGGGAGAAGGGAAGTTATTAAAAATTTGTGTTCATGCATGGATACAGAGTAATATAAGAGTTTTTTAGATATGGTTTATAGAAGTATTTGTAAGGGACTTTTGCAAAAGAGAAGAATGCAAATAGAATGAACTAGAGTTGATTTTTGTTTCAATGCTTTTCTATTCTGATATTTTACCATTTTGCTTTTGGGATTACAAGCATTAAACTTTGTATTTCAGTGCATCTTTGGAGATCTGGTGCACCCTTAATTTTACAGAAGATACTGAGATTTATGAAATTAATTTTGAAAACTGAGGTAACATGGGTGGTAAGGGACAAGGACAAAACAATTCATGTCTCCTTATTAACAATCAAGAGAGGATATTTTCCCTGGGATGAGTATTGATAGCAACAAACATGCATGCACCATTAGACTAAAACTTTTTGCTACTGATTTCTATTAATTGTCACAAAGCATGTCTTTTGTTTATAACTAAGAGTTTCTATACAATCCCTATTAAGAACTGGATTTTCTGAAAGTTGATTATAACTCCAAGCAGTCCCAAATGTAAAGCACCTACCTTGTACTAGGCACATAAAGATAGAAAGAAATACAGAAATAAAATAACGTGGATGAAATTAAAAAATAAAATAGAAAGACAGAAAAATCCTGCTTTCAAGGCATTCATAGTTCAGAAGAGCCAGCAGATGATTTTACTGCAGTATTGTAAGTGCAGTGACAGAGATACACAGAGATAGTAAGGGTAAACAAAGAGCAACAGGTTAATATTTTTTATTTGTGAATCTGTAAAATGAGAGTCATTATATTTGTGTTGTTTGGAGGAATAAATGGCATAATACATTAAATCACAATCACACAATGAAAACACAATATTTGGTTTCACTTCTTACCCTTTCTTAGTATATACTGTATATGTGTTCCGCAAAACATGTCTGACTTATTTTATAGTCCTTCTTTGTGATATAAAGCAGTTCATTGTAATTGTTTTTTAAAATGGGTACTAAGGTTCAAAGAGAGAGTATATTCATTTTTTAGACTTTAATTTTAACTTTTCTTTAAATAATCCTAGTAAATCCTCATAATTTCAACTGTTAATATTTTGAAAGCAAAGTCCATTTTAATATTTTTAATGGCATTTACTTTTTTTACTGATCATAAGAATTACACATACTCGTAGAAAATGTAAGAAAAAAATGTATGAAACTCTCCTACCAGAGATACAGCAAACATTTATATATTTACTTGTAGTCTTTACTCCTCATATTTATGTTTTCAAAAAGAAAGACCATAGAAAAATCACATGAATCCTATTTTCTGTTTTCTGATTTTTGGAATGTTTTGTTTGTTTTATTTAACTTTGAATTTGAAAAAGTATGAAAGAATTTCTTATAGTATCAAATATCTTTGAAAACAAAACCACATTTAAAGCCATTAAATCTTTGAATTTGCAATTCTATGAGCGGAGAGTTGAATCAACATCTTCAAATTTATATTCTGAATAACTAGTTTTAAGACAATGTAGGATCTGAAGAATCAAAAGTTAGCATAAGTACAGCCATCTTAAGGCCTAAATACCACCCCCTAACCCAGAAGAAGGAAAATCATTAGAATCTTGAAAAACAAGTTAGTTAGCCTGTGTCAATTGTAGTGACCTTTAGTTAGCCAACCGTAAATCAGTTAATCATACATGCCTAGCTTATCTTGCTAGAACCACCCTAGACATTCCGAAGGTGATCTCATCTAACCAGACCCCAGGATGTGGCGCCAGCAAAAGATTTGTGAGCCTATAGAAAAAACCCTGTATTGTAATTATGGAAAATTTTACCCCTTTTGAAAATGCTATAAAACCTTCTGGCTTTGTGTGCTCTGGGTCCTCGTTGAGACCCGCTGCAACGGGCTGACGTGGACCCCAGCTAGTTGGCTTCTGAATAAATTCCTCTTGCTTGTTGCATCAAGAAACGTCTTTGGTGAGTGATTTGGGGCGGCGCCTTCCTCAGGGGAATCCAACATTTGGGGGCTCGTCCGGGATCATGCGCTCACCCCGCTTCACTCCCGAAGTCGCTCTTAGAGGAAGAGGTAAGATTAGTGGCGCCTTGGTTTGTCTGTGTTCTGTTTTCTGTTTTTCAGTGAGACCGGTCAGAATTCTGAAAGGGGGTACCCACTGTCTGGCAGCTGTCCCGATCCCGTAAAGGGGTCGAGACTGCGGTCGGTAGACGTACTAGGAGCACCGCAGGCTGCAACCCTGGGGGACGCCTCGGGGAGGTTGGGAGGCCAGGGACGCCTGGTAGCCTCCCGTCTGTGTTTCCGGCAAGGTGAATCTGATGAGATAGGGTTGATTTTCAGGTGCCAGGAATATCAACCCTCTGATTCCTTTCGGTTTCTGTTTGAAAATCTGAGAAAAAACAAAAAGCGGCCGCTGTGTGTCTAATCTGTGTGTGTCTCTGTTTTTTGTGTCTTTCATGTGCCTAATAATTGTTATACTGACAATGGGACAGACTCAGACAACCCCCTAAGTGTGTAAATGAATATATCTTTCTACCTCTGGATGGTATTAATGAAATTGATTAAAAGACAAGCGCTTGTGAAAATTGAGTGTTCTAAAACTTCCAGAAAACCTGATAAAAAGTGTTAAGCATTAATGCTAATTTGAGTTTGCCTGAGGCGGGCATGTCCTGGTAGTTGTCGGCTGCCTGAGTTTACCTAGAGTCATTTGAGTCATGTTATCTGCTAAATCTTTTAAGAATAGAATGCTTAGAAGCTTGGCTTTGTCTAGTGTTCAGTGGGGGTCTTGTGAGTAGGCTAGCGTATTTGTTGCAGGTAGGTGAGCTGGATAAGTGTGGCAAGTGAACACCTTTTAAATTGTGTGTTGCAGTGTGTATGCCTACCTGCAGCCTGAGAATCTTTGTAGTAACTTAAAGCCTTAGAGTTTTGTTAAGTTGAGATGTGCTCTGTGTTTGCTGGGAGATTGTGCTGTGAAGCTCATGGTTGCAGAAATTGTAGAATGTGTTTGTGAGTTTGTTGGTCTAGAAAATGTTAGTTTGACAGTTTGCAGTGTCCTGCTTCTCAGTGTTCACTAGAAGTTAAAGTTTCTAATGGTTTTAAGTTCTAATTAAAACCACTTAAAGTAATAAAGAAAAACATTTCTCTATGCTAAAAGATGTATGTTTTAATAAGAAAAAGTATAAAAAATGAAAACTCTTCTGCATGCTAAAGAATGTGTTTTGTGATAAAAGAAAGTAACTTTGTTCTAAAGTACAGCTATTTATTTAAAGAGAGACAAAGAGAGAAAACAGCGTGGTTCCTTTTGTTGTGGAAGATCCGCTCAGCCTGTTGCTTTGGGGGGAGGGTTAAGATGTTTAGAGATAAAGTGAGATAAACCCAGTCAAGCCGCAGGCAAGCCCAGGCATAATTCTCACCGGCTTATGTGCTTGGGACCATGGGGCAAATGAAGAATAAATTACTATATTCTTACAGATATAGTCGTGCCTAGTGAAATTAAAGCAAGTGAGTCTTGATATCAAGTGCACAGCAAAATTAAAATCTCGTTTCCAGTTAAACAGTTTTCTTTAACTGTTAGTCTGCTCTTAATGTTGAAAGATCACAGCAGTTTCTCATGCTTAAAGTCTCAGTGAGTTGCCATGAAATCGTAACGTTAAAGAGACTAAAAGCTAAAGTTTGTTAACAACTGTATAACCTTTATTTGCCTTTGAAATATTTTGTTATTAAAAATGATTGCATGGCCTGAAAAATTGAATTCCTAAGCAGAATAGTAACAAAGCTTTTTTCAGCTGATTAAATCCACTTAGTTAACAAACCAAAATTTATTAAACTGTAGAATCTGGACAAGATTATGTTTCTCCCAGAAAAACAGGTTTCACTGTGAAGGTTTAGATAGACGAACGTGTGACCACTTTTGAAAAAAGTTGTAATAGATTTTTTGAGAACCACCAGGTCTTCTTGTTTAATTTATATGCTGTATGTTTAAAAAAAAAAAAAAAAAAACATGGGAGAATCTACTATTAAAGAGTAAAACATTCTTGAAGCTTTCAGGGAAGACCTGTAAACTTAAGCACTTTCTCTGTTTTTTGTATCTGGTCTTAGACACTTATGCTGAGTTATGTTCTTATTATTTTCACTGTTTGTAAGCTATTGATTGTAAGCCAAAGGTCATCATTTCTCAGTCCCTAAATGAAAAAGTAAAATGCCTGATCTCTTTCATCTCAAAGCATATTTCTAGTCATATCTGAATATCTGTGTGAAAGAAAGAGACATTTAAATTTGAGATTCTGCTTAAACTTTTAAGTTGAATTTGACTATAGCCATATTCATTCTTCGTATGTATCTCTAACAGGTCTTTTGTATGCCTGGTAATATTATACTCTGCCTTGAGTTTAGACAGTTCTTTCAGCTAAATATGAATTCTTATTGTAGCTTTTTTCCCCTCCTGAAGATGAAAGCAGAAGAATCTACCATCTGCTACCATTCTCTCAAGAATGCTTAGTAACCTAGAATTAGTTTGACTTTCTGTATGTTGTCTTTAAAAATTGACAGCAGCAGTCTCCCCTGCTGCCCCACTTTTTAAGATATCTCGTTTACTGTGCTGAGTATATAGACAATAAATGTGTAATGATAGTTCTAAAAAAATTAAATGCAAAAAGGTGCTTTTACCTCTAGTTAACTCTGATATTTTCCAGAGGGCCCCTGGAACATGTCAGAAAAATTTTTTCTCACTAGACAAAGTATTTGACTAATTTGGCTTATTTATCTGATATATATATATTTATTTACCAAGAAAGCACTGTCAAAGAGAATAATGCTAAACTTTGTTACTGAATGTTTTGTATTACAGAAATACCAGAATTTCCTTATGTCAACTGTTTTACAGTAAGCTCTCATCATATCTTTAACCATTGTCATTTGTAAGTCTTTTGTCATTTATAGTATTATCCCTAAACTGGTAAAGAACTAGATTTCAGCAGAACAGGTATTAGTTACATAATATTACATAAACTAAAGAAAATGATTTTGTGTCTTTTTGTTTCAAATGTTGCTGGTAAAGTGTTTTAACCTTGTTCTCTTAAACTGACAACAGTTTAGTAAATGACTATCTTTATGAGCAGAATTGAAACATCCTTCTCTCTACTTGATCCCTCCAGAGTTTAAAAACTTTCAGTGACTGTTTTTGTATTCCATGGCAGTATGTTTATTTGCACGAGTTCAATAAGAATCTGCTTTCCTTGTGAGAAGACTACTTAAGAACACTGGTTATACTACCAGGGCTTTGACTGGAATGTCGTACCTGAGAGACATGTGTATAAACTCAGATGTGAACAACTTTAAAGAACTAAGATTGACTTTATAAAGCCAACAAAGCCCCTTGGAAGAACTGGCCTGGTACCTTGCTTACAGAGTTCCCAGCAGCCTTACCAGGTGAGTAAAGAAGGTCACTTCCTGGCAGGTGCAGAGACCTCGAGAAGAGAAGAATTCATCCAAATCTACAGGTACTGCAGGCAAAGCCTGATGGCAAGTCTGGCTTAGCTGTCTGGCCTCAAGAGGCCTTTAAAAGTTCAATCTGAAATTCCTTACAAAAAGTTCCAGCAAAGCATATTTAAAAGAGCCTGTGTAATCAATTGCTCTTCTTGCTGCACCTGTGCAAATAATCAAGCCAGCTGTTAATTATTTTCTTAACCTAGTTACTTCTAGTAAAAATGAGAGTGATTTTAGAGAGAAGTATCGTTTCAATAATGCAGCCTCCTTCCAGAATAAAAAATCCAACTCCAGATGTTGCTACATAACCTAATAACACAATTTGTTTTATCTTGCCTAGAAGCCACAAAACTGCAAATAGTAATAAAAATGAAACCCAGAATAGAAGCGCCAGCCTTCTGAAGCCCTCTCAACTGACCAGTGATAGAGACCTAGCTGCACCCTTTACTGCGCCCCCTTCTCAGCATGAAGCAGCCAGAGCGGTCATCACCCCTCTTCCCTAGCAGCAGCTAGAGTCTCTATCTGTAGAAGAAAGAATGAGACCATACCCATAGCCTTCCCTAGTAAAAACAGGTATTTAATCCCTCCTCCCGAGGGATAGTGGGCTTGTAACACTGGAGTGACCCCATGTGTCTCTACTTCTGCCTTCAACTCCTCCCGTGATTTCTGTATCATGGTCCAGCTGGTGCCCAGGTTGATGTATCATGATGATCTCTCATTCGTAGCTGAATTTGAACCTAAGCATAGATATAAGAGAGAGCCGGTCTCGCTGACCTTAGCCGTGTTGTTAGAGATAAGAGTCGCAGCTGGAGTGGGAACGGAGGCAGCCGCTATTGTTCAAGGGAACCAGCATTATGAAAGACTAAGGACTGCTATTGATGAAGACCTAAAAACCATAGAGCAATCCATTACAAAACTTGAAGAATCTCTGACTTCCCTCTCTGAGGTAGTCTTACAGAATAGACGAGGGCTAGATCTGCTGTTCCTAAAAGGAGGAGGACTGTGTGCAGCTTTAAGAGAAGAATGCTGCTTTTATGCAGATCATTCCGGGATAGTAAGAGATTCAATGTCAAAACTTAGAGAAAGGCTAGATCAGAGGAAGAGAGAGCGAGAAGCAGGCCAAGGACTGTTTGAATCTTAGTTCACTAGGTCCCTGTGGTTTACAACCCTGATATCCACTCTGGCTAGGCCCCTACTCATCCTTGTGTTGCTCCTAACTTTGAGACCCTGCATATTAAACCGGTTGATAACTTTTGTTAGAGAAAGAGTGAGTGCTGTTCATGTACTAATGTTGAAGCAACAATACCACTCACTCACCTCACAAGAAGATACAAACATTCCATGATTGGAATGCCCCAAAAAGAGAAGTGGGGAAATGTAGGATCTGAAGAATCAAAAGTTAGCATAAGTACAGCCATCTTAAGGCCTAAATACCACCCCCTAACCCAGAAGAAGGAAAATCATTAGAATCTTGAAAAACAAGTTAGTTAGCCTGTGTCAATTGTAGTGACCTTTAGTTAGCCAACCGTAAATCAGTTAATCATACATGCCTAGCTTATCTTGCTAGAACCACCCTAGACATTCCGAAGGTGATCTCATCTAACCAGACCCCAGGATGTGGCGCCAGCAAAAGATTTGTGAGCCTATAGAAAAAACCCTGTATTGTAATTATGGAAAATTTTACCCCTTTTGAAAATGCTATAAAACCTTCTGGCTTTGTGTGCTCTGGGTCCTCGTTGAGACCCGCTGCAACGGGCTGACGTGGACCCCAGCTAGTTGGCTTCTGAATAAATTCCTCTTGCTTGTTGCATCAAGAAACGTCTTTGGTGAGTGATTTGGGGCGGCGCCTTCCTCAGGGGAATCCAACAACAATACAGTAAAATTTCAAGAACTCCCAAAGTAGGGATATATTGATTTGAAATTTTTTTGTGGATTAGAGTAAATCAAATATTATAAATATCCCATGTATGTTTTTAAGAAGTATATTAGATATTTAGCACAAAATTTAGTATACTGGCACAATTGTACTAAATTCAATTATCAACTTATCTCCCTTTCTTCCCCTTATACTGCTTTTGCATGTTTGCTTGTGTTTCATCCATGAAGAATAAGAACAGTAGATTAAAATTTCATATTACAGTTATTTTTTAACTTGTTTAGATCTAGTAAAATGAACAATTCATTAGATAGCATTATACAGATTTTAAGAGAATTGATCATCTATTTTATTATCTTTTTTGACCTTTTATCTTAGGTATAATTTTGTTTTAGGTAACTGCCAGAAGTCTCTGAGAGGATATTCAAATAAATGTTTTAATGAAATTATAATAATTTTAGAGGTTGAAATATTTAGATTTATTACATTGACTATATTTTTGTTTCTTCTGCAGTCACCTTGTTTTAAATTTCTATCATTTTCATTTAGGCTTTAAACTTTACATTTTATTTTACATGTTTGTTTTTCTATGTAGCAGGAAAGTTAAAAATAGCCATGATGTTTTTATAGCCAACAGTTGTGAGGGTAACAATAACATTTAAGCTTATTTTTCCCAGATCCTACTTTCAGAATTTAAATAAATACAAATTTTGACTCTCCACTGAAATTTTTTTAAAAACTTTACTCAGTCTGTAACATGACCCTTCTTGTAGGTATTTACTTACAGCACCTGAGCTTATATACCAAACCCAGGTGATTTAATGACTATCTTTCATGGTAAATCTTTTCTCTTCCAAAAATTAAATTTTAATATTTTCATATAATTTTAGAACCATACTTGCAATTTTTATACTTAACTATGTGTATAATGGTTTTTAATGTGGATTTGCTTTATGTCACTGCATTTATTTCATTGCTTTACCTTACCCAATTCCTTTTTCTTTTCAAAGTATTCTTTTCTTATCATTCTGTTCTGTAGATGTCACCATTTTTTACAGCTTATTAAGAAGACCAAGTGTACATGTGTGTATACACTTGGGTATGTGTTCACAGGGGAAAGGATCATAAAGAGATGATCTCTTCCACTGAATATTTACTATAATTATTTCTTATCTTCTGTCATTTTTTATTTGTTCCTTTCTTCATTCATAAGCATGATCTCTCTACAGCAAGACAGACACACTGTCATATGTTGTAAACTCAAAGGTGTTATCACTGTATTATTTCTGTCAAGTGGAATAGAAAGTTCTATCAGCACCTAGATCTTGGTAAGAGACAAAGTATGTGAGCCACTTTTTCTCATTCACTGTTTGGCTTGTAGAGAGTGCACTGATACGTTGAGTTTGGAGCTAAATTATTGGTGTTTGACTGTCTTCAATTGAGGCAGGATTTACCCTGACATTAATTTCTCTGACAGTTTGAACAAAAAAGTCTGAGAAACTTGGCTGACTGAATTCAGGGCTCTTCCTCTTCCTGCCTTTCTGAGAGTCCCCGTCATTGATACATAATCATCGAGATCACTAATCATTTATTTCCTCCTAGAATTGCCAGATTTAGTTGACAAATAAAATACATGGCAACCAGCTAATTTAGAATTTAAACAAACAAATGCTTGTTTTAGTATAAATATGTCCCAAATATTGCATGGAACATACTTACCTGGCAACTCTTTAAATACTATATTATTCTTGATAACTACCATCTTCAAACATGGTGGGAAAAAGAAAAATCAATGATTTTGTACTCTGGTTACATCACAAAGCTGGGTCCTGCAGTAGAGAGAGTGCTGCATAGTTTCTGTAGCCATCAACCCTGGGGTTTCTGAGTATGTAGTCAGTGGTAATGATGTAGCATTATTACCAACAATATTTAAGGTAAGCATAACATTTGTCAAGATTAGTAGGCTTGTTCTATCCTAAGCATTAAAATATGTTGCTAATCACTAGTTCTTATAACTGAAATGCCTCTCATATTCTGGAAGAAAGTTGTGTATCAACCATAGTCACTATGTTGGTGTGAGTCAGTATCTCATGCTCACCCCCACCCCCACCATGGATTCCTAATATTTTAGTTGGAAATTTGAAGTGACTATATCTGGAATTGCAAATTATAAGGCACTTTAAAACAAAATCTCTTCAGTTTTTTTTCTTAAAAATCTATATATTCTTAAATAAAGAAGTTCTGTATAAATGCTATCATTTTTATTATTTCATATTGTTTATGATATCATTAATAAATAACTGATTCACGTTTCTGATGAAGAATAATTGTATCAATTATAAGTAGTACATAGAAAACATTTCCAAAATCTAAAGGCTTAAACCAAGATTTTGCTGATGTTGTTACTGATTATGTGAATGGATAAGAAATACTGCTGGGCTCAGCTGGTAGGTTCTTTTGATGCACCTGGGGTTACTCACGTGGTTTCAGTTTTCCACCAGTTCAGCTGGGACTGAGTATGTTAAGACACCCTCACTTCTCTGATGATTCTTTCTGTCTGGTGGCTATCAGGTCCAGAGAGTATCAACTAGCCTGGTTCCTCTCTGTTCCACGTGCTTCCCCTACCTTACACTAGACTGAACTCCTTCCAACGGTGGGTTCAGGTCAGATTAAGGGCAACCCCAGAGTACGAAGCACTTCATAAACTTCTATTTGCATATTTGCTGATGTCACAATGACTGAGGCAAGGTTACTGGCCAAGCCCAAAGTCAATGAAGGAGAGAATACACAGATCATTAATATGGGGAAGCCCGATGCACTGGGAGCCTTGACGGTAACAGAATAGCACAATTTTATTAGGTCTCTGGCAACAGAGAAGGTATATTAGATAGGAGGAAGTATTTACTGACCAAAACTGACTAATACATGTAAATATAGAAACAAGAGTGGTGCGATAGATTTGGTTTTTAAATATCAGAATATTTAATTCCAAAGATTTTGTCAATTATCCACGGGGGCTTTTGTTTTTGTGGGTTTTTTTTTATCATGGTAAAATGGACATTGAATTTGAATTCAGAAATACAGCTGTTAATTTTTTAATGTCTGTCTGCTAGTTACAGACATACTATTTAAAATCTCTGCATGCTAGCTTTATGAAATGGATATAGTAATACCATCAATGGAAGACCAGAGTAAAAATCACGCATAAAAAATGTGGAAATTTCTTATAAGCAAGCAACAAGCAAATTTTTTTATGTGAATGCATAGATGCTGAAATATAATGGGGCATATATTACTCAAATAATTGAATGTTTCTATTGAAGAGAGTTTAATAAACTTTAATAGTAAATAGTGAATTTGGGAATAATCCAAAGAGAGGAACTGCTCTCTTAATTTGAGGACTGGTCTTTTAATTCAGAGCTGGCACAATATTTATTTACTTTTTAAATTTTTATCTTGTGAAGGTATAAAACCCATATGAATAATTGTTTTAAATATATACTAGAGTCTAAAGAATATCATTGTAAAAAGCACCAAATTTAAGAAATTGAGTATTGCCATTACTTAAAAAAAACCCTCATTTTCCCCCAAAAATCCTATCCTCCCATTCTTTTGGAGATAATGACTATTTTGACTTTTTGTCATTATTTCCTTATTTTTCTTTAGATTTTTACCAACCAACTTTAGGTGTGCATTTCTAAATACTATAATTTAGTTTTGCCTGTTTGTGAACTTTGTAAAATGGAATCATACTGTGTGTAAACTTGTCCTGTGTTGTGTTTCTTTTATTTAACTTTCTACTTACAAGATTTACTCACCCTGCTACTGATGGTTGTATTCCTATTAATGTTAATATACCTGAATTGGTCAGTATTTTTTGGTGTCTTGTGTTTTAAAAAATTCTTACTTATCCTGATATCATGGAAGTATTTTTCTGTTTTTTCTTTTTTATTTCTAGGAACTTAACATGCTTGCCTTTCGTCTTTAAATCTTCCTTCCTTAGAAATAAGATTTATATGTGTGGTATGTCAAAGGATGCAATTTCTGCTTTCTTAAATAGATACCCAGATGGCAGTACCATTCATTCAAAAGTTCACCTTTTCTCATGTCCACTACTCCATATACCTCTGACATGTAAGAAGTGCCCACATATTTATATTTTTCTAAGCTATTTTGTTCCTCTACAAGTCACTTTTTAAATGTATTTTTTTCAGGGAACTTAACTACAAAGACATAGAAAGCACAGTGTTTATCTCAAGTATCCCTTATTCTCACTCAAATTTTGCTTTGCAAAATTACTCTAAGGAAAAAAGCTAAGTTGTATTAATATGACACATCTTTATATCATTTTGAAAGATTATAAGAAAAATAATCATCGTTTTCTCCCATGATTCACTTGCATATGTAGTTTAAAGAATGGTAGAAATTAGGCATAGAAAAAAGATTATTCTGAATCACCATATCTAAAGACTGACATATGTGAACTCCTATCTGTGGTTCAAGATAATTGTGTTCAAGTTTGAGTTACTAAAAGCAGGCCCCTTGCACACAGCTTTTATAATTTATTAAAAGGATGAGGAATTCCACAAACTAGAAGTGATTATGGATTTGCTGGTGGGCACACCTGAAGGTGTTTCTAGAACGTAATAACTGTAATCACACCATTCTAATTACTAAGAGACCAAATGTACATGCATTCTGTGTTTTAAAGTGGACAAGAATAGCCTATTTTCTAAAAGTGAGTACACTTATTTAAAATGCCAGTGTACAAATATAAACCTAGTTTGTTGACCAAAATACACCTTGTCAAAAAAAGAGAACTTTTTTCTTTAAGTTTATGATCCTACTAATGTCAATTATTATGATCTTGCTGTTTTGTACTTGAGGTGAAAACAAAATTACGTTGCTGGGAAAAGAGATAAAATGAAAAAAAAACAACTGAAAAAGATTTGACCTAATTATTTTAGCATACTTAATATGTTTTACATTCATAATTAATCTCTTTTAAAAACTATGTGGACTTTTAAAATGATAAATCTAAAGCTTACTATGGAAAAATATTAAATTTCCACCAATGTGTGTTAAAAATTCGCAAATTCTGTATTAGAAGGCAAACATTGTGAGCAATAAAGACTTTAATTAATATCTGAAGAAAATATTAAAAACAGAAATAAAAACAAAAAGCAGAAAGTTATTCTAGTCCTTTGATTTGAGAGTCTCTAATATCTCAAAAAAAAGATTAACTTCACCAGGAAAAATTCAGATCCATGATATCAAATGGACAGGTAGATAGCATTATCTGAAATTTAGGGAAGTACTAGTTAGACAAATGAAATATCTAACTGTGCCACAGCAAAGGGAACCCTTGTCACGAATCTACTGTTCAACCATCAATGATCATGGCATCAGTAGGCAATGTTTCAAAGGTTACATGAGTTATAGCTTGGTCTGGGCAGGAAGACAGGATCTCCTTATTTTACTGTTTATAAGTAGATAAGTTCTGTTCTTATTTGTTCAAGTCACAGCGGTAATGACATGGGGAGGATGAGAAGTATAAGGCTACGGAAGGTCTTTAGGAAGGGAATACCATATAGACTAAGGGGAGGTGACGCAAACACATATACCAAGGTGTTTTTTTCATTACCTTTCACTATGGCCATCCAAATAACGCCTCTGTCGTTCAGCAGAGAACCTCTAAAAACATGCCAAGACATGTTTGCAACTCACAACTAATTGACCGATAAACAACCAGTACAATCAAACACAAGACAAGTCCTCATACCTCTCAAGGGAGAGGCCAATAGATCATGGACACGTGCTCTGGCTTTAGCGTATTTGACAGACTATTAAAAATCCTCTCGCAGATGGCTGAAATATAAAACATTCTTAAAAGTTTAAGTTCAAGGAGCATCACACAACTGAAAGGCAGCTGGCTAAACCAACAACGCATGTTAACATGAATACAGTTGGGATCAAAATATATTAACTGTTTCCTGCTCCATTTCAGAAACAAAATCTGCAATATTTGTCATTGCATTTTTCAAAATACTGTATCAGTCTTTTCATAGACTTGTGACTGCTCTAGCTGCCTGGCTGCCTAGACTATGGAATTTCTTATTAAACACACACACACAGCAGTAATTGTGTGATGCTTCGTGGAATTTGTTTAGTACCCTCAGTCTCCTCTATAAATATGCATTGCTGACAGGATTTATACATTTCTCACAGTGCCGTATAAAGAGTACATACAGACCAGAGCACAGTGCCCTCTGGTGCACACACAACATAGAATAAAATATTTATGTACCAGTATCTACCTAGAGACAGACACAAAAACGCAAAACTAAGTTTTGCTTCCGCATGCACGCTAAACCAATCACTGGGAATTGTAAACTTCCACCACAAAGAAACGAACCAAACTGATAACTGTACATGAAACATTCTTTATGGCATAGATCAATACAATCTAATCTGTTCAGGCAACCACTTTTACACTCCTCTATTTAATGTATTCACTGGGTTTAGGGGGAACAGGCAGTCTGCTGGATTTAATATATGACTCCTTTTGTGTAACTTATTCAGATTCTAATATGGAAGAGCTGTAAAAGTTGAAGGCCATATATCTCAATCCCCTCTTTTTTCTCGGCTTTTGCTGTCACGTCCAGTTTATCTGCTATTTCTTCTTAACCTATTGCCAATTCTTCCAGTTTACAAATGTAGAATTACCTTTTACATAAAAAAAGATGAAATGACTCAACTCCTCGGTGATTATTAGGAGATACCATTTCCATTTAGGCTAAAAAAAAAAAGTAACATAGCATGGTAGAAAGCAGAAAGGAAATGACATTCAAGAAAATTCACTTAAAATTTTGGCTATTTAAAATGATAAACTCAATCTCAAATTATACTGGAATGTACTTTAAAGAAATGGAGCATTCTAGAGTTTGAGTGTAATTCACAAGTGGTTAACATTATCTAGTTTCTCTATAGTACATTATATCTACTAGAAATACTTTTCAACAACAAGAAAACGTTACCATGGTGAGCGGTAAATAATAACCTTCTGATAATAACCCTTTCCCATCTGAAACTTTCCCTTAAAGAAACTTATACACAACCTTCAAAGAAGAGAGCTCTGTAATTGCTTTCCCTTTACTTCATACCTGTATATCTTGTATCTTGTGCTAAATCCCTGCCGGCTTCTGTCCACAAAATCTGTGTATTCCTGTGAGCGATGGAAGGGTCCCTTATCAGAGAGGAGCCAGTCGAAGGGACTTGTGGCATGCTGATCCGAAACAGCAGCAACCGCTAAAACCCAGCAATGAAGACTCAGTGCTATCCACTCCCATAGAGCCATCAGAGAGAACAATTCAGCACCAGCTCTGCTCCGCCATATCATGCTTCCACTGGGGACTTAGAGCCTTCATTCTCTTAGCTTTCCCTCAACACCTAGACAAAATACACAGGCAATTAGTGAGCCCCTAGGAGACTGTTTTATAGCAATTAAGGTGCTGAGATGGCTAATCCTTTTTAAAAAATCTAGTGTCATTGTTTTAAATTAGATGATAGAAAAGTGAATAATAATTAAACCAAAATGATTTCTTTTTTCAAAGCTGTGTATCTTTCATACTTCGTGTCTTTTTGAATTTATTGGAAAATAGGTCACTGAGTCATAACAGGCCTTGCCACGATACTGTTAAACGGTGTGGATCTGGATCATTATAAAGCCAACAGAGGAACAATCAGAAGCTTTGATAATGAATCTTTCTTTTTGGCCTAAATGTTCTACAACACTGGACACTTTTGAAATAAATGTTGAAATGATTATTTCATAAATTGTGTTACAAATTTTAATACCAGGTGTATTTTATTGTTTCGTTACTTTCAAAGAGTATGCTTTAACAATGAATGAAAGACGTTCACGTAGTTGTTTCTGCAACATAAACTTGAATAGTATAAAACTGTGGGTCTATGAATATATTAATCAATAAATGTATCTGTCTATCGTATGTCATTTATCTATCTCCATATGTAGACAGGTGGATGGATGGTGTGTGGGGTGAGTGAAAGTGGAGGTGTGAGTGTTTATACAGATATTTTTTTCATTATTAAATTAGGATAAACTTTCACATAATTATTTCAGAAGAATCATAATTAAATTATATTTAGGCCCATAAAAGATTTAAGTGTGCATTTATGTCTGATTCATGAGGTAAACAGGAATACCTATGAAATTTATACATACACAAACCAAAACAATGCAGATTTCACATAAACTATGAAACCACATACATTAATTTTACAGCCATTCAAAAATAAACACTTGAAATTCCAGTGTAGTACAGTAAAAATAAGTTTACACCAAGCAGCTGATACAATGTGTTTATGCTACACAAAATATTCTACAAATATTTGAATTCAATTTTAGTTTCTATCCTCCCCAATCTTTTCCAATATTATGATCTACAGCACATAGAACTGTGCAGTGTATCAATTTTGATTCATCAGAAAGTTCTGGCTATCAGAGTTTTTAGTCACAAAATCTCTTTAGAAAACAATCAAAATGTATGAAGTAAAATATTTTAATTATGGTAGTAGCCATGTTTCTCTGGTATTTGAATAAGGCAATTGATAGCTTTAATTTGCTTTCTAGTTATAACCCTATAATTCATAACTTAACCCTAAACTATTTACATATGGAGATACACAGCAATAATTTTGCAGCTATAACGCATCTCAAAACAGTGATAAATTATGACTGGCCTAAGTCATCAGATTCACAATCTTACTCACTACACCATTAAAAGGGCCAATACCCACATACTCCAAGAGTTATCCCCACCATATGGGTTGCTCTACTATAGTGATTAAAGAATGCTTATTTTTGTAAACAACATAAGAAGATATACAAATGAAGGCATTTTAAAGATGATGTATCATTAAGAATAATAATAGAAATCATATAATAGAAACATTATAGAAAAAGATAGGGAGATTCCAGATCTCCGTAAGTTATGCGAATAAATGTAGCAGCGTCAAATAATTCAACTCATAACTTCCATTTCTGATGAAGAAAATAAATATTTTTTCATATTGTTTTCCTTATGTGTAAACTGCCATTTAATGTATCATTTAAAATCGACATATATCATTTACATTCATGAACTAAAAATTATTATGTCTAACAGTCTAGTATAATCCCTGACTAATAGATATATTTATCATCTATTTTAAACACACTTCGTTAAAAACACAATTTTTATTCGCTGTCAAATGCATTCAAACTAGAAACATTTACTCACTACTATGAAAAAGTTGTATTTCCTTATGAAAAGCACCAAGGACAGTGCATAGCATGCCGTAAGAATATTAGGTATGTTTCAAAGCATGTTCCGTACTGACATAAAATCATGTAATTATATACCATAAAATCAAACCCAAATTTCTTCTCTAGCACATGATTTTGTAAGATACAGAGTATTATGAAGGTATGACATGATTGGCCTACAAAGCATTTAAAGTCCTATTCTAAAATTCTATAACTTTTCAATATAAAATTACCCAGAGCCACTGTTGTTATTTTTTTCTTTACCAAATGTGTTGAAGATGTTTCATGGTTTTCATATTCCCAAATGTTAACATATAGGAAAATGGAAATGCTTTCTTAAGTTATGTATATAAGAACTACATAAAATATTAGTATTAGATTTTAACTATCTGTTTCTTATTTGGTTGCACGTTCCCACTTCCATTCAGAAATGAGATTTTCTGAAAGAATAATTCAGTAGTACAGGAGAATATCAATCCTGTCCAAATATAATTTTTGAAATCATTATAATTATATGGTCTTTTTAAAGATATGAATAATAGCCAAACTATGATAACCAACAGTTCTATTGAAGCTGTCTTTGAAAAACTGCCTTGAAGAGTTATAAAACTGGACGATAATTAATGTTAGAATACATTCAGGCAAGAATGTAGGCTTCCACAGATCCCTGGGACAAGTGGCCATTAGATTCTATATTCACTAACAAAAGGACTCCATTCATCTAGCTTGTCACAAAAAGCATGTAAATGCAGATTTTAATCACGTTTGTATATGAGTACTAATATTTACTAAATTTTCCTGAATTGGGTTCTTTATTCGGTTTAGGTTAATAACCACATCTCTCTGTGTTTGAAAGATGACTTTATAATACAGATCGCCGATGACAAAAGGAGTGAATAGAGTTCTTCTGAGGACGTTTTAAGGTCACTGTTGAAGTAAAGAGCTAAGCTTAGAGGTACTGCTAAGGAAGGAAAATCACAAGGACCAACGAAAGAACGTAAAATTATTAAACTAATAACTGAAGTTAATTTCATTCTCTGGAATTCAGGGAAAGGGCAGAATGATCTTGAATTTACTATTCTTGCCAAATATGAGGCCAACTAAGGAAATTACAATGTCAATGCACAATGTTTTCCAGAACATGCAAAAGTATATTTTAAGAAGAATAGGAGAAAGAAGAAAAACAATACATTAAAAACAAAATAAAACAAAAGTTCATATTTAAAAACTGACACTTAACTAAAAAGTGATATTAAGTTTTTCTTTTCAAAACATTAAAGAAGCAATAAATACTGAAATACCACACTGTCTTAAAAATAGATATCTAATGCATGGCTAAATCATAAATTCTTTCTTGCAAAATAAAATTCAATGGAAAATTATCAATTCATAAAACTTTTGCAAATACCCAATGGCCTTGAAAATCTATATAGAAAAAGACATTAAAAGGATGTTACATATATAGCAATATACACCAAAGCACATAACTATAATAAATAAAACAATATTTTACATATTACAAACATTACTTTTTTTGTGTGCCCTCTGGATAACATCCAAACTCCTTAATTTAAAAAAAACTGTCTTGCTTTGCTTAGCTCTTCATCCACACCTTCCCCTCATGTGTATGCCACCACCATTATAAACCACATATCAACTATGCTTCATTCAGAATTTTATTGCTCAAACTCACTCCACTCTCCACTTATCCTCAGGATCTTTATGTAACTTACTCTTTGCAACTGAACCAGTTTCTACTTGGATCCCCACATCTGTCTAACCCTAACCTGTTCTTGAACTTCAGACTAAATTTCCACTTCCTCCTCTAAATTTTCTACGACTGAAGTTGGTCATATTTTCTGATCCCATTACTTCATATATTACAGCACACTTACACTCTTTTTCTATTTGTATATTTTGGCTATTTCCCTGCATATCTCCCCTGACCCCAGTTAGACTTAGTTTTAAGAGGACAAAAATTGTTCCTACTTAACAACATCTGAGTAGTTAGCAAAGTACCTGAAATCAATTCCTTAATAAGTATTGGTTGAGTGAATGAATAAATGGTGATTAAATGAGTTCTAAATTAAGGTGTAGTTTAATGTGATACGGATGGCAAGATTGAGAAAGCTCCTATGTGGATGCATCTGATCTATGCCTCAGTAAGATGATAGCATTGATAGTGGAGAAAAGAGGGAAATGGAATTCAGAGGTTACAGCTTTGGTGTCCAAATCATAAACATAGATGACATGTTCAGGCAGTATCAAAGCAAAGCATTCTTAATATTCAAAAATTGTTAAAAACAAGGATTAAAAAACATCATTAATTATTAGCTTTAGGTAAAATTATAAGGCATTTATATATTTTTAATTTTGCAATTTAAATCATGGTATACATATAATTGTGGAAAACTCAGAATATTTTCATTGATGTTCTATTGTTTATAGTTTCTAAAGACAGACCAAATGAATGAGAATTACAGATAAAGTCAAACATAAATCCTTTTCCCACCAGTGTGTACAGTGTATGTTACATGGCTGACAAACTCAAATTTTAAATAATAGTAGTACGTACACAGCAGTTGGGTAGCTTGAACTCCTTCTTTGGAAGGTCATATACTAGGGAAAACTTAAATGCAGTTCCTCAGACTCCATAGGGAAATAGAAGAAAACAGAGATGATGAAAATGACAAGCTATTTTCATTTTCTTTACAACAAAATTAAACTTCATCGAGCTCTTTTGATAGGCGAACCGTTTACCAATATTTACTCATTTCACCTCCTAGCAACATGATGTGGTTTGTTTTACTATTATCATTTGCTTGTTCAGATGACTGGGGGTCAAGCTGAATCAACATGCAACACAGCAAGGATTCAAACGCAGCGTGGTCTTGAAGTCAACCTGCTATATCACACTGCAAACTGATTAGAACTGACTGTACATTGAAGGATATTTGTTAAGATACCTGTTGTCACTTAATGAAATGGTTTTAGCCAAAATAAAATTTTAGAACGGAATATATAAATAATATGAATAGGAAGTGAAATTAAAATGGAAGATATTTTTTGTCACTATTATAAGCAAGTGGTTTGAGTGAATATATATTATGGGTTCTTGAATCCTATCTGCTTTGTAAAATTTAATGTTTTCAATAAAGGTTATAGTTTGATCAACTGAATGTGATTCAGTTTAAAATATTTTAAGACATGAACTAAAAAATATCAGAGAACTATTTTTTCAGATTACATGTATTACCTTTGGGTTTAAAAGTATAATGATGGTCAGACTGATTTAATTTATGTATCTGCTCTTTAAAGAAATGCAAGATTAACTCAATAGGCTGGATTACTCAATCTAATTATAAATTGTTTCAGAGTATTACTAAAATTGAAAAAAAGCTATTGCACACACGTAAAACAGTTGATGTCTTACAGTGGTAGACATAATAAAATTTCAGCAGAATGAGTTGACTTTAATATTTTGCTGAAATGCAATTAATTTTTAATTAAGGTCAGTATTCTTAGTTCTCAAACATAACAAGAATGGAAGGATCATTTCTAACAAGTATTATTTCATTATTTCAAGTAACAACAGTGTGAAAACCAGGGACTACAGCTGAACAATATGTATATTTTATAGTACCAATTATCAGGAAAGATCCCTAGATTTAAGGAAAGTAGTTTTATTAAAGTCATTGCTTTTCTAGTTTAACAGTTAAACTAAAGTATTAAATCTGAGGAATGTATTCAAACATATATGGATAATGTAATGCAACTTCTTATTCACATATATATTTGAATTTTCATCTTTGTGCATGATAGATACATAGTACATAGGCAAATGAATAAAAGAATGAGAGATCCATTGTTCAGTGATTTATATCATTACTTTAATAATGATGTATTAATTAATAGCTTTAGTTAAATACCAGTTATGAACTATAATTTTAGACTTCAAATGACCTATAATCGTTCTCCCTTAATCTAGACATTATTTAAAAGTAATTAAATTTTAAGTAGCCTAATGGCATAGAATTTGGCATTTTATTATATGTAAAGATGTCAAGAAATTCATCAAGATAAAATTTTGCATGTTTCATAATATCTTCCATTTTCCATATAAATAAGTAGGATTTTTGATATCCTTTACTGTACTTCACTAGGAGTATAGAAAAATAGTTGCTTCATCTTGTACATCTGTTGAAATAAACAGGAATGTGTAGAAACTAAAAGTCGTTTTGATTGTTAGCTATATATCATTGGGTATATGTAGCAATTATATAAAAAATGAAGTGTTTATTTTCCTTATGAATTCAGAAGGCTTTCAATTTCCCTCAAAAATATAAAACAAATTTGTAAAAGCTAAGAAAGTGGTAATCCCTAAAGCAAGAAAAATACCATTCAATTCTAGGCATCACAGAAACCTGAGGTCATCCATCAGAGACTACAAAAAAATGGAATGCATTCACATTTGAATTAGCAGTTCATTTTGAATCCTAAAGACAAATGTCTGGGTGGGTTAATAATTACCTTAAATCCTTTTGAAATGGTGGTTTGAAAATTATTAAAATAACTGTAGGCTGGGTGGACTTCCATTCATGAATCTTCTCAAATTTCACAGCATACTACTATTATTTTTTTTAACACCTTTGTTCTTATGACCAGATTATGGAGGATTTATTTTTTAGAAATCCCTGTGGCTCCTAATGCTAAACACAGTCAAGCACTTGGTAAACTTTTGGAATATGTGTTGAATTGAACTTTTTCATTTTCTATTTTAATTTGTGGGCTTAATTTGTGGGGTTTCATTATGTCTGCTTCAACTAACAAAGATTGTCATTATGTTAATCTGTTTATTAGTCATACATTATGATTGTACTTTTTCACCTTTCTTCTTAATTTCTTTTTTTTCTTTAAGAACTGAACTTTCTTGTTTTAAATCACATTGTGTAGGTGAAGACTGGCCTTAGAAGTGAGTCTTTCAAGTCATTTAAATCTGCTAAAACTGTATTCCAGGGAGTCCTTCTTGTTATTTATTTTAGCTGATCAGGCAATACAGTGCCTCTGAATTACAGCTTTAAGTGTTTTCCATCCTAATGACGGCTGGTATTCCTCTGAGGAGTATATAAGCCAGAGGGAACTAATCTCCTGCCTGATCCTGTCAATACAATCTTGTTCTACCAATAAAGAAGAAGTTAAATGCTACTACCTAATGGTAGGACTGATAAGAAAAAAATGAAGACAAGGTGAATTCCATTCCCTAATTTTGTCCAGCACATAGGGGAAATTATTCTTAAATGTCCAAAGCCCCCTGAGTTATCTTTATACTTTAAATATAAAATATCTCAGTGTTCCAAAGTGAGTAATATATAACAAAATATCTTGGTAAAATTCAGACTGTACTTAATTACAATTTATAAGGGAAGTGGTCAGAGACTAAAGTTCAGATGCAGGATGTTTAGAATAGTCTTTATTTACATTACAAAATTTTAAAATAAAATATAAGGAATGGTTAAAAAATGTTTCTATAATCGGTGCTTTTGACTACTAAAACAGTGAGACACAAAGAGTTTAAAACAAAGATTAAAACAATCTAGAGATAGGAATGGAGTAGAAATAATGGTTATAGACATCTGGATTTAATATGGTTACCATAACTGGCAATATGATTCTGTTTTTTCTGGTATAGTCTGAGAATAAAAAGCAGTGTCTGAGGAGAACAAAATGCTTCTTGTCCATTAAAGAATTTTGTCACATAAATGCAAATTAAAGGGAATGTGAGGAAACAGTTAATTTAAAAAAGCGAACTGTGTGCAAATCTATGCAAGTACAAAGATGATAAACCTCTTGCCCCTGCTTTTTAGGTCAACTTTCTCAATTCCAGTTTTGCAAAGCTTTAGAAATGCTTTGTTTATTTTTTTTATGATAATACTGGGTAAAGACTGAAAGTATGATACTAACTTGTTCAACAAAGGCATTTATACTGCTGTAAATAAAGTCTAACGCATCCTAAGAACAAACCGTAGTACTGTGATGAAGTTGTGAAATCTTGGAGTTTGGTAACCAAATGGACAATAAATCTCTTGATCTATAATGGAATCAAAACTTATCTGAGTTACTCAGGCTTACAGGGTGAAATGAGCTATTTAATTACAAGTTATAATATAGAGAAACATAATGAAGGAGCACATCTTCTGAAATCATACTCGAAGGAAATAAAACATTGAGGAACATTTAAAGTTCAGTAGAATTATTAAAAAGTTAAAAAAGAGATTCTGATTAACTGTAGTATAAGGAACATGAGTCAGGGATTTGTATTTGTATTTTTCACTAATGCATCTGTAGCACCAACTCAAGAACCCGTCAAGAAAGGCTCTCGAAAAGTATACGGTGGACTAAGAACACTAAATTTATAAATTAATTTCTTGTAATGTTAATCTGAGTTTCTTTCATGAATCCTAATTACAAATCGAAAGCTATTACCCATCGGAAATATCTCCATTAACAAGAAGAGAACATGTTTCGAAAATCAAACCAAAACAAAACATGATAAGATGTCAACTAAGAATTGTTATAGCTTTATTTACAGAACTGTCCCAGTTACTACTTTTCTCTTTAAACTTATACTCTAATACGCTGGATGAAAAATGCACTCCTATGTCTGTACTGCAGATTCGATAACTCTCATCTTCTATCAAATAAAAATATATTTATAGTATAAAAATTGGACATCTGTGGAAATGCAACGAGTGGCCAAGAATTAAATTTGCCTTAGAGCATACTTCAAATAATAACAAAACCTGAGAGCCTCTTAAGAGCAATTGTTGTATCTTTTTCTTCTTATATTCCCAAGGTTTACCCCGGTGCACACCACTGATCAAACATCCAAAAAATACTTTCTACAAGGAACCAAAAGTAATAAAAGAAGTGATCTGCAACAAACGAACCAATCCAGCACCACGTAGTTAAATCTGTGTCTGCTGTTCTCCCAAGCCTTCTGAGCTACCATCTTATAAAACATGTCAGAACTCTGCATGTTTCTAATTGAAGAACCCTTTTTAGCAATGAACCTTTGCACATCTCGCCCAGCTACCAGAGATGCTGAGATGGCCCATATTTTCATATGGTCGTTAGTCTTACACTACCTGGTAGGCGATACACTCTAGATTTTTGAACTAAGCTTTTTTTCTGAAAAAAAGCACCTGCTTTCCCTATTATGCCCCAAAATACAATTTTGAAAACTTTTCACACTTTCAAGGATCACTCTTGTCAATATATTACTTTAATTTTTAAAATAACTCAAAACTATCTTCAAACTCAGAGTTACAAAGAACTTAAAATACTAAATTACCAAAGAAGAGCAAAGTAAACCTATATGAAAAAAAATAATCTATATTCTTGAAAAGTTTTTTATATAAAAATAAACAGCCATATTTTGAAGGATATTATAAAAGTAAATGGGACATGAGTATTTCTAACATATAGAAGCCATACCCAGCATATCATGTACGCACTAGTGGTAATTTTAAAATTCATGTGGTCTAAACTTGTCAGGAATTACTTTATAAATAATTATCTTAAGAATCAATATTACAGAACTTAACTGTGATCAAAATTTGGTAATTGGCCATTTTTAATGAACAGTTAATAATTATCTGGTTTCAAATCCTGAGCAAATAAGTTGAAGGACTATGATCTTCAGCATAGTCCTCTGCAGATCTCTACATAAAGGAGAGTAACATATCAAAATTTTATGACTTTGAAGATGAAAGTCTTATGTGAAGCTATATTAAACTTCTGTTTACCTTATTAACTCAATATTATTGTTGAGAAAGAAATATTTTTAATAGTTAATCACAGTAGTTTACACTGGAGTTGCTGATTCTTACTCTAAATAACAGCTGTCAAGGATAGGTTTAACAAGTAGTAAGGACAAGAATGATCTTTCATATTCATCTGGCCTATCTTTATATGATTGCAATTTCTTGTTTTGTCTTTCAAACTGATTAAGCAAGAGATGTGTTGAAATGTCTGTATTTCATGGGTGGATGAAAGAAACAAATGAAAACCTTCTAGGGTTCACTCTAAGAAGAAACATGGAAGCTCGAAATTATTTTCCCCCTGTTTTGTCACTATTTCAACATAACTAATTTATGTTTTTAGCCCAAACATAAAAATAGATACACATTTAAAAAAGTCAATAGTCTGTCCCTTGATGTGAAAGTTCACAAATAAGGAGTTAAGTATTACAAAAATTCTATTTACTTTGGAGAGAAGAAGGATCATAAAATCCATAAGCTATGTCTCCATTCGAAGGTGAGAAAGGTGCTTAAAATACGTTACCCAGAAGTTTTAAGACTAATTTTAAAAAATATGTAGAGTGCCCCTTAAGAAATTGCTCAGGATCTCCTTTTTCTTAGCAATGAATTTTAAGTTTCAATTCGCAGACAAGATTGGATTCACTTCTTAGTTCACACTTAAAAAACAAAAGGTTGTTCTTGAGTTACTGTGAATAATGGGTTTAAACTTTCAATAAGTAGAAACAAGTATATCTTACTAATCTAGAAAATAAACATTCCATCATGATTACTTATTCAAGAAACATTTTAATTAAAATAAACCAGTCGTTTAAAAACTCCATTTGGACTGAAATTAGTCATAAAGAACAAAACATATATTTTTAGTTGTTGCTTTTGTTAATTGCTGATTGACAAATCCTTTCTTATTTTACTTTGGAAACTATAATCTTACATATTATTCCACAGTACAATATTGAAAATAATAATTATCACCTTTAGAAAGTGTACTGTAATATTGTCCTTGTATATTAGTGACAGTAACCAGAAATTCAGTTCTGTAAGCTCAAGTACAGCCATTCAATTTAAATATTCTGAGTAAACCAGACTTGGTCTATATATTGATGTTTAGTGTTATATAAGAAAATGTTAAGAAAAGCATGGGTTAATTATTTTGAAGGAGCATTTTTTACATTACTATACATTTATTCAACCAGTAATTTTCTTCTAAAAATTTAGATGATGTTCATTATTATTTAAGATGTGTCTACTTCTGAAAAAAACCGCTCCATCATCTCTATGTGTACATTTATACAGCTGATTTTTCAAACCATCATTAATGTTACCACACCAAAAACATGAAAACCAGTTAAAGATATTGTCAACTCCCAGAAACTTCTTGATTAAATTAACTTGTTCTCTATTTAGCTACACAGAGGGAGCTTCTACACACAGCACTAAACTGCATATAAACTGCACAAAAACTTGTATCTTAAATGTATATGCTTATCAAATATATCACAAATGAAAAGAAAACTTTATATGCAACCTGAATACACATACGTGATTTTGTAGTATGATAACTGAATGAACCCATGCTTCAATTTTTAAACGTATTCTTTGATTTGATTTGATTTAATCACTTTTTCCAATTTGGCTCATATTTGTGGACATCATTTGACATGTTTTAAAAAAATATTTGTGGGTTGTTAGTATTTAATGAATCTATAATGTAGCAGTATGTTTATATACTGGCCACTATTTGACACTGAAAATTTAAAATGTATGCTTACTCAATTTTGGTCTTCTCAAGGCTAGATTGTTTTTTAATAGTACAATATTCTTGAGATAGCTTTTAAAATTAACAAAATGCAGGACTCCAGAAAAGTTAATAAGAAATAGCTCAATCCTGATGAGATTGGCTGATATTCACAGAAATCAGGAAGAATAAGTCTATCTATAAGTATTCTTTTACAATAAATCTATAATGGAATTTAAATGAAACACACCATTATGAGACAATAATTCTTTTATAGCAGAGAGCTATGATACATTTGGATGTAATGTTAACATATTTATTAACTTAATCAATAAATGTGTATTTTATAGATTTAATTTGCTGGAACTATAACAAGGTAGCTTCTTCACTAACTATTAAAGGAAATATGTTATGCTTTGGGTGCTTTTAAAGGCATCCACATCTGTGTAAATTAGGATTTAGGCATTAAAACACATGCCTAAATAATTAGTTTTAAGTTAAAATAGGTCAAACTAAGGATGAAAACCATTTTTAACTCTAAACTGACTAAAAAATAAAATTTTTGAGAAATTATGAATTGTGTTTAAGAGATGACAATGAATATAGGTGAATGAAAAAGTAAAGATTTCTTAATTTATTAGACTGAATGCCATTTCTCCACATCTGAATTTGTACTTTTATGGTTAAAAACAAACATTTAAAGTGAATACAGTTATTTATTTCATGGTAAAGGCCCTGTAATCCAATCAGCTCATTAAAAAAATATTGGCTTTATCTTTCACTGTTAGGAGAAAAGATATTGGTTAGAAAATCATAGCTGGTCTTATTTCAATTAGTAGAATATCATCTAATTATTCATGATTTATCACTTTTTATATGAAATTGAGAAATATCCCAGAATGGTTTACATGAAAACTTTACTTCAAACATTAAGTATGGAAGAGTGGATTCACAGACCATGAAATAATTATCTATGGAGACTTTGTAACTGGACAGTTTGCAAATGAGTAACTGGATATAAGTATTCCTAAAAACTCATTAAAAAATGCCTTGAAATGATAGTGATGAAAACCTTAAAATGTTATTGATGAGGATATTTGATGACCAGTGTAAATGGTAAGAGTGACTATCTGATACCTCTTAAAATAAAAAGTAAAAAATAAAATTTGGGCCAGAACGTACAGCTATATATTTTCAGTAGAAAGGCCATTAGTGTTCATGATTAAATTTCACTTTCAGGGAATATTTTTCTCTTTTCTAGAATAGAGTAAATATTATTACACTATCCCCTTCTTTTAAGAATCAAGATCATCCATGACCAATTGATATTCAAACACAAATTATTTTTTTCTTTAGTTCCTCTTTAGAACTTAGGAATTGTAAGCATTAAAAACATAAAGCTATATATAAAGCAGTGCCTGGAGAAATTGGTTAGAGTTACCCTCTTAAATATCTAAATGAAATTACCCAAGTAGTTGCTAAATTAAAACATCAACAATGCCAGATGTCACCTAATTAATACTGGAAAAACTGAATATGAGCTTATAAAAGATGTTAGATCTTATAAAAGATGTTTATAAAAGTCTGACTTATTTTTAGTTTCTCCATTTTGAAAATTGTTCAGTAGAATACTTTGATCTTGATTTCATTTAAGCTGACAGAAATCATCAGGTTACTAATATAAATGTTTAGATAAATTAAATCAGACTTCCCTTTCACTAAACGACAGAGAAGTCAATGAAGAACAACAAAATTTTTGTAAAAGTGACTATTCTCCCAGAACTACATTAAAGACTTAGCAAATATATGTAAATGAGAACTTAGATGCCTTAAGGGAATGAGTGTACTCTTGAAGTTTATTTTTTAGCTATACAATATTAAAACAAATTTGCTTAAACTTATCAGAAACCATGACACCATAAACCAAGAATATTTGATACTAATAGGTTTTTAAAAAGTTGCATCAGCATTACTTCTTGTGTTGAAATAGAACTATATCCAAAATGACAAAACATTTCAAAGAAAAGAACTGAAATGTAAATGTTATCTTTTTTTTCAAAATATATTTTGTTTTCATAATATGTTGTATCTTTTTAAAGCATTCTCATCTATCAGTTTATCTATAAGAAGACTATGAAGTAGATATTGTTTTCCCCACGTGAGAGATGAGGAAAATAAATGAAGAATGGTCAAAAGACCTCACTAAGAGCACATTGAAGAGGTGGAACGAGACCTAAAATTGAGGATGGAATCCTAGATCATCTCACTCTACTTTTCACAATAACCCACTATCAGGAGGTAAAGAGGAAAATGTTAAGAGTCATAGAGAAGTACCTCATTAATCATGTCATAATCATAATATCCAAAATACCTTTGTGATTTTTTTTAATAAAAGATGTTTGTGTTAAACTTGCCAGATTGGTGTCTGAACCTTTAATACATCCATTTTTTTAATTACTTAAATTGTAGACACTTATTTCAGTCAATAACTGCTTAGTTGAGAAATAACATGAAAAAAATCAAAACAATAGGAAATATAGAAAACTGAAGCATGGGTTGATAACAAAAACATCAAAGTTTTGAAGTCCTACAAATTGAGTTCTTTGCACTTGTGGTGAGAAGTACATAAGGCACTATTCTGTAAAGAAATTCCATTTTTATTTAAAGAATACACACATATAAGAGTAAGGCTAATTTTATAAATGCATGTCTGTGTATAATACACACACACACACACACACACACACACACACACACACACACACACACACTCTTTTAGAGACCCAGTGGTTCTTCCTGCTTAGGTTTGATTTATTTAACTATAATATACCAATCATTTTGCAAGAAGAAAAATCAAGATATATTGTAATTACTAACAATGTACATTTCCATTATAATTTTGAACTTATTTAAAAATCTCATAAAAGGCTGGAATCACATATGATTAATTGATAAATGAAATCAATCACATATATGGTATCACATCTACATCACTTGGAAAACATTTGTAATGCAATGTAAATTTAAAATAATTCCTTCTCCATCCACCCAAAAATGGATACACACACATATAATAAGCATGTTCACTACAATAAAACCCCAGAAAGTAAAATGCAAATAATTGAGGAATTGGAATTCATTGACAAATTACTTTCTTCAGTGGAGTAAAAACTACCCTTTGCATCAAACTAAGAAAAGCACTATAACTGCAATTTTGTGACCCAAAGTTGTAATTATCTTTCTTATTTCTTTAAGATGTTATCAGTGAGCCTTACAAGCAGAAAACTTATTGATCAAAGGTCCACATCAAAAAATTTAAGCAATAAAATATTTCAGATAAAATATTAAGAAATACAATTTCTTAGAGAAGAGAAAGTGTTAGAAATAAATGGATTATGTCTTAGTAACATTTTTTGCTTCACTGTGTTGTGGCTCCCAGCTCCAATATGCAAACAAAAATAAAGCATTATCAATAATAATAAAACTTACTAAAACAATAAAAAATTGTATTGTCATTTTAACTGAGATTTTTTGTTAAACATGGTAATGGAAGAAATCTGTTGGCTGCTAAAAGTATGCATCTACAAAACTTGGAATTCAAAAAAAAAGCTTTATTTATTGGAGATTACCCATAATTTCCTAAATTTAGGTTTCATATTTTAGTTTCTCACTGATTTCCTAAGCCCCAACATCACTATAGTGTGGCATATATAACATTACAAGTTCCCCCAAAATCCCTATCCTAAGGATCTTTCTGTGTGTGTATGGTTTAGAAAATCACATGAAATACCTACTAAACATTTCCCTCTCAGACAGTCAGTTGAATTGATAGTTCAAGAGGTCCTTAATAGTTCCGCAATTGTCCTTTATATATTAAGGTCACAGACCTTAACAGGAAGCATTGTTTTAAGGCATTTCTTCAACTACTACCTTACACACAATTACTACAGAAGGTTATACATACCTTCCTCCAACTCTCTACCTCCCATCTCTTCCCCTCACCTAGGCCCAGTTTATGATTTTTGTAGCACTGTTAAACATTAAATGAATGCAAATTGAACATTTAAATGAATGCATGTTAAACATCTCACTGGATTTATACCGTCCTTGAATATGAACATTAAGAAGTTATGCATCATAGCAGAACCATCTGAAAATGCATTTACTCCATCGCTTGAAACAGGGAAAAATTATCACTGGATGGGTCAAACCCAGGTTACACAATCATCAATAAAATATAGACATTCAGTCCTTACCTGCTTAACTGCATGATGACAGACAGATCTAAACAGTACTCAAAACAAAGTCCCCCAAATCTGAATCATCTGTCTTCCAAGCTGCTGTGACAGTTTTATACCCTGGTGCTTTCTTCTTTGCCTACATGCATTTCACTGGTCAGAATACTGTCAGCATAGGTAGGGTTATTTTGCAGCCCTAGTCACCTCGTCCTCTTTTCAAGCTTCGGGTTGGCATCTCACACAGCTGGACACAGGCATCTTATCTTTGGAGGTAGAGCTTCCCCAGCGTTTCCCAGACGGATTCCCATTAGAAGGAGGTCCCTGCTCTAAATGGCTGGTCACGTTCTTGACCTGGTGCAAAGTAAGACGCCCTTTGGTTCAACTCTTGGGGACCAGGAGAACAGCCGTCAGAGACTCCAACTCTCTGCCACTGCCCGGCTGCAAAACCAGCAGTAACCAGCCGCCGGGAAGCACCACCCCCTCTCCCGCTTCCCGCCGGAGGGCAGCGACCCGGTCCCAGACCCTCCTGCCTCCCACCCACCCCCGGGAGAGGGGACGCAAAAATAAAAGCCCGACTTGAAAGCAGGTATTCTACCAGCTAAATGGCTCCCAACCCCTGCTCTTTTCCTTGAACGTCAACCTTGTTTTCCTTGCGCTAGCTCCAAGTTGAGATCCAACTCCGGGCCCCCACCCCACCGCCCTCCAGATGCCTGCGAGCTGGTGAGGGAAGGGAGTGACGGTCAGCAGCGCTTAGCACGCAGCCTGCGGAGTCCTTAGCCACTCTGAGCCCAACTCCACGGGATGAAGAAGGTCCAGGAGGGCTTTACTAGGCAGGCATGCTGAAGAGCCGTCATTTATTAGACTTGGGCATAGCTCATTAAAAAACAAATACATTTTTAAAAATGCAGAAGGATATTGCTACGACATTCTAGAACTCTCGAGTCTGTCCTCTCTCTGAGAAAAGAGGTCTTGCTCAACTTCGACTGGAGGAAGGCTGGAAACGGAGAGTAGGCGAGAGCGACCCCCGCCCCCCAGCCCCCAATCCCCCGCCCCGGCGCGCCCCGCGCTCCAGGGCAGCAGATGCCCGCGCGAGCTGCGCGCCGCCTGGCTGAGCCCGAGCCTTCAACCCCCGGTCAGCGGGCGGGTCGCCCCTCGCCCCGCGCGAGCCCAGGGCCGCCGGCAGCCAGGTCCTGTTCCCCCGGTGCCTGCGCCCGGGTGGCTTGGGCGCTGCCAGGAGCTGCGGAGAAACCTCCAGATGGAGTCGCCTGTTGATAGCCCTGTGGTTAAAGCGCCCTTGGCTGCGGGAGCCTCTCACATGCACATTTTCCCTTCACAACCTTGAGTTTGAAGTTACCATCCAGCAAAGTGCACTTACCTAAATATCGTGTGTCCGCGCCCTGCTGGAGTGGAGGAGGTTAAGACAAGACCCGACTGCACTGAAAGTTGTTCCCCTCCTCTCCCCTCCTTCCACCCCTGCGCGTCAGCAGCAGTCCCCCAAAGAGGATACTTAAATCGGTGAATTACGCTAAGCCCTCGTTTCTCAGCCACGGGCGCTGATGGCATTCGTCAAGCAGGACAACCAGACTTGGAAGGGGACCAGGTAAAAGCTAGCGACGGGTGAGGGGTGCCGAGAGACGCACACCCGTCTCAGCCCCGCTCTCTCGCTGGCAGCCTAGGGGGAAAAGCCCTTGAATCATGTAACTGGGGGATGGGGTGACGCTGCAGCTGGAGTACTTTAATGTCTGCAAGCTAAAAAGGCTTTTGAATTTAAAAAAGCATTACTTAGGTTGTCGCGTCGGCCATCAATGACTACAGAAATTGTTCCTTTCGCGAAATGAGAAGGAAAAAAAGGAAAGAAAATCAGGAAAGAAAGAAAAGCTTAAACAATAGGTTCTCACCTCCATCCATACCAATAAAGCGAAATATTGTAGAAACCAGGACTTGTTCTTGGGGGGTGCCCGGGGGCAGGGGGGAACGCTTCACAGAGAAAATCCCCCAAACCTCAACATGCATTAGGGATGACTGATACACGCAGAGCTGGCATGTAATGAATACTGTGTCCTTGTCAATATGTGAAGTAAAAGCTAAGATTTAAATGTTTCTCAACACACTTATCCTTAAAGGGTAAGTGATAATTGTAACTGTCATTGAATCCCATAAAAATGTCCATAAAAGCAAAACACACCGACATATTAACATACATATTAAAACTTGAGTCTCAGGATTGAGTAAGTGTGAAAACTGAGGAAATTAAATTTTTCATCTAAAGTCAGTCCCTGAATTTCAATTTATTACCACCGAGATAATCAGTGCTTTCTTCTAATAGCTCTGAAATAAGCACTCCTCATCCAATTAACTGTTCACCAGCTAAATTCACAAAATCAGAAATCCACTTCCAAATATGATGCCTGAATTGAAATACAATACCCAAAATAATGCGTTCATGTGTGATTTGTGATGCTGTTAAAAAAAATGGTGATCAAAACTCACGCTCTTCTTACCATACAGTGGCTTTTAGTGCTCAGTGTCCTGCTAAATCCATAAAAATACACTTTATTTACTAAAGTCTTCCCTCAGTCATGTAGTTGCTTACAGTGAACAAATGCTGACCTGAACAACCTTCTGAAAAATCAGAGACTAGTGAACTTTCTTGGACCCTGCAATTGTCAGAAGGTCTCTTTTAAGCTCTCTCTTAGATAAACATAAAATTCGACCTTTCAAACAGCACAAGAATGTGTGCCAAGAAGCATTAATGAGATGGGGGAGGGGTGGCTAATGTTTCCTATAACCTGTAATATAAATGAGGACAGAAAAGGGAAAAAAAAGAATGTAAAAGGTGATGAGGTAATTCATTATATGGACTATATCCTAATATCACTATTGCAACTAATAGTCCAATTTAAAAACGGTGGCCACATGGATCTTTGAGTTCCGAAAGTGAGAAAAACATTTTAAAAAATGAGACTTTAAAAAACTGAGTGAAGCTTATTAAAAATAACAATAACAAGAAGTTTCTAATAACATATAAAAAGAGTAACTTACCAGAGGACATTTCAGGCAGCAAGATGACTGTTAAGAAAAAATACATCCAGGACTCAAACATATTCCATCATCTTCCAAGTCAAGGTAAGTGAGGAGCTGCAGGGTGGTGGGACTTTGAAACAATCAGCAGTTCCTGGTGGCATGTAACCAAACAAAAACCAGTTACACGTAGAGACACGGCCCACCAAGGGAGGGAAGCAAAATGTGGAAGAGGTGCCTTTTATGTTTGGGGGTTGGAGGGCTTATTTATGGTGATCCTCAGGCAGACAGTGGAAATTTAGGAACTGTACATCCCCGTACAGTGGGGGGAAATAGAAGCGGTGTCACCCTAGAGAACAGGAGGTGGAATACAGATGCATCTGCAAAGAGAAGTGAAAGGATGTGCTGAAGACGAGAGATGAGGAGAGAACTAGCGTGCAAGGCTGTAGTCCTCCTGATAGACACAGCAAGAATGATTTAGGCTGCCGGGAAGGATCCAATGAGAGCCGGAGAGGGCACTGCTTCGGAAATCCTTCTCTGATCTTCCCACTCTCAGTTCCTTAAGAGTTTCCTGCGTTGGGAACATCATGATTAGGATTAATAGTACTCCAGCAGCGCATTTCACTAGGGTTTCCCTTGAACCCTCTCACTCGCAGCGACAGGGGGAGGTGTCGTAAGCCTAACACGACCAGCTCCCCAAATAAACCACTACGGTCACTTTAGGATGATCACATCATCAGCGATTTGCCCTGGGGGTAAAACGGGAGGGCTGAAGATGCGGATGAGGCCGAGAGGCTGGGCGCCTCGGGGCGCCGCGCGGGAGGCGCGGGCAGGGGGCCTGGAACCGTGGTGACGCGGCGGCGGCGGCGGGAGCCCGCCAGGTCCTGCTTTCCTCGGCGGATCCTGCTGCCCGAGACTCAAGGCAACTGACTTCCATCCGGAACCTCAGCTCCTGCCGCCTCGCTTTAGAAGCTAGGGCTTCGGAGGTCCCGGGGGTCGTCCCTGGGGAAGCAGGTGGCAGTCTGGGAGGCCCCCGCGTCCCCGCGTCCCCTCTGATTGCTGCACAGTTACCGAGGGAGAGTGTGCGAGAAACGGCTTTGCTGCCGAATGCATAATCTTGCCATTTTGGTGTCCCGATACCGCACAAACGATCGCCTGATCGATCGGGTAAGATTAGCTTTATTCCTTCTCCCCTTTTCTCTCCACGCCCCTCTCCGTTCTCCAAGCCCAAATCTCAACCCCAAATCCCCGTCTCTCTGTCTTCCCCACCCACACCCCCCTCTCTCTCATTCAATTCAGCAACTTCCCTTTGCTCTTTGAAACCTGCTTCCCCTAGGGAACCGCTTGTGTGACTGAGGGGTTAGTAATTTTCTAATGATTTTTATTTGGCTGTGAAATGAATCCCCTCTCGCCCCCGCGGTACCCTCCTTGGAGAAGACCCCTCCCTCCCCAGGGGTCTCTCTCGGAGCTGGGATCTGGATAGAGAGCGCTGTGGGGGTCTTCTGCCCTCCGCTCTATCTTCCTCTGGACCCTGAAGCGTAAGCATTAGACGCCTCTTTCTCTTTTTTTTCAGAAATAGAAGAGAAAGGTAGAGTGGAAATTGATTTCTTGCGGAGACTGAGGCGCCGAATGATAGAGGGAATAAACAGTTGCTCTCGATAAAAATGTTCTTGGTAAGTAATCTTATTTTCTGCAGTTGCAAAGGAAACACATTGCTTTCCACTGCCCCATCCCCCACTCCATTCACTTATTTGCTTTCTGTATGTAAATCACGAGCTGGGTCAGTGAAAATTTTCTTTTCCTCCTTCCTAGGAGGGTAGTAGCATGTAAGGGTGAGTTTGCACTAGGGGCTTTTAAGGGGCAGCGTGGAAGCTTTAAGGTCCTTCGCTTGCCTCCATTCAGAACCCAAACACACGCAAAGCTTATTCCTGCTTGCTTGCTAAAGGAGTATTTAAATAATATTTATTTAAATTATTATCTAATTTCATAACAATTACTTCTTACTAACTTTTTCCTTTATTAAAATAGTTTCCACTACGAGCCCCATGTCTGTGTTTTTTATATACCTTGGCCATGTTCTAAAAATTTAATACTCTTTCATTTCCAGAAGTGAGAACGTTTATTTTCACAGTATGACAAGGAAGTTAGAGCTATAGAAACCCCGTATTTATGGGTACATCTTGATTCCAATTCTTGTACCAGATTATCAGTGTCCAAATAGTAGTAGTGTTACAAACTAATAGTGTCCAAAATAGTTATTTGCCTGTTGTGGTATAATACCTATGAATTCATAAAGCCCTCTGGTTTTCCTAAGTCTAGAGCACCTGCAGCCTGTACATGCTCATTATGTGAAGAGTGTGTGCGTAGGAAGGAGCCCAACAGCTCCTGATGGTGCTTACATCATATGTCACTAAGTGTGCAGAGTAACAAATCCTACAAATTGTGTGTACTTGGTTTCTCAAGTGTGAGCTGAGCATTCTGAATGGGAAAAAGTAAAGGATGCTTCCTCTGAGACAAATCATTGTAATTTTGAGTTGTGGAATGTGGTTTAATAGTGAGATATTCACATTTTCCCTCCATCCCTGTAGATCCTTGCCCTGTAAACCCCTTATTCCCAAATTTTATGCTGAAGAATAGGCTTATTGGCACAAAATTTATTCCTGATATAAACAGGATGGCCTTAATGAACCTCTTCTGAAATATCTGAGTAAAATTCCATTGATGAGAATAGGCTTCATTACAGGTAATCAATTTTCTCGAAATCTCTAGTATCAAAGCCCAGAAGAAAGATAGTAAAGGGCATATTACAACAGCAAGGCAAACTGTGCGTCTGTGAAAGTACCTATAATCTTTCTTAACTATCACAATTGGCATGGGAAGAAAATTGAATAAGGACATGTTTATGTAACTTTTTTCTTTCTCTCCTTAGGCTGTACTCCAGCCCTTATGATGTCCTAGACCAGAAGCTTTTCTTCAATTATCTCAGTTCACCAAAAGGATGATTTCCATAAATTTCTGTGTTTTACATGGGCTGACAGGTGTTGTTAGGAGCATCTGAGGTCCACATAAAGAGGATAAATATTCTACACTACATTCATTCCAAATACAACCTTAACAGTTGTAATAGACAGAAAGCTTATTTTTCATATAAGATTTCAATGTGCTGCCTAAACATATTTACCTATCTGTTATTTGAAAAAATACAGTTATTTGTTGAGGACTCAAGTTGATTTACATTAGAAAATGTGACATTCGAATTTTTACTTTTATGTGAAATAAATGTGAGGTTGCTTTTCTTTTAAATATTTGTAGAAGAAAATTTCAGAATTAAATATATTAATTTTGCATTCCTAAACTTTAAAATAGTTTACAGCACTTAAAGTTTACAAAACAATTTAAGTATTTGAGTATTATATTAAATTGTATGATTACATTTGATCAATTCTCAAACTAGAGCCATAGGCTTTTTATCTCCTACTTGGCATTTATTTTAATTTGCCTAGTTTGTTCTTAGAACTACCTCAAAAGTTGTTTTTTGTTGTTGTTGTTTTTTAATTTTGTGTATGTCCTTTCCTGGATAATTTAATTGCACATCTGCAGTATTTTAGCACGATTTGTATTACTGGTAATGTTTTTTTGTTTGCTATCTTGGCTCCTTCTTCTCTAAGTATATGGATGCCATCTAACATTTCTTACCTATTAGTCCACTAAAATTTCTAATCTAAAAGTAACATTTAAGACATACTGTATTAGGCAAATTGTGAAGCAATTTGTTTATGAAACAAAATGTCAATAAGCTTCAGATAATTTTAACCTTAAATCAGATTTATAACAAAAATGTGTTATAGTAAGTAAACTCAAACTTTCCTTGTATACAAAAGTCATAAAAACATATACATTTATGCATATGTAATTACCCTCCTTATATTTAAATTTACTCATTTTAAACTTTGCTATTTGTTTTATTTTAGAGCTGAAGTGTCAAAAGTTTTATAAATACCTAAGTGTGCAAGCATCTTCATGTCTTACTTCATAAGATCAATAAAATATTAGATAAACTGAACTAATATATTCAAATCTTACAAAAAGTACCGAAGTCCCTCCTTATCCATAGGGTATATGTTCCAAAACCCCCAGTGGATTCCTGAGACTATGGATAGTACAAACTCTACATAGACTGTGTTTTTCCTATACATACATACTTACAATAAAAGTTTAATTTATAAATTAGATACTGTAAGAGATTAGCAATAACTAAGAATAAAATAGAATAATTATAATATACTGTAATAAAAGTTATGTAAATGTGGTCTCTCAAACACTCTTATTGTCACCCTTCTTCTTGTGATTATACGAGATGATAAAATGCCTTGTTGATAAAATGAAGTGAGATGGACATAGACATTGCGACATATCATCAGGCTGCTGTTGATCTTCTGAAAACACATCAGAAGGAGGATCATCTGCTTTCAGAGCACGGGGTTGGCCGCCAGTAACTGACACCATGTAAAGTGAAACCAGGGATAAAGGGAGACTACTGTATGTTGGAACTTGAAGGAACTTCAGAGATCATTTAGTCTAACTCCTCCATTATGGTGAAGAAATTGAGAACTGGGGAGACTGTGATTAATGTAGTTATACACTAACAATTCAAAGAACTTTAAATGTAGTTTTCCTAATTTCTTCATTGGTATTAATTCTAAACCAATTAAATGCTATTCCTAGCTTCTAAAACAGGTATTGCTTGAGGCTGGGACAGGGAATACATGAAAGAAAGAGAAAGTGGTACAAAGATGAATTACTCATAGGGTTCTTGGAGTTTATTTTGTTGATAACTAATACTCTTCATTGTAGAATGTCTTTATTTCCCTGCCTTGGTTTACCCTCCTCCGCCACCCCACTCCCACCCTCTGTGATAAGGGAATATTTCATGATGTGATTTTACTTTGTCGCATAAGATTCTCAGTGTTCTTTGGGTATACGCATTGGTTTGTTCTGCAGACTATTTTAAACTGTAGATAATTTAAAGCCTCTGCAATATCACACTCTTTCATGTCACATCTGCATTCTACTTTTTTAAGTGTCTACCAACATAACAAATAAAATTGTATCAAGAAAAAAGCCATCATCTCAAAGTAAGGTTTTAATTAGTCTGTGACTTACATTTGACATCACACACACACAAACACACACAAACACACGCACACACTATGAAAAAAAAACAGATTGAGATAATGCATTGTGATAGACATGTTCTTGGTAAGTCATCTTATTTTGCAAACATGCAAAAAAATTCCATGTTGCTTTAAAAAATGGCTTTCTTAATTAGGAGAAAAGCTGTAAGACTTCAGCCATTTTCTGGAAAATCGACTTCGTTCTTTCATATACATCAGTTTTGAGTATTATGTGCAAGCTATTGTTTTCGGAAATGGCAAGTCTGAAAGACAAACATCAACACTGCAATCTATTGCCAGTTACCATTACTTCAAAGAGGTTATCATTCCTGGATTAAACAAGACAAGAATAGAATAAAATCTAAACACATTTTAAAATGCTTACAATGTGCACTTATAAAATAGAAATCTTGCACTAATCTAAAATATTGCAAAAGAGGGAACACATATGAGAAAAAATTTATATTGATTAATTTATGCTTTAATGGTTGAAAATAAAATGCACCCTTATTTCAAAACACATTTGTTGATGAATAAAATGTCTAATTTTAAAGGGAAAAATAAGTAGACTCATAGAATTATTTTAAAAGCCTCCTGTCGGCCTATTTCTTTCAATAGATCATCTTAATATCAATCGTGTGATTTAGTTATAAACAGCTCATATATGAAGTAATAGTCTCAAAGAGCCTAATTAATTTGCCAAAAGTCGCAAACAAAGTAGATTCAGAATTGGAAAAAGTTTTATGGCTCCAAAGTCAGGGTGAATTTCCTTGTATCTTCTAGTACATAAAGTTCTGGGATAATAAAAGTATTCCGGAAGCATGTGTTAAGCAGCATTTGTATTGCTGTATGTGTTCTTGTGTGATTGATAATGTCTTCACATGTATGTTTAGAGCCTAGTCTATTTCAAAGCACTATCAGTTCTACGATTGTGTTTTTTCATGTTCATTTTCTCCACTCCCTCACTGCGTATCTCTACCACATAGTACAGAACACTGTCAAAGAAGAAGCTCAGTAAGTATGAATTTAATTGATGAGATTAAGTACTTCACCAAACTTTCCTTCTTTAACATTCTGTGCTTGCTGTACCTAATTCTTAGGGAACATTCAGAAATATTTTTACTAAATGGCAATATTCCTCAAAATACTTTCAGAATATTTGACATATATTTGGCCTAATAAGCCATGTTAAAAATGACAACACTTCACCAAATAATGTGACTTTGTATTTTAATACATACCTTCCTACCCACCATACTAATTTAATTCTCTCATTATACTGCAAATTAAACCACTGTGTTTACTTGGAATGAAAGAAATATGGTATGAAGAAATTGAAGCACTGTTTTTCATTACTAAAAGAAATAATTGAGTTCTTTTTATTCACCACATTCTATTTCTTAATTTGTTACACGGAAGAAGTAATATAATGGAAATATCAAATTATTTGTTAATTTTATTAAATTATGTGGGTGAAAATTCATCTGTCAACATTTGCAAGTAAAATATAATAATAAAAGAGTGAAATGTTTCTAACATTATGAGCTGAATTATAAAACTATCAGTTTGTATGACATTTTGCTATTCAGAATTCTCAGAATTAAGATTTTTTCAATATTATCAAAACTGATTATTTCCTAAATTATTTGTACTACCAAAATCTATTCCTCAGTGTAATGACCAAAATGTATTCATTGGCTTAATGGTTGTATGAATTAATGTGTTATCAATTGGCATGTATAAACTTGTACAGTTTTTAAACTAACTTACAAAAATAATAATATTGAAAACACTCAAGGAAATGATCTGATACAACTTCCTTACAATCCTTCTTAGTATCTGGATTTCAATGACTACTGAAGTGTAGTAGAACAATAGCTCCCCAAATGCTCACATTCCAGTTCTCAGAATGTGTGACTAGGTTACCATGTAAGCAAAAGAAAGTTTGCAAATTTTATTACTTTAAGGACTTTTGACAAACAGAGAGTAGCCTGGATTCGCTCTATCTGCCTCATGTCATCACGAAGTATCTCTGCAAAGGAAGACAGAGAGAGAAGAGTCAGGAAAGGAGATGGGACGACAGAAACGGATGGAGTGACGGGGAGCCACTAGCCAAAGAATGCAGACAGGACGCCCTGTAAAAACCGGAAAAGGGAAGGACGCAGATTCTTCCTTAGAGCTTCCAAAATAAATGAAGCCTGGCTACCCATTTTAGATTTCTGACATCTGAATCTGTAAATTGATAAATTTGTGTTTTAAGATATGATCTATTTGTGATATTTTGATAACAGCAGCAATAGGAAATTAATAGAGCCAGCAATGCAAAGAGTTGAAAAATAAGTAGTATGTTCTTTTCTCTCTAGAGACTTTATGATTTCACAGCAAACACTTGCTTCAAGGCCACTCCATTCCTCTTGGTGCTGAAAAAACCACTGTCTTTTATCATGAGGAAACTTGATTTCATCAAGAGTCATGTTGGTTCTTCTAGCTTGATTGTATAGGACATGGATAGGGCCAGCATGTGAAGGAGGAGACGTAACAATTTTCAGAAATAAACTAGCAATTTAAAGACTTATTACATACCTTTATTCATTTGGAATATACCATTTACCAGAGACCTACACATATTAGCACCAAGTACATAACTAATTAGGTTATAGCAAATCTTGATACAGATGTAAGAAAGTGAGTAATAACCATTCCATTTGAACAGTCTATGACAAACATATGCTTGAAGAAAAAACATTAAGCACAAGATTAACTGTAGAAGACAATGGAAATTAGCAAAATATTAAAATAAATGTGAGATCTAAAATGAGACCACAGAGAATGACTGACAGTGGGGGGATTTTGATTTTCATGGAAAGATTGACAGAAAGCACTCTGATGGTTTTCTCCTTTCCTTTTTCACAGTATTGCAATCAAGAAAAGGAACTGAACATTTACTTAATTAGGATGCATCATTAATTCTAGTGTCTCATGAACTCCTACAGCCTTTCACCCCTTTTAGAAATAAAAAGAATAAACTACTTGATTGTCAATTCTCTTGGTATCTCTAAATCTTGCTGATACTTATACTTCTTATTCTGAAGAAAAACACACCTTGTAGGAGGATGAAAAACAATCTTTCACATTGATCATTAAGTTCTGCCTCTGAGGAGAAAATATGAATTTACAGACAAAAGCAATTTTAAAGGACTATATAAAATGAATTCACTTCATATTTATGGATGGAGATCAAGACTAAAAGTCCATTCAACAGATATTTATTGAGCATTTATTCAACAATCATTTATTGATAGTGTTATATATAAGAAGCAATTTCTTAATGCTATAACAGTATAAATATAAGTTACACTCTCTGTGTCCTAGTAGGAGGATAAGGGGAGTATACTGATGAATATGAAGGTCTTTTTGACTCCATCTTATACTCTATTCACATTATCAATCATCATTTCATTAGAAAGAAAAACATATGCATTGATTGTCATATATTGGCCAAGCATTTTTTAGGATGATGTGCTGAATAAGCTAACCAAAATCATAGATCTCAAGTACCATACAATATTTACACAATCATAACAATAATAACAAAATGAAATAATAAGCCTAGAAATGAGTAATTGCTATTGTGTTTAGCCTGGGCCTAAGATCTCTTCAATACTTCCAGCATGCTTCATTAATTTACATTACTTACTAGCTTCTGGAATCATGTAAGTTTGTTAACTCCTGCTTATACTTGTTGTCAAGAAGAGTTTCCTTAGACTCTAGGAGGCAATGGTTGCAGTAGGATGTATGTTTTCTTCAGTGTAAATTTAAAGTTGTAGTGAACAACTCCAACCTTCTGTTGTTACACCAAAATTTTAATTTTGTGCTTATGCATAATTCAATTGAGTTAGCAGGATGGATGTGGTGATTTGATACACAGTGAATCATGGACCCACATATGTTCTACTTCATGACCCAGTGTTCCACTAAGTCCTGAGATATTCTCTATTAATTTGGCAAATGTTGGAAAGAGATAATATGAAAGATCACTTAGGAGAGTTTATGGGCCAGATCTAGAGGTGGCCCTCGTTGCTTCTATTCATGCTCTATTGTCCAGAACACATCTTTATAATGACATCTAATTGCAAAGGAAGCTATAAATTGAAGTCAAGCTTTGTGTCTAAGAAGAAGAAAATATGAATAGCAATCTGCTGTACTCATAGTCTCAAAACAAATCATTTTTATATATAACTAAAACATCAAACTGTACAATCAGTGCAGGCAGAGACTGTAACTTTGCTTGCTGGAAGGAATTTGATGGTGTTTGATAAGTTGTGCTTTGCTAAATAATAGGGGGAATGCCAGTCCTTGCCAGCATCTATAATGGGCTCTGCACATGTAAATATTTTGTTAGTGAATGAATGTGTATGGCTTGGAGTGTTCTCATCAAATACCCCAGTGTTCAAATTTGGCATTCAATTGTATATCCTTCTGCAGAAAACAACTGTATCTCCTCATGTCAAAAACAACAAGAAAAACCACACACATACACACACACGTAAATCTAAATGTTGACCTTACACTTTTCACAAAAATGAACTCAGGTCATAGACCTATGTAAAATGAAAAACTATAAAGCTCCTAAAAGATAACATAGGAGAATATCTAGGTGACCTTGAGTTTGGAAATGATGTTTTAGATTCAATGTCAAAAGCACAATTCATAAAATAAAATAAGTGACAATTGGACTTCATTAAAATTAAAAACTCTTACTCTGCAAAAGGCATTGTTAAGAGAAAGAAAAGACAGGCCACAGACTAGGAGAAAATATTTGCAAAAGACATATCTGATAAAGGATTGGTATCCAAAATATGAAAAGAATTCTTAAAACTCAGCAAGAAAAAAAAAATTAAAAAATAGGCAAAAGATCTGAACAGAGATCTAGCCAAAGAAGATACACAGATGGTAAATAAAGATATGAAAAGATGCCCTACCCCACATGTCATCAGGGAGTTGCAAATTAAAAGAACAATCAAAACCACTTCACATTTATGAGAAGGGCTAACATACGAAATGCTGACAATAGCAAATTCTCCGAGGATGTGGAGGAGCAGGAACTCTCATTCATTGCTAAAGAAAGTGCAAAATGGTACAGCTATTTTGGAAGATAGTTTGGCAGGTTCTTACAAAGCTAAGCATAGTTTTATCATATGATTCATCACCATATTCCTTGCTACTTACCCAAATAAGTTGAAAGCATATATTCACAATAAATACTACAACTTTGTTCTTAATTCCTCCAAAGTGGAAGCAAGCAAATTGTCCTTTAAAAGGTGAATGTGTAAACAAACTCTGGTACATCCATACAACACACTATTCATATTTTTAAAAGTGTACTAATGAGCAACAAAAACATATGGAGGAAGCTTAAATGTAAAGTGCTTAGGGAAAGAAGTCAACCTGAAAAAGCTATAAATGGTAAGGTGTGGACTATATTCTGGAAAAGGTAAACTATAGAGTCAATAAAAGGATTAGTGATTGATCAGTGGTTGTATTTGTCGGTGGGGGTGGTGAGGAGAGGGCAGAATGAATAAATGGAATACAGGGGATATGCAACTTAAACATTAGTGAATGAATATGTATGGCTTTGAGTGTTCTAATTAAACATCTCTGTATCAAACATGGCATTCTTGGTCTGCTTCTTTGACTAATCAACAGCATTTTTCACAATACTCCTTCCTAAAATAGTTTCTATATGTGCTTCCAGGACAAAACAATAATTGATTTTTCTTTTACCTCTCTGGTTGCTGCCTCTAAGTCTCATTTTCTGGTTTATTCTACTAGTCTTGAACTTTTGAAGTTGAAATTCTCTAAGGTCCAGGGACTTGAACTTGAACTTCCTCATTCTTATATATACTCAAACTCTTGAAAAACTCATTCATTTCCATGATATCCAATAACATCTATCTACTGGTTACTCCCAAGTTCATATTTTCAGGCGGATCTTTCCCTTGAACTGTCCAGAGTCTATAAGAATTACTATTTAACAATTTCACTTGGAAGTATAAAATCCATTCTAATTTCAACACGTACAAAATTCAGCTGCTATACTCCAACCCCTTCTCAAACTTGTTCCACCTACACTTGTCCCCATCTCAACGAATGACGATCTATACTTGCAGACAGAAAAAATAAAAAACAAAAACAAAAACTGAAGGGATCTTTGACTTCTCTGTTTCCCTCAGAGTCCACATCCACATAACCATCTTGACCCTACCTACAAAATACATCCAAAATCCAGCTTTTTCTCATCCTCTTCATTGCTAGCATTTAATCCAAGCCACCATAACCTCTAATCTGATTTATTGCAGCAATATATTCCTTTCTCTGTCTTCCCCATTTACCATTTCTTCCTATACTTAACACAGGAAATACTGTAATCCCTTTAAAATGAAAATTGATCATGTAACACCTCTGCTAAATATATTCAGTGGGTTCCCATTTATCTACAACAAAATCCAAAATCATTACTATAACTCCCAAGACCCTAAAACATTTCACCCTTCTTTATCCCTTAGTCTGTTATACTATATCCTTAGTCACTCTTTTCCAAGCCACCCTGGACTCTGTAGAAACTTCTAGTCATGTGTTTTCTTTAGGCCATCACATTGAGAATTCCCATTTTACACTTGCCTCATAATAACCCTGAGCTGCAATGAATCCAAAAGCAGTTGCTCAGCATGATCTCCCTCTGAAAAATTTGGGCACTCTCCATGATGCACACAATCCATGAGAAACAAGGAGATATTATTTCAGGTCCCCTTTCTTTCTAAAATGCCGCAATATATAATCTTTACAGCATTGTGGACATCACCCATTGAAAGTTGTTCCCTCCCAAAATTCAATGAGAAAGTGGAGTATAAATCTCTCTGCCCTGAGATTTTTAATGATCTCCCTCAGACATGTCCTCCACCTTGCTCTCCTCTTCTCCTTTGCCGTGACCAAAAGGACTTCTGATAAATGTCTATGAGTAAGAAAACTACCCCTATGTCTAAAACCTAAAATATTAGAGCTAAAATTCTGTAGATTAAAATTTCTCTACCAGAATAAAGATTCTGCTGTGAATCCAAGGAGACATTGCTCTCAAAGGGAAATTCTTAAAATTGATTTTCTTTCATGTTTAGCTCTTGCAAACAAAAAGCACGTTGGTTTCATACCATTTAGCCAGTTTAAACTGAAGAAACCTCTTCAGCACTTTAAGTGAAATTGTTTTCTCTTTAGGTGAGGAAATAGCAAACAACTCCTGAATTAAAACATTCAAATATTACCCCATTGCATTAGACCAAAAATAGACTTACATAAAACTCCTGTAAGAATGAAAACCATGGAGTGGTGAGTTTAAGTCCATCTACATGCAAGAGTTATATTCCTTCTTGGCTTCTGTGTGATATTTTCTAATATGTCATCTAATATGTCATAGTAGATACTGAATATTTGACTCAGGACAATTTCTGCCCTCAAAAACTAGGTAACTCCACCCCTACTCTTGTTAGATTTTGATTCTACCATGTCGTTGCTTCTTTATTACTTTAAAAATCAAATCTCAAATTGGGTCTGAATTGTGGGGCCTATGTATACTGTACTACAAAAACAAAATAAAAAAACAAAAGGGTAATTAAGTCTGAAACTGAAATTATCCTGAAAGGCTGTAGAAAAAAAGCAAGGAAGCTACAATGCATTGCAAGTATCTACCAGTTTGTATATAGTTTCTACAGCTAAGATGTAATGACCTTCATAGTCAGTAAAGGGAGAATAAAACAAAAAAATGCCTTTCTAAAAATAAATTTTAATTGACAGATTATTATATATTTCTTATGGATTCATATTATTGATTGATTAAAATTGGCATGCAAATATATTTGTAAGAGGTTTGAAATGTAATTAGTTTTTTCTTTCTCATTCAAATTTTTATCTTTGCAGCAGCTTCCCTTAACTTTCCAAAAAAAATATTCAGTTTAGAAAAATCCGTGAGTGTTGTCTACTCTAGGTATTCTTTTTTGGTAAGTTCTAATAGAGTTCTAGGAAGAGTTATATTGGACTAATGTAATAGTTCATGCTTTCGACACATAATATTGCCTAATACATATTGATACATAGACAAAAGCATTTGAGGTTATTAGTTCTAGGAAAAAACTTTCAACCTTATAGTAAAACAATTAGTAGTAATTATATTACAAAGTAACATAGTTAATTTTCCTAAATATTACAAATTTAATATTTATATTAATTATTATTAATAGTAAACATCAATCATATTCAAAATGCAGTGTTTTTTAAATTGTATATATGTCTATAGGTTCCTCAGTTTATTTGTCATCCTCTCATGATTCAATTGATATTCTTTAGAGTCAAGACACAAAGTATTTTAAAGTAAACATTATTTATATTGACATTAGAGTCCCTAAAATTTCTTAGTTCAATAAATAACATATACACTCAATATTCTCCAGATTCAATTATATTTTATTTATATGAAATAAAGGGAAAAGAAATATAATGAATTAAAAACTAGGAAAATATATAGGGAATGAAGGATCAAAATTTTGTCACAGGTACTATAACTTTTCTAGTAAAATTTATTTCTTTTACCAATTATTGCCAAATTCTGATAAGATATTAATTTGCCTTGAGTGGCCCACCTGAAAAATCTTATTTGCTTATGGAAATTACTAAAATATGTTTTGTTAAGCATGAGTAATTAACATTACATTTTTAAAAGTCACTACTTTCTTGGACAAGTGTGAAAAGAATGTACAACTTTTCAAAGAGCAAATATATATATATGTAATACAAAAGAATGTATTCTCAAAATATTCATCATGCTCTATGGGACACACATGGATACTAATAGTTTTTAATACATTTTAGTATTTTCACTATTAACATATTTATATAAATAAGTTCTTACTAAATATTCTCAGTAATAAATTTCACCTAACATATAAATAGTTTTATTTATAACTGCATACAGTTGTTGCATTAGAATTTAGAAAAATATATTTATATATATATATATGTAAATATCACTTTGTTTTGTTTAAGACAGGCCATTTTCTATGAATTCACAGAAAATCCTTCAGACATTATCATTATACTGTAGCATATCTAATGATTTAGCTAATGCTCCACTATTCAGTCATAATTGGAATACAGAGCAGTCTTCTCTTATCTCCTTGAAACTGCAGGGAGTTGAAAATCCAGACAGTGCATTAGTCTGCTCAGGCTGACATAAGAAAATACCACAAACTGGCCAATTTAGACAACAGACATTTATTTCTCACAGTTTTGGAGTCTGGGAAGTCCAAGATAAAGGTGTCAGCATGGTTGATATCGGGTGAAAGCTCTCTTTCTGGCTTGCAGACAGATGCTTCATCACTGTGTTCTCATTCTGGTGGAGAGGAAGTTTTGGCTGAGTTCCTCTTCTTGTAAGGGCACAAGTTCTATTGGATCAGGGCACCACCTCTTGACCTCCTTTAACCTTAATCACCTCCTTAAAGGTCCTTGGTACAATATAGTCATATGGCAGGATTAAGGCTTCAATTAGGCACCAGGGGAGAGAATCTGGTTCAGTCCATAGCAAACAGACTGTGCAAAAAAAAAAATGATAATTCACCTTTGAAGTCCATTTTTTATTTGTTTTAACCATCAATCTATACCAGCAATAGTTCACCACTTTCTTTCTGTCTCACCAGAGGTGATAATGTTCATATGCAGAGTATCCTCCAAAGAGTGCTCATGAAATGGATGTTGGGTCATGCAAAATTCCTTGCTAAATCCAGCATTAAAGCGATAATGAAAGGGAAGACCCAGGATTTTTAAGTCAATCAAACCAAGGCCACAAGGATGTATGAGGGTAAAATATAAGGAGAATCACACTTGAACCTTTCTGAGACATTTTTTAGTATACAGGAATAATTAAATAGATTAAATTCTAAATAGAAGTATAATCTATTACATAGTATGATTACTAGATTGGACTGCACGTTGGTCATTATCTTGGTTGCTCATTATCTGAAACCCATTCCTGTGAGGCAATAATTGCTCACTGAATGAGACCAGCAGACTCAGAGAAGTTACAAAGATGCACTTTTCCAGTGCAACTGTATGTTCTGGGTTGGGTAATCAGACACACATGTCTAGCAATTTAAATCTCCAACTAGGAAGACAAATCCACAGTGAGGGATTTATTTTCACGTGAACAGCCGGCACACAGCAGCATTGTCCTTGTAGTTCCAGTGGCAGCAGAGGTGCCTGCTGTGACTGCAGCAGTATCCACCATCCTGTGACATGAAGGGGCGGGACACGCCTAAGGTGCATATCCACCGCCATGTGGCACGTGAGGCTCATGTACACCATCCTGTGGCATGGAGGGCCAGGAGGCTCGTGAGGCCAGGGGGACCACTGTTCTCACCAGGTGGGCTCTGTGCTGGGATGTTTGCTTAGATTTGGCCACCTTGCATTCTTTGCTCTTGTTCGTTTTCTGAGTCTGCTTCTGTGGCCGTATTTGAGAATAAAACTCATCCAATAAAATCACACTTTTAATTAAATGATTCACCATTATTTCTGTGGCCTATTTATGGGAAATCTATTTGCCAATAACTGGAACATGTATACCACCACACCAGACTTCTCTTCTGAGCCCCTGATTGATGTGTACAAATCAGCACGTGGTTTCTCTTATTAGAGAAATGCTGCAAAGCACCCTACATCAATAAAGTCAACACTGACCTCATCATCTTTTTCCTCAAATTCTGCTCTCAATGAATGGTCCACTATCCATCCAAGTGTGTCAGTCAGTCTTGAACAACATTCTTATTCTTCCTCCATATTTAATCATCAGCAAATATATACAACACTGTAAAAAACTCTATTCTGATCATTTCTCTCTGTACTGCCATCACCCTTGCCCAAGCTATCATTATTTTCAACTTGAACAACTAAAATCACCTCCTAACTTCATCTAGTCTGAATTCTCTACAACATAGTCAGAGGTACATTTCCAAAATTCATGCAAGTGTGTTTTCCTCCCAATTATGATTCGTTGCCCTTGGAAGGTTTCCACAGTTCTTAGGATCAATTCGCAGTTCCTGACTTTGGCTTGTCAGCCACCAAGTACCAACCAAATTCTTCAACTTCAGGTTCTACAAAACTCTTATTTATCCTCTTCAATCGAAATACTACTTTATTTCATTCTTTTCTATTTTCTGTGCTCCCATATGCTTTATGTCCTTTACACTTACTATTTGTTCTCTTGGAATAAAACCCCTTTTCATTTATACTTGCTCAATTTCTACTCAATTGTTATATTGCAGATTAGGTATCATTGTCTGATGGATGGGCTTTTGACATCTCTAAGCAAAATCCCATCTATATGCCTAACATTTGTAAATAAATAGTCATGTTGCACATGGTAATTGTTAATTATTTTGTAAGAAAATGAATTAGGTTTTCAACCCGATGTAACCTATAATTGAGGTAGCTCCCCTTAGATGTTGACACTGTACTATTAACGACCAATGTGACCTTGGAACATCATGATATCATCGGGTAATCTTAATCAGCTTACCTTTTTTAATAAAAGTAACTTGTTATGAAATAAGTATTAAATGTCTTTCAAATAACTGTAAATATTGAGAAGAAAAGGAATGGAAAGACACAAAATAATACTGCTGTTCTGGCAATTCTAACTAAAAAAACCCCAAAAACTCTTTTTCTCAAAGAATATGATCCTTCCACATGACTATGGAATTGACTGTTCGACAAACAAGAACATGCTCAAGTGCACAAATGCCAGGCACATTGGAAAGAGTGGCCATTGGAAAAACTCACAGAGAGAGAACTGTAGCAGGTTGGTGGGGCCCTGATTGCCTAGTACATAACCACAGGTCTAGCAGGGGATGCCGTCACACTCCAGGAGAGGGACGTTGAGCCTTGCGCCTTAGGATCCGCTAAACTATATGAGTAATAAAGTCCCCCTCTTAGTGGGATTGAGGCCAGACACAATGGCAGTACAGCAGGGCAGAGACTTGGTTCCAGTCCTATCCTGCCAGTCCAGGACTTGTGGACAGAAAAGCACAAGACTCTGACTGGCCAGAACAGAGATACAGGCCCAAGTTTTGCTCTCGACTAGGAGCAATTACCAACCGTGAATTAGACTGTGACTGCCTTCTATGGGGTTCTGCCTGAACCAAAGTCTTTTCTGGAATATCTGCTTATAAGAGTTCAGTTTTGGTCAAATAAACACTAATTTTTACTGAAATAACTTGAATTATAAAGTTTGAATTAATTTTTTTTATTGTAGTAATCCTTTAATATTGTCAAAATTATTTATAATATTAATGGACCTAACGTAGTACTATTTTCTCTCCAGTTCTTATATTTTCCTCTCCATCATTCTAGTAATTTCCCATATTTCCATTCCTATTACTATATATTCTTATTAAAAGATCTGAGGAAGGTTACAGTTTAAATTCCTCACTAATCTGTTTTTCAAAGACTTTGCCCTTATTTGTTTTCTTAAGAATCAGACATTTTGAATACATAAATTATGTGTTCTCACCTCTGCTCTGGGGATACGAAGATTGCATTACCATTTGTCCAAAGAAAAGTGAGTATTTCTTCAGGGCTTCAGGTTTGGGGAAATATATAAAGATCTTGATATTTTTAATACTCTAAACTTTTAAAAGCAAATTCTTATTCTAGTTGTAGATATTAATGTGTCATATATTTTTAATAATGTATTACTTACATTTTTCTCCTAAGTATTATAACTAGAATTATAACACTTAAATTCATAAATCTCAACATTTTGGTGGATAATACTCTATTCTTATTAAATCACAGGAAGAAAATATCAGAAACTTAAAATACTCAATTGTACGTGATCAAATTTGGAAGTAATAATACTTAAATATATCCATAATGGTTTTAAATTCAAATTTGAAATTACTACTATTCAAATTTTCATTTCAAAGTGGTTATACTTTTAAACTGAGGAACAAGCAAAATAGAAGTCCTTTTTGTACAAATTCTGAATGAATTATCTTTTTAAAAGATTTTAAGTGAAAAAAAGTAAAAATGTAAAATCCTTCTTATACTTATTCACCAAAATCACTTAATGATCAAGAATAATGCAATAATCAAAATGGAGAGCTGAAGATGCTATATAAACTAAAAATACTACATATAAATGTTATCTGTAAATTGCATATATTTAAAACCACACATAGCTATATAAACACTATATTACATATAATGTTTCTAACAAATTGAAAATTACCTTTTGCAATGTTTTTATATAAAATTAACTGTGCTTCACAATATGTTGAACAATATACAGATATATGAAAACAAAGAGGCTAGAGAAGATCTGTGATTAAAATCTGAATGAATGTCATTTTGATAACTGTCAGTTTGAACATTAAAAATGAGTACAAAAATTATTCCAAATAAAGATATTATTCATTTATTAATTTTATGGATATCAGGTTTTTTTACCCAGAAACCTTACACTGCTTCATCTCAAATATTTTGGTGTGACACTGACATTTTGGACAAGCTTCAATAGAAAGCAAAAATAATTTCAAGAGTTCAGATATAAGACATAAAGTCAAAATCTCTAAGGATAATTTGTGATACAATTTATAAAAGAGTGGCAATAATGCCTGGAACTCTGGGTATTTTATTATTAACCTCCATAAATCAGAGTTTCCAAAAACTATTCCTACAGAGTCTGAAGGAAGTGGTGGTGGATATTACCTTCAGATGCAGGAAAATATATTGAAGCTCTCAAACACGTAAGAAGGAGGAAAAAGCTTAAACTTGGGAATAAGAAAAAGATTAAAGTAGATAAAACAAGCATTGAGAGTTATGGTTATACAAGAGCACATAACTCTGAGCCAAAACCCTTGAGCAGGAATACCTGTTCCATCCTTGTGCTGCCAGGGAAGCTGATAATAAATAGGCTTTTTCTCCTCCTCCACCCCTTTCTCTCTCTCTCAATCTTTCTTCCCTACTTTATCTATTTATCTATTTATTTCATTTTCTTTCTTTAAAAAAATTTTTTTCTTCATGTTTTAGACTCAGGGAGGAGGCTGGCTCTGAAAATTCTTCATCACTACCAAAGTAGGACATCAGAACAAAACTGGTATTAAGCATAGTTCCCAAGAAAAAAGGTGTCCCAAGGCCCTAGCATGCCATCTAAGGTGACAGGTTACAGGTCAACACATCAGATGGTTCATTGCCATGTGACATGCAACACTTGTAAAAAATACTGAAAGACTGAACAGCTGTGTAAAGAACTGAATAAGAATCACAGTCAGCCCTCAAACGGACATAACAATGAAGATGTCATCAAGACAGCGAAAGAAATCTGATAAAGAAATTGTTCTCAGAATATATAGAGGGCTTTTCCAAATTAACAAGAAAAAGACAACCCAATTAAAAATAGGCAAAAAAACTGGCATTTCTTCAAAGATATACAAAAAACACATGAAAAGATAGATGCTCAATATCATTAATCATTAGGGAAATGCAAATCAAAATTACCATGAGATAACACTCCATATTCTCTATGTTGGCTAAAGTAAAAGAAATGGTAACAGTGTTGACTAAGATTTTGTGAAATCCAAGCCTTCATATGTTATTGTTGGAATAGAAAAATGGTGCTGCCATTTTGAAAAAAAAAAGTGGTTTGGCAGTTCCTCAAAATGTAAATACAGTATTATCATATGACTAAACAATTCCACTTCTAGGAATATAGATACACTCAAGACTAATGAAAACATGTGCCCACACAAAATCTCATATATTTTGAACGTTCATAACAGTGTTATTCATAATTGCCAAAAAGTAAAGCTATATAAATCCCCATCAACTGAGGATAGACGAATGTGGTATACACAATCAGTAGGATATTACTTGGCAATAAAAATGGATGGAAGAACCTTAAGAACATAACACTATGTGAAATAAACCTATCATAAAAGATAGTTAGTGTATGATTCCATTTATATGGAATTCATAGAGATGGAAAGTAGATCGTTATTTGCCAGATGTTTGGAGGGAGTAGGGAATGCATGTAACTACTAACAGGTGTAATTTCTTTTGAGGATGTGAATATGTTTTAAATTCAGGTATTTCCAATGTTTGCACAACTTTTTAAGTGTACAGATAAAACACTAGATTGTACACTTCTAAAAGATCGAATTTTATGGTATTTGAATTAAAGAAATCCAATAAAACTGTTATATAGTTTTTTTTTTTAATGGAAGAACATGGAAAAGAATGAGACGTCAGTCATGATTTTTTTTAAAGGCATGTTGGATGGGATAGCAGGACAAAAGAAAAAGAAGTGTTGAGAAGGGTAAGGAAAGTGCTTGGGGTAAGGAAAGTGCTTATGGAGTTTAGCATCTATCCTGTGTCCTCCTTGACTCTTCCTGGGTGAGTCAATTATCTTTAACTTTTAATTACAATTGCTTTAACATCCTGAGTCCAGGATGGAATGTTGCAAGGTGGACTTTTTTACCTACTCCCTAGCTGTGAGAGTTGGGCATATTTCTTGGATCTTTTTAGCCTCTGTTTCATCATATGTAAAATGAAAGAATACTATCTACTTGAGGGCTGTTATGGGGAATAATGGACATCGTACTCTTAATGGTTCGATAATACTTAAATGCTCTAGGTGAGTCAGCTATGACCAACAATGATTCATTCTGTGAATTGAACAATATATTTTTTGAAGTATGAACAGTCATTCTTAATTTTTAACCACTTTGTAAATTCATATTTTCATTAAGTTTAATATGTATATTTGCATACAATTTTGTTACCAAACTTCTTGGTATGGCTATTCTGTTCTGAGTTCCTCTTTATTGCTGCTTTGTTGAGAAAATAGATTTTTAAATGATATGATTGTATGCCCACTTAGTTTGTGACTCTCTCATGACAAACAGACATTCAAGACATTAACTACTGCCATAATAAAAGATGTCACGTTTCATTATGATTTGAGAAAATTGAACAGCCTTCTCTTTTGGTAACCCTACAATTTGGGGATATTAAAATTACAAGTACAATGCATAAATACAGAATGAGAATAGAGATTTAAAATGTACTTTTTCTAAAAATCAGTTAAATGTGAATTTAGTCAATTTAACATATACAGGAGATATCTTTCATTTTATGTATCCAAAACCTAGTATGGTACCTTGCACATGACACAGCACAACATAAATAACTTGTTGAATTAATGCCTTTCACTCTTTTTACATTTCGTTGGTCTCTTTCCCTTTCTCAGACTTTGTGGATTTAAAAATGTTTGATCCAATATTTCAGTCTGTCTACTTTATGTAACAGTGTTTTAAGGGTATCTTCTCATGCTTTAAAATGTTTTTTGTAATAATATGGCAGCATAGCATTTCATTGGGTTACTTTTTTTTAGGTGTTTAATAAGTATAATGGTGAAATATAAATGCATGATTCATATGCTTTTCTTTATGAATCCAAGGTACATTTCCTTAAAAATTTTTCTCTCCACGAATCCTATACATTAGCCAGTTTGCCAATATATATTTGAGTCTTTCATGTAATTATTGTCTTTTTATGTAAATAATTAAGTCAATTCCATGGTATTCTTCAGTTTATCAGAAACATGAAGTTCCCTAAGTCAGACTAGTTTTGTATATGCACAGGGTCGCCCACAGTTCTCTAGTATGTCACTAAATGCTTCAGAAACACAGGGTTAGTTGTGATATCTAAGACAAATTACTTTCTAAGTCTTAGTTTCCTCAGATATAAAATGGTAATGAACCCTGTCCCATTAATTTGTTGCAAGAATTAATTAAGCTAATGCATTTGGAGCACTTAGTATAGTACCTGGAGCAGTAAAAACGCTCTAGAAATACTATCTATTTTCAACCTCTGCTCTCCCTATAATTTTTTAAATTTATTATATATATTTTTTTTTGAGAGGGCATCTCTCATATTTATTGATCAAATGGTTGATAACAACAATAAAATTCTGTATAGGGGAGTCAATGCTCAATGCACAATCATTAATCCACCCCCAGCCTAATTCTCATCAGTCTCCAATCTTCTGAAGCATAACGAACAAGTTCTTACATGGTGAACAAATTCTTACATAGTAAATAAGTTCTTACATGGTGAACAGTACAAAGGCAGTCATCACAGAAACTTTTGGTTTTGATCATGCATTATGGCATTATGAACTATAAACAATCAGGTCAAATATGACTATTCGTTTGATTTTTATACTTGATTTATATGTGGATCACACATTTCTCCCTTTATTATTATTATTTTTTTATTTTTAATAAACTGCTTATGTGGTATGTAGATGCAAGATAAAGGTAGAAAACATAGTTTAGTGTTGTAAGAGAACAAACGTAGATGATCAGGTGTGTGCCTGTAGACTAAGTGTTAATCCAAGCTAGACAAGGGCATTAAAACATCCACAGATACAGAAGATTTCTCTCAAAACAGGGGGTGTGAGGTTCTAAGCCTCACCTCTGTTGATCCCCAATTTCTCACCTGATGGCCCCCCTGCGACTATGCCTGTCTCAGGTTGTTCCTCCCTTGAGGAATCTTACCAGTCTCTGGCTAACCAGTCATCTTCTGGGGCCATACAGGGAGATGTAAAGTTAGTAAGTGAGAGAGAAGCCATATTGTTTGAAAAGGTTAGCTTTTTACTTCTTTGCAGATTTATGCCCTGTGGCTTCTATGCCCAGCATTTGTCTTGAGGTATCTTTACCACTTGGAGGAATTATGATACTCGGTAAATTTGATATGAGGCACGAATTCTATTTAAGGGTTTTAATTAGGAAGGAAGAAGAAAAACTATAGAGGTAGTAGACGGAAGAAAACATGGGAGAATTGATTATTTCTTTAACATATCTTCTTGTAGAGTAACTTAAGCATGTATAGGTTTTAAACTACTAATTAAATTGCACACACACATTAACATAATAGGAATACAGTTACACAACCAAAGCAGATCTATAATTACCAGCCATCTCCAGTGAAGCCAAGAAAACCAGTTAAGCACCCTAAGCATTTGTGAAAATTTGTCTATGATATAATGGATATTGTCCAACTGTAGATGAACAGTCTGAGAGAAATCAGACAAATTAAATCAACCCATTCCTGGGAACTGGGAACTGTTCACATCCCATATGTTCTTTTAACAGTAGATAGTCTGTAGTTGTAAGATTTTGTAGCACTACAACTTGCACTTCTCCTAATTCTTGGTTGAGTTCCAGCAGTATAGATCCAGTCAAATTTGTTGTTTTACTGAAAGCACAGGCCAGCTTAAATATCTCCTTCATCATTCCAATGGCAAGTCCAGGAACCGGTGGGATGGATGCAGCTACAACTGCAGCATCGCCTGGATCTTTGTTGAGGTTTTTTGATGATCATCTTCTGGTATGACTCTTCCAGAGAGGGCTGATGTTGGAAGTTATTCTTCATATCGTTTCTTAGTTCATTTTGTGGGTAGCCAAATTAGGCTTTGATCCTCTGTATAAACACAAATAGACCCTTTGCCCACACTTTGATATGCCCTTTATACCATTGTGTAGAACTCATTGGAGGTCACCACACAGGAACTGTTTTTTTTTTTAAAGAGAAAGGAATATTATCAGAAAAGTGTACCTCCATAGCTGATCATCTGACACCAGTATCCTTGGTTCAAGGCCCTTCTGTTTCATTGTATTAAATATACCATGCCATTCCCTTCTGGCCTGTAGGGTTTCTGTTGAGAAGTCTGATGATAGCCTAATGGGTTTTCCTTTATAGGTGACCTTTTCTCTCTAGCTGCCTTTAAAACTCTTTCCTTGTCCTTGATCCTTGCCATTTTAATTATTATGTGTCTTGGTGTTGTCCTCCTTGGATCCTTTCTGTTGGGGGTTCTGTGTATTTCCGTGGTCTGTTCGATTATTTCCTCCCCCAGTTTGGGGAATTTTTCAGCTATTATTTCTTTAAAGACACTTTCTATCCCTTTTCCTCTTTCTTCTTCTGGTACCCCTATAATACGGATATTGTTCCTTTTGCATTGGTCACATAGTTTTCGTAGTTTTGTTTTGTTCCTGTAGATTCTTTTATCTCTCTCTATGTCAACTTCAATACGTTCCTGTTCTCTGGTTTCTATTCCTTCAATGGCCTCTTGCATCTTATCTATTCTGCTTGTAAATCCTTCCAGGGTTTGTTTCACTTCTGTGATCTCCTTCCTGACATCTGTGATTTCCCTCCGAACTTCATCCCATTGCTCTTGCATTTTTCTCTGCATCTCCATCAGCATGTTCATGATTTTTATTTTGAATTCTTTTTCAGGAACACTGGTTAGGTCTGTGTCCTTCTCAGGTGTTGACTCTGTGATCTTTGCCTGCCTGTAGTTTTGCCTTTTCATGGTGATAGAGATAGTTTGCAGAGCTGGTACGAGTGACAGCTGGAAGAGCTTTCATTCTTCTTGGTTTGTGGCCTTCCTCTCCTGGGAGAATAGCGACCTCTAGTGGCTTGTGCTGGGCAGCTGTGCACAGACAGGGCTTCTGCTTCCTGCCCAGCTGCTATGGAGTTTATCTCCACTGTTGCTGTGGGCGTGGCCTGGCTCCAGCCCCTTTGCGAGGCACTGGGTTCTCGCAGGTGTGGATGTAGTCTGGATGTTTCCTGTGTCCTCTGGTCTGTATTTTAGGAAGAGTTGTCTTTGTTATATTTTCATAGATATATGTGGTTTTGGAAGGAGATTTCTGCTACTCTATTCATGCCACCATCTTGGCTCCACCCTCTCATTGGGTTACTTTTTAACCAACTTTACCTGTGTATAATTTGCATATATTAAAATATACACACTTAGTGTATTTCAAAAGTTGTAAGAAATATTTAAAACTGTGTACCCACCACCACCACAAGAAAACTATTGAACATTTCTATCACCCCAGACTGTTTGCCTACAAATGCTCTTACGTCCCCACTCTGTACTGGCCCTAGGAAACTGAGACCAGGACAATGTGTCTTCCTTTGGTCATTATAGATTAGACCTTTTCTAACTTTTCTAAATTTTCATATAAATGAAATTCTACAGTCTGATATCATTTGTTCAGCATGCTTTTGAGATTTATTTCTGTGGTTGTGGTTATCAGTAGTTCATTGCTTCTTATATTTGAGTAACATTACATTGAACAGATATGTGCAAAACTTTCATTTATTCACCTGTTGAAAGGCACTTGAGTTGTTTCCAGTTTCTGCCAAGCAAACCTGCTCTAAAAAATCAGCTACCCATCTTAGGATAAGAAATGCTGCCATTTCTTTTTTTGTAAATTTCTGGAAGTTACACTGCACGCTCATAGGACAGATGCAGGTTTAACTTTATTTAATCTGTGAAATTGGTTTCCAAAGTGGTTGTACCAGTTTATACTCCCATTACTATAAAAGAATGTCTGAGTTGAACTATATGCTCACCCATATATGATTTTTTAGTCTTTTTAGTTTTAGCTCTTCTAGTGGGTATTTCACCATGGATTTAGTTTTCATTTCCCAGATGAATAACAACAAATACTTTATCAAGTGTGAATTGGCCATTTGTCTATCTTGTTTTTTGGAGTGCCCTTACAAATAATTTTCCAATTTTAAAATATTTTTTTTCATCATTGTTTTCATCAGTAAGTTGCAAACATTTTTTTCAGAACTTTCAACACAATTTTTTTGTCAGATTATATATATAGCTACACATAAACACATAGGTGCACACATATTTATATTTTTCAAAATGAAATGTTAATTTTAATGAAGCTCTATTTATCATTTTCTTAATAATTCATGCTTTCTACTTTATAATCAAGAATAGTTTTTGTATAATCAAGATCAATCACAGAACGTTTTCCCTGTTCTCTATAGAAGTTTTGTAAATTCAGATCTTATATTTAATATTTAAAGTTCCATTTCCATTTAATATTTTTATATGATGTATGGGAAATGTTAAGGGTCATCTTTTTTTATAAATATCTAATTTGTTCAACACCTTTTGTTGAAAGAGTATACTTTGCTGACTGAATGATGGCAGCATATTTATTGAAAATCAATTGGCCATATATCTGTGGCTCTATTTCTGGACTCCATTCCTTTCATCTGTATTTATTCCTATACAAATACAAATTTTTCTTGATTTCTGTAGCTTTATGTCAATGCTTTGTTAAACTTATCCCCAAGTATTTTATGGCTTGGATGTCATATTAAATGGTATTAAAATTTCAATTTTCAATTTTTAGTTCCTTATATATAGGTTATAACTGATTTTTATACTTGGACCTGAACTATTAGTTTTAATATCTTTTTCGTATAAGTCTCAGGATTTTCTACATATACAATTATGTCATCTATGAATTGAGTTTTACTTCCTCTTTTCTGATCTGTATAGTTTTTATTTTTTCTTGTCTTATTTCACCAGTTAGGGCTTCCATTACTAAAATACACAAAAGTACTAATTGGAGACATATTTAAGGTCAGTTTGGGAGAAAAATATCATTAGCTCTAGGTTTTTCGCAACTACATATCAAGTTGAGGAAATTTCAGTATTCCTAGAGACCAAGGAGATAATCTCATAATTGGATGCTGAATTTGTCCAAGTGCTTTTCTGCATCTATTCATATCTTCATAGGATTGTCTCCTGTATTGCTCATATGGTGATTTGCATGGATTGATTTTCAAACATTAAACCTTGCACTCCATGAATAAGCTTTGATGGATAGCATATCATCAGATTGCTAAATTTGGTTGGTGTGGAGTAGGAGTTTTCTGGTTTCACATTGTTGGATTGCTGAATTCAGATTACTAAAACCCTGTTGACATTTGCATCTATGTACAGAAAATATATTACTTGTAGTTCTCTTAGTATAAGAGTAATGTCATTTGGCTACTTACTGTTCAGTACTTTGCATTCCACTAACAGAAAATTCTCTGTGGCCCCCTAAATACTATATGCTGTTTCTAATTCATGTGCCTTGTCTCATGGTGCTCTTTCTTCTGAAATGGTCTCATTCATGTTCCCTTAGCTCGCTTCTACATACATGAAGGCTTCTACACATCCTTCTAAGACAAGGTCATCCAATGATATATATTTGTTCTTACTTTTAATCTATCTTTAGTGGTGTCCTGAGTATTTTTATGTCCCTCTTTTATTCATTAAAATCTGAGATCCTTGAGTAAATGAATAGGGCCTACTCATTATTGTACAAGCAGCAAAGAAAGAAGACAGTATTAGTTATACATGCATGCATGAATGAGTGAATGAATAAATGACTTGGAGATACTATTCTTTGGGAAATAGAAGGATATGAAGTCCATGTTAGCCTAAAAAATTATTAAGAATAGTTGTAATTATAAGAAATAGCAAATGTTGTCTGGTAAATAAATATGGAATTCATACTAATGTGGCTTCAGCACATTAAATGATTGCAATATAGCTTATTTCTGTATTTCACATAAATATAAAATGATATCTGAAATTTATTTGAACCATAAATCTGTGAAATGCTTTTGGAACAAAAAAGTTTATATGGAGATTTGAGAGTCTAAAATAAATTTCAGTTATTACAGACTATAAGGTACACATCTGGATTAATTCTATAAAACTATTTAGAATTGCAATAATCTTAATGATAACCTTACTGATTTATTATTGCTTTGACTCTACTGTCTCCTCTCTATTTAAAATCTTAATTAGTAGTTCTATTTTTTAAATCTGTTGATAATGTCATTATTCAAAAACTGAGTTGAAGATTCAGATTTATTTCTACACTTCATATTTCTCTCTCTCTCCCTTTTCTTTTCATGGCTATATGTTTCATAAAATATATTTGATGCTTGTGCATGTAACAAAATGTGACTTACTGATTGCGAACCCCAGAGTTTTCTGTCAGTCTTGATTCTGCTCAATTTAACAGTGTCCTTGCACACAGTCAATCACCATGTTCTTGTCACTCAACTTCATGGGGTAGCAGTGCTTTCTCATCTTGCATCTTATCTTTCCAATCATCCTTTTTTGCCTGTGTAGCAAAGACACTTCCTAAGATTCCTTATATGCCACTTAGAGTATATAATTTATGGGGAGGGTTGGTCGAGACACTGTGGGGGCTCCTCACTCTCTGCTGTGTCTCCCAAACTCTCTATCTCTATAGGGCTCGATAGTAATAGACCCCCAGGGAGCATTATATAAAGAAAGAATGTGTCATTTAGTCATAATGTGTTTATTCGTAAGTATTCCATGCTCAGAATTCTGGACTTTTGTTCCTGAAGCAGCCAGTAGTTTCTATTGTGGATACTTTTTATTCTTTAAAAGGAAAAAGAAAAGACTTCCTTTCAATTGGCAAAACTTTAAGAATAAATACATGTGGTATATTAACAAATCTTATATAATTAGGACATTGACCCCGTTAGGACAAGGCAATCAGTATATTAATATATACTTAAGATGGGTGTAAAAAAGAGCTCACAGGAAGACTCAAAACATGGACCAGAAGAAAGAAGTCAATTGTGATTGTATATATACATACACACACACACACACATATATATATACATATATAAAGACAGTTGAATACATAAATTGCAGTTGTAGCCATAAAAGTCATGTACACACACCACACACACATGTATATTTACTGATTTATTTCAAATGCATTGTCCTATTGGCAAGTTGCCTTTCAACTGAAATGTGCTATTGTAAACTAACATCAGTAGTTCAGTTTATTCATCCATTTTCTTGGGGTTTGCCTAAATAATTCATATCTATTAAGTTACTCAAATATTACAATGGGTATAATATTTTAGTCAGTTAAATGATTAAAGACCCTGAGAATTTGGATTTGTAAGGGTTGCAAAGGTATTAAAGACTGAAATATGGTGATAGTGAAATTTCCTCTTTGCTGCTTGCTACTTCCCTTATCAATTTAATCAGCAATCCTAAGTCATTGAATTTATTGACCTCTCCAGTACAGAGCATTTTTAAAAATTGTATTTGCAGAACTTAATATGTGAGAATTATTTTGGACCTCAACATTGATGAAGCAGAAAGGACAGAGTATAAGTATCAGGAAAATCAAGTTTGAAACATAGTCTCTCCATTTGACAGTTGTGTTACCTACTCTTAATCACTTAACTTTATGTGTTCAATGTTGAGAGATGAGCAACAGATAATATAACATGAAAATAAAATGTAATAACTTATGTAGAGAATGGATCTTTGTAAGGATTATGCATGATTCATTATGAAAGTTCTCTTGAGTATCATAATAAAACAGATAGTCCAAGGAATTCTACTCTACAATAGCTAGACACTAATTGGACATAATTTGCAGGTCATAATTAATATAGGTGAGCTCCCTAAAGGCTTACAAACAAACACACAAACATGAACTCTACTTGAGGAGTTGGAATCAGGCCTTTGTGATCAAGGTATAGGCTTTAGAGGAAGTAGGAGCAAGCCAGGGAAGTTGGGTCTGAGAAATTGGGAAGGAGCCCTAAGTGGTGGGAAGCTGGAGCAGCAAAGTAAAGGCAAGAGTAAAGGCCAGCATTCCAGAACCACAGAAATCCAAAGGTGCGGATTTTTCCTAAGACATGCAGAGCTGCAGTGAACACTAATGTGAGAAGCTGAGCTTGACACTCCCTGAAGCCTGCAATAGCTCTTAGCTGGAGCACACTCTGGCTATTAGAAGTAGCTGAAGCAAATCTTTTTTGGAGGAAAGAATAACACAGGCTCCCACAGACTAAGCTTTACATACAGAAATAATTCTTACCCATGTGCACCAGAGAGTATCCACAAAAATATTTAGAGTAACACTCTTTGTAATAGAAAAACTTTCTAAAAAAGCCTTTTGCCAGGACAACTGAAAATAAACTGGAAAACTCTATAGCAGTGAAAATTAATGACCCCCCCCAACCCCATTCAGTCTAGTATTTGTGATTTCTTGTTCTATAAGAGCACTTGCCAACTCTGGAAATATGGGAGGTGGAGAGAATGAGAAACTATCCAGAGATTTTACATCGTTTAAATTATTTGGGGACAAAACATGAGTCTAGATCCTGCCAAAAAAGGATAGAGAGACAGGGATGAAGAGATTAAGCAAGGGAGAGAGAAAAAGAGAGAACACACACACACACACACACACACACACACAGACTCTGGTTAATACCTTGAACCAGAACACATGGTTAGTCACAACATATGAACATATGCCAACTTAGAAATAGATACCTCCTTGGCAATGACCTTCGAACAGAATTAAATGAATTTTTAACCAGCAAAGACACTCTAAAGTGTCTTCTATAGGCAAAAGGAAAATGACAACAGACGCAAGACTAAAAAATGCCAGTAGAAATAAAGAAGAATGTCAAATAGAAATATGTAAATAAACCTAAATAAATGAGTGTGTAAACCAATAAATATGATGTATTATTTTGAATGTGTGTGTATAATAAAACCATAAAAGCATATGGACTATGAGGGGAATAAGTAGTAAATACATTTTATGGTATTCACATTGGCCAAATAGAAGTAAAGTGTCAGTTTTTGGTAGATCAAGTATGCTCATTGTAATTTGTAGGATAACCACTAAGGACAGTGGAAGAGCAAAAGGCATGATAATTTTTTCTAAAGAATAGAAAATACATAAATAATCAAAAGAAGCCAATCTCAATTATAAGCTGCTTGCAAGAAACATAGTTGAGAAGACTTGGGGATTAAAGATGGCAGCGTGAGAAGAGAGACAGAGGCTTCTTCCTAAAACTGGATACAATTAGAAAATTTAACTGGTGCAACTAATCCTGAGAGAGCAACAGGAAAGAGAACACGTCAGACTGCACAGACCTGGAGAAAAGAGCAGACCTCAGTGAACAGGGTAACATACCAGAGCTGTGGCTCTGTGGGACCTGAGCCTCTCCCCCACCCGAGCTCATTGGCAGGAGGAAGAGAAATGGAGCAGGAAGGGAGTGGAAGGCCTGGGACTGCTGAATACCTAGCTCTGGAGAGCTGCTCTGGGAGCACAAACCTACATTTCATGGTGCTTTCATGAGATTAGCATAACTACCAGGTTGGAAAGTTAATACGGGCAGAGTGCCTGGGGAGACTGGGATTCCAGCTGCTTGTGGAAAGCAGGGATCCATATCTGGCTGCTCTGGGACAAAAACATACCTGTGTGCGTGGCCCACTGTCTAGGGCAGTGGAGACAGGCACAGGAGCCAGGGGGCCAGCAACAGCTCTCTCCTATGCCCAGTACCGCTCCTCTGCGACCCCTGACATTGCTTCAGGGGCTCAGCAGCTCCAGAATAGAGCTTTGGGACACTAGAGGGCGACATACACAAACATGAAACACCAAAGGAACCTTGTCCAGAGTAAAATTGTTAATACAACTCCCGAGAAAAATTTAAATGATATGGACCTAGTGGCTCTTCCTGAAAGGAAATTCAAAATAAAAATAATCAACATCCTAATGGAGGTAAGGAAATACATCCAAGAACTCAGGAATGACTTCAGGTCAGAGATCCAATCGTTAAAGAACACGATGGAGGCTATTAAAAGCACGTTGGATACGGTGGAGGAGAAAATAAATGAAATAGAAACTAGAGAAGAGGAATACAAAGAAGCTGAGGAACACAGAAAAAATGATGTCTAAAAATGAAAGAATATTGAGAGAACTGTGTGACCAATCCAAGCGGAGCAATATTTGCATTACAGGGATACCAGAAGAAGAGAGAGAAAAAGGGATAGAAAGGGTCTTTGAGGAGGTAGTTGCTGAAAACTTCCCCAATCTGGGGAAGGAGATAGTCTCTCAGGTCATGGAGATCCACAGATCCCCCTACACAAGGGACCCAAGGAAGACAACACCAAGACACATAGTAATTAAAATAGGAAAGATGAAGGATAAGGACAGACTATTAAAAGCAGCCAGAGGCAGAAATAAGATCACATACAAAGGAAAGCCCATCAGACTAACAACACACTTCTCAGCAGAAACCTTACAGGCCAGAAGGGAGTGGCATGATGTATTTAATTCCGTGAAGCAGAAGGGCCTGAAACCAAGATTAATTTATCTGGTGAGATTATCATTTAAATTTGAAGTAGGCATTAAACAATATCCAGATAAACAAAAGCTGAGAGAGTTTACCTCCCACAAACCATCTCTGCAATCTATTTTGGAGGGGCTGCTATAGATGGAAGTGTTCCTAGGGTTGGATAGCTGTCACCAGAGGTAGTAAAATCATAGTAGGGAAGGTGGAGCAGCTGATTGTGAGGCAAATGCAAAATTAAATTGACTATCCCCAAAGCCAATCAAGGGATAGAGAAAGAATATAGAATCTGATACCTAATATATAAAGAATGAAGGAGGAAGAAAAAGGATGAGAAATAGAAAAGAACCTTTAGATTGTGTTTGTAACAGCATACTAAGTGAGTTAAGTTAGACTCTGAGATAGTAAGGAAAGTAACCTGGAACCTTTGGTAACCACGACTCTAAAGACTGAAATGGCAATCAGTACATACCTATTGATAATCACCCTAAATGTAAATGGACTGAATGCACCAATCAGAAGACTTAGAGTCACTGAATGGATAAAAAAAACAAGACGCATCTATATGCTGCTTACAAGAGACTCACCTCAAACCCAAAGACATGCACAGACTAAAAGTCAAGGGATAGAAAAAGATACTTCAGACCAATGGAACAGATTAGAGACTCCAGACATTAACCCAAACATATGTGGTCAACTAATATTTGGTAAAGGAGCCATGGACATACAATGGGGAAATGACAGTCTCTTCAACAGATGGTGCTGCCAGAACTGGACAGATGCATGTAAGAGAATGAAACTGGTTCACTGTCTAACCCCATACACAAAAGTAAATTCAAAATGGATCAAAGACCTGAATGTAAGTCATGAAACCATAAAACTCTTAGAAAAAAACATAGGCAAAAATCTCTTGGATGTGAACATTAGCGACTTCCTCATGAATATATCTCCCAGGCAAGGAAAACAAAAGCAAAAATGAACAAGTGGGACTATATCAAGCTGAAAAGCTTCTGTACAGCAAAGGACACCATCAATAGAACAAAAAGTTACCCTACAGTATGGGAGAATATTTTCGTAAATGACAGATCCAATAAAGGCCTGACATCCAAAATATGTAAAGAGCTCATGCTCCTCAACAAATAAACAGCAAATAATCAATTAATAAATGGGCAGAGGAACTGAACAGACAGTTCTCCAAAGAAGAAATTCAGATGGCCAACAGACACATGAAAAGATGCTCCACATCACTTGTCATTAGAGAAATGCAAATTAAAACCACAATGAGATATCACCTCACACCAGTAAGGATCGCCACCATCCAAAAGACAAACAACAACAAATGTTGGCGAGGTTGTGGAGAAAGCGGTACCCTCCTACACTGCTGGTGGGAATGTAAATTAGTTCAACCATTGTGGAAAGCAATATGGAGATTCCTCAAAATGCTCAAAGTAGACTTACCATTTGACCCAGGAATTCCACTTCTAGGAATTTACCCTAAGGATGCAGCACTCCAGTTTGAAAAAGATAGATGCACCCCTATGTTTATTGCAGCACTATTTACACTAGCCAAGAAATGGAAGCAACCTAAGTGTCCATCAGTAGATGAATGGATAAAGAAGATGTGGTACATATACACAATGGAATATTATTCAGCCATAAGAAGAAAACAAATCCTACCATTTGCAACAACATGGATGGAGCTAGAGGGTATTATGCTCAGTGAAATAAACCGAGTGGAGAAAAACAAATATCAAATGATTTCACTCATCTGTGGAGTATAAGAACAAAAGAAAAACTGAAGGAACAAAACAGCAGCAGAATCTCAGAACCTAAGAATGGACTAACAGTTACCAAAGGGAAAGAGACTGGGGAGAATGGGAGGGTAGGGAGGGATAAGTGCAGGGAAGAAGAAAGGGGGTAGTATGATTAGCATGTATGATGTGGGTGGTGGGGGAAATAGGAGAGCTTTGCAACACAGAGAAGACAAGTAGTGATTCTACGTCTTACTACGCTGGTGGACAGTCACTGTAATGGGGTTTGTAGGGGAGCTTGTGGTATGGGAGAACCTAGTAAACATAATGTTCTTCAAAAAAAAAAAAAGAAAGATGTGGCATAAAACATAAAAACCAAAAGAAAGCATAACTATGTTAACATCTAACAAATTAGAAATAAATCAATGTAAAAAACATTATTAAATAATAAAAAGAGAATATATGGAGATATAATTACTTCACCAGTACTATATGAGTCATAAATTTGTATGTTAAAGGAAGTGAATGACAAGGAATTGTTAAAATTATGTCAACAAGAGGGGGTAATAGACAAGTGCCCCCAGAAAAGGAATTTTCAATATATCAAATATGAGGAAATAATTGTAGTGCTTCCTTATAAACTTAAAAGTCCTCAGTTAAGACATTGAATCACATATACATTGTTATAATAATTAAAATAAACCCTCAGTCATCTGATGCCTTACAAAATATTTATTTTTCATATCTATTTTCTGAAGATGCAGAAAAAGACAAAACTCATGAAAACACTACTTATATTGATAATTATCATCATGTGTAATAGAGATATCAATGTATATAGAATACATTGTCTGGAGAGAACTGAAAACACATTATCTATACAGAATTATTTATCATATATCTAGAGTTATATCTGTCTGGTTGCCTAGCTAGTTGCTAACAAAATGTCAAATGTAGTTCAGTATATTTTTTATTTTGGATTTTTAAAATCTTTTAAAGAACACACTAGCTTTTTACAAAGATAGCAAAATGTCAACTTTGCAACTTAAAATTATTTTAGCATTTTATTTTTTAATTATTCAAATTATAATATAAAACTATAAAAATGTGGAATAAATTAAAGTAATTATACTATATAAGACATTTTAATTTTTGCGTATCACCTTGGCATTTTTTTCTAAATCCATAACAAATTTGTTACTGCACTATTTGTTGTCATGATACCATTTAATACACTGTTTTCCCCTTAATATAATTCACATAATATTTAATATTTCAGTAAATTATTAATAGTTATTTTAACAAGAAAATATTTTGTTAATTGAATATATAGTAACATAATAAACATTACATCGCTGTTACATTTTAAAATTTATTTATAAAAAATTTTAATTAATATATTTTTTAGGATACTTCATAAAAGTATCCTTTTCCCTAAGGATACCCCATAAGAATGGGATGATTGGATTACAGATGAAGTATAAATATGATTCCTATTATTGTATAACTTTCCAAAGAATGAAATATATGTTTTCATAATAAGTGAACTGAAACTTGAGCTAACAAAACAAGCACTTATTGAACACTTAATGTATAGAAAGGAGAAAATATCCTAGGATAAGAAAGAAAAAAATCATATGGTTACTTCTACTGGAGTTTATAATTTCCTTAGCCTTCTGGAACATTCCAACTCAAAGAAAGAACAATATTTTTCTTGTGCCTAAGTGCTAGAAGTGCACGGCAATTTAGTTATTATTCTACATAGTACTAAATTAATAGTAAACATGATTTTTAAAACTTTTCATGTTTCTTGTAATAGTTATGTTTTGACATTGTAAATATTTTTTACTCTTCCCCTTACCTTTATCACCTAGTAATATAAGACCGATGACAATCATAAGATGGTGCAGAAGTTTCTGATATGTGTATGTTCCAGAATACTTACTGTGTAAAACTCATACACTAAAATTAATAGTGATGGGAGAATAATAGAGCTGTTGCCAAATACTCAAAAACCAAGTATTAAGGATCAGATCCTTAATAAAAACAGTAAAAATCCCCTCAAAATATTAGTGTAATTAAATCTCCTTTGGAATTTCTACCTGGAATGGCCATCTTTTGTGGCTTAAACAATGAGGCTTGTGTTTCCTGTGAAATCTTGAGGATTCCAGCTGATGTTTGCTTTCCAAATAGGGAACAAGCATCATCCGAGTTAATAAATACAATCCAGGGGTAGCTACTTTTTTTTTTATCAGGTACTTTAAAATGAAGGGATATGTGCCTATAAGCTTCCCTTTTGCATGTGTACATTCCTAAGAATAGCTTAAAACATGGAAAAGTTGAGCAGTTCAAAACTTATCAACTATGTACTCCTTATACCAAAGGAAGTTGCTTCTATGGGGTACTTTTAACAATCACTTCACAAAATTAATGCTCTGGGAAAAATTGCATTCAGATGAGCATGTGTCTATTGATATGATTCTCCTATTTACTCAGTATATATAAAAGCAAGCAGATTCTTGTTAAAAAATATACACAGAATAAAATGTATAGAATCATTTATTTTCAACAGTAGACTTATCCAAAATTTTCTTTTGTTGTATATTTTCACAAAGTCCAAGGTATCTGGAAATTTTGAGCTAAAAAAACCCTCTTAATTTTAATCCTTTTAGCCTCTATCATATTTTCATTATTTAATAATCAAAATTAGTTCTTTGCTTATATAATATCATATGCTCAATTTCATTGTTCATTTTTTAACCTCATAATTAATAAGGACCTTATAATTTATACATTCACTTCGCATGTGTATAGCTGTATAGTAAAGGTTCGTAACTTGTGTTCCATTGTTTTCTGTTCTCTGTAAGAATACATACATCAATTTTGACATGCAGGTTTAATTTACCCTTGAATGGTGACATGGAATGGTTTCCTTTTATATTTATGTAGCTAACAATAATTTTATTAAAAATCATATTAAAATATAATATTCAGTAAGCATCACAGGGTCTAATTTCAATATATTAGTAAATTAGCATGCACAATTTATTTCACATCAGTAATAGATCATTTCTGTCTTTTAATTCTGTAAATAACTTTCTAATAATTAAGATGTATTGATATTGTTAGATGAATTAGATAATAGTATGTATAGTATCTGCTCTATGTACTTGCATAATCACATGGTTTACTGCAGATTTCAAGAGCAGAATGTGATTTTTCAGATTATAAAATAATTCCAACTCAGAGATGATAACAGAAATGCTTCCAGTCTCTCTCTCTCTCTCTCTCCCTGTCTTTTTTTCTAATTCCTAGTCCTTTGCTTTCTGTTTTCATTTATTCTGTCTCTTTTCCATTGTACTATAAATAAAATAAGACAAAATTCAGATAGGTGATGCTTGGAAACCAATGGCTTTTTAAAGTCAGAATAATAGGAACCTTAATAATAGAATGATGGTGAAAGAATTCAAACCATTTCAGATGGTTTTGTAATCAAGTTTCTATGAACACAGCTTCTATGATCAGAATTAAAGAAAGTATTGCAGGTAAAAAATCATAGCCTACATTAATCTGTTCATCTCTAGTTAAATTTTAATATTAAGATTGTTAATTACTAGTGTTTGAAACATCTATTAAAAGACTTAGAGCATAATTGTAAATATGCCAAAATAGTGTTCCACAAAAGCACATTTTTCAATTCATTTATTCATCAATCATGTATTGAGGTTCTGTGCCAGTAATGTAAGCAGAAAAAAAAAGAGCAGGGATATAAACTTCAGAAATCCTGACATTTGAGGGGTAAAGGAAAAGAATCTTAGAAAAAGACTAAAAAGAAGCAGCATCTCAGAAACTTCAAGAAAGACAAGATCAAAATGAGGAAGTTGTCAAGAGCTTTGAGTATCACATAAATATCAGCTAAATAGATATTGGAAAGTATCCAACCATTGCATCTGTTCCTTCTCAGAGAAGGTAGGGATGACCTTCTCCAAAGGAATTAGTTGCACATAAGGGTAGATATCAGATTGTTACTGTGTTAAAAGTGAATGTGTAAAATGAATGCATGTTAAAACTGATGAAATATAAATAAGGCCTGTTGTTTACTTAATAGTGTTGTATACCAATGTGAATTTTCTGATTATGTAAAGAGAGAAACTATGTGAAGAACATATAGGCATCCGTGTACAATTTGTGTAACTACATGTGAGTCTAAAATTATTTCAAAATAAAAAACGTAAAAAATACCTAATTCAAGTGAATTTGAGCCCAATACTTGGATTCTGTTTTCCCAGTAGAAAGAGAAAAATAATCAATCTTGAATACTATTTAGTAGTTTGTTTTTCATAGTACTTTGGGTATGGAAATTCTGTAACAATTTGAGCAGTATTACAGGATTGAACAGACACCTATACTGATGTTGCTGGGAGCTGTAGTTCTCACTATACAGGAAGAGAGTAAAAATTACAGACTAAGAAAAGAAAAGACAGAAAGACAGATTTTTTTGGTGTTAGTTTACAATTAGAAATATCAGCATAAAGTCATGATTTCAACATATGTCAATACAGAATGATGTATCTGTACATAGTAAAATGTCTAGCTTACTTACATAGTTCATAGATGTGTGTGTTATGTGCAAAAAGAAAGATAAAAATATGGAATAAAAAGGAGCCAAGATGGCAGCATGAGTCAGGCAGCAGAAATCTCCTCCCAAAAACGTATATATTTTTTGAAAATGCAACAGATACAACTATTCCTAAAAGAGAGACCAGAGGATAAGGTACAACAGCCAGGTTACATCTACATCTGCGAGAATCCAGCACCTCACGAAGGGGGCAAGATACAAAGTGTGGCCTGGTGGGACCTGAGTTCCCCCCCACCCCAGCTCCCCAGTGAGAGGAGAGGAGTGAGAGTGGGGAGGGAGTGGAAGCCCAGGACTGCCAAATAACCAGCTCTAGTAGTCTGCACTGGGAGCACAGACACACATTGTATGGTGTGCTGGATATTAGGGAAATGGAAAAGTAAAATCTTTACTTGTCAGGTGGCTCCCCTGGCACAAAAGAAAAGTGAATGCCTTTTGAAAGTCTTAAGGGGGCGGGGCCTCAGAGCTGAATGGAATCATCCTGGCACATTCAGCCAGGCAGTCTGGGAATACTGAGGAATTTCAGGTGCCCCAGCCCCCTTGGTGGCAATGCAGCTCTGAAGCCCCTCATGGTGATAAGCAGCCTGCCATTCATTACCTTCCAGCTGGTGGGGCCCTTCCCACAGTGGTGGAACAGCCAGTGAGTTGCCCCACCCACAGCAGCAGAGCAGCCAGGAGGTGGCCATGCCCACAGCCACCACCCAGAGTCTCCTCCCAGCATGCAGTTCCCCAGGCCAGAACCAGGGGCCACCATTGCTATGTGGCTACCCAGTGCAGACAAAGGAAGCAGGGTCAAGGTGCAAAGGGGCTCCATTCTTGCAGGAGAGCACACCTGGCATAGCTGCCACTCCCTTCAGGACTCTGGGCTACCCTGACAGCTGCCCAACACACAGCAGCTGAGGGAATTGAATCAGATGCTGCTTCCGGTATGTGGGCAACAGACACAGGCACCGGAGAGGGGCAAGGCAACCAGCAAGCAGGAAGGGACTTTGTTCTCCCAGCTGACACACTTGCTACCTGCCCACAACGATCTCTATCACCATGAAAAGGCAGAATAATTTGGTCCAGTCCAGAAATTACACAGACAACCCCCGAGAGAGGGCCTGGAAAGATATATTTAACCAATCTTCCTGAAAAAGAATTCAAAATAAAGGTCATAACCATGCTGATGGATGTGCAGAGAAGTATGCCAAATCTAAAGGATCAAGTCAAGAAGGAGAATACAGAAATAAAGCAATCTCTGGAAGGACTTAAGAGCAGACTGGATGAGGTGCAAGTGACCATTAATGGAATAGAAATCAGAGAACAGGAATACAGAGAAGCTGAGGCAGAGAGAGATAAAAGAATCTCCAGGAATGAAAGAATATTAAGAGAACTGTGTGACCAATCCAAAGGAACAATATTGGCATGATAAAAGTACCAGTAGAAGAAGAGAGAGAAAAAGGGATAGAAATTGTCTTTGAATAAATACTTGATGAAAACTTCCCCAAACTGGGGGAAGAAATGTTCTCTCAGACCATGGAAGCCCACATATCTCCCAACACAAAGGACCCAAGGGGGACAACACCAAGACATATAATAATTAAAATGGCAAAGATCAAAGAAAAATACAGAGTATTAAAGGCAGCCAGAGAGATAAAAAAGGTCACCTACAAAGGAAAACCCATCAGGCTATCATCAGACTTCTCAACAGAAACCTTACAGGCCAGGAGAGAATGGCATGATATATTTAATGCAATAAACAGAAGGGCCTTGAACCAAGGATACTGTATCCAGCATGATTATAATTTAAATATGGAGAAGGGATTAAACAATTCCCAGACAAGCAAAAGTTGAGGGAATTTGCCTCCCACAAACCAACTCTACAGAATATTTAAAAGGGATGCTCTAGAGGGAAGCACTCCTAAGGCTAAATAGATGTCACCAGAGAAAATAAAATCACAGCAAAGAAAGCAGAACAACCAAATACAAACTAAAGGTAAAAAATAAAATCAACTACTCACAAAAGGAGTCAAAGGAAACACTAAAGAGTACAGAATAAAGCATCTAACACATAAAGAATGGAGGAGGAAGAATAAGAAGGGAGATAAATAAAGAATCAACAGATTGTGTTTATAATAGCTTAATAAGCGAGTTAAGTTAGATGGTTAGATAGTAAAGAAGCTACCATTGAATATTTGGTAACCACGAATCTAAAGCCTGCAATGGCAATAAGTACATATCTTTCAATAGTCACCCTAAATGTAAATGGACTGAATGCACCAATCAAAAGGCACAGAGTAACTGAATGGATAAAAAAGCAAGAGCCATCTATATGCTGCTTACAAGAGACTCACCTCAAACCTAAAGACATATGCAGACTAAAAGTCAAGAAATGGAAAAAGATATTTCATGCAAACAATAGGGAGAATAAAGCAGGTGTTACAGTACTTGTATCAGACAAAATAGACTTCAAAACAAAGAAAGTGGGGGCGGAGCCAGGATGGTGGTGTGAGCAGAGCAGCAGAAATCTCCTCCCAAAACCACATATATCTAAGAAAATATAACAAAGACAACTCTTCCTAGAATAAAGATCAGAGGACACAGGACAACATCCAGACCACATCAACACCTGCGAGAACCCAGCACCTCGCAAAGGGGGTAAGATACAAACCCGGGGCCGGCTGGTCCGGAGTGCCCCTCCCTCCAGCTCGCAGCGAGAGGAGAGAGGTCTGAGCGGGAGGGAGAAGGAGCCCAGGACTGTTGAACACCCAGCCCCAGCTATCAGGACCAGAGCGCTGACACAGTGCATGTGCAGGGCCCTGGATACTAGGGAAACAGGGCAGCAAGAATGCTGAGCGGGTACTGGAGGCCGGCACTGGAGGACAAAAGAAAAGTGAGCAGCTATCTTATTTTTTATTGTTGTTGTTGTTGTTTTGTTGTGGTGAGTGCTTTATGGAAGTCTTAAAGGGACAGGGACCCCAATACTAGGGAAACAGGGCAGCGGAAATCGGAGACTGGCGACAGAGAACAAAAGAAATGAGACTGGCCAACTTTTTTTCTTTTTTTCTTTTTTCTTTTTGGTTGTTGTTGTTTTCTCTTGGCGAGCGCTTTTTGGAAGTCTTAAAGGGATAGGGACCCCAATACTAGGGAAAAAGGGCAGCAAGTCCAGTAAGTGGGTGCCGAAGGGTGGCGCTGGAGAAGAAAGAAAAATGAGAGATTTTTTTTTTCTTTGGTCATTGTTTTGTTTTGGCAGGTGCTTTTTGAAAGTTTTAAAGGGGCAGGGTGGGACAATTAGTCCAGAGGTAGGGAATCCAGGGATCTCTGGGTACTCTAATCCCCTGGGCTGCAGGGAGCATGGAGGCCACTTATGGAGATAAATAGCCTCTGGCTGCTGCCCCTCCAATGCAACTCCACCACTTTGGAGCAGTAGCCCGAGCCAGGCCACACACACAGCAACAGCGGAGATAAACTCCATGGCAGCCGGGCAGGAAGCAGAAGCCCTGTCTGGGCGCAGCTACCCAGCACAAGCCACTAGAGGTCGCTATTCTCCCAGGAGAGAAAGGCCACAAACCAACAAGAAGGGAAGTTCTTCCAGCTGTCACTAGTCCCAGCTCTGCAAACTATTCCTGTCACCATGAAAAGACAAAATTAGAGGCAAACCAAGATCACAGAGACAGCAGAGAAGGAGACAGACCTAACCAGTCTTCCTGACAAAGAATTCAAAATAAAAATCATAAACAAGCTGACAGAGATGTAGAGAAATACACAAGAGAAATGGGATGAAGTCTGGAGGGAGATCACAGATGCCAGAAAGGAGATCACAGAAATGAAACAAACTCTGGAAGGATTTATAAGCAGAATGGATAAGATGCAAGAGGCCATTGATGGAACGGAAAACAGAACAGGAACACATAGAAGCTGACACAGAGAGAGATAAAAGGATCTCCAGGAATGAAAAATATTAAGAGAACTGTGTGACCAATACAAAAGGAAAAATATCCATATTATAGGGGTACCAGAAGAAGAAGAGAGAGGAAAGGGACGGAAAGTATCTTGGAAGAAATAATTGCTAAAAACTTCCCCAAACTGGGGGAGGAAATAATTGAACAGACCACGGAAATACACAGAACCCCCAACAGAAAGGATCCAAGGAGGACAACACCAAGACACATAATAATTAAAATGGCAAGGATCAAGGACAAGGAAAGAGTTTTAAAGGCAGCTAGAGAGAAAAAGGTCACCTATAAAGGAAAACCCATCAGGCTAACATCAGACTTCTCGACAGAAACCCTACAGGCCAGAAGAGAATGGCATGACATATTTAATGCAATGAAAGAGAAGGGCCTTGAACCAAGGATACTGTATCCAGCACGACTATCATTTAAATATGATGGCGGGATTAAACAATTCCCAGACAAGCAAAAGTTGAGGGAATTTGCCTCCCACAAACCACCTCTACAGGGCATCTTACAGGGACTGCTCTAGATGGGAGCACTCCTAGAAAGAGCACAGAACAAAACACCCAACATATGAAGAATGGAGGAGGAGGAATAAGAAGGGAGAGAAGAAAAGAATCTCCAGACAGTGTATATAACAGCTCAATAAGTGAGCTAAGTTAGGCGGTAAGATACTAAAGAGGCTAACCTTGAACCTTTGGTAACCAAGAATTTAAAGCCTGCAATGGCAATAAGTACATATCTTTCAATAAACACCTTAAATATAAATGGACTTAATGCACCAATCAAAAGACACAGACTAATAGAATGGATGAAAAAGCAAGACCCATCTATATGCTGTTTAGAAGAAATTCATCTCAAACCAAAGACATGTACAGACTAGAAGTCAAGGGATGGAAAAACATATTTCAGGAAAACAACAGCGAGGAGAAAGCAGGGGTTGCAGTACTAATATCAGACAAAATAGACTTCAAAACAAAGAAAGTAACAAGAGATAAAGAAGGACACTACATAATGATAAAGGGCTAAGTCCAACAACAGGATATAACCATTATAAATATATATGCACCCAACACAGGAGCACCAGCATATGTGAAACAAATACTAACAGAACTAAAGGGGGAAATAGACTGCAATGCATTCATTTTAGGAGACTTCAACACACCACTCACACCAAAGGATAGATCCACCAGGCAGAAAATAAGTAAGGACATGGAAGCACTAAACAACACAGTAGAGCAGATGGACCTAATAGACATCTATAGAACTCTACACCCAAAAGCAACAGGATATACATTCTTCTCAAGTGCACATGGAACATTCTCCAGAATAGACCACATACTAGCTCACAAAAAGAGCCTCAGCAAAATCCAAAATATTGAAATTCTACCACCAAATTTTATAGACCACAAAGATATAAGGGTAGAAATAAATTCTACAAAGAAAACAAAAAGGCTCACAAACACATGGAGGCTTAACAACATGCTTCTAAATAATCAATGGATCAATGAACAAATTAAATTAGAGATCAAGGAATATATAGAAACAAATGACAACAACAACACAAAGCCCCAAGTTCTGTGGGACGCAGCGAAAGCAATCATAAGAGGAAAGTCTATAGCAATCCACGCACCCTGAAGTAGAAAGAACAATCCCAAATGAATAGTCTAGCATCACAATTATCAAAATTGTAAAAAAGAAGAACAAAGGAGGCCTAAAGTCAGTAGAAGGAGGGACATAATAAAGATCAGAGAAGAAATAAACAAAATTGAGAAGAATAAAACAATAGCAAAAATCAATGAAATCAAGAGCTGGTTCTTTGAGAAAATAAAGAAAATAGATAAGCCTCTAGCCAGACTTATTAAGATAAAAAGAGAATCAACACACATCAACAGAATCAGAAATGAGAAAGGAAAAATCACGACAGACTCCACAGAAATACAAAGAATTATTAAAGACTACAATGAAAACCTATATGCCAACAAGCTGGAAAACCTAGAAGAAATGAACAACTTCCTAGAAAAATACAACCTCCCAAAACTGACCCAGGAAGAAAAACAAAAGTTAAACAAACCAATTACGAGCAAAGAAATTGAAACAGTAATCAAGAAATTGAACTGTAATCAAAAAACTACCCAAGAACAAAACCCCAGGGCCGGACGGATTTACCTCGGAATTTTATCAGACACACAGAGAAGACATAATACCCATTCTTCTTAAAGTTTTTAAAAAAATAGAAGAGGAGGGAATACACCCAAACTCATTCTATGAAGCCAATATCACCCTAATACCAAAACCAGGCAAAGATCACACCAAAAAAGAAAATTACACACCAATATCCCTGATAAACATAGATACAAAAATACTCAATAAAATATTAGCAAATCAAATTCAAAAATATATCAAAAGTATCATACACCATGACCATGTGGGATTCATCCCAGGGATGCAAGGATGGTACAACTTCGAAAGTCCATCAACATCATCCACCACATCAACAATAAGAAAGACAAAAACCACATGATCATCTCCATAGATGCTGAAAAAGCATTTGACAAAATTCAACATCCATTCATGATAAAAACTCGCAGCAAAATTTGAATAGAGGGTAAGTACCTCAACATAATAAAGGCCATATATCATAAACCCACAGCCAACATTATACTGAACAGTGAGAAGCTGAAAGCTTTTCCTTTGAGATTGGGAACTAGACAGGGATACCCACTCTCCCCACTGCTATTTAACATAGTAATGGAGGTCCTAGCCGCGGCAATCAGACAAAACAAAGAAATACAAGGAATCCAGATTGGTAAAGAAGAAGTTAAACTGTCACTATTTGCAGATGACATGATATTGTACATAAAAACCCTTAAAGACTCCACCCCAAAACTACTAGAACTGATATCGGAATACAGCAAAGTTGCAGGATACAAAATTAACACACAGAAATCTGTAGCTTTCCTATACACTAACAATGAACCAATAGAAAGAGAAATCAGGAAAACAATTCCATTCACAATTGCATCAAAAAGAATAAAATACCTAGGAATAAATCTAACCAAAGAATTGAATGACCTATACTCTGAAAACTACAAGTCACTCTTAAGAGAAATTAAGGGGACACTAACAAATGGAAACTCATCCCATGTTTGTGGTTAGGAAGAATCAATATCATCAAAATGGCCATTCTGCCCAAAGCAATATACAGATTTGATGTAATCCCTATCAAATTACCAACAACATTCTTCAATGAACTGGAACAAATACTTCAAAAATTCATACGGAAACACCAAAGACCCCGAATAGCCAAAGCAATCCTGAGAAAGAAGAATAAAGTGGCAGGGATCCACTCCCCAACTTCAAGCTCTACTATAAAGCCATAGTAATCAAGACAATTTGGTACTGGCACAAGAACAGAGCCACAGACCAGTGGAACAGACTAGAGACTCCAGACATTAACCCAAACATATATGGCCAATTAATATTTGATAAAGGAGCCATGGACATTCAATGGTGAAATGACAGTCTCTTCAACAGATGGTGCTGGCAAAACTGTAGGAGAATGAAACTGAACCACTGTCTAACCCCATATACAAAAGTAAACTCAAAATGGATCAAAGACCTGAATGTGAGTCATGAAACCATTAAACTCTTGGAGAAAAACATAGGGAAAAACCTCTTAGACATAAACATGAGTGACCACTTCTTGCAAATATCTCCCCAGGCAAGGAAAACAACAGCAAAAATGAACAAGTGGGACTATATTAAGCTGAAAAGCTTCTGGACAGCAAAAGACACCATCAATAGAACAAAAAGGAACCCTACATTATGGGAGAATATATTTGTAAATGACAGATCCAATAAAAGCTTAACATCCAAAATATATAAAGAGCTCACATGCCTCAACAAACAAAAATCAAATAATCCAATTAAAAAATGGGCAGAGGAACTGAACAGACAGTTCTCCAAAAAAGAAATACAGATGGCCAACAGACACATGAAAATATGCTCCACATCACTAATTATCAGGGAAATGCAAATTATAACTACAATGAGGTATCACCTCACACCAGTAAGGATGGCTGCCATCGAAAAGACAAAGAACAACAAATTTTGGCGAGGCTGTGGAGAAAGGGGAACTCTCCTACACTGTTTGTGGGAATGTAAATTAGTTCAACCATTGTGGAAAGCAGTATGGAGGTTCATCAAAATGCTCAAAACAGATTTACCATTTGACGCAGGAATTCCACTCCTAGGAATTTACCCTAAGAACGCAGCAATCAAGTTTGAGAAAGACAGATGCACCCCTATGTTTATTGCAGCACTATTTACAATAGCCAAGAATTGGAAGCAACCTAAATCTCCATCGGTAGATGAATGGATAAAGAAGCTGTGGTATACATACACAATGGAATACTACTCAGCCATAAGAAGAGGGCAAATCCTACCATTTGCAGCAACATGGATGGAGCTGGAGAGTATTATGCTCAGTGAAATAAGCCAAGCAGAGAAAGAGAAATACGAAATGATTTCACTCATCTGTGGAGTATAAGAACAAAGGAAAAACTGAAGGAACAAAACAGCAGCAGAATCACAGAACCCAAGAATGGACTAAGAGGTACCAAAGGGAAAGGGACTGGGGAGAATGGGTGGGTAGGGAGGGATAATTTGGGGGAAGAAGAAGAGGTGTATTAAGATTATCATGCATGGGGGTGGGGGGGAGAAGAGGAGGGCTGTCCAAGACAGAGAAGACAAGTAGTGATTCTACAACATTTTGCCATGCTGATGGACAGTGACTGTAAAGGGGTTTATAGTGGGGATCTGGTATAGGGGTGAGCCTAGTAAACATAATATTCTTCATGTAAGTGTAGATTAAAGATAACAAAAAAAAAAAGAAGGAAAGAGAAGGGGGATTACTCCCTGATAGGAAGAAACTAACTGTAAATCAATCATTAATTCTTGCTTTAAATATCCTTAATTTTGACAACTTAAAGGGTATCAGATGATCGGCTATGGAGGTACATTTTTCTGATAATATTCCTTTTTCTTAAAAAAAAAAAAGCAAAGCAGTTCCTGTGTGGTGATCTCCAATGAGTTCTACACAATGGTATAAAGGGCATATCAAAGTGTGGGCAAAGGGTCTGTTTGTGTTTATACAGAGGTTCAAAGCCTAATTTGGGTATCCAGAAAATGAACTAAGCTATGATATGAAGAAGAACATCCAACATCAGCCCTCTTTGGAAGAGATATACCAGAAGATGATCATCAAAAAACCTCAACAAAGATCCACGCGATGCTGCAATTGTAGCTGCATTCATCCCATTGGTTCCTGGACTTGACATGGGAATGAAGAAGGAGATATCTAAGCTGGCCTGTGCATACAGTAAAACAACAAATTTGACTGGATCTATACTGTTGGAACTAAACCAAGAATTAGGAGAAGTGCAAGTTGTAGTGCTCCAAAATCTTACAACTACAGACTATCTACGGTTAAAAGAACATATGGGATGTGAACAGTTCCCAGGAATGGGTTGTTTTAATTTGTCTGATTTCTCTCAGACTGTTCAAGTACAGTTGGACAATATCCATTATATCATAAACAAATTTTCACAAATGCCTAGGGTGCCTAACTGGTTTTCTTTGCTTCACTGGAGATGGCTGGTAATTATAGATCTGCATTGGTTATGTAACTGTATTTCTATTAAGTTAGTGTGTGTGCACAATTTAATTAGTAGTTTAAAACCTATACATGCTTAAGTTACTCTACAAGAAGATATGTCAAAGAAATAAGCAATCTTCCCATGTTTTCTTCTATCTGCTACCTCTATAGCTTTTCTTCTTCCTTCCTAATTTCAATGATTAAATAGAATTCATGCCTCATATCGAATTCACCGAGTATCATTACTCCTCCAAGTGGTAAAGATACCTCAAGACAAATGCTGGGCATAGAGGCCACAGGGCATAAAACTGTAAAGAAGTAAAAAGCTAACCTTTTCAAACAATATGGCTTCTCTCTCACTTACCAACTTTACATTTCCCTGTATGGCCCCAGAAGATGACTGGTTAGCCAGAGACGGGTAAGATTCCTCAAGGGAGGAACAACCTAAGACAGGCACAGTCGCAGGGGGCCATCAGGAGAGAAATTGGGGACCAACAGAGGGGAGGCTTAGAACCTCACCCCCCCTGTTTTGAGAGAAATCTTCTGCATCCATGGATGTATTATTGCCCTTGTCTACCTTGGATTAACACATAGTCTACAGGCACACACCTGATCATCTACATTTGCTCTCTTACAACACTAAACTATGTTTTCTACCTTTATTTTGCATCTACCTACCACTTCAGCATTTTATTTAAAAAATAATAATAATAATAATAATAAAGGGAGAAATGTGGGATTCACATATAAATCAAGTATAAAAATCAAATGATTATTCATATTTGACCTGATTGTTTATAGTTCATAATGCATGATCAAAACCAAAAGTTTTTGTGATGATTACCCTTGTACTGTTCACCATGTAAGAACTTATTCACTATGTAAGAATTTGTTCACCATGTAAGAACTTGTTCATTATGCTTCAGAAGATTGGAAGCATGTAGGCTGGGGGTGGATTAATGATTGTGCATTGAGCATTGACTCCCCTATACAGAATTTTATTGTTGTTAACAACCATTTGAACAATAAATATGAGAGATGCCCTCTCGAAAAAAAAAAACAAAGAAAGTAACAAGAGATAAAGAAGGACACTACATAATAATAAAGGGGTCAGTCCAACAAGAGAATATAACCATTATAAATATATATACACCCAATACAGGAGTACCAACATATTTGACACAAATACTAACAGAATTAAAGGAGCAGATAGAATACAATGCAATCATTCTAGGAGACTTCAACACACCACTCACTCCAAAGGTCAGATCCAGCAGACAGAAAATAAGTAAGGACACAGAGGCACTGAACAACACACTAGAATAGATGGACCTAATAGACATCTACAGAACTCCATACCCTAAAGCAGCAGGATGCACATTCTTCTCAAGTGCACATGGAATATTTTCCAGAAGAGACTATGTACTAGGCCAGAAAAAGAGCCTCAGTAAATTCAAAAAGATTAAAATTCTACCAATCATCTTCTCAGACCACAAAGGTGTAAAAATAGAAATAAATTGTACAAAGAAAACAAAAAGGTTGATAAACACATGGAGGCTTAACAACATGCTCCTCAATAATCAATGAATCAATGACCAAATTAAAATACACATCATGCAATATATGGAAACAAATGACAACAACAGCACAAAGCCACAACTTCTGTGGAACGCTATGAAGGCAGTTCTAAGATGAACATATGTACCAATCCAGGCCTATTTAAAGAAGGAAGAACAGTCTAAAATGAATAGTATTAAGTCACAATTATTGAAATTGGAAAAAGACAAATGAGGCCCATAGTCAGCAAAAGGAGGGACATACTAAAGATCAGAGAAAAAATAAATAAAACTGAGAAGAATAAAACAACAGAAAAAGTCAATGAAACCAAGAGCTGGTTCTTTGAGAAAATAAACAAAATAGATAAGCCTCTAGCCAGACTTATTAAGAGAAAAAGAGTATCCACACACATCAACAGAATCAGAAATGGGAAAGGAAATATCATGACAGACCCCACAGAAATACAAAGAATTATTAGAGAATACTATGAGAGTCTATATACTAACAAGCTGAAAAACATAGAAGAAATGGACAGCTTCCTAGAAAAATACAACCTTCCAAAATTGACCAAGGAAAAAACAGAAAATCAAAACAGACCATTTACCAGCAACAAAATTGAATCGGTAATAAAAAAACTACCCAAGAGCAAAACCACCATCCCAAATGGATTCAACGCTGAATATTATCAGACACATACAGAGGACATAATACCCATTCTCCTTAAAGTTTTCCAAATAATAAAAGAGAAGGGAATACATCCAAGCTCATTCTATGAAGCCAGCATCAGTCTAATACAAAAACCACGCAAAGAGCCAACAAAAAAAGTAAATTACAGACCAATATCACTGATGAATGTAGATGCAAAAATACTTGACAAAATATTAGCAAACCAAATTCAAAAATACATCAAGAGGATCATACACCATGATCAAGTAGGATTCATCTCAGGGATGAAAGGATTGTACAACATTGGAAAATCCAACAACATCTTCCACCACATAAACAAAAAGGACAAAAACCACATGATCATCTCCATAGAGGCTGAAAAAGCTTTATCAAAATTCAACATCCATTCACGATAAAAACTCTCAACAAAATGGGTATAGAGGGCAAGTGCCTCAACATAATAAAGGCCATATATGACAAACTCACAGCCAACATCATACTTACCAGTGAGAAGCTGAAAGCTTTTCCTTTAAGATCGGGAGCAAGATGGCTGCCCACTCTCCCCACTGCTCTTCAACATAGTACTGGAGGTCCTAGCCATGGCAATCAGACAAAACAAAGAAATACAAGGCATCCAGATTGGTAAAGAAGAAGTCAAACTGTCACTATTTGCAGATGATATGGTATTGTACATAAAACACCCTAAAGACTCCACTGCAAAACTACTAGAATTAATATTGGAATTCAGCAAAATTTCAGGATCTAAAATTAATACACAGAAATCTGTTGCACTCCTTTACACTAACAATGAACTAGCAGAAAGAGAAATCAGGAAAACAATTCCATTCACAATTGCATAAAAAGAATAAAATACCTAGGAATAAACCTAATCAAGGAAGTGAAAGACCTATACCCTGAAAACTACAAGACACTCTTAAGAGAAATTAAAAAGGACACTAACAAATGGAAATTCATCCCATGCTCTTGGCTAGGAAGAATTAGTATTGTCAAAATGGCCATTTTGCCTGAAGCAATCTACAGATTCAACACAATCCCTATCAAAATACCAATGGCGTTCTTCAATGAACTGCAACAAATAGTTCTAAAATTCATATGGAACCACCAAAGACCCCCTAATAGCCAAAACAATCCTGAGAAGGGAAAATAAAGTGGATGGGACCTTGCTCCCCAACTTCAAGCTCTACTACAAAGCCATAGTAATCGAGACAATTTGTTACTGGCACAAGAACAGAGCCACAGACCAGTGGAGCAGAATAGAGACTCCAGATATTAACCCAAACATATATGGTCAATTAATATATGATAAAGGAGCCATGGACATACATGGACATACAATGACAGCCTCTTCATCAGCTGGTGTTGGCAAAACTGTACAGCTACATGGAAGAGAATGAAACTGGACCATTGTCTAAATGCATACACAAAAGTAATTTTGAAATGGATCAAAGACCTGAATGTAAGTCATGAAATCATAAAACTCTTGGAGAAAAACATAGGCAAAAATTTCGTGGACATAAACATGAGCAACTTCTTCATGAACATATCTCCCCAGGCAAGGGAAACAAATGCATAAATGAACAAGTGGGACTATATCCAGCTGAAAAGCTTCTGTACAGCAAAAGACACCACCAGTAGAACACAAAGGCATCCTGCAGTATGGGAGAATATATTCATAAATGACAGATCCGATAAAGGGTTGACATCCAAAATATATAAAGAGGTCAAGCACCTCAACAAACAAAAAGCAAATAATCCAATTAAAAATGAGCAGATGAGCTGAACAGACAGTTCTCCAAAGAAGAAATTCAGATGTCCAACAGAGACATGAAAAGATGCCCCACATCGCTAGTCATCAGAGAAATGTAAACTAAAACCACAATGAGATATCACCTCACACCAGTAAGGATCACTACCATCCAAAAGACAAACAACAAATGTTGACGAGGTTGTGGAGAAAGGGGAACCCTCCTACACTCCTGATGGGGACGTAAATTAGTTCAACTATTGTGGAAAACAGTATGGAGGTTCCTCCAAAAACTCAAAATAGAAATACCATTTGACACAGGAATTCCACTCCTAGAAATTTACTCTTATAATGCAGCAGCCCAGTTTGTAAATGACATATGCACCTCTATGTTTATCACAGCACTGTTTACAGTAGTCAAGAAATGGAAGCAATGTAAGTGTCCATCAGTAGATGAATGGATAAAGAAGATGTTGTACATATGCACAATGGAATATTATTCAGCCATAAGAAGAAAACAAATCCTACCATTTGCAACAACATGGATGGAGCTAGAGGATATTATGCTCAGTTAAATAAGCCAGGCAGAGAAAAGCAAGTATCAAATGATTTGACTCATCTGTAAAGTATGAGAACAAAGAAAAAACTGAAGGAGCAAAATAGCAGCAGACTCACAGAACCCAAGAATGAACTAACAGTTACCAAAGGGAAAGGGACTGGGGAGGATGGGTGGGAAGGGAGGGATTATGGTGGGGAGAGAAATAAAGGGGCATTATGATTAGCATGTACAATGTGGTGTGGAGGCACGGGGAGGACTGTATAACACAGAGAAGACAAATAGTGATTCTACAGCATCTTACTATGCTGATGACAGTGACTAAGGTGGGGTGTATGGGGGGAACAAGGTGATGGGGGGAGTCTAGTAAACATAATGTTCCTCATGTAATTGTAGATTAATGATACCAAAAAAAAATATATGTAATAAGATAAGGCATGGGAGATGCCTGAATTTATGATTTTGTACCGGTTTGGACATGCTCATTACTACTGAAAAAGCATTGTTTTAAAACTCAGTGGGCAAAGCCAGGAATAAAAAAATCCATTTTTTCCTATTCAAACCTATTATAAATAAAGTGTGTGGTCAAGTGAAGGTTGGTTAAAAAAATAAAAATGCTCATGTATGCATATGTGTGTGTGTGTGTGTGTGTGTGCGCACGCACATTAGAAAGGCAGTGAGAATGTGTTGAAGTAAATGTGACATGTTAACAGCTGTTAAAACTGAGTGAATACATGAATGTTCATAGTAATATGTTTGCCACTCTGCTCTAAGTTTGAAATTATTACAAAATAAAATTACAGAAAAATCAAATGTAATATAAATAAGTAGTGATGAATGAATGTAAAAGCTAAGAATTTAAAAAATGGTTTTTGAAGAAGAAAGAAAAAGAATGGTAAATGAAAGAATAATGGCAATAATTTTAAATAGTAATAATGACATTAGATCATTCTTTAAAATATTTACCATTTGTCATGTATTTTTTAAATGTGTTTTAGATATTCACTCATTTAATCTATGCAAAATCCAGTGAAGGTAGGCTGTTTTCCCAGTTTATAAAGGAGGAAACTGAGGGATAGGAACTCTTAGTTAACCTAGCCAAAGTGACACAGATAATATAGTAGGAGAATGGATCCACGCACAAGCAGTCCAATTCTAGCACCAGAGAGATCAACCATCAAAGCTGGTGAAGTAAACCCTTCTGCAGTCATAAGAACCTGGTGTATAACAAGACATAAAGCCATAAAAGAGAGACTATAAGAGAGATTTAGTTTCAAATTTCTCCTTGAGAGGTTGACCTCACGTAGGATAAGGGACATGTCTCCCAAGGTGTCTGATATTTAATGTAGAAATTGAATAGGTTGATTAAGATGATTATCAAGATAATGTATGGAAAATCTACTTATACATTTAAATGAAATCATTATTTTGTATCTGCTTGAAAAGCCATATGTTATTGTTGGTGATGACTCAAAATTTCAGCCTATTTAGCAGGCACAAACCGACATTGGAGATGCTTTTATAAATCTCTGGCTGCTTTTCATGTTTACTGTAATAATTTCTTGAGCTGAAACATAGCACCTAGCATAAAAATTATCTGACTGAAAGCCTAACGTTAGTGTAAAGAAAAAATGGTATTTTATTCCTTTCAAATTGACAACAGAAATAGTTGGGATCAAGTAAAATAATACAAATATGTGAATAATCCAGTTCAATTAGTTGCACATATTTTGGATAATTGCTAAAAAGTAGCATTATCAGCCTTTTAAAAGAATATTGTAAGATCATAATGATATGTGTTCACACTGTACACTTGTGAGATAATCAGATAACTTGTTTTCATTAATTACATATTTATGTAAATCGTCTGGTAGAGATTGTGTGCCATCATGAACAAAGTTTAGTGAACAAATTCGGACTATTTCCACCAAGTGCTGATTTCCATGGCTACTAATATTGTGACCTACTTTTGATTATTATTCTGGCTCTTTATCTTTTGTTTTGCTGTACATTACCAAGTCAGGTTCAGAAAAACACCTGGGATTTTTTCTTTTTTTGAGTCGCTTATACAATAACAGTAACATCTCTCTGCTTGAATCCTTTTTATTATCTCACTTTACCTTCAGAGTCGTATATAAAGTCATTCTATACGCTCACTAGAGTATTTTTGACCCACGTTTTGCCTTCCCGGCACACTGCCTTCCATCCAGTCCTCGCTAGTTTGCATCTTCTGTGATTTTCTGTATTTTATCTAAGCTTTAAGTAGAATATGTATATCACACATATGATGCTACAGTAACTGCTAATAACACCCCTCCCTGTACTGTGGGATATGAGATGTCCTGAAAATTTTACAAAAGAATGTGGACTCTAGTATTTTTCTGTAGTTTGCAATGGTGCCTAAAGGTAAGTAAAACTTTCAAAAACACAATGTATTTACTTTCCTAATATAGTAAGTTTTCTTACAAGGATGGATACATGGAATGCTTTGAAAAAAAAAAGTAGCATGGAAAAGTTTGGTCATTTATTATTCAATTCTACAGCAGGACCAAACACCAACAGATAACATTTGTGGTGGTGGAAATGAGCTAAAGGATGTGTGTAGAGGAGACTTAGTTGGAAGCATTGGCAAGTGAATCAGAGCTGCATAAACCATTGTACAAATGGTGGGAGCCCAAGAGGATGCACTGTGTTTCCACATGGTTTGAGAGGTCAGAAGATTAAAAGAGGGATAGTCTCAAACACAAAATTTGTCATTGAGAACATAGGGAATTCTCCACAGGTCGGATATCATTCAGATTTGAATTTATTCATAATTGCTTCCCAATCCAAGTTTTCAATTTGCAAGACCAAATTCAAAGTCAATCCATTCTCAATTGCTAAGTGCATGTTTTTGAACAGAGTGATTACAGTTTGTAGATTCCTACATCCTTTTTCCTCCTTTTTTCCACATCTCATTTTCAGAGATGGCTCCCTTTATATCACTGTGATAAGACTTAAATTTTAGTTTATATTATATTTAGAAAATAAACACCTTCTTGTCACTGCAGGAGTAAATTAGCAGTCTTACATTGGTGTTTGGTGTCCAAATGGATCCCTAACACGTCCCAAAAATAGAAAGAAAAATTCAGCATCTGATACCACCTAGACATATTTACAAATAAAACACATGCACATATTTTGTTATAAAATTCAGTATTTGTAGTTTAATTTTAAAAATACATTTTAAGTGTCTTTTTCAGATCATAATATAACTATCAGGTCTCTAACGGCTATTAAAATTGGACCAGAGCCAAGTTTTCCGCCCAGTCTCAACAGCAATAACTAGGCTGCTTGTGAAAGCATTCATCTCTGACCACCCAGTTGCTCTGATTTTTTACATGTGACTGAGCGGGAGAGTTGTTAGAATTCACAGATTCCATCCCACCCACCCGTTTTGCCTTTGTTTGCACTGTTGGAGCACAGAGTTATTGCCTTCCAGACTTTGGCATCTATACTTCTGAGGTACAACAGATTGATGCCACTATTTAGAGGAACAAACGCCCCCAGAGCACTGGATGCAAGGAGAGTGCGTGAATGTGTTAGTTGGTGATAGTTTCTGGAAATTTACCCTCTCCAAGAACAAGAAAACCAGAAAACCTCATTACTTCTCAGCACTTTCTCTTGTTATTTAAATACAGAACTGTAGGGATCCTGGATGTTGTTTACAAAAAAAAAAAGAAAGAAACACAAACAGAACAACCCCTGTTTCCTCTGCTCTCATAAATATATGAGAATTGTTAATCGTGCATATTTGTACATGAACAGGTACCGGGACTTGATTCAGATTAGAGGTTCAAACATGAATTCTGATTTGTTGTCTGGTCTGTCCATAGTGCTTTTTCTGTCTTCCCATTCTTTTTTGATTATCCACATGACTGCCTGGCTAAGGATCATTAAAAAATACTAACCTGGTAATTTTGACCACTTATATTTTGAAGTCTCCAGAAATAATAAGTATTTGAAGCAGTGTTTAAAAAATAGCACAAATTGTGAGCTATACGATAAGCTGGCTCACATGCTGTTTCTAAGCGGTTAGTTTTTCATTCCTCTGGAAAAAAATAAGGGAAAATAACCCAATTTTATTTCTTTTACTTTTAAATCTTAGGGTTATTTTGATACTTAAGAAATTGGAGAATAAATAAATGGATGATTGCAAGTGTCATGGTAGGGGCCATGGTCTGTGCCTGGTAGGGGCTTAGATTTTACAGTGATATATATTTGATCATAGCACATAACTAGGGAGATCATAGGAAATTTGAAGTACAAATGAGCTTAGATTAATATAAGTAGATCTTTATTAGAGTAAAATACAACCATAAGGTTGTATTTTAAATAGCAGAGAGGGGAAATAATTACAGCTGTGAACTGTATGATGTAGGAAGAACCAAATACACCAAAGGAGCCTAGGGAAATGTGCTGAGGAACTTCTAAGTGACCAGCAGCAGTAAAACATGGAGCCTTACCCTTCTGCCCAAGTAGTGGACACACAAAGAAAGGTAAAAGCCAATGAAAGCTTCTTAGGCATTTCTGTTAACTTCTACAGGGACTGATTAACACCTCATACACTCCATTTCTTTGTTATTGTAGGTGAATCACAAATGCATGATTATACCTAGTTACAAATTTGCATTATATAATTATAAAAGAGTTTAATACAGGTCATTAGGTTATTGTACTAATTTGAATTGCTATGTATTGCTCTGTCTTGGTGTTGTTACATCACAATCTCAGGTGATTATAGAATCTGATTCTTTCTGTTAGCAGGATTAGCTATGACTAACAGTAACTACAATTGTGCATGAGTTGAGATTTTCTTGTGATCGATGTTGAAACTTCAGGGTGTTTTGCTTTCTTTTAAGTTCAAAATAAGGCTGCCTCACCATATCTAATTATTTTTTAAATTAAAGTATAGTTAAAATACAGTCTTATATTAGTTTCAAGTATGCACACAGTGGTTCAACAGTTACCGATATTAACACTTCCTCAAAATTCCTTACCAATTTTATGAATGCTTCCTTCCTACAAGATAGAATTGCACAATAAAGATTTTGCAATTAGAAATTCATTCTTTTAAAAATGTAACTTTAGTTTTCCATAATTTAATTCACTTCCTAGTTTGTACACCTAATTCTGTCTGATGCAGTGTTATAAAAACATGGTCATTTCCAGTTAAGTTGGGTTATTTTCAGTTATTTTTCCATCATCGTATCATATTAGAACTTCAATTTTATTCAGTAACATTTTCATTTTATGCTTTCAGCCCTTCTGAATTCCATGCTAAGTGTCTAGTGGCTGTGGAAATATCATCTATAGTAACGGAGAAGGGAAGATGGAAGACTCATTATTGATTTTTCTTGGTGCTCTATTAGCAGCATTTGAGAGGTAATCAGTTTCCCTCAATCCTTGGTCATTTTCCTGTCTTTGCTGTGGTATTTCAGGATGCAGCCTCATCTCCTTTGAGTCCAGCTGGGTAGCTCACACTGTGTCTTTTGTTATGTGGACACCTGCCCCAGCTACAAACACTGCCACAGCTTCCCCTTTGCTAATTTTATAGCTTTGTCTGTTAGACTCTCTGGAGTGCACTGCTGTCTTGCATTCTCCTTTGACCCAGGGTTGTCGCTGTATACTTACTCTATTCCTTGGAAAATTGAACAAGGAAGCCATTGGACTGTGTATGTAAAGCAAACAGTCTAAGGCTATAAATGCCTCAAGGTTATAAAATTGAAATGCTAAAGACAATCACAAACAGGCAAGTAGACTTTGAGCTAGAGTCAGTAATTTCCTTTCTTTGCTTCCATACTTTTTCTGTATAAGTCTTCCCCTGGGCTCCCGTGGGCCAGCGTGCTCCTACGCACTCCTGGTTTGGTGCTGACTGATTCCAGTTGATTTTTGCTCCAATAATTTCTTAAACATGCTTAGGATGCTTCAGTTTATCTTTTAACACCCTAACACTCCTGTTGAAGACCTACTCCAAGTATGTCCCCTTTTCTTCAGCCCTCTCTCTGCTTGCTCTTGCAGCTACTCCTTCCCATCAAGAGGTGAGAGCTGTTCCCATGATCCTTGAATCTGGTCTGGCTTTGTGATTTGCTGTGGTGAACAGAATCTGACAGCAGTGAAGATGTGTTGGTTCTCACCTAGGTTTCAGAAAACTTTCTGTGTTTATTCTTTTTACTTTCAGATCCTGAGAACCACTACATGAACAAGCCCAGCCAAATCTACCGGAAGATAGGAAGTCATGTCCTCTTCCTCCTAGCCAAGGGCAGCATAGTCAAGGCAGACTGCTGCTGATTTCAAAACATGTAAAAGAGCCCAGCCAGTACCAGTGGAGCCACCTACTCACAGCTGTCTACACACAGCCGTCCACACACAGCTGAACAGGACCAAAGAAACAGCCAGCCAACCTTTAGTCTTATAGCAATGTAAATGCTTATAGTCTTATGTCACTAGTTGTGGTGTGGTTTGTTTTGTAGGAATAGTTACTTCACAAAGCCCGTTAGAGTTCTCAGCTCTGTTGACTTAACCTTTTGCCACTGTGGAACAAAGAGCACCAGCAAAGTTGTCTACTATCAACTTACAAATGAGAAATGGTGAACACAATATACTTCCACAGGAATGGCCAAGCCTATCTTATAAGTTTTATTGCTGGTTGCATCTTTTCCAAACTTGTATTTATGAGCTGTGGAGATTCAAAAATTAGAAAGTATTTATGAGCATCTAGGAATTACAACTTCATTGTCAGGAATGATGTTATGGAACTAGTTAGCCTAGAAAGCCAAAGAGTTAGAAATAGAACAACTGCCTTGATTCCTAATATGTTAAAACTAGAGCATATGTCAACATAATTAAAATTAAAAAGACCTCTTACTTACTGTAGCATAATTTTAAAAAGAGACTCCTACCCTACAGTTTTGTTGACATGTTCTATTGTAAAAGTCCTACAATCATCAGCTGTTGGAATTCTGAGTTAAGAACCTCCCTTAGTCTCACTTTTAATCTTATTCTGGACAAAAGTGGCTTAACTTTCCTTCATTCTTACATATTTGGATGATATAAAAAATTAGCTAGCATTGTTTCAGATCAACCATACTTTCTTATGGTAATCAAATGCTTATTAGTGTTTTATTGCACACACTGGAATCCTTATTACAAAGGAAGCCAGACTAAATGCTAAGTAACAACAAACTAATTAAGTTAAACAAAGTATCTTGCATTTTCAATTTAGGTATGAGTTAAGGAAAAGATGGGGCAGGGGGCACCCCATGTCTAGTTAGAGACGGATAAGGGCCTTGGGAAAGGTTAAAAAAAGGATGCTTAAGGTTGCAACGATGTACAAGGAAGTTTCCACTGAAATTCCATTTTAAGCAAATATTTTGGTGACAGTTAAAGTCATGTGAACATTTTGAAACATGTGAAATAGAGACAGACTCAATGAGATTGGTCAAAACAATGGACAGCATTCAAGTGGAAACCAATAGAAAATAGAAAACTCAATTAAATCTGAGCTGTAAACCCCTAAGCAAAGCCCAGACACTGGCACTCCTGTCCCTCCCAGCAAGCATGGGGTGATCTGTACTTTCCTTTCTCTGAATAAATACCTTTTCTTCTGCTTGCCTACCTTGAGAATTTGTGAAGTTCATTCTTTGACTCTGTGAACAAAAACCAGGTGTCAGATGCAACTTAATTTCTTTGGTCTAACTAAGTGTGGCAATCTTTTGAGAGTACTGTTTTCCTGGTTGTTTTGAATATTAACTGAATTTTTCTACCTTAAACTCCATGAACTCTAAAGTTGAGGGATATGGTATATATTCCTATAGCCCACAGACCCCTTTAGGAGCAAATATTGCTTAAGGTTTATACAAAAAGAACAAAAACATTTCTACCTTTCTTTGCCATTATGCTAATTACTTGATCATCCTTTAAAGACATTGTTGCTTTTTTCTATATTTCTTTCACCCAATCTTTTAGGGTGGCTTTACAATCATGTACATGGCCCACTCAGTGCCCTGGGCTCAGGTTCCTGTTCTTCCCAGATTCCGTAACTTATCTCACCACTTTCTTTCAGTGTAATAGGATTTTCCAGAGAACCAGAGCCAATAAGAGATATATTAGGGAGGCAGTTCTAGTAGATTCTGAACCAATTTGGAGAACCATCGTTAAAATTCTCTTCCTCTGGAACTGCTAGGCAGAAAGACAGATATGAGTAGGATGAAAAGAAGGTGCAGCACACCGAGGACTCAGAGGGCTAATCAGATAAAGCCAGGGAGTCAGAGAGGACTCACATCCTTTGCAATATGAGTTCATTCTCATGCCCTAAATCTGGGTTGACCTTGAGACTTGCTCTAGCTAATACAGGTGAAACAGAGCTGAGACGTGGGACAAGCATCATGATTAATATTTCCTGCCTATGATGAAGAATGCTGAGAGGTAACTAGCATAGTGGGAATATGAAGGACTTATTTTGAGGCTAAGAGCAGAGAGTTGGGGGTTAGATTCTTTACATATTCTTCAGTAATCAGCCAATGACTTATCCTAAGGCAGGGCAAGCAGAGTCTGAATTGATGTGTTGCCAGTGCTTGGGAGTATCTACTATCTTGGAGAGGAACAAAAAGTTTGTCTTACAGAATTACTTAGAGGACTAGCTATAGACAATAACATATTTTTCCTCATTGGAGATAGACATCATGAAACTACATGACAAGACTATGCCCCCCTGACCCTTTACTTTTATCCCATTCTTGAAACTTATTAAAAGACAGAATCCCAGTTTTTGGGGCACACCTCTTCTCTGAGGTTGCCTGTGCTCACCTTTCTTTGAGTGTGTGACTTTCTCTGTCCTACTTCCTATTAGTAGCAAGGGGCTACTGAGAGCTCTGACTTGGGTTTGCAAATTCCCAACATTTGGGTGACCTGCATGGAACTGCAGCTGTACAATCATGCTCCTTAGCTGCCTGTTTGCCTTTAATAAGTTCTCCGAACATAATCTTACTCCATCCAGTGCTCTCCAGTGCCCCTAAAACCTGGGGTGGTAGGGACTCAGTTCCCTCACTGTGCAGATCCAATTGGCATTGGATGCCAGGTGAGATTGGCTTTAGGAGTTGGTAAGGAATTATGCCCTATGCTGAGCAGCAGCTCGATGAGCTTCCCTTTCCTCCCTCTGTTTTTTCTTTCTCTCTGCTTTATTCAGGTAAATCTGCCTTTATCTACCTGGACTCTAACCTCTTCCTCCCTTGGAGTGTATACAAATAAAACTTTCATTCTGCTTCACTACTCTGTCTCTGCACTTCAGTTCTTTGTTACAGCAGAGACAAGAACTGGGGAAAACCACCTCAACCCCTTAACATAACAATTCTTTATATAATAATATATATTAGTCAGGGTTCTCTAGAGAAACAGGGTCAATACCTTATCATCACATGATTATGGAGGATGAGAAATCCCATGATACATCATCTATAAGCTGCAAACCCAGGAAAGATAGTGGTGTGATTTGAAGGCCTTTAGGCCAGGAATTCCTAGAGCAGAAGATCTATGTTACAGCTCAAACAGTCAAGCAGATGGAGAAGGAATTCTCTCTACCTATACATTTGTTCTGTTCTGGCCATCAGTGTTTTGGGGTTTGAGTTTATTCTCCTCAATTCTTGTCCCTACCACAAAAAAATAATTGAAGGGCAGAGATACAGTAGTGAAATGGACTAAAAGTTTTATTTGGATACAGCCTAACAGAGGAATGTGCCAGAGCCAAGGCAGACAAAGGCAGGTTTGCTTGACTAAAGCAGAGAGGGAGGGGAAGCTCACTGACAGGAACTTGCAAGCTCAAATCAGAGCTCTCATTAGCCCTTCCTTACTTATCCAAAGTAGGACAGAGAAAGTGAATACTTGTGCTTGAAGTCTGGAAATAGAATGAAATAGCAAAGTAACAAACACATCACTGGAAGTGCACAGAGATAAAATATAGTATGTTGAGTAGTAGGAAGTTTTTTAAAAATGCATACTCCAAGAAAGGGAAGTGGGGGCAGCCTCAGAGAGAAGGCATGCTTAGAAACTGGGATTCTGTCTTTTAAGGAGTTTCAAGAATGGGATAAAGGTAAAGGGTTAAGGAGCATAGGCTTGTCATGTGGTTTCATGATGTCTATCTCCAACAACATGTCATTATCCATAGTCAGTCCTCTAGACAATTCTGTAGGATAAACTTTTTGTTCTTCTCCAAGATCATGGCTACCCCCAAGCCCTGGGAACATATCAGTTAAGGCTGCATGCCCTGCCTTAAGATAGGTTATTGGCTGATTACCAAAGAATATTCCAGGAATCTAACTTCCCAATTCTCTTTCAAAATGGAATCTTAGCCTTAAGATAAGTCCTTCCTGTTTTATTATGCTATTCATAGCTCACCATTTTTTTTAGAAAACTAATCATGATGCTTGTTCCAAGTCTCTGTCCTATCTTACCTGCATTAGCTAGAGCAAGTCTCAAGGTCAGTTCAGATTCAGAGCATGGGGAATGAACTCATATTGCAAAGGGCTTTAACTCTGTGGGTCCTCTCTGGCTTTCTTTCCTTACCTGATTACCTCCCTGAGGTCTAGGTGGATGCCACCCTCTTTTCATCCTGCTTCCATCTGTCTTTCTGCCTAAAAAAGGAATTGAATTATGCCCACCCTCATGGGAAAAGTCATTTATTTTACTGAGTTCACCAATTCAAATGTTAATGTCTTCCAGAAACACTCTCACAGTCAAACCCAAAAATAATGTTTAATGAGCTATCAGGATATCTCTTGTGTAACTCCGGAGGGAAAATACCAGGGCAAAATACCTTTGAAGCCGAAATTAGTCAAAGGGAGAAATAAAGTTAAGAAACCCATTTATTTTTTACAAGCAGTCATCCAATCTCTCTCTTGACCAGGCTGCAGCAGAGGAGAGCTCTGCAAAACCTCTCCGGTCCAGATAAGCCCTCACACACCCTTGTTAGTACATATTGATATGTAAATGGACTAAAACTGTCCACCCCTTGGAAATACCTATTGATATGCAGATGAAGTAAAGCCAGGTGAGTCATTCTGGAAATATTGCAATTTTACCCACACCTTGTTCCAGTTGTCACAAAAATTAAACATCACAGTCTGTCATTTCACATCCATGATCATATTATCTTAACTCCTGTTTACTGATGTATTTTTGAAAAGTTGTCTATACTTAGGTCTACACTTCCTCACTTTATTCTTCAGTCCCTAATTCATTTTTTTCATTTCCTATTTCAAAAGCAGCCTATTTTTTTTATCTTTCTATCTCCTCCTTCAGTTCAAAACTGAATGTTTGCTGCCAAAGTCGCCAGTTATGTTTTGTTTAAAAATCTGTTTACAAATTATGTGACTGACTTTTTTGCATCACTAGACACTGTTAACCACTACCTACTTTCTCAAATTATTTCCTTCCTTTCACCTTTTTGCCATCTAATTTCACACCATCTTAGTGGACTGTATTTTTCATTCTTCTTTCTTGGTTTTTCTCCTATTCTTTCTCCTTAAATGTTGATGTTTTCTGGACTTTATCCTTTATCCTGAGCATATTATAAATGAATCTTTAATAGATTTTTGTAGTCTAACACCACTCCCTAAACACTCTGTACCCATACAATCCTCCCAAGGTTTTTAATGCTGTAACCTCATTTAAAATAAAAAAATATATATAACTGTAGAGCTTATTAAAATCTATAAAAGCCTTTTAAAAAGCTCCCTTAAATAACATGCCCTATTTTGTTGGCAAGTCTTTGTATTGAACATCCTACTAGGGATATCAAAACATTTTCTAATTTTATATGCTAGTCACTTTTGCTTTCCATTATAGAAATTTAACAATCAATATCCATAAAACTTTCAATTAATATAAAAAATAGATGTGAATTCTTACATCCTACTTTATATGCCATTGTAGACCTGGATTCTATTAACAAATACTGTCTTCATAAATAATAGGTTGCATATTTGTTTACTGTGGACTGTCAATTAAAGTATATATCCCAAATGTATTAATAGGAGTTCTACAAACTTTACTAAACAAATCTGATAATGCAACAGAACATGAGAGAGCAACTATTTCTATGACAGATATATATGCTACCCTGTAGTCACAATGTTAGTGTAATTTTAAATTAAATACATGAAAATATTACCAGTTGAAAGAAAGATGGCAATACTGCAGAGATCATCAATAGATATGTGAAGGGCCCCCACCAGTAAGATGGCAAACTTCCGGCTTCTCTTCGGGGGTCCTCGGTTCCCGCTGGTGCCACCTGAAGCCCAATCACCTCTCGCCCCACTCCCAATCCCAGCACCTAGCCAACAGCCACCAGCCCCGTAGAAGTGACACCTCAATCAATTCATGCCCCTTCCTATATAACCCAGCACCTTTCCTTAATAAAGCGGAATTCTCCGGTGAATTGCTACTGTGTGTCGCTCCTTTCCTTTCAGTATGACTCTTCTTCAACAATGTTCTTAATTGTAAGTCTTAGGAACACAAACAGAAATAATAGAATGAAATGTATTCATTTAAAATGAATATGGATGCTCTGTAAATGGATTCTATATTAAGGAGGATAGCAGAGATGTTGTGGATTTTAACTAACATGGAGCTATATCAAGCCATAGTCATGAGAAAAAATCCTAAACTATCTTCAATCTGGATTATTTTTGACACTCATACAATTTTGCATTTAACTGACATAAATGTATGATAAATTTGACTCCATTCTTTGTTGTATAACATGGGAGGTTACTGCATGTTTTCTGTGTCATCTTTACAGTTTTCATAATATTCTTCATAATTTTTGTGCAGTCTCTTGTCATTAATGTACACTTTTCTATATTATCTAAAGCCTCCACCTGAGAAACAATGTCGGGGGTAGAATTCAGGTATTACATGTACTTGAATAAGTTTAGGAATAAATGAGGAAAGTTTGGGGGAGCATGGCTATCACTGGGAATGGAGACAGGGTTTCTGCCTAAATTAAAGTTTGAAGTTCTTACCTGAAATATCTCTATAGTATAATAATGAATAAACACATTATTTTATTAAATGATAACTTTAAGATTCACAGATTTTCTTGCAGATGCTTTGAAATGTTCTGATTATGCTTCCATAGGCATTATGCTAAAGCAATATTCATGAGACAAAATGAATTAATCACAGGAGAAATAGTTTAGGGTATTTGAGATCTAATTGAATAATCTTCCAGGGAGATGGTATTAAATTGGGAGAAATATAGTAAAAGAACTTCTTGTTATTGAGCGAGACAAATTCAAAGGAAACTATTTTAGGCTCAGTCTGCTAAAGATTTGAAGCTATTTTCAGTGACTTGATTTGAAATGCTGATTGCTACCCCAGTGAAAGATTAAGTCCTTTAGGAACACAGATGAGTCAGTAGTGAAGTAATAAGCATTGTAATACTTAGCACTTTTAATCATCAAAACATTTTATAAACATTATCTAATTAATCTTTCTATCAATCCCATGAGACATCTGAATATCATTCTCATTTTACTGATGACAGAACAAAGAATATGATCTACAAAGGCCAAGTTACAGGGCACAAAATTTGTGTTTTGTACCTGTCAGTTAAGAAACTCAAGAGTTTTAAAGAAACTGCAAACTGAAATTTCTAAACATGATTTAAGTTGACTTTTAGAGATTAAGTATCTAATTCCTAAAAGGTGGTACACTCTAATTAGCCTTATGTAAATGCTTTAAGTACAAATATAATTTTTATCTTTTAGATGCAAAAGTCACTTAACTATATTATTCTTTTAAATCACAGCCAAGATTTGTGAATTAATTATCTTTTTAATATTCTGTGATTTTACTGCAGTTCTTGCTTAACTATAATTATGGTTGATAACATTTACACTTGCTCCATATTCATCCTTTTTGGATAATTTTTAAATTACAAAAATAATATAATCTCAGTGTCACAAATGACACTATGTAAGTTACAGATGAAGTTTTATATCCCAATTCTACCACCTATAGACCTATGGCAGCAATCCTGGCAGCCTGGTGTGTGTCCTCCCATATCTTTGTCCACATTTGGAAGTATTCTATTTATTTATTTTCTTATATATTTTAATCTACAAACAGTAACATATTTTACACTTTGCTTTATCACTTGCTTTTTTCACTTAACAATACGTCTAAGCCGCACCCTGCCATTCCGTACCCCCAGATCCTCCAAGGCTTAAAGTTAAAGTCCTCTCCATGTCCCACAAGGCCCACGTGTGTCTGCCACTGTCTCATTTGACCTTTGTTTGATCTTTCTCAGTTGTGGGCTCTGCTCCCATCACATCAGTGTTCTTGAAAATCATTAAGCTTGCTGATACATCGGGCCTTCAATTTTTTATATTTCTAGCTCTTTATATGAAGCATTCCCCCTCAGCTAAATTTATATTATTATTTTATTATTATGTTTTAGAAAAATAAAGTATACCGGGAATACATTTGGCATACAGGAAAACAAAGACCCACACTTCTTTTTTTTTTTTTTGGCAAAAGCAAGACTCATTTAACCTTTTACTGTGGGAGTTGCTGTTTAAGCACAACGAATGTGTACAGTGTGGATTAGTTAACCTCATTTGATACAGTTGGCAGAGCCCTGGAGTTGTCTCCACTTTGTGAGTTGTCCCAAGTGGCCAGAGCCCAGCTCTGTCAGTACCGCTACTCCATCCTTTCCTACTTGGAGAAGCTCTTCCTGACTTATATAAAACCATAACAAAACAAATCTCTTTTTTTCATTCCATCACTTACACCTTTGCTGTGACTTATTCCTCATCTTAGCACTTATCAAAAACTGATATAATATTCATTGATTTATTATCTTTAACCATAAGTCTCTTAATGTTCTCCAATGAATGATTGTAGATAATTTTCAAAACTATATATTTCACTGGGTACTAGTAAGCTGGAGATTATTTCTAGACATGAATGGCCAATAAGCTTTTTTCTCTGTAAATTTGTAGCATTTTCACCGAATTTTCAACATGTCTTCATTTTAGTTTTAAAGCTTCTGTTCTGTAAATGTTAGTTCTTTGCTTGTGACCTGCAATGGATTTTTTTTATTTTTTTCATGAAAAAGTTTTAATTTTTAATTGGAGGAAATAGATCTATTTTTTCTCTTCTTGCCTATGACATAGAGAAGTCTTCCTTACTGCATAGTATATATATAGTTTCCTATCTTGTATGTTTTTAAAAATTAGTAACTTTAGTCATTTGGTGATTTACTGATTTATTTGACATAGGAGTCTGCCTTTGTTTTCTTCTTCACTGACACTCAACAATATTGTTTGTCAACTGAAGAATCTATTTATTTTATTAAATGAACTTCAATCCATTCCATCTTTTTCACATATTTTAAGATACAGATATATGTATATATATATTCCCAGGTTATGAATAATATTTCTTATATCTGTAGTAAAACAATATAATGATGATTTGACTTCAGTAGTCTTTATTATATTTTGATATCAGATAGTGCAATTCTCTTTCTGTGTATTTACTGGCTATGTTTGGGCATTAAATTATCCCATATCACTGAGTGAAAGGTTTGCGATTATGAGTTTAAATGCATTATGTTTATTGTTTTACTCTTTTTAAATCTTTTCAACCCCTCATGACTTAGCTTGAGCACTCTACATACCAGAGCCTGAAAAAGAGATTCAAAGAATAGATATTTTATCTGAGAGATTCATATGCAAGGCAATGGGTGGAAAGGAAGGAATAGGAGTAAGGAAAGATGAGATGCAATGAAAAATGGTGCATTGACATGTTACCTGCTGATTTAAAACAAGCCTGGAAAATGTACAAGACTGTACTGATTTTACTGGACCTTAAGGACTCCTCCCCCCAAAGAGATTCAAAGAGAAAATTTTCTTAGTGTAACCCAAAAGAGAGGGTAATTAATCTTAGTCCAAAAATGTTTAATTCCACCATTATCTCTTGTTATGTTACTCTCCTCTTTAGCAAACGTTTGGGATCTTAGAGCCCCATGTCTGGTCTGCATCCAAGCCTTCAGTTGCAGGTGAATCATAAACTTCCGGCATCCAACCGCCTCATCCAGCTATGAACTGGTGCTAAGGAAGGAGAGCCTGGTTCTCCCACCCCTAGTGATACATCCTATGTTTTAGGGTGTAGATAGAACACACTGGGAAAGCCACAAGATTCAGTGCCTTTTAAAACTGATTTTTAAGTTCTCAAAATTTTATATTCTTTCTTATCAAAACGTATTTTTCCTAAGAAACTATTCATTTCCTTAGTACTCAGTTGTTCCCATAGATATACAAGCAGTGTATTCTTACATTATATTAGTCTCTTCACTCTAGATGTTTATGCCTTATTTATTACTCTCATACCTCTCCCTTTTGATTTCTCTCTCTCTGTTTATAAGATGATAACAACTTTGTCCCTTTTATTGTTCTTTGCAAAAAGAAATAGCTTTTGGATTATTTGCCTTTGATTTTCCAGTTTGTTTTTCCCATTATTAATGCTAACATTTATTCTTAACTTTCTTTTTGTTTGTTGTTTTTATTTTGAAATTGTACAGGATAGTAATTCAGATTTGGTCTCCTTTGAGGAAAGTGACCTGGATAGAATAATATCTTACATAATAAGCTTACAAATTTTTTGAGTTATCAGTCTAAAATAATGTCAGAACCACATGATGAATGACTACAGGTGATTACATTAACAGTAAGAATTAAATTTGCTTCCAGACATTAGAGATATTTTAATGAAAGATTTGTGCTCATTTTAAAAGTTAAGAAATAACTAATTTATTAAGTATATATTATAATGCCTAATCACTTTAATATTTCAAATAAAAATAATACATAGATATTATTCAGAATTTTAAATCAGTGGTTTGTCAATATGTCTGGTAGTAGTTCTTTATACTACTGCCTGCTATAATGATTTCCTAATAATACTGAATCAAATGTGACAGTGTAATAATGGAGACGAACATGGTCTATTTATTTTACAATATTATATATATTTTTAAGTTAGATTTCCAAAATGCACCTCTGTGAAGGACTTTGTTCACCCATGAGCTCTTCTGTAAGTAATGTTTATCATCTGAGTTCTGTGACTTTATATGGACTTCCTAGAGATTTTTTAAAATTTCATAATTTTGTTCTACATATCCTTCATAAATATTACCTCTATTGTGACCAAGTGGTAGCATTATTATATTTTCTCTAGTCAATTTGCTTGAATTTTCACTTTATTTCATCCATGAGCTAGAATGACTGCATCTTTGAGTCATCTGTCACCTCAAATCTCAAACGTTTATTACTATATGGCCAAAATCTATCTACTCTTATATCTCTCATTCACTCCCTTCCACAGATTTGAAGGATCATTATTTCCTTGTCCTTTCCATATTCTCCAAATATATTATGTCTTCATCATCATTTCTCTTCTAATATTCAACTATATTATCACCACTTTTTTATCTTTCATATCTGTGATGCTAAATGTTGTGATAGAATTAAATTAATTTATGCTTCACTCTACATTTATCTAGCCTCAACCTAATGGTTATTGATAAACCTTTTTCCCATGCATTGTACTGTTTGGATACACCTTTCAGTGACTTCTACCCTTTTACATATCTTCAAACCTTCAATTTCATAATTCCTATCTAAAGTGCCTGGCCTCATCTGAGACTAAGACCACTGGACAATTTTTTCAACTTTTCATTTCTGTGTTTCAAAAATGTTGTTTCATTATTTGTTTTACTTTTTACACTACAATTTTGACCAAAGAAAAATGCTTCTCTTCTCTTTCCTAAGATCTTTCATTCTCTTTTTCTTTGTTTTTTTTTTAAATTAAAATCCTTCTTCCTTTCCTACATTCTCACTTAGCAGTTATTACGCCTTTCACTTGCATGTTGGTGGTGTCAGTAGAAACCTCCTCCTTAATATTTTCTCAAATGCAATTAACTCCTCAGTTTTTTAAATTATTTTTAGTGTGTATTCCATGTTCTTAAACAGTAACATTTTTAGGGAAAAGGAGGCTCCCTTATAGCATTATATTTATACTCAGCTTTATTGCAGTCTGTCTCTTATCTGTCATTTGTTTATACTGTCTCCTTCTCCTACTATGCTTTAATCACAACATGACAGTATCCATTCTTTTTCTTTTTTTAGAGAATATTAGTAACTTTCTGAGTATGTGTTTCAACCTCCCATTTGGAGAGACTGTACAGATTACTTTAGAGCTAGAAATCTGGATAACAATTAGTTTCTGCCACTTGGATTACCATAAATAACATTTGGGAGATGGAAGTGAGCTGTAGAGATTTTTTTTAAATGATGATTTACATTTCTTCCCCACCCTTTGCTTTCATTTTTTCTCTTTTCCCTCTTTATAAGCAAGCATTGATTTAGAAATATGATGGGTATCTGTGGCATCATTTCAGGTTTATTCTTCAACTGATTGTGTGTTGAGAGGCAGTTGTGTGGTGAAGTGATGGCAGAAGCATTTTCTAATCCCTGGAATGCAGGTGTGACTTCGAATTAGTTGATTGAGTGACATCTTCAGATGCAGTAGTTCTTCCTTTGACAGTTTTGTTTTTCTGCCAGTCATTTCTGAAGATCCACCCTGGAACCCATTTGTTTGGCTATTATGACCGTTTTGTAAACGCTGATTTCTTTGTATTACTCTTCACCAACTTGCAAGTGGCTTCATTTACTACCAGGGGTTTAATTTTTGTCTCTTTAGTAGATGAATCAAAAATCTACATATTTCACATCACCAGTATACTGGTCCTAGAAAAGGATTGAATAGTTGATTCATTCAGTTACTGTCTAGCACTTTAGAAAAAAATCAATTACTACTTTGAATTTATAACTCCTCAACACTAAAAGTGAAATAGTGATATTTATCCCAAATGGCTGCTTGAGAATAAATTGGATTATGTATTTACAAGCATCTCGAATTGTCCCTGACATTTATTACTTACCCAATAATTGTAAATGTATTTTCCCCTTACTCTCCTTTCAGATTTCTTTCCCATGCTTGTAAACTTCCACTATAAATGTGTGTGTATATATATACATATTAGTTGATATCCATGTGTTATCCCAAATATATCATTTCTAAAAAGTAATCTAAAAAAGTAATATTTAATAATCCTGCCTTTCTTAACCTTCTCTGCAATGAATATTTCCCAATATTTCTTACCACCGTAATTGCATTATGAGCCCATTCTTTCTGCATAATTTCTCACCTTGCCCAATTCATTACAAATTCCTGCTCAGTGTGTTATTAATATATCTCTAACATACATTTATTTCCATGACTTCAGTTATAATTCCAATTCAATACATTATTTCTCCCAAGAAAAATTTAAATATTGCTTTCTGTATTGCATATACATTTCATACTACATCTCTATATCTAGATTCTAGCTGAATTGAACTCTATTTGTTTTCTGTGAAATTACCTCCACTTGACCATTGCCCACACTTTCTGACTGCAATTCCATTACCTGTCTCTGTGTCCTCCGTCTGACAAATTTTTTTAAATAACCTCTTCCATCAAGCATACCACTGACATTTTCAATTTCATCCTTAAAAGACAATATTAACACTTTTCATAATTAGGAAGTTAGCTCTTTTTCATAAATCACATTGATATATGAATTTGACAATTGCCTTTTAACTCCTTCAGGATAGGGTCTTTATTTATCATATATTCTACTTTAATGTCTTTGAGTAAGTAATCAGGAAATAACATTATTGATAAAGACATGCTCTAATTATACTCTTTGGAATTCTTCATATTATCAGAATGAATGTATCTATTGACTAAGAGAAACAAAACTAAGAAAGCCTCTCAACAATGTATTAATAATATTTCAACACCTAAGCCATGGTGGGAGCTATACAAATATCAAACAGTATCACCTCCTATTTTGTGGGACTGAAACATCTTTCATGAGTTTCAATTTTAATCCCATTTAAGGTATTTAACTGATTATTGTAATAGTGTAAGTTCTGTAGGATAAGTAATTTTCATTTTCATACTACAGACATGTATTAAAAATGCATTATATATGTATTTACAAGGAAAAGAAACAAATAGGAAAGAAAGAAAGTCCAAAAATGGAATTTCTATACTTCTTAATACAATATGTTATACAGTCTGTATAGTTCAAGGATTACTTTAAATCGATTTGTATCACCAGTCTTTTTGGCAACTTAGCTAAAGATGAGAGCCAAATTTTTCTCTTCTGTTTATTTTTTAAAAGCTTCGTGGACTATATTTTAAATTATAATTTTCAAAATATACTCTGCGTTTAAAGCTTTTAATAGTTGGACATAAAAATTAAGAAACATATTTCAACCTTGATTCATATGCGAGTGTATGTTAAGTATGTGTATACATGTGGTGGATAGAAGAATGGGATGTTGAAGAAGTTGGAAATTTGACCTATTTTTCTACTATAGTCTAACATTTAACTCTCTGAGGAACGTCATTGAAGTCAGTGTAAAAATCTCATTATTGGTTAAAAAACAGTATTTAGATGGGATCTACCTAGACAAGCAAAAACAGTGTCTTCAAGTTTCTAAGAAGTTTTAATTAAAAGTATCTGAATTCTAATAGATTCCTAAATAAAAAGTCACATCACTCACATCACTTTGCCTTACATTTTTGGTGCATCTATACACATCATCATTACATGATACATTCTTTTATAATTATTTTAATGATTCTACTTTTCTAAAAAATGTAAGCCACTTCAAATATATTTTGAATTGCTAGATGTAATAAAGATAAGTTTAAATGTAAATAAGTTACTGAAAACACTGAGGTTTATGTTGTACTTCTAGCAGAAAGAACTAAAGAAATCTTAAAATATATATGTCTAATTTTTTAACTTTGTCTTATAAATTTTTTATTCTGGATTTTTTCTTTCAGCTTCTTCTCTCCAGAGCCCCTTTTCTCTTAAATTATATATTTGAGGCAATTCTATGTACCTGTAGTAAAGCCTCAAACACCCCAATCTCAGTTTGCTCCTGACTGGACTAACAGAAGTGAAAATGGCTACATATTCTGATTTCTGATCATCTTAGATGTGGTTATGTGTACCCATCTACATCTTTATTTCTCTAGCACTTGTTTATAATCTCTGCCATGTGCTATGGGTTTAACTGAGAATAAAGTCACTACAATGAAACATCAAGTGACAGAAAAGTACTAAAAAATTCTCGTAAGAATATGGGGAAAGCTGGGCAGAAAAAAAGAAGAAGCCGTGCAAGGGTTATATAAGCCAAGTCACCTTATCCCCAGGGGAATCCCAGAAGGGAATCATTTATTAAAGACTGCCTCAGGTAACTGAAATTCCCAGGCATCTTGGAGCCAAGGGAAGACCTTGGAAAACCCCTCAAAAGCAGGGAAGAGGCTCCCTAAAAGGTAAAAGGGACTGGGGAAGATCTGCTTAGAGATCTTAACATTAACAATGTCAGTTGCAATAATTTATAGCTATTCGCATAGTTGATAGTAATAGTCTTTCACGTTACACAGAATTCTGTTGTTGACAATAAAAATGAAAAAAATATTTACATGTAGTAGTGTTACTAGTTTTCAATAAATTCTCTTTTTGTTTTATTTCTGAGTTCTGGTCTGGGGGTTCTATGAGCTCCAAAGTATTATGAAACAGAGATTGTTGATTAATGTAGAAAATGATCTTCAGAGAGGACTAATGAAGGTAAGCATCTGTCTCTAGTAAACTGGGCTTAGTAAGTCATATTATCTGTCTGAATACATCCAAGTGATACTATGTAAATTTGTTAGAGATTGATTTCCAAAATTTGGATGACCTTTACTTTAGAGCCTATTAGGAATTGGAAGCAAAATTATTATTGCTGTTATGTTTGTATCTTGTTATAATTAGGGAGTGTAACTTTAGCTCGCACTGCCTTTCACCCCTTGTATGTACATATAACCCATGGATGAGCAACTGCAGTAAGGCGTCATCAAGTAAATGCTATTGATCTGAGGGGATCTTGAAGAAAGGATATTTTCTAGGAGAAGATTAAGCAGAGACAATGGAACTACATGGCAGTGATGGGTAGATATTGGTTTCAGACTTCAGAGAAGCTACAACACACTAACAGTGCTGGCATCTTAGAAGGTTCTAGTTAATTAATAGCATTTCCTTGAATAAAGTTAGTGTAACCCCATCACAATAAAAAAAGAGAATAGATGTTGGGACACCTATAACTCTTAGTCTCTGAAATTCATGAGACTGGTCCCAAAGCTCAAAATTCTTATTGAGGAAAAAAAGAGTAAAAGTCCATGAAATTGCAATTTGATAAACATGAGGAATCTCTCATGTATTATTGTGTTCTGACTATATGAATTTGCAAAAAAGTTAACATTTTTTAATAGGTCAAGACAACCTTTCCAGTGCTATGTACTGAGGAAGCAGGTGGTCATAATGGATTGTTGCAAAAAATGGAGAAGATGTTATCTCTGTCCTCAGGAGACTGTCCATTTCGAAAAACACAACTAATATACTTTAAACAGTGTGATAATGGTTTGATTTAGCATAAAGTAAGTACAAAATGTGTCTTACAACTGTAAGAGTTAGAAAAAGACAGTGCACGTTTTGCTTCTTGGTGTTACTGGGGCAATACAAAGCGCTGATTATATAGTTAAAAATTCAAAAGCATTTTAAGCCAGTCTCTAAGAAATTTTTTATTTTCAGATAATGTTTTTGGAAATTATCTTAACAGTTAAAACACACCAATGATTTGTCCCTACCATAAACACATGAGCACTAAGACTGGGGCAATTGAATTAGGGTGAAATTGGCAGGGACAACAATAGGCAATGTTTAATAACGGTTTTTACAATTTGGAGAAAAGTACATAATGTGCTGAAGAAAAAGACACAAGAAGATAAGGAATTACAAAGTTTTAGTGTCAGTCAAGACACCACTTTTCACAACCCTAAGAGACATCACTCAAAGTCACAGTCACCCCTTCCCCCAGGTAGCATGATATCTCCTGAAATAATGTGACCTTGGTAATGAAGGGTTCCAGAAGGTGAGAAGTCTAACCTTAAGAAAACATCAGTGTGAAAGACTCAGAAATAAGCAAGGAATCATGAAGTACAGGAGACAAACACTTCAGAGGCTTTTTAAGCCATCATGATGAAAGAGAATACCAAACGTGCAGGTAGTCCCAAGATGCGGTTAACGCTCTTATAGTCCCAGCCTAAAAGTACAGTTAGAGACAAGTCTTGTCTAGGAGGTGAGAGATGTCAAATGTGAAATGGCAGCATAGTGGTTAGAGTTTCTCAGACTGAAATAGTGTAGTGCTTTTGTACAGAGCAATTGTGAGCTCCAAGGTGCTTTAAATTCACAATTATCGAAATTAAATGCATTGATCGATTTCTCTAATTTCCCACTTTTAAGTTTTTCCTGTCCATTTTATAGTGTCATGAATACACTCATATAAAATAATATGTGGAAAAAAATTATAGTGCACAAATAATGACATGAACACAACCATATATGCACCAGCTTAAGAGTTAAGGTAATACCAATATGTCAGTACATTCAAAGTCACTGCTATACACCTCTCTGATCTCTCCTCTCTCTTTCCCTAAGAAATAATTACTATCTTTTTTGGATTTCAACTTTAAAATTCCACTTTTATTTCCTATTGTGATATATATATTATAAATTATGTAATATGAATTCATTATACTTACTGTATTATATGTAATGTAATACAGAAATATACATAATGAAATATATATTTGTTATATATAATTTTCTTATACTTATAGGAAATCATTATTATAAGCAATCATAATTTTAGTTTGTCTATTTTTTATCATCTTACAAATTGTCTTTAGTCTTTGTGACCACTATGTTGTGGAATTGTGACTGTGGAAAGTATTCATGCATATGTGTATATTCATATGCTACATGACATTCCATTTTATGATTATACCATATTTATTTCTCAGTTGCATTACTGATGAGCATTTGGATTGTTTTATCATTTTGCTATTGTAAACCAAGTTGCTATGAATTTTCTTGAACTTGACTGTGCATATATGCAAAAGTTTCTCCATGGTATGCAGTTATTTAGCATAATTGAGATGTGGGGTATACATATACATACATATAATATGAATATATGTATACATATAGAGTTGACCCTTGAACAACATATGTTTGAACTATGTGGGTCCACTTACGGACTTTTTTTCAATAAATATATGGGAAAAGATTTTGGAAATTTGTGCCATTTTGAAAAACACTTTCTATTCTCTAACTTACATTACTGTAAGAATGTAATATATCATACATATAACATGCAAAATATGTGTTAGTTGACTGTTTATGTTGTCAGTAAGGCTTCTGGTCAACAGTAGGCTATTAGCAGTAGTAAGTTTTTGGGGAGTCAAAAGTTCTATGTTCATTTTCAATTGCATGGGGTCTTGGCAGCCTTAACCCTTGTGTTGTTCAAGTATCAACAGCACACAGTTGTAGGTTATGTTTTTATACACACACACATCTGCAGGTTATTGAGTGTTGGTGTTTTCCTTGAATTCTTTTGTGGTTAAAAGTGTTTTCATTTTGTTTCTCCTCCTGTGAAACACGTCTTCATGCTCTTTGTCAATTTTCTATTAGGTTTTTTACCTTTTTCTTATTGATTTTCAGTAGTTATATTTATATTCCCCAAGATCAATCCTTTGTCACTTATATATATTGTACATCCTTGTGCAAATCTGTTGCTTGACTGTTTTTACTCTGTTTATGGTATTCATGCACTGGAAGAAGTTACCTTATTTGTCATTCTATTTATAGGTCTGCCTTCTAATATGTAGTTTTCAGATGTACTTGATAAATAATCTGTAGTTTCAGGTGTGCCTAACTCTAGGTCATAAGGCTGCCTTCTAACCTTTGTTTTAACAAGTTGTATAATGATGTCTTTCACATTTGAGCATTCCATTACTGGGATTGGTCTATAATTTCTTCAAGGGAGTTATCCATAATAGTTTTTGTCTATAGTAATGTCTAATATTTCCAACACAATTTATTTTAAAACTCTTTCCCATCTTTAGAGATTTGCCTGCCCCCACTTTCAAATCTTACATGTTTGTTTTTGTGATGTCTATTGTGTATTTCTAAGCCTGCCTCTCCCCCTTGAGATTCCACTATTTTAATTAGTATTTTTACCTCTCTCTGACAGTTTACTTTTAATTGTAAGAGATTGTTGATGCTTTAGAATTATTCTTAACATTTTGTGTTATCTCTTATTTTCTCCCAGGAAGGGCCTAAAAATGGGTGATCTAGTTGGATATTTGGACCAGTTAAAATAACATTTTTTTCCATGACTTGGTGGATATGACTTTACATTTTGTTTATGTTAAATTAGAAAAGTGTTCTATTTTCATTTGTTCTAGTGAATTATTAGACCCATGTTTTTGACTTGAGTGCTGCTACATGAAGTTATTGTATATGCAGCATAACCTAAAAAAGAAGTTTTTAAAGTTATGTTGGAAGTTTCCTCAGAAGTCCATTTTCACAGGGAAAAGGTAAATTTAAAAACACTCAGTTTATCAATATACAGCAGTTTGGAATGTGATTTTAAATAAAACACATATAGATGTACATCTGAAATAAGAGTGACTGAAGCATTTTTGCCTCCATCTCTCTTAGGGGTATACTGGTGACATACAATGAAAGTCTCATGGTTTTGTGAGCATTGCTCTGCCTTACATGGATGTTTCTGCTTCTTTTTACCCTGCTGGTTATCACAGCTTGATTGAATTCCAGCCCATCAGAAATCACAGTTTTGTTCTTCACCTAATTAGGAATATTTAAATGAGCTGTTCTTCCTTCATTTGAGTAAAGCTGTAGTCTCCAAGCTACCTATGCTCAGTACCTTCTTCTTTCAATTAATTGTAAAATCCTTTATCATAATTCTCCCAAAAATGGCAAATTAAAAAAAACTCTTTGATTTAGGGACCCTTTTTTGGCTAATTAATGGGAACTAGGAAACTCATGTTTAGTCTGATTTTCCTTTGGGATACCATCTTCTTTTCTTAAAGTTTCTGTAAACACCACTTGATGGAACAGATTGTGAGCAAATTGAACACTGATACCTTTTTTCCTCTATCAAAGTTCCTAGTTTATTTTGAAAAAACACAGGTAAACATGCGTAACATACAATAGCTATCTATAGTTTACTTTTCAACAGTGTTTGCCTTTTTTTTTTTTTTTCTATTTAAGGGTTGTAATTAGGAAGAAAGAAGAAAAGCTACAGATGTAGCCTATGGAAGGAAACATGGGAGGATTGATAATTTCTTTGACATATCTTCTTGTAGAGTACCTTAAGTATGTATAGGTTTTAAACTACTAACTAATTTGCACACACATATTAACATAATAGGAATACGGTGACATAAACAAACCAAATCTATAATTACCATCCATCTCCAGTGAAGCCAAGAAAACCATTTAGGCACCCTAGGCATTTGTGAAAATTTGTCTATGATATGATAGATATTGTCCAACTGTACTTGAACAGTTTGAGAGAAATCAGACAAATTAAAGAGGCCCATTTCTGGGATCTGTTCACATCCCATATGTTCTTTTAACCACAGATAGTCTATAGTCATAAGATTTTGGAGTGCTACACCTTGCACCCCTCCCAACTCCTAGTTGAGTTCCAACACTACAGATCCGGTCAAATTCGTTGTCTCACTGTATGCACATGCCAGCCTAGACATCTCCCTCCTCATTCCTATGGCAAGTCCAGGAGACTGTGGGCTGGATGCAGCCACAACCGCAGCATCGTCCGGATCCCTGTGGAGGCTTTTTGATGATCATCCCCCGGCACAAGTCCTCCAGAGAGTGCTGATGCCGGAAGCTCCTCCTCATATCGTATCTTAGTTCATTTTCTGGGTATCCAAGCTAGGCGTTGATCTTCTGCGTGGAAACAAACAGACCCTTTGCCCACACTTTGACATGCCCTCTATACCACTGTGCAGAACTCATTGGAGGAGGTTAGCACACAGTAACTGCTTTTTTTTTTTTTTTTATTAAGAGAAAGGAATATTATCAGAAAAGAGTACCTCCATCTGACACCCTTTAAGTGATCAACATTAAGGATATTTAAAGCATGTGTTGATCTTTGATTTACCAATAGTTTTATCCTATCAAGGAGTAATCCCCCTTTTCATTCTTTCTTTCTTTCTTTTTTTTTTTTTTAATTTTTAATCTATACTTACATGAAGAATACTATGTTTACTATGCTCTCCCCTATACCAGGTCCCCCTTAACAAACACATTACGGTAACTGTCCATCAGCTTAGCAAAATGTTGTAGAGTCACTACTTGTCCTCTCTGTGTTGTGCAGCCCACCCTCTCCTTTCTCCCTCCCCCCCATGCATGCTAATCTTAATACCCCCCTTCTTCTTCCCCCCTCTTATCCCTCCCTGCCCACCCATCCTCCCTAGTTCCTTTCCCTTTGGTACCTGTTAGTCCATTTTGGGGTTCTGTAATTCCGCTGCTGTTTTGTTTCTTCAGTTTTTCCTTTGTTCATATACTCCTCAGATGAGTGAATTCATTTGGTATTTCTCTTTCTCTGCATGGCTTATTTCACTGAGCATAATACTCCCCAGCTCCATCCATGTTGCTGCAAATGGTTGGATTTTTCCACTTCTTAAGGCTGAGTAGTATTCCATTGTGTATATGTACCACATCTTCTTTATCCAGTCATCTTCCAATGGACATTTAGGTTGCTTCCAATTCTTGGCTATTGTAAATAGTGCTGCGATAAACATAGGAGTGCATCTGTCTTTCTCAAACTTGAGTGCTGCGTTCTTAGGGTCAATTCCTAGGAGTGGAATTCCTGGGTCAAATGGTAGGTCTGTTTTGAGCATTTTGATGAACCTCCAAACTGCTTTCCACAATGGTTGAACTAATTTAAATTCCCACCAGCAGTGTAGGAGGGTTCCTCTTTCTCCACAGCCTCGCCAACTTTTGTTGTTGTTTGTCTTTTGGATGGCAGCTATCCTTACTGGTGTGAGGTGATACCTCATTGTAGTTTTAATTTGCATTTCTCTGATAATTAGCGATGTGGAGCATCTTTTCATGTGTCTCTTGGCCATCTGTATTTCTTTTTTAGAGAGCTGTCTGTTCAGTTCCTCTGCCCATTTTTTAATTGGGTTATTTGTTTTTTGTTTGTTGAGGTGTGTGAGCTCTTTATATATTCTGGACGTCAAGCCTTTATCGGATGTGTCATTTTCAAATATATTCTCCCATACTGTAGGGTTCCTTTTTGTTCTATTGATGGTGTCTTTCGCTGTACAGAAGCTTTTCAGCTTAATGTAGTCCCACTTGCTCATTTTTGCTGTTGTTTTCCTTGCCTGGGGAGATATGTTCAAGAAGAGGTCACTCATGTTTATGTCTAAGAGGTTTTTGTCTATGTTTTTTTCCAAGAGTTTAATGGTTTCATGACTTACATTTAGGTCTTTGATCCATTTTGAGTTTACCTTTGTATATGGGGTTAGACAATGGTCGAGTTTCATTCTCCTACATGTAGCTGTCCAGTTTTGCCAGCACCATCTGTTGAAGAGACTGTCATTTTGCCATTGTATGTCCATGGCTCCTTTATCAAATATTAATTGACCATATATGTTTGGGTTAATGTCTGGAGTCTCTAATCTGTTCCACTGGTCTGTGGCTCTGTTCTTGTGCCAGTACCAAATTGTCTTGATTACTATGGCTTTGTAGTAGAGCTTGAAGTTGGGGAGTGAGATCCCCCCTACTTTATTCTTCTTTTTCAGGATTGCTTTGGCTATTCAGGGTCTTTGGTGTTTCCATATGAATTTTTGAATTATTTGTTCCAATTCATTGAAGAATGTTGCTGGTAATTTGAGAGGGATTGCATCAAATCTGTATATTGCTTTGGGCAGGATGGTCATTTTGACGATATTAATTCTTCCTAGCCATGAGCATGGGATGAGTTTCCATCTGTTAGTGTCCCCTTTAATTTCTCTTAAGAGTGACTTGTAGTTTTCAGAGTATAAGTCTTTCACTTCTTTGGTTAGGTTTATTCCTAGGTATTTTATTCTTTTTGATGCAATGGCGAATGGAATTGTTTTCATGATTTCTCTTTCTATTGATTTGTTGTTAGTGTATAGGAAAGCTACAGATTTCTGTGTGTTAATTTTGTATCCTGCAACTTTGCTGTATTCCGATATCAGTTCTAGTAGTTTTGGAGTGGAGTCTTTAGGGTTTTTTATGTACAGTATCATATCATCTGCAAATAGTGACAGTTTAACTTCTTCTTTACCAATCTGGATTCCTTGTATTTCTTTGTTTTGTCTGATTGCCGTGGCTAGGACCTCCAGTACTATGTTAAATAACAGTGGGGAGAGTGGGCATCCCTGTCTGGTTCCCGATCTCAGTGGAAATGCTTTCAGCTTCTCGCTGTTCAGTATAATGCTGGCTGTGGGTTTATCATATATGGCCTTTATTATGTTGAGGTACTTGCCCTCTATTCCCATTTTGCTGAGAGTTTTTATTATGAATGGATGTTGAATTTTGTCAAATGCCTTTTCAGCATCTATGGAGATGATCATGTGGTTTTTGTCTTTCTTTTTGTTGATGTGGTGGATGATGTTGATGGATTTTCGAATGTTGTACCATCCTTGCATCCCTGGGATGAACCCCACTTGGTCATGGTGTATGATCCTTTTGATATACTGTTGAATTCTGTTTGCTAATATTTTATTGAGTATTTTTGCATCTACATTCATCAGGGATATTGGTCTGTAATTTTCTTTTTTGGTGGGGTCTTTGCCTGGTTTTGGTATTAGGGTGATGTTGGCTTCATAGAATGAGTTTGGGAGTATTCCCTCTTCTATTTTTTGGAACACTTTAAGGAGAATGGGTATTATGTCTTCTCTGTGTGTCTGATAAAATTCCGAGGTAAATCCTTCCGGCCCCGGGGTTTTGTTCTTGGGTAGTTTTTTGATTACCGTTTCAATTTCTTTGCTCGTAATTGGTTTGTTTAACTTTTGTGTTTCTTCCTTGGTCAGTCTTGGAAGGTTATATTTTTCTAGGAAGTTGTCCATTTCTTCTAGGTTTTCCAGCTTGTTGTCATATAGGTTTTCATAGTAGTCTTTAATAATTCTTTGTATTTCTGTGGAGTCTGTCGTGATTTTTCCATTCTCATTTCTGATTATGTTGATTTGTGTTGATTCTCTTTTTCTCTTAATAAGTTGGGCTAGAGGCTTATCTATTTTGTTTATTTTTTCAAAGAACCAGCTCTTGGTTTCAAAGACTTTTGCTACTGTTTTATTCTTCTCAATTTTGTTTATTTCTTCTCTGATCTTTATTATGTCCCTCCTTCTGCTGACTTTAGGCCTCATTTGTTCTTCTTTTTCCAGTTTTGATAATTGTGATGTTAGACTATTCATTTGGGATTGTTCTTCCTTCTTCAAGTGTGCCTGGATTGCTATATACTTTCCTCTTAAGACTGCTTTCGCTGCATCCCACAGAAGTTGGGGCTTAGTGTTGTTGTTGTCATTTGTTTCTATATATTCCTTGATCTCTATTTTGATTTGTTCATTGATCCATTGATTATTTAGTAGCATGTTGTTAAGCCTCCATGTGTTTGTGAGCCTTTTTGTTTTCTTTGTAGAATTTATTTCTACTTTTATACCTTTGTGGTGTGAAAAATTGGTTGGTAGAATTTCAATATTTTGGAGTTCACTGAGGCTCCTTTTGTGAGCTAGTATGTGGTCTATTCTGGAGAATGTTCCATGTGCACTTGAGAGGAATGTATATCCTGTTGCTTTTGGATGTAGAGTTCTATAGATGTTCATTAGGTCCATTTGTTCTAGGGTGTTGTTCAGTGCCTCTGTGTCCTTACTTATTTTCTGCCCGGTGGATCTATCCTTCGCGGTGAGTGGTGTGTTGAAGTCTCCTAAAATGAATGCATTGCAGTCTATTTCCCTCTTTAGCTCTGTTAGTATTTGTTTCACATATGTTGGTGCTCCTGTATTGGGTGCATATATATTTAGAATGGTTATATCCTCTTGTTGGACTGAGCCCTTTATCATTATGTAGTGTCCTTCTTTATCTCTTGTTACTTTCTTTGTTTTGAAGTCTATTTTGTCTGATATTAGTACTGCAACCCCTGCTTTCTTCTCACTGTTGTTTGCCTGAAGTATGTTTTTCCATCCCTTGACTTTTAGTCTATGCTTATCTTTGGGTTTAGGTGAGTTTCTTGTAAGCAGCATATAGATGGGTCTTGCTTTTTTATCCATTCTATTACTCTGTGTCTTTTGATTGGTGCATTAAGTCCATTTACATTTAGGGTGACTATTGACACATATGTACTTATTGCCATTGCAGGCTTTAGATTCGTGGTTACCAAAGGTTCAAGGTTAGCTTCTTTAGTATCTTACTGCCTAACTTAGCTCGCTTATTGAGCTGTTATATACACCGTCTGGAGATTCTTTTCTTCTCTCCCTTCTTATTCCTCCTCCTCCATTCTTCATATGTTCTGTGTTTTGTTCTGTGCTCTTTTTAGGGATGCTCTCATTTAGAGCAGTCCCTATAGGATGCTCTGTAGAGGTGGTGTGTGGGAAGCAAATTCCCTCAGCTTTTGCTTGTCTGGGAATTGTTTAATCCCACCATCATATTTAAATGTTAGTCGTGCTGGATACAGTACCCTTTGTTCAAGGCCCTTCTGTTTCATTGCATTAAGTATATCATGCCATTCTCTTCTGGCCTGTAGGGTTTCTGTTGAGAAGTCTGATGATAGCCTGATTGGTTTTCCTTTATAGGTGACCTTTTTCTCTCTAGCTGCCTTTAAAACTCTTTCCTTGTCCTTGATCCTTGCCATTTTAATTACTATGTGTCTTGGTGTTGTCCTCCTTGGATCCTTTCTGTTGGGAGTTCTGTGTAATTCCATGGTCTGTTCGATTATTTCCTCCCCCAGTTTGGGGAAGTTTTCAGTAATTATTTCTTCAAAGAGACTTTCTATCCCTTTTTCTCTTCTTCTTCTGGTATCCCTATAATACGAATATTATTCCTTTTGGCTTGGTCACATAGTTCTCTTAGTGTTGTTTCATCCCTGGAGATCCTTTTATCTCTCTCTATGTCAGCTTCTATACGTTCCTGTTCTCTGGCTTCTATTCCTTCAATGGCCTCTTGCATCTTATCCATTCTGCTTATAAATCCTTCCAGGGATTGTTTCACTTCTGTGATCTCCTTCCTGACATCTGTGATCTCCCTCTGGACTTCATTCCACTGCTCTTGCATTTTTCTGTGCATCTCATTCCATTGCTCTTGCATTTTTCTCTGCATCTCTGTCAGCATGTTCATGATTTTTATTTTGAATTCTTTTTCAGGAGGACTGGTTAGGTCTGTCTCCTTCTCAGGTGTTGTCTCTGTGATCTTTGTCTGCCTGTAGTTTTGCCTTTTCATGGTGATAGATATAGTTTGCAGAGCTGGTACAAGTGACTGCTGGAAGAACTTCCCTTCTTGTTGGTTTGTGGCCTTCCTCATCTGGGAGAATAGCGACCTCTAGTGGCTTGTGCTGGGAAGCTGTGTGCAGACAGGGCTTCTGCTTCCTGCCCAGTTGCTATGGGGTTTATCCCCGCTGTTGCTGTGGGCGTGCCTGGCTGAGTCTGCTCCTCCAAAATGGTGGAGCCCCCTTGGAGGGGGAGCGGCTGGGAGGCTATTTATCTCCGTAAGGGGCCTCTGTGCTCTCTGCTGCCCAGGGGTTAGAGTGCCCAGAGATCCCCAGATTCCCTGCCTCTGGTCTAAGTGACCTGTCCTGCCCCTTTAAGACTTCCAAAAAGCACTCCCCTTCGCAAGGCACTGGGTTCTTGCAGGTGTGGATATGGTCTGGATGTTGTCCTGTGTCCTGTGGTCTCTATTTTAGGAAGATTTTTCTTTGTTATATTTTCATAGCTCTATGTGTTTTTGGGAGGAGATTTCCACTGCTCTACTCATGCCGCCATCTTGGCTCCGCCCCCAGTGTTTGACTTTTAAGAAGAAGTGATTTTCTTTGGATTATAGATATTCAGTTAAAATGATTTAATTATAGTTGTGTAATGTAAGCACACCATTATCCAAACATATAGGTTTAACTCAGTTTTGATTAGTACTGTGATATCATGTGAATATTCAATGCAAAGACAACACACCTCTGAGATAAAAGCCATTTAGATATATTTACGAACAGCTACTTTCTCAGTTTGTGAAGTCAGATGGAAAGAACCTGTAAATGATTGGTCAATCAATTCAATAGTTTTAAAGTCTCCAGAGAACTTTTAATTGAAAATTTTAAGAAAAGCAAAATACATGTATTACTTTTGTCTTTAAGACCTTTCTACTCTATAGACATGAACTTACAATAGTGAAAAGGCCCCAAAGCAGATAGCCTTGAGGACTTTCAACACTGGTGGCAAGACGAGGTTGGTGAATTTCTTTTGGAAAAATTAAGTCTAAAACCAGACAAAATTTTTTTAAGACAGCTATTTTGGGGACTGGACATTGACCAGTTTTTAAGGCAGACAACAAATTTTATTCTTGAAAAACTTATTAGAGCTTCAGAGAAAAGTGGTGGGAGTCTGGGATGATTCCCCTCCTTCTCCTCAGTCTTTAGTAAGCACGCTTCCTTTCCAGCAGGAAGATGGTCATGAGAATAAAAAGCTTTCTTTTCAGAGTTCATTTGGCCTGCGGGTGGAAAGCCAACTGTTCTGCCAGCTAAAAGTGGCATCTTTTCCATTCTCTGGAAAAGGATACTGTCAACCTGGAGACTAGCTTGCTATAGTTTGCAGTCCTAGTTTGTGGAAATCAATGGATTAAGCAGAATCCTTAAAGGCAGATCTTAGAAGAGAGAGAGGTATAGAAGGGCTGAGCAAATGCATGAGTCAGTCATACATTCCTGCATGACCGGGAGACCATCCATCAGCTACGAGCACCTAGTTAAGAAGCTGAAAGGAAAGCCAAAGACACCTTGAGCACTGAGTGCAACTTTGCATGTGTTGCCTAACCCAACAACAAACTATATACCAGAGGGTAGATGATTCTGTGCTTGCGATATCTGAGCACAATCTTCATCCAACCTCTAGCTGACCAATTATCTATGCAGATGCAGTAGCAACCTTTAGGTAGATAGGCTAAAAAAGAATCCAATGGGTTTAAAAGAATATAAGAATTCAAGTAATTGCCTGAATACATTGAGAAAGACAGAGTCTACAGTTAAAGTAAAGGTAAGTTACTTAAAACAGCAATTTTGAGAAATTTTTTTTTAAATCCCGAGTTGTTGCAATGCATTATCTAAAATGCTCATTTTCATTTAACGCTTACTAGATACACAAAGAAACAGGAAATTCTTAGATACAAAGAGGCCAAAAGAAACTGACCATGAGGGGTTCCAGGTGTTTGAGACTTCAAAGCAGCTATTATACATATGTCCATAAAGTAAATAAACTGTCTTAACAATAAACCAATATATAGAGAGACTCAGTAGAAAAATACAAACTTAAAAAAGATAAAATGGAGTTATGCACATCATGTGGCACATTCTCCAGGATAAATCAAATGTAAGTCATAAAACAAATCTTATTGCATTTAAAATTATTTAAATTATACAAAATTATATTCACCCATTCCCATGGATTTAAACCATAAATTAGTAGCAGAAGTAAACCTGGGAAGTCTCCAAATATCAGAACTCAAATAACTCAATACTAAATCACCCAGTTGCAGTCATAAAGATATCAGAAAGTATATTTAGTTAAATGAAAATGAAAAATAATAACATATCTGTATGTATGGGATACAGCAAAAGTGATGCTTAGAGGAAAATTTGCAGTTTTAGACATTTACATTAAAAAGACCCAAATTAATAAAATAAGTATCTACCTCATGAATCTAGAAAATTCTAGAACAAGTCTAGAATCTTGAAGAGGAAGTCAAAGCCAACACAAGCAGAAACTAGTGGAGGAATATCAGTGTAAAAAATAAATCAATGATTTTTAATCATTGAAATAGAAAAACATCAGTGAAAACAAAATACATTAGGATAGATTAAGAAATTGATAAATCATTAGAGATACTGAGGAAGAAAGAGACAGAGAGAGAAGAGACAAAGACACAAATTACCAAAATCAAGAATGAGAGTTCATCAATACAGATTTCAGAGCACTTAAAAGGAATTATTATAAGTCACTTTATGCCAACAAATGTAACAAAATAGACAAATTCTTACAAGCACACAAATAATCTTTACAGATTTATCAGTTAAATGAAACCCATATCAAGGACAGAAAGGGACTTAGTGCAGAAAAATTTTCCCAGAAAGAAATGTCCTCACCCATGAATTTTCTACACTCAAAAAACAGGAAGAGGAGACACGTCCCTACTCATTTTATAAGCCTGTGTTACCCTGATAACAAGGCAAATTAGGGACATAACAAGACAAAGAAACTAGCGACTGTATATCTCATGAACATAAATGTAAGAATAATTAAATATTAGAATTTTAGAAAAATATAAAAATTATCGTATATTATGGATAAATGCAAGGCTATTTGATATTCAAAAATCAGTTCATGATGCACACTATATTAGAGGTGTAAAAGACAAAACCAATAAGATGATCTTAATAGATTAATGAAAATCATATAAGATTCAACATCCATTCCTGACATAGGACCATTATACAAAAATAAATTGTAATTTTATGTACTTTACAGTTTCCAAAAATGAAACTAAGAAGACAGTTCTTTTCATAGTAAATCAAGATAAATAAAACACTTAGGAATAATTTAACACACATAAAAAAGCTTTAACAAATGAAATGCAAATACCATATACTGAAAACTATAAAATAATGAAATAAATGGAATATTATTTGTCAATAAAAAGGAACAGACTATACATGCAACACTGTAAACAAATCTAAAATAGAAGGCAGGTACTTAACTACATATTGTATGGCTCCATTTATATGCAATTTCATGAGAAGGCAAAGTTATAAAGACAGAATCAGCTCAGTAGTGGCCTGGGGCTGGAGATGACAAGGGATACTTTTGAAGTGAAGGGAATGATCAAAAACCAGATTATCATAATTGGCTGAAAAGCTGTGTGAACTTATTAATAGTTCACTGAAATGAACAATTAAAATGAGTAAAATGTCCGTAAACTTTACCACAATAAAGCTATTTTAAAAAGAGAGAGAAAGTCATACAAATATAAATAAAATATTCTATGGAACAATCAAATGACTGAGAAAAGTGTTACAACAATACTATTTCCCAAATGTGACGTTTATTGACAAAGTCAAAACAAAGCCTGTAATAATCATATTCAGATTCTGTCTGAAAATTTGTCTGTAGCTTGAGCAATCATAGTTATGAGACTATTTTTAAATTGCCACAATAAAATTTTCACAGTGCTAGGACATTACCTCTCTTAACAAACATTTTATTCCAAACTTATTCCAGGGTCTAAAGCACAGTATGAAGTCAACAAATAAACTTTGATGAAATAAATCAATAAAAATAATTTGTTAATTCTATTTAAGTCTCTAGTGATTTAATTTGGACTTTAAATAATTATATATTTGTACACATTTGTTAGAAATATAAGATGACTTTGAATACAACAGTAATATCAGCTGTAATAGTAAAGTGAAAATATATTGTGTTTGCTGTTATGTTTTCATTACATCTGAAGTGGATTAATACATAGAAACCAATTAATTGCTTCACTTGCTTCCATAAAATGATATAATTCTCTAGAAAACTAAAGGGTTTGTGAATAAGAACTACTTAATTTAAGCATTATGCATTGTGTGTTATTTATTCCCAATGAAATAAGAAGGAAATGTTACATTATTTTAAATTATACACTTATTTATAACTGTAGGTATCCTTTCAATGATTTAATTGAAAATTTTAGGAGTAAAACATATTTCCCTGGGTTTTGCTAAAAAAGAATTTTTCTGAAGTTGGATTCCATTGATATTATCTACATACATAAAACAGTTTTATACTCTGGTTAATTCAAATACATAAAACCCAAATTATACTTACCTTTGTTTCTAAAGGGCATTGAAATTTTGTACTAAGCCACTTTTATTAGAAATGATATATGAAAAGGTATCCTTTGTCACCATGTTCTTACAGAGATTTTGTATTCATCAGTTTGAGATATGCTGCTGGTGTCTTAATGCCCCATTTACAGTAAACACGATTAACCATTCTCTCTCTGACATAGTTCAGGGAGACAGGCTTTGATCCACTGCCTCTTGGCTAAGCCTCTGGACTCTAGGACTCAGATCAAAACTACTGATTCTAGGAAAAAGACTTTGAAATTTTGTGTTTCTCTTGGAAAAGCTTTACAGTTCAATCTCTGTAAGTATTGCATATTATTAGAAAATTTTTACTGACTTAAAAAATGAGTATAGGCAAATACATCATGATAGAAAAAAGGAGCTTTGTCTTGTTCAATGACAATAAAGTGAGATTTCAATTAAGAAAGTCTTAAAAAATCTAGCCTAATAGTTTCTTTTAAGTCCCCTGAATTTTGGGTATAAAACTGTCCAGATAAAATTTCATGTTAACAGTTACAATTCTAAGATTATAGTTAAAACAAAGGAGTTTACATATTCCCTGCTCTTATTTTGTACTCAGTTTTCTGTGAATCCTTACTTCTCTTATTAATCGTATTTTCCCTTGCCTATATTTATTTTGAATACTTTGTCTAGGCTTATATTTGTTTTCTTGTGTTTATTTGTATGATTTTACCATAGTCATTGCATGAGTATCATAATCTCCAATATCCATTGCTTTTCTGGAAAATTGACTTGTTAGAAATAAAACTTGGCTCCATTTTGAATCCACAACTGAGAGACAATGTTATACTTCTATTGGTGAAGAGTATTTCACACACTTTTCAGGCACTGGGAGATACATAAAGTCTGGGTTCTTTACCAGTAGCCCTAATCTCTTCCTCAGGATTTCACCACTCTTGTATTCCATAATAATTTATAGGAAATTCAACATTTAATGTGCACATTCTCTGCAACATAATAATTCTGCATTTGTGAAGTTACAAGCCAAAAATTAAATTCGTTTGAGAAGGTAAACATTTTAAGCATATATTGCCATACACCCTTTCTAAACAATAAATATGAACCATTTTAAATGTAGATGCTTCTTATCCTATAGACACAGGGTTTAATACAGAGAGACTTAACTGCTGAATGGCTCAGATGTATCCATAAGCAAGAAAGGTTTTGTGCTTTATAAATGTATTTTGGATGTTTCTTAGAAATGAATTATAGAAGAATAGTACCAATAAATATGACACAATCATTTAAAATCTTTGTCCTATTTAAGTCTTCCAGCTTATGAATTCTTTGTCATTTTATTTGTTAAACAAATATAAATTTCAAAGACTCTAAGAATAATTTAATTATTTAAACCCACTTTCGATTCCACTTTGGCTTATTTTTATTCACTGGTAGAGGGCAGCTTAGCTTTACAGCACCTGTCAGTGTCGAGGGTGATATGTTTCACTCACTACATGTGGATAGTAGTGCGTGGAACAGTTGGTAGGTGATATTGGTGCATTGTATAGCCAGTCATCCTTTTTCTCAGAGACTTACTAAATCCTTTTTATAGCATACTTCATCATTCCCATCCACAAGCTTGATATCTAAAGTCTGTTGCACTAAAATGGTATAGCTCAGCTTTTCCATCAGGCTTTATCCCAAATAGAACTAAGAATATACATTCAGTAGAAGATGGCTAGGTAATAAAATCTATAGGTATGCCTATTACTTATTTGAATGTTAACATTTGTTTCAATGAGTCTGTGTATATAATAAAAATTCACACATCTTTTAATGTGTGAGTGTGTGGTGTATGAATAAAAGTATGGTGGAGATCTGAAGTCAAATATTGCTAAGCCTTTTTCAGGAATGAACTATTTACAATTGATTTTTATATTTTATATAAAGGTATAAATGTTTTATATATTGTATGTATATGTATGTATGTATACTTGAACTTTTATTTATATGTATAATATTAGTAAATATAAAACATTTGAAAATTACATTCTTAGAGAAATTTGGAATCACCAGAATCAAACTATGAAATTAGATTTAATTCTATAACCCTCATAAAATATTCTAATGAGGTTATCTGACTTGAAATAGAAAAAAGAAACAGTTTCTAGAACTTACTTGTGAACAAACAAAATATGGAAAGTAGGAAAGGAGAGAATAAAGTCCAAAATCCTTTCCTTGGATTATATGCCCCTACATGACTCATCTTCTACGTAACATTCTGTTAGCGACTCCTGCATGTCTCTCCTTCATATATGACTTCTAATTACATTGGTTTTCTAATTCCTAAATTTCTAAGTTTGTCGTACCTTACAACTTTTGTGCTTATTGTCTACTCTTTCCAAAAGACTAATCTTCCTAGTCTTTGCCTCTGTCCTTGAAGTCTCAGATTAATGCCAAGTCCTCAAAATATTCTCTATTGGTTACTCGATTGTTAATATGTGCCATAGTTTCCTATTAAATTATTTTCTCCTGTTTTATTCATAAGAATTTTTACTTTCTGAAATAATTTTATCAATTGTATGTATAGTGTTTCATCTTCTTCTATCCCAACTGGAATAAAAGTCCTGTGAAAATGGAGGTCGTGTCTGTTTTGGTCACATTGTATCTCCAGCACAAAGAATAATGCTTAGCACATAAGTTTGCACTCAGCAAATGTTTACTAAAGAAACACAATGATTAAGCCCTTTCTGCTATTTCTTCACTTGCCAGTAAATGCCACATGAAAGGTAACTTATCTAAGGTTGTTGAGCAGTATGTCTCCAGCAGCTGCAAAGTGCTTGGAACAAATTGCATGTTTTTACATTTTAGTTAAGTAAATGAATGAAGCTTAATAAATATTAAGTAGTCCTACAGATTGATAAAAATAAGTCACTAGGAAAAGTTGATAATAATATATGAAAAGATATTCAAACTTAGTAGTAAAAAGAGATCTTCCAATTAGAACATTTTTAAAAATTATCTGATCAGCATGTGAAAACTGCTTTTACCAGGTATCATACAATACTGTCAAGTATGTGCAGAAATATGCATGATTAGAATATTTAAAAAGTCAAGTTTCTTTTTCTCTCTCCCTCTCTTATTTTCCATATAAATAGTCTAAATCTGTTTTTTATGTAAGTCTTGTTGGGAGGCAGAGCAGTACTATCTCCACTGAGGAAGGTAAGATGAATGTATGCTTGCTCTCCTAGCAAGGATTCCACCTTAATTACCTTTGCATGATGTAAGGGAAGTCAATGAAATGCTGTGGAAAATTCTTTCTATTCTTTCAAAAGGCTAATTTCTATAACAATTGCCAAATCTCTGTAGTTAAATAAAGTTTATTTTTCATTTACACAAAAAAACAATCAGTATGTGGCTTTCTCCATGGTTGTTCCAGTCCCAATATCCCTCTACCTTGTAGTTCCACTCTGCTCATGGCTTACAATCCTCTCAGATTGGAAATGCATCATTGGATCATTTGCATAAGTGATACATATCCCTTGTGTACACAGCACTTTAGCCAGAACTCAGTGACATGACCTGATTAATGTAAAAGAAACATGACAAAGTTAAGTGCAGAAGAGGAAGAGGAAGAAAGTTGCATGAACAAACATAATATTTATACACATATTCAGAGAAAAGTTAGTCATCAATTAAAATATAATTGTGTATACAATTTCATTTTCAATACACTACAATCTCATTTCTACAAATACGTCTTTTAGAAATACAGCAACACTGTCCTAACATCAAAGGTGTCAATGAGAGGAATGGCTTAACTGTGATTAATGAAAAGATAAGGATAAATATGCCCAGATAGCTGGCTAATAGTTCAAGGGATCCAACTATTCAATCCAAATCCATTCGAGTCTGAGCTATGATTGGTCCTGTGCCATCAGGTAGTTATCATGATTCTGGCTTAAATATTGACGGAGTGATTTCTGAGAACTGTGATTGGCTAAGTTTTCTAAAAAGGAAGAGCAATTTCAGGAATTATGTATCTTAGTAGTTAATGTATGCTTTTTTAATTCATTCCTGAAAAAATATTTGGACCAGTGGAATACTGGGAATATATCCCTATTCAAGAATGGAAAGGGGTTAGAATCAGTCTTCCAACTCCATTATATTTAAAGTCACAATGTTCATTGTAACCTGTTATGATGATCTTTATCTACTCAAATATGTGTTTTGTTTATACATGTGTACTGTATATACAATAAATTTATTATATTGATTGTAATCAAATGGGAACAATGTGTATCCTCCTAAAAAAAGGTAATGCTGACATACAAGGTGTCACTTATGTATCATAAAATAAAAGTAGCAGTTAAATAGAATAACTTCAAAGGTGTCAACTGTACATGATTAGATGAAAGGAGCTAATTGTATTCACAGGTGTGTGAAATATATTATTTGCAGGCAAAATATGTATGGAAATAGTTATGGTGTTTGTGTTTTTTTCCTTTTGTTGTTATTAGTTTACAATTATACCAATGTTTATTATAACCATTCTAATTTTTTGTGTTTATGTTCATGTACTTGATGATTTTTAAACATTAAATATTATCTCTGAGGAACATAGATGCAAAAATATTCAACAAAGTAATGGAAAACCAAATTCAATGATGTATCAAAAGGATCATCCATCATGATCAAGTAGGATTTATTCCAGGGATGCGAGGATGGTACAATATTCATAAATCAATCAATGTGATACACTCCATTAACCAAAAAGAAAGATAGAACAATATGAACACCTGAAGAGATGCTAAAAAAGCATTTGACAAAATTCAACATCTTTTCTTGATAAAAACTCTCAACAAAATGGGTATGTAGGTTACATACCTCAATATAATAAAAGCCGTATATGACAAACCCACAGCTAACATCATATTCAATGGTAAAAGAGCTGAAAGCTTTTCCACTAAGATTGGAAAGGACACAACGATGCCCACTTTTACCACTTTTATTCAACATAGTACTGGAGGTCCTCACCACAGCAATCAGACAGCACAAGGAGATAAAAGGCATCCAAATTGCTAAGGAAGAAGTTAAAACTGTCACTGTTTGCAAGTAACATGATATTATACATAGTAAATCTTAAAGACTCCATCAAAATAAATAAAACAATTAGAACTAAAACTGTATTAGGCAAAGTTGCAGGATACAAAATTAATACACAGAAATCTGTTGCATTCTTATATACTAATAATAAACTAGAAGAAAGAGAAATCAGGACAACTCCATTTACAGTTGCATCAAAAAAAAATAAAATACCTAGGAATAAACCTAACAAAGGAGGCAGAATGACCGTTATTCTGAAACTATAAGACACTCATGAGAGAAATTAAAGAAGACACCAATAATGGAAATGCATCCACTCCTCACAGATAAGAAGAATTAATATTGTCAAAATGACCATCCTGCCCAAAGCAGTCTACAGTTTCAGTGCAATCCCTATCAAAATACAAACAGCATTCTTCAATAAACTGGAACAAATAGTTCTAAACTTCATATGAAACTAAAAGAGACCCCAAATAGGCAAAGCAATCCTGAGAAAGAAGAACAAATTGGGGGGATTATGATCCCCGACTTCAAGCTCTACTACAAAGCCACAGTAATCAAAACAATTTGGTACTAGCAGAAGAACAGACCCATAGATCCATGGAACAGAATAGAAAGCCCAGATATAAACCCAAGCATATATCGTTATTTAATATATGAAAAGAAGCCATGGATATACAATGGAGAAAAGACAGCCTCTTCCAAAAATCGTGCTGGGAAAACTGGATAACTACATGTAAAAGAATGAAACTGGATTATTCTCTAACTACATACACAAAAGTAAACTTGAAATGAGTAAAAGACCTGAATGTAAGTTGTGAAACCATAAAACTCTTAGAAGAAAACATGGGCAAAAATATCTTGTATATAAGCATGAGCAACTTTTTTCTGCACACATATCAGGCAAGAGAAACAAAATAAAAAATGAACAAGTGTGACTACATCAAACTAAAATCAAACTAAAAATATTCTGTACAATAAAGAAGACCATCAGCAGAACAAAAAGACACCCTATATGGGAGAATATGTTCATAAATGACTCATCTGATAAGGGGTTAAAATCTAAAATATATAAAGAACTCATACTCCTCAACACTCAAAAAACAAATAAACCAATTAAGAAATGGGTGAGGTCTGAACAGACACTTCTCCAAAGAAGAAATACAAATGGCCAATAGGTGCATGAAAAGATGCTCCACATTGCTAATCATCAGGGAAAAGCAAATTAAAACTGCAGTAAGATATCATCCACACCAGTTAATATATTCACTATCAAAAGACAAGAAATAACAAATGCTGGTAAGGATGCAGAGAAATGGGAACCCTCCTACACTCTTGGTGGGAATGTAATTGGTGCAACTGTTGTGGAAGGCAATACAGAGGCTACTATAAAAACTGAAAAAAATAGAGATTCCATTTGACCCACTAATTCCACTCCTAGGAATTAATCCGAACAAAACAAAGTAGCTGATTCAAAAAGACATATGCACCCCTATGTTTATAGCTGCAGTACTTGCAATAGCCAAGTTATGGGAGCAACCTGTATGTCCATCAGCAGATGAATGGATACAGAAGATGTGGTACATATACACAACAGAATATTATTCAGCCACAAAAAGAAAGAAATCCTACCATTTGCAACAACATAGATGGATCTAGAGGGTATTATGCTCAGTGAAATAATCCAGGAGGAGAAAGACAAACACCAAATTATCTCATTTATTCATAAAGTATAGTTCATGATGCATGATCAAAACCAAAAGTTTCTGTGATGACTGCCCTTGCACTGTTCACCATGTAAGAACTTATTCACTACGGAAGAACTTTTTCACCATGTAAGAACTTGTTCGTTATGCTTCAGAAGATTGGAGACTGTTGAGAATTAGGCTTGGGGTTGATTAATGACTGTGCATTGAGTCCCCTATACAGAATTTTATTGTTGTTAACAACCATTTATTTGATCAATAAATATGAGAGATGCCCTCTCAAAAAAAAAAAGGCAAAATATGAGGAAGAAAATAGGAGTAAACTCAGACACTAAGAAGTGACTAGTGGTTACCAAGGGGGAAGGAATGGGATTGGTGGGTCAGGGAAGGGGATTAAGGGGACAATTATTCACTATCACAATATAAATTGGTCAGCAGATGGTAAGAAAGCACTAGAAGGGGTGAGGATTTAATAATATGGGTAACTGTTGAACAACTGTATTGTATAATTGAAACCAACATAAGATTTTATATCAATGATATTTTAATAAAAATTTTATTTTAAGTTATTAAACTATTATTAAAATTTAGCTATTTTAATTCGTTATAACTTTTCCCATTCATTCAGTATAGTCTTTCTCAAATTAGGGAAAAGTGCATAAAGCAAAATGAACAAAATATAGAGGAAAAAGCTGTTTATTTATTTGTATGTTGGTCTGATTGGTTTAAATGCCTGGGTTATTTTGGACATGGAAAAAAATCTGGTACAGAGAAAACATCTGAAGAAATACATTAAAGAAACAGAATGTTTCATTCTTCCTACCGAATCCTACCAAATCATAAATACTGTAAAGAGAAGCTGGTTGTTCACTGATATGCATATCTCTGCGAATACCCAATCCCCAAACTCTGAAAATTCCTGAATTACACAGCAGCATGCTCAGGAAGACGTTGAAATCTGGGAACAGAGTAGATCTAAGATCTGCTTTCTGTGGAAGCAGCAAGATCCTGGGGGCTGTGTGGTATATTTAGACTGACAGCACCTATTTGCAGCACTGGTCATTGGGGATACAATGCAAACCACATTTGAAATTTTAAAATATTTTGTTGGCCACTTAAAAAGAATAAAAGGTAAAAAAAATTGTAATGAAATTCATTTTTTTTTTTGAGAGGGCATCTCTCATATTTATTGATCAAATGGTTGTTAACAACAATAAAATTCAGTATAGGGGGGTCAACGCTCAATGTACAATCATTAATCCATCTCAAGCCTAATTCTCGTCAGTCTCCAATCTTCTGAAGCATAACGAATAAGTTCTTACATGGTGAACGAATTCTTACATAGTGAATAAATTCTTACATGGTGAACAGTACAAGGGCATTCATCACAGAAACTTTCGGTTTTGATCATGCAATATGACCTATAAACAATCAGGTCAAATATGAATATTCGTTTGATTTTTGTACTTGATTTATATGTTGATCCCACATTTCTCCTATTATTATTATTATTTTTATTTTTAATAAAATGCTGAAGTGGTAGGTAGATGCAAGATAAAGGTAGAAAACATAGTTTAGTGCTATAAGAGGGCAAATGTAGATGATCAGATGATCAGGTGTGTGCCTATGGACTAAGTATTAATCCAGGCTAGACAAGGGCAGCAAGACATCCACGGATGCAGAAGATTTCTCTCAAAGCAGGGGGGGTGAGGTTCTGAGCCTCACCTCTGTTGATCCACAAATTCTCACCTGATGGCCCCCCTGCGACTGTGCCTGTCTTAGGTTGTTCCTCCCTTGAGGAATCTTACCCGTCTCTGGCTAACCAGTCATCTTCCGGGGCCATACAGGGAAATGTAAAGTTGGTAAGTGAGAGAGAAGCCATATTGTTTGCAAAGGTTAGCTTTTTACTTCTTTGCAGATTTATGCCTTGTGGCTTCTATGCCCAGCACTTGTCTCGAGGTATCTTTACCACCTGGAGGAATTATGATACTCGGTAAATTCGATATGAGGCACGAATTCTATTTAAGGGTTGTAATTAGGAAGGAAGAAGAAAAGCTATAGATGTAGCATATGAAGGAAACATGGGAGGATTGATTATTTCTTTGACATATCTTCTTGTATAGTACCTTAAGTATGTATAGGTTTTAAACTACTAACTAATTTGCACACACATATTAACATAATAGGAATACGGTGACATAAACAAAGCAAATCTATAATTACCATCCATCTCCAGTGAAGCCAAGAAAACCATTTAGGCACCCTAGGCATTTGTGAAAATTTATCTATGATATGATGGATATTGACCAACTGTACTTGAACCATCAGACAAATTAAAGCAGCCCATTTCTGGGATCTGTTCACATCCCATATGTTCTTTTAACCATAGATAGTCTATAGTCATGAGATTTTGGAGTGCTACAACTTGCACCCCACCCAACTCCTGGTTGAGTTTCAACACTACAGATCCGGTCAAATTCGTTGTCTCACTGTATGCACATGCCAGCCTAGACATCTCCCTCCTCATTCCTATGGCAAGTCCAGGAAACGGTGGGGTGGACGCAGCCACAACCGCAGCATCGCCCGGATCCCTGTGGAGGCTTTTTGATGATCATCCCCCGGCACGAGTCCTCCAGAGAGTGCTGATGCCGGAAGCTCCTCCTCATATCGTATCTTAGTTCATTTTCTGGGTAGCCAAGCTAGGCCTTGATCTTCTGCATAGAAACAAACAGACCCTTTGCCCACACTTTGACATGCCCTCTATACCACTGTGCAGAACTCATTGGAGGTCAGCACACAGTAACTGTTTTTTTTTTTTTTTTTTAATTAAGAGAAAGGAATATTATCAGAAAAGAGTACCTCCATAGCTGATCATCTGACACCCTTTAAGTGATCAACATTAAGGATATTTAAAGCATGCGTTGATCTTTGATTTACCAATAGTTTTATCCTATTAAGGAGTAATCCCCCGTTTCTTTCTTTCTTTCTTTTTTTTTTTTTTTTAATTTTTAATCTACACTTACATGAAGAATACTATGTTTACTATGCTCTCCCCTATATCAGGTCCCCCCTAACAACCACATTACGGTTACTGTCCATCAGCTTAGCAAAATGTTGTAGAGTCACTACTTGTCCTCTCTGTGTTGTGCAGCCCACCCTCCCCTTTCTCCCTCCCCCCACATGCATGCTAATCTTAATATCCGCCTTCTTCTTCCCCACCCTTATCCCTCCCTGCCCACCCATCCTCCCCAGTTCCTTTCCCTTTGGTACCTGTTAGTCCATTTTTGGGTTCTGTAATTCCGCTGCTGTTTTGTTCCTTCAGTTTTTCCTTTGTTCCTATACTCCTCAGATGAGTGAAATCATTTGGTATTTCTCTTTCTCCGCTTGGCTTATTTCACTGAGCATAATACTCTCCAGCTCCATCCATGTTGCTGCAAATGGTTGGATTTTTCCACTTCTTAAGGCTGAGTAGTATTCCATTGTGTATATGTACCACATCTTCTTTATCCATTCATCTACCGATGGACATTTAGGTTGCTTCCAATTCTTGGCTATTGTAAATAGTGCTGTGATAAACATAGGAGTGCATCTGTCTTTCTCAAACTTGATTGCTGCGTTCTTAGGGTAAATTCCTAGGAGTGGAATTCCTGGGTCAAATGGTAGGTCTGTTTTGAGCATTTTGATGCACCTCCATACTGCTTTCCACAATGGTTGAACTAGTTTACATTCCCACCAGCAGTGTAGGAGGGTTCCCCTTTCTCCACAGCCTCGCCAACATTTGTTGTTGTTTGTCTTTTGGATGGCAGCTATCCTTACTGGTGTGAGGTGATACCTCATTGTAGTTTTAATTTGCATTTCTCTGATAATTAGCGATGTGGAGCATCTTTTCATGTGTCTCTTGGCCATCTGTATTTCTTTTTTGGAGAACTGTCTGTTTAGTTCCTCTGCCCATTTTTTAATTGGGTTATTTGTTTTTTGTTTGTTGAGGAGTGTGAGCTCTTTATATATTCGGGACGTCAAGCCTTTATCGGATCTGTCATTTTCAAATATATTCTCCCATACTGTAGGGTTCCTTTTTGTTCTATTGATGGTGTCTTTCGCTGTACAGAAGCTTTTCAGCTTAATGTAGTCCCACTTGCTCATTTTTGCTGTTGTTTTCCTTGCCCGGGGAGATATGTTCAAGAAGAGATCACTCATGTTTATGTCTAAGAGGTTTTTGCCTATGTTTTTTTCCAAGAGTTTAATGGTTTCATGCCTTACATTCAGGTCTTTGATCCATTTTGAGTTTACCTTTGTATATGGGGTTAGACAATGGTCGAGTTTCATTCTCCTACATGTAGCTTTCCAGTTTTGCCAGCACCATCTGTTGAAGAGACTGTCATTTTGCCATTGTATGTCCATGGCTCCTTTATCAAATATTAATTGACCATATATGTTTGGGTTAATTTCTGGGGTCTCTAATCTGTTCCACTGGTCTGTGGCTCTGTTCTTGTGCCAGTACCAAATTGTCTTGATTACTATGGCTTTGTAGTAGAGCTTGAAGTTGGGGAGTGAGATCCCCCCTACTTTATTCTTCTTTTTCAGGATTGCTTTGGCTATTCGGGGTCTTTGGTGTTTCCATATGAATTTTTGAATTATTTGTTCCAATTCATTGAAGAATGTTGCTGGTAATTTGAGAGGGATTGCATCAAATCTGTATATTGCTTTGGGCAGGATGGCCATTTTGACGATATTAATTCTTCCTAGCCATGAGCATGGGATGAGTTTCCATTTATTAGTGTCCCCTTTAATTTCTCTTAAGAGTGACTTGTAGTTTTCAGAGTATAAGTCTTTCACTTCTTTGGTTAGGTTTATTCCTAGGTATTTTATTCTTTTTGATGCAATGGTGAATGGAATTGTTTTCCTGATTTCTCTTTCCATTGATTCGTTGTTAGTGTATAGGAAAGCTACAGATTTCTGTGTGTTAATTTTGTATCCTGCAACTTTGCTGTATTCCGATATCAGTTCTAGTAGTTTTGGAGTGGAGTCTTTAGGGTTTTTTATGTACAGTATCATATCATCTGCAAATAGTGACAGTTTAACTTCTTCTTTACCAATCTGGATTCCTTGTATTTCTTTGTTTTGTCTGATTGCCGTGGCTAGGACCTCCAGTACTATGTTAAATAACAGTGGGGAGAGTGGGCATCCCTGTCTGGTTCCCGATCTCAGAGGAAATGCTTTCAGCTTCTCGCTGATCAGTATAATGCTGGCTGTGGGTTTATCATATATGGCCTTTATTATGTTGAGGTACTTGCCCTCTATTCCCATTTTGCTGAGAGTTTTTATTATGAATGGATGTTGAATTTTGTCAAATGCCTTTTCAGCATCTATGGAGATGATCATGTGGTTTTTGTCTTTCTTTTTGTTGATGTGGTGGATGATGTTGATGGATTTTCGAATGTTGTACCATCCTTGCATCCCTGGGATGAACCCCACTTGGTCATGGTGTATGATCCTTTTGATATACTGTTGAATTCTGTTTGCTAATATTTTATTGAGTATTTTTGCATCTACATTCATCAGGGATATTGGTCTGTAATTTTCTTTTTTGGTGGGGTCTTTGCCTGGTTTTGGTATTAGGGTGATGTTGGCCTCATAGAAGGAGTTTGGGAGTATTCCCTCTTCTTCTATTTTGTGGAACACTTTAAGGAGAATGGGTATTATGTCTTCTCTGTGTGTCTGATAAAATTCCGAGGTAAATCCGTCCGGCCCCGGGGTTTTGTTCTTGGGTAGTTTTTTGATTACTGTTTCAATTTCTTTGCTTGTAATTGGTTTGTTTAACTTTTGTGTTTCTTCCTTGGTCAGTCATGGGAGGTTGTATTTTTCTAGGAAGTTTTCCATTTCTTCTAGGTTTTCCAGCTTGTTGGCATATAGGTTTTCATAGTAGTCTTTAATAATTCTTTGTATTTCTGTGGAGTCTGTCGTGATTTTTCCATTCTCATTTCTGATTATGTTGATTTGTGTTGACTCTCTTTTTCTCTTAATAAGTTGTGCTAGAGGCTTATCTATTTTGTTTATTTTCTCAAAGAACCAGCTCTTGGTTTAGTTGATTTTTGCTAGTGTTTTATTCTTCTCAATTTTGTTTATTTCTTCTCTGATCTTTATTATGTCCCTCCTTCTGCTGACTTTAGGCCTCCTTTGTTCTTCTTTTTCCAGTTTTAATAATTGTGATGTTAGATTATTCATTTGGGATTGTTCTTCCTTCCTCAAGAGTGCCTGGATTGCTATATACTTTCCTCTTAAGACTGCTTTCGCTGCATCCCACAGAAGTTGGGGCTTAGTGTTGTTGTTGTCATTTGTTTCTATATATTCCTTGATCTCTATTTTGATTTGTTCATTGATCCATTGATTATTTAGTAGAATGTTGTTAAGCCTCCATGTGTTTGTGAGTCTTTTTGTTTTCTTTGTAGAATTTATTTCTACTTTCATACCTTTGTGGCCTGAAAAATTGGTTGGTAGAATTTCAATATTTTGGAATTTACTGAGGCTCTTTTTGTGAGCTATTATGTGGTCTATTCTGGAGAATGTTCCATGTGCACTTGAGAAGAATGTATATCCTGTTGCTTTTGGATGTAGCGTTCTACAGATGTCTATTAGGTCCATCTGTTCTAGTGTGTTGTTCAGTGCCTGTGTGTCTTTACTTATTTTCTGCCCGGTGGATCTATCCTTCGCGGTGAGTGGTGTGTTGAAGTCTCCTACAATGAATGCATTGCAGTCTATTTCCCTCTGTAGTTCTGTTGGTATTTGCTTCACATATGCTGGTGCTCCTGTATTGGGTGCATATATATTTAGAATGGTTATATCCTCTTGTTGGACTGAGCCCTTTATCATTATGTAGTGGCCTTCTTTATCTCTTGTTACTTTCTTTGTTTTGAAGTCTATTTTGTCTGATATTAGTACTGCAACTCCTGCTTTCTTCTCACTGTTGTTTGCCTGAAATATGTTTTTCCATCCCTTGACTTTTAGTCTATGCTTATCTTTGGGTTTAAGGTGAGTTTCTTGTAAGCAGCATATAGATGGGTCTTGCTTTTTTATCCATTCTATTACTCTATGTCTTTTGATTGGTGCATTAAGTCCATTTACATTTAGGGTGACTATTGAGAGATATGTACTTATTGCCATTTCAGGCTTTAGATTCGTGGTTACCAAAGGTTCAAGGTTAGCTTCTTTAGTATCTTACTGCCTAACTTATCTCGCTTATTGAGCTGTTATATACACTGTCTGGAGATTCTTTTCTTCTCTCCCTTCTTATTCCTCCTCCTCCATTCTTCATATGTTGTGTGTTTTGTTCTGTGCTCTTTTTAGGGGTGCTCCCATCTAGAGCAGTCCCTGTAGGATGCCCTGTAGAGGTGGTTTGTGGGAAGCAAATTCTCTCAGCTTTTGCTTTTCTGGGAATTGTTTAATCCCACCATCATATTTAAATGATAGTTGTGCTGGATACAGTATCCTTGGTTGAAGGCCCTTCTGTTTCACTGCATTAAGTATATCATGCCATTCTCTTCTGGCCTGTAGGGTTTCTGTTGAGAAGTCTGATGTTAGCCTGATGGGTTTTCCTTTATAGGTGACCTTTTTCTCTCTAGCTGCCTTTAAAACTCTTTCCTTGTCCTTGATCCTTGCCATTTTAATTACTATGTGTCTTGGTGTTGTCCTCCTTGGATCCTTTCTGTTGGGGGTTCTGTGTAATTCAATGGTCTGTTCCATTATTTCCTCCCCCAGTTTGGGGAAGTTTTCAGCAATTATTTCTTCAAAGACACTTTCTATCCCTTTTCCTCTTTCTTCCTCTTCTGGTATCCCTATAATACGAATGTTTTTCCTTTTGTATTGGTCACATATTTCTCTTAGTGTTGTTTCATTCCTGAAGATCCTTTTATCTCTCTCTATGTCAGCTTCTATACGTTCCTGTTCTCTGGCTTCTATTCCTTCAATGGCCTCTTGCATCTTATCCATTCTGCTTATAAATCCTTCCAGGGATTGTTTCACTTCTCTGATCTCTTTCCTGACATCTGTGATCTCCTTCCGGACTTCATCCCACTGCTCTTGCATTTTTCTCTGCATCTCATCCCGTTGCTCTTGCATTTTTCTCTGCATCTCATCCCATTGCTCTTGCATTTTTCTCTGCATCTCTGTCAGCATGTTCATGATTTTTATTTTGAATTCTTTTTCAGGAGGACTAGTTAGGTCTGTCTCCTTCTCAGGTGTTGTCTCTGTGATCTTTGTCTGCCTGTAGTTTTGCCTTTTCATCGTGATAGAGATAGTTTGTAGAGCTGGTACAAGTGACCGCTGGAAGAGCTTCCCTTCTTGTTGGTTTGTAGCCTTTTCCTGGGAGAATAGCGACCTCTAGTTGCTTGTGCTGGGCAGCTGTGAGCAGACAGGGCTTCTGCTTCCTGCCCAGTTGCTTTGGGGTTTATCTCCACTGTTGCTGTGGGCTTGGCCTGGCTGGGGCTGTTCCTCCAAAATGGTGGAACCCCATTGGAGGGGGAGTGGCCAGGAGGCTATTTATCTCTGTAAGGGGTCTCTGTGCTCCCTGCTGCCCAGGGGGTTAAAGTGCCCAGAGATCCCCAGATTCCCTGCCTCTGGTCTAAGTGACCTGTCCTGCCCCTTTAAGACTTCCAAAAAGCACTCTCCAAACCAAAACAACAACAGCAACAATGAGAGACGGAACAGAAAAAAAAAAAGAAAAAAAGGAAAAAACAAGCGATTTTTTTTTCTTTTTTTTTTGTCCTCAGGTGCCGGTCCCAGGCACCCGCTCACTGTTCCTGCTGCCCTGTCTTCCTAGCACCAGGGTCCCTGTCCTTTCAAGGCTTCCAAAAAGCACCCACCCACCGGTCCCGCAGGGAAGGAACGCTCGATATTCTTTGTCCTCAGGCACTGGTCCCAGGCACCCGCTCACCAGTCCCGCCGCCCTGCCTCCCTAGCACCGGGGTCCCTGTCCCTTTTAGGCTTCCAAAAAGCACTCGCATAAAAGAGGAAAAAAAAAAGGGGAAAAACGCGCGATTTCCTCTGTCCTCAAGTGCCGGTCTCAGGCACCCGCCCACCAGTCTCGCAGGGAAAAACGTGGGATATTCTTTGTCCTCAGGTGCCGGTCCTAGGCACCCGCTCACCAGTCCTGCCGCCCTGCCTCCCTAGCACCGGGGTCCCTGTCCCTTTTAGGCTTCCAAAAAGCACTCGCATAAAAGAGAAAAAAAAAAGGGGAAAAACGCGCGATTTCCTCTGTCCTCAAGTGCCGGTCTCAGGCACCCACCCACCGGTCTCGCAGGGAAAAACGTGGGATATTCTTTGTCCTCAGGCGCTGGTCCCAGGCACCCGCTCACCAGTCCCGCCACCCTGCCTCCCTAGCACTGGGGTCCCTGTCCCTTTAAGGCTTCCAAAAAGCGCTCGCCAAAAAGAGAAAAAAAAAAGGGGAAAAACGCGCGATTTCCTCTGTCCTCAGGCACCGGTCTCAGGCACCCGCCCGCCGGTCCCGCAGGGAGAAACGCGGGATATTCTTTGTCCTCAGGTGCCGGTCCCAGGCACCTGCTCACCAGTCCCGCCACCCTGCCTCCCTAGCAACGGGGGCCCGTCCCTTTAAAGCTTCCAAAAAGCGCTCGCCAAAAAAAAAAAACCGCTCCGGTTTCTTTCCACCCGCCGGGAGCCGGGAGGAGTGGCGCTCGGGTCCTGCCGGGCCGGGGCTTGTATCTTACCCCCTTCGCAAGGCGCTGGGTTCTTGCAGGTGTGCTGGATGTTGTCCTGTGTCCTGTGGTCTCTATTTTAGGAAGATTTTTCTTTGTTATATTTTCATAGCTCTATGTGTTTTTGGGAGGAGATTTCCACTGCTCTACTCACGCCGCCATCCTGGCTCCGCCCCCTGAAATTCATTTTTAAGTATGTTTTTTGTCAATGAACAGTATTTATTATATTGGTTTGAGGTACACAACATAGTAATTCTAGTTACACACATTATTAAATCCTCACCCCAACTAGTGCAGTTACTATTCGTCAACATGAAAAATGTTACAGACGCATTGACTGTAGTCTCTGCCGCACTTCCATCTCCGTGACCAACTTATATTGTGATTGAGATTCCTGTGCCGCTGCCTGGGCCTGTCCTACACACACCCCACCTTCTCCTCCCCCAGGGTAACTGCCGTCACTGCTCAGTGTCTGTGATTGTACTGATGTTGTCTTCATCTTGTTTTGTTTTCAGACTCCACATATAACAATTTAGTTTATTGAGCCCTATATAAACAAAGATAATCATTGAACCAAGTAATCAATCTAAAAATCTTTAATGAGATATATTACTTTTTTCATAGAGGTCTTCAAAACCTGGTGTGTATTTGACAGAGCACAGCTCAGATCCACTTAGGCATGTTTCACATATACAATATCCACGTGTGGGGAGTGGCTCCTGTACTGGACAGCAGCACGGTGCTCCACAGGCATAGAGTAACAGAACAGCACCCATGCATCCAGTGGTGTCACCAAATCAAAGGAAGAGAAGCAGTTCCTATTGGGAATAAGAACAGGAAAGCACAGAGGATGTATCCTGTCAGAACTTTTGACACACATTGTCCCATCAGCTTGGACTCTGCCCAGGAACTGGAACTGACTAACATTAAAAATGTTCCACATTGCTAATAATGGAACATCTTTTCTTGATAAAAACTCATACTATCTTATTCAGATCCCACCAGCCCAATAGAATTAGGGTTTGCAATAGATGTTATTTAGTTGTGGAGGAAAAAAAAACCTCATACAAGTTATGTTTCCTGGATTGAGATTTACAAATATATAATTAATGAATCAAATATGTTTAAAAAGGTAACCCAAACTGTTAACCATTAATAGTTAACTATTAATTAACCATTAACTAGACTGAGAGACAATTTTTACTTTTTACTTTTGCTTTATGCTGTGTAAGTGTAGACATTTGCAAGAAAGTTGTGATGAATTAATCATTTTTCTTTATTTTCTGGGGAAAATTATCTTTCAATATGCTTTTGCCAGATAACAACAGATAAAATTCTTCTATTCTGTTTAGGACTTGACCTGAAGAGTTTATAAATAGGGCAAAGTAAAAATTTCATTTAATTAACATACATTTAAAGGCAATTCCCTTTTTTTATATTCTATTAGCATTTGAATATAAGGAAGATATTAAAACATACATATAAAATATGTATAGAACACATACTATCTTATTCAGATTGATTTTTGTTATTTATCCATTCTTAAAGATTTTTTTTCAGTAAAATAGTGGAACATATATTTATAATTTCAATGTTTGTAACTCATTTGAGCTATTGATATTAACAAAAATAACTATTCAACCACAGACTTCAGATTGCTTCTTAACAGGATAAAATCAGAGCAATTCAAATTAGCAACAAATTAACACAATATTTATGTTGTCAATTGCCATGTGAAAAGTCCTAGTAGAATCATTTATAAGCATTCCCCTAATATGCAAATAAAAGTGTGGGTCATTTGATCTTTCTTTTAATAAAACAAACAGACCAGGGTGTAAAATTTATTTTGTATCTTCATATGGATGAAAGAAAATTGTTCTGATTGTTCACTTATATTTGTTCATTGTTTATGTCAAAGTCAAAGTTCTATAGACAAGTTATTTTGTTCTATAGTTAGGATACCAAATATCATGCCATAAGTAAAAAAGTAAATATAAAAATATAACAGGATTTCAAAGATTTGGAATTATAAAAGGACCCATAAGATGATCATGTCCATGCTGTATAACATCATAACATCTAGCAATATGTGGGTGTTAAATTTAAATTAAAAAATCCAGGTCCTCCATCACACTATCTAAATTTCAAACGCTTAGAAACCACATGTGATATTATACGTTGCAGATATAAAATGTTTCCATCATTGCAGATAGTTTTATTGGACACCACTGTTAGCTCTCTTAGCTGACAATGCATTAAAATGTTCATCACATTACTGGACAAATATTAATCCTTCAATAATGTGCTAAAAATTATTGAAATTTTGTTTTCATGGATAATAATACTCAAATATGATATTTCATGAAATCGATAAATACAATATTACCAATAATAAATATAAGAGCACAGAACATTTTTATACTAATTGCATGGAGAAAACAAGTAGATGGAATTCCTGCTTCCTCCAGTTTTGCTCTAGGCATACAAATCTTGTTAGAGAAATATTGCAAACTTTTATTGTTGTTTTGGTATATTGCTATGCCTGTCATCTTATAAAAGTGAGGCCTTATTATTTCTGGGGTCATCAATCCCGAACTAGATGATAGCTTAATGAAAAAAAAAAGGATTTGAGAAGAGGAAGTTAAACCAAGAAGTCAATGGATAAGATAATATTTTCTCATCATTTAAACAGTGAACAGATCAAGGGACAAAGAACATTCCAGAATACTGACATTCTGGAAAAAAGCTGGTATTCACTGCCAGGAGCTAGAAGGGACATTGGGAAGTGAAGGATCACCACAGAGCTAAGTACATATATTTTTATTTGTTTTCCTTGGATCTCATGTAGAATGGGCCAGAAAATCTCAGAAGGCATTTTCCAATTGTTTCATATTTGCTTACTGTTGACCAATAAATGGTATTTACCAGATTTCTTTGCACGACAATGCTATAATTTATTGTAGTTACTGATTTTTTCCCAAAATATTCTGTTTAATTACGTTTGAGCCAAATGTTACGCTCATAAAAATAGAAAAAAATATTGTTTGAATGGAAATAGCAATTCTCAAAGGATATTTACTAAGTTTCTTGAATTTTCTGTAATAGTTTAAAAAGGTAAAAACTGATATGTTTAATATATAACTGGCATTATTTTGTTTTGATTACACTTATGTAATTAAATTCTTAAATGACACTAAAACATAGACATTATGATTCCCTTTTGTAATGAAGAAAAGTGAGGTGAAAATATTGAATAATACCCTTCAGCTAATAATCATGATGTAGCATGACTTCAATGTCCATATATTATATGCTCTACCAAATGGTAATGTGTAGAGGACTGTCTGAAATGGCTGACCTCAAAATCCAAATTAGATGGGGTGCTGGTTGTGAAACACACTAATGTACCTAGGAGCCTGCTTTACTATCATTTCCATTACATTGTCCTAAAATGAAAGCAGAATGGATTAAATTCACATGCCCTATCCTCTCAGTCCTTGAGTAAAACAAGGCAATATTTATGAGATTAATAAACATTGTATAGTGAAATCTTAACATTATATAAAATCATGGTCCTATAAAATGAGACTCAATTATAATTTTAAATATTGTCAAAAAATAATTGTACCTCACATATGAAATAGGGAAGATAGATTTTATTCAAGACTATTACCACAGAGGAGAGAGATTGAGCTCAACTCCCACTCAGCAAAGGTGGAAGAGTTTTACAGTCGTGCAGTCGTGGGCTGAGCTAGTGGAAAAGCTCAGGAAGACCTTAGCAGGAGGTCGGCCAGGCTGACTAAGTATTCTGTGTTCCCTAATTGTCCCTTATAGGAGTCGGGCTACTACTTTCCCACTGTGACTAGGAGACAGGGGAGCTATTTTTGATGATTATATTTAAAAGCGATGGCCCCCAGGTCCTTGAAAAAGACACTCTTGGATTATAAAACTGGTTAAAAGACTCTAGGAGAAAATTTACATCTCAGAGGGGCAGAGGAAGAAATTACAATGGAAACTTTTATAGGAGCTCAGGGGCCTAAAATCACAAAGAAACCTGTTGAAAGTATTGTCAAGCTGAGGGCAGGGTTCAAGTCCTCTTGGTCAATACTTGATATCCACTGTGGCAATCTTTCTTCTTTTTAACTTTTTACTTTGAAATAATTACAGGTTTACACCCCCTCCCCACCTCCCCATAGTATATAGAGTTCCCACAGCTTTTTCTTCAAATTTTCTACTATTAATACAATAATATTAACTACATTAAAAAACATATTTTATTTTTACAAGTTGTTCCAGAAACACCTTTTTTTTGGAATCTAGATTCCCATTTAGCTGTCATACCTCCTTAATCTCCTTATCTCTGTGACAACTTGTCAGTCATTGTGTGAGTCTAGTTGATGACCCTGAGACTTTTGAAAAGCACCAATCAGGTTTTTCTCAGTAAGCTGTCTCTCAATTTTGGTTTGTTGAATGTGTTTTCATATATTTAGTTTGAGGTTGTGCAGTTAGCCCAAGGGGGTCACTGAAATTATGCTGCTCCTTCTTGGTGCATCATATCAAGGTGTACATGATGTTGGTCTCTCTTATTACTGGTGTTCATACTTTTATCACTTGATTGAGGTGGTGTTTGCCAGATTTCTTCACTGTAATTACAATTTTTCCCTTTATAACAAATCAGTATCTTCTGAAGATATACTTGGAGACCATGCAAACAATCCTTTTCTCGTCATGTTTTGCCTGTTTTTAGCAACCCATGATGGTTCTTATCTGCCATAATTATTATTGTGATGTTTGCTAATAATGATTTTAATTTATTATTCCTCCTCTATTTATAAAATTCTGTCATAAGGAATAATGTACCTCTTCCTTTACTATCTTCTGTTTTTTCTTTACTCATTTATTTGAACCATCATATAAGCTTTCCTGAGAGCACTATGCTGTAAAAAATCCACAAATAGCTGAGACAGAGATACCACAGAGATAATCCTGAGATGGCATGAAATGAGATGACGTGTTCCAGGTGTAGCCACTGCCTGATTGCAACTGCGTGCAAGACTTCAAGTCAGAGCCACCAACAGAGCCCTTCCTGAACTTCTTACAGAAACTGAGACATGATGAAATGAAAGCTGTTTTAAGCCACTATTTCCAGTGACATTCAAGTTATACCTTCTAACAGAGTCTTTTATTGGTTAACATATAAAATTGTCTCCCCATCTCAGCACTCCTATTCTTCTTACCTTATATTTCTAACACTATTGCCATGTTTTTACAGTTTTCTTTTTCTTTCCTGTTCATCTCCACTAAAATATAAACTCTCTTTTGATGTAAACCATGAGTTTGGCCATTCTGTTTATTACTGTAGCTCCAAAGTCACTTAGTGGCCACTGAATGAGGATTTATTGAGTGAATAACTGAAAATGGTGAATAAGGGAGGAGCTATGGAGAGGAGACAGAACATAGATGGTTGCCCATAGGTAGACTAAATGAATAATAATGACAACACTACAGAATACATGGTATATGTAGTCACACATTCATGTGTCCAATAAAGCCTGACTTGGTTCCTTCTAGACCATACAAAAGCAGAGCTTTGACATACATTCCTTTCCTTTGTTATCCAAGGAATTTAGGGAAGTTCTTGATATTGTATTCTTCCTGTGAGAACTAAAACAGAACAGAAGAGCAGCTATTTCATGGTAATTCATAGAGAAAGGATGTTGAAATTAATTTGCCTTCTTATTCTCAAAATGATGTTGTAAATGTACTTTTTATTCTTGTTATTTTCCCAAAGCATATGGGCATGATGTGTTTGGAATGTAATTTAAAAAAAAGATGATTTTTTAAATTTGAGTAATGTAGGAAGGGTAAAATAGTGAAGAATTTTCCCATTCCTATAACAAAGGTAGTTACTGCTGGACATAAAGACTTTCCAAAGTTTTAATGTGCTGCAGTCCACTTCTTTATCCATGAAAGGAGAAGTCTTTCCTTGATCATAGAGCTTATCTGAAGCCTAAAAATAAATTTATTTTCTAAAACACATGATCTTCTATAAATGGTTGTCAGTTTTCTATCAATAAGAAATGCCTATTATATTCTTCCTATGTACTGCCCAGAACAATTATAGTATAAGAAAATTGCCAAATGAGAGAGATGTTAAGAAAATGTCAAACATGAATTTTTTATTTTATCCTACCATATTGCAACTTTCTTTCTCTGTACCTCACTGAATTATAAATGTTGAAAGGATTTTTTTGAAACTATTATTTTACACATAAGAAAAATTAACTACATAGACTATCCTTTTTCTGCCTTTTACATGAGAAAGAAATACATGAACTTTATAGTGTTAGTAGCTATTTTTTCTAGGTAACCAATGAGAGAGAGAGAGAGAGAGAGAGAGAGAGAGAGAGAGAGAGAGAGTAAATTCAGAAACAGTCACGTCTGAAGTCCATAGAGTTTTAATGATCCATAATCCTATAGGCTCAATACTTGATTTGTTTATTTACCTGCATTTTATCTATTATCCTGTTGTTCCTTCCCAAACTGAATACATCCTGATTCTATATAACTGTGCTCTGTCTCTGGGATGATCATTGAATGACCTTGTAGGTATTACAGACCAGTAACTAACTTCATTGCCTCCAATTTAAAGGCACTTGTGAAACTCCATCAGTGTAGATCATTCTTATTACTTAAAATTTCAATTGTTTATTACCAGTCTGCATTTGGACTATTTCTAAAAGTTTGTAAGTGATTTGTTGAATCTATTTCTATTTTTTATGTATTTAAAAAAAATATTGAATAAGGGAGTTCAACCTCTTATTTAGGCAGACTTCATTGAGTTGGTAATATTAGAGTCTACTTGAAGAAGAAAAAGATTTTGTATAAAAAATATTTTTATATAAATAATCCAAAACCTTTTAATGCTAAATAGAAATAAACAGATTTTCACTTTACTTATATAATATAAGAATATAGAATTTCTTTAAAATATTCTCATACTGAGGGAGAAGAAAAGATGGCGACATAAGAAGTCAGGCAGACACCTCCTCTCAAAACCACCTGTAATATGAAAATACAGCAAATACAATTAATCCTGAAAGAGCAGCTGGAAAGAAGACTAGGACAGACTGCTTACATCTACAGGAAAAATAAGACCTCATAGAAAAATGGTAAAGTAGCAAAGCTGAGATCCAGTGGGACCCAAACCCTTCCCCAACCCTAAATCACCAATAGAAGGAAGAGCAACAGAGCAGGGAGGGAGTAGAAGCCCAGGACTCCTGAACACCCACACCTGGACATTGGCTGTGGGAGCACAAACACACCTTAAATGGTGCTCTGGACATTAGTGGGGTTGAAAAGCAAAAACAGGCAGAATACTCAGAGAGGTTGAGATTCCAGCCCCTTGTGGAGAACAGGTACCCACAGCTGGCTGCTCTGTGACAAAAGAAAGGTGGGCACTTTGAAAGACTTTCCAAAAGTGAGAGGGCTGTTAAAGGGGCAAGGATTACACAGAGCTTCCTGCTCAGGAGAAAGGATGGTTAGACAAAATCATCCCAGCACACTCAGCCCAGCAGGTTGGAAACTTTGAGGAGCTTCAGGCAAAACATTCCCACTTCTGGTGATGTGTGTGGGCCCCCCCCCACCCATTGTGATATGCAGCCTGCTGCCTCTGTGTTCCAACTGGCACTGGTTCACAAAACTTCTATCCTTGCCATCATGCCAGGCCAGCCAGAGGGCAGCCCTGCCTATGGCAGCTACAGGGGCACAAAGCAGAGGCTACTCCCTGCATGTGTGGCTCGCTGGCTCTGGCAGTGGAGGCAGGCACTGCAGCTGGGAAGCAGGAAAGAGCTCTTTCCTCCCAGCAGGTACTAGCACCACTCACCTGCTACCCTACCATCACTCCAGGTGCTGGGTAGCTCAGAAAAGTAGAGTTTCTGGGCACCAGAAGAAGTTATTATTCCATAAGAATCATTAGCAATATGTAATGGTAAGAGAATCATACAACCCAAAATTCCTCAAACACCACAAAGAGGGCTAAGTGACACTGAAACCACCAATCTCCTTGATACAGATTTCAAAATAAAAATCATAAACATGCTCATGGAGCTACAGAAAAATATTCATGATCTCAGGGAGAACTTCCAGAAACAGATAGAAACTTTGAAAAATACAATATCTGAAATGAAACATACAATGGAGTGGTTTAAAAACAGATTAGTTGAGGTAGAGGAGATGATAGGAGAAGAGGAAATTAGAGAACAGGAATACAAAGAAGATGAGGCACAGAGAGAAAAGTGGATCTCTAGGAATGAAAAAATAATAAGAAAATGATGCCGCTAATCCAAATGGAGCTATATTTGTGTTATGGGGATACCAGAAGAAGAGAGAGGAAAAGGGATAGAAAGTCACTTTGAGAAAATGATTACTGAAAACATCTTCAATCTGTGGAAGAAAATAGTCTCTCAAGCCATGGAGGTACACAGATCATCAAACAGAAAGGACCCAAGGAAGACAACACCAAGATATATAATAATTAAAATGGCAAAGATTAAGGACAAGGACAGAATATTAAAAGCAGCCATAGTGAGAAAAAAGATCATATACAAAGGAAAACCCATCAGGCTGTCATCAGACTCCTCATCAGAAACCTTCCTTGCCAGAAGGGAGTGGCATGATGTACTTAATGCAATGAAACAGAAGGGCCTTGAACCAAGAAGACTCTACCTGGCAAGATTATCATTTATATTTGAAGCAGTGATTAAACAATTTCCACATAAGCAAAAGTTGAGGGAATTTACCTCCCACAAACCATCCCTACAGTGTATTTTGGATGGACTGCTATAGATGGAAGTGCTCTTAAAGCGAAATAGGTGTCAATAGAAAAAATAAAACCACAGAAAAGGAAGTAGACCAATTAATTACTAAACAAATACAAAATTAAAGAAACTACCCAAAAAGTAAGTCAAGGGATACACAAAGAGTACAGAATATGACACCTAATATATAAAGAATGAAGGAGGAAGAAAAGGGAGAAAAAAAAGAACCTTTAGACTATGTTTGAAATAGCATACTAAGCGAGTTAAGTTAGACTGTTAGTACATAAGCTACCGTTGAACCTTTGGTAAGCACGAATCTAAAGCCTGTAATGGCAAAAAGTATCTATCAATCAATAATCTCCCTAAATGTAAGTGGACTGAATGCATCAATCAAAAGACAGAAAGTTACAAAACCTTTCCATCCATCTATAGGCTGCCTACAAGAGACTCACTTCAAACCCAAAGAAATACATAGACTAAAAATGAAGGGATGAAAAAGGCATTTCATACAAATAGTGAGAAAAAGTAGGCATTGCAGTACTGGTATCAGAAAAAAATAGACTTAGAAACAAAAAAAGTAACAAGAGACAAAGAAGAACATTACATAATGAAAAATGTGTCATTCCAACAAGAGGATATAACCATTATAAATAACTGTACACCCAACAGAGGAGCACCTGCATATGTGAAACAAATACTAACAGAATTAAATGGGGAAATAGAATGTAATGCATTCATTTTAGGAGACTTCAACACACCACTTACTCCAAACGACAGACCAACCAGAAAGAAAATAAGTAAGAGAAAGAGGCACTGAACAATACATTAGAACAGATGAACCTAACAGACATCTACAGAACATTTCACCCAAAAGCAACAGGATACACATTCTTCTCAAGTGCACATGGAACATTTTCCAGACTAGATCACATACTAGGCCACAAAAAGCCTCAGTAAATTCAGAAGGTTTGAAATTGTACCAACCATCTTCTCAGACTACAAAGATATGAAATGAGAAATAAATTATGTGAAGAAAACAGAAAAGCCCACAAACACATGGAGGCTTAACAACATGCTCTTAAGTTTTCAATGGACCAATGACCAAATTAAAACAGATATGGAGACAAATAAAAGCAATAACTCAACACCACAAAATCAGTGGGACATGGGAAAGGTTGTTCTAAGAGGGAAGTATATTGCAATACAGTCCTACCTCAGGGAAGAAGAACAATCTCATATGAACAGTCTAAACTGACAACTATTAAACTAGAAAAAGAAGCATATATTAGGCCAAAAATCAGCAGAAGCAGGGACATAATAAAAGTCGGAGCAGAAATAAATAAAATTGGGAAAAATTAAATAATAGAAAGAATCAATGGCACAGGAGCTGCTTCTTCAAGAAAATAAACAAAATAATAAACCCCTAGCCAGACTTACCCAGAAAAAAAGAAAGTGTATACATATAAACAGAATCAGAAATGAGAAAGGAAAAATCACTATGGACACCACAGAAATACAAAGAATTATTAGAGAATACTATGAAAAATTATATGTTAACAAATTTGATAACATAGAAGAAATGGACAACTTTCTAGAATAATACAACCTTCCAAGACTGACACAGGAAGTAACAGAAAATCTGAACAGACCAATCACCAGCAATTAAATTCAATTAGTAATCAAAAAACTACCTAAGAACAAAACCCCTGGACCAGTGGGCTTCAACACTGAATACATTATCAAACATTTAGTGAAGACTTCATACCCATACCCCTCAAAGTTTTCCAAAAAGTATAAGAGGAGGGCATACTTCCAAACGTATTCCATGAGGCAAGAATCACTCTAATATCAAAACGAGACAAAGACAACACAAAAAAAGAAAATTACATACCAAGATCCCTGAAAAACATCGATGCAAAATCCTCAACTAAATATTAGCAAACTGAATTAAAAAATACATCAAGAGGATCATCCATCATGAACAAGTAGGATTTATTCCAGGGATTCAAGGGTAGTACAATATTTAAAAAATCCATCAACATCTTACACCACATAAAGAAGGACAAAAATCACATGATCATCTCCATAGATACTGAAAAAGTATTTGACAAAATTCAATATCCATTCATGATAAAAACTCTCAACAAAATGGGAATAGAGGGCAAGTACCTCAACATAATAAAGGCCATATATGACAAACCCACAGTCAATATCATACTTAACAGTGAAAAGCTGAAAGCTTTTCCTCTAAGATCAGGAACAAGGCAAAGATGCCCACTCTCACCACTTTTATTCAATATAGTCCTGGAGGTACTAGCCACAGAAATCAGGAACAAATAAAAGGGCATTCAAATTGGTAAAGAAGAAGTTAAACTGTCATTCTTTGCAGATGACATGTTATTGTACATAAAGAACCCTAAAGAATCCACTCCAAAACTACTAGAAATAATAACTTAATTCAGCAAAGTTGCAGGATACAACATGAATACACAGAAATCTGTTGCATTCCTATATACTAATGATGAACTATCAGAAAGAGAAATCAAAGAAACAATTCCATCTACAATTGTATCAAAAAGCATAAAATACCTAAGAAAAAACCTAATCAATGACTCAAAAGACTGATACTCTGAAAATTACATGACATTCATAAGAGAAATTAAAGAAGACACCAATAAATGGAAATACATCCCATGCTCATGGATAGGAAGAATTAATATTGTCAAAATGGCCATCCTGCCTAAAGAAATCTATGGATTCAATGCAACCCATATCAAAATACCAATGGCATTCTTCAATGAACTAGAATAAATAGTTCTAAAATTCATATGGAACTGCAAAAGACCCCAAATAGCCAAAGCAATCTTGAGAAGAAAGAATAAAGCACAGGGTGTTACACTCCCCAACTTCAAACTCTTCTACAAAGCCACAGTAATCAAGACAATTTTGTACTGGCATGGGAACAGACCCATAGATCAATGGTACAGAACAATAGAGCCCTGATATAAACCCACACATATGTGGTCAATTAATATACTATCTTTAACAAATGGTGTTGGCAAAACTGTATAGCTACACGTAAGGGAATGAAATTGGATTATTGCGTAACTCCACACACAAAAGTAAACTCAAAATGGATCAAAGACCTGTGTGCAAGTCATGAAACCATAAAACTCTTAGAGGAAAGCATAGGCAAAAATCTCTTGAATATGAACATGAGCAACTTTTTCCTGAACGCAACTCCTTGGGCAAGGGAAACAAAAGCAAAAATGAACAAATGGGACTACATCAAACTAAAAAGTTTCTGTACAGAAAAGGATACCATCAGTAGAACAAAGAGGCATCCTACATTATGGGAGAATATATTCATGACCACATATTCAAAAAGTGGTTAACGTCTAAATATAAAGAACTCAAACATCTCAACACCCAAAAGCTAATAACCAGATTAAAAATGGGCATAGGATATGAACACTTTTCCAAAGAAGAAATTTCAAGGGCCAACAGGCACATGTAAAGATGCTCCACATTGTTAATGATCAGGGAAATGTCAATTAAAACCAAAATGAGGTATCACCTCACACCAGTTAGGATGGCCAACATTCAAATGACAAGAAACAACAAATGCTGGTGAGGGGGCAAAGAAAGGGGAACCCTTCTACACGGTTGCTGGGAATGTAAATTATTTCAACCATTGTGACAGTAATATGGGGGTTTCTCATAAAACTAAAAATAGAAATACCATTTGACCCAGTATTTCTACTCTTAGGAATTTACCAGAATCATGGATTCCAAAAGACATATGCACCTGTATGTTTATTGCAACACTATTTACAACAGCTAAGATATGGAAGCAACCTAAGTATCCATCAGTAGATGAATGGATAAAGAAGAGGTGGTACATACACACAAAGGAATATTATTTAGCCATAAGAAAAAAAACAAATCCTACCATTTTCAACAACATGGATGGAGCTGGAGGGTATTATGCTCAGTAAAATAAGACAGGAGGAGAAAAGCAAATACCAAATGACCTCATTTATTTGTGGAGTATAACAACAAAGCAAAACTGAAGGAACAAAACAGCAGCAGACTCACACAGACTCTAGGAATGGACTAGTGGTTACCAAAGTGGAGGGGTTTGGGAGTATAGGTTGGGAGGGATAGAGAAGGGCATTATGATTATCACACATAATGTAGGGGGTCATGGTGAAGGCAGTATAGCACAGAGAAGACATGTAGTGACTCATAACATCTTACTATGCCGATGGACAATTACTGCAGTGGGGTGTAGGTGTAGGTTAGATAATATAGGTGAATGTAGTAGACATAATGTTGCTCATGTAAAACCTTCATAAGATTATATGACAATGGTACCTTAACAAAAAAAAATGCAAAAAATTATATATTCTCATACTACTTCCTACATATAGTACAAGGCTCATAAACACACACACACACACATATGTAGTATTCATGTGCCAAGGTTAAGTTTTAAACACAAAAAGAAGTATTTTCGAAGAAGATACACTTATTATTTATAGGAAACCTATTTAAAAGCACACTACAAGTTGGCTACATTGTTTCCTGTAAGAGATCTTGGATAAGATTAGTGTTTGTGTATTTTAATTTTGAAATGACTGGTGCATTTTAATTATGAAATCATGATTTTGTTTTTACTGTACAGATAATCTAACAAATTTGTTTTCTGGGCTTTGAGAAGGATTTACATGTAAAATGCTATAGAATTAAAGTGACTTACTAATTTAAGTAGTATGATATATGAAAGTGAGTCGTAAATAGGGTTGAATTCATGACTTTTTAGGAATATTCGCCTTCGTCCTCAATAATTTGTACCTTCCCTTTACAATATCTGCAATAAGATGATGTATGAATTTATTTCTCACTGCTACTGTGACAAATTACTGCAAATTTGGTGGCTTAAAATAATACAAGTTTATTATCTTATCATTCTAGAGGTCAGAAGTGTGAAATGAGCCTCACTGGGCTAAATTCAAGGTTTCAGCAGGGCTGCATTTCTCTGGGGAATCTATTTTCTTGCCTTTTCCAGCTTCTGGCATTGTTTAATTTCTAGGCAATTTCAAAAACAGCAATGGAGAGTAAAGTCTTTGCAAAGGCCGGTGAAACCTTTCTCACATCACAGTACTTTACTCTAGTGTTCCACTTGTACACTTAAAGAAAGTTGTGATTACATGAGACCGACACTTAGAACCCAGGATAATCTCCCTATGTTAAAATCAGCTGATCAGCAAACTTATTTCATCTGCTATCTTAATTTCTCTTGTCGTGTAAATATAACAATTTTACAGGTTCCAGATATCAAGACGTGGGCATGTTTGGGAAGCACTATTTTGCCCATCACAATATACTCTAATCAAAGTTAGTAGATGGAGTATTACATTTATAATGCATGGCTGGTTGTTAAAATAAATTATTTTGCAAACATTCCAAGCTTTAAAAATGTAGAATACAATTGAATTAGTATTTTTATAAAACCCCCTAAATTCTCAAATTAGTTTTTGAGAATATTTCATTTACTGGCATATATGCAATGTAGTAGCTACTCCATTACCTACAAAATATTAGAATGAAGAATCTGAGGTAGAATTTAACTTATGCATATGTTCAATTTACTTGCTAAAATATAGATATTAACTAAAATTTCAATTTACAGTATATATAATTAATTTTAGATAGTTTGAAATCAGTATAGGAATCGAACAGAATTGCTATAATTAATTTTACATATTTGTTTTGCATTTTTGTTGAATATTCATCACTGTTTGATTCTGCATCACTGCCCGCTCTCTCTCTCTACAGTATTTCCCACAAGTCAGCAATCAATCTATTCTTTCAAATTAATGTTACTTCTAACAAGAGACCAAATCAAATAATGGCCAAATTCCAGGAATCTTATTTCCTGTCTCTATATACAGTACTAAAGTTTATTTATGGCTGTAGCACACTGATGGCAGTAAATCTGCTTATTCAGAAAGAAAATAATGGATGTTGTATAAATGCAAACACTTATGGGAAAGTATTATGTGAATACAATTTCTGTTGTGATCTTCAAGGTGAAATATTAATGGACATGTTTTTCTAATAATGTTGCTCATTGAAAAAATAATTAGAGTAAAAGTCTAAATCTATGCCAAGTGTTTATGTTTGTTTGAGGGTTATATTAGTGATGTTTGAGTTGCCGGTACACTAATTTCATACTTCTGTTTATGCAGTAGGGAAGACTAAAGGCAAATTTTGTTCTTTTGATTGTTCTTCACATATTTCAGAAGAATCATCTGATTAGTTGCTTTGGAGACTCTGTTGCCCTCTGTCCTGCCTTATGATTATGTTCATGGCTTATGATTTAATTCAGCTTGTTAGCTTTATTTTCTTAATGACAAATAGATAAACTGGGATGGATATTGCATTTGAAATTATGAAAAAGGTGGTTGATTGACATTGCAATATGTTTCAATTTTAAAATGTGTTGTCTAAAAGTGATTTTGTTTTCCATTTATAGAAAACTTTATTCTATAGGAACTGTCAGAACTTTGCCATATGTTAGCAAATATTTTAAGTTTGAAATTCACAGGGTTGTCAACCCATGAATCTATAACTCTATCCTAAAGAAACATAAAATTATTTGCACAAATGCAAAGATGTCCAGGGCACCACCATTTAACTAGTTAAATTTAACATCAACTTAACTATCTGGGAGTTCTGTGATGGCCAGTATTGTAAATAACCTTCTCCCCATTCTGGCCTTCTTACAATGCATACTATGCACAGACATGGGGTGATTTTCAAAATACATAACTCATATAATCTGCATACTAGTGATTCTGAATTTTTCATTGCATTTAGCATAAAATTAGGTCACATGGCATTATTTACAAAGCCATGCAAGTGTGGACTCTCAACTAACTCTACTACCTTATGTATGCTACCAACCATCATCCCAATCACTTGTGCTCTAGAAAAAAACTTCCATCTAACACAAGCTCTTTGCACTTCCTGTTCTGTTTATTTCCTTTCCCTGGGTCCTTTGCTGACTGGTTTCTCTCATTTTACATGTCTGAACTTGAAGGTCAATGGCCTGGAGAGCCTTTCCATAATCAGCTATGCTAAAGTAATGATTTCTCCTTGTTATTTTGTATCAGATAAAACTTATTTCTTAACACTTATCCATTATAATTTTTTCTATTTGTTTATTTCCTTAATATCTTTTTTAACCTCCAGAACATGCATGTTATTATAAAACAGAATTATCTGTGATTGCACCTGTGTCTCTGATGCCTATGTGATGTTAGGATTATGATATAGAGCTCATTAAATAATTGTTGAAAAAAATATAAATTATAGTTTATAATCATGAAATCCCAAAGCAGTCCATAAAATATTATGCTTATTTATAGATACTTGTATTTGAGAATCTCCAATATATATTATTAAGTAGGAAAGAAAAACAGTTCTGACCCAATAGACAGAATTAATTCAATCAACAAATTTTACTAAACACACTACAGAATTGGTGCTATTAATTTAATTTGAGATGCTGTAGGATTATGAAGAGGAACCAAATTAAACACACACATACAAACAAAAAACACAAAGTATCTTCCTTTATAGGATAAAATTAATTTATATGACAAATACAAAAATCAGTTGCATACAGGCAAATGTATTTACATTATCCACCCATGTATCTGTGAAATGTGTGCCATTTTGTATGTATCTATCTATACAGTAGACAAATACGTAGGATGACATAACCCAAATTATTAAATATGATTACATTCATTGAACCAAATTGGTCTACATTGAAAGATGAATGTGGACTTCAGGTTTTATTCTATATATTGAAAAACTGTTAGGATCATTTTTTCAATGAAGTTAAAACCATGGGTAGTTGTGTCACAAAGTGGCAAAAAAAAAAGGAAAGAGGAGCTGAGTTGGTGACTGTCTTATATTGCAGGGAAAGGAGACTGGAATTTAACTGGAAGCCTGTTAGGTCCTGTTGTGAAAAGGTGTTCTACGCTCAGCCTTGTTGGGGTTTCAGTACCCTAAGTAACTTCTTCAGTACCTTTTTTTCTTACTCTAGTCCTAGAAAAACATTTTCTAATGCTTGGGATGTTGGCCTCCCTTTTGTGAGCTACTGCAGGCTTCTCAATGTCTTCATGTTACAAATAGGACTGAGTTGACTGTATCAAAATGTTTTCCTCATATTCATCATGAAGAATTCCTCCCAACCTGGAAGAATTTTGAATGTATCAACCTCTTTAATGATCTTTCACACGGCTTCTACAGATAGCTCCACCTTTGGAAATATGTGTATTTGGAAATACATGGAAATTAGTTATAACCATCCTTATAGCATCACATCATGTTTTTCTTTATCTTGGAACTAGTCCAGGAACTTGAAATAAGATATGGCTTGAAAAATGTTTTAATACCCTACATCTACCTTGTAAATATGAGATATATGCTAAACGTTACAAAGTAGGAATTTTTTCAACAATAGTCCAGCAAATCTATTATTGAAGCATTGAAATATTAGAACCACATCTCAAGTATGTCATGGCTGGGAAGGACATGCCCACATCCAGCCTCTGAAAGGTGTGATGATCAATGACTAAAAAAATACAAAGGGACAATCGTGATTCTACCAATCAATCCATACAGAATCCTGTGCTTCATATTTCTAAAATATTTTTCACTTCAGAAAATATATTGTTATATTTTATTTCAATTGCACAAAAATCTTATGGTGTATATAAGCTAATATTGATCTAATACTTATTATTTTACTCTTGTTATAATCCTCAATTTATTTTAATTTTGCAGACACAATAAATTAGTAAAAATGCTAATTGACTTAGTTAATATTTTCAACTTAAGCAGAAATAAATACATAATTTTATTATTCCAAAAATCTCTATTTTTCACCATATAATGCACCTTTATTTTAGCTATATATAAAAAAATTCAAAATGTATTATTTAAATATAAATAATGTAGTTATAATTTTAGTTGGGGCTTATTATTTGAAGGATGTACATAAAATAACATCTTTATTTTGATTCTATCAATATCTATATGTCATCAACCAACTGGTCATTCAATAAATATCACAAATAAAAATGCCACATTAAAAAATATGAGCACTGAAATACAATGAGGAAAAAAATCTTTTGACTGATTAGCCATTACATTTTCAAAGATAGTCCTTCAAAGATTTTACTTTTTTTCTCATTCTTGAAAGAAACATTAAATGAAAACTAATAATTATACAAAATTCTTTGATTTGGATATAGGTCTGTGTCTATGTATTTGTGTATGCTTCATTTTTAACTTCTAATTCTGTAATGAATAATAAGACAAAAAATAGAAAATTAAAATTTACACTTTCACAGTGTTTTATTTCTAGAGAACTTGTAGCTTTTAAACATATATGGACTGCATACCTAGAAGGAAATTATTTTGATATGAATTTGTTTCAGTATTTCATTGAGATATTTCATTTGCCTTTAATAAAAATTTGAGTTAGATCAAATTTTGAGGAACATTTAGCATATTTGACTATACTTATGTGCAGAAGAAATAATGTACAATAAACTCACTGTCAAATTAATTTTGAAAAAGTAAGCATTTAACTCAAGCTAATAAAGTTGAGAAAACTGACAAATTAATATTTCAGAGTTAGTGGAGACCTCTATTGCCCACTATTTAAATTATTCTCAAGTCAAACTGCATCAAGTCATATACTTCAAAATAAGGGAGATCTCATAATTGCTTTGTATACAGGATTGCACTATGCTCCTCAGTTAGTGGGTTATTTTTTCTATCTAAATTTTGCTTCATTTTTGTTTCTGTATACTGTAGTGATGTACTGTTAGACTGACCTAGTGCTACCTTTTAAAAGATGATATTTTCTTGTTTCTTATTGCTCTGAAAGAAAGCACTTAATCAAGTCTTCAGTGGTTAAATTTTTATGTTTTAAGTCAAAAAAATACTTGAAAATAGTAACGTTAACGATTGAATATTTACTCAGTTTTCTCTTTCAATATGTTATTTTTATCCCCAAATTCTGCAATTCCAGTTCATATGGAAAATTATTTTTAATGCACTGATACTAAACTTTTTTCACATTATGGGAAATTTGGAACAATTATAATGTAAACTCATAGACATGTTTATAGAAATTATGTACATTTAGAAGATGGATATAAGCCATTAAATATTATGTTTGCCCAATTATCATCAGTGATTGTCTATGAGTAATGAAATTTATTATTTAATTTGTATTATTTTGTATACTTTTCTACATTTTCCAAAATGGTTGTGCTTTTTATGTATCAAAACATAACTACTTTTCTTGTTTGATGTAAACAAATTAGTAATCAAAAAGTAATTGTCTTACATTACTCACAGCTTTTCAACAATGTATTGGCATTATTTATTTCTCATAGCACCTTTGACTGGCATCATATGTAATTTAGAATATCCTACTGCTCTCAAATGTACCTAATTCAAACATTTTTCCTTTTCTGAAGACAGAAACTTTTCCTGCTTTCCCTGTTAAAAAATGCTTCTTCAGTGCGGATGGAGAGCAGCATTTTTCCTATATAATATCTCTGAAAATAAACATAACCTCCTTTAAGGACACAAACAAAAATGATTTCCAAATTTCTACTAGAAACTTTTAGGTATTAATTCTCTCCAAATTGGAATGTCATATTTTATTAAGTGAGTTTACCACGTTCTCCCACTTTTCATTTGTCTCCCTTTGTAATATGTCCCTGGAGTACCAATGGAAAAAGGAGTCATGAGAGATTTAAACTGAAGACTGAGATCATCATTACACATTGGTGTTAGTGTATTAGTTTCTAAGGACTGCTATAACGAAATATCACAGAGTGGCTTAAACAGGAGAAATTTATTGTCTCACCCTTTTGGTAGCTAGAAATCCAACATCAGGGTGTCCACAGGATTGGTTTCATCTAAGGTCTGTGAGGAAGAATTGATTCTATGCCTTTCCCCCAACTTCCAGAGGTTTGCTGGCAGTGTTTGGCATTCCTTAAACGCTTCCTGTAGAAGTATCACTCCAGTCTCTGCCTTTGTTTTTCCTTGGCACCCTCCCTATGTAACTGCCTGCTTCAACATTCCTCTCTTTCATAAGGATACCAGTCACAATTGGATAGGAGTCCACTGTACTCCACTACAACCCCATCTTAAACATTTTCAACAATGCTATTTCCAAACAAGATCACATTCTGAGGTATTTGTGGTCAGGATTGCAACGTATGAATTCTCAATATATGAACACAATTCAACCCACAACATCTCCTAAACCACCATATCTCAGCAATCAGCAGAAGATTAAATAGCTTCCCTTCACCTTGGAACTTTTATTTTGATTGGGGCAGAGAACGATGCAACAATGAGCAATAGATATATAAAGCAAATATAACAGCACACAATGTTAAGTCTCTTGGAGGAAAATGCTTCTGGAGGAAGGGGAAGGAGATTCCAGGAGTGCTGCTATAGGAAGGGCAAGCAGGAAAGGCCTCTCGGGGAAAATATCTGAGCAGAGGCCTGAGTGTGGTGAGGCTGTGAGTGCCGGAAATCTGCTGGAGGACAGGAGCATGCTGGCCATGGTGAGTCAGCAGAAAGGAGGCTGCTGGGACCAAGAGTGGGAGCAGGAGCATTTGAGGCCAGAGAGGTGAGCAGGGTTAAGCAGGGTCACATGGGCCCTTAGAGGCCATGACTGGTAATTTCCATTGCATTCCCCATGAGAAGAGAAGTCCTTAAAAGATTTTAAGCAGGGGATGATATAACTTGGAGAACAGATTTGTCGGGGTAGGGGTGGGAGTAGGGAGTGGAAACGCACAGGCAGGGGAGTCCATAAGGAAGCTCTTGGTGCAGTCCTCGTGAACCTGACAGAGGCCAGGACTCATAAAAGGATGGCAGTGGATGTGGTGAGAAAAGTTAGAGATGAGACAGCTCATTATGATTATATGCTGATGGATTAGGTGTTGAGTATGTGAGAAAGATATGAGTCATTTACAAATTTGGGGCCTAATCAACTAGGTGAATGATACCACCAGTTTCAGAGATATAAAAGCCTAGGGAAGAAGTAGACATGGAGGGTAAGTCAATGCCACATACGTGTGATATCTAGGACACATGTAAATAAAAACTTAACATCCATTTGAACATGTCCTATCAGATTGAAGAATTGAAGCCTGAGTTGAACAAATTAGCTGCCTGAGTCCTGTGGGTCCACTTTATAAAAGTAGAAGAGTACAGGATGGATTTACCAACATTATCATTTAGGGATTTCTAAATATGTAAAGTGATATAATTTTGAAAATATTTATTATAAAATGACCAGCATCAGTTTATATATCAAGACAATTGTAAATTCTTATGGGAGATTTGTTATTGAGTTATTCTGTGTGGTCTTTTATGCTGAATTGTATCAGTGAGGCTATAGTCTTCTATAATCTAATAATCATCAACACTTTCATTACTACCACCAAAATCCAAAATGCTAATAGATCTCAGTGGTCCAGTCTCTGTGCCCTCTTTGCTGCTTTCTGAATATACCAAGCATATTTCTTGGCAGGACCTGTGCACTTGATGGCATGTCTACTTGTAAGACTTCCCTTGCCCTCCACAGCTCTCTGTTGAATGTTGTCTCTTCTGAAATGTCTGCTATGACTATCTTACTCATAGAAGATACACAACAGTGCACTTTCTTTTCCTGGCCTTGCTGTACTTTTCTATATAGTATTTTTTCCATTGGCATATCTTACACTTATTTAGGTTTTGCTGGTCTTACTAAAATGTTAACTCCATGCCGACATATTTTGTTTCTACTATAGCACCAGAGCTTAAAGAATAGTTGGTGCGCACTAGGAGTTCTAACCTGTGAACACTGTTGAACTTATACCAGCTAATCATAATGAAGTCAATGATGAACTCAACCATCCTTTGCAAACATACTTAAATTACAGCAGTTTCATCCAGCATGCATTTAATAAACTGTCTTTATTAAAATAACATTTATTATCTCAAAGTTGTAAGGCAAGAGACTTTGGAATTATTAATATTGATCTTTCAATGTCATAAGAAAAGACTTAGCAAACAGACAAACCCTGCTTCATGATGATAAGAAACAGAAAATGTAGATTCACATATAATAATGACTTGTATGTAAATATTTCCTGATCTTCTTTGTTATCTAAACATGTTTGATTTTAATTTAGAGCTTTTTTGCATTCTCAAATGCACTTTTATACTTTAAAGATCCTTGCTTCTAAAGCTTATAGTTCTTCTAAATTTAATTTTCATCAATGCTATCTTGAAAATAGTTAATGGTTTGTGGAACACTACTTTGTCATATTATATGTCTTGATGCAAAAATAAATATTGTTGTAAAGAAGAAAACATAAGTTTGGGTATCCATTTCATGATATATTATTATCACCAAATTACCTTTCTCTTTCCTCCTACTAGTAAAGTAGGCAATTATGTGATCAACATCTTCTTTTTTATTAATCTGCTCTGTTCATAGAAATCAAGGCTTATTAATTGTTCTTCTCAACCATTTCTCATTATAAAGTAGGTGAGAAACATAAGGTTTATATTGATATCAAATTTAAACTTTTTAGTTCCTAATATTAATTTTAGAAAAGAGAATTATAAAACCATCACAAAATGGCAAAATGCATCCTCTATCAACTTCAACTCTCATTGAACATTCTGATGAGTTTATTATCTTATTGGCCTCTGTGTGAAAAGTTACCTTTGTCACAATTGCATATATACAAAAATATAAATGCTTTGAGTATATACTTTACATGTATTTAGCTGAGGGATAATCTATGTCTATGCCAAAGTAAACTATTTTCCAAGTTATTATTATGTCTGCTCAGTATGAGATGAGCCTGATTAAATTTTATCCAGAAGTCACATGAATATTTTGAACTTTTCAACTTTGTAAAAATATTGGCAACTCTTTTCTTGGAGTAAGAATCTAATGTGGTGATTTCAGTTTTAAAGAATTACTAATGCATCACAATTTCACATTTTCTCTACATTGCCTACAATTGACAAACAGAAGGAGGAATAAAATTGCTGATTGCATTACTAGGGCACATTTACTCCTGCATTTCAGAAGAAATTTAAGTGTGTGGACTAATTTTTAAACATATTTATTGAAGTAAAGAGATTCAAATTTATAAAATTTCAAGAACATATATTTTTGGTTCTTTGTCTACTTTTAAGAAAGCAATCCCTTTTGGAAATAAAGATAAACGATAGTGGCGTGAGTGGTGAGACAGAGACTTCATCCTAAAACCACATATAATATGAAAATATAATTGATATAACTAATCCTGAAAGAGCTACAGGAAAGAAGGCTGTGCCAGACTGCATAAACCTGGAGGAAAGAACAGACCTCATGGGATAAGGGTACCATACCAAACCATGACCTGGCAGGAGTAAAGCCCTTCCCCCACCCCAGCTCACTGACAGGAGGAAGAGAAGAGGAGCAGGGAGGGGAGTGGAGGCCTGGGACCGCTGAACACCTAGCCAGGGAGATCAGCTCTGGGAGCATGAACCTACATTGCATGGTGCTCTGGTGATTAGTGGTGTTGGAAAGCTAAGACAGGCAGAATAACTGGAGAGACTGAGATTTCAGCTGCCTGTAGAAAACTGGGATCCATATCTGGATGCTCTGGATGGGCAGTCTGAGAGACTTCCTTAAAGCAAAAGGACTACTAAAGGGGCAGGGATTACACAGAGTTTACTGCTCAGGAAAAAGGACAGGTAGACAAAGTTGTCTGGGTGCACTCTGCCCAGCAGGTTGGGAACTTTCAGGATCTTCAGGTGCTCCATCCCCCTGGTTGGCTACACAGCTCCAAGAGCCCCCACCATTATACACAGCCTGCTGTACCTTCCACCCAGGAAGCCTTCACTTGGCTTGCAAACCGACAAAGCCTGCTCTGGTATCAGGCAAGCTAGAGGGAAGCCCCACCTACAGCAGCTACACATGCAAAGCATAGAGGCATATACCTGTGTGTTTGGTCCACTGGTTCTCGCAGTGGAGAAAGGCATAGCAGCCTGGAAGCAGGAAACATCTCTTTCCTCCCCCCAGGTACCAACATCGCTCCCCTGAGACCCTGACATCACTCCAAGGGCTGAGCACTTCCAGAGAGTAGAGCTTCTGGGCACTAGAGAGAGCCATATACAAATACGAAATGTCAAAGTAACCTGATTCAAAGCAAAATCTCACAAGCACCAGAATAACACTCGAGTGAGACTGAACTAACAAACCTTCCAGAAAGAGAGTTCAAAATAAAGATCATAAACATGCTCCTGGAGGTACAGAAAAATCTTCAAGAACTCAGGAATGAATTCAGGATGGAGATCCAATTGTTGAGGAACAAAATGGAGGGTTTTAAAAGCAGATTAGATACAGTGGAGGAGATGATAAATGAAATAGAAATTAAAGAAGAGGAATACAAAAAGCTGAGTCACAGAGAAGAAAGGATCTCTAGGAATGGAAGTATGCTGAGAAAACTGTGTGACCAATCAAAATGGAACAATATTTGTATTATAGAGGTACAAGAAGAGAGAGAAAAAGGGACAGAAGGTTTCTTTGAGAAAGTAATTGCTGAAAAGGAGATGGTCTCTCAGGCCATGGAGGTACGCAGATCTCCCAACACAGGGAACCCAAGGAAGACAAAACCAAGACATATAATAAGTAAAATGGCAGAGATCAAGGATAAGTACAGACTATTAAAAGCAACAGAGTGAGAAAAAAGACCTCATACAAAGGAAAACCCATCAGGCTCTCATCAGACTTCTCAGCAGAAAACTTATAGGCCAGAAGGGAGTGGTGTGATATATTTAATGGATGAAGCAGAAGGTCCTTGAACTAAGAATACTCTATCCAGGAAGATCATCATTTAAATTTGATGGAGGGATGAAACAATTCCCATATAAGCAAAAGCTGATAGAATTTACCTCCCACAAACCATCTCTACAGTGTACTTTGGAGGGACTTCTATAGATGGAAGTGTTCCTAAGGGTAAATAGCTGTCACCAGGGGTAACAAAATCACCCTAAAGAAAATAGAACAGTTAATTACTAAGTAAATGCAAAATTAACTCAACTAATGCCAAAGTGTACAGAATATGATACCTAATATATAGAGAATGGAGGAGGAAGAAAAAGAAGGTGAAAAAAAAAACCTTTAGATTTTATTTGTAATAGCATACCAAGTGAATTAAGTTGGAGTATTGGATAGTAAGGAGGTTACCCTTGAATCTAAGGTAACCATGAATCTAAAGCCTTCAATGGCAATAAGTACATACGTACAGATAATCACCCTAAATGTAAATGGTCTGAATGTACCCATGAAAAGACATAGAGTCACTGAATGGATAAAAAAAACCAGACCCAACTATATGCTGCCCACAAGAGACTCACTTCAAACCCAAAGACATACACAGACTGAAAGTGAAGGTATGGAAAAAAGTATTTCATTCCACTAATAGGGAGATAAAAGCAGCAGTTGAAGTACTAGTGTAAGACAAAATAGACTTTTAAACAAAGAAAGTCACAAAAGACAAAAAAGGACATTACATAATTATTAAGGGATCAATCCAACAAGAGCATATAAACATTATAAATATCTATGCACCCAACATAGGAGCACCAACATATGTGAAACACTAACATAATTAAAAGGGAAAATAGAATGCAATGCATTCATTCTAGGAGACTTCAACACTCCACTCACTCCAAAGGACAGATCCACCAGACAGAAAATAAGTAAGGACAAGGAGGCACTGAACAACACATTACAACAGATGGACCTAACAGACATCTGCAAAAGCAGCAGGATACACATTTTTCTCAAGTGTATATATGGAACATTTTCCAGAATAGACCACAACTATGCCACAAAAAGATCCTCAATAAATTCAAAAAGATTGAAATTGTACCAACCAACTTCTCAGACCACAAAAGTATGAAAGTAGAAATAAATTATGCAAAGAAAATGGAAAATCCCACAAACACATGGAGGCTTAACAACATGCTCCTAAATAACCAATGGATCAATCACCAATAAAAAAAGAGATCAAGCAATATATAGAGACAAATGACAGCAATAATTCAATACCACAAAATCTGTGAGACGCAGCAAAGGCTGTGCTAAGAAGGATGCATACTGCAATACAGGCCTACCTCAGGAAGGAAGAACATTCCCATAGAACAATGTAAATGCACAATTAACAAAACTAGTAAAAGAAGAACAGATGAGGCCTAAAGTCAGTAGAAGGAGGGAAATAGTAAAGATTAGACCATAAATAAATAAAATCAAGAAGAATAAAACAGTAGAAAGAATCAATGAAAGCAAGAGGTGGTTCTTTGAGAAAATTAAAAAAGTAGATAAAATAGATAAACCCCTAGCCAGACTCATCAAGAAAAAAAGAGAGCCTGCACACATGAACAGAATCAGAAACGAGTAAGGAAAAATCAGTACAAATACCACAGAAATACAAAGAATTATGAGAGAATACTATAAAAATTACATGCTAAAAAACCAGAAAACCTAGAAGAAATGGACATCTTTCTAGAAAAATACAATCTTCCAAGGATGACTCAGGAAGAAACAAAAAATCTGAATAGACCAATTAACAGCAAGGAAATTGAATTGTTAATAAAAAACAATCTAAGAACAAAATACCTGGTCTAGATGGTTTCAATGCAGAATTTTGTCAAACATTTAGTGAAGACCAATACCCATCCTCCTTAAAGTTTTCCAAAAAGTAGAAGAGGAGGGAATACTCCCAAACTCATTCTATGAGGCCAACATCACTCTAATACCAAAACCTGACAAGAACACCACAAAAAAGAAAATTACAGACCAATATCCCTGATGAACATAGAGCATAAATACTCCCCAAAACATTAGCAAACCAAATTCAAAAATACTTCAGAAACATCATCCATTATGATCAAGTAGGATTTATTCCAGGGATGCAAGAATGGTACAACATTCGAAAATCCATCAACATCAACAAAAAGTAGGACAAAAACCACATGATCGTCTCCATAGATGCTGAAAAAGCATTTGACAAAATTCAACATCCATTCATGATAAAAACTCTCAATAAAATGGGTATAGAGGGAAAGTACCTCAACATAGAAAGGCCATATATGACAAACTCACAGCCAACATCATACGTAACAGCGAGAAGCTGAAAGCTTTTCCTTTAAGATTGGGAACAAGACAAGGGTGCTCACTCTACCCACTTTTATTTAAAATAGTTCTGGATGTCCTAGCCATGGCAGTCAGACAACACAAAGAAATAAAGGCATCCAGATTGGCAAGGAAGAAGTTAAACTGCCCCTGTTTGCAAATGACATAATAATTCAATAAAGCTGAAGGATATAAAATTAATACACAGAAATCTGTTTTGTTCCTATAAACTACTGATGAACTAGTAGAAAGAGAAATCAGGAAAATAATTCCATTCACAATTGCATCAAAAAGAATAAAATAGCTAGGAATAAACCTAACCAAGGAAGTGAATGACCTATATACCCTGAGAACTACAAGACACTCATGAGAAAAATTAGACACCAATAAACAGAAACACATCCCATGCCCATGGATAGGAAGAATTAATATTGTCAAAATGGCCATCCTGACTAAAGCAATCTACAGATTCAATAGAATCCAATAGCTATCAAAATTCCAAAAGCATTCTTCAATGAACTAGAGCAAATAGTTCTAAAATTCATATGGAACCACAAATGAGCCTGAATAGCCAAAGAAATACTGAGAAGGAAGAATAAAACTGGGGGCATTATGCTCCCTGACTTCAATCTCTACTACAAAGCCACGGTAATCAAAACAATTAGGTATTGGCACAAGAACAGGCCCATAGACCAATGGAACAAACTATAAAGCCCAGATATAAACCCAAGCATATATGGTCAATTAATATATGATAAAGGAGCCATGGACATACAATGGGGAAATGGCAGCCTCTTCGACAACTGGTGTTGGCAAACTGGACAGCTACATGCAAGAGAATGAAACTCGATTATTCTCAAACCCCATACACAAAAGTAATCTCAAAATGGATCCAAGACCTGAATGTAAGTCATGAAACCATAAAACTCTTAGAAGAAAACATAGGCAAAAATCTCTTGAATATAAATATGAACAACTTTTTCCTGAATGCATCACCTTGGTCAAAGAAAACAAAATAAAAAATGAACCAATGGGACTACATCATTCTACAAAACTTCTGTACAGCAAAGGACACCATCAGCAGAACAAAAAGTCATCCTACAGTATGGGAGAATATATTTGTAAATGACATATCCGACAAGGGGTTATCATCCAAAGTATATAAAGAACTCACACACCTCCACACCCTAAAAGCAAATAACCCTATTAAAAAATGGGTGGAGAATCTGAACAGACAATTCTCCAAAGAAGAAATTCAGATGGCCATCAGGCACATAATAAGATGCTCCACATCACTAATTATCAGGGAAATGCAAATTAAAACCACAATGGGATATCACCTCACAGCAGTTAGGATGGCCAATGTAGAAAAGACTAAGAATAACAAATGCTGGTGAGGATGCCGAGAAAGGGGAACCCTTCTTCACTGCTGGTGTGAATGTAAACTAGTTCAACCATTGTGGAAGAAATATGGAAGTTCCTCAAAAGGTTAAAAGTAGAAATACCATTTGACCTGGGAATTCCACTCTTAGGAATTTACCCAAAGAATATAATTTCTCATATTCAAAAAGACATGTGCACCCCTATGTTTATCACAGCACTATTTACAATAGCCAAGATATGGAAGCAACCTAAGTATCCATCAGTAGATGAATGGATAAAGAAGAGGTGGTACATACACACAAAGGAATATTATTTAGCCATAAAAAGAAAAGAAATCCTACCATTTACAACAACATGGATGAAACTAGAGGGTATTATGCTCAGTGAAATTAGTCAGGCAGAGAAAGACAAGTACCAATGATTTCTCTCATCTGTGGAGTATAACAATGAAACAAAACTGAAGGAACAAAACAGCAACAGACTCACAGACGCCAAGAAGGGACTAGTGGTTACCAAAGGGGAGGTTCGTGGATGGGTGGGTATGGAGGGAGAAGGGGATTGAGGGGTATCAAGATTGGCACACATGGTGTGGAGGGATCATGCAGAAGGTAGTGTAGCATAAAGAAGGTAAATAGTGACTCTGTGGCATCTTAGTATACTGCTGGGCAGTGACTGCAATAGGGTATGGGGGGGACACTGTAATATGGGTGAATGTAATGTTGTGGGTAGTTGGGTACTATGCAAATCACCACACCCAGTTCATGTTGAAAGTTAACAAAACGGAGTTTTTATTAGCCAGCTGGTAACTGCTCCGGAGAGCAATTGTCTCAGAGCAGCCCCGAGCTCTGTTATGTATAGCTTTATAAAGCCTAAAACCACATCCTGGTTGGACTGGTTCTCATCTGTCTTGGCTCCAGTTTAGATCTGTTTTTCAGTGCTTTAGAGAGTGGACATCCTGTTGGACTAGAACTCAAGACGAACAAGGGCAGGTGGGTTCTGTGAAGCAGTTACACAGAAGCTGAAATAGTGTAGTTAGGGTTGTTTTTCTCAAGAAGTTGGTACGGCCTCCAGGATGTGAGGACCTAGTTAACAGCTTTACTCAATCTTGCCTTTGCACTTTTTAGCCTTTCTTGTTCAGTTTGATTTCTTTGCTACCATAGTAGTAACCACATTGTTTTTCATGTGAAACCTTCATAAGAGTGTATATCAATAATACTTTAACAAAAAAATGTCAGATGTGCACTGAGTCTATTCATTTGTGATTATTTTAAGTGACAAATCCTTTACAGAGCTACTGTGATGCTTATACTTGATAAGCATCTTGAAAAACATGTTTTTGCCACTAAACTGTGTTTTAGGTTCATGTTTCATTTCTTGTCTATTTGGACACATTTAAGAAAATATTCTTCCTTAAGGGGAATAGCTATATTTCTGAAAATTATCCTGTATTAAATGTCATGTTTTAGAATCAGATGAAAGTTTTATATCACTTGTGCATCTTTGTCAATGTTTTCAATTTCTACCAACTACCAGTGTTGAACTTAGGTTTGCACACTCGAAGTTCTATCCCTAAGGTCCTATAGAATATATCGTATATTACATGGAAATGTTCCTCCTCAACACTTTCACTGCGATTGATTTGAAAGTAAAAAAAAAAATTTATTTCTAATTCTGCCTTAAATATTTCAGTGAGTTCCATGAAAATATTTGTAGCCTAGGGCCATTTATAGGCCTGTTAACTTGATTAATGAGTTATTAAAATGTGTGTAATGACTAGACAGGACTTTCAAAAAAAACATCATTTATATGTGTTGAGCACACAACGTTTGGTTTTAGTTTCATACAATAAAGAGAAAGTTCTCCAGTTATAATCTCCTCCACAGTCACACCCAGCTCCTGAAAGACATTCTAAGAAACTAAGAATGTCTCTCTTCCTTACCCATACAATGCTCTTTGATTCTCCTAAAGCTGTTTATAATCTTATGTAGATCAATGATTTAGTAGTCATGGTAGTTAAAAGTTCATTGTAATATCTCTACAGAATAATAGGTACATATTTCCAGTATAATTAACTATATTTTCCTTAAGTTTACATGTACATGTACATATATACATATACATATATATATATTTATTAAATGCATACTTTTCCATGATATATCTTTTGGATAGAAAATAATGAATCCACTTTTCAAAAATTCTACTAAAATGTTATTAGAAATGCAGGAGGTTTATAATCATCTAATTAATTGATAAAGAAAGAACATTTCCTGTCCATTCTGGCAAATCTTTCCTTGGGGGCAATCACTTCCCGTGAGTTGATGTCCGCCTGACTGCTCGTCACCTGAGTAAACGCTCTCATTAGGGGAAGTCTCACTGCTCAGTCCACCTGTTATTCATTAGAGCCTGTAAAGTAATCACCACAACACACTGTGCAAGGGCCACTTCTTTGTCATCTGTGTGGGAGTTCCTGGAGTAAATGAGGCACAAGTGATCACCCTCTTGTCCTCTCACGCCTTGTGCTTTGGCTAATGCTTACCAATATGGACTTTCTGAAATATGCCTTTGTACTGTACATACTGTTTGGGGATGGGGTCCACTTTTTCTCTGTATCTAATCTGTTTTAAATTTAAAAATTTTAAGATGTTTCAGTTTAAATTTTGAGATTTATGTAAGAAATCTGGACTTAAGATACGATGAGGAATTTATATTTTAATTTTTTTCTCAATGCGTTCAGTAAACATTTCTTGATCACCTAAAATGTGCCATGCACTGTTTGAGATCACTGTGACCGTCAGGGAATTCATCTGACTTAATGGTGGAGGAAAAAGGAGGAGGCAATTATGACTCTGATGTTTGAAATGTACTGACAGTGTTGATAACCACTGAGGAAAACAGCTTGTTTGGAGGGGTGAAACAAAGAAACTATGTTCAGTTTTGAGGTTTATCTTGAAATGGCATAAGGTCACATATGTGGAAATGAAAATTAAGTAAATGATGGGTGGTAGTTATATGTATTTGTGGCTCATCATATAATATATGGAAGTACTCATATTTATTATTTTCCATATCCCAACACCATTCACTTCTTTTTACCTCTATTAAATATTTTAATGTTCACCAAAATCCTGTAGGGTTTTATTGTCATCTCAATTTTCCAGGTGTGGTAATTAAGGCACAAATTGTGCCAATTCCTCACATTTACAAAGTTAATGTATGTTGGACTAGATTTGAATTTAGAAAGTCCAGTTCCATGGCCCACAATTTTACCTAAACCTACACATAAACTCTTTAGCAAGAACAAGATGCTTTAGAATTCTATTCTTTATAGTTTAATTTTCTTGGAATAAACTACTGGAGCAGTTGTTTTCATAAATATTTTTAGCATTTGACTTCTGCTTAAAATCTTTTTCAAAACTAATAATTATATGGCAGAAAAATATCTGGATTGCAGAGTATTTTAGAATGAAGGCTTTGGGTATTTTGCTTGAGTTTCAAAGGAAACAGACCCAGGTTGCCTATCTATGGATGTTCTGATTTCTGGTGAAATATCCATCTAACCATCTAACTGTTGGGCTTATCAGTGGACCAGGGGCTCATGCTGATCATGGCTGCCAAGCTATAGATGAGTGGTGGGGTAGAATAAGAACTGGGCTGGTTATTTGAAAAAATACCCAAAAGTAAGAAATAGAGTTATTGAAGCTACTTAAATATTGAAGCTACTCAGTTGCAGTACATAGCTAGTGGGTGGTCTAGCCAGATCGTTTTTATGTCCACCTTTTCTATAGATGTCTCCATGTTGGCAGGGGTACACAGTACAGAAATAGATCTTGGAAGGCTAGGTAGCATAGTGTAATGTTAACCTCAAGATAACTAGCCTACCAGGTCTAGGATGTAGGCTGTGCTAATTAGTATTCTCTGCTTGGAAATTGTATTCTACAATGTTTAGCTTCAGACCAGCTGATTTCTTGAATGGAAGAGAGGTAAATTTGTAAGATGTTCACAACCACTTTTCAACATGCATTGACACTGGAGAGATTGATTTACAGCAAGAGAAAAAAAGTAATAAATACAATAAAAAGTGTAAGCAAGAAATAAAAAACAAGTCATTCTTGGGTTTTTATTTTTCATTAATTTCTGTCACTACCAGAATATCCACCTTGGCTGCACTGTTTCTTTCCCTTACATTATGTACACCTCTATACTTTTATTCTTTTCTTTTTTTGAAAAACTTAGAATTGATTTCTATTACTTCAGATGAAGATGCCCAACTCTTACCTCAATACTGTTAGGAAATAACAAGCTGATCAAGATTGGATATATCAGAAATAAAGCTTGAAATGTGTATTTTGAAGCTGTCAGAAAGGTCAAACTCCTATATTCTTTGGGAAATAGTAAACAAAGCAGAACTATAAAGAGTAACGTTTATGTAAAACATTTATAGAAATTAAAATTCTAAAAGAACTAGAGTCTATCCTGAAGTTAGTAAACATTGAATTATTAAAATTAAATTCTTCTTCTCTGCATTGAAAATATCCTGAAACTGCATCCATACTCTGTAGTAGGCAAGGGAATAAATGATGGAATAACTCCTGTTAGCCAACAATCACTAAGCAGAATCAGAAAAAGTGTAAGCCAAGAGTTGGAGAGATGTATTTTACATGTTGTTTTATATGCACACTGAGATATTACAGGACTAACATGCATTTGAATCAAAGCAAAGGAGATGGACAGAAAATATCTGCTATTTTGACCCTTACTTGATAATATCTGACACCATGACATAGTGTCAGGTTATTATCCATGACCTCAAATTGTCAAATGGATTAATATCTGTGATTGATGTTGGAGTGAGTTTGTGAAATCAATTGAAAAATCTTAAATTGAGGTTTAGTGAATGGCAGAAACTTTTGGTTACAATTTTGACTTTGTATTAAAAAGAAGTTGCAAAACAATTGCAAAAACAATACAAAAGTTGCAATTAAATTTTTTTAAATAAAGGAAATTTGAATCAATTTATGTGTATGTGTGTTTGTGTGTATTATGTATATATGTAGGCATGCATATTGCTTGGAATAGTGACTCACAACAGTATTTCAATGGTCACACATTTCAAAGAATCTATCTAGCAAAGAAGGGATACTGTTGAGTTGTAAGTAAAATATACTTGTAAGCAGAACCCTGATATTTAGTGAAACCAAAATGATAAGTAGCCAATTTTCTTGGTATGATGAGAAGCTCAATTTGATTAGTCCAAGATGTACTTGGGTGGTTTTGAGAAAAAGGATGATGTCTGGATAATGAGCTGCTTGTTCCATTAACCAGGATAATTTTGCTTGAATAATTTTGCTTCTCAAAATGAGAGGGTAGAGAAGTCTGGAAGTTCTACATATGAAAAAATTTTGGCCCAGCTCCCAAACTCGACCTGCGTTTGGTTGAGTAATTGGTGAAAAATCCATCCTCTCTGAATGCCACAGGAATAATCATAATTAAGCAAATGGAAGGGAAAGTTCTCCAAAGAAGAGAGCAGCTATACCAATTTGCACCCATTTGGAGATTTCAATTTAGATTTAGACACTTAAGTGGAAGGATTAGAGGCAAGTGCTAAGCTATGGATCACTTTCCCTTAGCTGAAACTTTAATTTCTGAAGTTGTTACTGTGAGTCACAGAAAACATCTCTTTCTTTTAGTTATGTAAGCATTTCTGAAGACTTCCCCTACCCAAGAGGAGCTCTGAAGAACACAGTGTTTCCTACACTGAATATTTTAGAGGTGGAGTAAAGGACACTGAAAGTGGGGCTATCACCAGGAATAGAAGAGTGAAAGAATTAGACTGATATACAGACCTACACATTTACTCCTGGCATCCTTCGTGCGTGTTATAGCTGATTCCAGTGTGAAAACCACTATGAGGGAAGAGTTTGAAGGATGTAATCAGATATTACAGCTAAATATGTTTTTTCTCTAACATTCATTTTATCAAATAATTTGAGTATCACAGTGTTTGCTGAGACTAAGGCAAAAATTTTACTAGGAGAGTGGAAAATAAGGTGTGGAAAAAAGTGAACCTAAGCAGGAAACAAAAAACTGTTATTGCATGTATATCTGTACTGTCATTGCAGATTTTTACTTTAGGGATATAATTATGCTTTTGCTGTAACAATGCATATTAGACATCTAGATAGAAAAGAAAAAGTCCAGGAAAAATTTACATGTAAGAGACATAAGGAAAGAAAAGCAATACATCAAAGAAATAAAATGATGGGGACTTTCCTTAGCTTTGGCTCTGAATGCCACTGAAATCAGTTAGGCTGTTGAAGGCCAATATTCTGCAGTAGAAAATAACTGAATGGCATGTGAGAAGATAGTAAAGGAGAGGAACTGTGGTGAGAGAGTTACAAGTATGAGTCACAGGGAGCCTAGTTTATGTGAATATTTAGCACTAGACTTACTGCAAACAGCTAGCACCCTTGAGAATTTTGGTCTAATTAGAAAAATGATCAAAGCAGATTTGCAGAAGCTGGTGTCATACTAAATCTCCACACCAGCTCTGCTTCACTCTCACACTGTACAGAAGATGAAAAAGCACAAGGAGAGGCCACAGTTTGGAAGAAAGGATGCTGACTGATCTTGGCTTTGGATTTCGTGTGGGGCTCTATGATCTGTGGGTGATGGAACCCAGCCTGTGTGATTGGCCATCATGGCCAGGTGATGCTGACAGCACTTCATGACGCATCTGCATGTACCAAAATGTCATGTTCTGTGATTCTTTGATAATATTGAAATGACTCTGAATGATGAAATAAATGATCAGTTAAGGAAGAAATGTATGTTTCCAAAATGTAATTCATTTATGCATTGTACCAGCAATACATTAGTAATAAATAGTGATCTTCATTTTAAATGGTAATCAGAGCTATTTTTAATTCATAAGGAAATAGATCATTCGTTTATGTTCATTATATTATCAGGGCTTACAGGTCTACAAACATATTTGAGAGTATATAAAGGTTATTTAATGCGTGTGAGTAATTAAAAATAAAAAGAATATAAAATCAAGGAAAACAATGTAAAGAAAAATTTTAGGTTGAAAAATGAATATGGAGAAAATAGTTAATTGTATGCTATGTGAAAGTGAAGAACATAAATTAAAATGTGTCCAAGAGCAGCTTTGAGAAAGGTATGTAATTTCTATTGAGGAAAAGATTTGAAGAGACTCACAGGAAAAGAAGAAATAAATCATGTCACTATTACCTTTTGTTTTCAAAACACTTTCTTTTTCAATCATTTTGGTTAATTCAAGATTACACTTTAAAAATTTTTCTTTTGTAGAAACATAAACCCCCTTGAAGTCAGTCTAAATATTTACCTTGGTCTATTCAAATGGATGATTTTGGTGATTTTTCTCAGGAAGTAGAAATGGATTTGCTATATATTTCTATACAAAATTCACATATTTTGTTTGAATTTTAATAGAAAAAGAAAGAGGTTTTAAAGTTTTATGTAGAAATGTAAAATCAGGACTGGGGAAATAATACTCTTAATATAATTTTATAAGTAACTTCTTCAATTATAATTAAGATCTTGATTAAATCCATATTAAATTATTAATAGTCATCTTCAACAAGAAATTTCACATTTTCTAGAAATGATGGTAGTGATTTTTTCCAAAAGAAACTGGATCTAAAAGTATCTTCAATTTTATTTTGTAATGAGGAGGTATAAATTACCTATATAGTAAAATTCATCACAATACAATTATTTTTTCATAATAATATACAATGTTTCTTAGAACTATCTTTGTTTTGTGGTAAAGAATAAGGCTGATTTAGTAATATCTTTCCGAATTTTCTGTAGAAGAAAATAAAAGCATTATTGAATCAAAATTGTTTTTCAAAACTATCTTTTTCCCACAAGTAATTGGATTAAATCTTTGAAAACGACTGAACCTAAAATCACAACTATTCCAAAAATGTGAACTTAAAATATGATTGTTTGTTTAGGAGTCTATGTTCTCCTGAATATAGGTAATCAAACTCATAAAATATTAATGTATGATAGGATATTCAGATTCCAAAGTTCTGAATATTTCATAGAATCATTTATGAAATTCCCACATTTACATGAATAGAATGTGATCAAATTAATTTTATAATCTAGTTAAAATGTGATTGATGAAATGGTAATATGATGTGAAATCAGCATTTTCATACTGGTAATATTGTATATCAGTCATTATCCAATCTCCATACTTAATAACATTAAATTTTTGAAGTCTGAAGTTTGGGTCTGGATTGGAGTTTAGGTCATCTTTTAATATGGCACACAGGGAGCAGACATCTTTTTAAAATATCACATAATATTTGAAGAAGTGAAGGATAAGCCATGGGATAGTAGTACGGCACCGAGAATACAGCAAATGATCTGGTAACATCTTCCTGTGATGACAGACAGTAGCTGCACTAGTGGGGGGGGAGGATTTAGTAATATAGGTAACTGTCGAACCACTGTGTTGTATACTTGAAACTAATGTAAGACTATATATCAATTAAACCAAAGAAAACCAAACATTCAGGAAAAAATAATGGAATGGACAAACTTACACAGCCAAGAGGAGCTACAGAAAACATGACAATTTAATGTAATATGGTATCCTTGATGGGTTCCTATAACAGAAAAAATATTAGTAAAAATAAAGGAAATCTGAGTAAAGTAATGGGGCTTTTGTTAATAATAATATACCAACATTGGTTCATGTGTGAAAACACACCATACTAAAGTAAGATGTTAATAACTGGAAATATACGGAAACTCTACTATTCTTGCAACTTTTCCATAAGTTGAAATCTATTCTAAAAAGAATTTACTAAAAAATGTTTCCTAAAAAATTAAAATGTAATGGGCAGATTAAGTAGAAGAACTACATAGTATAGCCCTAACTGAAGGATAACTAGCTAAAATATAACTAATAATTAATAATGAATCTGAAGACAGATCTAGGAGTTTTATAGCAAAGAGATTGAAAAATTGAAACATTATATTGGAGGGTATAATTAACAGTTTCTGAAATAATTTTTAACTAACTCATTCTTTCAATAAATTTTAATGTTTTCTGGATTTTTTTATCAATAAATTTTAATGTTTTCTGGATTTTTTATAGGCATAAAGGATATAAATTTGAAAAAAAAAATTCTCACCTTCTACAAGTTCACTTTAAAAATTGTGATAGTAGAATATAAATAATACATTTCATAAGATATATTTTTTTTTTCTTTTTTTTTTTTATCGGCCCTGGGTCCGAGGATTAGGCTTCTGGGCCTGTTTGTCTGCGTAGCTCTCATGTTTCCATTGGACATGTATCTCCACCATCTAGTCCCACTCACCAAAGTATCCCCAACAATCTCTGATGTCCACATTGCAGTCTGCATGGGACATAGCTGGTTTCTCATTCACTGACACCTTGCCTTACATGGAGTGCTCTAAAGCTTGACAAGAGTGGTTGCATAAATTGCAGACCACCACCATTCTGCATTCTCTCTTTAACTCCTGTTATCGGTTTAGTCCTTGTAGGGATTTATAGTGGGAATTTGATGTCCAATTGCTCTGGTCCATGTACTGAGCAGGCTACCCTTCTTCCACTGAATTTTTTTTATGCCTTTATCAAAAATCAGTTGGCCTTACTTGTATGGGTCTATGCCTAGGTTCGCAATTACGTTCCACTGAACTACGTGTCTAGCCTTCTGTCAATACCAAACTGTCTTGATTATTATAGCTAAATAGTAGGTCTTTTTTTTAAGATAATTATTTTACATTGAAGAGTAGTTGACACACAGTATTACATTAGTTTCAGGTGTACAACACAGTGATTCAACATTTATGTACATGATAATTCTAGGTACCAGCTATCACCATACCAAGTTGTTACAATATTTTGACTACATTCCTTATACTATACATTACATCCCGGTTACTTATTTATTTTACAATTGGAAGTGTGTACTTTTTTTTGTGTGTGTGTGAGGGCATCTCTCCTATTTATTGATCAAATGGTTGTTAACAACAATAAAATTCTGTATAGGGGAGCCAATGCTCAATGCACAATCCTTAATCCAGCCCAAGCCTAATTTTCATCAGTCTCCAATCTTCTGAAGCATAACGAACAAGTTCTTACATGGAGAACAAATTCTTACATAGTGAATAAGTTACATGGTGAACAGTACAAGGGCAGTCATCACAGAAACTTTCAGTTTTTATCATGCATTATGAACTATAAACAGTCAGTTCATATATGAATATTCATTTGATTATTATACTTGATTTATATGTGGATACCACATTTCTCTCTTTATTATTATTTTTAATAAAATGCTGAAGTGGTAGGTAGATGCAAGATAAAGGTAGAAAACATAGTTTAGTGTTGTAAGAGAGCAAATGTAGATGATCAGGTGTGTGCCTGTAGACTATGTGTTAATCCAAGCTAGACAAAGGCAATAAAACATCCACAGATGCAGAAGATTTCTCTCAGTAAAGGGGGGGAGAGGTTCTAAGCCTCACCTCTGTTGATCCCCAATTTCTCACCCGATGGCCCCCCTGTGAGTGTGCCTGTCTTAGGTTGTTCCTCCCTTGAGGAATCTTGCCCGTCTCTGGATAACCAGTCATCTTTCGGGGCCATACAGGGAAATGTAAAGTTGGTAAGTGAGAGAGAAGCCTTATTGTTTGAAAAGGTTAGTTTTTTACTTCTTTGCATATTTATGCCCTGTGGCTTCTATGCCCAGCATTTGTCTTGAGGAATCTTTACCACTTGGAAGAATTGTGATACACAGCCCCCCACATGCATCCTAATCTTAATACACTCCTTCTTCTTCCCCCCCCTTATCCCTCCCTACCCACCCATCCTCCCCAGTCCCTTTCCCTTTGGTACCTGTTAGTCCATTCTTGAGTTCTGTGATTCTGCTGCTGTTTTGTTCCTTCAGTTTTTCTCTTATTCTTATAATCCACACCACACTACACCTGTAAATTCGATATGAGGCATGAATTCTATTTAGGGGTTGTAATTGGGAAGGAAGAAGAAAAGCTATAGAAGTAGCAGGTGGAAGAAAACATGGGAAGATTGATTATTTCTTTGACATATCTTCTGTAGAGTAACTTCAGCATGTATAGGTTTTAAACTACTAATTAAACTGTACACACACATTAACATAATAGGAGTACAGTTACATATCCAAAGCATACCTATAATTACCAGCCATCTCCAGTGAAACCAAGAAAACCAGTTAGGCACCTTAGATATTTGTGAAAACTTATCTATGATATGGTGGATATTGTCCAAGTGAACTTGAACAGTCTGAGAGAAATCAGACAAATTAAAACAACCCATTCCTGGGGACTGTTCACATCCCATATGTTCTTTTAACAGTAAATAGTCTGTAGTTGTAAGATTTTGGAGCACTACAATTTGCACTTCTCCTAATTCTTGGTTGAGTTCCAACAGTGTAGATCCAGTCAAATTTGTTGTTTTACTGTATGCACAGGCCAGCTTAGATATCTCCTTCTTCTTTCCCATGGCAAGTCCAGGAACCGGTGGGATGTGTGCATCTACACCTGTAGCAGTGTGTGGATCTTTGTTGGGGTTTTTTGATGATCATCTTCTGGCATGAGTCTTCCAGAGAGTGCTGATGTTGGAAGTTCTTTTTCATATCATATCTTAGTTCATTTTTGGGGTACCCAAATTAGGCTATGATCCTCTGTATAAACACAAACAAACCCTTTGCCTACACTTTTATATGCCCTTTATACTATTGTGTAGAACTCATTGGAGGTCACCACACAGGAACTGCTTTTTTTTTGTTATCATTAATCTACACTTACATGATGAATATTATGTTTACTAGGCTCTCCCCTATACCAGGTCCTCCCTATAAAACCCTTTACAGTCACTGTCCATCAGCATAGCAAAGTATTGTAGAATCACTACTTGTCTCTCTGTGTTGTACAGCTCTCCCCTTTCTCCCAGCCCCCCCATGTATCCTAATCTTAATACACTCCTTCTTCTTCCTCCCCTTATACCTCCCTACCCACCCATCCTTCCCAGTCCCTTTCCCTTTGGTACCTGTTAGTCCATTCTTGAGTTCTGTGATTCTGCTGCTGTTTTGTTCCTTCAGTTTTTCTCTTATTCTTATAATCCACAGATGAGTGAAATCATTTGGTATTTCTCTTTCTCCGCTTGGCTTATTTCACTGACCATAATACCCTCCAGCTCCATCCATGTTGCTGCAAATGGTAGGATTTGCCCTTTTCTTATGGCTGAGTAGTATTCCATTGTGTATATGTACCACATCTTCTTTATCCATTTATCTATCGATGGACATTTAGGTTGCTTCCAATTCTTGGCTATTGTAAATAGTGCTGTGATAAACATAGGGGTGCATCTGTCTTTTTCAAACTTGATTGCAGAATTCTTAGGGTAAATTCCTAGGAGTGGAATTCCTGGGTCAAATGGTAAGTCTATTTTGAGCTTTTTGAGGAACTTCCATACTGCTTTCCACAATAATACATTCCCACCAGCAGTGTAGGAGGGTTCCCCTTTCTCCACAGTCTCACCAACATTTGTTGTTGTTTGTCTTTTGGATGGCAGCCATCCTTACTGGTGTGAGGTGATACCACATTGTAGTTTTAATTTGCATTTCTTTGATAATAAGCGAAGTGGAGCATCTTTTCATGTGTCTGTTGGCTATTGTATTTCTTTTTTAGAGAACTATCTGTTCAGTTTCTCTGCCCATTTTTTAATTGGGTTATTTGTTTTTTGTTTCTTGAAGTGTGTGAGCTCTTTATATATTCTGGACATCAAGCCTTTATCAGATTTGTCATTTTTAAATATATTCTCCCATACTATAGGGTACCTTTTTGTTCTATTAATGGTGTCTTTTGCTGTACAGAAGCTTTTCATCTTAATACAGTCCCACTTGTTCATTTTGGCTCTTGTTTTCCTTGCCCAGGGAGATATGTTCAAGAAGAGGACACTCATGTTTATGTCTAAGAGGTTTTTGCCTATACTTTTTTCCAAGAGTTTAATGCTTTCATGACTTACATTCAGGTCTTTTATCCATTTTGAGTTTACTTTTGTATATGGGGTTAGGCAATGGTGCAGTTTCATTCTCCTACATGTAGCTGTCCAGTTTTGCCAGCTCCATCTGTTGAAGAGACTGTCATTTTGCCATTGTATGTACATGGCTCCTTTATCAAATATTAATTGACCATATATGTCTGGGTTAATGTCTGGATTCTCTAGTCTGTTCCATTGGTCTGTGGCTCTGTTCTTGTGCCAGTACCAAATTGTCTTGATTACTATGGCTTTATAGTAGAGCTTGAAGTTGGGGAGTGAGATCCCCCCTACTTTATTCTTCTTTCTCAGGATCGCTTTGGCTATTTGGGGTCTTTGGTGTTTCCATATGAATTTTTGAATGATTTGTTTCAGTTCATTGAAGTATGTTGCTGGTAGTTTCATAGGGATTGCATCAAATCTGTATATTGCTTTGGGCAAGATGGCCATTTTGACGATATTAATTCTTTCTAGCCACGAGCATGGGATGAGTTTCCATCTGTTAGTGTCCCCTTTAATTTCTCTTAAGAGTGACTTGTAGTTTTCAGAGTATAAGTCTTTCACTTCTTTGGTTAGGTTTATTCCTAGGTATTTTTTTTTTGATGCAATTGTGAATGGAGTTGTTTTCCTGATTTCTCTTTCTGTTGGTTCATTGTTAGTGTATAGGAAAGCTACAGATTTCTGTGTGTTGATTTTGTATCCTGCAACTTTGCTGTATTCCAATATCAGTTCTAGTAGTTTTGGGGTGGAGTCTTTAGTGTTTTTTATGTATAGTATCATGTCATCTGCAAATAGTGACAGTTTAACTTCTTCTTTATCAATCTGGATTCCTTGTATTTCTTTGTTTTGTCTGATTGCTGTGGCTAGGACCTCCAGTACTATGTTAAATAACAGTGGGGAGAGTGGGCATCCCCATCTAGTTCCCGATCTCAGAGGAAAAGCTCTCAGCTTCTCGCTGTTCAATATCATGTTGGCTGTAGGTTTATCATATATAGTCTTTATTATGTTGAGGTACTTGCCCTCTATTCCCATTTTGCTGAGAGTTTTTATCATGAATGGATGTTGAACTTTGTCAAATGCTTTTTCAGCATCTATGGAGATGATCATATCTTACTTTTTGTTGATGTGGTGGATAATGTTGATGGACTTTTGAATGTTGTACCATCCTTGCATCCCTGGGATGAATCCCACTTGGTCATGTTGTACAATCCTTTTGATGTATTTTTGAATTTGGTTTGCTAATATTTTGTTGAGTATTTTTGCATGTACATTCATCAGGGATATTGGTCTGTAGTTTTCTTTTTTGGTGGGGTCTTTGCCTGGTTTTGGTATTAGGGTGATATTAGCTTCATAGAATGAGTTTGGGAGTATCCTCTCCTCTTCTATTTTTTGGAAAACTTTAAGGAGAATGGGTATTATGTCTTCTCTGTATGTCTGATAAAATTCCGAGGTGAATCCATCTGGCCCGGGGATTTTGTTCTTTGGTAGTTTTTTGATTACCGCTTCAATTTCGTTGCTGGTATTTGGTCTGTTTAGATTTTCTGTTTCTTTCTGGGTCAGTCTTGGAAGGTTGTATTTTTCTAGGAAGCTGTACATTTCTCCTAGGTTTCCCAGTTTGTTAGCATAGAGGTTTTCATAGTAATCTTTAATAAGTCTCTGTATTTCTGTGGGGTCCATCGTGATTTTTCCTTTCTCATTTCTGATACTGTTGATTTGTGTTGACTCTCTTTTCCTCTTAATACATCTGGCTAGAGGCTTATCTATTTTGTTTATTTTCTCAAAGAACCAGCTCTTAGTTTCATTGATTTTTGCTATTGTTTTATTCTTCTCAATTTTATTTATTTCTTATCTGATCTTTATTATGTCCCTCCTTCTGCTTACCTTAGGCCTCATTTGTTCTTCTTTTTCCAATTTCAATAATTGTGACACTAGACCATTTATTTGGGATTGTTCTTCCTTTATTAAATATGCCTCGATTGCTATATACTTTCCTCTTAAGACTGCTTTTGCTGTGTCCCACAGTAGTTGGGGCTTAGTGTTGTTGTTGTCGTTTGTTTCCATATATTGCTGGATCTCCATTTTGATTTGGTCATTGATCCATTGATTATTTAGGAGCGTGTTGTTAAGCCTCCATGTGTTTGTGAGCCTTTTTGCTTTCTTTGTACAGTTTATTTCTAGTTTTATGCCTTTGTAATCTTAAAAGTTGGTTGGTAGGATTTCAATCTTTTGGAATTTACTAAGGCTCTTTTTGTGGCCTAGTATGTGATCTATTCTGGAGAATGTTCCATGTGCACTTGAGAAGAATGTGTATCCTGTTGCTTTTGGATGTAGAGTTCTGTAGATGTCTATTAGGTCCATCTGTTCTAGTGTGTTGTTCAGTGCCTCTGTATCCTTACTTATTTTCTGTCTGGTGGATCTGTCCTTTGGAGTAAGTGGTGTGTTGAAGTCTCCTAGAATGAATGCATTGCATTCTATTTCCTCCTTTAGTTCTGTTAGTGTTTGTTTCAGGTATATTGGTGCCCCTGTATTGGGTGCATATATATTTATAATGGTTATATCCTCTTGTTGGCCTGAGTCCTTTATCATTATGTAATGTCCTTCTTTGTCTTTTGTTACTTTCTTTATTTTGAAGTCTGTTTTGTCTTATACCAGAATTGCAGCACCTGCTTTATTCTCTCTGTTGTTTGCATGAAATATCTGTTCCCATCCCTTGACTTTAAGTCTGTGCATGTCTTTGGGTTTGAGGTGAATCTCTTGTAAGCAAAATATGGATGGGTCTTGCTTTTTTATTCATTCTATTACTCTGTGTCTTTTGATTGGTGCATTTAGTCAATTTACATTTAGGGTGATTATTGAGAGGTATGAACTTATTGCCATTGCAGGCTTTCAGTTTGTGGTTACCAAAGGTTCAGGGTTAGCTTCTTTATTATCTTACTGTCTAACTTAACTCGCTTGTTGAGCTATTATAAACGCAGTATGATGATTCTCTATTTCTCTCCCTTCTTATTCCTCCTCCTCCCTTCTTCATATGTTGGGTGTTTTTTTCTGTGCTCTTTTTAGGAGTGCTCCCATCTAGAGAAGTCCCTGTAGGATGCCCTGTAGAGGTGGTTTGTGGGAGGCAAATTCCCTCAACTTTTGCTTGTCTGGGAATTGTTTAATCCCTCCTTTATATTTAAATGATATTCGTGCTGGATACAGTAGTCTTGGTTCGAGGCCCTTCTGTTTCATTGCATTAAGTATATCATGCCATTCTCTTCTGGCCTTTAGGGCTTCTGGTGAGAAGTCTGATGATAGCCTGATGGGTTTTTCTTTGTAGGTAACCTTTTTTTTCTCTCTGGCCTCCTTTAATACTTTGTCCTTGTCTTTGATCTTTGCCATTTTAATTATTATGTGTCTTGGTGTTGCCCTCCTTGGATCCCTTGTCATGGGAGTTCTGTGTACCACCTCTGTGGTCTGAGAGGCCATTTCTTCCCCTAATTTAGGGAAGTTTATGGCAATTATTTCTTCAAAGACACTTTCTATCCCTTTCTCTCTCTCTTCTTCTGGTACCCCTATAATGTGGATATTGTTCCGTTTTGATTGGTCACTCAGCTCTCTTAGAATACTTTCATTCCTGGAGATCCTTTTATCTCTCTCTGCATCAGCTTCTCTGCATTCCTGTTCTCTGATTTCTAGTCCATTAATGGTCTCTTGCATCTCATCCATTCTGTTTTGAAGTCCTTCCAGAGCTTGTTTTATTTCTGTATTCTCCTTCCTTAGTTCTTGCATATTTCTGTGCAAGTCCATCAGCATGGTGATGACTTTTGTTTTGAATTCTTTTTCAGGAAGACTGGTTAAATTTATCTCCCCAGGTTCCTTCTCAGGGGAAGATGTAGCAGATGCCAAAGCTGTCTGGGTTAGTCTTGTCTGGATCATATTTTTTGCCTTTTCATGTTGACAGGTGCTATTGACTGTTGTCTGGGAGGGCCAAACTTTTCACTTGTTACTGGCCTTTCTTTACTGGGCCAACTGTGACCCCTAGTGGCTTGTGTTGGATAATTGCGTGTAGACTGGGTCTTTGTGTCTTGCCCGGCCGATATGGAGAAAAGTCCCTTTCTGAGGGCGTGGTCTGCTTTAGACTGCTTCTCTGCTTTCACAGCACCTGGAGGGGTAATGGATATTGGGGTTGTTTGGCTGTTTACCTCCATGAGGGGTCTCAGAGCTGTTGCCCAGGTGGTTAGTGCGCCTGGTTTTCCCTGTAATTTCCAGCCACTGGGCTGTGACCTTTGTTGTTTCCGTCCAGCTGTTATGTCCCTATTCCTTTAAGACTTTCAAAAGGCACTTGCTTTTCTTTGTCACAGGGGCATCAGCTTTGGAACCTGCTTAGAGGTCTTGCTGCCCTGTTTCCCTAGTTTCCAGCCCTCCATGCATACACTGTGTTTGCGCTCTGGTGTGGGTGCCTGGGACTGGGTGTTTAGCAGTCCTGGGCTCCATCTCCCTCCTCTGGGAACTGGGGTGAAGGGCCTCGGATCCCGCTGGGCCGGGGGTTGTATCTTACTCCTTTCACCAGGCACTGGGCTCTCTCACGTGTGGATGTAGTCTGGCTGTTGTCCTGTGTCTTCTGGTCTCTCTTTTAGGATTAGTTGTATTTGTTCTATTTTCAAAAATATGTATGTTTTTGGGAGGTGATTCCCACTGTCCTACTGACACCACCATGTTGGCTCCACCCATCTCATAAGATATTTAATAGAAATAATAATACATATTTATGTGAAAGATTTTAACTAAAACATTAAAGAAAACACATTTGAAAACTTCCCATTTGAACTAATGGCCTTAATACATGTAAGTGCCAGATCTTCTTATAGAGATCATTCATTTTTTAATAGATATATTGTCTCTGTCTTATAACTTATTTTAGAAAATGATTCTAAGAGCTTGATTAACTTAATACAGTTCATTTTCAGATGTGAATAATTTATAGCTATTTCACCAACTGGGCAGAGTTCATTAAGTTCTATTGATCTTGTGGTATAATTGTATATGTAATGATTAATACAAGAAGTTCAATTATCAGTTTTTAAACAAAGAACACTGCCATACATGTATTTCATAATTAAGAGACTGCTTTAGTACTTGTGTAGGTTTAAGTGATGAAAATAACCAGGTAATTGAGAAAAAGATATTGTTAGAAACTGTTCAGTAATAGAAAGTTGATAATTCAGTGAATGATGGTTGCCAACTATATTCTTATTTCTGTTTTGCTTCCAGAACAGAAAATATTTGCCAAGCTGATCTAAGTTTGTGCTGATTAATTTGATAAGATGCTGTATTTGGAATCAATTCCATAATATATTGGAAGAAAGAGAAACACAATCCTGGGGATTATTTATCCAAATGGAAACAATTAACACGGTCATGTAGATCACCTAACATATGGTGCTACCTAGTGAGAAATCATTTCTTTTTTCATATCTATTTAATTTATATGGACGTGTGCTTGGGAAAGAGAGAATGATGGGGAATTTGAAGATGAGCATTTCCCATAACAAAAAGGAATATGTTTTTTACTATTACGAGGAAAATTTTTATCAAGTAAACCATTGTTAATAAATTGTATAATATCCTAACAATTTTTTTGTTGTTCTTTTTGTATTTTCACATTCTAACTATAAATCACTTGATGTAAGGTTGAAAAGTTATACTTATTTAGTATCTTTACAACCTACGAAAAAATGTCTTTCATGAAGTAAGTGATCAATAACAATCTGAGTGAATGAAGAAAATAGCAAAGAAGGAATGAATAAATATATGAATGTTATGCAAATGATATATTTTGGCTTAAGTGAATAAATTGTTATAGGTTTAGAAACATGGAATGATTTATTCCACAAAGTAATTATCTTTCAAAATAAATTGAATATGAAAAAAAATATTTCAAACCTGAGACAATCATAACAATAATAGCTAACATTTATTGAATGCTGTCTATGTCCCACTTACTCTTCTAAAGACCATACACAATCAGATTTAATTCTGTGTATGAATCTATATGTAAAATTCAAATTTAATTTTGACTTATGCTATTATTATAATTTGTAGGTTCTCCATACACACAACTACATTTGTATATATCTCTTTCACTTCTAAGAGAATTTAGTTACTCTAATAATGATGTGTCACTATAGCCATCTAATACTCTGTCTCCTTCTTTATTATTTTAGTGTATATTGTGAAGATATTAAAACAGAAAGAACAGCTACCATCTACCAGGTATGCTTACCAAAAAAACATTTACTTTAAGCTGAAAGATTAAGATTTACAAAATGTTTTGCTTTAGATATTAAGATACTGGTAAGCTCTTCTTGTATTTCTCTTTGTGTGTGTTATAGTCAATACATAGGTGAAACTAAGATACACAGAGTTTTCCCACTTGAAAGATTTTCAAAGTAGTCTTCCATCTATTGGAACAGTTTAATGTTTGACCTGAAATCATTCAGAGCAATTAATTTTATTATGTAGACATTTCTTTCAGTTTGACCAGGACACTTTGTTCTTTGTTCTACACATTACTCTCCCAAGCCTTTCTTTCCAAAGTGATAGAACTGAGTAATTCTCTGTGTAGAAGATATGTATTGAAGGTGTCTTGTGCTTCTATAACTTTGGTTCAGCTCGTGAAAGGTAAAGCTACTTTTAGTCTGTTTTGGAAATATTCTTTACAGAATATTGTTCCATCTCTTCTCCATTTACACTGAAAAAGTAAGCATGTACCATAAAAGCATTCACTGTTCAGAAAGTAAATACATAGCAGTGTAAAATTACAAAGAAAATGTTTACATCTGTACTGGACAGAATGATCTTTCAGAAAAAAGTACTGTATTTTCTGGTAATTCCAATTTTCCTCCCCTTTCTATTTGTAAGACAAAATAGTTGGATGAAAAATATGCAATCTCCTACATCTGATGAAATGACTTAGGGGGAATAATTCTAGAGGAGATGTAGGGTGTGTGTGTGTGTGTGTGTGTTTGTGTGTGTGTGTATGTGTGTGTGTGTGTGTGTGTGTATAATGAAAAAGAGCTGGGAGTGACACTCTTAAGAATGCTGATTACAATGCAATGTATGTGGAACTTCCGTGCTTGTTCAGCTGTTTTGAGTTACAACCTTAAGTCCTATTACATCTCATGTAATAAGATGCCTAAGAAGAAAAAATTCTGAGTCCAAGAGGAAACATCATCTACTTCTCAACAGTTATATTTATGCTGATGAAGGCTTATTATGTTTTAAGGCCATTCTATCTTAGAATAAGAGAATGGATCTTGCTTCCATTTGTAAGTATCTGGCATAAATAAATACTTTATGTAATTGAACTTTATGAATGGAAAATGGAAAATGGAAATTGTCTGACATTAATTATTTAAGGAAATCCAAAATCTACTTACAATTTCTATGTATGTTTATATGTATGTATGTGCCTGAATCTTTATCTGCATCTAAATAAACATTTAACCCTGTCTTTCTACCTATTTATCTATTGCCACAACTTTTACATTGTAAAATCAAGTGGAAATTCTCTTAATCTTTTATCATTATAGTTAGATCAAGGCATTTAATTGCTCTGGAAGACCCTGAAATAATTACATATCCAAATAAATGAAACTTAACCAGAGTGAAACTCAAAATTTTTGGTCAATATTCTTTATCAAATATCTACTACATATTGGTAATTCTGTGGTTTAATGCTTTAGTTTTGATTATTTAATATATTGAATGGATATGTTAATCCATCAAAATGGCATTTGCTGAGCCTGATGAAGTAATATATCATTCCATTCATCCTTTGTCCCCTAGACAAATGTTCTTCCACTATGATTTTGAGTACACTGAAGATGGTTTTAAATATGATTTTTCAATAAACTAAATAAAGAAGTAATAGCACTGGGTACAGCATAGATCTTATCATCTCATTCAGCTTTTCTTCTCTTTGGTTTATTCAGCTTTTGTGGATTAAGGCTACCTCATGGGAATAGAAGCCTTAGGTTATATAAATAAATATCTACACAGGTTATTAAATTTAATTTGCTTTAGTGATTCCATCTTATGATATTTTCAGAAAGGAAGTTACGCTAACACGCATTATTATTACTTATAAATAATAACTAGTGTAATGTTTAGCATATATTAGGATGACAAATCAGAATCTGTCAAGATGTACAAATACATCAGGCAATTTTTTTAGTGATACTGAATAAAAATGCAGAGGCCTATATATGTTTTACAGCTGTTTTACATCTTTTTAAAAGATGCCTTATTTTGTTAGATCTTTCCTTAAACACCAGTATTTGTTTTTGAGTTTTAAATTTCATCAATGTAAACATCAAATAGAAATGAGAGCTCCTGATTTTGTGTCACAAGCCTTGTCCTCCTTTATCTTGTAATTCCTGGGGTTAGAAGATGCCTTGCAGAGCCAGCCCCCCTATGTCTCTGTCTGTCTCTAAGAGAGACATACTGCATATTGCAGGAGTTTTAAATGACTACAGATTCCACTGTACATAAATACACACACATACATGCACAACTACAATCTTTCATATGTTTACTCACTCACCAAGTAATCACATTAACTGTTTTACTTGTCCTTTCATTCTTTCAACCCTTCTCTCACTGTTACATCATATTCTGTTCTTTTCCTTTAACAAGGGGCTAGATAATGTAGAATCTCAAGTCATTTTCTCAGTGGAAATGAACTTATGACTGTCTTGCAATTTTCCAGGTAACTTTGGTTCTTATATTTTAAGTTAAATTTAAAAGAGAATTTAGTTGGACACTTAACATACTCAAGGGATAGATTAAGTATAAATCTAATGTAACTTAATCATCAAGCTTCCTAATGTTCAGGGCTTCCTTCCAAGACCCTGTGAATGGCCCTTAAAAAGTGTTCATATAGTCATATGTTTTTGTAAAATTTACAAAAGTAAGGCATTGTCATCTCAATCCATTATCTCTTTCCACTGTGAATTTCCTTCCTCACAATTTCCTTCCCATGGGTGAAGTTGAATTGGCCTTGAACATTTGGGGGAAACTGCCGACAAAATTTGAGTTTACATTTATTTGGGTGAGATGCATATACTTATGCACGTGTTTTGCATTCTCCTTCACACGTGCAGCTGAGTTGCTACTTCTCCTAGTGTAGAATCTGCTTTGGGGAATATTTTAATTTCCCATGATTTGGCTCCTATTGATGCATAATAAACATAGAAGTGCTTTTGTTTCAGAAAAAGAGAGAGAGAGACTGAGAGAGGATGGGGGTGGAGGGAGAACATAAAGACCAATTGAAACAAAACAAGCATCTGTGTTCCATTTTTTGATGAGTACTGTGGTAGCCATGAGGATGTGCCCCTTAGATTTCTAGTTGCAGAAGGTGTGATTGACTGAAGCGTCCGGCGGTTACACTTTGAATTCCACACCATCATTTGAGCTGGAGGCTCACTTTCCCCAGACTGCTCCCAGCCAATGACTGTGACAGGGATATCAAGACATTTGTAGAAGACGCAGAACCATTCCGACAAGCAGCTTTGGCTTTGTGATTCCCTGGACAGCCTTGTGGAAATTTCTCTGCAACTACCATGCAATCTAAGAGGCTCCTATCCCATCTTCCTTTCTTCTCCAGTTGGGACTGACTTGCATAATTGTCTGACACTAACCCTATTTTTTTCCTCACAAGTATTTCCATAATAACTTTCTTGCACATTTATCCTGTCTTGGCATCTGCTTCTTAGAGCACCTGGGCCAAAACAGGGATCATATGAAACATAACTTACCAGAATGTTTGGAGTTTGAGGGCACCAACCTAGAGCAATATCACAAAAACATTAGGATGTCTAAAATAGCTCCCATAAAAATAAATTTTATAGAAATTTATAGCATTTTTTCTGTTTGACAATAGCTTTAGTATTTATGTTATCAATACAGTGTGACAATACTGAAAGAAATTTTTCTGAACATTTATAAATAAAAATAAACTGTGATCTACAATGCTAGAAGAAGAAAGTAGATCAGGTTTGTATTTTCCCTTTATAAAATCATTATCATGTGATATCATTTAAGGGATGTAGGTCCAAATTTTATTTATGTGTGGGGGTATATGACAAAGTCATGTCAGACATTCAATTGATAAAATTATTATATTGCTTTAGTGTTTTTTATTGTGGTATTCATTAGCTTTTACAATTTTGCAAGAATTATACTTTTCTAATTCTAAAATGTTTTATTATACCTAATATTTTATTCTTAAGTTTGTGTTCTGTTTCTCAAAAGGATCCCTCAAATTACATAGTTTTCAGATGCCACAATACTTGAGTATGTCCACCCCACCCTCTTCTGAACTGGGAAGGGGAAAAGAAAGTCTAAGGCAAGGGAAAAATCACATCTTTAACTAATTATTGCCTTCCCCTAAATTAGATGGGTCTCTGCCTCACTTTGAGGAAGAACGGAAGGGAAGGGAAAATGTTGTTTCTGCTGTTGCTTCTAATATGTGTTTAGTGGTCATGAGCAAGAGATCCTTTTTGTTGAAGTTCATGTCAATTTATTTCATCATGGAAAAATGTTTTACTTGGATACTCAGGATGTAGTATTATATTTGAATTTCATCACTGTTCATATGTACTCTTCTTTCTTAGCATTCTTATATTTTTATTCACAGATTTATTTAAGATAGTTATGAATTATAATAATCCTTTCCTAAATAAAATGCAGAGTGACATTGAAAAATAACATTTTCCCAAAGACATGTCATAGTTTCATTAACATTTTGTTTGATGAGATTATTTATGTAGGTTGATTACTTTCATCTACATTTCGTAATGCTAACTCTCTTTACTTTGACTTTCTCCTTTTATTCCCCCACATTTTCTCCATGAGTCCCTATTTTATTTTTTCCTCACTCTATTTACTTTTATACAGTTCTCCCTCTGTTGCTCTTCCTATCTTATCTGTTCCTTTTGCTTCATTACTGATTTCTATGTCTATCATCTGGATCTATTTTCCTGTGAACTTGAGAATTCTCAGTATTCAAATCAAATCCTTAAAGTAGCATTTTATGCTAAGTCCACTTCTTTTATTATCCTATTTCCATTTGGGAAATCTATACTTGTTACCCTCTCACCTTAAATTCCTTATTGCTTAATACCTCTACAATATGTCTATTCATATGCACAGGAGAGTTTGGATAACTGTTCTCTGGTATTTATATCTATCTTTATCTGTCTTCTTTTATTTCTACCATGTAGAGGAAATGTAATTAACATTTTTGACCTGTTGCTAACATTTTCCTTTATTTCCTCTTTTAGCTAAAGATATCAGCCTTTTCATCGTTCTCAATGGAAGTCTAACCTGAATGCCAGAGAAAGGCAGTGTTTTCAACTTGACAACATTAAGAAGAACTATGTGAAAAGAGAGACAATAAAAGGCCGACAACCGATACTGGTCAAATGGAACACTCTTACAAGAATTGAACTCTGCCTACTTAGATGTCTTTTATTTTATTTTTTCAGCAGATCTTAAATAGTAGTCCTTTGTAACCATCACCTAAATAGTGCCATGATGTTTTTGCTTTGTCCACGGGAAAAAAACAAGTCTGACAAAATAAATATGAATGTTTATTTTGCAAAGAGAACAAAACTGACGACTTGCAGCCTGAGTTTTTTGAAATGCTTTTTCTATTGGTCAGTGGTTTTCAGTTGCCACCATGTAAAACTGTCATAAAATCCACAATACCCTTAAAACATACTGTCATATAAGTTTGTATTTTTAATATTAACACCTAAACACATTTACAGGGTCACTTATATACACTATTAAACAAGATGTTACACTAAGCTACAGAAATACAGTTAATCAAACAGGATTTATATTCTCCAGAAAAAAAGAAAATAAAAAACAGAAGAGAAAATTAGATTTGCAATTAAATATTTAATTTTTTGGTGCTATTGTAAATGGTATTGCTTTTTAAGATTTGAATGCAAGTATTCATTGATAACATATAGAAATACATTGATTTTGTATATTGACTACATCCCGCAATCTTGATAAACTCATTTACTAAATCTAGGAAAATTTTTACATAACATTTTTAGAATTTCCTACATAAACTATTATGCCATCTGTGAATAGAGATACTTTCATTTCTCTTCCCCATTATATATATGTGTGTTCTTAATTTATCTTGTTGAACTAGCTAGGACTTCCAGAACTATGCTAGGAGTAACCAGAGCGAGTATCTTCGCCTTATTCTCAGTCATACAGGAAAGCACCTAGTTTTTTTTTATGTCAGTATGGTGTTACATAGCTGTTGTTTATTAGGTTAAGAAGGATCTCTTTTATCCTAGTTATCTTTCATCTTTCTAAGAAAGCTACCTTCTTTACTGTTAGGTAATGTTCTTCTCTACCCATGATTATATTCTTTCAATCTGTTTTTTTTTTTTTTGTGATATTGATTCAGCTACTCTTTCTTTGGTTAGTGTTTACATGTGATTTCTTTCTCCCTCCTTTTCCTAGTAATCCATCAATATATTTGTGTTTAAAGTCATTTTCTTATACATAGTATATTGTTGAGTCTTTTTTTATTCCAATATCATAACAATTAACTGTTGTGTTGAGATCATTGGTATTCAATGTGATTATTAAGATTTGATTAAAATTTACTGTCTTGCTATTTCTAATTTTTTTCAATCTACATTTTCACCCCTTCTTTTCATCTTTTCCTTGTGTTCAGTGAATATTTTTAAATGAAAATATTTCATTTCCTCTATTGAATTATATTTGTAGTACTCAAAAAATGTTTTAATGGTTTCCCTCAGATTAAAAATATGCATATATTCTAAATCAGATTACCATCAAATAACATTATATAATTTCACTTGTGGTAAAAGATTTCCTGCAACATTATATCCTCAATTTCTCTGTCTCATCTATTCCAAAGTCCTTATTTTCTATTTTCACTTGTTGTATAGTAAGAACACAAAATACATTGTAGTTTATAGATTCTGTTATTTTTAGAGCAACTAAAAAATAACAAAAATATTATTATTTTTACATTCAATTATTCTCTTTCAAGAACTCTTCATTTCTTTGTATGGATCCAATTTTCAGTAAGGTAAATCAGATTTTTCTCAAAACAAGTTCTATAGTGTTTATGGCACTGTATTCCCATGAATTTTATTTTCTAAGAATGTTCTTATCACAACATCATTTTTGAAAGATATTTTTATTAAGTAAAGTATACTTTGGCAGGTTTTTCTTTTCCTGTGTTTTGTTGCTGTTCTTTTAAATGTCTGTTAGCACTTTCAAGTCTCAATCCATTATCTTTGGCTTGTATGCTTTCCAAAGAGAAATTGGCCTAATTTCTGTTGCTGTTCCTCTTCGTATGTTTCTTCCTTTTTCAGTGTCACCACAAATGTCTCTTCTTTTTGTTTTGTTTTCAGTAGTTGGAATGTAATTTACCTCGATGTGTGTGTGTATGTTTATCTTGCATGATGTTTTATGTCTGTACTGTGGCATCTTGTTGCTGATTTTGGAATATTATAGGCCATTATTTCTTTTGCTGATTCTCTCTCTCTTTTCATTCAGCAATTGCCATAATGCATTTGCTAGAATGTCTGCTGTTGTTCCACTGCTCTCAGATGTTCTATTCCTGTGAGGAACTTAAGCTACTACAAAATTACAAGGAATAGAGACTTCCCTCATCTCTGATACGAAGTTTAAGTTTAGGGGTGTAGGTAAAATTGCATTATTTCTGGAATCTCTTGCTTGGCTTTAGTGCATCTCCATATCAATAGGTAATTAAATGGGTGAGTGAGGGCCTATCTGGACCAGAGAAGTTGGGTGGAGCTCTCTTTTCCGTTTCAACCGGGTGGAGAGAGATGCAGGACAACTGCTTGTAAGAAATAAATGGGTTTCTCCCACTTTATTTCTCCCTTTGACTGATTTTGGTTTCAAAGGTATTTTGCTCTGGGATTTTCACCGTGGAGTTCACGGAGATTCCAAAAAACCACCTTTATTTTCTGTAATAAATAAAAATACTCACCAAAAGCTATTATATACACAGTTACAGTGTATTACAGAGAAAGAATTCAGGTTAAAATCATCCAAGGAAAGAAGCAAATAAGTATCATATATGGAACTTCTCCTTGAGCTGGGAAATGTTACTCTCCTGAAATCAATGTATGACAGTTGGCACAGAGTACTGCTATCCCGGGAAGCTCCCTGAGAACCAGTTTTCAAAATTTGTGTATCTGGGCTCCATTACATAAGCATGACTAATTGATTGATCATCCACATCATTGATCTCAGTCTCCAGATCACTAATACTGTGTAATACATAGTCTTTAGGCAAATAAAGACAGGACATCTGGCAGGACCTTCCAAGGGCCTAGAGATTATCTCTGAGAAGCTAAGGGCAAAGGCTAGACTGCTCTTTAGAAAAGGTTACATTCCTTACTACACAATTCGGTTTGCTTCTTGTTGTTTTCTTCTTCTTTCTTTTTCTTTCTTTCTGTCTTTCTCCTTCCTTCCTTCCTTCTTTCTTTCCCTTTTTCAAATTCAAATGGGTATTTCTATTAACTTCTCTTCAAATTCATTATTTTTTTTTCTCTAGGCTTCGTCAAGTCCACTATATATCTTTGAAGCATTCTCCAACTCTTGTTATTGCGTTTTTCATTTCTAACATTCTCTCTGATTGTTTATGTAGGTGCCAGTATCTGCTGAACTTGTTCATCTGATCCTGAATGTTATCAGCCTATCAGACCTTTAACACATCTCATAGTTATTTTGTGTCATTTATCACTTCTAACATCTATGTTTACCTGAGCACGGTTTTCTTCATCTCTTTTTAATGTATTGTTTTTCTTTCATATGTCTCATTATTATTTGTTGAGTGTATTTGTATAGGACAGTAGATGTTGAGGTACATAGTGTTTATGCAAAGAAATAGGCATGTTTTCCTTTCTGTTATTAGTTTAGTGTGAAGGTTCCCATTTGTCTAGTTAGAAGTTGGACTAAGTTTGAGATTTACTATTGCTTGACAGTATCATAGCCTCTGAATTTCTGTAGAGATACTTTTTGTTTAGGGTAGAATTTTTGTTTACCTCCTATTTGATTTTGAATTTTAGGTCTTCCCTTTGTGCTGTAAATCAGGGAGGGCTTCTTGAACCCTTTTTTTTCTTGTCCTTCTACCAGAACTGTTCTGCTTTAATTTGCTATATGAATTTTCCTACTTTGGCCTGGGAGGTTAATGTTGGAAAGGTATGTTTTCTACTGTTCTGATTAATCTTTCATTTTAGGCATACACTCTTATCTCTGGGTCTGGAGTGTGCAGATATTTCAGTCCCTCTGTCACTCCCCTGGCTCCAGTTATAGGCTATCTAATCCTGACTCTTCCCCAAGACTAGAGGTTATTTTCTTCCTGTTCCTTTGTTGAGCTGCACGTGGTTTCTGCTTTTTACCTCCAGTTCTCACACCACAATAATCTTCGCAGAACTCTTTCTGACCTTTTCTGTAAGTGTCCAAAGTGGATTATGGAAAAACAGCATGCAAGAGCATGGGGATGCCTCTAATTCACCTGCCTTTCCTCCCAACCAGGGTTGTTCACTATTTTTCCACCTAAAACTTGGCCATCTCCAATTTGTCAACTATTTTAGCTATATACTTCTTATTGGTGCCCAACAGCTTCTACCTCAGATGAACATACTGATTGCTTAATGGATTCAGCTATCTGATTAGTCTGATGAAAAGTAATAAACTTCCAGTTAGTCAGGATCATTTTCATTAAAAGAGCAGAAACAATACTCCTTCTAGCTCTTCATTTCCTGGAGTAAAACTCAGAGCAGAAATAATCTCTTAAATTATTAAAAATTGATATTGTGATCTGAAAATAGATGCAGAAAACTTAGCTAACATAAATAAAGGAACTACTTTCCCTGGTAGGAACAAGATAATATTTCTCATCATATCATACAGTCCTTTTTTGTCCCTGATATGAATTTTGGAGACAGCACAGAAAGCAAACAAAGATATACCAGGACACGAGGGATTAATTTTAACATCTTGATAGTAAAGTTGTTTGATTTCATTAGCTCTAAAATAGTGAGGGAGGGAATTCAGTCATTACTAGGATTGGGTCTTACAGAGAAGTTAAACACCAGCAGAGGCCATGGTCCCCTTGTGTGCACCACTGAAAGCAGATATATGCAGTCAAACCATAGGCTAGGAAGAGTTCCATCAGGTTTCTGGGTTGCTATACCCTTACTTGAATAAGACATCAGATTAGCCTGGACTTTATTAGGTTCATCTACTATTTCCTCTTACTATCTTGACTTCTTAGTCTAGACTCAATTTTGTGCTCTCAGAGTTAGGGTTCTATTGTAGTCTTCTTCTGGACAACTAATTAAAAGTTGATCTCAATATAGAAGCCGTTTCTGAAAACTGTAAGAAACAAGACTTTAGAAATAAAATATCACTTAAGGAAAATCTGGTTCTACAAATTCAAATTAAATTTGGTCAGGGTGAAAATTTATCTAAGAGAAAGATCCATTTCACAAGTCTGTGACTGATAGAATTTTCCGAAAAAAACTGAAGGAGAAACACAAGCCTGAGGGATTTGTATGACAATAATCTGCAGCTGCTTTTGTCCTCAAGGAGATGAAATGAAAACAGGAGAGTGATTGGCCTCTTAATGAGAAGATTTCGAATCAAGGTCATACTTCCATGTGGAGGGAAAACATTTTTAAAACAGAGACATATTGTACTTCCCTGTTCCCTAACCACCATCCAGCACAGAATTGTGCCTCCGGATCCACTGTTGTTTCTCTGCCCCAGAAGGAAATCTCCAGGAGCTATTTCACTCAGAATATCTTAGTTTCTCATTTTCAGCTTTCTTTGACTGATGGGAGCTACTGGTGGGACATTAGGGGATGGTAGTGTGGCTATGCATCCCCCCCAGTCTGTCCTGCTTGGTTGTAAATCTAGCAGTGGCTGGGTTTTTCCCCAGCCACAGCATCTTTTAGATGGTTTCCTGTGACCTCTCCAGCCTCCACTGGGTTCCAATAACTTCTAAATAGGATCCCCTACTTTTTCTATCAAGCTTAAAGTGATGACTGCTTTCCATTGTTGCTTGCCCAAAGATGCCTTGATATCTTTGTTGGTTAACCTTACCTATACTTCTGAAAATAACCCTTTCTTTAAATTCCCATCAGTGAAACGCTTTTGAGCACGCTGCTGATTTCTTCTAGGACCTGGACTGATACAATCCTCAAATGTCAGAGCCTGAATTTGACCCCAAGCTGTGCGGATCAAGAGTTTGTTCTTTTAACAGTGGACTATGAAAGAAGAGGGAATAGCATCATCACTTTAACTCGAGGACCTTTTGATTCAGTGTCTAATTTATTTGCCTGAATTTTTTGTCTTTTTACTGTATCAGCTCGTTTCTCAGAGAATACCTCCTGCTTACTATATTTTTTAAATGTAAGTACCACTTGATACCGCAGTTCTGTCACTTCATCTCCTCCCTGAACTCTGCATCTGTGTTATAACCACAGCCAGCCCACTCTGGCGATAGGAGTGCTGCTTTCACATTCCTTTAAATGTAAGAATAAATCCCCTTGGAGGATAAATGAGAAAGGATGTCCTATTATACACCAGGTAACACTATTTTATATTCCCTGGAAGTAGCTGCTGAGAGTTTTTAACCAGTAGGCTACAGTATCATGAAAAGCCTTCACAGTCATCTTTAAACAACATTTATTCTTTATCTAACAGGTGTATTTTTAGCTCTCTACTCATAACTCAGAAATAGGAGTTACATTTCTACTTTAGAATTCCCAGTAGTAAATTTTAGCACACTAAACTTTCTCTGACACCTCTGATTTTTATGTCACTATTATTTTTATAGCCTGGCCTTTGAAGAGACTGATAAGTCTAAGGGACTTTGGCCTCTCATGCCATAACATATGTTTAAAGAGATAACTTGTTCTTAAAAAATATAAATTATTTTAACTGTAAGAGGATATTTATCATATGAACTATGCCAAGATTTTTAAACTTTAAAACCACATTAAAAATATAAATTTGTCATACATACACACACATACATATATATATGTTTTCTTCAAAATTAGTAAAATAACCAAACAATATAGTAAAGTTAAAAAAGTATGTTTAGCATTTGAAACTATTGTAAATGGGCAAGTTTGAAGGTTAGATATTACTAAATGCTATTAATTCCATGAGACTAGGAGTATGTGGATCATGTCTTAACCTTCACATCTACTAGTGGCGGGTGAAAATATTAGTTAACAAGAGGAGAGAAAGATATATTACAAGTTCATTAATATCTGTTCCAATATTCTTGTCTGATTTAGCTTTCAAGACAAGGCCCTTTTTTACTTTATCTTCAGTGCCACCCCAGATGATCTCTGTTGCCCAGCATTTTGTGGGATGCCCACTTTGAGAAGGATGGCAGGGCCTTGAAAGGGCCTTTCAAGATATAACCTTTATTTCCCTTTTCAAAACCAATCATGTCATTCAGTTCTAAATGCAATTTGACTGATGCCTTAAACTCCAACCATTCAGATTATTCTAGCACAGGGCATGTGCTAACAAGGAGTGGTTCCAGGTCTTATAAGAGAGATGAAAAGTTCTCCTCTTAATATATTCATTTAAACTGATACAGAACATTAAAAAAACAAATGTTACAGAGGAAACATTGGGTCATCCTTTAAATTGCAACAGAAGTGTTCCAATAAGCATGTCCCCATTGAAAAAACAGTCCAATTAAATTGGGGTTGGGCTCAGAAGTTTGCATTCTTGACATAGTTTAGTTTTAGTTGTTGCTGCTACATAATTTAGTTTATTGATAATAATTTGGGGAGGATTTTGAATTAGAGCTTCATTTGAATAATTTCATATTGTTTTCTATGTATATTTTGGAAATATAATTTTATATTTGCTTCAAAACCCAACTGAATTTGAATTAAACACAGTTTCTCCATAATTTAGACTATCTCATTTCATAAACATAGTTCCCAATATTAGTGACTGGAATTGGAAAATCTAAGGCACTTCTGGTTTTTATTTTTCCAGGCTAGAGATAGAGTAATCACAGAAACTACTTGTGGTTGCAAAATAGCACTTAACCATTATCGAGAAGTAAGATGTATTTATATATCTTCCATTAAGCTGAATTTAAGCTCAGGAATTTTTTTTTTTCTCTGATGCACACCAAATCTTACACTCATACACACAAAATAAATGCAACTTGGAGTTTTGTGTGTGTGTGTGTGTGTGAAAGAGAAAAAGAGAAAAAGAGAAGGGTGGGATAGAGAGAAGTTGATTCCTCAGGAAATGGTGGAAATAATATGAAATGGTGGATCAAAATTGAGTGAACAATGGTTTCAGAAATCTCATCATATAACAAGAAAAAGAGGATGTTCATAGCAGATAAAGAAGCTATGAAATGCCATTGTCTCTATTATTTCAATATAGCACCTGTGAATAAAATAATTTGCCTGTGATTCATAAAAATAATTATGTCCAAACACAAATCACATTTAATGTAAAGTTTTATGATGCACAAAAAAGGAAGCATTTTTAATAATAATCTCATAGGGGAAAAAAGATGGTGACATGAGAAGTGAGGCAGAAACCTCCTCCCCAAACACATATAACATGAAAATACAACAAGTACAACTAATCCTGAAAGAGTGACCTGAGGACTGCAGAACAGAGTGCCTACATTTGGGGAAAAAAGATGTCATATAAAAAGGGTAAAGTAGCAAAGCCATGGTCAGGAGGGATCTGGGACCTCCTTCCACCCCAGTCCACAGGTGGGAGGAAGAGAAAGAGAGCTGGGAGAGAGTAGAAGCCCAGGACTGCTAAACACCCACCCCTGGAGATCTGCTGTAGGAGCACAAACCAACATTACATGGTGCTCTGGAGATCAGTAGGGTTGGAAAGCAAAGACAGGCAGAACACTTGGAGAACCTGAGATTCCAGCCATTTGTGGAGAACAAGTACCCACATCTGCCCCCCCTAAGACAAATAAAAGGTGGGCACTTTAAAAGATTTCCCAACAGTGAGAGCAGTGCTAAAGGGGAGAAGATTACACAGAGCTTGCTGCTCAAGAGAAGGGACAGGTGGACAAAATCATTCCAGCACACTCAGCCCAGTAGGTGGGGAACTCCCGGGAGCTTCAGATGCTTCAAATCCCTGGCTGGCAATGCAGCTCCAAGGTCCCCCACTGTGACAAGCAGCCTGCCACTGCTTCCTCCTGGCAGGTACCAGTTCTTTACACCAGCTGCCCCACAATCATGCCAGGCCAACCCGAGCATGGCACTGCCTATTGCAGCCACAGGGCCAAAGCACAGAGGCTTTTCCCTGCATGCTTGGCTCACTGGACCTGGAAGTGGAGGCAGGTGCTACAGGTGGAAAGAAAGGAGAGAGCTCTTTCCTCCTGACCACCTGCAACCCTCACCATTGCTCCAGGTAGTCAGCATCTCCAGAGACCAGAGCTTCTGGCCCTAGAACTTCTGGGCACTTGAGAGCACCACATACACAAAATTATTATTCCATAGGAATGACTAAAAAATAAAATGGCAAAATTCTGTCCAAACAAAATACAGGAAAAGACACAAGAAAGATGGTAAGTGAAACTGACATCACTAAACTACTTGATAAAGATTTCAAAATAAAAATTATAAACATGTTCATTGGGCTGCAGAAAAATATTCCAGATCTCAAGGAAGACTACAAAAAAGATAGAAACTTTGAAAATGCACTATTTGAAATGACACATACACAGAAGGGATTTAAAAGTTGATAAGATGAGGTACAGAAGAGGGTAAATGAAATAGAAATTAGAGAACAGGAAAACAAAGAAGCTGAGTCACAGAGAGTAAAAAGGATCTCTAGTAATGGGAGAATAATGAGAACTGTGCAAACAATCCAAATGGAACAATATTCACATTATAGGGGCACAAGAAGAAGAAAAGAGAGACAAAAGAATAGAAAGTGTCTTTGAGGAAATAATTGCTGAAAACTTCACCAATCTGGGGAAGGAAATAGTCTCTTAACATGGAAGTGCAAAGATCCCCCAACACAAGAAACCCTAAGAGGGCAACACCAAGACATAAAATAATCAAAATGGAAAAGATCAAGAACAAGGAAAGAGTATTGAAAGCAGCCAGAGAGAGAAAAAAAATCACTTATAAAGGAAGCATCATCAGGCTATCAGCAGACTTCTCAGAAGACACCTTAGAGTCCAGAAGGGAGTGGCATGATATATTTAATGCAATGAAATAGAAGGGTCTCCAACCAAGAAAACTCTACCTGGTGAGATTATCACTTAAATTTGAAGTAGAGATTAAACAATAGGCAAAAGTTGAGAGAATTTACCTTCCACAAACCATCTGTACAGTGTATTTTAAAGGGACTGCTCTAGATGGAAGTGCTCCTAAGGCTAAATAGCTGTCAGCAGAGAAAAAAAAAAACAACAGTAAAGGAAGTAGACCAATTAATTAAATGCAAAATTAAATCACTTACAAATTTAGTCAAGGGATACACAAAGAGTAAAGACACAAAATATAAAGAATAGAAGAGGAATAAGAAGAAGGGGGTGTAGAACCTTTAGACTGTGTTTGAAATAGCATAATTAGTGAGTTAACATAGGCTGTTAGGTAGTAAGGAAGCTGCCCTTGAACCATTGGTAACACTGAATCTAAATTCTACAATGGCAATAAGTACATATCTATAATCACCCTAAGTATAAATGGACTAAATGCACCAATCAAAAGACAATCAAAAGACATAGAGTGGAAGAATGGATAAAAACACAAGACCCATCTATAGGCTGCCTACAAGAGACTCACTTCAAACCCAAAGACATACACAAACTAAAAGTGAAGGGATGGGAAAAGATATTTCATGAAACTAACAGGGAAGAAAAAGCAGGAGCAGGATTACTTATCAGACAAAATAGATTTCAAAACAAAGAAAATAACAACAAAGAAGGACATTACATAATGATAAAGGGGTCAGTCCAACAAGAGGATATAACCATTATAAATATCTATGCACCTAACACAGGATCATCTACATATGTGAAACGATACTAACAGAATTAAAAAAGGTAATAAAATGCAATGCATTTATTCCAGGAGACTTCAACACACCACCTACTCCAATGGACAGATCGACCAAACAGAAAATAAGTAAAAGACAGAGGCACTGAACAACACATTAGAACATACGGACCTAATGGACATCTACAGAGCACTCCATCCAGAGCAGTGGGAAACACATTCTTCTCAAGTACACATGGAACATTTTCCAGAATAGATCACATACAAGGCTACAAAAAGAGCCTTGTAAATTTAGAAGAATTGAAATTGTACCAACCAGCTTCTCAGACAACAAAGGTATGAAATTAGAAATAAATTATGCAAAGAAAAAAAAAGCCCACAAACACCCAGATGCTTAACAACACGTTCTTAAATAGTCAATGGATCAATGATGAAATTAAAACAGAGTTAAGCAATATATGGAGACAAATGAAAATAATAACAACATCGCAAAAATCTGTGGGATGCAATGAAGGCCATGCTACGAGGGAAGTATACTGCAATACAGGCCTACCTCAGAAAAGAAGAACAGTCCTAAATTAACAGTCTAACCTCATAATTAATGAAACTAGAAAAGAAGAACAAGTGAGGCCCAAAGTCAGTAGAAGGAGGGACATAGTAAAGATCAGATGAGAAATAAATAAAATTGGAAAAATAAAACAATAGAAAGAATACATGAAACCAGGAGCTGGTTCTTCAAGAAAATAAACAAAATAGATAAACCCCTAGCCAGACTTACCAGAATTACTATTGTCAGAATGTATATTCTGCCTAAAGCAATATAAAGATTCAATGCAATCCCTTTCAATATACCAACAACATCCTTCAACGATCTGAAACAAATAGTTTTAAAATTCAGATGGAACCACAAAAGACCCCGAATAACCAAACCAATCCGGAGAAGGAAGAACAAAGCTGGAGAGGTGATACTTCCCAACTTCAAGCTCTACACAAAGCCACAGTAATCAAGACAAGTTGGTACTGGTGCAAGAACAGACCCATAGATAAATGGAGAGCCTACATAGAAACCCACCCATATATGGCCAATTAATATAGATAAAGGAGCTATGGATATACAATGGGGGAGAGACAGCCTGTTTAACAAATGGTGTTGGCAAAACTGAACAGCTACCTGTAAGAGAATGAAATGGGATTGCTGTTTAACTCCATACACAAAAGTAAAGCTGAAATGGATCAAAGACCTGAGTTAAGTAGTAGAAGTAAATAAACTCATAAAAGAAAACATAGGCAACAATTTCTTGAATATAAACATGAGAAACTTTTTCATGAACACATCTCTTCGGGCAAGGGAAACAAAAGCAAAAAAAGAACAAATGGGACTACATCAAACTAAAAAGCTTCTGTACAGCAAAGGACACCATCGGCAGAACAAAAAGGCATCCTACAGTATGGGAGAATACATTTGTAAATTATATATCCAACAAGGAGTTAACATCCAAAATATATAAAGAGCAGAATGCCTTAAAATCCAAAAATTAAATAACCTGATTAAAAAATGGGCAGAGGATTTAAACAGACACTTCTCCAAAGAAGAAATTCAGATGGTTAATAGGCACATACAAAGATGCTCAACATCGCTAATCATCCAGGCAATGCAAATTAAAACCACAGTGATATATCAACTCACACCAGTTAAGACAGCCAATATCCAAAAGACAAAAGACAAGGAGCAGCAAATGCTGGCGAGGATGCAGAGAAAGGGAAACCCTCCTACACTGTTGGTAGGAATGTACATTAGTTCAACTATTGTGGAAAGCAATATGGAGGTTTCTCAAAAACCTAAAAAATAGAAATACCATTTGACCCAGCATTTCTACTCTTAAGGATTTACCAGAATAAAACAAGATCACAGATTCAAAAAGACATATGCAACCTATGTTTATCACAGCACTGTTTACAATAGCCAAGATATGGAAGCAACCTAAGTGTCCATTAATAGAGAAATGGATAAAGAAGAGGTGGTACATACACACAATGGAATACTATTCAGCCATGTGAAAGAAACAAATCTTACCATTTGCAACAACATGGATGGAGCTAGAGGGTGTTATGCTCAGTGAAATAAGCCAGGAGAAGAAAGACAAGTACCAAAATGATTTCACTCATTTGTGGAGTTTAATAACAAAGTAAAAATGAAGGAACAAAATAGCAGCAGACTCACAGACTCCAAGAAGGGACAGGTGGTTACCAAAGGGAAAGGGTTGGGTAGTGTCGGTGGGGAGGGAGGGAGAAAGGGATTAAGGGGTACTATATAGGTAGGTAGGTCATGGGGAAGGCATTACAGCACCTGGAAGTTAAGTGATACTGTTATATCATCTTACTATGCTAATGAACAGTGACTGCAATGAAGTTGGGGTGACTTGATAATACTGGTGAATGTTGAAACCACAATGTTACTCATGTGAAACCTTCATAGAGTTGTATATCACTGTATCTTAATTTAAAAATTAGATTTTCATAGTACTTGAGAATGTTATGAGATTATTGAAAGAGCATGCTTGACGCTAGTTGTAAAATAAGATTTTCAGTTTCTTCTTATTAAGTATATTTTGACTCTTTTTTATGCTTGGAGTCACTGGTTTTGAAATATGCCTATAAAATAAACTGCATTAATTAAAAATAATAATAATGATAATCTCATAGATTGTATTAAAACTTTTCAACTATAAACTTTGACTATTTTAAGTACTTATTGTGTATTTTTTCTTCATAGCAGATGTATTGCTACTATAAGTTTTAAGGACAGCATATTTATCAAATTGCAAACTGGTATACTATGATATATAACTGTGAAATTAAATACTGATTGAGATATTTATAAACAACTGCAACTTATTAGTACTTTTTAATAATGTTTTACACTATATAAAATGTACCATATATTGTTATGCATTCATCACAGCTACTTTGTTAGCTATTCAAAATAGAGAGGCAGTCTTTAAGAAGTTTACTGAGTTGTCATGGTCTCACAGCTCTAATAAGATTAGACCATATGCCTGTTCTTTATCACCTGCTTAAATGGCCCTTGATACTATCTCACACAGAATGACTAAACATATATACTTAGTAATAGTATCACTAAGAAGATACCATACAAAGTTTTGCAACATGAGAAAATTTATTGGCTAAAACCAAATTCAATAAATCTATATGGGAAAATACATATTTTCAGGTAAAAATTATCATCATAATTCATTCAGAAAAGATTTATTAAGCAATTATGATGTGTTAGGTACCATTGTAGGTAATAAAAATACTACAGAAACAAATCAGATACAAAGATCTTTGCTTCATAGTGTTTCTAGCTAGCGGAAGAAACAGACACAAGAAAAATTCACATCTATTTATGGAGGATAGCGGTAAGTGATTAAAAACTAATAATAATAATAATAATAATAATAATAATAATAATAATAATAATAATAAAGCGAACAGGGGGAAGCTGAACTGTAACCAAGAATGTCCAGGATGTTACTAAAAGGTGTATTTTGAGTAAAAACTTATAGCAGTTGCTACCTACACAGATAACTGGTGAGTCAGTTTACCTGGAGAAAAGAACCAGAAGGAGATACGCATTAAGACACTGAACGGCCCTGGGTTATGCCATTGTGAGGGCTTGCTAGGAAAATCTGAAATCCATAAACCAGGCCATAAGGAAGGGCAGTTGGTATTTCTTCTTCCTTTGGATTGTCTCACTCTGTTCCTAAGGTCTTTCAACTTGTTAAATTAGGTCCACTCAGATCATCTAGAATAACCTCTATTACTTAAAGACAGCTGATTATGAACTTTAATCACACCTACTAAATACATTCAGAGCATCTACTAGGGTTGTATTTTATTGGCTAACTAGGCACTGTAGCCTCACTGACCCTCAGACTGGGGGTAGAAAGTTCCAGGCGGAGGGACAAGCCAGTGACAAGGTCCTAAAGGAGCATGCCTACCACATTTCTGGAAGAGCAAAAGGCCCAATGTGTCTTGTGTGAAATGAGTGAGACAGAACTGCGGGAGATGAAGTCAGAGGGATAACTAGCAGCTGGGTGCATGTTAGGTCTTGTGAGTTGAGCTTTTACCCTTAGGGAGATGGGCAGACATTGCAGGATGCTGAGCATAATGGATATGCTCTGAGGTATATTTTATATCATCCTTTTGGCTACTCTGTTCTGTTCAGATTAGTCTAAAAGGAGCAAGGAGAAAAGCAAAGAGAGGTTAGACAATAATCCACCGTGGTTGAGAATAGCGTGGAGTTTTCAAATTATATGTTGAAAACAAGAGCCATGAACATTTGCTTATGGGCTGGATGAGGAATAAGAGAAAAGTGATTACAATATTCTGGCTAGAGCAATGGGAAGAATAGAGTTGACATTAACTGACAAGGGCTTTATGGAGAGAATATCAATAGTCTGCTTTGTTTTTGTTGCACGTCATATGTCTATTAGATATCCAAAATGAGACACTAAATTGGTGGTATGGAGTTAAAATTATGGATCCAAATTGAGATTTATCATCTCATAGGTGGTACACTTCTGATTTATTGTTAAAGATTTACACACAAGCAGTAATTTGAAATGTTATATTATATATGAAGAAACAACAAAAAGAAAACATTCATAAGCCAGACTCAGTAATGAATAATATTACATTTTTGGCATGCTTCCTTCCAAATTTTTTCTTCTTAATTATGTGAAATCATAGGATATATGAATTTTCTAACATTAATTTATTCCAAAGTACATGTAAACATTTTCTTTGATGACTGCATAATATTCTGTTCTATATAATACATCCTCAGATAATGTTTTTCATTTATCTTTTTCTTCACTCTGTTATAAATATTGCAGCAATGATCATCCTTGCATATTGTTTTACTCATAATTATATATTATCAAAAAGATGTTATATAAATTTAACCACAATTTTCACATACTCACTAACTGGCAGAAAAGTTTGAAAATATATTTTATGCTAGTGTTTATCTGAAATGCTACTTCATATGTAAAGATCAATACTTTAAACAGTGTGTTAAGTAATAAAAGCCCAGAGAGCAGAAATGATGTGCTGTAAATGAAAAGAAATAATCACTTTTCAGAAAACTTAGCCAATCTGAGATGATTAAAATAGCCTGTTTACTACTGCCAAAAAATAGAGTTATCTGTGTAATTTAGATGACCTACTTCCCAGAAGAAAATGAAAAAATCTGCTTAAATATGTGTGTCACCTGAGATAGGGAAAATGATGTTTAGAAACTTTTTTATCTTCCTATTTTATGAGAAGAAAAGTTCTCAGACATCCTCAAACTTATTCATACAAGACATACAAAAGGTGTAATTCTCAGCATGCGAATTTGTGAGCTTTGTCCCAGAGTGAGGAATTTCTACTTTTGCAAAATGGCAGAAAATGTCACATTTGACAACTGCTCACAGAAATCAGTTTCACTCAAAAGAGGTTATTTGTAAAAGAAATTCATACACATACTAAGTCCTGCTGAAATCTAAAATGAGATTGAAAACAAACCTTCTTAAGCTGCTCTAGACCTTTTCACACTATTGCTCTCTTTTTCTACATCATTAGTGTTCTGCTTTTGCTGAATAGTTTTCCTTACTCTCCTAGCTGCTAGTTACTGCCACTTTGATCCTTGCAGTAAAGTATCTAATCTGTAATGACTCCGCTTAACTTGGTAGTTTATCTAGGAAATTCTTCTTTTTCTCAAAATTAAAATTAATATTTTAGATCCTTATTAGTATAATGGCACTGGTGTTCTCTCATTAACCAGTGGAACTGCTTCAATGAGATTATTGCTAAATGAGCAGTGGATGAGCAAAGGATTGCTTCTGAAATAATTTGTTACCTACAATCCACTGATATAAAAAGAGAATATTTCCTCAGAAATTAATAGTACTAAATGAAAACAAATGCAAAATTTATTAATATTTAATTGTGCATAGAAATATATCCATTAAAACTACAGCCTGGAAAGTTAGCTTACTGTAAGTATAACTAAAGTTGAAAATCAAACTCATACATTTAAAAAAGCAGTCAGTTTAAATAGATATAAATTCACTAGTAAAATTTTATTCTCAAGTAATAGTTATGCTAGATGCTACAGAAGTTGATCTCACTCACTGATGATATATCTGGCTTAAAATGAGAAAGCTTCCAAAATTGTAATTCAGTTAAATGTGTCTGCAAACTATCTCAAAAAATAAGGTGAAACTGAACTAATTTTCAAAAGCTAAATCAATTGTTAAAACAGGAAATAATAAGTACAATTACCCCAGCTACCAAGGTGGGCATACAGACTAATCAATATTTTCTTGGGCTTGGATGATAGTCACACATTAATTATTAGTGCATTTCGATTCCTCCAGCGGTTTACTCTATAGGGTCCATACATTTATGGGACAAAACAATAATGCTATGTTTTTAGAAAAAATAGTCCTCTCAAAATGAAAACGTTTGATTTAGTTACTAAAATAGGTTTGACCCCTTTCTAGAGGCAAAATTTTCAACAGGAGAAAGATTCTAGAGTTTGTTAACAATGCTATGAAAAGCAAAGCAAGAAATAATTTTAATGAAAAAGAGAGCACATGCTAGAAAAAAGAGTACAGAAGAATTGAGAATCTTTCAGTTTTTGAATCTCAATGAATTGCTTACCTCAGCTGGTCAATTTTTCATCATCTGGAAATGAGGGAATTGGACTCAATACTTTCTAGGTCTCTTTCCAGCATTTAGGTTTGGTAGTTCCATGAAAACTGAGATGCTGTCATTCAAACATCCAACAGTAATGGGCTGAGATAGGAAAGCTGTGATGGAGATTAAAGAGGTGGGGAGTAGGCCTAGGAGCTGCGTCTTGACCCGGAATCTGTGCTTATTCACCAGGCTATGCTTGGGCTTGAGGGGGATAGTATGGCACCCATTACACAAATATAAGTATTAACAGAGCACTCCATCATCTTTGGAATGTGGAGACATATTTTTATTGCTTTCAAGAGTGTTGCAACCACTCTTCCAGGGTTATGTAGCTGTTCAGGATTGTAGCCCTTGAGAAGGAAGTTCAAAGTAGAAATGAGGAACCAAGCCAGGTAAAGATGAACAGAACAATTGTAGTTCAAACATTGATTCAGGTGATTGTTAGCCATAAAGTCTTGAGCAAATTACTTTCCCTTTCCAGACCTCAATATGCTCACCCATAAAGTGAGTATAATAAGATCTACGTTAAAGTGGTGCTGTGAAACTCATGAGAGAGAATGTATGTGAAAACATCTAGCATAAGTCTTACAGGTGGATGTTTCTTAAATTTTACTGAATTCTCAGCTTCTTTCTCACCCTCACCACCTTGTCCACTTCTCATAGAGGTCTGTAAAATGTAGTTCATAAATATCTCTCATATTTCCCCTTCTCATTCATTTCCACTGCCAAATAGTTGAGCATGAGCCTTCATCATCTATTATATGAACTGATGAAATGAACCCCAACATTTTGCCTTCTGTCTTTCTGTCTTGTGATATAGTCTCAACTCTGCAGTCAAAATTACCTCTCTAAACTGAATACATGATCATTACTCTCCTCTGCTTAAAAATTTTAGATTAGGAAATAAATACCAATCCTCCCTCTTCAACCCTTTCTTCACTCTTTAAATAAATTTCCACATAATTCACCTGTATGTCAAGTTCATCATCTTTAGCTGTGTTAGGATTTTTTATATACGGTCTCTGATTTTCCTTCCAACATCCATATTGCTACCGTAGCTTCCACACACTCCACCCAACCTGCACTTTATGAGTACCCTCTAGTCTTTTGTATAAACATTTGTCTACATCTGCCATTATTTCTGCTGTTTTCTCTGTAGTTCAATCCTTGTAATCTTCAAGATTATGTCTCCATTGTTGAGCCTTTGCTGAAACTCCAAGGAAAATTATATGCATTATAAAAAGTGCTTAGATTACATTGCAATTTTTGACTTACATTTTTCTCTCCCAGAGGTTTCAGAGCTTCTGAGTCTAAGGGCAGTTTGGTATGCCTCTTTACACTCCCAAACTCTCCTGTGCCCATTACTGCACTGTGTATCATTAGGTTTGAAACTATTTTTTTAATGATGTATTAATTCTATGAAAATTTTTATGGATATAATTTCCTTATTTTTTAAGAATTTGATTGGTAGTCTTCAAGTATGGTTTGTTTGCTTTTTCAAGTAAGGACTTATAAGAGCCTCATGGAGGAGAGGATAAGGCATTTCAAGTCTGATCAAGGAATTAAGCATCAGTTTTATGAGTTCAGGAAAGACTATATACTAGAGAATTTGCAAAAGCATAGAATAATGTTTGTTTACCTTTACTAAAAAAAAAACAATATAAAAAGCAAAACCAAAACATTTACAAACCTCACTGAAACCACCATCCCCTACAGGTATGACCTTATGATTCTGTTCCCTTCAGGCCTCCCCACTAGGTACTCAGTGCTCCAGTATGGCTTTTACTATAAACTCATTTTATAGCAATAAATAATCCCTACATTTGTAAAAGCAATACATTTCCTTCATCATTTTACACAATGGAATACTTTTACTATCTCAAATATCTCCTTTTCTTGCCTTCTCTGACATCAAGTTTGCCTGTATTTCTTTGCACCTCTCTGACCAATGCTTCCAAAATTCTTTGCTGACTCCCCTTTTATATGATTGCCTGAATAAGGGCTCAAACATGGCCTTTTTTTTTCTTATTGATCTAAAGTGATTCACAGTTCACAGCTTTACTTATAATCTACAAGTAGATGATTGACAAATTCATATATTTTTCTATGATTTATTTTCTAAGTTATATTCTAGAATATTCTAGGATATCTTTTTATTTTTTTACTTTTTTATTTTTTTGAAGAACATTATGTTTACTAGGCTTTCCCCTACCCCAGGTTCCCCCCACAAACCCCATTACAGTCACTGTCCATCAGCATAGTAAGATGTTGTAGAATCACTACTTGTCTTCTCTGTGTTGCAAAGCCCTCCCCTTTCCCCCACCTCCCACATTATACATGCTAATCATAAAACCCCCTTTCTTCTTCCCCACCCTTATCTCTCCCTACCCTCCCACTCTCCCCAGTCTCATTCACTTTGGTAACTGTTAGTCCATTCTTGGGTTCTGTGATTCTGCTGCTGTTTCGTTCCTTCAGTTTTTATTTTGTTCTTATACTCCACAGATGAGTGAAATCATTTATTTGTCTTTCTCTGCTTGGCTTATTTCACTGAGCATAATACCCTCTAGCTCCATCCATGTTGTTGCAAATGGTAGGATTTGTTTGCTTGTTATGGCTGAATAATATTCCATTGTGTTTATCTGCCACATCTTCTTTATCCATTCATCTACTGATGGACACTTAGGTTGCTTCCATTTCTTGGCTAGTGTAAATAGTGCTGTGATAAACATAGGGGTGCATCTGTCTTTTTCAAACTGGAGTGCTGCATCCTTAGGGTAAATTCCTAGAAGTGGAATTCCTGGGTCAAATGGTAAGTCTATTTTGAGCATTTTGAAGAACCTTCATATTGCTTTCCACAATGGTTGAACTAATTTACATTCCCACCAGCAGTGTAGGAGGGTTCCCCTTTCTCCGCAACCTCACCAACATTTGTTGTTGTTTGTCTTTTGGATGGTGGCCATCCTTACTGGTGTGAGGTGATATCTCATTGTGGTTTTAATTTGCATTTCTCTGATAACTGGAGATGTGGAGCATCTTTTCATGTGTCTGTTGGCCATCTGAATTTCTTCTTTGGAGAACTGTCTGTTCAGCTCCTCTGCCCATTTTTAAATTGGATTATTTGCTTTTTGTTTGTTGAGGAGCGTGAGCTCTTTATATATTTTGGATGTCAAGCCTTTATCAGATCTGTCATTTATGAATATATTCTCCCATACTGTAGGGTAACTTTTTGTTCTATTGATGGTGTCCTTTGCTGTACAGAAGCTTTTCAGCTTGATATAGTCCCACTTGTTCATTTTTGCTTTTGTTTTCCTTGCCTGAGGAGATATATTCATGAAGAAGTCGCTAATGTTCACATTCAAGAAATTTTTGCCTATGTTTTTTTCTAGGAGTTTTATGGTTTCATGATTTATAATCAGGTCTTTGATCCATTTTGAATTTACTTTTGTGTATGGGGTTAGACAGTGATCCAGTTTCATTCTCCTACATGTAGCTGTCCAGTTTTGCCAGCACCATCTGTTGAAGAGACTGTCATTTCCCCATTGCATGTCCATGGCCCCTTTATCTAATATTAATTGACCATATATGTTTGGGTTAATGTCTGGAGTCTCTAATCTGTTCCACTGGTCTGTGGCTCTGTTCTTGTGCCAGTACCAAATTGTCTTGATTACTATGGCTTTGTAGTAGAGGTTGAGGATGGGGAGTGAGATCCCCACCACTTTATTCTTCTTTCTCAGGATTGCTTTGGCTATTCGGGGTCTTTGGTGTTTCCATATGAATTTTTGAACTATTTGTTCCAGTTTTGAAGAATGTTGTTGGTAATTTCATAGGGATTGCATCAAATCTGTATATTGCTTTGGCCAGGATAGCCATTTTGACTATATTAATTCTTCCTAGCCAAGAGAATGGGATGATAGGATATCTTTTGTATATCTAAAACATAGCATTTTTAAAAGGTGAATTATTGGTTTCTTCTCTCAAATCTATCTCTCTATTACCTAACCTAATCTTCCACATCTTATTACTGGCATCACTACCTACTGCTTGCCAGAAGTGAAAAGTTATTTATGTTTCTCCTTTACCTCATCTTGCTTCCTTCAAAATTAAATAATGTTGATTCTGAATTGTATATTCTCTCTGCCTTAACAGTAAATAGTGGCATTTGCCATAGTAAGAGATTCTAACTAGATCCCAGAATTTCAATCTTTACCATTTTCCACAGAAGCCAGAGTGACAATCTTAAATAAATACCACTTAAATTGTATCTCTAGTGCTTAAACATCTTCAGAGAATTTCCATTTAATTATGAATAAAACCAAAATGTCTTGCTCTAGTCTACAAGGTCCTCAAGGATCTTATACTTCCTCAGACTTTCTGAGGAATCTTTCCTTCCACTTTCTGTGGTCTCAGTTGTTTTTCCCTTCCCTACCCTTAGTCACCTTTGAACTTTTCCTTGCTTCAGGGACTTCGCACAGTCTTGCTTCTGCATATTTTCACCAAAGCTACTCCTCAGTCATCTTTCAGATTTCTATTTAAATGAAGTTTACTCAAAGAAACTTATTTATTGGTCACCCTAATTAAATTAACTTGCTCTCTTTATTCTATAACTCAGCAATATTCCAATCACTAATTAAAAATGTAATTTATCACTTTATAAATGTTTCCTTTTTTTGTCTGGTTGAAGAAGAGAGGAAAGCAAACAGTAAAGAGTTTTTTATATTTCTCCAAAATAATGAGAGAAAATAAATACTTCAAAACAAGAATATCTGTATTTAAAATAAATCTTATCTCTTCCGCATAACCATATTGGCTACTGACTTTAGACCAAGCATTTTATTTGTACATGAGAACAGTAATGCAAATGAAAGATAAGAATAAAAGTCTGAAGGCATATTAATAATCATAGGCTCTGCATGCTCTCAAGAGTTAGCCAGTAGGCTATGGGGGGTATTTACAAGGATATTTTTTATTGTTAAATCATGAGAAAACTACAACAAAATATTGTCAAAAAGATTAAATTGAAAGATACTTCTGGAAAATCATTTAGATTAAAATGTGTGGTATAGATTCAGTTTGCATAAAGTTATGCTTATTTTTATATTTAAATGTTACATGACTGAAATCAGGAAGAGAAGAGGCTAAACAAAGTTGGAATTTCAAATGAAGTTCCAGACTTAACCTGACCCTCAGGAAGCTCTGGAGAGTAGATTAGACCCCACAGTTTCATCTGTTTAGAAGAAAAGGAGTTGGATTTTCTAACCCCAAACCTGTCAGTGTTTGGCTACAGCCACTCTGGAGGAATGCAGGTGGGTAAAAAATTCCCAAGCACTTCTGGATTTTCATATACAGGCAGTTCCATTGCTCAAGGGCATTCACGTGAAGAAACTTATTAAGTGCAAGCTCTTAGCCATGAGGCCCTCAGAGCCTGGTGGAGGAGCTTGGACCTGGGGGAATGGTCCAAGGGGATGGAGGTCAGGGAAGAGGGCACCAACAAGGTCAACTCTACAAATGTTCTATTAAAATAATAACTTTTCATTGTTTCCTATAATACCCACTGTTAACTGTAGGATCTGAATTAGAAGTGCATTTTAAAATACTGCACTTAGAGAAAAAAACAATACTTAACCTACCCAAAGTCAAGTCAAAATGTCTTACATAATCCAGGACTGACATATACATAATTTACATATCTGAAGACCAAATTTTGTCAGTGAAGTGCCTGGATATTGTGCAACATGGATTGATTTACACACCTGCCAGAAAATCATTGGAGACACAGTTAATTTGTAGAGGATATATGTGTCACTTCTAACAAGACCATTTAGAATATTCTCTGAGGCACTCCAAGTTAACTAGGATACTTTATGTTGGTGTTGTTTTGAGAAATTATTCTGGTCACCATAACAGGAGGCTTATCTGCATTTTAATAAAATTATGTCTTTTAGGGAAAAAAATAAACATTTTTATTTATAAGCATACTAAATATGCTAATTAGGGCTTTTCTAAAAAAAATGTAACATTAAAGCAGTTTGAAGTCCCAATCCATGATCTTCAGGAATAGCAGATGAATTATTACAAAATCATTAAGTCATTTATTTATCCAACAAGTAATTAATCAAATGCTAGCTATGTGTTAGGCAATGTACTAGGTCTTGGAAACATGGAGATTAACAAGTATATTCTCTCTTCATGGGATTCACAGTTCTTGTGTCTTATCCCATTGTGTATTTACCATAGTAGTGAAATATGCAATCAAATGACTGGTAGGCATTGGTTTTATAGATAGCCATATGCTGAATTACTCAGAAAAATTACAAAATACATTCACGTTGCTTTTTAATGCTAGGTTTCAGCATTTTATTCCAGTAAGGTACATTATGTCATATTCAGGCAGGAATTCATCATTTTAAAGAAAATATTATTAAAAAAAGGACTTCTTACACTGGGAACTGTAATTTTTATCACAATTGTCAATCTTCCCAATGTGTGAAACATTTATCTATAGTAGCAATAATGGAGGAATTGTTTAACCAAGGAATTTATAATAGAGTGAAGAGATGTAAAAATTTATAATGTAAGAATATAAGGTGTAAGAATGTTGAGTGATGAAGAGATATCATAAAATGAAGAAAAAAGTTATTTACTATAGAATTTATTTTAGTGCATGGAAATTGGCCCCACTATGTGAAACAAATTAGAAAAAACATAAATATAAAGAAAAAAGCTAAAATAAATGATGAAAATTTATCACCAGAGAAAAATAAGCTTAGACTTTTGTTGAAAGATCTTTTAAGACTTCTCTCTATATGTGCATCTATTTTTTTCCAGAAAAAATGGGATTATACTATGCCCATAGTTTACTAGAATGTAGTTTTAATTAGAAACATAATGTGAAAAGTACTCTTTTCTTTAAATGTAGTCTACATAACTATTTTTAAAGGCAGTCTATGATTCCGTTTCATGAGAAAATAGTAATCTTTACAGGCAGTTAGTTGAGTTCTAAAGGATTTTTGTATATTTAGGTCATATAACATATTGCCAAAATTCTCTGTAGAAAGTTCATTATAACTGACCTCTTCTCAGTATTACTAACAGTTATTTCCTCACATTCTGCCAGTTCTATGTTTCATTAATATTTTCAATCTTAGCTTTATGTGTATATGTATGTATTTTTGAATTACTTATAACTAACTAGGGCATCTTTCTGTTCCTTATTGATCTTTATGACATGTTATTAAGAGTGCTGACAATCAAATATGCTCCAGATAATGTGCTTTTGGACATCATTTGTATTGCATATGCCAAACAATTTTAATATATAACTGAAATGATAAATTTTATATTTTTTAGTTTATGTTTTCACTGTTATTCTCAGAAGATCATTTACTAGCTCAAGATTATGTAAACATCAATCTATATATTTTTACTAAACTGTATGATTTTATAGTTCATATTTTTTGCTATTTTTTCTTTACAATAAGTTAATCATGTGTATCAACATCTTTTACAAAAATATACATTCTTTCTACTCAATGATATAACTTATTGTACCTGCATCATAGTGCTTTGAAGATGGTAGCTTACTTATCTGTTTTACATAAAGTGGATTAATTTTCCCCTTTATACAAATTACAAATTTTGTAAATCTACTTAAATACATTCATTTTGTGGATTAAGTTTGACATAATTTCATTAAGTATCCAGAAAATACCCTGGGGGTTTTGATTGAGATTAAACTACATTTATAGAATAGAAAAACTGACTCCTTTAAAAGGGACATGGCATAAATAGCCATCACTAGAGTTTTAGAGCTTTCTTTACATGTTTAATAAGCATTTATTTAACATTTATGAAAAAAACTATACATTTACTGATGCTCTTCAGAGTGGATGATGTCTTCTTTTTATTTTTCTAACTGGACATTCTTTGAATATGTGAAATTTTATTTTTAAAACTTGCAGTTAATTATTTTATTCTATTCATTTATTATATTCTTTGTTTTCTCACTTTCCAGATATTTTTGTGTTTTGTTTATTTTAAAGAAATAATTACATGATCTACAAATAGGATTAGTTATTTATTTTTTTTCTGATATGCACCTCTCTCATCCCTTTGCATTATTTATTTCAAGCTTAATAATTTATTTAAAAATGTTAAATAGTAATTATATTAACAGACTTTTTAATAGTTATCCTGATTTAAGGGAAATACTGCAATCCTTTCACCATTAATTAATGTGATTTCTGTTAATTTCAGATTATTATGCAATTAACTAAAGCATGATTAAATATACAGTTAACTATAAGTACTATAACTAGGGCTCTGACACAGATTTTCAGTTTTCTATTTTAAGTAATAGCAAACATAGCTAACATTTATTGAACACTTATTATGTTATAGGTATAGTAATGAACACTTACATACATTTATATTTAATATTCACAATAAAGTTTTTAAATAGATAAAACATACACTGAAAGACATGAGAGCTGGGATTTGAATTCATGGTTCAGAGTCCTTCTTAGAAAAGTGATATGCTAAGTGTTAGTGTGTAGAGTAACTAATTCATCTGTAGTTAAGTGGAAGAACCTCTCCCATGTTTTGACCAATATTCCTAAAGAGGGCATTAATGGGAAAGTGAATTCAATTTCAGATGTGCCAATTTGAACATCTCTGGAATATGGATGTTGTGGATAAATGTAAGTTTTCAACCAGAATTCTTGCCTGGCCTTGACAGTGACATGCACATAAGGGCTCATTTGCACATGAATGTGATGTTTACCCACCAGAGCCACGGATCCACCACAGGATTGCCAGTCAGGAGTAAGAAGTGGAGAGCAGCCATTCTCTCCTCCCCTCAATTCCTGGTATCTGATTGGTCAGCTCCCTGCCAGTCACCAGGGACCCACACATGGAGTGACTCCTGGAAGACGGGTGAAGAAGAGCAGGGGTAGGAGAGAGAGCACGGCAGGAAAGACAGACTGAGCCATAAGAAATAAACCTTTAATCCTCAACCCTTGCCTTCCTTTGGTCTCATAAGATTCATAGAGAACTTGCCCTGGGTGGGGAACAACCTTCCTTCTGGAGCCACAGATGTGAAAAACTCTAGTGAAAAATGACATATATTGATTTGACGGTCAGGAGAAAAATCCCAGATGTATTAGGGCTCCGTCAGTTTAGCTGGGCAGGCATTTCCCATGTTGAGTCATGCTGCTGTTTGACCCAGGTCTGCTGGCCTGCAGGGAACATGGAGGCAAATACTGAGGAAACAAGCAACGTCTTACAAGGCACCTGTTTTGTTTGAATATTTTTCAGGCTTCAAGGAAGACAGAGGGCTTTTTATTCAACAAATGAGGAGAGTACTGAGGGCTGGACCACTTTTCAAGCACAGAGACTTCAAGGAAATCTGCACCTTCAAAATTCTCATGCGGATATTTTAATCCTAAGTGTCAAAGCGTCACTCATTTTTCACATGGTCCATGATTTTGAAGAGGAATGACAGCCTTCTCCAAAGTTCACCATTCTTACAATTCAGTGTATTGTACTTTTCAGCTTTATCTGTCCTCCAGCTTTAGGAAGAGAGCGTCATTTACCACCCTTGAAATTTGGGGTACTTAAAGAGTTGCTTTTAAACTCCAACAGTCAAAGCTTTTTATTAAAGGCTATGGTTTCTTTTGAAACACATTTCTTGCAAAAATTTTTGAAGCTATTAATATTTATTTTGGGTCAGTTCCATGTGTCAATAACCGCTTTAATGACATACTTCTCTACAACTTTATTTTTCTGCTCTCTTAAGCCTATACTTCTTTTTCTCAATTTAAAAACAACTACCTTTCGACTTTCTGGAACAATAGAGGGGTAAGCTACACCCTTAATCTTAACATTGACAAGAGAGATTTTACTGTGCCTTTATTGATCCAAGTCTTTTTTAAACCCCATTTCTTACTGTTGGAATCTAGCAGTACTCTGCTTTTACAACTCTGTAAGGTCACTTTCATTTCTGCCTTGGAACTCAGCCAACTTTTCTTCTGTCAACTCTTTCTTGTAATAATGTGGTAAAAACAAGTGTGCTAAAACAGCACATTCTGTGATACACACACACACACACACACACACACACACACATACATATATATTATATACGTAAACAGTTCTTCAGCTGGAGCTACAAATTTAGCAGGCAGAACTTTGCCTTCAGACTTATTATAGGGAGTTCTTTAACAAACGGCTTGCTGCGGCAGACAGAAGATTACCATTTGTCCAGCTCCAGATATCTGTCCTTAGTAACTATTACTGGTTGCAAAGCCAATACAACAGATATTAGGGCTGTTTTTTTTTCCTACTTTTTAGTAATAGCCCATTGCAGGTACTGTAGTTGTTTTTCTGTATTTGTTAGAATAGGCTATGCTGTGTTAGCATTAAATCCCAAATTATGAGCAGCTTAATAAGATAATACTTTATAAGATAATTCTCATGGAGTTCCTATCATCTGAAATTATGAAATTTGGTACACAACTTCTCTGAGAATGTTGTGGCAGAGAAAGAGGAGGCATACTTGGTCCATTAATCAGAATTAGTCAGATTGCACCAGGCTAAACTTGAAGCTCTGAGAGAAAAGAGAACATAAACATTTGTTGAGAGTTATCTATCTATGCCTCATCTCTTTCTTTCTCTTCTCTCTCTCTCTCTCTCTTTTTTTTAGTGTCCTGTGATTAGCAACAGTTCAAAGAAAGAGAATAAAGTTTTCAGAAAAGTCCAAATGCTTTCCTTTCCCAGTGCGCAGTCTCTTACGTAAATGCTTGTAACTCTTCTTGGAGTTAAGCTGAAAAGAAGATATACAATATACAATTTTAGGAGTGACATAGAGTCTTTACTTAGGAATCTGGGCTCCCTCTATTTTCAGGGTCTCCGGGAATGAAAAATAGCTTATATTGGGGCCTTGTTGATAGGCTCAGAATCTTCACTGTGATTATACAGTGCAAGGTTCTATTTATCAGACATAGATATAGGTTTAGATGCAAATACCATTGACCCTTGAACAACACAGGTTTAAATTGTATGGAACCATTTATATATGGATTTCTTTCAATAAATTTATTGTAAAACTTTTTGGAAATTTTCAATAATTTGAAAAAATATTTTATTTTCTCTAGCTTCCTTTATTGTGAGAATACTGTATACAATATATATATATAGCATATAAAATATGTGTCAATCAACTATTTATGATATCCATATGGCTTCCAGTTAACAGTAGGCTATTAATATTTAATATCTGGGGGAGTCAAAAATTATAGGAGGATTTCTGATGGTGCAGGAGTTGGTTCCTAACCCTTTCACTTTTCAGGGGTCAATGGTATTAGAATTTTGGTAAGCTGTTAATCTATTTAAAATGAAGGCCAATTGCAGTCAATATGAGACCATTAAAAGGTTTTCAAACAAGAGAAGGTTAATTTACACCAAGTAAAGGGAGATGCTTCTGCCAAAAAGGCTTAGAGGATTTGTGAGCCCATGGTACCTACAATACTCCAAAGATTACGTTCTTATTATCAATCTTTTTCTCAATTATTCACCTAATTTTTATATAAGTGATTGGATGATGATAATTCAATTTAGATTATAATCTAAATATAATCTACATACATATAATATTTTAATTTACAGGATCAAAATGTGCATCACATATGTTGTTATATCAGGTTCATAAGGTAATAATAGATAAAAACTAGTCTCAAATTCCCATGATTAAAGGTATATTTCCTAAAACCATTTTTGGTAAGAAAATATTGCACAATTAGTTTAGAGTTAGAGGAGAGAAACCATTCTATGTATTTCCTTCAAAAGGAATACAATAGAGGGAATGACATACTTACTAAATTTCTGGAGGGGCTGAAAGAGCAGAAGTTGGATAAGGCTGCCAGTAGGCTTTTAAGTAATAGCACGGAAGTAATAGCACGGAAATCTATATGCAAGATACAAGGAAGTTGCCTTTGACACTCAGAATTTAGAAAGCTGCAGAAAATACCTACTGCAGTCACAGCTGCTGCATAATCCTAAAACTGCTTCCTGGCAGAGGAAAATGGAGTCTGGCTGGTCTCTGCCAATACCATGCTTGCCAAAAAAACCTTGCCTGTATTGCTGCCACTGCCAGAGGCAGAAACTCATCTCGCTTCTTCTGTTTAAATTCATGTAAATACATCTTACTGACAAACTGTAAGTAACATCCAAAACCCAAGAGGTAACATAGAATGGAATAAATCCAGATTGCAAGTAAGCACCAAACAGCAAAGTGTCAACATATTTTGGAGAAGTCAATGAGTCTGAGGATTTGTTTGTAAGCTAAGGATTTAGTACCTAGGCCATTGGTGACACCAGCCAGAGCAATTTCAGTGGATGGATGAGTGGAAAAACCAAGGTGCAGCAGAAAGCTGGAGATGAGAGAGGACTCAGTGACAAGAGATGATCATTTCAAGAGACTGTGATGACATGAATGACAGAAGATATTTAATAGTTCAAATGGGGCATGAAATTTAGTTAAATATTTTTGCCTCTCCCCCCTACTTTGTTTATCCTTATTTTTTACCTTCCCTTCTCTATCCAAAAGATAGGAAGTGCATTTGAAAACATTTATTATGAGGTAAAAAAAGCTAGTGAGCTAGTGGGAAAAGAGAGATGTTCAAGATCATCTGGAGGGAAGAAAGAATTGATAGAGCATTTTTTCTGAGGAATTTAGAAGTTTAAAATTTAACAGTGAAGTTAGAAGAGAAAACTTAACTTTTGTTTTTTTTTAACTAGTACTGCTAGTCTCTGCCCTCCTGTTTTTTTCCGTAAGTATTGCTTACATTACCTTGAGCCCTGTGAGGGGAAGAATCCTGGATCACTCCGCCTTCAGGCAGTACACAACTGTTTTCAGGTTGAGTTTCCTAAAAAAAATCGTAATTGTGTAGAATTCAGTGTATTATGCGAGAGGCCTGTGTTTAATTATTTATCATCCCACTTGTTTCCATTCCTTCTGTCACACGGATCTCTCCAATACTGATGATTTTCATTTACATTTTTTAAATTGTTTTCCTATTTTGTGTCTACTATTCTTAAAGATTGGAATAATATTCTAGTTCTAGCCAATTGCTACTATGAAGGCCATAATATTTCATAAATATAATACTTTATTTCAAATAATGCCTAGATTCTAATCCCTTTATTTTAGCTTTTTCTTGTAGATTCCCTGCACCTACTAAAAACTGATGAGTTCGAGAATTTAGAAGTTTGATTTTATATCAAAAGCAGTATCTGAAACCAGTCTTTCTCTTAACCTTCTAAAAAAACATTAAGTAGCAGTATAGCTACCAGAAATGGTTTGTTTTCTAATATATTTTTTATGAACTCTGTATTTTTATTTCTACATAAAAGTTTTACAGTGTCATGATTCTCAGAAAGGTATTTGTGACTATAATTTCCTAAAAATCTCAGTTTGAAGGTGTGAAAAGCCATCTGGGCTAGTGTCAGAGACTTTTTGTCTGCATGTGTAACTACCTCTGTGATCCCAAGTATATAATTTAATTTCTCCGGAATTCAGTTTTCTGGTGTTTAAATGATAATAATATATACTTAATCTTCCTTCAAGGTAAGTTATCAGTGTGGGCAGTAAAATGAGTTTGTGATCTCATTCTCTAGACAAAACTCACTGTCATTTCCACCCATGTAAAAGAAAATTAAACCAGCATCAGGTCATGAGCTAAAAGAAAATGTCATTCTGGGTTACTGAAAAGATGAAGACAGAGATATTGTCTTGTGACACCTGGGGACTGACTGTTGTCTCTCTTTGGATGAGAATGTGGCCTTGTTGATATTACATTGGTTTCAGATAAAAGGAGAACTTGATATTTCTAAATCCTTAAGTGAAAAGTAACATACATTGTGAATGTCATTTCTTCTGATATAATGTTCTAAGCCCTGATAAACAGTGTATAACAAAAGTTATGTTGCTTTGTCAACTCTGGCAAGTTCTCTCAGTGGAGAAGATCAATAGCAGCTGTGCACATAGTTAGGGAATGTGGCTGCCATGGAGAAGCAGCTTCAATTATTAGTATATTTTCTTTGTTGTCACTGCACAATCTTTATTTACTTTTTAATCCTTAGCCAAATGAATTGGCTATGGCTGTGTTTGTTTGTTTTTTCTGCCAAAACAAAACTTATTTAAAATACTGCAGTCAGAAATGATATAGTTTGACATAATAGAAGTAGATTTTGAAAAATTGAAAAGTGTGTATATTCAAGACAAACCATAGACTATTAGGGCTGAATGATATTCAAGAAGAATCAAGAGGCTGTTTCTTTAGTAAGTTTGCATGATATTTTTTTAAAAATTTATTTGGGTACATTATATTTTGAAAAAGTATTTACGGTCCTAATAGTGAAAAAATAATATTGTAAGGAAAAGTATTTTTATATGAGATTTCACCCCAAATAGAAAACTTCCATGATATTATAAGGAAAGTGTATTTTTGACTGCTTTCTGATCATTATGAAACACTGCTTCTCGCCTTTTGGTTGAATACCTTGAGAAACATGGTCCAGCATGTCTCTTTTAGGTGTGTATCTTGAAATATTTCTATTGAGAAGATTTCAAGATTCAGTCTTGGAGGCCTTAAGATGCATCCATCCTCAGGGATGTAATGCATTACCTTATGGTCTGGAGAATCTCCTTTTCAAATTTTCACCTCTATTCTTGGGACATCACAGCATGTTCCACTGCTACCTCAAACTCAGTCACTGGAGAAGATTTAGTAATCGACAGGCTACTGTGTGAATAGATGTACATAGGTTCCCTCATGAAAGTCACCAAGGCAGGACTTGTCATAATAAGGATCCATCTGCAGCAGAACTTTTAGGTTTCTAGGAGAGTCAAGATTTTTGTGACAGATTTGAAAACATGGGAACTTCTGAACTAATAATAGAATGTCAAACTGTCATTAACTCCACCCACTATTGTTACAAATGCTTCTTGCAGGAGATCATTCAAGCTAATTTGATAATGATTTAAACATGTCCACCAGTCCACACACACCAATGGTTCAGTTATAATTTGGATTATAACTTCTGCGTGAATGAATACACATAATTTGAAGGTAATATGTCTTTATTTTTCCTTCACTTCTGCAAAAAAGTTGTTATTATGATATGCTACTTTGTCCCCTGAGGGTGTCAAGATTCAATAGAGTGCTTTATGTGTTATGTTTTTTTCTTATGATAAATTATAAAACTACATTATTGAATTCACTAGCAAGTTTGCCTAGTTATAGAATACAAAATGCATCTTTATGTTGAAAATCAACATTAAGTCAACATATTTTTGGCAATGATATACATTATTACTGCTATGAATTTATGAAATTAGAATAAATCAAGATATGCTTTATGCAAACTAGATGCTGTAATAGTTTTTTGTTACTTGTATTTCCTTTTAATAGATGAATAACACAAGAAAAAGATATTAGGTGAATTTTAAAAGGAACATCATACCAATTTTTGATTAGGGAATTAAACTGTTCTGAAATTTTTAGTAGTGGTTTCAGATTGAATTATTGGAAAACATTTTTCTTGCCTTTCTCAAAATAGTTTCATCAGTTTTTCTAAGCATATTGCTATTTTAAATTTATTTTCATAGTTGACATTAGTTAAAAGTACTTGAAAAATCAGACAATACGTAGTTACAGACAGACTAGTATTTACAAGAATGTATGCTCTATGAATTTAGAGCACATGAGTTTAAATCATATCTTTGATTCTGGACATATTACTTTAAACTTTCTATATCAGTTTTCTCCTTCATAAATTCAGGATAATCATACCTACCTCACTTTATTTTTGTGAAGATTAAACTGATTCCAAAGAATGTTTTTGCACAGATGTTAGCATATAATAAGATTTAAAGAAATGTCATTTAAAATCAGTAAGAGTTTGTGGCATGCAGTTCTTATTTGATATTTATTTGTTGAAGAATAATGAACAAAATATGATTATATTGAATTTTAAGCTATTTCACATTGGTATTTCACAGAATAGGTAAATAAAGTCTAATTTTATTTGGTAAGTATTACATTTCATGGAAAATTCAACTTTATCATGTTTTAATTTCTTATTAGGAATGTACAAGTAAAGATGATCAAACATTTTCATTACATATAACTGGCATCTGTTGTTCACCTGTCCCTTCATCACACTGTTGGGTGTTTGACAGTTTTACTGTCTTTATTTTTTTCTAGCTTTATTGATGTATAATTGACACATAACATTTGTGTACCATGTTGACTTGATGAACTTATATGCTGTAAATGATTATTACCATAACATTAGCTCATACCTGTATCACTTTATAAAAGTACAATTTCTTTTTCGTCATGGGAACATTTAAGATCTACTCTCACAGCAACTTTCAAGTATATAATACAGCGTGCTATACCATTAGGCCTCTATAACATATTCATATTCATCCTATAACTGCAAGTCTATACCCTTTGACCAACATCTTCCCATTCTCCCCACTTCTCTTTTCACCTTTGGTGAGCACCATTCTGCTCTGTGTTTCTAACAGTTCTGATTTATTTTAGATTCCACCTTTAAGTGATATCATACAATATTTGTCATGTTTTTTTCTTATTTCATTTAGTGTAATATCCAACAGTTCCATCCATTTTGTCACAAATGTCAGGATGTGCTTTTTTCTCATGGCTGAATAGTATTCCATTGTAACATATATACCGCATGTCCTGATCCCCCTGTCCATGGAGGGACTCTTAGTTTGCTTCCATATCTTGGCTATTGCCTGCATCCACACCTCTGTTATGGCCTCATAATGGATGTATCCTCACCACCACCTCTATAGAGAATTTGGCCATGTGGCTTGCTTTGGAGATGACATGTGGCTGAATGAGCACAGGCCTTAAATCTTAGATGTTTTAACTTTCCATGAAATAAAAAGAGAAAAATAGACATGGGAAGCCTGGCAGACCCACCTGCCCCTCTGGCCTAGAAGGAATGGGAGGGCCACACCAGCCTGTACGGACTAAAGCAGAGTCGCTTTAGAGTTCAGGTTGTTCCAGCAGAGCCCCAGCTGATTCACATGTACATTAGAAGAAGTCATTTTATTTTCTTAATCTACCAAGTTTTGAGGTGGTTTCTTACTTGGCATTTATAACAAATATTTCCTAAAGTTTATGTGCATAAGAATGCCTTGTGTTTTCGTATCTTTAAATTGACTGGAAAACTAAAAAAGTCGAAATAAGTCACAGAAAAACAATGTCATAATAATCTTATGCAAACACAGACAATTAAAAGAAATGACTTGCATTTGCAAATAGACTTATTTATAATGAATGAATGATGTTTTCCTCTAACCAATATTTAGCAGAAAGGAACTTTCAGGTCATAACCATGTATGAAATATCTAGATGGAATTAATGACATATTTAGTGGAACAAGAGCTGCTTTATAATATGGTGAGAGCTCAGTAATTCACTGAAAGACTATTGAAAGTATCAGGTAGAAAATACGGGACTTGGAAAAGGTAAGCGAGGATTAGCTTTTCAGAGCTAATTGTCCACTTCAGAGGACTATTGTGAGGATCAAAGAAGATCATGTATGTGAAATTTCATTGCAACCTGTAATGTGTTATTTGATGTAAGCTGTGAAACATTGAGAAAGCCGTATCTGACAACTTTAGAAAGGTGTTTTTTGAGTTTGCGTGACACGGTTATATGTTATGGAGTTTAAACTATGTATTTTAAGAAAACTAAATACTCAGAAAAATTATTTATGTATGCAAGTATCTTGGTTTTATCTTGAAAAAAGGACCTAGATGTTTTTATACTTTTTAAAAATTATTCATTTTATAAAATTATTTTTAATAACTATTGACCAGAATTGAGAGCAGCTCAGGTTTTTCTGAGCCAGAATCATTAATATATATGCTATATATTTGAATACAAATTTAGGTAAGTCCTATGTGAGTTGTATATTATAGATAATCATGAATAGCAGGAATTCCCTGTAATTTATCTAATACATACTGGAATGGCTATAAAATTACTACATTTTTAAAAATTGGCAGCACTATTAATGACACTAATGATAATAATTTACATTTCATACCAATTTTTTTCAGGGAAGCTTATTCAGAATATGTCATATAAATACTTCTGCCTGAATATTACATAAAGGCACTTAAATGAAGGAAGATGATTTCTTCAATTAGATAAGTATTTCCATCAAAATGTAGTAATTATTTTATACTGAAAACAATTTCAGGTATGAAAGACCAATATTATAGTTAAAGCCATGTTAATCAAAACAATTTGTTGAACTATTTTATGTCAATGTATACTACATAGCTGCATATATTTTTTCAGTTTTATTAAGTTATGTCAAGGTGTTTGCTAAAATTATCACAATGAAATTTACAAATTTCTTTTCTTCAAAAGTGAGTCATTTATACAATTTCTTAGTACATAATGTGTAGAGAGTGATCTGACCCAGAGAAAGGAGGTCATGTGAGCCCTGGGGCAGGGCAGAGCTGGGGTCATGTTCCTGGTTATTTCTGTGATCCTGGTGCAGTAACTGAGGAATCTTTATTTTAAAGGGCAAAATAATGTAATTACCTTACATGGATATGAGAACTAGGTAAGGTGATTAAAGTTTAACAGAACTTAACAAATGTTATTTGCATTTTTCAGAATAAAAACACCAATACAAGATCAAAATGTTTGAAAGTCTTTGGAAATAAAGAAAACAAATTCTTTGAGGCCTCAGCACTTAGTGTTCCCCCCTATCCTGAAAATTATTTCCCCAGATAATCGTACGGTTTCCTACTTTTTATCAGTGAAGTTTCTGTTTAAATATTACTGTTTTGTAGAATTCTTTCCACCAGCCTTCAAGGAATCTCCCCCTCTTCAAAGCCTTTCTCTAGTTTACTATCTTCTTTCACTTCCTTCCTAGAGTTTATCACCATGTCAATCAATTTGCTTGGTTAGTGTTCAGCAGACAATGAGATCTTTCAGGAGTAAGTAACTACTCTTATTTCTATACTTCATCTTCAAGCTTATGATGTGGACAAGCATATAGGACCTCAACATTTGAGAATGATTACAGATAAGTCTATCAGAAACTACACAAATATACTAGTATAACTAATTTTCCATGAAAATACCTTTTGGAAATTGCTTGTGCATCAAAATGGATAAAGAAGATCAAAATATTACATGAAATTGTTATTTTAATCTAAAGTAAAATATTCTCATAAAGTTTTTGTGTATGATTGTGTTAATTGGCTCAGGATGACAACAAAATAACACAGACTAGGTGGCTTAAACAAGATATTTTTCATCCAGTTTTGGAGGCTGGGAAATTCAAGAACAAGGTACAGCTGATTTGGTTCCTAGTGAGGGCTCTCTTCCTGGCTGGACAGAAACTCCTCTTTCTGTCCTCACATTCTCATGTGGCCTTTTTTCAATACACTCTTCCATTTCTTGAGACCAATAAACTTGTCGTGAGGACCCATTGTTTCCTGTTACCTTCCTAAATTACCTTAAAACCCTAATTACCTTCCCACAGCCAGATCTCGGTATACCATCACATTGGGCAATAATGCTTCAGCCTATGAATTTAGTGCAGGGGGTAGAGGTCACCTGAAGGGACAGCATACAAGCATTCAGTGTGTAACAAAGATCAAAGTGTTTTCACAAGATTTTTCTATAAAGTCAAATACTTTCATGAGATTTTTGTGTAAAAGCTGAGTAACCTGCATATACTATAAATTATTGCTTTAATTTCACCAATATATATTACATATTTTTCAATGCCAACTATTAATTCTTAGATTTTAATTGAAGGTACATTTAAAACATTAAAATAATTAAAATTTTATTTTTATTGCATTGGCATTTCCTGGATGGTAATAATTTTATGTTTTAAAATTTGGGAGGAACTATTTATTATAGAGGTGACAGACCACAGGTGGGTAATTCACAAGAATTATAAAAGACTAGACTATCTACTTGATTTATTTTATTCTTAAACACTTAATCAGACATTCATAACCAGAATAAACTGCTAAGGAAAATTAAACTCCATTAATTCTTTCAAGGCCAAATTAGTGATCACTTCTACCAAAGAATTATCTAAGGAACATATGAAAAATTCAGATAAGTTTAATTCAAATTTTCTATTAAGATGATCTCCAGAGATCACCATCTTACAAAATAAAAAATATAATTTATATACTGAATGTATAAAATGAAATTCTATACACCAGCAATAAAAAGCCCATTTATTTGAATGAAGAAATAAGATACTTTCACAATATTCTGTTAGACTGAAATTCCATTTGTTCCTATCATTGCATATTTTAACAAGAAACTAAGTTGCAATTTTAAATCTCTTACCAATTTAATGACAAAATTAGTCAATGGGAAATGTACTTAAAATAATGGAGAACATGGCTGTAACTCCAGGGGGAAAATGTTTTCCCAGCCTGGGGCAAAATACCTTTGAAACCAAAATCAATCAAAGGAAAAAATAAAGTGGGAGAAACCTGTTAATTGCTTACAAGCAGCCATACACTTCTGCTCTCCCTCCCAATCCAGCTGCAAAAAGGGACTGCACCCCACGTTTCCAGTTCACATTTGCCCTTGCTCCCCTTGTGATTATCTATTGATACGGCGATGGACTACTTCTCTCCACCCTATTTATATGGAGATGCATTAAAGCCAGGAGGTTCTGGAAATATTGCAATTTTACCCACATGACACATCCTAACTATATCAAATAAATGAGATTCAGTATCATTTTCAAGACATAATCTTCAAAACAGTAAATTTTAGCTCTCATTTAAAATATAAATAAGCAGACAACAGTTTATTTTGTATTCAAAATCATTACAAGCACAAATTTGTTACATACACAGAATTGTTGAATAAATGGGAGAAAAACAAGTGCATCCTGAATTTCATTTCTCTTAAAGGTACTTGAGTTATAATTAAGTTTAATACCTTCATTTGGAGAGAATTTAAAATATCAAGAATGCCTCATAATCCCTCTGTAAGCAATAGCTAATGCCAATCTTTTACATTAAGTTTAGGTAAATCCCAAGTGAGCTATGGAAAAGTAATTTGGTTTCTCACGACTTAATTTCCTGTTCAGTAAAATTAGACAGTTGTTTTAGATCCTTTTTACCTTTAACATTCCGCAGTTCAAAATATAATAAAGCAAAATTCAAATAAAGTATTCGAATTCAAATTGGGGACATAGAGAATTAAGAAGGAAATAGACTGGTTATAAGGGGAGGAGAGGCCCAAAAACCTTATGCTTTCAACTTCTCTTAAAATTATTGAATATTATAAGCAATGTTTAAATATGTACCCTGGATCAATTTTATATTCTTTATGATCACTAAAAGGCCTTATTTTCTCAACATCCCATGTCTCATACACTTAAACAAAATTTTAAAAGTATTATTTGGAAATAATTTCAATTGTACAGAAAATGGCAGGAAGAAAATGTGTACCTTTTATACTTAATATAAAATATTTACCTTTTATTCCTTATACCTTGTACACCCTTTACTCAGATTTATCAACTGTTAACATTTATCTCCCTTTGTTAATGTATATTTGTGCTCACTCACTCTATCTTTCTGCAATAGTATGTATCTTTTTTTTTTTCAAAATGAACTTCTGACAATAAGCTGCATATATCATGGCCCTTTTTTTCTATATACTTTCTGCACATTTTATAGAAACAAGAACATTCTCTTACATAATCACAATATAGTTAATCAACTTCAAAGTATTGAACTTTGGTATACTACTCTATATTTTACTATTATATTCTAATTTTGTTGACACATTGATATTCTTTTCTCCCCTCCAGTATAGATCACATATCCCATTAAAGTGTCACTTATCTCTAGTACCCTTTAACCTGAAATATTTGCACAGCCTTTTTTCTTTTTCTTTTTTTGACATTGATGTTTTAAACAGGGTAGTTCTCCCAAGGCCCCTCTCACTTTTTAAGAGAAAAATATTCTTCATTTTGATTTTCATTTTGTTTGATGTTTCCTTATGAAACAAAATTATATATACATATTCACCTGTCTTCTTAGAGCTTCACTTCGTGAAGCATACAATGACTGTCCACTACTTACCTCTTATTTTTAATTTTGATTTTAAAATTGTCAGGCATCCACTGTCTGTTTATACTATACTCACTGTTTTTTCTCTTACAATCTGCGGCAGAAACAAAATTTAAGATCATGCAGATATCTCATTTCATGTTAAATAACACCATCTCTGTTTTCAACCACTGACTACTGTTCTTCCCTGAGCCAAGCCAATCTTTACTGCGATGGTTACAAAAAGGACATTTCAACTAATTCTTCCATATTTAAGAAGGACCACTCAGCATTCCACTCTAAGACAGAATCCTCCCTCATCTCCATTTATACATTTATGTATTTATTATTAATATTGATTCTTTATTATTCAATTGTTAATAATTGATTATTTTCATGTTCAAATTGGCCCGTATTTGGCACTTTTGGACTAGCTGTATTTTTCTTATGATATGTACCATCATTTTATTTTCTTTAACACTTTTTTCCTTTTTTGGCATAAAAAACTCTTTCAGGTGTATCTTGTTTCTAACAGACTCTGCCATCAGCCACTTCTCTCCTGATTTCTTCTTAAAGAATAGTGTTAGAAAACAATACCTGGGTGTAAGGTGTGTTCATTTTGACTGCAATGCCTCCGTTTCTGGGCTTTTAACAGAAAAAGACAATCTATGCACATAAATGCATACATGTACAAATATATACACACATATTTTAGAAATCACAAGCTCATACATATACCACCAATTTCCGTTCTAGTCTCAAGAATCATTTTTGCTTTTCCCCATTTCATATGTGTATGTCTCTTCTTATTCAGTGAAAACCTGACTCCTGACCGTATCAACACATTTACTCACTGGATCAATCCTATAAAATGCCTAAAATGTTTTCAGAGTTGCTTCATCTACAAAAACATATTTACTAAAACAAGCTGAGGATTTGTTTGTGGCCTCCCATCTTATTTTATTCATAGGTAACTTAGAAGATTTCTTTCTTAAGTAAAAAGACTTTCTTCCCATCTTTTTCTTCCTCCTCCTCTTTTTCCTTCTCTCTCTCTCTCTCTCTGTTTCTTCCTTTCTTCTATGTGATTATGTTATTTATTTGAAATATAATTAGGATCCCTTGTTTCAATTAAGTTTTCTTAAGTCTTCTCATGCTTGTTGATTTGAATATGTAGAACACAATTATGCTTGCAAAAATCAAAACGACACAAAAAGTTGTACATACCTAAGAGTAAGAAGTCTTACTCTTTTCCATATACCTTCCACCTTTTTTAGGAATCCAGCTCCTTTGTTTTCTTGTTTATCCTTCTTGTGATTCTTTTGGTAAGAGTCAGCATACATGTTTATGTGTGTGTATATCTATATATAAATATACTGTATCATAGTACAGTGTATAGAAGGTCTTTCCCCTACACCCAGATGATAGAAGGATTAGGTAAAATTTATTTTAGGAAATACTTTCTATTTTACTTTATGAATGTCCCTTTAGGATCTCTGCAAAAGACATTTAAAGGATATGTATGGATTGATTCTGATATTTTTCTTAGGCAAAGTTAGTATGCAGTGTGTTCTTTTGCATTTTGCATGTTGTATTCACAATATCACCTAAAACTCACGCTGTATCACTCACTTACTGTTTTTTGTAACCACATTGAACTCCACTGTTTATCTATCATATTTTATTCTAGGGTCTCCTATGCCTGTACATTTAAATAGTTGAAAATATTTTGTAATTACTTATAAATAATAATACAATGACTAGCACTGTGCAGATACAATTTTTTTTAATTTTAGGAGTGTTTTCAGGGTAAATTACCAGAAGCAGGAGAGTTGGATTGAAGGGTATCTGCCTGTTATAAGATAACTTATGCCTCCTCCCCAGTTCATGTGTTGAAGCACATCTCCTACTACCTTAGAATGTGATTATATTTACAGATCTAGTTTGTACAAAATGATTAAACCACTAGGCCCTAATCCAATATGATGGGTCCTTATTAGAAGAGGAAATCTGGATAAAGAGACATAAAGATGTAGGCAAACAGGAAAGACCACATGAGGACACCATGAGAAGATGGCCATCGGCAAGCCAAGGAGGGAGACATCACGTGGCCCAAACTTGTGTGCCCCTTCCTCTTAGACCTCTAGCCTCCAGAACGGTGAGAATAAATTTCTGTTGTTTAAAACACCTAATCTGTTGTATTTTGTCATGTTAACCCTAACAAACTAATGTATTGCTTATGTACTTTTGTTAAATATTAAAACAGTACCATCCAAGGAAGTCATATTATTTTGCATTTGCACAATGTATGAGCTTGGCTCTTTTCCTCCAAACTCACTGAGGAGTAGTTGTTGAAGTTTTTCACTTTTGTCAGTTGAATGGATAAGAAGTGATGTCCCAGGAGTTTAAATTTTCAGGTCTTACTATGGGTAAAGTTGAACATTTTTTCATGTCTTAGTTTTATATTTGTTTCAATTGTGTATATCTTCAGTCAAAATTTCTACATGAAAGTTTTTTTTTCCCTTTGATTTTAGAATGTTCTTCCTATGTTAGTGACATTGATCCTTACCTGTGCTAAAAGCACAAATATTTTTTCCTACTTTTTCACTTGTCCTTGAATTCATTTATGCTGTTTTTGCTTTGCAAGTTATTTATATAACTATAATTTATATAGTCAAATTTATCAATATCTATTTCATTGAATTTAAACTTATCATAATTAGAAGGGCTTTCCCCTATACCCAGATTATAGAAGGAATAGCTACTAATTTATTTTAGTAAATATTTTTTATATTACTTTATAAATGTCCCTTTAAGATCTCTGTAAAGGACATTTAAAGGATATGTATGGATATACATATGAGTCTGATTTCATCTTTTACTACATGTTTATGTATTTATCCCAACACTGTTTATGAAAAAGACCAACTTTGCTGCAATGATTTGGTATTACCTTAATAATATATATATATTATATGCACATATAATGTAGGTATATTTCTATACATTGTCCTGGAATTTCTTTTTGAACTTTTACTATCCATCAATCCTATACTCTTTTAATTATAAAGGTTTAATAGAATGCTGTGAGGACTGATTTCCTTACTGAACTTTTTCTTTCTGCTATTTTCCAAGCTAGTTTTGTGTGTTTATTTTCATTATGAATTTCAGTTTTTACTTGTTAACCTTTATAAAAAAGCTCCTAATGATCATATTTAACTTACACATTAAGTGACATCAGGAACTGACATTATGATGTGGCGATGATTTCCTAAATAAAATCAAAGCACGGTTTTGCTTTGTTGTGACTTCCAAAGTGTTTTATAATTTTCTTCGTATTGGGTTTAACATTTCCTTTAAAACATATTACTTTTCTATTTCCTCTTTTTTGTTGTTTATCTATTTGGAATTTTTCCATTATAGCTTCCAAATGATTTTCATTTGTGTATATGAATTCCTCTATAAATTCAATAAGAATTTCATATTCTGCTACCTTGTTGAATTTTTTAACTCATTTTAGTTAATTTTACCACTAAATCTCTAGGGATTCCCATGTATACTCTCACATCATATACCAATAGAGAGTTTTATTTTGTTCCTATTTCACGCTTCTAGTTGTTTCCTCTTGCCTAAACTCTATTGGTAACACCTATTTATTAAATATTGGTGAAGATAGTGGACATCTTTACTTTGTTCTTAATCTTAGTGTGAAGAAAATATATTTTTTCATTCTAACGTAGTAGGTAAAATAATTTTATAATAAACCTTGGTAATAACTCCCTGAAAAAAAGTACCCTATATACAAATATTACCCTGTTATTACCTTTGTTTTAGGGCATATTTTATGTGTTGTTTGCAAAAGGAAACTAATACTCAAAAACTTGTGTAAGGTCCAAAAATAAGTAAATATTAGAGATGAATACATTAGTTGCTGACCTTCCATATTTCATAATGCTGTCACAATTATTTAATCACATTTTAGGTTGAATTCCCATATTTCTTGTGTCTTCAGCTTTTTCTTATTTTTTCTTTATCCTACTGCTCTTTGAGTAAACTGTCTTATGCTTATATATCTAGAAATTTAGGAAAGTGAAGTTATACTCAATTGTCCTTTTTTCCTCCTGCTTGAGGAATATAAATTAGCTTAAGGACTGACAAAAATTTAAAACTGGGGGGTGAAGGAAGTGTTGTATATAAATGCACAAAGAAAGAAGTGAACTCAATATTGATATAAAATATTGTTTTTGTTTTTGTTCACTTTAGGAATTAAATATTATCTAAATTCTTATTTCCTCCCTAAGTCCCAGTATTGTCCAAGACTTTCAGGTTTGTTCTCTAATACTTTCTTAGAGAAAAATTCATAGATTTGTTATGGTATATTAAATTGATTTTCTATGGTGTTTATGATGCAATAAAATATGAATCTATATCCCTTATACCTAGCAAAGCTAACTTTAAAATTAAGATGGGATAATAGAAATGAAATATGATTTGAATTAATCAATAACATAGGCAAACTAATTTGGTAATCTGGAGTAACTGACAGATTGATTTAGTAAAATCAATGAATTAATTGAAATTTTCAAATGATTGGTGTACAGCACCTTTAAAATGGTATGAACCAAGAAAAACAAAAAAAGGAGAGTTTAATATTTCTTACTTCATTTATAATTTAAACACAACTGTTGATATTGCAGAAAGCAAATATTAAGCTTTACTACTCTAAAAATAACCATTATCTTCTTGCAAAGGAGAAAAAAGTATTACATTCACTGCCTTTATTCATTATTTTTAAATTTTAAATCTTGTTTCACTTTTAATGTTATTTTTATTTCCATATCAAGGTAATGCTAGAAGTGCAAAAATGCATTAAAACTTTTCCATCTTTGTATCTGGAAGAGATAAAATAACAAATAGATGTAGAAAATAATTTATCTGAGTCCCCAACTCACCACATTTTGATATTTTCTCTTTAATGTGTAACGTGAATTTGGGATAACCTTTGTTGAGACCTGCTAATTGGGTGTCATTTTGAAATGCATTAAATTCCTTTACATAACTAAATGAAAATATTTTATGGGCTACATTTAGCAAATTTTGTGGCATGTAATATGTTTTGTCTTTTAGGCCATTATAAGTCATTTATGAAATGGAATAAAGAATAATTTTAGTTGAATATATGATCATAATTAGAAAACTAAGTGATTTACATTTATTTTGCTTTTAAAATATTCACTTTGCACATGTTTAGCAAGAACAGAAAATTTTCTTTTACATAGAAGCATGGTAAAGAAAATGTCAAAACATCTGAATAACTTCATCCACTTTCCATTTCTGCAGATCCAAATGTAAAATACTCCAAACAGAAAGTCAACCTTTTTTTTCAATATAATGGTTTGAAATTTTTGATAAAATATGAATCATCCTTCAACAATTTTGATTAATATTTCTATTTGTTATATCATGAACTATATATTTGCAGGCAATAACCATTTCAAACTCAATTTAATCACCATATGCATGAATTCCAATAGACAATAGCCATTTTGATATTTTATTGTTACAATATTGTCAGTTACAAAATTAACTCCCATAATGACTATTTGGAAATAACGTAACTATAAAAGTGCTAAAACATCATTAATGATGTTAATTATTTTATACCACTAGTGTGTGATTCCACTTTTCATGAATACAGTGTGACATTTTCTTGAAGTTAATCTCTACGTTGTGTAATGTTTATAGATGGCTGGTCTATCTGTGGAGTTTCTCTTCTTATCAAATAGTTGAAGGCCAATACAGTATTAAGTCCAGGTTTAATGGTTTCTTTCTGATGTGGTTTTCCCCACAAAATGAAGAATAGCTCTACTAAAATTCAATTTGGCCTGTAAACCAATTTCAACCCTTTAAACATTCCCCAAATATCTGCTAAAAATATTTCTGCTGGACTCTAAAAAAATATGGCAGGGTAGGAAGGCAAGGCAAAAACCTCCTGTGCAAGTGCAAAACTATGCAAGTTTGGCACAATATTCAAAAATCAATCAAGATCGTATGCCACATCAACAAAAAGAAGGACAAAAATCACCAAATCATCTCAATAGATGCAGAAAAAACATTTGACAAAATTCAATATCCATTCATTATAAAAAATCAGCAAAATGGCTATAGAGGATAAGTATATCAACACATTAAAGGCCATATATGACAAACCCACAGCCAGCATCATCCTTGACCGTGAAAAGCTGAAAGCTTTTACTCTAAGATCAAGAACAAGACAAAGATGCCCACTTTCACCACTTTTATTCAATATATTACTGGAGATCCTAGCCACAGCAATCAGACAACACAAAAAAATAAATGACATCCAGATTAGTTAGAAGAAGTTAAAAACTGTTATTGTTTACTGGTGACATGATATTATACATAGAAAGTCTTAAAAACTACACCAAAAAACTAGTAACTGAATTCAGCAAAGTTGCAGGATACAAAATTAAAACACAAAAATTTGTTGCATTCCTATGTACTAACAACAAAATAGCAAAAACAAAAATCAGGAAAGCAACACCATTTACAGTTGCATCAAAAAGAATACAATACCTAGGAATAAACCTAACAAAGAAGTTAAAGAGCTTTACTCTAAAAACTACAAGAGACTCATGAGAGAAATTAAACAAAACACCAGTAAATGGAAATACATCTCGTGCTCATGGGTAGGAAAATTAATATTGTCAAAATGGCCATCCTGCCTAAAACAATCTACAGATTCAATACAATCCCAATCAAAATATTAACAGTATTATTTAACAAACTAGAACAAATAGTTTTAAAATTCATATGGAACCACAAAAGAACCCGAATAGCCAAAGAAATCCTGAGAAAGAAGAATAAAGATGGGGGATTATGCTCCCCAAATTCAAGCTCTACTACAAAGCCACAGTAATCAATACAATTTGGTACTGGCACAAGAGCAGATGACAGATCAATGGAACAGAATCACGATCCCAGATATGAATCCACACATATATGGTCCATTAATATATAATAAAGGAGCCAGGAATATATAGTGAGGAAAAGACAGCCTCTTTAACAATTGGTGCTGGCAAAACTGGACAGCTACATGTAAGGGAATGAAGCTGGATTGTTGTCTAATTCCATATAAAAAAGTAAGCTTGAACGGATCAAAGACCTGAATGTAAGTTATGAAACCCTAAAACTCATAATGAAAACATAGGCAAAAATCTCTTGAATATAGGCATGAACAACTTTTTCCTGAACACATCTCATTGGCAAGGGAAACAAAAGCAAAAATGAACAAGTGAGACTACATAAAACTAAAAAGCTTCTGTACAGTAAAGGACACTGTCAGCCAAACTAATAGGCATTCTGCAGTATGGGAGAATATATTCATAAATGACTTATTCAATAACGGGTTAACATGCAAAACATATAAGAGCTCATATGCCTCAACACCCAAAAAACAAACAACCCCATTAAAAAAATGACTGTAGGATCTCAACAGACACTTCTCCAAAGAAGAAATTCTGATGGTCAACAGGCATGTTGGTTGTTAAAAGATGCTCCACATTGCTAATTATCAGGGAAAATCAAATTAAAACCATAATGAGATGTTACCTTATACCAATTAGGATAGGCAACATCTAAAAGACAAGAAACAACAAATGCTGGCAAGTATGTGGAGAAAGGAGAACTCTCTTACTCTGTTGGTGGGAATGTAAAGTAATTGAACTGTTGTGGAAAGCAATATGGAAGTTTCTCAAAGAAACGGAAAATAGAAATACCATTTGACGTGGGAATTCCACCCCTAGGAATTTACCCAAAGAAAACAAAATCTCTGATTCAAAAAGACACAGGCACCCTAATGTTTCTCACAGCACTGTTTACAAAAGCCAAGATATGGAAGCAACCTAAGTGTTCATCTGTAGATGAATGGGTAAAGAAGAGGTGGTGCATATACACAATGGAATATGGTTTAGCCACATAAAGAAAAAATATCCTACAATTTGCAACAACATGGATGGAGCTAGAGGGTATTATGCTCAGTGAAATAAGCCAGGTGGAGAAAGACAAGTACCAGCTGACTTCACTCATTTGTGGAACATGAAAATAAAGTAAAACTTAAGGAACAAAATAACGGCCAACTCACAGACACTGAGAAGGAACTGGTGGTTACCAAAGGGGAGAGGTTGGGGAGGAAGGAGGGAATTAAGGGTCACTATAATTCAGAGACACAATAAAGGTAGGACCTAGGGAAGGCAGCACAGCATGGAAAAGGCAAGTAATGTCTGTGTAACATTCTAGTATGCTGACAGACAGTGACTTCAGTGGTGGGAAGGTGAGGACTTGATAATACTGGTGAATGTTGAAACCACAATATTCATGTTGAAACCTTCATAAGATTGTATGTTAATTGTACTTTAAGTAAAAAATAATATGTCTTGTGGGGTTTTTTTTGTTACTTTGAATTCTTCCAAACCAGAGTCAACTTTTTTCCCTTTCTGTCTTTTTTTTCATATCAATAATATCTTTTAAAAATTTAAGTAGCAACCTTCTTTAAAATGGCTTCACTTCAAAGCAGTTTCACATAACATGTAAATTCATGTGATTAAAATATTCACTATAGTTCATTATGTACATGTGGGATTTATCATTATTCATATTTGTTAGTTGATAATGAAACATGCTGAAAGTTTGCATTTCCATTTGAAAAATTTGCTTAATAAAAATTTTTGTTCATGTTTAACCTTAATAAATTGAAATAGGCTGAAAATTCTTTATCAGTTATGTTTAATTGGGTATTTTGTTGGTCAATATTCAGTATTTGACAGTAAAATTATCCCTCTATGGACTTTTGTTATTTTGCATAGCTTATAAGGGTGTTATTGAAAGAAGAGCTATTACATGTATGCAGCCATTCAAAATATTACTCTCATCTTTCCTTTTATATAAAAGAATCAAATATTCATATTTTCTAAGAATCATAAATGAAAAGTTATGGAATGGAAATACTCAAGAAGCTTTGGTCTGAATATCTGGACTCTCATGTTTTTCATATTTGTCCAAAGACTTTCTAGAAATAATTTAAGTCATTATTTTATACCATTTAAAAAACATTTTAATATATTGTTATAAAGTGAGCAAAGATATGTTGATGTGCCCTTCATGCTATTGCAGCTAACTTTAACCAATTAATATCTGTATTTATTTATATATTAATGTGTGATTTTTCTCTAATGGGAATTTTAAATTCTTAAAAAAAATTCAAAGAAGAGCAACTTAACTCCTTTAGAAGGGAATAGGACTATAGTTGTTCTCAGGGGCAGGGTTTGGAAACTATAAACTGTGACAATATTATTTCAGCTATAAATGAGCCTTCATCTCACCAAAATAAATGTTTCAAAGCTAAGCTATTGCTAAATTATTTGGTTGTGTCAACTTTTTATATATTAGGAAACAGCTTACTTTGTCATTTTTATATTTTTAGTAATTGAAACAATATGAAATGATTCCACATTGCAAGTGGAGTGTACATGCTTGATAGATACATTCACTAGCTTCAATTTGTCAAATAGTTAAGCATTAGTTATTAAAGAGAAATATTGTTTGTCTTTAGAGAGAGGGAAGATGAGCAAAAAGAAAATTAATGAGGCTCCATTTCTACATTTCAGAATTATTCAAAAGTGGAAGTCTTTCTTTATGGGAACCTGAAAAGTCTTCTTTAAGGATGTAGGATTTAACTGGCCCTTGAACTCTGGAGGAATTTTAACAAATGTACAGGGAAGGAAGAGTCCTCCAGGGAAAGGAGGGTATGGAATGAATAAAAGGGTAAATGTAGAAGAAAAGTACAAGGTAAGGACAAGTGGGTTCATGTACCTAGATTTTGAGTCTGTGAGGAGTAGTAGAGTTGAGTGGCTACCCATTTTGGAAAGACAGAGGTTAGATTTTGGATTAATTAAATGCCAGTCTGAAATGGTGGGAGTAGATGATGGAAGAACTACATAATTTAATTAAAAGACAGGGAATTGTCACTGGTGAGCTTTATTTCTATTAATCCAACAGCAGCATATACAGTGAGCAAGAAAGAGAAAGTATGAAATTATGACATAAAGTTGAAATTATTATTAGGAGCAAACACTATGTGTTTGAAATTGAACTCCAGTGAATAACACATTTCCTCTCTGGCACTGCACTATTTTAAACTGTGCTTTAAAATAGAACTGGTTTCAATGTCCAGGTCTTCCTAGCTACCTCTTGTGTGTTATTTATCACTCATATGTCACTATATATCTAATTAGTCCCCAATAAAATAGTGATAGTTTAAATCTTTCTGAGTTACTGTAAAGACTGAATGAAATGGCAGTTGCCTTGTGTTTTAGATGCAGTTAGCACTTTATGCTACATTAACCTTCCCTTTCCTATGAAACTCAAGGTATGGAAATTTTATCCATATTATGAAGGGGGATTTTACCACATAGGACTTCTTTGGAAATTGTCATACACAGAAGGGGAAGGAAAGTAAATATGGGCTGAATCACATTTAGTTTTATATATGTTTAGTATTATTTTTCATGTTTATTGCTTCTTATTATCTAATAACAGTTACACCAAGGGAAGAATACATTTCCTTTGTCCTAGTTACATTTTTAGTGTGTGACTTCGGAGTAATGCAAAAGGGAAGTTGCAAACGCAAAGGTAGCTTCAATTTGACCTTCTTCATTTAATCATATATTGTTCTTCCCCTGGATTTTATTTTCTTCATGATAACTCACTTTTCTTTTAACCTAATAAATAATTGTTTTGTTGCTAGAGTTCACCTGCATTATACTAATTCCATGAATACCAAAAAACAACGGAACTGCACACCTGCAGAGTGACAGGAAGTTGCTCAAGCAGACAAAATATTTAATTTAAAATAATCAAACATAATTTGCTACTAAATGTCACTGAAATGTAACTTTTACTGACTTTTCATCTTTCTTTAACATATAGAAAAATAATTTGAGATCCCAAAAGAAATGTAGTCAACTAGGAAAGGACTGTTTTGTCTTAGGTGTACCATTGTAAACTTTGGTGAATCTGAGGAATACACCCAATTTATCTATTCTCCTTTTCCCCTAATTTGTCATTCATTTTATGGCTAACATCAGGATCTGTTAGTCTTTCTTTCTTAATTGTGGTTACTTCTGGTTTTTTTGTTTTGTTTTTTTTAACTTACATGTAAGGAAATAAAAATGAGACCTCCTGGTACTTGACATTATATGTGCAAATATCTAAGGCCTTGACTCTATAGCTGGCATATAGTAAGAACAAAAAAATCCCACACTCTATCATTTTTCAGCCCCCAGTCCTAATAACTGAAAATAAAATAAAATTACTGCTTGTTAAGATCTGAAAGTAGCTCCTCTTCAAATAAACAAGAGACAAAATAAATCAGGAGCTTAAACATGGAAGATATGTATAGGTATATAAGAAACCCTTTCAATCAAACCAAAATAAAGTAACATCAAAAGTCAAACATTCACTTCCTTTCATTCTGTAAATCACACTACCACAAAAGGTTTATCCTGCAATATATATTCATAAGGTACAATAACTTAAAAGGTGCCATTTCATCATACTATTCTGTAAGTTTCCAAATCATTAGTTGAGTGTTAGAAAATATTTGTGTGTTCATTCTGATACTGCTATCATTAGCTGAGTTATACCCTCTTAGCAATGACTTAATAAAGGGAAACATCCACTTTGTGTGACAACTATTCAGTCCCTAGTTCTTCATTGCAGTAAGAACCGGGTGCTTATGCTTCGTAGCCAGGTGCATGCCTGAGTGTCGGTGCTTCTCCCACGCCATGACAGTGTTTACGAACAACGCCAGGTTGCCTTCCCAGCTGTTTGCTCCATATACTGCTTTAGGCTTCTAGATTACCTCCAAGGTCTACCTCAACTGTGCCAGCACTACTCCCATAATCATTGACTATTTCTGAGGTTAAAACAAAGCTATTAGGTGACTTGTGACCTCAATTAATAGATAATCTTATGTACATCAGTTATTCTTTTCTTATGGTGGTGAATCCAATATCACTGTTTGATGAACTGAAGTTGAGTATATTAAAATATTTTCTAATCTTTGAAATTTATGAGGTGTCTATCCATCATTATCTCTATTATCAACTAAATCTAACTTGTATATTATAAAGCCACTTATCAAAGGTTGCCCTAACGTCTTATGACTTGAACTAATGTCTTGATATGAGAACATACATTATTAATTAGTTTTATATTTTATTGCAGTGATTAATATTTGCAAATAGAATAAAAATATTTAAAGATTTAAATACTAACCCAACTTGTTCTATAGCTATTTTCAATCTAGTGGTTGAATATTAACCTTGTATGTATGTGAGAAAAATGTGAAAAGGAAGGGGCATGCAAGATTTCATAAGCAGGAAAGTGAAATGATAGGCAACTGTTTTATGAGTAAAAAAATGTTTAAACAATTGGCTTGGAATCTAAGTCTGTGATAGGTAAAGCTGTAAATCGGGTATGTTTACCAGATTTACTTATCCTTTGTACAAAAGGTAATGTAAGAAAAGTACATCATTTGTAAATTCTATAAGATTGTTATATAATTCAGTAAAAAGTCTGATTTAAAATATTGCATTTCATTTATCGAACAAATTGTGTTTACAGTATCCTTGTAGCCCTTTTCCCTTTTTTTTCAGAATCTGAAAATTAAATATCTGAATCTCTGATTAAATATATTCTTCTTTGGCCTTAATTTGTTTTCCTCATTGGAATTCTTAATGTTAAATGTCCAGTTCTCAAGTAAAACTCTGGCTAATGAACTACAAAGTTAGAAGCAATTTAGCTACCTTTATTTTACATTCCAAGTAATTTTCCTCCTGAACAGATGCAAGAGTTTTTAACTTGAATTAGAAGTTATAATTGAAAACATAGTTATTAATACACAGTCTATAAATGTCTGAGAAATTAATAATTGTTTTGATTAAACTATACTCATGTAGATGAATAAATGAATAATTTCAGAGTTAATCAATCAACCCACACAAAACACTATTATAATAACACTTTAAAGTCACATATGCCACAGAAGATTTCTAGAAAAAAAAATCTATTCTCAAAAGAAAATATCAATGAAATCTCACTTACAATACATTGTCATATTATAAAGTAGTATTCTGAGATTCTGCGACTGCCTGGTTTGACAATGCATAATTAAATAAGGAACTCAATGTGATATTTTCCTTTGAAAATGAGAAAGTATATATTTCCTGTACACTTGCAAGGAATCCTTTTTAACAGTACATTGACTAGATAATACACATGCAATAAAAATAAATTACTTCTGTAATACCTGATTGAAATGTGATCTTTTATTCTTTTTTAATATAAATAATTCTTAGTTACTAGATAAGTAAACTAAAGACAATTTACAAAGTTGAAGATAAAAAAACAACTAAAAATAGAAGTGAGATACTTATTATTTGTATGAATCCCATTGTGAAAGGGAGAATAGCAAAAAAAATGTAAATTTTAGAGGATGATATTTTCATTAAAATTAATCATGACTCTTCTTGGTAGTTAGCTCACTCAAAGTGGTAAGTTTGACTGCATGGTCAACTTCACCACCTAATTGTATATGAAGAGGCTTACTCTAAATTGTAACTTACCATCAGTATATAATCTCATGTTATATTAATATACAGTTCACATGATACCACTTTGATTTATTCATTAATATCTCTGTTTTGAGGATGAAAAAACTGTGGCTAGAGATAAAATATAATTTTCTCCATGGACACAAAGCTAGGAAATGCTAATAAGAGAATTCATATTCTAAATTAATATTGAAGTACATGAAGCATGTGGCATAAAGTTTTATTTTAATAAAATTGTAAATAATGTGAGAAAATCCAAAATAAAAATTGACTTTTTTAATATTAGGTAGTCTGCTGATGATAAGATTACAAAAGGCATTTCAAATAAAATAAATTAATGTAGTTAAGTTTGTGTTTTTGTTAAAATATTAATAACTGAAATAGTGAAAAACAAATTCAATTATATATTTTTTGTGTATGAGCAAAGGGATTTTTTCAGTAGATTTTGCATATAGTTTATTTTGAATAAAGAAATACAGAAGTTAGGACGCAGACCATGGACTCTCCCATGTTTATGGAATTTGCAAAACATTTTAAAAATACAAATTTCTGGTGTGGGATTCACATATAAATCATGTATAAAAATCAAACGAATAATCATATCTGACTTGATTGTTTATAGTTCATGATGCGTGATCAAAACCGAAAGTTTCTGTGATATGACTGCCCTTGCACTGTTCACCATGTAAGAACTTATTCACTATGTAAGACCTTGTTCACCATGTAAGAACTTGTAATGCTTCAGAAGATTGGAGACTGTTGAGATATAGGCTTGGGGTTGATTAATGACTGTGCATTGAGTTCCCTATACAGAATTGTATTGTTGTTAACAACCATTTGATCAATAAATATGAGAGATGCCCTCTCAGAAAAAAAAAAATACAAATTTCTGGTTTCTACTGAAATTTGTCTCCTGTATGTTAGGCTGTGTTGGTGAATCAAATGAGTGCCTAAGTTTAATGACCTCAATAAAATCTGCACTGTAACAAAGCACTTGAGTCCTTCAGCGATATTTTAAATTTTTGCTGCTTTACAACTGCAGAAAAAAAAAGTTTAAAGACTATTCTGCTTTTGAAAAGCTCTGTAGACAAATAGTTTCATTTGCAGTTCATTGAAATGATCATGTAGTTTTCGTGTACTTTTGTTCATCTGACTCTTGTGTCTTTGAGGTCTAATTTTCCCTTTATGTGACTTAATTTAATGTATCTGAAAGATTTTATCATTGTTCCATAATTTCTCTTGATTTCAGGGCAATGCCTTCAGTTCTAACACTTGTTTTCATATAATAGTGTCTCTTCTTACCCCACCAGACACTTTCTTTTGATAAAGATAGTCAATACTAGACCCAACTATCATTTCTTAATCATTTACTATATGCCAACATCTGTTTAGGTTCATTTAAAAAAACGGGTCTTTTTTTGTATTCAATTTCAAAAGAACGAAAAAAAAATGTTCAGAGTTTTTAACCATTAATATAGCGTTGAGAACATTTATGATTATATGATCAGTACTTTAATGGGTGAGATTTCACCCATAATTCTTGATATTTAAAAACTAGACAATACATTCAAAAGATTTAGAATAAACAACTAACAGATTACTCAGTAATTTGAGTTGACTACTATATTAAGATATAATTCAATTATGTAATAAAGGTTGCCAGAAAAATCAATATCATTTGGTTAAATGAACCGGTTCATATTATTCAGGATGAAGTAGGTGATGCTGTTTATCTGTCTTATACATGTCAGAATAAACCCAGTTTAGTATGCTGTTTTCCTGATATCATATTTTAAGGAAATTTGAGAGTGTTTTAGAAAGGTTTTCAGGTTATTTCATGCAAAGAAAAATAAAATTTTCACTTAGATTCAAAAATTATATCATTCAAGCATAAAAGCCAGATTTAATCACAATTTTTTAAAGTATGTATATTGTGCTTATGTGTGAAGACATATATGTATGCATACATGCATATATCTAAACTATTTGATATTCTTTTATACATGTTTGTTTATTCATTCAATATATACATAATACACTTCTTCAATGTGCCAGGCACAACATTAGGTATGGATTGTTAGAGGGATAAGCAAAGTAGGCACAAATTTTACCATCACGTATCTTGTAGGGAAGATGGATGATTAAATAACACAATATTTGAGTCAATGTTTGAAGGGGTAAGCCTGAAAATGTTCTAGAATTGGTAGGAAATATCAAACCACTGATTCAAGAATTCCAATAAATCCCAGGAAATACCAAAGAAATGCATATCTAATTCTATCAAAATTAAAACTGCAGAAAGCAAAAACAAGAGACTATCTTAAAATCTATGAAAGGAAAAGACAAATCACCTTCAAAGGCAGCATATTAAGAGCTGACTTATCAATAGCAGCCATGTGGTGAAAGACAATAATTGGCAGACTATAATTCTATACCCAGAAAAATGATCCATCAATAATGATGTTTTGAAATAATGAAAATAAACAGTTTTTAGACAAAAGAAAACTGAAATTGCTTATAGCAAACCAGCATTGTTGGAGATTGTATATTCTAAAGGAAGTACTTTAGCCAGAAGAAAAATCACACCATAGCAAGATCTCACAACCTCAGCTTCACTGACATTTTGGAACCTATGATTCTTTGTTGCAAGTTGCCTTGTGCATTGTAGTATGTTCAGCAACACATCTGGTCTCTACCATAAGAGGTCAGAAGCACCAACAAGTCATGTCAATCAAAAATGTCTTCAGATGTTTCCAAACAAATACCTTGTAGGAGATGGAATCACTCCCTTGCATAAAGTATTGCCTTAGAGGTAAAGTCAATGTACAGAAAAGAACAGAGAGCAAAGTGCTAAATGTCATGATAACCTTGACGAGATGCATGGCTATTCACTTAAGTGCCATCTACATATTTCATACCAAGATTCTGAGGGACAATAGTGTTTATATTTTTATGCTGCTTCAAAATATGTAAAATATAATAATCCACATTTTCAAATTTGATTTCCTAATTATTCCTAATTATTTCTAATAATTTCCTAATTATTCCTAATACATCAGGTATTTTGTTAATTAATATGTATATATATTAATATGTATATGTATATATGTAGGTATATATACTATATATATATATATATACTAGAAAATGACAGTCAATAGCTTACATGTATGGTTACTGTGGGACATGACTCCATGATTTTCTCTCTAGATAGTCTATTGCATTACATTATGCCATAATATGTGGGTAATTGTCACTTATCATTTGTCATGTTTTTTATGCTACCTTATATTAACTGGTTTAAATAGATGCATATATATATATATACACCAGATGGATATAGATAGATTGATGATTGGCAGAAAGATAGATGATAAAAAGATAGACAAATACATATTTATATAAATCTAGAATCCAATCTATCCTTTGTAAATATTATAATTTAAATGATGCATTAGCCAGGGTTCTTCAGAGACACAACAGGTTGTGGAAATGTATAAAATATATAAAAAGATTTCATGTAAAAACCTGGCTCCTCCCAAGATCATGGAGGCTTGACAAGTTCAAATAATGCTGGGGTGGAGTGGCCGTTAGACAATCAGGGAAGAGCTGCAGCTGGAACCCAAAGGGAGTCTTCTGGCAGAATCTCTTGCTCCGAGGAGCTCAGGCTTTGTTCTAACAAGGCCTTCAGCGGGTTGGATAAGTCTCATTCATGTTATGGAAGGTAATCTGCTTCACTCAGTCCACTGATTTTCTTTCTTTTTTATTTAAGCATAGTTGGTATAAAATATTATATTGGATTCAAGTATACAACATAGTGATTCAACAGTTATACATCTTAAATGTAGTTAGTATCTGTCAACAACGAAAGGTATTACAGAATTACTGACTATATTCACAAAGATATACTTTCATCTTGTAATCAATACATATTATGATTAGGTTTTGTGCCTCTTTAACCCCTTCACCTATTTCACTCACTCATCCCAACCCCTTCCACGTGGTAACCACCAGTTCCCTCTCAGTGTCTCTGTCTATTGCTATTTTGTTCATTTTGTTTTGTTTTGAGATTCCACATATAAGTGAAATCATATAATTGGTTGTTTTTCTCCATCTGGTTTATTTCACTTAGCATAATACCCTCTAAGTCCATCCATGTTGCTACAAATGGCAGGATTTCTTTTTTTTAGAGATGAGTAATATTCCATTGTATATATGTACCACAACTTCTTTATACATTTTTCTATTAATGGATACTTTGGTTGCTTCTATATCTTGGTTATTGTAAATAATGTGGCAATAAACATAGGGGTGCATATATCTTTTGTTTTCTTTGGATAGATTCTTAGATGTAGAATTACGGGTCATATGGAAGGTATCATATGGGTCATATGATGTTTCTATTTGTAGTTTTTTGGGGAACCTCCATGCTGCTTTCCATAGTGGTTGTACCAATTTAAATCCCACCAACAGTGTACAAAGGTTCCCATTTCTCCATATTCTTAGCAATACTTGTTAATTCTTGTCTTTTGGACAGTGGCCATTCTGACTGATATGAGGTGAAATCTACTGTAGTTTTTACTTGCATTTCCCTGATGATTAGTGATGTGGAGCATCTTTTCATGGTCCTGTTGGCTATCTGCATGTCTCCTCTGGAAAAAGGTCTACTTAGTTCCTCTGCCCATATTTTAACCAGTTTATTTGCGGTTTTTATGGCATTGAAGCATATGAGTTTTTTACATGTTTTGGATATTAACCCCTTATCAGGTATATCATTTATGAATATAGACCACCATAATTTAGGTTGTCTTTTTGTTTTATTGATGACATCATTTGTTATACAGAAGTCTTTAGTTTGATGTAGCCCCACTTGTTTATTTTTGCTTTTGTTTCCCTTGCCTATGGAGATGTGTCCAGAAAGAAATTACTCATGCTTACGTTCATGAAGTTTTTGCCTATGTTTTCTTCTAAGAGTTTTATGGCTTCATGTCTTATATTTAAGTTTTTAATACATTTGAGTTTACTTTTGTTTGTGGTGTTAGAAATAGTACAGTTTCATTACCTTCCATGTAGCTATCCAGTTTCCCAACACCATTTATTAAAGAGACCATCTTCTTCCATGGTATATTCATAGTTCTTTTGTCATCTTTTAATTGACCATATATGCATGGATTAATGTTTGGGCTCTTGATTCTTTTCCATCGATCTATAGGTCTGTTATTGTGCCAACTGTGTAGTATAGCTTGAAGTCAGGGAGTGTAGTACTCCCAGCTTTGTTCTTCTTTCTTAAGATTGCTTTGGCTATTTGGGGTCTTTTGTGGTCCTATGTAGGATTATTTGCTCTAGTTCACTGAAAAATCCCATTGGTATTTTGATAGGAATTACACTGAATCTATAAATTGCTTTGGGTAGGATGGCCATTTTGACAACATTAATTCTTATCCATGAACATGAGATAGATTTCCATTGATTAAGATTTGAGCAGAAATGAGAAACTATCAGCAAACATTAGCCTCTAGAAGGGATGGACTCTGTCCTGAGTTGGGACTGAAAAGGATGAATGACTCTGAGAACAAATAGGTAACGATTGAGCACTAGAGGAAGCAAACAAAAGGACATTGGAAGTTCTTTAGCAACATAAATGGCAGAATTCTTGTCACAAAAGTTTCATTAATGAATAAATTACCTGACACTGTAACCATAGATAAGGAACCCTTGACAAGCACCTCTTATTTGAACCTCCAACCAACAACATCCTTCTACTATAGATGGTCCATGAGAATGTAATTTTTCATAAATGATTTCATCAAAACAATCTCTAAGAATAAATATGGGGGAAAATTATATTATCAGAAGAAACATTGATCAGGAAGAAAAAGAAAAAATAAAATAATTGAAAATATGACAAGGTATTATGTACAAAATACATTGTTTTTTCAAAAGACAGAAACATTAGGTGATAGCCCAATGGCAGGAAAATGTGAAATTTGAATAAAATATTTCAGTTATTGTGGCAGATTATATGCCTCAAGTATGGTTGCAACACTGCGTTTTGTCCCATATGCTCTTCTAGAACTTCAACACCCCTCCACTGTGAAATAAAGTCTTTGCTCGTCCCTGCAGACCCTGGCTGATTCTCCTGAGTGTGTCTGCTACTAGAGTGTCTCAGAGGTGAAAACATTTGACTTCTGAGGTATCATAAAAATAAATATGGTTGCTGTCTTTAATTCAAAGTTTTTTCTTGGGATGCTTGCTTTTGTAAACCAGGCACCTTGCTGTAAACCCAGTTCACGTGGAGGTGAACTGAGACCTTATCTGAACTCTCAGGTTTCGGTCTGGTGAGTGAGCCTTCTCTGAAGGGGTCTTTCAGCTCCAGGCAAACCACTCCAGTTGATGCCAGGTAGAGAAGAGAAGAAGGTGTCCCTCCAAGTCCCGCCAAAACAATGGATTTGGAACAAAATGAATGATTACTGCTTTTCCAAGATTTCAAGGCTTAGGGTAGTTTCCTATGTATTTATTGATAGCTAAAAATTTGAAGAATGGAAGAAAAAGAAATTATTTCAGAAAAAGAATTACAAAGATGACAAGGAACAAGAGGAATCACTGAAAGAATATTAAGGGACATAGCATACAGAAATAAAAGGTAGGAAAATGAAAATGAGGTAAAGCAATTAGTAGGAGTAAAGAGAAAATAATAGATACAGAAGAAAAGCAAAGGGACAACATATGTATGATTGGAATACATATGCAATGCAAAACTAAGTTCCATACTAGGTACCTGTGAATATCAATAAAGAAAAGTCAGAACTGAGACGTATCATCATAGAATTATTGGACTCTAAAGATAAAAAGAGACTTTTTCCTATATTTTACAAAGGGATCAACTTATTAAAAGGGAAAGAAAATCAAGTTAGCATTAGAGTTTAAACTTCAATAAGAAGCAAGCAAAAAGATCTGTAAGAAATTAAAAGAAAAATGAGCCAAGTAGAATTTCAATCACTATGACAACCTACATAATTTTGAATGTTTAAGATCTTGGGGAATTTTGTTCCCACAAGCTCTTCTTTGAAAGCCTTGTAGAATGAAAGCTTCAAATTATTGGAGAAGCTATGGCACAGTTATAGAATATATTTAACTGTTGAACTAACTCTAAAAACAAAGGTGGAAATAGGAATGATAGGCAAATAACCAAGGAGTGTAACAGTGTCATGTCATGTCAAGGGACCTGCTATTAGTGTTTATAGACGAGGCACATTGAGATGATTCCACAAGGCTTGCATCCACAACTTCAGAGAGGATAAAAAGAAAAAGCTAATTATAATAAGATTTGCTTCCAAGCCTCCTCTAGTGACAAGGGACTTTCTGATATTTTGTTTGGAGGAAAAACTCACACAAATTCTGCAGAGCTTCCTATCTTAGAGTGCATTATTTATAGATTCATTGGAAGTTGTTTTCTAGCATAATTTGATAGAGCAGGCCAGGAAGTCATGAAGAGACTGGAGCAGTGCAGTGTCCTTAGGAGACATCAGAAGGGCTACCCTCTCTCTCCCTGCCATAGCCATTACCAGATAGCAGATTCAGCTTTGAAACAAGTGAGTGGAGAAGGCTGAGAGGTGCACCAAAAATGTGTGGTGCTCTGAGAGAAAATCCTCTTATAATGCCACCTAGAAAATCCTGAGGTTTTAGGTAACGGGTTCTGGTCAAGAAAGGCAGCAAAAGAGATGTGTATGGAAGGCACATTAAGCTCAAGTCCCTGCACTCTGAAGCAGCATTTCAGGGCCTGATCCATTGTTCAATTCCTGGATCCTGAACAGATGACTGAAATAGCTATTAGGGAGACAGATGGTTTTAGGAAACATATACCATTAGGTGTCAGCCCAACCTGTGAACTGGTGGTTAGTGCTAATCTGGTATAATTTATGTTCGAGGCAGTTATGCCTGCTCTCTAAAGGTCATGGTGTGCACCACCAATTAGTAAGCAAACAAGTGCACATGACCAGGCAACACAAAAAGTAGGGGCAGTGTTTTTCTTGGGGGGGAAACTTACAGAGAAACAATGCAGGTTTAAATTCACCACATTATGGGGAGGTAGTGCTCAGCAACATAAGGATCAGATGTTAGACCTTGAGATTAGAACCTCTGTGCATAAACTCTAGGACTCACACATTGGAAGGCTGATGAAACATCACCTCATCCCTCAGCATGATCACAAATAAGTGCAAACCTTGAAGCACAAACCTGAATAATGGAGTAGAACTGTGACTTCCTATCCTGTTCTTCTGCTTCATCATTCATGGTAAAAGAAACACCACAACCCTATCCTGTGTCCACAGATTGGGGTTCAAGTATTGTGGTTGCAGCTGTATGACACAATGATTCTGGGGGAGGCTTTGATCTAGCAGCATTCATGGCTTCAGCGCTTGACAAAGTTAGATTGCATGAAGCAGTTTTTGGTTTCCAAATTTGCTTTTCCACTATGAATCATCTCAGCTTCCTCTTTGGAAAGGCCTCCTCAAGAATATTAGTCTTTGATCAGTTAATTTTTATCCCTTAAAACAGCAAAGGTGAAGTTCTGGTAGCTAAAACAGAGGACACATTCTCTCAGCGGGACAGTTTTTATTTCTTGCTCAGACTTAGTCATAGGTGGGCTCTGCTCATTGCAGCTCAGTGACTCAGACTGATGGTGATTCAGTGGAGACTTTTCGTGGCAAGATGAACCAAATAAAGACTTGCAAACTTTGTGCCAGAAAGTTATACATACCGTTTATGTTCATAGTTCATGAAAAAAATCAAGTCACACAACTAATCCAAACAAATAAAAACAAGCAAAAAAAGACTTATGATGGTATCTCACAGAAGTTTTAATTTCCTGATTTCTAAAGAGGTTGGGTATATTTTCACACATTTTATTGGCCAGTTGAATTTGTTCTTTGTGAGGTAACTTTTAAATTCTTGCCCATTTATCTATTAACGTCTCTGTAATTAAATGGTCTGTCATTTTCCAATTGATTTGTAGGATCAATCATCTATCTATCATCTATTATCATTTACCTACCTAGACAGAGATATTATAACCCCTTTGTTGATTGAAAAGTCCTACAAACATATCCTGTAGGTCTGTGGGTTGTCTAAATACTGTTTATTATTGGAGAAGTGTCCTTAAAGAACAACTTATCAATTATATTTTCATCTGTTTCTAATTGGTTAGTACTTCTTTGCTTCTCTGACAAATTAAGAAGCAGAAATTAAGCACATATAGAAATCTACAAAATATACTGAACAGTACTATTAATTTATATTGTAAAAACTTGAAGGAAAGAAAGAAGAAAAATTTATAAGCCATATTTTGTTGCTAATAATAGGGAACCAAGAGACATTGTTAAGAAAAGGAGTGGACACATGGTTTTATATTAAACTATATGTATACAGTTTATCACAAGAATAAAAATACTTTTCTAAAGATCAGAAATGCTACATAGAAAAGAATGTATGTATATTTATATTTAAATGTTCTACAGTAAAAGACTACTTTATAAAAAGAATAAAGGTAAATTAATATGACAGAAAGGAGTCCAAATATATCATTTGTGCCATAAAAAATAATTTATGTTACCTCCCTTATAAGAGGAAATTATTTTCAGATTGGCTTATGGGTCAAAAACTTATTGAACATGCCATACCAGAGATACACCTAAATTAACTTATCAAGGAGGCTTGGGAAAAAATAGATGAAATTACATTAAGGCAAAAACTAAATGTAAAAAGAATGAGGAGCAAAATACATTAAACAAAACAAAGAGGATTCACAGTTAAAAACTATATTTCACTATGAAGGTGTCATCACCTTTTCTAAAGAATTCCACAGCAGAAAATTTCTTCTGACATAAATGATAAGAAATGCAATGATAAATAGATGGAAACATACTGTTAACAGGTGACTTTACTATAATTTACTTAGTCCAAGAAGATAAAATATCAAAAATTAAATAGGCAATCAAATACCTGTATAATTAACAAAGTAAAATTTCAAGGTTTATAATAAATTCTCTGTCACAATAAAAGTTTTCTATTTAAGTATTTTTAGAGAATTCACAAAAGCAGTCCAATATTATTAAGTCACAAATAAATGTATGACACAATGTGCAAGATGATTTCTTATGACTTAAATGTTCTCTTATCTACTCTGGTCCTAGTAGCAGAGAAGATCTCAGAAACTCCCTTTTGATAAATTATTTAGTTTCTAAGTTTTCATTATTAAAAACTTATCAGAATTTAAATAATAATTATTATTTACATTCTAAATAATTATATAGAATTCTAAACAACTCTAAATAATTCTGAAGACAGCAAAGCAATGTATAATGTATCTCTTTAATGAAATATTAGAGGGTTTTGATAGAACAACAGGTGTGAATTAATGACTGATACATAAAAAAAGAAACAATTTGGTTTTTAGGGAGGAAATCATTTAGAAGTACTTATATAATATTATTAAAGGTTTCATGTTTCGATTAAAAGCAGTATAGAAAAATTTTATATAAAAGGTCCTCAGTAAAAAAAATATTAGTACAAGTTGATGAAAAGTTTTGGATATCTGATGTACATAAATAAATTAATTAATTAAGTTCTTAAAGACATTTCTATTTAATTTCCCCAAGTGAGTTGAGGGAAGAAGTGTTTTAAATATATTGCATTAGTAAAGTAGGAAATTAAGCTAATATCTGTCATACCTCTGTTTATGATTATTTCATTTACTAAAACTAAGGAATATGGCCTCATATTGAATAGTAAGATAATGATATCTTGCTCCTTATGGGCTGAGTTTCTGAAATTTTAATAAATATCACTGAATATTTCAAGTTCATCTACTTCCTTATCACTTTAAATTATTTTGGAACCACTTAACTGTCTTCAAAAAGCAGAAATATGATATAATAGTGCTTTGAGTACAGTGCATTCTGTCATTGTTTCCAGGAACTTTCTGGTTGCCTGCCAGATGTCCCTGTAACCAATCGTGTAGAACTGTGAGGAGTCTGAGACTTTTTACCTTATTAGCAGCTTCTGTGCACCAGAAGGAAATGCCATTTCTATTTTCTAAGAATGCTCACTGGACAAAAATCCTTGCAAAGTTTGTCTGGAACACAGTCAGTGCCTCTGCTTGAATGACATGAAGAAATACGACAGACCCATGGAGAACTTTCTCACAATATGAATCCTGCATGCCCCTTTTATTCACAGCTGTGCATAAGGTCAATATCACTGTTAAGCATTAAATACCTTTTGTATGCTACAATTATACTAGAATCATAGAGACCATTCTTCTATACAATTAAATTTTCCATTAATTATATTTCTGTGTATTATTTCCAAAATAATGTACTTTGTGTTTTTAAAGATCTAGAGGCAAATAAAGCACAGTATTGCTTCATGTGGCTTACAGTTGAAAATGGAGAATATGACACATCATAAATAATAAACCTGGAAACATTACTACAATTATACTAGAACCATAGAGACCATTCTCCTATACCATTAAATTTTCCACTAATTATATTTCTGTGTATTATTTCCAAAATAATGTACTTTGTATTTTTAAAGATCTAAAGGCAAATAAAGCACAGTATTACTTCATGTGGCTTACAGTTGAAAATGGAGAATATGACACATCACAAATAATAAACCTGGAAACATTTACGTGAATAAAATTAAATGAATAAAAAAAGAAAGAAAAAAGAAGCAGAAAGGTAAGTTTGCTACTGTTTGGAGTGATCAGGAAGTTCTTCATGGTAAGACTAGCCTTGCTGAGGTGAATGATGAATACAATTTTGATTGAGAGAGCAAGTGGGCCAGCTTTCATGTAGAGGTAACAGTATAAGAAAAATCCCTTTTCATATTTCATTATTTATATAATCTTTTTTTGTGTGGAAGAGTTCATGGAAGAGTTAAATGTATGTTTTTAAATATCAGTGTAATATTATGTTGTGATATTATAATATCAATCACTAGAAATGTATGTTGTTCCAATATAGAAATATCATTGTGTAGGGCAGCTGACTCTGCACTTCTGATGTGGTTGAAAACATGAATTATTTTTACCATTTATTCTTCAGTTTTCCCAGTGTTTCTACTTCAGTCATAGAGTCCACAGTTTGCAGATGGAAGATGAATGCTCGTCACTTTAATTAATTTCCTAATTAATAAATACTTCTTTATTTACATTATTTTTACCCTCTGTAAATACAATAAGTCCATGGTAATTCCATTCATTATTTGTTAATTTTTCATTTGTATGTGAAGTTGGCTTGAAACTGTAGTCTGAGGAATCTTTTTCTTTCTCTAGTACTTGTGTCTTTAAATGTGGACTAGTATACCTTTACTACAGTTATGCTCACAGGGACACAAAGTGTAGGCTTTTGCAGTGCAAATAGATTCTATGAACAGCAATTTTGATAAAATAATTTGTGTTAAATTGACTTAATTTTAAAATAATAATTATGCATGAAGGAGGTAGTGAATAATAAATGCTTTTCTCTGACTATAGATAAAAACGTAAGTGAAGACATAACTTAGGTATATAAAAATAAAACTGTAAGAAAAAAACAAGTAAAAACTTAAAATAACAGTGCATTTGGAACTTACTGGTAATGTATGAGTTTCCACCTTATACTTGTCTAGTTTCTTAATTCATATGTTTACCAACAATAACCCATATGTAATGATAACTGTTAAAACATGTTAATAATTAAGAATTAAATATTACACAAGATATTTCATTTCTTTTTGTGCAGGGTTTTCAAATATCACATACAATAGTTTTCTGTAGAAAAGAAATATGGATCTAAAAATACCAACAATTTAATATATTTTCAGAGAAAATATATGATCTAGTAGAAAGGCTATAGGATTTAGATTTTGATTAAGCTAAATTCCAGTTCACTTTCACATTTGCTAATATGACAATAGAAATATGTTTCATTATTGTCTCATTTATATATTCACCACAATTGCTTAATAAATAGGGAATAGAGTACATTACATTTCATTCAAGGACAACAAACCCTTCCAGTATTGGGGAAGAAAGATAATTGGTATGTAATGCACTAAAGCTTAGTAAACTCTCCATTTGAGAATAGAAGGTATTCCTTAGGTAAAATGAAGACTTTTACCTTAACTAGTAAATCTTCCTAGAAACAGAAGTAGCTAGACTGTGATCTGAGGGATGCAGAGATACTAGTCATATGTACGTGGAAATGAGAGAGTGTGAAGCTGTCAGAATAGTTCACAGAACATTTCCTTACATTCTGTGACAAGGAGGCTCTAGACAGGCCTTATCAAAGGACTTAAACTTTTAGTTGGGAACTGCTGAAGGATTTCACACAAAGTGCAACAAATGAAATATCTCACTCTAAATGCAGTGTGAAGAATTATAAGAAAGGTTATGTCCGGAGATGTGGACCAATGAATTAAGTTAATACCAGTGAGGAAAGAAAATACATAAATTGGAGAAATGTTAAGACTCACATAGTTTACTTCTCACTTCTTTCAGGTTTTGCCAAGGTTTGCCTTTACTATTTAAGCTAAAGTTGTATGCACACACACACATACACACCCCACTTTATCCTTTTACAATAATTCATTGCTTTCTTCATACTATCTTCACCTAATGTGACATTATATATGTGTTCTATATATATCTATATATACATACAAACACACCTAGATAGATAGATAATAATGTCATAAATATTAGTTTGTTTATTGCATGTCATTTGTAAATAGAGGGTAAACATATATCTTTTTTAATTACTGATTAACCTTTTTCCTAGATTGGTACCTGGGGTAAAGCAGCCACATGATAAATAATTGTTACATAATTATATTCCGAATGAGAATTCATGGAATTCAGTAATAGATGACTTTCAGATTGTCTCATAGTCAAACTAGGTGAATGAGCAGGTAACATAGGAGAAAATGCATATTTAGGTAGATGGTGATGATGAGTTCATTTTAAATGGTATACCATTTAAACTCTATTTCATTCATGTAAGATGTTAATAATAATAATATCTACCTTTAGAGTTATTATAAGGGCTAAATGAGATAACACATATAAAGCTGGGTATCATAATCCTAAGAATATATGGTCTCTATTTAGATTATTTTGATATAAATCACAAATTCTGGTCCCATTATTTCAGATACAAGTCATCTAAAATTTGTGAGTATCTCTTTAAATCATCTGTGAAATATGAGTTTCTCAGAATTGTTGCTATTGTTAAATAAATTAATCTATGATAGGTGCACTCTATATGCTTTACAGATTGACAATGTACAGAAACCAAAATCCCTGGCACACAACAGGCCTTTAAAAATGTGTTTGTTTAATGACAACAACAACACAAAGCCCCAACTACTGTGGGATACAGCAAAAGCAGTCTTAAGAGGAAAGTATATAGCAATCCAGGCATATTTAAAGAATGAATAACAATCCCAAATGAATGGTCTAATGTCACAATTATCAAAATTGGGAAAAGAAGAACAAATGAGGCCTAAGGTCAGCAGAAGGAGGGACATAATAAAGATCAGAGAAAAAATAAATAAAACTGAAAAGAATAAAACAATAGCAAAAATCAATGAAACCAAGAGCTGGTTCTTCGAGAAAATAAACAGAATAGATAAGCCTCTAGCCAAACTTATTAAGAGAAAAAGAGAATCAACATGAATCAACATAATCAGAAATGAGAATCGAAAAATCATGAAAGACCCCACAGAAATACAAAGAATTATTAAAGACTACTATGAAAACCTATATGCCAACAAGCTGGAAAACCTAGAAGAAATGGACAACTTCCTAGAAAAATACAACCTCCCAAGACTGACCAAGGAAGAAACACAAAAGTTAAACAAACCAATTACGAGCAAAGAAATTGAAACAGTAATCAAAAAACTACCCAAGAACAAAACCCCGGGGCCGGACGGATTTACCTCGGAATTTTATCAGACACACAGAGAAGACATAATACCCATTATCCTTAAAGTGTTCCAAAAAATAGAAGAGGAGGGAATACTCCCAAACTCATTCTATGAAGCTAACATCACCCTAATACCAAAACCAGGCAAAGACCCCACCAAAAAAGAAAATTACAGACCAATATCCCTGATGAATGTAGATGCAAAAATACTCAATAAAATATTAGCAAACAGAATTCAACAGTATATCAAAAGGATCATACACCATGACCAAGTGGGATTCATCCCAGGGATGCAAGGATGGTACAACATTTGAAAATCCATCAGCATCCTCCACCACATCAACAAAAAGAAAGACAAAAACCACATGATCATCTCCATAGATGCTGAAAGAGTATTTGACAAAATTAAACATCCATTCATGATAAAAACTCTCAGCAAAATGGGAATAGAGGGCAAGTACCTCAACATAATAAAAGCCATATATGATAAATGCACAGACAGCATTATACTGAACAGCGAGAAGCTGAAAGCATTTCCTCTGAGATCGGGAACCAGACAGGCATGTCCACTCTCCCCACTGTTATTTAACATAGTACTGGAGGTCCTAGCCACAGAAATCAGACAAAACAAAGAAATACAAGGAATCCAGATTGGTAAAGAAGAAGTTAAACTGTTACTATTTGCAGATGATATGATACTGTACATAAAAAACCCTAAAGACTCCACTCCAAAACTACTAGAACTGATATCGGAATACAGCAAAGTTGCAGGATACAAAATTAACACACAGAAATCTGTAGCTTTCCAATACACTAACAATGAACCAATAGAAAGAGAAATCAGGAAAACAATTCCATTCACAATTGCATCAAAAATAATAAAATACCTAGGAATAAACCTAACCAAAGAAGTGAAAGACTTATACTCTTTAAACTACAAGTCACTCTTAAGAGAAATTTAAGGGGACACTAACAAATGGAAACTCATCCCCTGCTCATGGCTAGGAATAATTAATATCATCAAAATGGCCATCCTGCCTAAAGCAATATACAGATTTGACGCAATCCCTATCAAATTACCAGCAACATTCTTCAATGAATTGGAACAAATAATTCAAAAATTCACATGGAAGCACCAAAGACACCGAATAGCCAAAGCAATCCTGAGAAAGGAGAATAAAGTAGGGTGGATCTCACTCCCCAACTTCAAGCTCTACTACAAAGCCATAGTAATCAAGACAATTTGTTACTGGCACAAGAACAGAGCCACAGACCAGTGGAACAGATTACAGACTCCAGAAATTAACCCAAACATATATGGTCAATTAATATTTGATAAAGGAGCCATGGACATACAATGGCAAAATGACAGTCTCTTCAACAGTTGGTGCTGGCAAAACTGGACAGCTACATGTAGGAGAATGAAACTGGACCTTTGTCTAACCCCATATACAAAGGTAAACTCAAAATGGATCAAAGACCTGAATGTAAGTCATGAAACCATTAAACTCTTGGAAAAAAGCATAGGCAAAACCCTCTTAGACATAATCATGAGTGATCTCTTCTTGAACATATCTCCCCGGGCAAGGAAAACAACAGCAAAAATGAGCAAGTGGGACTACATTAATCTGAAAAGCTTCTGTACAGCGAAGGACACCATCAATAGAACAAAAAGGAACCCTACAGTATGGGAGAATATATTTGAAAATGACAGATCCCATAAAGGATTGATGTCCAGAATATATCAAGAGCTGACACGCCTCAACAAAGAAAAAACAAATAACCCAATTAAAAAACTGAAGGAACAAAACAGCAGCAGAATTACAGAACCCAACAATGGACTAACGGGTACCAAAGGGAAAGGAACTGGGGAGGATGGGTGGTCAGGGGGGCTAAGAGGGAGGTAGAAGAAGGGGGGTATTAAGATTAGCATGCATAGGGGGGTGGGAGAAAGGGGAGGGAGGGCTGTACAACACAGAGAGGACAAGTAGTGATTCTACATTTTGCTATGCTGATGGACAGTGGTTTTTAGGGGGGACCTGATATAGGGGAGAGCATATTAAACATAGTATTCTTCATGTAAGTGCAGATTAAAGATTAAAAAAAAAAGAAAGAAAGAAAAGGGGGATTACTCCTTGATAGGATAAAACAATTTGTAAATCAGAGATTAACGCATGCTTTAAATATACTTAATGTTTATCACTTAAAGGGTGTCAGATGATCAGCTATGGAGGTACTCTTTTCTGATAATATTTCTTTCTCTTAATAAAAAAAAAAAAAAGCAGTTCCTGTGTGCTGACCTCCAATGAGTTCTACACAGTGGTATAGAGGGCATGTCAAAGTGTGGGCAAAGGGTCTGTTTGTTTCTATGCAGAAGATCAAGGCCTAGCTTGGCTACCCAGAAAATGAACTAAGATACGATATGAGGAGGAGCTTCCAGCATCAGCACTCTCTGGAGGACTCGTGCCGGGAGATGATCTTCAAAAAGCCTCCACAGGGATCCAGGCGATGCTGTGGTTGTGGCAGCGTCCACCCCACCGTTTCCTGGACTTTTCATTGGAATGAGGAGGGAGATGTCTAGGCTGGCATGTGCATACAGTGAGACAACGAATTTGACCGGATCTGTACTGTTGGAACTCAATCAGGAGTTGTTAGGGGTGCAAGTTGTAGCACTCCAAAATCTTACGACTATAGACTATCTACAGTTAAAAGAACATATGGGATGTAAACAGATCCCAGAAATGGGTTGCTTTAATTTGTCTGACTTCTCTCAGACTGTTCAAGTACAGTTGGACAATATCCATCATATCATAGACTAATTTTCACAAATGCCTAGGGTGCCTAAATGGTTTTCTTGGCTTCACTGGAGATGGCTGGTAACTATAGATTTGCTTTGTTTATGTCACCGTATTCCTATTATGTTAATATGTGTGCACAAGTTAGTTAGTAGTTTAAAACCTATACATGCTTAAGGTACTTTACAAGAAGATATGTCAAAGAAATAATCAATCCTCCCATGTTTTCTTCCATATGCTACCTCTATAGCTTTTCTTCTTCCTTCCTAATTACAACCCTTAAATAGAATTCGTGCCTCATATCGAATTTACCAAATATCATAATTCCTCCAGGTGGTAAAGATACCTCGAGACAAGTGCTGGGCATAGAAGTCACAGGGCATAAATCTGCAAAGAAGTAAAAAGCTAACCTTTTCAAACAATATGGCTTCTCTCTCACTTACCAACTTTACATTTCCCTGTATGGCCCCGGAAGATGACTGGTTAGCCAGAGATGGGTAAGATTCCTCAAGGGAGGAACAACCTAAGACAGGCACAGTCGCAGGGGGGCCATCAGGTGAGAAATTGGGGAACAACAGTGGTGAAGCTTAGAACCTCACGCCGTCCCCCCTGTGTTGAGAGAAAGCTTCTGCGTCCGTGGATGTTTTATTGCCCTTGTCTAGCTCGGATTAGCACATAGTCTACAGGCACACACCTGATCATCTACATTTGCCCTCTTAGAGCACTAAACTATGTTTTCTACCTTTATCTTGCATCTACCTACCACTTCAGCATTTTATTAAAAATAAAAATAATAATAATAATAAAGGGAGAAAGGTGGGATCCACATATAAATCAAGTATAAAAATCAAACGAATATTCATATTTGACCTGATTGTTTATAGTTCATAATGCGTGATCAAAACCGAAAGTTTCTGTGATATGACTGCCCTTGTACTGTTCACCATCTAAGAATTTATTCACTATGTAAGAATTCGTTCACCATGTAAGAACTTGTTCGTTATGCTTCAGAAGATTGGAGACTGATGAGAATTAGGCTTGAGATGGATTAATGATTGTGCATTGAGCATTGACCCCCCCTATACAGAATTTTATTGTTGTTAACAACCATTTGATCAATAAATATGAGAGATGCCCTCTCAAAAAAAAAAAAAAACTGAGGGAACAAAACAGCAGCAGAAGAACAGAATCTAAGAATGGACTAATAGTTACCAAAGGAAAAGGGACTGAGGAGGACGGGCGGAAAGGGAGGGATAAAGCCGGGAAGAAAAGAAAGGGGGCATTACGATTAGCATGTATAGTGTTGGGGGGGCACAGGGAGGGCTGTGCAACACAGAGAAGACAAGTAGTGATTTCACAGCATCTTACTATGTTGATGGACAGTGACTGTGAATGGGATGTGGTGGGGGGGACTTGGTGAAGGGGGGAGCCTAGTAAACATAATGTCCTTCATGTAATTGTAGATTAATGATACCAAAATAAAAAAATAAAAATAAAATAAAATAAAATGTGTTTGTTTACCTTCTTCCCTTAGGATAAAATTCATCAGAGGAAAAACTAGGACTCATTGGTTACATTTCTGAGTCCTCATATCATGCTTGATTAATCCATAAAATACACAACTTTGTTTTTATTTCATTAAAAGGGAAAAGTAATTCCAATTTAGAAAAGTTAACGTTGGAAGGTTACACACAGAAATATAGGCAATGAGTCATAACATGATTTTGAAGAAAACTATTGATGAAAAGAAGCATCTTCAATCAAAAATTGCCAAAATGGAGAATAACATAACTCAACTCCATAGATGTGAATTCCATATGGTTTGAAACAGCATTTCTAGTTAAAGAATTTTACACCAGCTGGCACTTTATTCATACATGCGAGGCATCCAGGAAAAGCTAAAATTGCAGCAGTCTAAATAGAAAGACCCCAAAGACCTCATCAGTAGCAAGATAGGAAGGAGGGTCCTCTTGGGAAAAAAACATCTCCACTGTCACAGCTGGCACACTTGATGTGAAAAGAGATACTATTTCATGATTCGTTCTTGAATTCCTTTGCATTACTGCAGAGTGAGCCAAAAATAATAAACTGGTAAAGAAAAAAAAAGCAGGCAACAGATGAAGGTGATTGAAGTATATCTCAAGTAGATACTCTTTTTCTTCCACTGCAGTTTTAAGAATGTTTAATACAGGAAAAACCAAGGAGGGTAAAGTAAACTTGGCAAAGCAAGGGTAAAAACTCATACGAGGAGGAACAGTTTTTCGAACGTGCCATTATTGCATTCCATCAGCGTATCACAAATTATTCAATGATTGTTCATGATGATTAAAATAATCTTACCTATTTTCTCCTCTGAGGCATACATCAGTGATGAACACCTGGAATCTGGAAGGTTTTAAGCAAATTTTGCTGCAGCCTACAGGATATATACATATATATATATATATATATATATATATATATATATATATATATATATATATATATGGCATGAATTAAATATGAAAAATGAAACATGCAATCTTGACAATTTTGTATGGTACTCATTAAATTAATAACTGCATAGGGATAATAGATTGAGATCTATTACAAATAGATTCAAACTGTATGTTCCAAACTGCGATTTGACTGAGATGTTGGTGGCTTTATAGCACTGCAACAACAGTATAGCAAGATAATTTAATTATTTGAATAAAATCAAATGTGTTCTTGCCAAATAGAAAATTTTAGGAATACTAAAAACAGCAGAGACAAAGAAAATACCTTTATGTATAATAAAGCAAGGACTATTTGATTGTATTTTTTGTGTGATATTTTGATGTACATGTTTTTCCTCAAAAAAACACAATTATAAGACATTAGTGACAATATGATTCAAATTCTACCGACAGGCAGTTTTTATAAAACACTGAAAAACAGGTTTAATAATCAATAAACTAATAACGAAATGACCAGGTTGATGTCATGAGGGGCTCAGTGGTGCTTGTAATTCTCTATTTCTTGATCAGCTTGGTGCTTATTTGCGTTTATTCCACTTTGAGAAAATTCATCAATTAGTGCACCTTTCTTTCTGTACGTTATGCGCCAATAAAAATGTTTCCTTTTGGAATCACGTTTGGTGACCAGCATCATTCCCTGAGGCCAGCACAGAACCTGCCACACAGCTGAACCCTGCCTCTTCTTTCCCACTCATTTTATTTATTGTTTGTGAGACTTTTCTTACAAACTTTCAAATTCAACCCTCTATCTAAATATCTAAAGTGTGTTTTTGATATTTTACTAAAAATTGCCAGGACTTTCATAGCATTTGGGTTGGCAGGTTACTAGGGTGGCTATGTTTCAAGAAATAGAATCACCCAGAATGTGCCTGGTTTGGTTTTCTTTTTTTTTTTTTCTTTTTTCAATCTTAATTTCACTTAAATTTGCATACTTGGAGCTCTTTCAGCCCAGTAAAATTTCCTTCAATTTTGAGTGTGATTTTAGCTTGTATCCCAATTACTCCTTTGAAATACCGATAATTTCCAGATGGCTCTTTGTTCCTTCGTCTCTCCTCACATAATTTTCAGCTCTTTGGCTCATTCCTCTACACTCCTGAAGAGACCCTCAGTACGCTCTTAAAATCAGTCAGTAAAACTTCCATAGGCTTATTTTATTCTTTATTGCCTCCAATTTCTATTACACTTCTGTGTCTTTAGTTTGATTTCAATCTTTCTGTCTCATCCAGATTTCTTTTGCTCAAAGACTGTTCTTTTCACATGACATTGTCTTGCCCCATTTCCAATTTTTCTGACAAGTTAAACAAAGTATTTACATAAAAATTTAAATTCCTAACATATATGACTATTAGGACTATTTTTTAAATCTCTGTTCACAACCACATCTTATTTGAAAGTGTCATCTTATTTGAAACCTTCAAGGAACTAATATAAGTCTGCAAGTCAAGTCACATTTCTGCTTCTGACAAGTCTGAGATCTCTATATGAGTGTCGAAATATGTTGATTCATATATAAACATTGGTCCCTGGTCTTGGGCAAAAAGTGAAAGATTGATTGGAATTTTCCAAACTTCTTAGAGCAGAAATGATTGTCTCATAATCCAAAATATTGTTTGCTTGCGGTTTTGAAACAATTTAACTCTTTCTTTCCTTACCTATGTATAAACACCAGATTCACACAATGAGCTTATTTCTTGCAATTAATTTTTAAAACTGACTTAGGTTTTCATCTTTTATGTATATTATTTTAAGGTTCTTCAAGGATAAATTTAGAATGCAATTAGTTCAGCCTCAAATTTTCTAACCAAAAACTGGTTTTTACTCAAAGTGATTCTTAATTTTTTATTCAATCCCATAGCCAAGGTTCTCTATAAGCTGCTTCCACTTGCATTTGATTCCTTATGGAAGACACTTCCCTCCAATAAAGATAAAATTATTGTTTTCCTTCTCATTTCACCTGAACATGTTCAAGTCTGTATTTACAATTTACTTGGATGTCGTCCCATTTGCATTGCAAAAATCAAGATTTTATCTTTTTTCAAGGTAATGTTGAATATGGATAACTTTCTGTAATAAATTTAATTTATAATGAATGTTATTTCTCCTCTCTGAATTCCTAAGGCCTTTTGTGTATACTACACAATCTTGCCTTGCTTTATATTATAGTCATTACACTTTTTTTTATCTATAAATGATAAAAAGGTCAATAACAACAGGTATTTTTTATTTGCACATTTTAAGCTCATCATATACGAAATGTATACATTTTGTATACATGTATATATATTTATGTATACACGCATATATCACATAGGTAAGTCTAGATAGGTAACAAGTATGCATAGGTAATAATGCTTTATTTATCACACTATACATTGCATAATATAATTATTTCTGTAGGTTTAGTTAGTAATTTTGTAGAATGAGTTTTTTCCCTATTAGAGAAATAAGTCATATTAAGAAGTAAATTTAAATTTCCTATATCTTTATAAAATTTAAACCTGTTATATGTCATTATCTCTATTTCTTTCAAAAAATCCTATGTGGTTTATGCCTCTAAATGGCTGAAAAATGGGGCTTCACTTTTAATCTGAGACAGAGTAGGGTGATGAAGTCGCCCTGGTGTTGTGGCAGAACTGTTAGGACACAGCTATTTATATAAATCCAGGGATATACCCAGGCCATTTCTGAAAGAACCTAAAATTAAACCATTAAATTACCAAAAAAGCAAATATATGCTAATTTAATATTTGGTTCTCTGTATATCACTAGAGAAAGAAACAGGGATAAAGCAGAGTGATGGATGGAGTAAATCTCCTGTGTGTTTGCTAATCTCAGAAAGAATAACAAAATATCTTTTCATTCTCTGTGAATTCATTTTATTTCAAAAAAAGAAAATTCTAAGAACTCCTTGATGCTCACTGATATAAACTATTATATTAATGAGGCTGCTTAATTATACATTTGTTCTATTTTTACTCAAGATTTGGGAAGATGAACCTAACTAGTTTCTGGGCTTTTTTATTCTATTATATTAATAGGAATGGACATATTTTAGACATTGAAGAATTAAGAAAGATTTACTGTGTAGTCCACAACTTAACCCCTTTATTCAGTTTCAGACTAAATAAAATATTTTCCTTAAATTCCTATTTTTTTCTAAATAATTAGGATATGCATATACTTGTTTATATATTAAAGTTCATTCCTAAGTAAAGATAATTGTACTTGAATGACAGCAGTTTACCTTTAGTGGCTAACTCAGGTCTGATTTTTTTTTTCTAATCCCTTAATTCTTTCATAGAATTACAAAAGTCTCATGGACCTGGAAAAAATTGACTAGGATGGACATTAATGATATCAAAAATTAGAAGTTTGATATAATATAGCTGGGCATTAGGAATGGTGAATCAGGGATATTTGCAGGATGAACTACTTAGAAAAAAAAGTGGTATCACATTCAGCATTTGGCAATGTCAAAATTGACTCACCACTTCTCCACTTCTATTACAAACCAGAACAGTGTCCATGTAATTTTGGGAAATGATGGTATAGAGGAATGAATGGGAACCCAATCTGGGTTAAAAGCTTGGTAATTTCAGCTCAGTGACATTTTACAAATTACTTCTCATTTTAAAGCCTAATTGTTTTATGGTCTAAAAATGGATATAGCAAAACTGTCTATCAAAAACCTTAATATATAATGTTTTAGAGTACATAAGTGCTGCTAAATGAAAGTTAGTTCCATTTCCTTTTTGTTTTTTTTGCCTTTATACAACATGACTTATTAAATTCTATCCTTTTGGTTCTCATAAGGAAAACCCAGGGAGTGGAAGAACAAAACAGGAGAAGGGAAGGTGTTTGGGACACATGTTAAAAAATTACTGATAAGTACTACTCTCTGGAAAGTAGTAAAAATATGCTCTTTACTTCAAAAACATTCTTATTTTTTTATACTGTCATGAGAATTATGTTGTGTAAAATAATTTTAATGGGAGATCTAAAGAAGAAGCATTACTAAATTTACCCCTAAAATTCACACGACCACTTTTATGGGCTCTCCTTCCATCTACTTGAGTAGTCGCCGCCCCACATCTGTTATTCTCAGCATAAATTGTGGTATCTAATATATGAGCGATTGTATCGCCAAAATAGTAACAGTGGAATTCATCATCCATTCAGAGCAGACATAAGGAAAGCCATGAAGTACAATGGCATGTTCAATAAGAAGTTTTGCAATTTAAAGATAATGATCTCTCCATACTTTTGTTAAACAGATTGAACCCAAGGCTGGTTGGCTTTGGTCTTTTTGCATTATGCAGCAAATTTATCTTTCATGCCCCTTCAAGGAGCATCTTCATTTATAATAATTTGGAAGAGAGGATTTCTGTGTCCCCTCCAAACTCAGTTTTCCTGATGTACTTCATAGCATTACTCGCCAGCACCACTTGGGCATCTGCTTACCTTCTTGAAAGTCCACCACAGCTGGTTTCTTGGGATAGGCTGCAATGGTTGTCTCAGGCCTCAGAGAGGATGGGGTATGAGAAATAAGCATTTCTTTCTTAATCACCCCATCCTGAACTTTTTGATGCCCATTTGTTATTACCTTCAAATCATCACTACATAAAGCTATCATATGTGAAATGTTCTTATAAACCACTGGGAGAGATAGAGGAGGTTTACAACATATTTTATTAGAGAACAAAAGTACTTATATTTGAATATTTTTAGTTCTATTTTTCTTGGCCATCTATGCCATGAGATCCATTCTCATATTTCTAGAGTAGTTTCTCTTTGTCAAGTTCTTTCTCTAAGTTTCAAGGGCAGCTGTTCTTTCTTTTCTTTTCTTAGATTTACAGTAAGAAGAGACTTCAGAAAGTGTAATATTGAAAAAAAAAACAAACCAGCAATATCACCTTATCTATGTTCTGTGACTCACAATCAGGAGAGAGGGATTTAATTTTCAAAAGCAAAGGCTTATGAAGATGTTTTCTTAAGTGGCAGAGGTTCAAATTCAATGTTATATGTGATAAAACACGTTATTTGAATTCTCAAAACCATAGTTTCTCAACTATAAAGTGGAAATAATGACTCATCTCAGAGTGTAGTGTTGAGAATTAAGTGAACTGATGCATGTTAAGGACTTAGGATAGTCTATGTTGCATAGTAAGTCTTTCATCTTAGTCATTACTTTGTTACTGGTGTTCACTCTGTCATTCACTCATTTGACAAACATTTATTGAGTCTTAGCTATGTGTCAAAAACTATTTAGGAAGCTATACAATAAGTGAGAAAAGATAAAGCCCCTACTCCAGTGGAGGTGGAGAGAAAGAAAAAAAAAAGAAACAAAAACATAATTTCAGTTAGTGATATTACTTTGAAGAAAGATGAAATGCAGGCAGGGTCGTTTTCATACTCAGTGAGGGCACCTCAAAAATGTCATTTGGGTAAAGATCTGAATGAGAAAAAAGTAAATACAATGTAAAGATCAATGTGGAAAATAATTCAGGTAGAAGGGACTGGAAGGGTGAACATTTTGAAGCTGTTTAAGAGCAAAACGTTTCAGTAGCCTAGACCAGAATGAACAAGTGCTTAACGTCGGAGATGAGGTCATAGAGCATCTGTTTGCTGAATATGATAGCAATAAATACACATTTTTGTCATTGTCATGAGACTGACCAGAGGGTTTTGAATACAGAGTTACTGAGCTATTTTAGACTGTTGGAGTGTCTGTGGTAGTCTGAGTTTAACAGATTTTAGAATATAGCAGTAGAGAAGCAGCTTTGTGGATTAGGTTAATTCTACTCTCTCAGGGAAACAAAATACCAAATTATCAGTGAGAGCTGAAGAGAAATATTTGAATATTTAAGTAGAGAAGAAAGATTTTGAAATAATTGTCTTAAAGACAGTTGACAGGGAAATATACTAAGTATTCTGGATATTTATATTTGATCAGCACGGTTTTGAAGTTTCCTCATAACTCGGGTTTAGGAACAAACCAGGAGGTAGAGGGTAAGGTTAAACCAGGTTTAGTGTTTTTTCACGTGATTTTGAGGGAAGGAGGAAGGGCCAAGCAAGTTAAGGCTGAATGCAATCAAGACAGTATAATTTTATGCTTTGGTAAGGAGAAAAGAAACCTCAGTAAAAAGAAATAATAATTTGGTGAAATTAGTAGATTAAAATGTGCTGATACAGTGAAAGATTGTTGGAAAGACATTACTAGATTATGTCTATCCAAAATTTTGGATGTACTGGTCAATGGATAAGGTCTTGAAATGAGGATTTTTTTTTTAATGTGGCACAATTATTGAAAATGACTAGATACAGGGACTGAAAATTTAATGGATATCCATCTGCGTAAGTGCTGAAACTATTACTAAAATAATGGCTTGATTTTAGTCATTTACTATTATAGCTCCTCATTTTCCTCTCAACCATTCTATCATAGATATATGATCTATCTAAGGACCCACTTATAAGACAGATTTTTAGAGGCAACTGAGTCTTTAGATATCTTCTAGTTCAACTCTTTCTTTCTTAACACAAGAAGAATCTGAAATAAATTATGCCAAAGAATGGTGTCCAATAATATTTCTCAACTTTTCCCCTAAACAGAACTGTGTGTCTGGGGTAACAATATCTACTGGTTAAAATACTCAGATTTTCCTCTTCCCTATTAAGCAGGACAGCAATGTGAGGGATCTCTAACATACAAGATACAAGCGAAAATAAGGAATGAGAACCAAACATTATAGACCCACCTGGCATATGTCCTTTGGGCTCTTTCATTCCTCACTATTTTCCTACCTGGCATTCAAAATAAATATGTGGTTTTGCAACTAAAAGTACTGTATTCATATATTAAGAAGCTCAGTTCATCAAGATGGAATGTCTCTGAATCACTGATGGGTTTCACAGAGCATCTCTATAAACTGCAGATTTCTTTTTATGTATTAAAAGTATAACCTGTCTGATAGTTAAGGAAGGAAGGGGAAAAATGTTTCCTCTATCCAATTAGATTGTAGGACAAAGGTTACAAATCTTTCCATATAGATGTATTCTTTTCTATCTTTTTGTTACAGACTGATCAACTCTTATCAGTTAATCCATCTTCTGTGGGAGTCTAATAAGAAGAAAACTCACAAGAAATAATCAGCATACTGCTTTTCAATTTTTTTTTCCCATTTTTTCTGAATCCATGAGCCACAAATCAGCAACCTTACAACCACAATTTTTGTGACAGCATAAAAGGGGGTTTGACCTTTTCAGCCTGCACTATTTGGGTCTCCCTTGACTAAAGCTACCTTTATTTTTCATTGTAGTTTCTGTTAATTACAGCAGACTACTAAATTCTAATAAATTTACAAACAGAGTTACAAAATTTCTCTTACATAATCACTCAATTGTGAAAACAAATAGATTAGTTTTTCACATATATCAAGAAAATCTTGAGGGAGATTAGGGAAAAATAAAACATTTTGCAACTCGTTTGCAATGAATAGTAAGAATTATGTGAGGAAATTATTCAAAATAACAGTTTGCTTCTTCAAAGCAATAGGATAATCTGTTTTGCTCCAGTCTGCCAAGACTGAGTCTTATGTAATATAATATGGTAGGACTAAAAATTCCATCACCTTTACCTGATAACTTAAACAAGGGGATGTCATTCCATCACCTTTATTCTATTGGTCAGAAAAAAGTTATTGGTTCCTCTGACAGCCAAAGGCAGAGAATTATACAAAAACACCACTCATTGCAGGTTATTTTATAGTACGTGCCTTACATACTGTTTTCTAAAAAATCAAAAAAGATCTTCAATTTTCAAAGTAGATAGAAAAACTATAGATTCTGTATTCATCATTTATGCTTATTTAGATACTTAATTCTTAAAGCAGTTAAACTAATTTCTGTATGTTTAATTTGTTACGCAGATTATTTTTAGAACTTTGACTTTTGTATTATCTCACTTGGTTCAATTGTCCATCTTCTACTCATAAGAATAGAGCATGTTTTTAATGTTAGAAACAGAAATTTTATGGGTTGATAATTAAAGTAAAACGTTAAGTACATGCATTTGCCTTCTTTTCCATACCAAGTCACATGAAATGTCAGAAACAAGTTTGAAGAAAAAGCATAATGATATTGGCTAATAATAAAGGAAGTCCTTGAAGATAGCAGAGAAGATTGATTTAAATTGACACAGAACCAAAACAAAAACAGAAGTGATGAACATGCATGAGAAGTTCATCTTCTTTACTATCATTTTCTCCTTCATCTGTGAAGAGGAAACAGTGTTACAGATTGAGTTTGTTCTGGTCCCACCCCAATAAAGAATAGAAAGGCAGAGACAAGAGTAAAGAAGCAGAGTGAAAGTTTTATTTGAATATGCTCCTAGGAAGAAATGGTCCACAGTCAAGGCAGACAAAGGCATGCTGCTTATTGTGAAGCTGCTTTCATGAGGTTTTGGGCAAGGCAGAGAAGTCCTTGACTGACATTCTTTGGCCCTGGGGGCTTGATCTGACTTGGGGATTGAAGATATGGCTGCACTCTGAAATTTTTATCTCAGAAAGTTTTTTCATCGGTGAAGTGCCTGTACTTTGAAGTGTTTTTTGTTTTGTTTTGTTTTTTAAACTGGCAGGTGTCTGTGCCCTTCAAGTCACTTTCAGTCCCTGTGGCTTTATTTTATTGATTTTCTGAGTTATCTCTGGTTCTCTGGCTTTATCTGAGTAACTACATGAGTTCTTGCAGTGCCCCACCCTCTTCCCACCTAACATAAAGAATCCTCAAATTCACATGCCATGTGTGTGGTAGCAACTACCAAACAATAGTGAACAAGTCATAGACCTTTGGCAGCCCTACCCACATGCACTGACCAGCAGTTGTTTTCCCCTTGTCAACCCCACACCTATTCCCAATCCACGCTAACTGCTCACATTTGTTTTATAAATAAAACTCCATCTATGAGGAAATTGAAAACCCAACACTTAGAGAGAGAAGAGCAGAACCTGAAGTAATCCTGGATCTCAACAAAACAATAGTGACAACACTCAACTACATACATAAAAAGAAAAGGAAATCTTTAATATTTGCATACTGATGACAAGTGTGCTGCTTTAGGCCACAGGAAACACTAGACACTTCCCTTGAGGCAGGGAAACAGGAGAGAACTCTGGGTAGCTAATGGTTACTAGAATGAAATGACAGCTTCCATCAACTACACAGCTAACTTGCCTGCACTTCTAGAACCTCACCTCAGCCACAATCATGAATGCAAATGTCTGTATTTAAAGTTTTTATTCTCTGCCAGACAAATGGAGATTATCACATAGGTGGTTCATTTTACTTTCAGGGATTTACACAAAGTCCAACTCATAAAAGAGACTCAAAAATATTTATGAAGTATCAATATTTAAGGAAAACCAATACCATAAACTTAAAAAAAGATCCCAAATCATAATAATTTACTAATGAAACAATAAGGAATCAAAAGGATACTTTTTTAAAAGTATGATAAATCTTTCAAAAAGGTTATTTTAATTGAATGAAAAGAATCAAGATTCAGGGATTAAGTATATAACAGAAAATTTAAAACTCAAAACCAAATATTTAAGGAATGAGGAGTCACATCTAAAATTGAATGATAGAAAAATTGAAAATATAAATGAAAAATATTGAAAGGGTATCTTGCTGTGACCCTCCTTACCCAGAACAACTCAGGAGACACAGGCCCATGCAAGAGATTTTATTATCTGAAAGAGAGAGTGCCTGCCCCCAGAGACAGTGAGCAGCTCGTGGGTGAGGAAGCATGTTTTTAAGGAGTAGGGGTAGGGTGTGTTCTGCATTGGTGATTGGATCTTAAGGGGTGGGGATTTTAGCTCACCAGAATTTGCTTTTATTTCCATCTTTTTCTTTTCTTAATTGGGCCTCTAGGGAACCGGGTATAGAATCTCATTCTCTAGCTACTTCCTGCTGGAAGGGAATGCAGATTCTGGGGTTAGTGAGGCCATTGCTGTAGAGTTGGGGAAGCATGGGCATCTTGAGATGATTTGTGATGTCATCTAGCTGGTTTTGTTATTCATCATGAAAAGGCCTTGATAGTCCTGGAGGAGTAACTGGTTGATAGTATGGTTAGAAATTTTCAAAATTTGATTTTGAATGAATTCTTGCAATAGGTTAATGAAGCAGGGAAGGAAAAGGAGAAGAAGAAGAATAAAGGTAATAGGAGCTAGGAGGGGCAGGAGCCAATTGAAGGGGTAAGGGAACTGATTGTTAGGGAATTATTTTATTATCTGAAAGAGAAAATGGCTGATCCTATCCAACACACTTTTGCCCATAATTAGTGGAGTTTCTAGGAGTTTGAAGGCTTTTTCACGGAGGTGTTTTGAACCATCCCAAGCAAGACCAGATTTGCTGGTGTAGAAGCAGCTTTGTTCTTGGAGTAGGGCACATATGCTGCCTTATGCAGCTGTAAGGAGGTCCTGTTTGGGTTGTAGAGTAGATTACTGGGGGATCTGTAGTCTGTGGAGTTGAAGGTATAAGTGGTCCCATTGGGATGGAGGAGAATCGTGAAGAATGCATTTTTGATGTCAAGGATGGAGAAGTAAGTAGAAGAGGTGGAGATAGTGGAAAATAAAGTATAGGGGTTAGGGACTACTGGATGGATTGGAATAACAGCTGCAGTGATAATTCTTAAATCTTGAACTAGCCTATAAGAGCCATTATTAGGTTTTCTGATAACCAGTATCAGGGTGTTGTAAGAGAAATTGGCTGGTCATAGTAGCCATTTTTTATAAAAGTTCCTGGATAATTGGCTGCAGGCCCAGTAAACTCTTGAGGGGCAGCAGGTATACTGAGATTGAGAGGGAAAAGAGGCGGGGCCTTTAAGTCTGATCATTACTGGGGGGGCAGGTGATGATGGGGGGGTGAGGGTGTCCCAGACTACAGGGTTGGCCAGATGGGGTGGCAGAGGGAAAAGAGAGGGAGGTGGGTCTGGAATGGTTTGGAGGGCGAGTAGAAAAGGGATTGAAGGCGAGTCGGGGTTGAGGTGTGGGCCAAAGGTAAAGGAGATAAGAGCCTTTAGTTTGGATCAAAGGTCTCTTCCCATAAGAGGAACCGGACAAAGGGGAATCACTTAAAAGGAATGAGAGAGGGCAATGCCTCTAAAGATGCAGTGAGGCATGGGAGTTTGTAAAGGTTGATAAAGTGTGCCCTCTACTCCAACTATAAAGGACTGTGAGAGGGAGGTAGGTCCCCAAAACTCCTTCAGGACTGAGTAGGTGGCCCTGGTGTCCAAAAGGAAAGAGGTGGGCCTACCTGCTACCACAATGGTTACCCTGGGCTCCTGTAAAGTGATGGTAGTGGTCAGGTGGAGGAGTCCCAGGCTCCCTCAATCATCAGTTGCCAGACCCAGAAGGTCTATGTGTAGAGGAGTGTTAGAGCTGGATGGCCTGGCACCTCTTGGTGTGCGAGGACAGTCAACAGCCCAGTGTCCCTCCTGATGGCACTTAGGGCATGGACCAGGGGGCTTCTGGGAATTTGGGCAGGTTCTAGCATGATGACCCATTTGACCACATTTGAAGCATGGACCAGGAGGTCCTCCTGGCTGCTTCCTAGGAGGTGAGGATACCCGAGCACCAGTGGTTGGGATAGGTTGAAAGGCCATAGCCAGCATTTGATATTTTGTTTATGGGCCTTTTCATCTCTTCCATTATATACTTTGAAGGCCACTGCCAGGACTTCTGCCTGAGGAGTCAAGGGTCCTTTCTCTAGATGTTTAAGTTTAGCCTTAATGTTGGGGAAACTCTGGGTGAAGAAGTAGGTCATTAATAATTGGCTCCCATCTGGGGTCTCAGGGTCTAGGTTTGTATTTTGCAAAAGAGCTTTGGTGAGGTGGTCTCGAAAAGCAGAGAGATTCTCATTTTTATACAGAATAACCTCTTAGAGTTTTTCATAGTTAATGGCTTTATTGGCTGACTTCCTGAGACCCACCATGAGGCAGGTGATGAATTGATCTCCAGGTGACTCCCCCTGATGTATTATAGTCCCAATTAGGGTCTCGGTCAGGAACCGCCTCAGCACCTATTGGATGAACTGAAGTAGTTTGGTGAACCTCATCGGCATGAGTTCTAACCTGTTCCCAGACTTGCCTACTCTCCTCGGGCAAAAGTGTGTTGGATAAGATCATGTGAATATCATGAAAGGTAAGATGATATAACTGAGTTAGGTACTGGAACTCTTTTATGTAAGTAGCTGGGTTTGAGGTGAAAGAGCCTAATCTTTTCTCAGTTTGAGAGGTTGGAGAGAGAGAAAGGATGTGGACCCAGATGACACCCTCTGTACCAGCTACTTCCTGTAGTGGGGCTAGGATCTGGGTTCGAGAGTGAGTGACTGGAGGGCTTGGCGTGGGACTGGGTGAGGGAAGTGGAACTGGTTGTGGAGGAGGAGTAGGAGCTGTGGCTCCTGCAACAGCACTAGGGGAGCTGGGAGGGATGAGATTTTGATCTTGCAGAGAAGGAGGTTGGGGCAGGAGATGAACTGGTGGTTGAGGGGGAGCTGTTAGGGGTTTAAGATCAGTAAGGAGGAGGTTCATCAGCAGGGTCAAAGTCAGAGGACATGATGGGAATTGGTGGGTGGTGAGCTGAAGTTTTTTAGAGTGAGGATATGTTTAGGATTGCAAGGGAGACAGAGAGCAGGATTGGTTAAGAGGTAGGAGAAAGCCTGGATATATGCGATCTCTTTCCATTTGCCCATGCACTCACAGAAGTTGTAGAGAATTTTAGGATCTAAAGAGCCATTGGGAGGTGATTTAGACTGATTTTCCAAGGAATATTGTGGCCAGATCTCATTACAGTAGCAGATAAGCTTAAAAGGTTTGAGGTCTGGAGTGAGGTGGAGGGGTTTTAGATTATTGAGTAAGCATCCTAGTGGTGAATCTATGGGAATGGAGGGGCCAGATCCCATGGTGAGAATGAGACCTTTCACAAGTCACTGAGGTGTCCCATAGTGATTGAGAAGGTTGTGGAGAAGGCCAGACACAATTAGGGGGTTGTCACCACCTCTAACTGAGCAGTGGAGGCAAAAACGCTGAGGAGGTTTGATACCTAGTACCAGGATTTTGTTAGATGAGAAGGGTATCAAACCCCAAGGGGTAGAGATTCTCACTGTGTGAAAAGGTGGAAGGTGAGGTCAGGTTGACTAAGGGGATCAACCATGACTCTGAAACTCATGGTTTCGGTGCCCCTGTCCCGGAGGAGCCCTTGGGGGTGCCGGACACTCAACAGTCACTTCCCAGGTTCCAAAGAGACATTTAAGTCAACCATGAAAGGGAGACTCACCAAATCAAAGGCCGGTGTTGGGCGAGAAGAAGAGTGACCCAGGAAATGGACAGTGAGCCCGTGGAGGAGGATTGGGCAGTGAGGGCTCCCAAAGCAGCTCAGCTTCCTGCAGAAAGAGCAAAGTCAATGGGAGGGCCTCATCTGAAGTCATGGAACCAATGAAAGGATATCTCACCGTGACCCTCCTTACCCCAGAATGACTCAGGAGACATGGGCCCAAGCAAGAGATCTTATTATAGATTTTATTATCTGAAAGAGAAAATGGCTGTCCCCAGAGAGAGGGAGCAGCAGCTTGTGGATGAGGAAGCACGATTTTAAGGAGTAGGGGTAGGGTGTGTTCTGCATTGGTGATTGGATCTTAGTGGGTAGGCGACCATCTGGTTGGTAGTGATTGGATCTTAAGGGGTGGGGGTCTAAGCACACCAGAATTTGCCTTCAAATATGTATAACATAAAATTGATAGCAAAAAGGAAGTGCTAATGACAATATTAACAATAAAAGCTCAAAATTATGTTTACAGTTAAAAAGCCACCAATAATATAACAATTGTGCATTTTCATGCATTAAAATCTACTAAAATACTTAAACCAAAACTTCTAGAAATACGTGAATAAATGGATAAATTTACCTTATAAAACTTTCATAAATTCACAGAGAATAGTTAAAATATAAGGAAGACAACAGAGAATTAGGACAACACAATAAACACACTTAGTCTAATAGTTACATATAGATATGATATTTACTAAAAAAAATTAACACAATTTTTTAACAGATGTGAAAAAAAAAATTTTTTTAATGCCCGAATACTAAATAAAAGACACTCCAAAAGAGCATCTGAAACATAGGCAGATACACATTTCTGCTAATAGACTATCAGGTTGAATACTGTGTTTTTTGCTCCTTATATTACTGTATAATTTTGTTTTATTTTCATTATTATAAATGTGTATCACTCTATTTCTTGTGTATTGATGTTTAAATGAAAATAAAAAGAATGAAACTCTTGGAAGTAGGGGAAAAAAAAAAACAGAACACCTTTTCCCAGAAGTATATTATCTTTCTCAATTTGCTCTCTTTTGAGGCATAAAAGGTACCATTGTGGGTGTGGGTAAAATTTTAATATTTCCAGAATCTCTCACCTGGCTTTAGAGCATCTGCTTATCAAGGGATATTTCAATGGGTGGAGAGAATTAGCCATTTACATATCAATAGGTAACCACAAGGTGTTTGAGGGTTTATCTGGATGGGAGAGGTTGGGTGGGGCTCTCTTCTGCTGCAGCCTGGTCAAGAGAGAGACAGGATGACTGCTTGTAAGAAATAAATGGGTTCTTAAACTTAATTTCTCCCTTTGACTGGTTTCAGTTTCAAAGGTATTTTTGCCCCAGGATTTTCCCTGAAGTTACAATGGGCTTCATTAAGAGAATATTATTTAGATATACCAATTTAATTTTGTTATTTTAATAACAAAAGAGTATTTTGGGACTTCAATAGAATTTGGTGCTGGTAGATAATTGATTACAAAGAAGATGGATTTTTAAATTTCAAGTATAATTTTTCAATTGAATTCATGATCTTTAAAGCAATAGCATGACATGAACCTGAACATTATGGAAGCCTGGTTCCCCCGTACGTTTTGTACAGACTCATATTTTTTTAATTTTGTTATTAATCTACAATTACGTGAAGAACATTATGTTTACTAGGTTCTCCCCTTCACCAAGTCTCCCCCACAAACTCCATTACAGTCACTGTCCATCAGCGTAGTAAGTCGTTGTAGAATCACTACTTGTCTTCTCTGTGTTGCAAAGCCCTCCCCTTTCCCCACCCCCCACATTATACATGCTAATCATAACACCCCCTTTCTTCTTCCCTGCTCTTATCCTTCCCTATCCTCCCAGTCTCCCCAGTTCCTTTCCCTTTGGTAACTGTTAGTCCATTCTTGGTTTCTGTGATTCTGCTGCTGTTTTGTTCCTTCAGTTTTTCTTGGTTCTTATACTCCATGTATGAGTGAAATCATTTGGTATTTGTCTTTCTCTGCTTGGCTTATTTCACTGAGCATAATACTCTCTAGCTCCATCCAACTGGAACAAATAGTTCAAAAATTCATATGAAAACACCAAAGACCCCGAATAGCCAAGGCAATCCTGAGAAAGAAGAATAAAGTGGGGGGGATCTCACTCCCCAACTTCAAGCTCTATTACAAAGCCATAGGAATCAAGCCAATTTGGTACTGGCACAAGAACAGAGCCACAGACCAGTGGAACAGATTAGAGACTCCAGACATTAACCCCAACATATGTGGTCAATTAATATATGATAAAGGAGCCATGGACATAAAATGAGGAAATGACAGTCTCTTCAACAGATGGTGCTGACAAAACTGGACAGCTACATGTAAGAGAATGAAACCGGATCACGGTCTAACCCCATACACAAAAGTGAATCAGAAATGGATCAAAGACCTGAATGTAAGTCATGAAACCATAAAACTCTTAGAAAAATCATAGGCAAAAATGTCTTGGACATAAACATGAGTGACTTCTTCGTGAACATATCTCCCTGGGCAAGGAAAACAAAAGCAAAAATGAACAAGAGAGACTACATCAAGCTGAAAAGCTTCTTTAAAGCAAGGGACACCATCAATAGAACAAAAAGGTACCCTACAGTATATGGGAGAATATATTCATAAATGAGAGATCCAATAAAGGGTTGACATCCAAAATATATAAAGAGCTCACGCACCTCAACAAAAAGCAAATAATCCAATTAAAAAATGGGCAGACTCATATTTGAACACATAACTGCCTTTCAGTTCTTTTTGTAACATCATGATTAACAATTTGATTTAAAGGAGCTCTTCTTAAATGTAGATATAAGACTCCAGATAACAATATGAACTAAAATAGAAAATGAGTTTCCATAAAAAGTGACTTGCCTAGCAAAATCATTAGGCTCTGGGCATAGCAAATTAGGTTTCCCTAGACATTGATAAGTTGGAGCTTCTTGGTTTGTTTCTCATTTCCTTTTTTGCCAAATTATTTATAAGATGTTTATTTTTGCAGACTTTTGAAGATGTAAATGCAATGTTACCCTTCTTTCTTGATAGAAATATGAGCATGTAGAAATGTTTAGGCTCATCCTTTAAAGAAAGATTAAAATATTTGAGAGTCTTAGTGGAGTAATGAATCACAAAGTTGTTAAAATAATTGCTTAACTAACATTTGGAAAAGACCAGTAACTTTCATGTGGTATAAATATTAATCAAAATATTTTTTATAATTTTATGTTACACAAACTATGAATTTCTTAACAATATATAAATTTTGCAGTACATATTATCTGTTAGATACTATACATGATTTCTTTCAAGCTCCAAATACATTTGAAATTGTCATTGTCATCTGCATTTTGTTGACTGAGTTAAGTGTCCCGTTCCATGATACCTTTAGCACATATAGACACAACTTATAAAGATTTGGTGGGACTTTTAGAGTTTTATGGTGGTTTGAAACAATATACATTCAGTAGAAACTGTACTTGGAATTTTGAATTTTGATCTTTTCTCAGGTGTGGCTTTGTGGGGAAAATGTGTTACCAGCCCAGGGCAAATAAACCAGTGTGACCAAAATCAGTCAATGGAAAAGCTAGATTTGGAGAAAGACTTTTAGTGCTCATTAGAGGCCTGAATCCATTCATCGCCTCAAGCTGCTGCCCTCACTCCTCCATCCTATGTACGTGGGCCTCTCCACCTGCCTCTTATGGGAGAAACTACCCAGGCGGATCCCCAGTGATTGACAGGCACCATACCAATTACTCTACAAGGAGGAGAGAACAGCCTCTCTCTACCCCTTTTACCAAAGGCTGGGGAAGAAACACCTATTAATATGTAAATGGACTAAACCAGTCAAAAGATTCTGGAAATATTGTAATTTCACCCCACACTAGGCTAGTAATAAGTGGTATGATCCTCTAAAGATTCTGTGCAGTGACAAAGAGATACAGTTCTCAGTCATCCATGTGCTCATAAGGATAAACAACTGACACATTTACAGCCATTCTGTACCCATATAACCGTACTGTTTTTCACTTTTAGTACAGTAGTCAATAAATTACTTGAGATATTCAATACTTTATTATAAAATAGGATTTGTGTTAGATTATTTTGTCCCACTGGAGCCTATGCAAGTGTTCTGAGTGTGTTTAAAGTAGGGTAAACTAAGCTATGATGTTTCATAGGTTAAGTGTATTCCATGCCTTTTGACTTATAATGTCTTCAATTTACAATGTGTTTTTTGCAATATAATTCCATCGTAAGTCAAGAAAATCTGTATATAGTCTAGTTAACCTGACTGAGAGTTCATGTTTTTGCCATTCCACTATTGCTTTCTTCTGTTCCTACTTAACTTCCTGGGGAGGTTCAAACAACTTTTGATAGTATTAGGCAGGCACAGCAATGTATGGATTTTTGTGGTCCAAGCCTGCTTGCATGGCTACTATGACAATGTCCTTTGCCATTTAATAATAGAATTTCCTTCCTTTTAGTTAGAAGTGTTAGCTAGAATAACAGGAGAGACAATGTGATATGGAGACACTTATTATATATTATTAGATATAACAGCATTGCTTATAAGCACATCAATTTCAGACACACTTAAAAAATGGGAAAATGTGTATTGAGAGTTGAGTAAACACAGCATCATTTATATTCACTTTGACTAAATTAAGTGAAGGAGCCTTATGTTGTATTATAAGAACATTTGTGTGAACACATTTTTATTTTCATATTCTTTTTTTCATATCATTTTATTTATTTGCTGTACAAACCCCTTTCCTTTTTCTCTATGAAAAGGTTCTGCTTAGGGCACTATGTTACTCTTCAAGATTAGAAATAGGTAACAGCTTGGAATATGGCCATAGTGAAGATATGAAGGATTGAAATAGTCTGAAATCCATTTATGAAATGAGATTAATAGAAACTGATTAGAGATAAGATGTAGTTTTAATTATTTCAAAGATGAAAGTCACTATAGATGAAAGCTTTACTATGTTATCCTAATTAAGAGAAAAGTAGTAGCCATTTGTTTCCATATATTTTATACAGAAGCATGGAAAAACTATTGATTTTCATTTGATATTTCTCTTCATTTCTGATACCAAAACTAGGTTATGAACATTGACTTTTTGAAGATTATTAATACTTACCTTTTGCTTATTTTTTTGCCTTTCTTTAAGTGTATCTAATCATGAAATTCATGCAATAAAATTAATTCTCTAGTACCACGCTTCCTGTCTTGGTGTGCTCTAAATGTTATATCTCCGTTCCTACTTCAAATTATAATTGTTCTTTATGTTCTGTTTTTCTTATGATAATCAATAAAAACCCCTTATAAGCATACAGTTGATGTTCTCCATTTAGTTCTCAAAAATATATTTTTGACTAATACAAAATAAAAGAGAAAAAAATATTAGATTTCTTATTATTAGTAGTTATTATCTACATGTACTTAAAAAAATTGTTAAATGCAGAAGGAATTTGAAACCACATTGTGCTGAGGCTTTTAAATTATATATACTTTGACATTAGCAATTAAACAAAAGCACCAAGTAGTGTGTAATTATATGAAACTTAACAAATGATATACTTAATACATCAAGAGGAAAAAAATCAAAAATAATACTGCATGGGATTTTATGTTTAACTCTTTATGGGATTTTATGTTTAACTCTTTACTTTCTATGCCTAGTTAAATATGACATTTCTCTTATCAGTGTGTGTTTAAAGAAACTTGTACCACATTTCATGTTTTTCATTTTAGAGAAAAAATAATGAAATACGTTACATAAAATATTCTCAGTCGATTCTCTCACTAATATCTCAAAGTTTTTGGCTTTTAATATTTAAAAAGTATTTGCTATTTAAACTGAATTGTATGCTTATATGTTAGTCTCCTAGAGATACTATCTTCATTGGAAAAAGAAAATATCTCAAGGCTATGAACAATATTTCCATAATTATACTAATGAAACTGAGTTTTCTAATGCATTCAATCATAAAATCAGTTCCTAATTACTATCTGCCTTCAAATGAGAACTGGTTTTCATAGCTACAGGGTTGTTCAGACAAAAATTAAAAAAATATTATAGAAGCTGGTCAAAATTTAAATTGAATGTGAAATTTCTTAAATTTGTATATTTCCTGTTGCTCTCTACAAAATCCCTGCCCACATGCAATACTGAATAAGCATAAAGGGAAAAGTTGGGGATTCTGTCCACTAGAACAGATTAGAAAAAGAGAATGCCTGTTTTTTTCCTATGTATTTTGAAAAATGTTAATTTTGCGATTATGTCCAGCCTTGTTCTTTGCCATGCTTTTCTTTTTTCAAGTATGCAAGTTAAATTCAAGTGACACTGTCACAGTGAGAAACACAATAGGAGTAAACACAACAGACCTCCTGTGCCCTTCCAGGCAGCCAGGGCTTCATACATAATACGATCAGGCAGGAGAGTTCACGGCACAGTTCACAGACGAGGAGCAAGACCTCAGCATTTATTCTCTTTCAACATTTAGTGGACACTTTACGCAAGCCAAACACTGAGCTTGGTTTTGGGACTATAAGTTGATTAACATATGCTCTCTGCTTAAAGTATTTATTATCTACCAAATACTTGCAACTCCTCTAGGTGCAGGTAAGCAAGAAGGTTATAGAAGTTTTGGAAAAAAGCAAATTTAACAAAGCAGCACTAATGCGAAACAACTGTGACTTTTCATGTCAAGGCAAAAGTGCTCTTGCCTCTGTTTATGTTTTCCCACCAGCTGACGTGGCCTTCCTAGGAGCCACAGAGGGAGTTCAGATCTGAAGGCACCTCTGAAATAAAGCTGTAGATCTATTTTTAAAAACTTTGAGTCTATTCTAGAAAATTTAAAAGAAAAGGAAAAAATATAATAATTTTAGCCAAATGAATATTATCACAATATCAGCAGTAAAATGGTCCACATTAATGAACCACACTGATGTATGGCTAGTACTGAGAATACTGAATATGGGGAGAGTAGTGCAAAAGAGTGAACATTTCCCTTTTAGGTTTCTTGCATAAGTTGAAAGTTTACTTTACACAGTATGGAACTGGGTACAGTAGAGAAAAGTATTTGGAATCAGAAAATTTGAGTTGATATACTGGGATTGCCTTTGCTAAGTGTTGGGATTTTAGCAAGAACTTTTGAGCCTAAATTTCTTAATCCATAAAATATGAATAATGATACATAACTCATTGGGAGTGTTGTAAAAATTTAGAGAGAGAATGAGTGATAGCAAATACCAATCCATTGTGCTGGTGTCTGAAATCACTAGTAAAGCTCTGGGCCTTAGGACACTCAGATGTGTGTTAAGAGGGGAGTACAGCCCTTCCAGTAAAACCTGGGTCATAAACCTCTATTAGTTTTCTGTTCCTGTTGTAAATAGACTAAATCAAGATGTATTCTTTTCTGGAGGTTCTAAGGAAGAACTGTTCTCCTGTCCTTTCCCAGCTTTTAGAAAATTTCCACATTCCTTGGTGAATGGCCTCATTCCTGTCCTCAAAGCTAGCAAAATTGGGCAAGTGCTCACACTTCCATCTATCTTACTCTCCCTCTTCTGCTCTCTTTCACTTGTAAAGACCCTTGTGATTACTTTGAGCCCACCCAGGTAATATAGGATCATCTCCGTATATATAGATCACTTTATTAACAGTCTGAATTTCATCTGCAAATTTAATTCTTCTTTGCTATGCAACGTGACATATTTACAGGTTCCAGGAATTAGGGTATGGACATCTCTGGGAGCCATTACCCTGTTCATCACACCATCCACTGGTTCAGTGATTACATCTATACCACTCCTGGTAATAATACAGCTGAGAAGGTGCTCCAAAGTTCCTCCTGAACTTGAGTGAAATTGTACCCAAATACATTAATTATCCTGCTAAACACAGAAGCTTCTAAACACAAATAACTCTTCTAAGGACAAAAGTAAATTTGTTTTTAAGAAAACCAGCAAAATAAAGATGAATACATGAGGTCACATTTAAGGATGTTCAAATAGATGCAAAGGGACACAATATTGACTAAAAATAGACAAATATTAACAAAAACTAAAATGAAAAAGGCAAAAATGAAACAAAATTTTAGGAAAAGGATCCAAGAAATTTTGGAAATGAAAACTGCAGATATTAAAATTAAAAATAAAAGGAATTAGAAGGTGGAATCAATTCAGACCAGCATAGTCAAAGAAAAACATAGTGAATGAGATGGTGACACTGATAAATTCTCCCAGAATTCAGTGCAGAAAAAAAATGGAAAATGATCACTAATTAATACATATACATTGGTATGAAATTTAAGTTGACAACTGGAAAGTAAAGTCAATAAGGTGACATTTGAGAACAGAAGTGAGGACAAAATCACAGATGCCCTGATATGGGAGGACTTGACATACACACAACCGGGAGGAGATACATGGCTGCAGCAGAATGTTCAAGGGAGAGACTTGCTGGGAGATGAGACTAGAGAGATGACAAGGCCTAGATTACACAGATTTCAGCACACACTGTAAATTCATTGGATTTTAATTAAAGATAGAATAACAAATATTGGAAGGTTTGAGCATAGGTGCAACAGTTTGGGCATCACTATGAATCAAAATCTGATACAAAAATGTAAAAGATCTACTGACAAATTAGAAATGCCATATGCTATTGGTAAAACATGTATATCTGCACAATTTTTGTTGGATGATTTTGAGTATACGTGATAGTGTATATGTGTGTGTGTGTGTGTGTGTGTGTGTGTGTGTGTGTGTGTGCATCTTTCCCCAATACCCATTTCTCATTATTTCATAAATTCACAAAGTAAGAAAATAATGATGTCTGGAAGGGTCAAAATCAAACTATAGAAAATGGATATTTTGTATTTATCAAAGTACAATGAAAATACTGTTTTCAGTCAGTCTAAGCTATATTATGCTGCACTAACAGCTAACCAAAAAAGTTAGTGGCTTCAAAGAGCAAATGCATTTATCTTTTTACACTGTGTCTGACATGTCTAACACAGAGGTTCTGTTCCAAATGATCACTCTAGTGCTGTGTATTATGGACTAATCATTATGTGGAATGTGGCCAGTTATTCATAGCAGGGTGAGAGGAAGAAAGGCCTTAACCATACAGTATTTTAAGTTTATGCTCAAAAATGATATTCATCATTTTCATTACATAAATTACACAAATCAACTCATAAGTTCTCAATTAATACCAAGGTTAGAAGAATCTTATGATTTATGAGAGGGAGAATAAAAACTGTTAAAAAACTGCATTAATGATTATCACAATTACAAAACAAGCAATTTAATATGACTGATTTATATGCAACAGTGTAAAAAGTTGTTAATATGTACTGTTAAAAGATTTACATGAGTAAATTACAGGAAACAGAAACATAATTGAATAAACACAAAAACATGTCTAAGTAAAATATGGGTAGATGAATGCAAGATTTGTAGAATAAACTGACACCATCTTGAAGTATTCATATGAAAGGAGCATTGTTTTCTTTTTTTTATTGTATGTGTCTATAGTAAGACTGCAGTGACATTTCTAATAACTATCACGACTCTCACAAGTATTTTCTTTCATGAATTGTGCTTTTGATGCACTTAAAAATTAGCACCAAACTCAAGATCCCATAGATTTTCTCCCATTGTTTCTTCTACAAGCCTTATAGTCTTTGATTTTATATTTAAGTTTATGGTGCATTTTTGGTTAATTTTTGTGTAAGATGAAATGTGTGTCTAGACTTTTTTTTTGCCTGTGCAAGTCCAGTTGAATTTTCCAGCACTATTTGCTGAAAGACTTTCTTTGTTCCATCAAATCTCCTAAACACTTTTGTTAAACATCAATTGACTATATTTGAGTTGGTCTAATTCTGGATGATTTATTGTGTTCTATTGGCCATTGTGTGAATTATTTTGCCAATAATACACTGTCTTAATTATTTTAATTTTATAGTAAGTCTGGAAATTGCTAAGTATGAGGGCTCAACCTGGTTCTTATACAGTATTATGTTGGCTATTATAATAGCTTTTGCATTTCTTTATAAATTTGAGAATCAGTTGTTGATACTGACAAAATAGTTTGCTGAAATTTTGATTGGGATTGTGTTGAGTCTAAATGAAAATTGAAAGTATTGCTAGCTTAAAAATATTGAGACAACAATTAATTACATGGATTACTATTTCATTATAGGTTTTCTTTAATTTCTTTCATCCTTTTTAGTTTCCACATACATACCTGCACAGTTTTTAAATTTATACTATGAACTTTGTTTGATGTTAATGTAAATGGCATTGTCTTTGTTAATTTGAGATTCCATTTGTTCATTGTTGGTATATAGAAAAACAGATGAATTTGTATATTGACATTTTACTCTGTGAATTTTCTAACTTGCTTATATTTATCATGAAGAATTTTTTAAAAGATTCTTTGAGATTTTTAAAATAAACAACCATGCTATCTGCATATCAAAAGAAGTTTAATATCCTACTTTTCAATCTCTATGCAGTGTACTATTTCTCTTCTTATTGCATTAGCTAGGACTGTGAGTACAATATTGAATAAGGAGGGATAAAAAAATAAAATACCTTTCTGCTTTGGTGCTCTTCCTTCTTAATATTGATTCAAGTTTCTGATTTATATCATTTTATTCTGCCTGAATAATTTATTTCATAATTCCTGGTAGGTCAGACCTGCTGGCTATGAATTCTCTACCTCTTTTCTTACTTGTTTGTTTGAGAATGACTTTATTTCTCCTTCACTGTAAAAGGATAATTTCCCTGGGGGTAGAATTCCAGTGTGGTGTCGTTTTCCCCTGTCCACATTTGAAATATTTGGCTCCACATTCTTCTTTTTCACATGGTTTCTGAGAAGCCATCTGTGATTCTTAACCTTGTTCATCTGTAGGTTGGTGCCTTCCCTACCCAAAACTATGTTCAAGATACTCAATTGTTTTAGGTTTTCTGCATTTGTATACTATGTACCCAGGTGTGGGTTTACTTACTATTTATTGTTCCTAGTGTTCTCTGATCTTTTGGATGTGTGGTTTGTTTTGTCATTAATTTTGGAAAGTTCTCAACCGTTATCACATCAAATATTTGTTCTGTTCCATTTTCTCTTTCATCTCCTTCTGGTATTCCAGTTATTCATGTGACATTTTCTAATATTGTTTCTTGACTGTTCGTGGATGTTCTGTTTTGTTTTTTTGACCTATCTGCAAATTCACTGATTATTTTCCTAGCCATATTGAATTACAAATAAGCTTGCAAAGACATTCTTCATTTTTGCTACTATGTTTTCTTTTACTTCTAACATTTTGACTCTTTTTAGCACTTTTTAACTATTGACTCTTTCTTGTAGTTTGTTTCTTCTTTTACTTCTAACATTTTGACTCTTTTTAGCACTTTTTAACTATTCACTCTTTCTTGTAGTTTCAGTTTCTCTACTTGCCTTTCTCCTTAGTTCTTACGTTATCTATTTTTCCTGTCAATGCCTTTAATATATATTGGTCAGTTATTTTAAATACCTATCTGATATTTCCAACATCTGTCACATCCTGAATCTCATCCTAGTAATTGCTTTGTCTTTATAAAGAGCATTTTTTTCTTCCCTTTTGGCATAACTTGTAGTTTTTCTGTTGAAAGTTGGATGTGTTTTGGGAAGCAAGAGCTGAGGTTAAGTATCTAAGGTGAATATTTATGTTAATCTGGTCAATAGCAGATTGTTTAAAATTTGTTATGGTTATAGATCCCAAATTCACTTAGTGTACTTTTTTTTTCTCCCTTCTTAACTTTGGGTCATTCCTTGTTCTCCTCATCATATAGAGTCTGTTTCTGAGAGATCTTTCAACTTTAACTTTTCATTATTTTTCTGGAGCCCTTTAAGTGTAATGGCAAATTGTGAAGTAGGATGAAAATTCTATAGTCTTATGATTAAATCTCAATTTTTGTGGACTTGTTTCTTGATGCTGTGTCTCTGTCATTCCTCCAGGAGAATAGCTTTTCCTTTTATCCCTGTGCCTGGCTATACTTTTCTAAATCTGTTACCTTTAAGTCCTTTTCCATGTTGATATTGTTTCCCTCCTCAACTTAGAGAGGAAGAATAGAGGAGGTTGGAGTAGGGAATAGTCCTTTCTTCTAGCTGGAATAAGGTTTCAGAACTGCACTCAGGCAAAGTCATTTTCTCTGGCAAGTAGATCTTTGTTATAGAGAAGCTCTAGCTATGTTTCACAATGTTCAGATCCAGAAGAAGATAATTTTTGGACTCTTAACTATGAGAACCTCCTGGAGAAAAATTGTAGACAGGTGTGGCAGCCCCCATGGCTGGGGCCTCCAACAGTGTTGTATTCTGATGTGAGTCTACACTTGCCTCCAGCTGTTCATCCCATTATCATGTAATAATTCTTACCAGTTTACAGCTCAAGAGTGTTTTGCTCCTGGTAAGCAGATTTTGACTGTGATTTTCTGAATTCATTTATCTCTCTATAGATTGTGGTAAGATTCTAACTGAAACCTCAGTTCTCTAATGGGTCCAAAAGAAGTCACCAATTTTAAATTTGTCAAGAATTTTCATGTTGAAAGTACAGAAACTATGTTATTCACACTCTTTATATGTCAGAATTGAAAAGAAAGTACACTTGTTTTTTACTTTTATCAAAGTCAAGCTTATGGCAAAGCTGATTTTAACACATTAGACTGTCCAGAATACAATATTAGAGAGTCTAGTGGAGACTGGTATTGAAGACAAATTATATTCAAGATTTTGAAAAAAAAGAAAAAACCTAACTTCTTTAGAAAATTGGAAATTATAAGATACATTTAAAAGAATAAAAGATATTTGTTCTTTGAAAGAACATAGAAAAATGGTAATCTATCCCCATGCGAGTTGTTATGTTACTCTAATATTATAATATTAAAAATATTTTATTCAATCTATGAATCAAATTAGATGTCAATTAAAGCCCTGCAGCCTAGAGCCTTCAATATAACATTATTCCAGATTATTTTCATTTTAATTACCTTAAGTAACCTTTTCTCAAATATATTACAAGCATAACAACTGCTTCCTAATACAGGGTTCAATGATTATCTTTAACCATTTCTTGATAACTGAAAATATTATCAATATTAATTTGTATATAATAGTTGGTGTCTTCAGAATATATTAAGACATATTGCAATTTGTCCAAACATTGACTACTTTCAGATTGTTTTTGCTGTTGTCTCTGTTTTTATTTTCTACTTTATCATTATTTATTGAGAAGCATTTATTAGATACTTGCTTATAACTAATGTATTTCAGGTGATTTATACTGGTTGCTAGAAAGACAAATGTAAATTTAATGTAAATTCTGTTTTTATTTATCTATGTGTATCTATCTACTCTCTATCCATCTATCATCTATCTATCTATCTGTCTATTATCATCATCTCTCATCTATGTATGGTCCAGAGCTCTCCCTCCCTGATTAAATATTGAGAAGCTTTAGGGCACGACTGTTAGGACAATTGTTCTTGTTTATCTATTACCTATTTTATTTATTCAGAGGCAGTTTTAGTGGTTCCATGCTCTTGATTCCTTTCTAGGTAACAGGCTAGGAGTTTGACTTTTAAATAGTAAAATACCACTCTATTACAGAAAGTGAATGAATTTGTGAAGGTTATGGGATGGCACATTGGTGGGATATGACATTGTATTCTGCAATCCTTAACTTAACGAAAGCAATATTTTTAGTAAAACAAATAATTAAATCACAATGTATAATCATTTGAAAGTAGAAATATGAGAAATGCCATAAGATAATTATGTTAAAAGTCACATCACTATTTGGTCATAAAATAAATATGTATGTATTAAGCAATTCACTACATACCTCCAGATGCACTAAATTTCTGTGCCTTATCTAATTTAAACCCATTAATTATCCAGTGACTTAGAGAAGACTTTCATTGTCATTTTCTAAAAGGAATCTAAGATTCAAAGATACAATTAAATTACTCAAAATCATAAAGCAAATATGTAGCTAAACCATGAATCAAACTCAAAAATTAGGATTCAAGAACCCACATTACTTGCTACCACTTTCCAATACTTCTCTTATAATGTCTCTTTGGAAACATATATGAGAATATCTTACACCATGTTTTTTTTCTGATAATTTTTGTGGCAAACTTTGTGCCATGTTTTAGTACAGTGACACTCTCAGGAGCTATTAAGACTCCAAGGGCCATTTGCCCCTATATTAAATGGCTTCTATCCTCTGCAGAATATGAGACTAATACCTGAGGTATATTTTTTAGAACTTTGTAAAACTTTGCTGGAATAAATGACTTGCTTCATATTTCCTAATGTGACCAACAGAATACTTTTTCTGAACAAATGTTCTGTCATAAATAAGTAAATAAATAATATATCACCATCATATGAAAAAATAAGTATAGATTTTAACATACATTTTATGATATATTTAAAGATTCTTAAACTTCCTCATATTTTGCAAAATTGTTTAAATTTTTCTAATTTTTAAAGGAAATTTAAAATGAATCCTACATGCAGTCGGCCAGGCATATCTTCCGATACTTAGCACCTGTTCATACTTCTCCTTGAATTCAGCCCTTCATTTGAATCAGTAGTATCCACTTTATTTAGTTTGGTTTTTATCATTTACACTTATTTCTCATATATTTTACGCATATTTTCTTCAAAAGTATGTACCATTGTTTTTCATGTCCTATATATGATGTTAGTGAAATAATGCTGAATGTACTATTCTGCAACTTACTCATGTTGTATATTATGAGATCCATACAACTGAATGAATATATGACATGGTTGTTCACATATTTTCACAGATTTGCACAAAATTGTTCACATATTTACAACCCTACTAGCCATGCATAAGGGGTTATATTTTTCTACATCAATGCCAGCATTTGTTATCTCTTGTATGTATAGTATTCCCTTAGGTAGATATGTCAAGCACATTTATCTATTTTCAAGTTAATGCATATATATATATTTCATTCCGTTTTATGTTAACAACAGTGTTGCTCCAAACATTCTTTTACAATTTCTTTGTGGATCTGTGCAAAATTTTATCTAATTTATACTTCTATGAGTTAGATTGCACATCAAGTGCTTTATAACTAATGGCAAAAATGTCTCCTCAAAATGTTTGTACCAATATAAGGGAGCTTCATTTTTCCCCTTTGGCCACTCTTCATACCTTTTTCTCCTCCTTTTTGGCATCTACCTATCCACAGAGAACACATTCACTGGTTTGATTACAGCCACAGGGTACATCGATATTAAAAATTTCCATGACTCAGTGAAACATCTTTTTATTTTGGGAATTCATTGTTACTGCACACATAAATCACATCTTTCAATGTGGTCTATATTACCCTGATACTGGTATTTTGATCCCTACTTAATACAATCCTTTAATTATTTTTCAAAGCTTTATTGATAAAAAATTGACATATATCACTTTATAAGTTTAAGATGTATTACAAAATGGTCTATTTACATATATTGTGAAATGATTATCACAATAGGTTAATTAATCCCTCAGTTCATATAGATACAATAGAAAGAAAAAGAAAGAAAAACACATCTCCTTGTGTTAAGAATTCTTAGTATTTTCTCTCTTACCAACTTTCCGATATATCATATGGCAGTGTTCATATAGTCAAGATGTTGTACACTGAATACCCAGTACTTATTCATCTTATATCATATAAATGGAAATTTGTACCTTTTGATCCCCTTCCTCCAGTTCCCCCTCCCACTCAACTCTGCCTCTGGTAACTACATATCTGATCTTGTTTCCTATGATTTCTTTTTAAGATTCCACATAAAAATGAGATCATACAGTCTTTGTCTTTATTTCACTTAACATAATGCCTCAAGGTCCATCTATGTTGTCACAATTGGTAGAATTTGTTTTTTATGGTCAAGTAATATTCCATCACATACATAGAACATATACATACTTCAGCTTCTTCATCTATTTATTAACCAACACACAGACTGTCTCCATGTCTCGGCCATTGTAAATAATGCTGCTTTGAACATGGGGCCTAAGATGTCTTTCTGAGTTATTGTTTCCATCCCCTTTGGATACATTCCCAGGAGTAGAAATGCTGGATTCTATGGTAGTTCTATGTTTAATTTTGGGGGGATCCTCCATACTGTTTTCCAAAGAGGCTTTATCATCTTACAACCCTACTAAGCCATGCATAAGGGGTTATATTTTTCCATATCCATGCCAGCATTTGTTATCTCTTGTCTCTTGTCTGTTTGGTGATGGTTATTTTAACAGGCATGAGATGCCATCTTATTGTGGTTTTATTTTGCATTTCCCTAATGACTAGTGATGTGGAGTATCTTTTCATGTATCTGTCATGTCTTTGGAAAAATGTCTGTTCGGGTCCTTTAACCATTTTTTAACTTTTTGTTGTTGTTGTTATTGAGTTGTATTAGTCCTTTACGTATTTTAGATACTAACCCCTTATCAGATAATATGATTAACAAATATTTTTTCCTGTTCTGTAGATTGTCTTTTCACTTTATTGATGGTTTCTTTTACTGTACAGAAGCTTCTAAGTTTGGTATAGGCCCACTGGTTCATTTTTATTTTGTTGTGTGTGCTTTAGGTGTCATATCCAAAAAATCTTTACTAAGGCTCATATCAAGGCACTTTAATCCTATGCTTTCTTCTAGGAGTTTTATGGTTTCAGGTCTTACCTTTATGTCTTCAATACATTCTAAATTCATTTTTGTAAGTGATATAAGATAGGGGTCCAGTTTAGTTTTTTCACATGGGAATAACCAATTATCTCAGTAACATTTATTGAAGAGACATTATTTTCTTCATTGAATATTCTTGGGTCCCATGTTGAACGTTAGTTGACCATAGTTAGATTTATTTCTCAGCTTTCAGTTCCGCTCCACTAGTCTGTCTGTTTTATGCCAGTAGCATGTTGTTTTTATTACTCTAGCTTTATAATATAACTTGAAACCAGGGAGTGTGATGCTTCTTGTTCTGTTCTTCTTTCTCAGGATTTCTATGGTTATTTAAGGTCTTGTGTGATTCCATGCAAATTTTAGGAGTGTTTTTTTCTGTTTCTGTAAAAACTTCCATTGAGGTCTTTATAGAGAATGAATTGAACCTGTAGATAGCTTTTGACAGTATTGACATTTTAACAATATTAATTCTTACAATTTATGAACATTGGATATTTTTACATATATTTGTGGTTCTTCAATTTTTTATCAGTGTTGTATAGTTTTCATAGTAAAGACTATTCACTCCTTCATTCCTTTAATATTTAAATTACTTAGGTAGGGAAAGGGAACATTTTTTTCATGACACCCTTAAACTCCAGCAACTATCAATATTAGTGTATGAGATTTCTATTTGTTCCATATCCTTGCCAATTCTTTTTTATATCAAGCACTTTAATTTTTGTCCTTCTATGGCTGAGGAAGTGTATCTAATTGGGGACTTAATTAGAAATTCTAAGTACACTTATAAATTTGATCATCCCATATTTTTATTAAAACTAATATTACTTTTTTTGTTTTATCCATATATTTGCTCAGTTTTTATTCAGCTATATATTTTTTATATAGTTTTAAGTGATGCTTACCAACTTCTGTTCTATAAACTCCAAAACATATGTTTGCATATCATGGAATTAAGTATTCTTTTAAATTTAATTAATAAACAAATGGTCCAGCTCCATTTAATTAATAATTATGTTTTTCTACTAATCTCCTTTGCAAATTCTCACATGTATTTGCATCTTTTTCTTGGTTGCTTATTAAATTTAACTGAGTTATTTTAAATCATAATATCAATATTATATTACTTTAAGGATTATACCTTATAATTACCAAGCTTTATACTATTTCTTATAATTCGTTCTTCTTCAACATTATGACATCTATTTTGCAGGTTTTGCAACCACAAAAATTTAAGGGTCAGTGTGTGTTTGCACACATTCACAGAACCAATTAGAAGTTTATTTGGAATTCAATGTAACAGACTAATTTGAAGAAAAGTAGTATGTTTGTCATATTGTTTTGATCTCTGAAAATATTACTATAGCTCTTTAATGTCTTTCAGAAGGTTTTATAATTACTCTATAATATTCTTGCATATGTTTTTCTGATTGTTGTCTTAGGTAACCTGTGTATTTTTTCTATAAACAACTTTTTTTCATTATACTTTAAAATTTTTTGTTGCTCTGGCATACCAACACAATTTATTTTTAAATATTGACTTTAAATCTTACCTAAATGCACTTATAAATTCTAGTTTCCTGTGGATTATTTGAATTGATAATCATATTTTATGAAAATATTCTTATGCATTCATTTCAGTTATAACAATTCTATTTTATTGTATAACTATAATGTTTAGAATTACCAATATAGTGTTGACTTTTTTATTTGTTCTTGTACAAATTATGTACAAATCTATATTTACATTTTGATTTTGTTGTGTCCTGTTTTTATCTTAATGAAATCATGAGCTTAAGTAGTTGAAGCTCTATAAATGGGAATCCTACAAGAACTGAATAGAGACAAGTCACATATACTTTAAATTTCTTGCCTTGAGGTTTTGTGGTCTTCATATGTAATATAATGTGGAATCTAACATTTTTAGGAAGAGAAGTCTACAATTATGAATACTCAATGGAGACTGTATTTCACTACAACCTCATGCATAAGAGGAGTTATTTTTTCCCATTCCTCATTTATCTGTTAAAACACATGTATAATTAAAAAGATTGGCAAATATTTCAAGGGCACTTATGGCTTATTATTAATATACCTCATTGGTCTTAGTTTTCTTTTTTGCTAGGTATTATTGTTATTTCTTCAGTACTCACAACTGCACTGCCTTTGTATCAGCCCAGGAAAGCCATGTAATCCTAACAGAATTGTCTTTTTACAAGATTTGAAATCCATTCGGTTATTCTCTTTTGGTCATTTTACACTACTTTCATATAGCTGTGTTTTATATTTTGTCCAGGCTGTGGCCAAACAAAAAGTAAAAATTTGTCTTTTGAAGATTAGTTAAAAATGGAATATTTTGCATATTATATTTTTAAGTCCAAGTTCTTATGTCTTTTTATTCGTTTGCCTGTTTTGCTAGATAGAATTAAAAACAATTCTGTTGCATTATTTCTGTTGCAATTTGTTCAAAATGACTGGCTTTGTTATCTCTATTGTTAATATGAAATTTTTCATAGAGAAGGATTCATGTGTTTGATATTTGGCATAGGTAGAATAATTCTTACTTGGAATTTCTTTGTTAAATTATTTCAACCTTTTCAATAACATCTTACTACTTAGGTCCTTGTGTTTAATAGACATGGTTGAAAACACAAGTCACATAAAGCACCACAAAAGTTTTGTGATGACTTATGTATTCAGCCAGCTTTAGAAATCATTGTTTTCTGTTTAGTTTGGCAATTTTTTGTTCCTGAACTCCTATTTTCGCTAGTTTGTAATTCTGATGACAGTAACAAGGACTCTCCAGGGTAACTGCCACATATGGATTATTTGAATGGTTGTCATTGAAGTAATCTTTTTGTTTTCTTTAATAGACAAAAGCTTAATATATTCTTTGCTCTATTCTTCAGTTTTTAATGTTACCTATAAGATGTCAAGGGTAGGACTAGGGGATTATTCTCAGTTAGAAAAAGCAAAGAAAATGTTCGTATCAGGGAGAATGATCTAGCGCTATGCAAAGATCACCAATGAGGTGGCCTTGAAGAGCTGTTGACACGATCTGAAGCAGACTTTGTTTGGGAAGCCCCCACCCAGGAGCGGAAGTCTTTGTGACTCCTGCAGCACTAATGTTAAGAAAGGCCTGGTGTACCCTCTTGGTCAGACTCACAAGATATTACTTCTTTTATTAATTTGAATCTTGAGCATTATCAGTTTGCTCCCTAGTTTAACCAGTGGAGCCTGTACCTTATGTGATTTCATTGAAAAAATAGTCTAAGCTGTATTTTAGCAACAAACATTATTACTTTTTTGTTTTTAAGCTCACTCTGCACTTCCATCTCTGAATGCTTGGGACAGGTGTCCTACATAGCTTCTGTCAGGGAAGCTCCATTTCCATGGTCCACAATCCCTGACCAATCAGAAAAGGGTAAGGCACCAAATTATACACCAGTTTTTACAAGATTTTCCCAGAAGTCATATAAATTTTTAGCTAAAGAAGGTCAGTGGGAGGAGGCTGGAAGGGATACCCACCCTGTGCCCAAAGGCCAAATAAATTCAATAGTGATGAACTACCCTAGTCACTGCAACATTGGATGGAATGTCTTAACATATTTTATCAATACATTCTAATACTACCATTTGTAAAGTTGGAGTGACTAGCATAAGCCTTTAACTTGTGAACGAGAACATTTGGGGTCTGAAATACTATTAAGTTCCTCTCTGACAATAAAACAAGAGTCTTTTTATAGGGTGGAAAAATAAGTATTAACAAATACTAACAAACTTTTATATTCCTCATAAAATCAATCTGAATACACTACAATGAAAATAGAGGTTTTTTTTTTCTTTTTCTGTTGAGTATTACTGAAGACACATTGCTTTTACTTTGCTTTGTTTTAATTTTGGCAGGTTTAACTAATTTTCAATTCTATATGCAATATATTTAAAGTGAAATTTAAAAGAATCTGACCAGGGGGAGTTAAGTAGCTGTGTCCTAATTTTTAAAATAATTTTATTACAGTATTGTTGATATACAATATCATATTGGTTTATTGATTTTAAGCATACAGCAAAGTTATATACATTATGAAATGCTGAATCTAGCAGCTGTGTCCTTTAGATGCCAAAATATTTAGTAAAGTTTTTTATGATCTTGAATACTGACAATAGGTTTTTCCTGTCTATATTGTACCCTCCCTGTGTCTAGACAGGAATCAATGATTACTTGAGGAACTCAGGTTCTTTCTGGAGGAAAATATTACAAATAAAACTCTAAGTGTTAGAAATAAGTATTGTGTAGGTAGGGTGGCAATACTGAACAAACCAATATAATGAATAAAGGTAAAAGGATATAATAAAAATTATATTTTCTTGTTTTCCTCTAACATTAGATTTTAACACCTACTTTTAATTTCTAATAGATTATGTAACTTCTAACCTAACTGAAAGTTTTGATCTTAACAAAACTATTGGGGCAGTGCGTTTGCTCTTCTCAGTTCTTGTTCCCACCACAACAAAGAATTGAAGGGCAGAGACACAGGAGTGAAGTGGATCAAAAGTTCTATGTGAATGCACTCCAAAGGAGGAACTGACCAGAGTCAAGGTAGACAAAGGTAGGTTTACTTGAATAAAGCTCAGAGGAAGGAAAAACAGAGGGAGTAAAGGGAAGCTCATTGAACTCCTGCTCATCACAGGGCAGATCCCTCGCCAACTCCTCAAGGCAGTGTCACCTGGTGTCCAGTGTCTGCTTGAATCTGCACAGTGTGGGAACTGAGTCCCTACCACCCCAGGATTTAGGGGTGTGTTGCAGAGCACTGGATGGAGTGAGATTATGATGTGAGAACTTTCTAAATGCAAAGAAAAGATTGTCAGGCAGGTTACTAGGGAGCGTAATTGTACAGCGGCAGTTCCTTTGAGGTCACCCAGATCATGGGAACCTGCAAGTTCAGACCAAGCTCTCAGCAGCCCCTCCCTACTTATCTGGAGTAGGACTGAGAGAGTGACACACTCAAAGAAAGGTGAGTGTGGACAATGTCAGAAAGGAAGTGCACTAAGGCCTTAGGATTCTGTCTTTTAAGGAGTTTCAAGAATGATATACAGGTAAAGGGCTGGGGGGCATATGCTTCTCAGGTGGTCCTGTGATGTCTTTCTCTGGTAAGAGACAATATGTTATTGTCTATAGCCAGTCCTCTAGGTAATTCTGTAGAATTAACTTTTTGTTCCTCTCCAAGATAGGGGCCACTCCCAAGCACTCGGAACACATCAGTTAAAGCTGCTTGCCCTGCTCTAGGATAAGTCCTTGGCTGATTACCAAAGAATATATTAGGAATCTAACCTCCCAACTCTCTGCTCTTAGCCTCAAGATAAGTTCTCTTGTTCCCACTATGCTATTCACATCTCAGCATTTTTAGGAAAATTAATCATAATGCTTGTCTCATGTCTCTGCCCTATTTCACCTGTATTAGCTAGGGCAAGTTTCAAGGTCTGCCCAGATTCAGAGCATGTGGAATGAACTCACATTGCAAAGGGTGTTAACCCTGTGATTCCTCTCTGGCTCTCTGGCTTTATCTGCATAACTCTCTGAGTTCTTGGTGGGCCCCACCTCTTTTCATCCCACTCATGTCTGTCCTTCTGCCTAACAAAACTAGCTGAATACTCTATACATCTAATAAGTATAAGTTAATAGTTCTATTTAATAAATAAAATATAGTACTGCATATAACTCTTCGCTGTAGTGGAGCACAATTATCAATTTTGTATTAAGGACTCCTATACTTGCAGAGCTCTCAAATATAACTTTTATAAGATCTGAAATGAAGTTTTTACCATTCTTTCATCTTTACTGAGCAACTAGATATCATATATTTTTCATACCCTGCTTATTACTTATTTAACTAGATATATTAATTCATAAAAAATGAGTTTAATGTACAAAATTATGAAGCTTTTAAACCTTGCAAAAATCAATTGCATATATTATAAGCAACTTTGAGAATTAACTACACACATTACTAACTCGAATTATGAAGAGTCAAGATGTTTACAAACAGAAAGTATTTAGTTTGAACACTCATGCTGTAACAATGTGTGGCTTCAAACTTTCTCTTTTAGACTCCAAATTTTTTAATTTGAGCATATACAGGTCTAAGAAATGTTTCATATAATAACAGTTATCCAAAAATGGTTTCGTTTACTTCTTGAACCATAGAAGAGATTTAATATTTCAGTGAAATAATGGAAACATATAAATACATGTCTTTAAATAATACTTTACTTTTTATCTTCTGGGAACCAAGATCTCAGGTATACACAACCTACTAAAGTTTTGTACATATTGTACAATATATATATTCACAGCTAGTACTTACAATAATTTAAATGAATCTTTTAACAGTAAGAGAGTTTTCAGCTTTCTTTTTTCCTAACAGAGACATCTTGAAGAAAAAAAATGGTAATCTTAAAGAAAAAAATGGTCTTGTCTCCATTGTCTACCATTTTAAACACAATTAGTAATTGGTATGATGTCACATGAGTGTCTTACATTTATTTCTTTGTTATGCACATAATTCAGCAGGAACATTAAAGTTGTTTTAACTATTTAGCTACCTCCCACTTTTCACAATCAGAAACTAATAAAGAGGAGAGAAACTATTATGCTATTAAAACCATTAAAACAGTTTTAATTAAAAACATAGTTTAAATACAAAAATTAAGTTTTTCATACAGACATAATTGTATGCATTTATTATTTCCTGGTTAGAAATTTCAAAGCTCAATAAAAAATGTTTTAATTTTCTGCATACAAATGACCTCTTCCATGAAGATTATTTTAAGGTTTAGTGCTCTAAACACTAATATCTTTAATTCTCTTATAATCTGTACTAATTACAGATTTTAAATTCACAGATTTCTCAAAATATTAGATCTCTTTTAAAAGATCATAAAAATCATATCATTGCTGCTGTTAGACAGGATCTGAATAGTTACTAGGTTATTTTTCCGCTGAAAAAGTCTAGAAATATGCCTAAGAGCTTTCCCATGTTGATCATAACTACAAAATTCATTTTCATTTTAAGGATTGCAACCTTAAACTAAAATTCCTTGCCTATTTTTAAATAAGTAGTCTTTATGAGAAAAAAGACAAACTGAGAAAATTTAATTTAGATTTTTAAGAAGTTGCATGCAAATATTCCAAATCCTTAACCCTTTAGGATGAATTCCTTGTTTTTCTACTTCAAGCTTTACTGAAATATAATGGGCAGTGTTGTATAAATATAAGATGTGCATGTTTAGGTATATGTATATACTGTGATATGATTTCAACAAATAAGGCAACATCCATCCATCACCTCATCTCACAATTTCATTTTCTTTCCTTCCTTCTTCCTTCTTTCTTTTTTTTCCCCTTTTTGTCTGGTAATAACATCTAAGATCTACCATCAGCAAATTTCAAATATGAGTTATCTTTTTTATTAAAAAACTTTAATTGCTTTAAAATAAGCATTGCTGAAAATGTGCTTCACAGCTCACTCCTGTCAAAATTATATTTCACAGCCACAAAAAAATACTATTTCCTGGCCCAATTCCAACTCATTGAAGCAGGAAGGAACTAGAGATTTGACTCTTGAAACTTGCATGTTCCCTAAGCTTTCTGTACTATTACAACAACATAAAAATTCACCTGGAAAACACTTAATATTTCAGCGAGATATATTTCAAAGCTCTGTGATCTTAGCTGCAAATACCAGATGATTCTTTTTGGAAAAGTTAAGAATAAAAAGACAATGCTTTGCCTACATGAAAGCATGACACTGTTTTTAGTGCTAATTAGTTTTGCCTAAAATAATGTTATGTTACTTAAAATCCATATGTAAGATTCAGGATTTTATCATAATACATTTGCTTCATTAAAAAACTGTTTGAAAATATTCACATTTCTTGTTGAAAAATATTGTTTCCTGTTTTCCTTTTCATCCATGGTTATTTTTTAGTATATATGTGTGTATGTTGCAGAAACACCTGTGGGTGGTTTAATAGCATGGATTCTAAGCTTATACATTTTGACAAGAAACTTTGCCTTAATTTGTAGCTATAAAATCTAGAATTTTTTTCTTGATATCTATGGTACAGTCACCTAAATTTTAAAATATTATTAAATGCTGCATAAATACAAAAGAATATTTATAATGGAAATGTGATCAAGTACTTTAATTTTTTTATTTCATTACTTTTTAAAGTTCCCTGTATATCCTTTGCTATTTTAACTACATCTTTCCCTTTGCACACAAAACTAGTATGCTGAATTTTGTATTTATTATTCTCTCCCTTATTTCAAATGCTTGCCACATGTTTGTATCATTATACATTATATATTGTTCAGTTTTTTAAATGTTTTCTCTTTTTAGCATCTAAAGAGAATTATACTTTCTGTATTCTTCTGTGACTTTATTATTTCAACATAACATTTGAGACACAGGTGACAACCACTGTTATTCATTCATCTTTAATTGTGCATTGCAAGTGACATACAATATGTAGCATTAAACATACAGTAATGATATACCACAATATTTTCTTCTACCCTATTTTTCTATATTTATTTGTGTTATATAATCCTAGACAAACTACTAGGAATTTGTGATTATATTTCCCAGTGCTCATTTATAGAAGTTTTCTAGGTTTTATACCCAGGTGTGAAATTTCTACCACATCTGCACATCTTTATGTTTGATAGGTAATGCTATTTTTTTCCCAGTAGTTTAGAGATATTATGGTTGCTCTATACCTTATTGGTATTTAAAATTTTTTTTTAACAATTTGGAGAAATTGTGAAATTTTATTCTACTCTATGTACTTCAATTTCAATATCTCTCTAGGTGCATGCTATTATGAATTTCATTTTCTTTATATTTTATTTTCTTGTTTGCTTATTGCTGGTGAGTATAAAAGCGATTGATTTTGAACACTGATTTTAAATTCAGAAAATTTGAAAACCTTAATTTTCGATCCCAAGAATATAAATATGTACATATAACTCACACAATTTGTAAATACTAAAAAATTTGCTTCTTTCTTCTTTTTTTTTCTATTCATCTACCTTTAAATATTACTTATCTTATTGTACTGGCAAGTATTCCCAGTACAATGTAAAATAAAACTATTGATATTAGGCCCCCTTATATAGTTATAGACATTAAAAATGCATTTATTTTGTAACAGCCAAGTATGGAATTTGTTGTGTAATTTTGAAGGTGCATATGATGTATTTAAGGTTGTTTCTTTCAATTTCCGCTTTGTTAAGCAGTTTTAACTTTTAACTGTTTTAATATATTTATTATTTTGCTTCTATTAAATTTATATTTTTTCCTCTTTGTCCTTTTTAAGTGTAAATGATAGCTTCATTAATTGATTTGCAACTTTAAGCAACTACTTTGCACCCTGTAATAAAACAAAATTGTCTTACAGTGTTACCCATTTTTAACACAGTATTAGATTCAATTTGTTATTAATTCATTTAAGGACTTTGCAATTCTAAATATGAGAAAAATGCTTATAAATATTGCTTCCCTATGTTGATATAGATAGGTTTTATATCTAGCTTATACTTGCTTTATAAAATAAGTTTGGGGAGTTTTCTCTTATTTTGTCAACTCTAAAATTGTTAGGCTGAATAACAGCCCTTAAAGATATTCAGGTCCTGATCTCAGAAAACTGTTAATATTACTTTATACAGCAAAAGGGATTTAGCAGATATGATGAAATTAAGGATTTTGAGATAGAAAGGTTATCCTGTTGAAACACTTAAGACTCACTGTAAATTTCTGTGTTACAGAATGTTAAGAAAATAAATATCTGTTACTTTAAGCTATTATGCTTGTAATTCATTACAGGAAATAAGCTAATCTCTCTCTTTACATATAAAATGTTGTTTTAGAACTACTTTTATATTCATTATATACATATAGTGTGTGTATGCATGCACATATGTGTGTGAGTGTTTATAACGAGGATTTCAGGGAATTTGTGAAAAGCTTGTGATATTTTTTGGAAACTTGGTTTACACATTCAATTTCTTTGATATTTGAAAAATATTCATTCATATTATTCAATGTGCTCAGTTTCTAGTGGATGTTGAATCTGAATTTTTAAATAAAGTATATTCCATAGTTGTTGACTATAGTCTTCTAGCCATAATAATTAGATTAAGATTTTTTTGGGTGTGTGTGTGTGCCTTAATGTGCTCTATCAAAAGTAATTTTTCTCCTATAGTGTTGCATTTGCACTGTGATTTCAGCTTCTGTTTTTGTCAATTTTTGTATCTTATATTTTAAGGTTTAGTGTTAAGTGAATAAAAAATAAAAATTACATATCTTTCTCAGTTGTATAATTTTATTATGAGTATCAAATACTGCTAACTGATCACCAAATTCATGTTTTCTCTTTCCTAGGCACAAGGCTAAATTACATTTATCAAATTCTTTTGAAGTTAGACATAGCTATGTGCATGCAATTAACTGTAAGCAGCAAGTTGATGGGTGTCACATCCATCCTGACCCATAAATTTAACAATTTGTAATCATCTCTTGCCTTCCCCATATGACAGCTAGACATCAAGTTTCAGGGTGATACTAATAGCCAAGTTCTTAAGATGGAAAAGACTGTGTAAACCAAGACTCCTGAATGCTTATGTGAAGCAAAACACCCTGAGTTTTCAATTTAACTGCCAAGTAGAAAATCCTACCCTGAAATACTGTGTGAACAACAAATAAACATTCATTGGGTTAAACTAATGATATAAAAGGGCTTGTCAAAAATACACTTTATATTAGTTTTCATGTCCCTCCTTAATTTGTAGCAGTATTTTTCACCTTCAAATCTATTCCTTATTTATGCATTTAAATAAGTACATATTATTATTTTATATTTTGTATATTTGATTTCCATTTGGTATGATTCTGCTGTTACTATGTTTGCTAACTCTGATTTATGATACAATGTTTCCTTTTCTATTTTGTTATTTTTTAATGTAACCTCAACTTTCCTGGAAATTCACTAGATAGAAATTAAGTCCTGAAATGAAGGGAAGTTCATTTTGAAAGAATTTCCTTTCATCTCTGTAAAATATCTAAGGGAATTAATGGTAGGAAACAATGTTTCATGAATACTTTTGTGTTTCTTCACATCTAGGACTTTTTGAGCAAAAATTACCGGCAATTTGGTTTAATGAATATGATGGTAAAAAAAACTTGAAAACAAAAGACAGTAACTTCAGAAGAGATTTAGAAAAAACATCTGTGGAGCAATTTATTTATATTACAAATGGTAATTGGCTTTGGGACCTTCAGTTCTCTCTCCCATTTCTTAAAGATAAGGACTCTCCTTGTCCTTCTTTGGAGGAGAGATGGGCAGCTATATAAACTCCAGGATTCATTATTTAAGGATATATCCCTCCTCTGGTATAGACAAGCGACAGCTGGCTCTCACTGTGTTACCAGTGAGTAAGCAATGCATGCCCATCCAACTTAAGAGGTTCTGTGAGTCATTAAATCTGTGCTGATTCAGAAACTGTGTTGATACCAGGATAAAATAAAAAAAATATAGATATAAAACAACATTTACCATTACTGGACTATTTTTAACTGCATTCTTTGCTTGGAGTAGTATAAACTCATTCTGCAAGTACATGTGAGGGCTAGTTTCTGGCTGTTAATTTTCAGAGGCAAAATTTTTCCTACTCCCCTAGGTGCCAGCCATATCGAGACAGGCAGTTATCCTAGAGATCTGAAGCATGGCTTATTCTAAATTCACCTTCACAATGAATATTCAGAAATCCGAATCCCAGTTTAAGAAGTATTCCCTTTTATACTATCCAACTTTAGTGAAAATACTTGTTTATACGCAACCCCCTCTGTCCCTGTCCCTGGAATCTGTGATGACTAAAACTCACTTTGATTCTGTTGCCAAATGCCCTCCTTGTTCATTCCTTTCATCCATGTTCTCCTGAACATTCTAGGTTCCTCCCTTCATTTAGTTTCAGTTCCATGTATAACATAATTTCTCCCAGAAATTTAGTTCCTTTAAGAAGTTTTATTTTCCAGAAACCAAGGTTAATTTCTGTTCAATTATAAACACTACCTAGTCCACCATATTGACTGAAGTAGGCAACCTTCCTGATGCCCTCTCGCATTTCTTAAAAAAAATTAAAATGTTGGAAAATCAATGTTTTGCATATTTATTTTAAAATGTATGTGTGGGAAGAAAGGATAAATAGATGGAGCCAGAGATTTTCAGGATGGTGAAACTATTCTGTACGATACTATAATGGTGTATTGTAGCTCCAGGGGGAAGGGGGTTCCCCTCCTGGGGCAAATTCGCTATGGAACTGGTAAAACCTGAGGAGGAAGGGCAAGCTGGGAGAGAGAGTTTTTATTGCTCACAGCTTGCTCGAGTTAGCTAGCCAGCCCTCACTCTGCCCATCCCCTCCTGCCATGGTAAGCATGCCCTACTCCCTGTCTGCCACTTCTGGCAGGAACTCCATGGGTGGAGCCATGGTGACTGAATGGCATCAGACCAATTAGGTACCAGGAATGAAGGGGAGGAGACTATGGCCATATCTCCTCTCTACCCCTCTCCTTGGATCAACAGAGGGATCTGCTGTGCTAAATATCCATTGATATGTAAATGCTCCAAGGCCAGATAGGATTCTGGAAATTCTCAGTGAAAACTTCTATTTACTCCATGTGTAAAAATGTCATTATACTTTTGTCAACACCTGTGGAATATACAACATAAAAAACAAACACTAATGTTGTCTATAGAATTTAGTTAATAATGATACAAAACAGTATACAGATAATAAGGTATACAGAAATTCTCTGTACTTGACACTCGACTTTTTTGTAATTATAAAATATCTTGAAAAATAAAGTACTCGTTAAAAATTTTGAAAATGTGTCAAATTTTTCACTAGAAGTTTTTCATTAAGTACTGTTGAAACTTGTAGACTATGACAAGTATAATTTTACAGAAGACAGAATCAAAGTGCTTATGGCTTACTTTCTGCTACTTTTATAGTTTTTCATTTTATTGACTCTGCATTTGTCATTTAAAATTTCTGATTCCAAAATTAGAAATAATTGAAGAAAATATAGCAGTTTATAAAGCAGTTATCTTCTTCGTGTGGGTTAATCACCATCCACTGAGACTCAAAGTTAACAGGTATGACTTGTAGCACTGACAAATGTAAATAAAACTGCTCTGTCTCATCAAAATAAAATCTCTAACATAAGAAAAGAGAAAAATGAATAAACAGAAATAAAAAGTATTTTGAAAAAATATTCATTTATTTAAATAAACTTATTTTAGAATACATAATAACTATATTTAAAATACTGACACTATAAAAGCCAGCAAGAGTTTGAGATTATAAGATATTCAATAAAGAGGAAATAAAATATTCATAATTTAAATTATTTTAAGCTTCTCTATCAATATGAAGTTTGTAAAGGGTAGACCACATGCAGCTTTGTCTTTTGAGTTTCAGTTTTTTAATTTGAAAGCATTTTAACTGTTTAAATATTAAAATATGTACCTGATTTTTTTATTTAAAAAATCATGTGATAAATAGGAAATAATCAAATATGGGGTTTTCTGAAACTTATAAAAATGGTATAATTCATTAGCATAAATACTTTCTATTATATTTTCATCAATTCATATGATGAGTTAAGAGTAAAATATTCAGATGATTTAATTTTATTTATCAATCTTAAGATTTAATAATACTTGTATTACAGCTTTCTAATATGCACTGAGACCAAGAGAATAATTAACTCTGTTTTGAATGAAGACATAGATGATGTATTTACATATGATTAAACTAGAATCATAAAGATAAGAAGTTTTAAAAACTGACAAAAGATCTTTTCTATTACAGTCAATTTAACTAAGTAAAATTGGAAGAGACTGGGTAACTTAATGGACTTCCTCCATTACAGTTCAGTCTTTAAAGCAATAAAGGTCAAAATTACATCAATTTCATCAGAGCAAAGTACTAATTTTTAAAATTACGTTCAATTTTCTCCATTTAAGAAAGTAGTGATATTCCAAGAATAGTGATAAGTGAAGCTGGGCTGATATAAAACTTAATCACCCTTTGATAAATTGCAAATTTCTTTTCTATGCCTCAGTTACAAGTTGTGTTTTGTATAATGGCTTAAAAGCTGAATGATACCTAATTGACAGAAGATAGCTTCAAGATAATGTTTTTTTCAAATGTGAGGAGGCCATAAAAACATTTTATCGTTCTTGATTCAAACTACACTGAGTGTTAAAACCCTGTCACAATGTTTTCAAATAAAAGATTTTAATTTTGTAAATTTACTTCTTTCTCTATAAATGTACAACTACTTACATATGAAGAAGCTTAAAAACTGTAATTTATGTTCATAAGTTTACTTACTGATATGTGGAATATTTAATATTTACAAAGAAAACAGATTATAATTCAGTCTACAGTTTTATACTAACTTCATAAACTTTAAGAACACTGTAAAAAACAAGATGGGTATTAAAATTCAAGAAAACAACTTTGCAAACTACAGTCCAGTATTTGGTTTATAGATGACAAAGACTCACTAGTAATTTTTTATTATCATTTAAAAGTACCATGATAATAATGCTATGAGCTTTATTCTTTCTTTTAAAAATTATGGTATGAAATTTATTAATTGTGTATTGTATATTAAATATTTTCATAACAGGTAAGTATTTCAATATAATGCTTTTAAAAATTGTAAACTTGCTAAAATTTTATATAAAATAACTCTTATCTTTTCTCACTAACCACAGATAACATAATTCATCATAGATGTAACTCTATAGCTATTGATCTATATATTGTTTATTGATCTGTGTACTGATGTATATTTTGGAATCTTTTGATTATTCAGGCCAAATTGCTTTACACTGATGTTATTTCTTTTAATGTCTCAAAATGATATTTATTTGAAAGACCCACACTAACATTGAAGTTAGTTGCTACCCTTTTAAAAAGCACAATTAGAGATTCGGATTAAAGATGGCAGCATGAGAGGAGAGACAGAGGCTTCCTCCTAAAATTGGATACAAATAGAAAATTTAATTAGTGCAACTAATCCTGAGAAAGCAACAGGGAAGAGGACGGCATCAGACTACACACACCAGGAGAAAAGAGCAGACCTCAGCAAACAGGGTAATGTACCAGAGCTATGGCTCCCAGGACCCGAGCCCCTCCTCCACCCCAGGTCACTGGCAGGAGGAAGACAAATGGAGGAGGGAGGGAGTGGAAGGCTTGGAACAGCTGAATACGTGGCTATGAAGATCTGCGCTGGGAGCACAAACCTAAATTTCATGGTGCTTTCATGAGACTCACATGACTACCAGGTTGGAAAGTTAATAAAGGCAGAGTTCCTGGTGAGACTGGGATTCCAGCTGCTTGTGGAAAGCAGGGATCCATATCTGGCTGCTCTGGGACAAAAACATATACCTGTGTGCCCAGCCCACTGGCTCAGGCAGTGGAGACAGGCACACGAGCCAGGGGGCAGTGAAAAGCTCTTTCCTCCCCCAGGCAAGAGTACCACTACACTGTGACCACCGACATTGCTTCAGGGGCTCAGTAGCTCCAGTATAGAGCTTCTGGACACTAGAGGGCGCCATATACAAACATGAAACACCAAAGACACCTTGTGAAATGTAAAATTGTTACTACAACTCCCAAGAAAGATTTAAATGATATGGACCTCATGACTCCTCCTGAAAGGGAGTTCAAAATAATAATAATCAACATCCTAATGGAGGTACGGAAAGACATCCAAGAACTCAGGAATGAATTCAGGTCAGAGATCCAATCGTTGAAGAACACGATGGAGGGTATTAAAAGCAGATTGAGTACGGTGCAGACAATAAATGAAATGGAAACTAGAGAAAAGGAATACAAAGAAGCTGAGGAACACAGAGAAAAAATGATCTCTAAAAATGAAAGAATATTGATATAACTGTGTGACCAATCCAAGCAGAACAATATTCGCATTATAGGGATACCAGAGGAAGAGAGAGAAAAAGGGATAGAAAGTGTCTTTGAGGAGGTAGTTGCTGAAAACTTCCCCAATCTGGGGAAGGAGATAGTCTCTCAGGTCATGGAGATCCACAGATCCCCCTACACAAGGGACCCAAGGAAGATAACACCAAGACACATAGTAATTAAAATAGGAAAGATGAAGGATAAGGACAGACTATTAAAAGCAGCCAGAGGCAGAAATAAGATCACATACAAAGGAAAGCCCATCAGAATAACAACACACTTCTCAGCAGAAACCTTACAGGCCAGAAGAGAGTGGCATGATGTATTTAATTCCATGAAGCAGAAGGGCCTGGAACCAAGATTACTTATCTGGCAAGATTATCATTTAAATTTAAAGGAGGGATTAAACAATTTCCAGATAAGCAAAAGCTGAGAGACTTTACCTCCCACAAACCATCTCTGCAGTCTATTTTGGAGGGACTGCTACAGACGGAAATGTTAAATGTTCCAAGGGTTGGACAGCTGTCACCAGAGGTACTAAAATCATGGTAGGGAGGGTGGAGCAGCTGATTGTGAGGCAAATGCAAAATTAAATTGACTATCCCCAAAGCCAATCAAGGGATAGAGGAAAAGTATAGAATCTGAAACCTAATATATAAAGAATGAAGGAGGAAGAAAAAACAGGAGAAATAGAAAAGAACCTTTAGATTGTATTTGTAACAGCGTACTAAGTGAGTTAAGTTAGACTCTTAGATAGTAAAGAAAGTAAACTGGAACCTTTGGTAACCATGAATCTAAAGCCTGAAATGGCAATAAGTACATACCTATGGATAATCACCCTAAAAGTAAATGGACTGAATGCACCAATCAAAAGATATAGAGTTTCTGAATGGATAAAAAAACAAGACCCATCTATATGCTGCTTACAAGAGACTCACATCAAACCGAAAGACATGCAAGGACTAAAATTCAAGGGAATGAAAAATATTTGATGCAAACAATAGGGAAAGAAAAGCAGGTGTTGCAGTACTAGTATCAGACAAAATAGACGTCAAAACAAAGACAGTAACAAGAGATAAAGAAGGACATTACATAATGATAAAGGGTTCAGTACAACAAGAGGATATAACCATTATAAATATATATGAACCAACACAGGAGCACCAGCATATGTGAAACAAATACTAACAGAACTAAAGGAGGAAATACACTGCAATGCATTCAATTTTAGGAGACTTCAACACACCATTCACTCCAAAGGACAGATCCACCAGACAGAAAATAAGTAAGGACACAGAGGCACTGAACAACACACTAGAACAGATGGACCTAATAGACATCTATAGAACTCTACACCCAAAAACAACAAGATACACATTCTTCTCAAGTGCACATGGAACATTCTTCAAAATAGACCACATACTAGGCCACAAAAAGATCCTCAGTAAATTCAAAAAGATGGAAATCTCACCAACCAACTTTTCAGACCACAAAAGTATAAAACTAGAAATAAATTGTACCAAGAAAGCAAAAAGGCTCACAAACAAATGGAGGCTTAACAACACGCTTCTAAATAGTCAATGGATCAACGACCAAATTAAAATGGAGATCCACCAATATATGGAAACAAATGACAGCAACAACACAAAGCCCCAACTTCTGTGGGACGTAGCGAAAGCAGTCATAAGAGAAAAGTAAATAGCGATCCAGGCATGTTTAAAGAAGGAAGAACAAATGCAAATGAATAGTCTAACGTCAGAGTTATCGAAATTAGGAAAAAAGAACAAATGAGGACTAAAGTCAGCAGAAGGAGGGACATAATAAAGATCAGAGAAGAAATAAACAAAATTGAGAAGAATAAAACAATAAAAAAATCAATGAAACCAAGAGTTGGTTCTTTGAGAAAATATACAAAATAGATAAGCCTCTAGCCAGATTTATTAAGAGAAAATGAGAATCAACACACATCAACAGAATCAGAAATGAGAAAGGAAACATCATGATGGACCCAACAGAAATACAAAGAATTATTAGAGACTATTATGAAAACCTATATGCTAAGAAGCTGGAAAACCTAGAAGAAATGGACAACTTCCTAGAAAAATACAACCTTCCAAGACTGACCTAGGAAGAAACACAAAATCTAAACAAACCAATTACCAGCAAAGAAATTGAAGTGGTAATAAAAAAAACTACCAATGAAATAAAACCCTAGGCCAGATGGATTTATGTCGGAATTTTATCAGACATGCAGAGAAGACATAAAACCCATTCTCCTTAAAGTGTTCCAAAAAATAGAAGAGGAGGGAATACTCCCAAACTCATTCTATGAAGCCAACATCACCCTAATACCAAAACCAGGCAAACACTCCACCAAAAAAGAAAATTACAGACCAATATCCCTGATGAACGTAGATGCAAAAATACTCAATAAAATATTAGCTAACCAAATTCAAAAATATATCAAAAGGATCATACACCACGACCACGTGGAATTCATCCCAGGGGTGCAAGGATGCTACAACATTCGAAAATCCATCAACATCACCCACCACATCAACAAAAAGAAAGACAAAAACCACATGATCATCTCCATAGATGCTGAAAAAGCATTCAACAAAATTCAACATCCATTCATGATAAAAACTCTCAGCAAAATGGGTATAGAAGGCAAGTTCCTCATCATAATAAAGGCCATATATGATAAACCCACAGCCAACATCATACTGAACAGCAAGAAGCTGAAAACATTACCTCTGACATCAGGAACAAGACAGGGATGCCCACTCTCCCCACTGTTAATTAACATAGTACTGGAGGTCCTAGCCATGGCAATTAGACAAAACAAAGAAATACAAGGAATCCAGATTGATAAAGAAGAAGTTCAACTGTCACTATTTGCTGATGATATGATATTCTTCATAAAAAACCCTAAAGACTCCACTCCAAAACTACTAGAACTGATATCAGAATACAGTAAAGTTGCAGGATACAATATTAACACACAGAAATCTGTGGCTTTCCTATACACTAACAATGAGCCAATAGAATGAGAAATCAGGAAAATAATTCCATTCACAATTGCATCAAAAAGAATAAGATACCTAGGAATAAACCTAACCAAAGAAGTGTAAGACCTATACCCTGAAAACTATAAGACACTCTTAAGAGAAGTTAAAGAGGGCACTAACAAATGGAAACTCATCCCATGCTCCTGGCTAGGAAGAATTAATATCGTCAAAATGGCCATCCTGCCCAAAGCAATATACAGATTTGATGCAATCCCTATCAAATTACCAACAACATTCTTCAATGAACTGGAACAAAAAGTTCAAAAATTCATATGGAAACACCAAAGACCCGAATAGCCAAAGCAATCCTGAGAAAGAAGAATAAAGTGGTGGGGATCTCACTCCCCAACTTTAAGCTCTACTACAAAGCCATAGGAATCAAGACAATTTGGTACTGGCACAAGAACAGAGCCACAGACCAGTGGAACAGATTAAAGACTCCAGACATTAACCCAAACATATATGGTCAATTAATATTCAATAAAGGAGCCATGGACATACAATGGGGAAATGACCATCTCTTCAACAGATGGTGCTGGCAGAACTGGACAGCTACATGTAAGAGAATGAAACTGGATCACTGTCCAGCCCCATACACAAAAGTAAATTCAAAATGGATCAAAGACCTGAATGTAAGTCATGAAACCATAAAACTCTTAGAAAAAAACCATAGGCAAAAATCTCTTCGATGTGAACATTAGCAACTTCTTCATGAATATATCTCCCTGGGCAAGGAAAACAAAAGCAAAAATGAACACGTGGGACTATATCAAGCTGAAAAGCTTCTGTACAGCAAAGGACACCATCAATAGAACAAAAAGGTACCCTACAGTATGGGAGAGTATTTTCGTAAATGACAGATCCGATAAAGGGTTGACATCCAAAATATTTAAAGAGCTCATACTCCTCAACAAATAAAAAGCAAATAATCAATTAAAAAATGGGCAGAGGAGCTGAACAGACAGTTCTCCAAAGAAGAAATTCAGATGGCCAACAGACACTTGAAAAGATGACCCACATCACTTGTCATCAGAGAAATGCAAATTAAAACCACAATGAGATATCACGTCACACCAGTAAGGATGGCCATCATCCAGAAGACAAACAACAACAAATATTGGCGAGGTTGCGGAGAAAGGGGAACCCTCCTACACTGCTGGTGGGAATGTAAGTTAGTTCAACCATTATTGAAAGCAATATGGAGGTTCCTCAAAATGCTCAAAATAGACTTACCATTTGACCCAGGAATTCCACTTCTAGGAATTTACCCTAAGGATGCAGCACTCCAGTTTGAAAAAGACAGATGCACCCCTATCTTTATCGCAGCACTATTTACAATAGCCAAGAAATGGAAGCAACCTAAGTGTCCATCATAGATGAATGGATAAAGAAGATGTGGTACATATACACAATGGAATATTATTCAACCATAAGAAGAAAACAAATCCTACCATTTGCAACAACATGGTTAAAGCTAGAGGGTATTATGCTCAGTGAAATAAGCCAAGTGGAGAAAGACAAATACCAAATGATTTCACTCATCTGTGGAGTATAAGAACAAAATTAAAACTAAAAGAACAAAACAGCAGTGGAATCACAGAACCCAAGAATGGTTCCAAAGGGAAAGAGACTGGGGAGAATGGGAGGGTAGGGAGGGATAAGGGTGGGGAAGAAGAAAGGAGGTATTATGATTAGCATGTATAATGTTGGGGGTGGGGGAAAGGGGAGGGCTTTGCAACACAGAGAAGTCAAGTAGTGATTCTACAGTGTCTTGCTATGCTGATGGACAGTGACTGTAATGGGGTTTGTGGGGGTGACTTGGGGTAGGGAAGAGCCTAGTAAACATAATGTTCTTCAAAATATAGAAATAAATAAATTTAAAAAAATTTAAATGATAATTCTGCTGGGAAGCGTATTCTTGTTTCAGTGCCTTTCTGCTTCATTGCATTAAATATATCATGCCACTCCAAAAAAAAAAGCACAATTATTTTGAAGAGTTAAATAAAACTGCAACATAATATATTACAATGTTACTATTTGTTCATGTATTGATTATAATGTTGATTTTGGTTGCAGATGATGTCTAAAGCTGTATCAGTTATTTTACCATTATGGATTCCTGAACATTATTGAACATTTTTCTCAGCACTTATAAGGTGTTATATTACAGAGGTGTTATTATTGTATCCATTTTAAAGGTGAAAAAACTACAGCTTGGGGATATTAAGGAATTTTTCCATGCAAGTTAGACACTCCAGCATGTCCTTTTAAGAACACCACTATACTGTCTTTTTAATGCTTGGGAAACATGATAGCTCCTTATTAACTATTTTATAATGCCAAACTCTCTCTTATGTTTTATATTCTCACCATTTCTTAGAGATAAAGGATCTTGGAGGTAAAGGAGACAGAGCCTTACCATTTTCATTCATATTTTTGATTAAATCCTTCAAACATATACAAAATAGAAAAACAGTGTGATAAACATCCATGTAGTTGTAATCCAGATTCAGCAATAATCATCTGCTAAGAAATCTTGCCTCATCTGTATTTCTATTCACACTTATATTATTTTAAATATACAGTTACATCTGGTTAGTTCGCAGGATCTCTGAACAAAAAATCTGTCTTCATGGTTCCCCTTGGGTGGGGAGCCCCTAGAGATTGTGGGGAGATATGTGAAAACCCCCTGTAGATGGTGGGGAGGCCCCAGTGGCTGAAGCAGTAGAGGGTGCAGATTCACCTAGAGGACCCTTATCCATGGAGCTTCCAGTTGGGGAGCCCCTAGTGGGGAATTCGTGTAGTGTAAAGCACCTCCTAAAGGGGTGGGGCCTTCCCAAAATTGGGGAAGGTTGTACACACAAGAAGCTGTGGGATTAGCCCTCTGTGACATAGTGCGACATAGAAGACTGCTTAGAGGCCATGAGTAGCTGTGTAGCAGCTGAGATTGTGGGATGTTTGTTTCTCAAGATAGTGGAAAGGGTTTTTGAGGAGAGAGATTTCAGCAGGAGAGAGACACACTTCAGCATCACTTGGAGGAGCTGGGTGATGACCTATGGGATGCCCTTAATAAAGAGAGACAGTTATTGAGAAGACAGATCACACTACTGCAAGCTGCATTACTAGCAAGGGATGAGACAGAATGCGAATATGTGTTGCAGGAGGCCATAATGGAGGGGGAGGAAATAGCAGTGAATTTAGCCCCAGGGATGTCAAGAGAGGATGAGGGGGTGGGGCTAGAGGTCCAACTGTTACCAAAGCCACTTTCCAAGGCACCAGCCTCTCCTGTATTAAAGGCCTGCCCAGTTGTAATTAAGAAAATAAAAACGCAACAGCCATGAGCTCCTAATGGGGAGGAGCCACGCTCTCCCCTAAACCCAGGATGAGCTGGTGGAGATGAGTGTCAGGTTTCAGGAGAAGCCATCAGAACCTCTGCCTACATGGCTTTTGTGTCTCTGGGATATGGGATGGAAAACATTGTTATGTCAGGTTCTGAAATGGATAGAATGGCTTCCATAATGACTCACTCTTTCCTCTGGCAGCAGCTGTAAATTTCCCTTCACACCTCAGGGAATCAGGCATTTGTGGATTGACTGAAAACAGCCATCAGGGCAGTTTGGCCTAATCTGGGTGATATATCATACTTACCTACTAGCTGGAAAATGTGCACAGAGCCCCAGCAGGTGTTATAAGAACTGGGCATGACAAATATCATGTATAATATGAACCACTAGGGCCCCAATGAAGAGCTGTTCATCATAGCAGTGAGAAATCTGGTGCTCCATACAGCTCCCACATCTCTCATTGGGTCCCTAGTGACTATTCTTGCCCTTTACATAGGGCAACTCATAAGTGAGACTACTCATACTTTAGCAGATCTTGGAGAGGTTGAAATAATAAGAGCACAGAAGGAAGTACAGGCTACAACTGAAAGGAGAGGTGCAAAGGGCCTCGTGAACGTCTCGAGGACCTAGATGTGGGTTGATTTGATAAAGGCCAGGGTAGTGAAAGAAAAGCTTGATGGGCAGCCCCATAGGATCTTGTTAAAACTGTGCACCAAGAGCAGCAGTTCCAGTCACTGAGGTCCAGGATTTGGAAGCCAGAGACCAGGCCCCATGTCCAGCCTGTGTCCCTGCAAGACTTCCTGGGGGACGGTACTGGGGCTCTGACAGGGTCCTGGCTCCCACAAGACAATGACTGTGCATTGCAATTCGACTGAGGGTGGGTCAAGGTCCCCACCTTGGGAGATATGTGGGGACCAGAAGCACATGTGGGGACCAGAAGCACATGTAGAATTATCAGTTCATTGGACCCCATGAATGCAGAATGTGTTCTGGCACTGGTGGACACAGGAAGTGAATGCTCTCTGATTTATGGCAACACTGAGTGATTTCCTGAGACTCCCGCTGTAATAGATGGCTATGGGGGTAAGGCAATTAGAATGAAGAAAGTCCAAATCCAACTGGGGATAGGGGGTTTACCCACAAAGGAGTATACTGTGTACATTTCTCTTATCCCTGGCCCGGGAGTTGATATCCTGCAGGGCCTGTGATTACAGACCACTACAGATAAGTTCAGACTGAGGGTATGTGTGGTAAAGGCAATTCTGAGAGGACATGCTAAGCACCCACCTGTATCTCTGCCTGTACCTCGGCAGGTAACAAATACTAAGCATATAAATTGCCTGAGGGACACAAAGAAATTGGAGAAACTCTACAGGCATTGGAGACGGTGGGCATCAAAAAGCCCACTCAAGTCCTTTTAATTCTATGGTGTGGCTAGTGAGAAAGACAGACAGCTCTTGGCATATGACTGTGGATTACAGGAGATTGAATAAAGTCACACCCCACTTGTATGCTGCTGTCTTCTTTATAGCAGCCCTTATGGAAACCCTCAGTCATGAACTGGGGATGTATTATTATGTTGTGGATGTTGGTAATGCTTTCTTCTCTATTGATGTAGCATGGGTACATCAGGAAGAATTTTCTTTCATATGGGAAGGCCAGCATTGGACATTCACTGACCTTCCACTGGGATACCTCCACGGTCCCACTATTTGTCATTGAATTGTAGTCGAGGACTTGGCCACATGGAAGAAACCACAAACGGTGTGGTTTTGCATGTGGGGCAAAAGACAGTGTGGGCTGTAGCCTTTTGGTGGGGCTTGCCATTGGCCTCTGAAGAAGTTTGAAGAGCCCAGAAGGAGTGCCTCATGTGTTTAAGAGCAACTTACACTGAGTCCCACAGCAACATGGGACAATAGTTAAGGAGCCAATACCTTTTGTCAAGTGGCAGATAGACTATATTGGGCCTCTGCCAATGTCAGAAGGATATTGGTATGCCATGACTTTTGTGGACACAGCTACTGGACTGTTGGTTACTTTTCCTGTATATCAGATCAGCAAACCATCAAAAGGGGCCTAGAGCATCTCTTTGCAGCCTTTGGCTGGCCACAGGTGACAGAGTGATCAAGGCACCCACTTTACTGGAAATGCATTACATGAATGGGTGCAGCAATTAGGAATAAAGCGAAAGTTTCATGTACCATATAATCCTACCAGGGTAGGCATGCTAGAGAGGTGCAATGGTTTGTTGAAATCTGGCCTGAACTCAGACACCTATAGTCTACGGAGCTGGTCAGTTTTCTAATAGACAGTGCTATGGCATTTGAATAAGAAGCCCCAAAAAGGAGCCTTGAGCCTTTGGACATGCTAACACACATTGCTGCCTCTACTGTATAACTATGTGCAAACCAAAGAGGAGTTATTAAAGCCAAGGGATGGTCATCTGAGCAACATCCTGCTGCTAGCCCTAACTGCGTTAAACCCTGAAGACTCTATTGAGTGGACATGGCCCTAGACATTTTGACATATAGATCGGTGGTGGCTGGCCCTTCTGGCACCTTAGGGAAAAGGTCTGGAAGCTGGCTACCTGTGTGTTCCCAGATTAAGAGCAGAGTGGCCCCAAAGATCACAGTAGTATACCCCAAATGTCCTGGAAGTAGAGTGTCTTAAGGGGAAGTTTCATTTTATCTTTAATGCCAGTGCATGTACCTCCCATAGCCCTATATATTGACCCATCTGTAACTCCCACAAGGAGGGGGTGAAGGTCTGGTATACAAGACCAGGATGAGACCCCATTGCTGCCACTGTCCTATCACAGGACCACTCTCTTGCATGTATCCTACCTGATGGACAAGATTTACCTATGCTGGTGTCATTAAAACATGTATCTTATTGCCCTTAAGGTTATTTTCTTCTATAGTCCCTGTGGCCTGGACCCACCCCCTGGCTGCAGCTGCTGTGTGGTGATTGCTCTGAACTCCCTACTCATTCAGCTACTGACCGCCTGTGGAATGGTTGAGCTATGGACTTAAACTGCATAGGACTTTGAACCTACTTGAGTCCTCCTGCTTGAGGATTATCATGTTTTTATTGCTTTTATTATTTTACATTACTTGTCTGGTTACAGTGCTCCAGTTTTCTCACACAGGGGCCATTGAGGAAGATGGGGAGTGAGTAGAGATTTCTGGATGGGTGGGATGTGGGTAAAATTGTAATATTTCCAGAATTTCTTGCCTGGTTTTAGGGCATCTCCATATCATTAGGTGTTTCCAAAGGGTGGGGAGAAGTAGTCCATCTCCATATAAATAGGTAATTACATGAAGGAGGGCATATTTGGACCAGAGATGTTGGGTTAGGGTCCCTTTTCTGCCCTGTCATGAGAGACATGGGTGAGCAGAAGTGAATGACTGCTTGTAAGCAATAAACTGTTTTCTCCCACTTTATTTCTCTCTTTGACTGATTTCAGTTTCAAAGGTAATTTGCCCTGGGCTGGGAAAATATCTCCCCCCCTGGAGTTATACTTGTATACCAATAAAATTAAACCATTAAAAATACATTACTTAAAGACCAAAAAAGAAACAAAAAATGAAAAAAAAATGTGGGTCTGGTTGAAAACAACTCACAGGATGGTAGATTTAATTCCAACTATGTTAAAATTACATTAAATGTAAATTGTTTCAACACCCCAACACCAAGTCAGACATTTCCAGATTTCATTAAAATATAATAATACTGAACTACAAATTGTCTACAAGAAACCCACTTTAAATATAGAGACATATTAGTCATGAAAACAAAGATGGAAACAAAAAGATATACTGTATGAACACCAGTCAGAAGAAAGCTGTATTGGCTATGTTAATATCAGACAATATACACTTGAACATAAAGAGTACTTCCAGTAATACAGAAGGGCATTGCCTCGTGATGCGTGGAGGGAGCTCTCAGTCAGACGTTGCAAGCCACAAAAGAATCCCTTGTCCTCCTGTCTTCTTTGTGACTCATTATTGTGTTGCAAATTTCTACATTATAAATGAAGATAAATATTTAAGTGCCACTCCAAAATATGAGACAATGAATATGTAATTGATTTCCCAATAAATGTTGAAAATAACTGTATGAAATTGTTTTTCTTATAGAAGATGTTTCTCACGTTCTCACGGAATCAGATTAGATTATGAGGGAAGCTGAAACCAAGATTTTTCTTCTTTTCTTTTATCTTTTTCTTATTTTTTTTAAATTTTCTTTACTCTTCTTTCCTTTTTTTCATGTCTACTACTCACTGTATGACTAACCTCCATTCCAGCAATTTTATAGGCAGTTATCTACTGGCCAAAAACATGTCATTCCTTGTGATAAATGTTGTTGGTATAAAAACATGTGCATTCTTATTCCTGAGGCCATTTGGAAAAGTTGAGTTGCATTTGTTTAATGTGTTACTATCCCTACTTACACACTTGGTTAGAATATTCTCTGCTGATATTTAGTAGAATAAATATATGAAATATTTGTTTTTGGGGGGTTAAAGTGCTATTTAATTTCTTGGGAAATTGTTTCAAGAATCAAAGACCTATTTCATTGCAGTTAAGCCTATGGATTTTGGTGCCAACCGTACCTAGAATCACTTCCCAACACTCTCTGAATGGAAAAAAATGATTATCTATGGGTCAATTATTTATGTGATATTTATACCTTGTTATATCAATGCATAAAATGTAATGATAGTTCTGACTTTAGAGGAAGTAGATTAAAAAACAAATTGATAATTCATGAAAGCAGCTAGCACAATACCTGACACAAAGGAAGCTCTCAAAATAAGCCATTACATTTATGATTAACTATAATAATTATGTCTACTAGTATTAGAAAGTTGTACCTGAGTAACTCACCCCATTGTAATCACCTACTCCTCTGAACAACAGAAACTTTAAAAGTATGACATTTCCAGAAGAATTAAAGCAACTTGAATAGTGTTTGAGAACACAATGAGAATAGATGATTTTTAAAAATACAATTCTTCAGAAGCCTTTTGTTACTCTTATCTTTACTGTTTAAAGAGTCACTCCAAACTCAGTGGCATAAAGCAAAAACCATTTAAAAATATTTTGCCCTTGGGGACTCTTATTTTCCAAAAATTTGGCTAATATATTTTCAAAGTCAATAATGGGATAAAAGTTTCTAATTTGGGAAATGTTAATATTCCTAGCATTGTTTAATGTGATCTCTGCTGCCATGTGGAAAGACAATAAATGTAGATTTTAGGAAGTACCAGACTTCAAACCTTAGGTCTAAAATTAACTATCTAGGTGACTATGGAAAATTATATCCTTGGTCTCCAGTTTCTTCATCTGTAAAACTGGAAGAACAATTTTATTATTTAAAAGGATTATTGTGGGAATTAAGTGAGTTAATGCATATAAAGTATCACATAGAAAGGAATGAAGCTCATGGTCCCACATAAGCTGTTAATAAGTGTGAATTATTATTATCCTTGTTAACACTGGTTAATTCAACTGGGAAAATGGCTGGGGATAACTTGAATAGGAAATCAAATGGAGATGAATGTAAGCTTTGTATTGTGAATATTCTTAATTTATTACATTTTTCACTAATCCATTTCAGAGACCTAAAAGGATACTATGTGGGTTTATGTTCTTGAATTATTTATTTTTTAGGAAGATAAAATAGTTATACATTTCTGATGAAAACCTTAAGTGAAAATGGGAGTAAGGTTTCCTGCTGCTTTTGTTCTATCAAACACACCAATGAATTGGGAGACTTTGCTTTTAAACCCAATAGTTATTTTCCAAGATCTTATATGAATATTTTCCACGAGCCTCTGTGACAGAAAGAGACTGTTTGTGAGGGGTGGTTATACCTTCCATTCCATTCACAGAAGTTCTCCTTTCTCAACTCTTTACTCATTTATCTAGAGATAGAAAGTATCTCATTAACACAGGATCTGTTTCTCAGACACCAGGATGGTGAAAGAGACAATCATTATTTACAGATAACAAAACTGTGAAAATAGAGTACCTAAAAGTGAATGAAAACTGATCATTGGAAAGTTTAGTTAAAATGCACAATGGAAGTTAAAAAAATATTAGAAAGCGAAGCATGAGGTTCTTATGTGTCAATAAATTCCAAGAAAAAAAATGTAGAAATGACCTCATCCAGCATGGGAATAGAATATAGCGTATGCTTTTCTAAAGTAAAACCCTGCTGCATAACTAAAGAAAAATAAAACAGAAACATTTCAAAGCATGAAAAAGTATTACAATTTTTAAATAATCTTTCAAAAATTAGAAGGAGGAGCAGAGGAGAAAGGAAAAGAAGGATTAGGAGCAGGAAGAGAAGGGAAAGATTGTTAGCATGTAGGTAGGAGAAAAACAGCACGTGGGAACTTAAAGATTTTAACATAAAGAAATATGAAAAATTAACAGAAGTTTAGCTACTAAAAGCAAAAAAAAATTGACTAAAAATTTCCAAGGCTAAAGAAATGTACTGAAAAGAGGACACAGTTGGAAAGAGGTTCTCCTCCCTGAAGCTGTAACTCAGACACCATTGGACGGTACGTTGCTGCCAACCTCTAAATGGTGGAGAAGTTTGTGGGGCCACCTGGGCAGTTAGTGGCCTGGACGTGGGGAGCAGGGAACTCCCTAGGAACTGGGAAACCAGAGGTCCCTCATCAGGGATGAGGCTGGAGGGTGGGCAGCTCTCGGTGAGTATCACCCACTGGAAGACCATCCCACCAAAGCCAGGGACGTAGCTGTGTGGGCTGGCCAGCAGGCAGAGAAGTCACTAGAATCTTCTGGAGGATGCTGGCAGGCTAGGGCTGGCAATTCGAAGACCTCAGTCAGATGCCTCTAAGTAGGCTGAGATTGTGAGGAAGTGCACAACAGAACTTTCAAGGAGGTAACAACCCTTTGCTGGGTATCAGTGAGCCAGAGCTGGCAAAAAGGGATCTGCCAGCCAGGAAATCCCCTGGGAAAGTGCTTGACGGAGGCTGATGGCCAGGGAGCCAAGGGCATAACTAGCAAGCTGGAGGCTGCGAACTACGGGCAACCCCACTCGCAGCTGCTTATTGTATAGCACAGGGATGAGGCAAGGAAAGCACACACCAAACAGTGAAACAAACAAAAATTCTTATCTCCTCCATGACCTATCTGTCACATCTGCCAACAAAGCTTAACACTGGTCACCGCTGGCTAAGGAGAAATGCTATGTATATCACAGGCAGGACAGTGAATAGTTAATTCAGATCTAAGCAGCAACACATTGATAATAGACACAGTTCTGATTATCAATATGTTCAAATCAATTTATAGATTTACTGCAATTTCAACTAAAAACATTCAATTTGGGAGAATTTGTCAAAAATATATTAAAGTTATTCTAGAATGGCATATTTAAACATGAGCCCAAGGAACCCTGTAATTGTGCAAATAAGAGGAGCAATCTGGGTGATCAGAGGCTTATTAGGCCTTCATCTGGTTTACACTTTTGAGCATTGCATAGACTTAGTTTTACAAAAAGGACTCTAAGAAAATGTTTGAAAAATATACTCTGCAAAATTAAACGGTTGAGAATAAAAAAAAAAAAGGAGAAGAAAAAGTAAAAATTAGACCTGGCAATCATTAAAGCACACAATTACCATAACTTGAGTATTGGAGTATTTATTCAGGAATAAATAGATCACTGTGATAAATTGATTGTTTACATATAGATGCAGTTATGATAAACAACTTGAAGTATAAGAGCCAATTTAAATCAAAGGAAAAAGTGTTTATTATACAACAGAAGATGATAGTATGATTGAGAAAGCATTTTTTAAAGTGTCAATTTGTATTTTCACAGCACTTACTAAAATAAATTCCAGATGGAGTACAGAGTAAAAGTTAGAAAAGAAAAAAAACTCTCAAAGTTTGAAAAAGTGGATATTTATCAATTCTAGACAGTAGGTAGAATTTTCAACTTTAAAATAGATGTACTCAGAATTTAAAATGCACAAAACAATTTTCAAATATTATTATGTTAGTTTCAATATCAAAAGGAAAGTAAATAAAATTTATAAGCAAACAATATTTTGCAATTCAAGGAGGGAAAGGGTTATTGTCTTAAATAATGTGAGTTCATATGAAAACAAAGGAGGGAAATAACATAAAATTCTAAAATCTTAATAAATAAATAAGTCTTACCTAGACTATTAACCAAAGAAAGCTTTAAGTGACTTAACATGAGAACTAATAAAACTTTATAATCATAATAAAAACTCATTATAATTAAATAAACTTTTCCAAGTATTCCAAATAACCTAGAAAATGTAAAATTTTGCTATCAGGAATGCTAGGTTGAATACAGTAATTGATTCCTATCAAACTGGACCTTAGTTAAATAAGCAGACACATTACTATTAAAAATATTTTTTCAAATGCAGTTAAATGGCAAGTGCTTGTCTTTAATAGAAAAATAAATACAGTACCTTAAAGTTATCATATATAGGACATTTTGCTATATTCCCTTAAAGAATTTCAAAAGTATGAAGGATTTATAGACTGAATATCAGGGAAATTATCACTGAAGGGCTTAGATAGAAAATTGGAATAAAAGACGGTTTTACTACTAGAGGAGAAACAAAAGATATTTAAAAGAAATGAATACCACTAACCGAGAGAGTAAGACAGAAAAGTTAAACATATAATCAGGCTATGGTAATGAGACAGGAAATATGAGCTTGGGAACAGATTACACAGTGATTTATAAAGTCAGTCCATAGAATGCAAATTTTACTTTAATGGATAGTACCTAGTGATTTCACATGAGGATGTGGAATGCTCAAAATAGACTCTTAGTGAACTTTACACAGCACCAGTATATCAGATGGATTTCATGCGAAGGAGACTACACATTTGATACCAATAGAAACTTAATATAAATTAAGCAAGATGTAATATCTGCTTTTAACTCATTGACATGTGCCTTGAGAAGTTGGAGCTGGTGTATTGAATTAAGAACATGCAGATTAACATCTGCTGCATGAGGAAGCACAAGCCAGCTACCTGGGGGGAGCCTGGAGGGCAAGGAACTCCCTCAGCATTCAAGCTCCCAATTTGGGGAAATGAAACCTAGAACGTCACTTAGATTGAAGGCACAGTTTTACTGCACCCATGCAAAGGAAGTGTATCACAAGATTGATTTGTAGAGGAATGCAGGGAACAGGGCTGAGCCACCCAGTTTTCGTAGAAACTACGTGAGGCTAACATTCCTGGACCTTACCCTAAGTTAGATAACTAGAAGTAAACAACCCCCCTGGGGTCGAAACTCGTGATAAGTCACATAGGAATGCTTGTGCAAAGGTCAGGCACCTGGTGTATCCCTGTTCCAATTTTATTGGCCAAAGTATAGAATGTATTTCAAATTCATTGGTTGGGGTAATGTGCAGGCTCCGGTGCAATGACTGTAGAAATCCCATATAAACCATACCTAAAGTTGCTTGGGGGTTGGCAGCTCGGACTTGGCCTGCGTGTCAGGGGAGGTGCTGTCGACCCCAGCTTGCTGGCTGAATAAAGACTTTGCTTGGGTTTTCATCTCCGTGTCCGTGTGTCTCGTTCTCTGGGAAACCCCGGAGTCCTGGACCCTAACTTTTGGGGGCACGTCCGGGATTCATGCGGCTTCCCTGAGAACAAAGGATGGCTGGAGGCAAGGTCTAATTGTCTGGACGGGGTGGTGTAATTCGAGGGTCGCCCCCTCGTGTCTGCATAAATCCATTATAAAGGGGGAGTCACCATCCCGTGTATGGTCTCGGGGTAGTGACCCCGAGTGAGAAAGTCTGGGTTGGTAGTCCCGGCCCCCGGGTTAGTGACCCTGGGTGAAGTCCAGGTGACTAATCCTGGCCCTAGGGTCTGAGTGACTCGGCCTTAGGAAAGCAAGTCCGATCGGCAGGAACCTGGCACCCGAGGAGGAAGGGATCGAGCTCGTCACCCTGCAGCAGTCCAAGTGGATGCCTTTCGGGAGAATCACGAGAGTTTTTGAGGATCCTGAAAGTGGTGAGTGTGGTGCGCACCAGAGTGAAAGAAGGACCGGTCCGAACGAGTGCGATCAGATGGTGTGTGCTTAGTGTTATCATTGATTGTTTTATTGTGTTTTGGTTTCGGTTTATATTTCTTTCTGCGCTTTTTATTTTAAGTCTCCCTGTTCTAGGGTTCCCTGTTCTTTCCGTTCCTCCTCTCTGCCACTAAATCATTCCCCGCGGGCACGGGTCGGGCAATTAAGAGCCATTAGGGCGCCCACCGCTAGAAGACTCCCGTGACAGGATAAGGGGGTCAAAGCTGCGAATCGCAGATAAATTCGCGTCTCCCGCAGAAGAAAAACTGTGCAACAACAGGCACCTGTTCACAAGCACATACACCAGTCATCTTGTTAGAGTGGCATCTCTACCTTTTACCCTTGTCTTCCTCGTATTTTTCACTATGGGCCAGACTCAGACTACTCCTAAAGGTCTGATCCTTTCCCACTTTCCGAAGGTTAGGAAACAGGCCCTGAATATGGGTTTTAACATCGAGAAAGGTAGGCTCGATGCTTTTTGCTCGACCGAGTGGCCTTCCTTTGGAGTAGGCTGGGCAACCCAGGGGTCTCTTTACATGGACCTTATTGACAAGGTCAAAGCCGTTATCTCCCGGCCAAACCCTGAGGGCCACCCTGAACAACTCCCCTATATCCTTGTTTGGGAAAATTTGGCTAAGAATCCTCCTTCCTGGCTGAGGCCCTTTTTGGTGGAGAAACCTTGCATCGACCCACCAAGAGCCTCCATCCTAGTTACCCAGGAAGATTTAAAGTCCCCTAATCGCAGGGCCAAAAACCTGAGTGCACCACCTGTCCTCCCTGACAGTTCTCCTCCTTACCCCCTTCTGCCAATTGAGCAGCCACCCCCATATGCAGAGGAGAGGGGTGAAGCTGCCAGGAGGATAGAAAACGAGGCTGGGGAACCCAGCGGGAACCAGGCAGCTACAGCTTCCCCAGACTCTTCAACAGAGGAACGCAGGAGGCCGGAAAGAGCTTCCCCACACTCCCCTGCCCTGGACACACGCTGGGCACCAGGTAGAGCAGGAGGAATGTAGTTAAGGCCTGGGGGGCCAGGGAACAAGAAGGGGAGGCTCCCTCCTCCACCTCAGAAGGAGCAGTGCTGGTTCTGCCTGTGCGTGTCATCGGTACAGGCATCACTCAACAATATCAATACTGGCCCTTTTCATCTAGTGACCTCTATAATTGGAGGACTCAGAACCCTCCCTTCTCAGAGGACCCCAAGTGTCTTATAGGTCTGGTGGAGTCCATTACGTTTACCCATCATCCCACATGGGACGACTACCAGCAATTGCTCTGCACTCTCATCACGACGGAAGAGCAATAGCGTATCCTCAATGAGGCCAGGAGAAATGTCCTCAGAGAGAATGGAAGACCCACTACCCTCCAGCCCATCATCAACGAGGCGTTCCCACTTACGCACCTGGATTGGGACTTCGGGACTGCAGAAGGTAGGGAGCATCTCCAGGTCTACTGCCAGACTCTGATGACCGGTCTTCGGGCGGCTGCCAGATGGCCCACTAACCTGGCTAAGGTAAAAACTATTGTTCAGGGGGAAATGGAAAGCCCAGCCGCGTATCTGGAAAGGCTGTTTGACGCTTACAGGCAGTACACCCCCGTAAACCCGGAAGCAGAGGAACATAGATCAGCTGTAGTCCTCTCATTCATCAACCAGGCTGCCCCCAATATCCAGAGAAAACTCCACAAGCGGGAGGACCTGGGGGAGATCTCTATTAGGGAACTGCTGCAGCAGGTAGAGAAGGTCTTCAATGCTAGGGAAACTCCAGAGGATAGAGAGGAAAGGCTGAGGAAAGAGAAATGGGTAATGCAGGAGAAAAATAGGAAGGAAGACAGAGAATTTCACAAGAGGGAGAACAAGAAGCAGAGGGAGGAGATGGCCAGGATATTCCTGGCCGGGGTGAAGGAGGGCCCTAGGCCACCTCAAGGAACAGGACCCCGCCAATCCCGACTAGGATGAGATCAATGCACCCTGTGTAAGAGATATGGACATTGGAAGAGGGAGTGCCCCCAAAGGGGGGAACAAGGAGGAGGGAACCCCGTTAAAACCCTGCATCTAGGAGAGGAGGATTGACGGGGACGGGGCTCAGCACCCCTTCCTGAGTACTGGGTAACCCTTTGCATGGAGGAGACTCCCATTGGGTTCATGGTAGATACTGGGGCACAATATTCAGTTCTCAACCAGGCCCGCGGTCCCCTGAACTCAGGACGCACAAGTATAGTCCAGGGAGTGACAGGGTCCAAGAAATGTGTCTGGACCACTAGCAGAAAAGTGGACCTAGGAAGGCATCAGGTCTTTCACTCATTTCTGGTCGTACCTGAGAGCCCTGCACCGCTGTTAGGTAGAGACTTACTAACCAAGGTTGGGGCACGCATTCATTTTGAACCCGAAGGGATAAAAATCATGGACAAAGAAGGGCAGCCCCTACAACTGGCGCTGTGTTAACTCTGTCCCTGGCCGATGAACATCGTCTGTTTCAGGCGGATCAAGAAAAGGGGGGCCAGGGAGAAATGGACTCTTGGTTGCAGAGGTTCCCTTCCACATGGGCCGAGACCGGAGGAATTGGTCTCGCTAAACATCTATCCCCGGTTGTTGTTCAACTCAAAGCCGCGGCTCTACCCATCCGGGTCCAGCAATGTCCAATGATGGAAGAGTCTAGGAAAGGGATAGCACCCCATATCCATAGACTGTTGGAGACAGGAATCCTTAAAACCTGCCAATCTGCATGGAATATGCCCCTGCTTCCAGTGAGAAGCCTGGCAGTAGAGATTACAGACTGGTGCAGGACTTGCGAAAGGTCAATGAGAGGGTGGAAGACATCCATCCTACAGTGCCCAACCCTTACACCCTACTCAGCCACCTGCCACCTACGCATGTGTGGTATACTACTCTGGACCTGAAAGATGCCTTCTTTAGTATCCCACTCTCTGAAGTTAGTCAGCCTTTGTTTGCCTTTTAGTGGCAAGAGCCAGGGGGGGAAGAAAAGGGCAGCTTACCTGGACTAGACTACCACAGGGCTTCAAGAACTCTCCCACCTTATTCAATGAAGCCCTAAGCCAGGACCTGGAGCCCTTTCGTAGGAGCCACCCCCATGTGACACTGCTGCAGTATGTGGATGACCTGTTGCTGGCCATGGAAACCCGTGAGGAGTGCGAAGAAGCCACGGGGAACTTGCTGGCTGAACTGGGCGAACTGGGATATAGAGCCAGTGCCAAGAAAGCCCACATCTGTCAGAGGTCAGTGGTCTACTTGGGGTACAAAATATCTAATGGGGCCAGGTGGCTAACACAGGCCATGAAACAAACTATCCTGACTATCCCGTCCCTTCTTCACCCCGGGAAGTGAGGGAATTTCTTGGCTCAGCCGGGTTTTGCAGGCTCTCGATTCCAGGGTACGCAGAAATAGCCCGACCGCTATATGAAGCGACCAAAGAAGGGCCGGGATGGCAATGGACTCAGGAACAACAAGAGGCTTTTGACAGACTAAAAGAAGCTCTCATCCGGGGCCCGCCTTATCTCTGCCAGACACAGAAAAACCCTTTATCCTGTTTATAGATGAAAAGAAGGGAGTGGCTAAAGGAGTCCTGGCTCAGCAGCTGGGCCCGTGGAAAAGACCTGTGGCCTATTTGTCCAAGCAGCTAGACCCAGTGGCCTCCGGGTAGCCACCTTGTCTGTGTATCCTAGCAGCTATCGCTCTACTGGTAAAGGAGGCAGACAAGCTGACTTTTGGCCAGAACCTGAGAGTAACAGCCCCACATACCATAGAGGGGATCCTCAGGCATCCTCCAGGAAAATGGATGATGAACACAAGACTCACCCACTACCAAGGGCTCCTACTAGATTCTCCATGAATCGCCTTCTCTGACCCAGTAACCCTAAATCCTGCCACCCTTCTGCCGGACCCAGATCTGTTGACCCCCACCCACGACTGTAGAGACATCCTTTCCAAAATTATCCAGGTGTGAGCAGACCTGAAAGACACACCGTTACCAAACTGTGAGCTAAATTGGTATACGGATGGGAGCAGCTTTGTGCAGGAGGGGGTCAGGAGAGCAGGGGCAGCAGTAGTAACCCATGAAGGGGAAGTTGTCTGGAGCACAGCTCTGGCCCCTGGCACCTCAGCACAGAAGGTGGAACTTATTGCTCTTGCTGAAGCCCTGGAAAGAGCAGAAGGCAAGAGGGCCAACATATACACAGATAACAGATATGCCTTTGGCACTGTCCATGTCCACGGTGCCATCTACTGAGAAAGAGGATTCCATTCCGCGGAAGGGAAGGGACTGAGGAATCTGCAAGAAGTCCAAAGACTACTAGCTGCTATCGAAAAACCCAAAGCAGTAGCAGTTATACATGTACCGGGCCACCAATCAAGGAAGACACCTGAGGCCATTGGCAATAGCCATGCTGATGCAGAAAATAAGAGGGCAGCCCTCTCGGACTCCCTTGTACTTGCAGCCCTCAAAATACCCATACCTGAACTGCCTGCCTTGCCACCCAAACCTGAGTATTTGCCCCAGGATCTTGAGTGGATTAGGAAACAAGTATCGGGAGAAGTGTCTGGGGAGGGAAACTGGAGTAGAGACCAAGAAGGTAGGTTGATCCTGCCAGAAGCATTAGGACAGTACATGCTTGCTAATCTGCATAAGTCCACCTATCTAGGCTGGAAAAAGCTGCTCAGCCTTTTTCAGTCTGCGCAGTTGGTGTTTCCTCACCAAAATGAGGCAGCTCATCAGATCACAAAAGAATGCGGTAGCTGTGCAATGCTAAGACCAGCCCAAGAGGGCTGCACCCGGCAGGTACCCGGGAAAGGGGGAGGGCTCCAGGGAGGAACTGGGAAATAGACTTCACCGAAGTAAAACCAGGAAAGTATGGATATAAGTATTTGCTGGTTATGGTAGATACCTTCTCTGGGTGGCTGGAGGCTTTTCCAACCAAGCATGAGACTAGCCAGGTAGTAGCAAAAAGATTATTTGAGGAAATCATCCCCAGGTATGGCGTCTTTGAAGCTATAGTTTCCGATAACGGCCTGGCTTTTTAAAACATAATCCTGCAAAGATTAGCCCAAGCTTTGGGAATAGATTGGAAGTTACACTGACCTTATAACCCACAAAGCTCTGGGCAGGTAGAAATAATGAATCGGACCCTAAAGGAGAGCCTTTCTAAATTGGTATTGGAGACTGGCGGGGACTGGGTGACCCTCCTTCCCTTAGCCATCTTCCGCGCTCGGAACTCCCCCTATGTACATGGTTTAACTCCATTTGAGATAATGTACGGGGCTCCTCCACCCATAATTCGGCGAGTGCAGCTTCCCGGTGCAGAGAACCCGGCCCCTGACTATCTGAATGTATTGCAGGCTCTTGCCAAAGTGAAGCAGGAAATCTGGCCCCTGATCAGAGGATATTACAAGGGTGGGAAAATTCCGAGCCCAGAACATGGCATAGTCCCAGGGGATATGATATGGGTCAAAAGACACCAAGTAAGGACTCTTGAACCCAGGTGGAAGGGACCTTATGTTGTATTGTTTACCACCCCCACTGCTCTCAAGGTTGACAGTATCACTCCTTGGTTGCATCACACCCACGTTCAGAAAATCCTGCCTCACAAAAACCCGGGTGGTCACGAGGAAGAGTGGAAAGTGCAGCAGCATCCTGCAAATCCCCTGAAAATACACCTAAGCCGAGGATGAAGGGGATCCTGCTGATAAGTGCCGTCATATGGACTCTCGAGGAAGCTACATCGGTGAAGCTGATTCCAAGGCCTGCAAGAAAACCGGGTTCGGGTCTCTCCAGGTTAGGTAACCCCTTATGGGAAATGGTGCAGGCATTCGCAGAGACTCTGAACCGCACCACTCCCTCCCTCACCAATCCCTGTTGGTTATGCTATCCAGGTTCACCCCCCTTCTATGAGGCAGTCGGGATAAATGGCTCCTACACCATTAACGACTCCTATCCCACTTATTGGGATGGGGGCTGAGGGGACTTACAATTGCTCAGGTCTCAGTTGTGGGAACGTGTGTAAGCTCAGTCCCGATAGTCCGGAGCCAGTTATGCTCGTCCTACACGTACAATACATGGAAGCAGGACCAGTGGATTATACCCTCCTTGGGTTGGTGGCTCTGTTTAAAGACAGGCCTCACCCCAGCCATATCCACCTCTGTGTTTAATGCTAACAGTGAGTTTTGTGACCTTGTGGCCATTCTACCACGCCTAGTATATCATTCTCATGAGACCCTCCTTTCTTATTGGGAAGAATGGCCAAACCCCCACAGGGAAAAAAGGGAAGTTATTACCACCTTGACCATTGGGGCCATTTTTGCCCTAGGGATGGCAGGGGCTGGCACAGGGGTCGCAGCCCTTGTAACTCGAGAACAGGGGCTCACAGCTCTGAGGCGGGCTGTCAACAGGGACCTAGAACAACTTCAACAGACAATATCAGACTTGGGACAATCTCTTACCTCCTTAGCGGAGGTGGTCCTACAAAACAGAAGGGGCCTGGACCTCCTGTTCTTAAAAGAAGGTGGACTGTGCGCGGCCTTAAAAGAAGAGTGTTGCTTCTATGTAGACAAAACAGGTGCAGTCAGAGATTCCCTGGCCAAACTAAAGAAAGATCTAGAGAAGAGGAGTAAAGAATATGACAGTAGCGAAAGCTGGTTTGACTCTTGGTTCAAATACAAGCCTTGGTTCGCTACCCTACTCTCTGCTGTTACAGGGCCACTGGTCATCCTGCTGTTATTGCGTACGATTGGTCCATGCATAGTAAATAGGCTGCTTAGGTTTGTGTGGGAAAGGGTTAACGCCGTCCAACTTCTGGTCCTTCGACAGAGATATCAGGCCCTGGATGCCGCTGTGGAAGATTCCTCAGTTTAATCAAGAAAAGGGGGGAATGTAGAGGAATGCAGCCATCCAGTTTTTGTAGAAACTACGTGAGGCTAACATTCTTGGACCCTGCCCTAAGTTAGATAACTAGAAGTAAACGACCCCCCTGGGGTCGAAACTCATGATGAGTCACATAGGAATGTTTGTGCAAAGGTCAGGCACCTGGTGTATCCCTGTTCCAATTTTATTGGCCAAAGTATAGAATGTGTTTCAAATTCATTGGTTGGGGTAATGTGCAGGCTCCGGTGCAATGACTGTAGAAATGCCATATAAACCATACCTAAAGTTGCTTGGGGGTTGGCAGCTTGAACTCGGCCTCCGTGTCAGGGGAGGTGCTGTCGACCCCAGCTTGCTGGCTGAATAAAGACTTTGCTTGGGTTTTCATCTCCTTGTCCGTGTGTCTTGTTCTCTGGGAAACCCCAGAGTCCTGGAGCCTAACAGATTATTTACAGATCCCAGAAGTGAGGGGGTGTGACTGGGGCAGGGAATGGCTCCGAACCTGGTCCTGAAGGAGCAGGCAATAGAGAGCAGGGGAGCAGGCAGCTATTACTTATAAGGCAACTGAGGCAGATGTCACTTTTCTTGATCTTAACTCTGAGTGGTCATTTTAAAAGGTGCCCAGGAAAAATAAGGCAGGAACTTAAAACCCAAGTCCTTATCTACATGTCAGTCTCTGGGTGTTCACAGGGTCGTAAAGACTTTTGACCTCATTTAATTCATGGAATGGAAAGATTCTCTATTTCCCCTTTCTTTCTTGTCTTTTCACTCTCTTTTTCTCTCTTCTTTCCCTCTTGGTCTCCCTTAGTTGTCTTTCCTTCACTGTTTGAGTATGGCCAGATCTGTCAGTGTGTGTCTTCAAAGAGGCCCAAATAGCTTGGCCCTTTCTTCCGAAGTGGCTGCTGAGGACAGAGGACAGGCACTTGTCCCGGGGAGCAGCCCCAGCCCCCCGCCTTTTTGCACCACCCTATCCTAAACTCTCCTGTTCTGTCACTGCCATTCAGAATTTAAAATCAAAATTTGCCTTGTAGTTACAGAGATGGAATAGATTGATTGGAATTAGTAATTTCTAATACATGACAACTGAATTCATTTTTTTTTGTTTTTTTGTATTCTCAGTTACTTTTTGAAGGAACTACTTTAAACACTCAATAAATATTTGACAAAATAGATATGAAAAAATTTATATGCAAAAACTGGTTTACAAAGCTTTTGGTAAAAACAAAATATACATCAATTTTTCATTTGTTTATTGTCATAGAAATCATATGTTTTCTGTGCAAATAATTTTTTAAAAATCTTTCCTTCTTCCTCTCTCCCTCCCTCCCTCCCTTATTTCTTTTTCTCTCTGTCTTTCTGCAACTAACTAATCTGATTCAAATTTATCCAGTTCTACTTGCACCTTGTGTTTGTGTGTGTATTTGTTAATTTAAGAATATATCCATGAAATTATACTATGTAATCATTAGAGATTCCCTACCCCCCACCACAGCATAATGCTAAATGTGGGGGAAAGTTGTGTGGATCAGTAATTCATTTCTTATTATTGCTGAGTGTTATTCCATGGTATGGTTGTACCACAGTTTGTTTATGCATTCACCTGTCAAAAACATCTGGGCACTTAATTTCTTGTACTGTTATTGAATAAAGCTGATGAAAACATTTGTGGGTGGGTTTTCATGTGAATACAAGGTTTCCTTTCTCTGAGATAAACAATGAAGTGTAAATTGCTAAACCAAATGATAGTTGTATGCTTACTTTTATAAGAAATCACCGTGTCATTTTACAGAATGTTTATATCATTTTACATATCAACAGAAATGGGCAGGTCACCAAGTTCTTCCATATCCTTGCTGTTATTTGGTGTCACTGATTTTAATGTAGCCATTTTGATTGGTATGTGCAGTTATATCACACTGTGGTTCTAATTTGCATTTCTTTCTGGCTAATAATATTGAATGTGTTTTCAGGTGATCATTTGCTATCTGTAGATCCTTTTGGGATGATATCAAGTCTAAAAGCATTTTGGAGAGAATATACACTGTATAATTTCAATTCTTTTAAATGTCTAGAGTTTTGTTTCAGGGCTCAGGATAACTCAGTTTCATTGAATGTGTTAAGGATGTTTGAGAAAACAAGGATATTCTGATATGGTTGGGTAGAATGGTTTATGTTTGTTAATTAGATCCTGTTTTATTGTTTTTCAGATTTTCTCTATTATGTTAGGAGACTTTGGGTCCTACTTATATCTTTCATTTTTTCAATTATCTTGTTTTCTTTAGCCCACACTTCTGTGGGCTGTTTCCCAATATAATTTAATTCTCTAAGGCTTTATATTGTTATTTTTGTCTGCTTGGTGTATCTGTTGCAGCTGTAGCTACTAGTGTTCCTGCATCTTCTGCATGAGACAGAAAAAGCATTTTCTCCAGGAAGAGGATCCTGATGCCTCAAACTGAGGGATTCTCAGGCCCACAGGTGTGACAAAGCATTCAAATCTGAGACATTTGCTGTAAGAATCTTTCTTGTCAATGATGCCTGGCCACCAGGTGACACTAGATGGAGAAGAGTCTCAATTTTTTGAGGATGAAGACATTTCCTAATTGTTATGCAGGATTCCTCTGGCAAGAACTGCCAGCCTGCCCAGTAATACTCTCTCTTATTGAGGGTAGGGGGTACAGACTCAGGTCCCACAGCTATGGAGGGAGCATCTCCCGTCTTCTGGCTGTAGAGTTCCAATCAATTCCCTTTGCCTGTGTTATCAGTGGAACTCCCATGTGGCACCCTGAGTCACCTTCTGTTCCTAGGCTGTGAATCAGGCAGTATCAGGCCTAAGCTGTCTTCTTCTGCTGGGTTGGTGAGTGGAACCTGCTCTCTCACTGTACTATTCTTCCAGTTCTGGGGACCCAAACCAGTTTATTTCCTATTTATACCTTTCAGAATTCTCCTTTAATTGCATTTTTCCCTGGGTTTATAGTTGTAGTTAAGGAGAAGGGCCAGTAATAGGTCTATACAGTCTTCTTTGTACTGGAAGTTCAGTATCTATTTGTTTGGTTTTTAGTTTGCTTCCTGGGCTTTATTTATTGGCATTGTAATTTTAAAACACTTGAATGAAAAAAATACATATAACCTCAGAAATATAATGTTTTCAATTCTATAAATGAAAACCATATTCAAAGTGAAATTACCTTATAATGAGATATTTTTACTACTTCCAGAATTAATGCCTTCTGGATAGAATCCAAGGCGATTTTATGTATAGCCAAATTTTATTCTATTTAAGATACAGATTTACTAGGGTTCTGTTGTTCACTATTTAAGTATCATTAATGATCCTTACTCTTGGAATTATGGTTTGAAAACAGTAAGTAGGCCTTTGGGTGTTGTGAACAGCATGAACCATGAAAATAACTATTGGAGATGTATTGCTAATTTAAAAATTAGGAGCCTTTGCTGGAAAAAAGTGATATGAAACAAGAATAGGTTATATGAAATGACTACTGTACTTAGAGGACTAAGAAAAATCTTAATACAGTCTTGAAGGAACTGGAAAGTATAAGAAAAATAAACTCATTTAATTTTAAAATAGTTTTTGGCAAAGCATCATTTGATGGAATGCTTCATGTTTTTATGGCTTGGCAAATGGGATAGATATTGTTGTCACAAATATACTTTGAATTATGATGCATGAACAAAAGTCTGTAATTACATTCCATAAACATAAAATATACATTACTTTTATGATAGAACCGGAAAATATGGTCCAAATTTCTTTGAGACTTTTTAAAAAAATTCATGACTTAAGTACATAGAGAAAATCCATTTAATGCTAAACTATATGTCCATGTACCAAAATTTTGTATTTTAGGATATTCTGTAATTGATATTAAAGTACTCACTTAGTTTACTTGTCATTTAGTTTGTTTGCAAGTCAACACTACAATACATATTATCTGTGAAAATTCATGGAGGCTTTATACAACCGTATGTTTTTACTGCAGTATATAGTACTATTAGTCTCAGAATCATGCAAAAATTTTATTAGAATGTAATTTCCATTGGAAAAAGTCTGAGAAACCATGATTAAGGTATACTTTATTTTTAACTTGAATTTAAACTTCAAAGGCCGGAAGTGAATGCTTACTCAAGACTTACTAAAAACATTAATATGTTTATATTACTTTAAAATAGTGAAAACATAATGTGCCTGACTAAGTGCATGGAAAAAAAAATAAAATGTAATCATAAAACAATAAAAAAGAAAACAAATTACTTAAGTACAAAATCTTAAATATGTGCAGATATATGCACAGACACATTTGCACACACATATATGCTTGTGTTTTTTTGTGTTCACATGCATATGTCTGATACGAAAATTTATAACGTTGATACTAAAACAGTAATATCTGTATATAGATAGATAGATAGATAGATAGATAGATAGATAGATAGATAGATAGATAGATATTGAAGGAGTGTAATCTTACGGAAAAAAACAGTTATAGTCAGAAAATCTTGTAGTTGAACTTCTATGAGTGTTATAAAACATTAGAAGGGATGAAAAAGGTAAAATACCTAATATATTATCTGGCACACACACAATAAGTACTAATAAGTACTCATATGCTTACTATGTCTGCTTAGAGATGTGCAACTTTCCCAACCATCAAACTAACAAAATAAAAAGGGAAATAATAATGTAGAGGACTAAAGAATATATAGATATGGCTATTCAGAAGTTTAGAATATTCATGTTCTTCTACTGAATAATTCCACTTATAAAACATTACCCTTAGAGAAAAACATTTTTTCATACAGAAATAATATGCAAAAGCCTTATTATAGCATAATGATATGAATAAAAATAAAAGTAACCAAAACACAGAAAAGCAGAGCTTAACTATGTTATATTTTTATATCCTACTATATTATACAATCATTACAAATTACATTTATAAAAAATTTTATATAACATGGTAAATGGGTAAAGCTGGATACATGCACACATAGTTGACCCTTGAGAAACAAGAATTTGAATGGCACAGGTCCACTTAAATGTGTATTTTTCCTAATAAATATATTGGAAAACTTTTTTGAGATTTGTTATAATTTTGAAAAAACACTTTATTTTCTCTAGCTTATTTCATTATAAGAATACTGTATATAATATGTAACATAAAAAATACATTAATATACATACATATATTTTAACTCTATCAAAAACATTCTTAAGAAATAACTAGAAGGGATTATTTTATTATCCATGGTTAACAAAAATTACAGTATTTGTGTGATGTGGTGTTTGTCATTAGAGGAAAAATACAGTAGCTCTGAAGAATTATTTGTATTTTTCTGGTTTGGTTTCCCTAAACTTTGTTTTGTTCATGTTATGATAAGAAATAAAGGATTAACAGCTCAGTTCTTTATTTGAAAGCATTCGTATTTTCAAAGAATGTACAATACATAAGAAAAATACAATCCTCTCTAAAGAAAAGAATTTCAGGCACCTGGATTACAGATGAAGGCATTTTTACTGTAAGTATTTTCTCGGCTCTGCTCTCATATTGCATCAAAGAAGCCACTCTTTAATCCAGTCTTTTAAAGACTGACTTTATTTACAGAAAAAAAAGCAAATTGCTTATGTTTACATATGATATGAATATTAAAACATTGAATCTCCTGCCCATCTGCCCCCTCCATTTTCCAATAATACTTCCAGATTTTGCTTATAGTGGTCTTGCTGGTTTTTTTTATTCTTCCTGTTTGTATTAAAGGACTAGTCTGCTTGTGAAGCAGAGTAAAGAGCGGTAGTGAGCTAAAGAAGACAGTGTCATTGGTCCTAAAAACTGTTGAACAGACATAGTGTTGGTGCTTTCATTGGTTAAAACTCGGTGTAAAATTGGGAAACTCAACTTCTGTAGGGGTAAAGTCAAGAAAGGTGAGATTCCTCAATGCTTACTCAACAAATGATTAATTTGTATTTATTGTCCTAGAGAAAATTAAAAAGCAATTGCTCTATGTCAAGTATGCAGTCAAAATATGGGTTGATTATGAAAATTTAAGTGTAAACTAGTTTTTTTGTGATTCTTACACTATTTTAAGAGAGTTAATCATTTAAACAACCAATTGTATATGTCCTAAGCACACTTTAATGTAGAATCCTTAAGAATAAATAGAACAACTAACTCATTTCCCTTCTATACGAAGAACACCTATAATAGTTCAGTTAGTATATGACTGGTGGTGGTAGACTCACTGTTTCTGTTTTACTGAAAATACGTTTATTCTGCCTACACTTCTAACTCATGACTAGAGGCAATGACAGTTCCAAATCATTTTATTCCAAGCCTAGATTGAGAAGATTTGAGGCTAAGCTTTAACCCCTGGGTGTTTTACTTTACATCTGATTTACATTAATCTTACAGTGGGACATCACCTTAGGATCCCAGACTACAACTTGGGTTTTAGCAGGGCCCAGTCTTAGCTCTTTTGTTTTCCTCCTTCCTCTGTATCTCTAAAATGCCTTCACTCCTTAACTCCACAATGCTCTCAAACTGATGTTTTTTCATTTTTTCCAGCTTTTCTAGGTATTTTCAGTGGAAGAATTCATTCAATTTAGGCAGTCAACCAATACAGATAAATCATAAAATTGTTTCAAGCTTAAATGAAAACAAAATTCCCAAGTCTATCTGGTAGGTAAACAAAACCCTGTTTGTGTAGATGTACATTTGTTTATGTGCTCTTTCAATATAATTTGCTGCTATAAACATTGCAGGTACAGTAAAAAGACAGAATAATCCTTTATGAGGCCATAATTTTAAGGTCTTATCCCTTCATGATTAATAGGATTTCTAAAGAAAAATAGCAGCAAGGTAATTAGTGGCTTTCTCCACAGGATAATATTCTGCCTGTCTTTATGATCCCTGTTCATTTTCTCATTTATTGAAGTGGAGTCTGTAAGATTTCCATTAAGTCGCCTTGTATTTATTACTATACCTCTCTGATAACATTTTTCTTTCAGTTACTGCTTTAAAAGATTAGCAACTCTATCCCAACACTTTCTCCAGACATTAGAATCATAGAGCTCTTGAACTGACTTACTCATTTTCTACATCTCTCCAGACATCTGGAACGAGACAATAATTTCATAATCTTGATATGGAGAAAGATTTTCTAATTATGACTTAATATATTCATAGATCATGAAATGAAATATTGATACATTTGACTACACACAAAAAGTATGTTCTTCGCTTAGAGTGCCATATCTAAACTCATAAAGAAAATTAAAAATGAGAAAAAATACTTTACTATTACATAAAAGAAGAAAAACTTACTAGTCCTGATAAATACATTACTAAAAATAAGAAAACATCTGTAAATCCATAGTAAAAACAGAAAAAAAATAACTGAAAACTAAACCAAATGCAATACTTAGGAATTAAAATAAGGTTTTGCAAAAGAAAGAAGTATCGGACCTATTTAGAGGCCAAGTGAATAATATAGAATTAAAGGTCAATAATTTTCATTGATTATAAGTAATCAATCAAAAGAACACCTAGAAAATATATTAAAGAAAAAGTAACAGAAACTAAGTGACTGTGGCCAATATTAAGTGGTCTAACAAGTGTGAAATTGACATATCAGTAGGACAGAGAGAAAGGATAGGTCATAAAATTATTTAAAGAAATAATGTTTGACAGGTTTCCAAATTTGATGAAAAATACCAAGCTAAGTAAGCCCCAAGCAGGATTTCTCATCAGAAACAACAAAATCAAGTGGATAATGTAATGATATAATTCAAGTGCTGAGAAAATGTCAATTCTGAATTCTAGATCCTGTGAAACTATCCTTCAAAAATAAAGACAAAAATCAAGACATTTTTGATACTGTGCAATCTGAGAGTGTTGATGTCAATCAGACCTGCACTACAAGAAATTCTTCAGGAGGAGGAAATATGACAAAACATCGAAACATTGCCTTGCTCACTCTATTCTCCTTATTTCTTATTTTTTATTTTGGTATTATTAATGTACAATTACATGAAGAACATTATGTTTACTAGGCTCTCCCCTTCACCAAGTCTCCCCCCACAAACCCCATTTCAGTCGCTGTCCATCAGCGTAGTAAGATGCTGTAGAATCACTACTTGTCTTCTCTCTGTTGCACAGTCCTCCCCTTTCCCCCACCCCCGACATCATACATACTAATTGTAATGCCCCTTTCCTTCTTCCCCACCCTTATTCCTCCCTACCCTCCCATTCTCCTCAGTCCCTTTCTTTTGGCAACTTTTAGTCCCTTCTTGGAGTCTGTGATTCTTCTGCTGTTTTGTTCCTTCAGTTTTCCTTTGTTCTTATAATCTGCATAAGAGTGAAATCATTTGGTATTTGTCTTTCTCCACCTGGCTTATTTCACTGAGCATAATACCCTCTAGCTCCATCCATGTTGTTGTAAAAGGTAGGATTCGTTTTCTTCTTAGGCTAAATAATATTCATTGTGTATATATGTACCACATCTTCTTTATCCATTCATCTACTGATGGACACTTAGGTAGCTTCCATTTCTTGGCTATTGTAAATATTGCTGTGATAAACATAGGGGTGCATATGTCCTTTTCAAACCCGGCTGCTACATTCTTAGGGTAAATTCCTAGAAGTGGAATTCCTGGGTCAAATGGTATGTCTATTTTGAGCATTTTAAGGAATCTCCATACTGCTTTCCACAATGGTTGAAGTAATTTACATTCCCACCAGCAGTGTAGGACGGTTCCCCTTTCTCCACAACCACATCAACATTTGTTGTTATTTGTCTTCTGGATGGTGGCAATCCTTACTGGTGTGGTGATATCTCATTGTTGTTTTAATTTGCATTTCTCTGATAACTAGGAATGTGGAGCATTTTTTCATATATCTGTTGGCCACCTGAATTTCTTCTTTGGTGAACTGTCTGTTCAGCTCCTCTGCCCAATTTTTAATTGGATTATTTATTTTTGTTTGTTGAGGTGGGTGAGCTCTTTATATATTTTGGATGTCAAGCCTTTATCGGATCTGTCATTTACAAATATATTCTCCCATACTGTAGGGTACCTTTTTGTTCTATTGATGGTATCCTCTGCTTTACAGAAGCTTTTCAGCTTGATGTAGTCCCACTTGTTCATTTTCACTTCTGTTTTCCTTGCACGAGGAGATAAGTTCAAGAAGAGGTCACTCATGTTTATGTCTAAGAGATTTTTGCCTATGTGTTTTCTAAGAGTTTTACAGTTTCATGACTTATATTCAGGTCTTTAATCCATTTCGAATTTACTTTTGTGTATGGGGTTAGACAGTGATTCAGTTTCATTCTCTTACATGTAGCTGTCCAGTTTTGCCAGCACCATTTGTTGAAGAGACAGTCATTTCCCCATTGTATGTCCATGGCTCCTTTATCATATATTAATTGACCATATGTGTTTGGGTTAATGTCTGGAGTCTGTAATCTGTTCCACTGGTCTGTGGCCCTGTTCTTGTACCAGTACCAAATTGTCTTGATTGCTATGGCTTTGTAGTAGAGCTTGAAGTTGGGGAGTGAGGTCCCACCTACTTTATTCTTCTTTTTCAGGATTGCTTTGGCTATTCGGGGTCTTTGGTGTTTCCATATGAATTTTTTAACTATTTGTTCCAGTTCATTGAATGCTGTTGGTAATTTCATAGGGATTGCATCAAATCTGTATATTGCTTTGGGCAGGATGTCCATTTTGATGATATTAATTCTTCCTAGCCATGAGCATGGGATGAGTTTCCATTTGTTGGTGACCTCTTTAATTTCTCTTAAGAGTGTCTTATAGTTGTCAGGGTATAAGGTCTTACACTTCTTTGGTTAGGTTTATTCTTAGGTATTTTATTCTTTTTGATGCAATTGTGAGTGGAATTGTTTTCCTGATTTTTCTTTCTATTGGCTCATTGTTAGTGTATAGGAAAGCTACAGATTTCTGTGTGTTAATTTTGTATCCTGCAACTTTGCTGTATTCCGATATCAGTTCTAGTAGTTTTGGAGTGGAGTCTTAGGGTTTTCTAGGTACAATATCATGTCATCTGCAAATAGTGACAGTTTAACTTATTCTTTACCAATCTGGATTCTTTGTATTTCTTTGTTTTGTCTAATTGCCATGGCTAGGACCTCCAGTACTATGTTAAATAACAGTGGGGAGAGTGGGCATCCCTGTCTTGTTCCCGATGTCAGAGGAAAAGCTTTCAGCTTCTCGCTGTTCAGTATGATGTTGGCTGTGGGTTTATCATGGCTTTTATTATGTTGAGGTACTTGCCCTCTATACCCATTTTGCTGAGAGTTTTTATCATGAATGGATGTTGAATTTTGTCAAATGCTTTTTCAGCATCTATGGAGATGATCATGTGGTTTTTGTCTTTCTTTTTGTTGATGTGGTGGATGATGTTGATGGATTTTCAACTGTTGTACCATCCTTGCATCCTTGTGATGAATCCCACTTGGTTGTGGTGTATGATCCTTTTAATATATTTTTGAATTCGGTTAGCTAATATTTTATTGAGTATTTTTGCATCTACATTCATCAGGGATATTGGTCTGTAGTTTTCTTTTTTGGTGGGGTCTTTGCCTGGTTTTGGTATTAGGGTGATGTTGGCTTTATAGAATGAGTTTGGGAGTATTCCCTCCTCTTTTATCTTTTGGAAAACTTTAAGGAGAATGGGTATTAGATCTTCTCTGTATGTCTGATAAAATTCTGAGTTAAATCCATCTGACCCAGGAGTTTTTTTCTTGGGTAGTTTTTTGATTACTGCTTCTATTTCCTTGCTGGTAATTGGTTTGTTTAGATTTTGTGTTCCATTCCTAGGTAAGTTTTGGAAGGTTGTATTTTTCTAGGAAGTTGTCCATTTCTTCTAGGTTTTCCAGCTTCTTAGCATATAGGTTTTCATAGTGGTCTCTAATAAATCTTTGTATTACTATTGGGCCCGTTGTGATGTTTCCTTTCTCATTCCTGATTCTGTTGAGATGTGTTGATTCTTTTTCTCTTAATAAGTCTGGCTAGAGGCTTATCTATTTTGTTTATTTTCTCAAAGAACCAGCTCTTGATTTCATTGATTTTGTTCTATTGTTTTATTCTTCTCAATTTTGTTTATTTCTTCTCTGATCTTTATTATGTCCCTCCTTCTGCTGACTTTAGGCCTCATTTGTTCTTTTTTTCCAATTTTGATAACTCTGACGTTAGACTATTCATTTGGGTTTGTTCTTCCTTCTTTAAATATGCCTGGATTGCTATATACTTTTCTCTTAAGACTGCTTTTGCTGAGTCCCGCAGAAGTTGGGGCTTTGTGTTGTTTTGTCATTTGTTTCCATATATTGCTGGATCTCCATTTTAATTTGGTCATTGATCCATTGACTATTTAGAAGCGTGTTGTTAAGCCTCCATGTGTTTGTGAGCCTTATTGCTTTGTTGGTACAATTTATTTCTAGTTTTATACCTTTGTGGTCTGAAAAGTTGGTTGGTAGGATTTCAATCTTTTTGAATTTACTGAGGCTCTTTTTGTGACCTAGTATGTGGTCTATTCTGGAGAGTGTTCCATGTGCACTTGAGAAGAATGTGTATCCTGTTGCTTTGGGTGTAGAGTTCTATAGATGTCTATTAGGGCCATCTGTTCTAGTGTGTTGTTCAGTGCCTCTGTGTTCTTACTTATTTTCTGTCTGGTGGATCTGTCCTTTGGAGTGAAGGGGGTGTTGAAGTCTCCTAAAATGAATGCATTGCAGTCTATTTCCTCGTTTAGTTCCGTTAGTATTTGTTTCACATATGCTGGTGCTCCTGTGTTGGGTGCATATATATTTATAATGGTTATATTCTCTTGTTGGTCTGAGCCCTTTTATCATTATGTAATGCCCTTCTTTATTTCTTGTTACTTTCTTTGTTTTGAAGTCTATTTTGTCTGATACTAGTACTGTAACACCTGCTTTTTTCTCCCTATTGTTTGCATGAAATATCTTTTTCCATCCTTGACTCTTAGTCTGTGCATATATTTGGGTTTGAGGTGAGTCTCTTGTAAGCAGATGGGTCTTGTTTTCTATCCATTCAGTAACTCTATCTCTTTGGATTGGTGCATTCAGTCCATTTACTTTTAGGGTTATTATCAATAGGTATGTACTTATTGCCATTTCAGGCTTTAGATTCCTGGTTACCAAAGGTTCCAGGTTACTTTCCTTACTATCTAAGAGTCTAACTTAACTCACTTAGTGTGCTTTTACAAACACAATCTAAAGGTTCTTTTCTATTTCTCCTCCTTTTTCTTCCTCCTTCATTCTTTATAAATTAGGTATCAGATTCTATACTTTTCCTCTATCCCTTGATTGGCTTTGGGGATAGTCAATTTAATTTTGTATTTGCCTTGCAATCAGCTGCTCCACCCTCCCTACCATGATTTTAGTACCTCTGGTGACAGCTGTCCAACCCTTGCAACATTTCCATCTATAGCAGTCCCTCCAAAATAGACTGCAGAGATGGTTTGTGGGAGGTAATCTCTCTCAGCTTTTGCTTATCTGGAAATTGTTTAATCCCTCCTTCAAATTTAAATGATAATCTTGCCGGATAAGTAATCTTGGTTCCAGGCCCTTCTGCTTCATGGCATTAAATACATCATGACACTCCCTTCTGGCCTGTAAGGTTTCTGCTGAGAAGTCTGTTGTTAGTCTGATGGGCTTTCCTTTGTATGTGATCTTATTTCTGCCTCTGGCTGCTTTTAACCATCTGTCCTTATCCTTGATCTTTCCCATTTTAATTACTATGTGTTTTGGTGTTGTCTTCCTTGGGTCCCTTGTGTTGGAGGATCTGTGGATCTCCATGGCCTGACAGACTATGTCCTTCCCCAGATTGGGGAATTTTCAGCAACTACCTCCTCAAAGACACTTTCTATCCCTTTTTCTCTCTCTTCTTCTTCTGATATCCCTATAATGCAAATATAGTTCCGCTTGAATTGATCACACAATTCTCTCAATATTCTTTCATTTTTATATATCTTTTTTCCTCTCTGTGCCACAGCTTTTTTGTATTCCTCTTCTCTAGTTTCTATTTCATATATTGTCTCCTCCACCGTATCCAACCTGCTTTTAATATCTTTCATCGTGCTCTTTAATGATTGGATCTCTGACCTAAATTCATTTCTGAGTTCCTGGATGTCTTTCCTTACCTTCATTAGGATGTTGATTATTATTATTTTGAACTCCCTTTCAGGAAGAGGCATGAGTTCCATATCATTTAAATCTTTCTCGGGAGTTGTATTAAGAATTTTACTCTGGAACAGGTTCCTTTGGTGTTTCATATTTGTATATGGTGCCCTCTAGTGTTCAGAAGCTCCATTCTGGAGCTTCTGAGCCCCTGAAGCAATGTCGGAGGTCACAGGGAAGCGGTACTGGGGGTAGGAAAGAGCTGTTCCCTTCCTCCTGGCTCCTGTGCTTGTCTCCACTGCCTGAGCCAGTGGGCCAGTCACACAGGTATAAGTTTTTGTCCCAGAACAGCCAGATATGGATCCCTGCTTTCCACAAGCAGCTGGAATCCCAGTTTCCCCAGGAACTCCGCCTGTATTAACTTTCCAACCTGGTAGTCATGCGAGTCTCATGAAAGCACCATGAAATGGAGGATTGTGCTCCCAGTGCAGACCTCCGGAGCTGATATTCTGAAGTCCCAAGCCTCCCACTCCCTCCCTGCTCTGTTTCTCTTCCTCCTGCCAGTCACCTGGGGTGGGGGAGGGGCTCGGGTCCCACAGAGCCACAGCTCTGGTACGTCACCCCATTTGGTGAGGTCTGCTCTTTTCTCCAGGTGTGTGCAGTCTGACGCGTCCTCGTTCCTGTTGCTCTCTCAGGATTAGTTGCGCCAATTAAATTTTCTAATTGTATTCAGTTTTAGGAGGAAGCCTCTGTCGCTTCTCAAGCCACCATCTGTAATCCAAGTCTCTTTGTTAAGTATTTTTGCATCTACATTCATCAGGCATATTGGTCTGTAATTTTCTTTTTTAGTGGGGTCTTTGCCTGGTTTTGGTTTTAGGGTGATATTGGCTTCATAGAATGAGTTTGGGAGTATTCCCTCCTCTTCTATTTTTTGAAGAACTTTAAGGAGAATGGGTATTATGTTGTCTCTTTATATCTGATGAAATTCCGAGGTAAATCCATCTGGCCCGGGGGTATTGTACTTGGGTAGTTTTTTGATTACCGCTTCAATTTCTTTGCTCATAATTGGTTTGTTCAAATTTTGTGTTTCTTCCTTGATCAATCTTGGAAGGTTGTATTTTTCTAGGAAGTTGTCCATTTCTTCTATGTTTTTCAGCTTGTTAGCATATAGGTTTACATAGTATTCTTTAATAATTCTTTATATTTCTGTGGAATCTCTCATGATTTTTCCATTCTCGTTTCTGGTTCTGCTGATGTGTGTTGATTCTCTTTTTCTCTTAATAAGTCTGGCTAGAGGTTTATCTATTTTGTTTATTTTTCTCAAAGAACCAGCTCTTGATTTCATTGATTTTTTTCTATTGTTTTATTCTTCTCAATTGTGTTTATTCTCTGATCTTTATTATGTCCCTTCTTCTGCTGAATTTAGGCATCCTTTGTTCTTTTTCCAGTTTCAGTAATTGTGATGTTAGTCTATTCATTTGGGATTGTTCTTCCTTCTTTAAGTATGCCTGGATTGCTATATACTTTCCTCTTAAGACTGCTTTTGCTGCATCCCACAGGAGTTGGGGCTTTGTGTTGTTGTCATTTGTTTCCATATATTCCTTGACCTCTATTTTAATTTGTTCATTGATCCATTGATTATTTACGAGTATGTTGTTAAGGCTCCATGTGTTTGTGAGCCTTTTTGTTTTCTTTGTACAATTTATTTGTAGTTTTATACCTTTGTGGTCTGAAAAGTTGGTTGGTGGAATTTCAATCTTTTTGAATTTACTAAGGCTTTTTTTGTGGCCTCATATGTGATCTATTCTGGAGAATGTTCCACTTGCACTTGAGGACAATGTGTATCCTGTTGCTTTTGTATGTAGAGTTCTATAGATATTTGTTAGATCCATCTGTTCTAGTTTGTTGTTCAGTGTCGCCGTGTCCTTACTTACTTTCTGTCCAGTGGATATATCTTTTAGAGTGAGTGGTGTTTTGAAGTCTCCTAAAATGTATGCACTGCATTCTATTTCCTCCTTTAATTCTGTTAGTATTAGTTTCACATATGCTGGTGCTCCTGTGTTGGGTGCATATATATTTAGAATGGTTATATCTTCTTGTTGGACAGAGCCCTTTATCATTATGTAATGTCCTTCTTTATCTCTTGTTACTTTCTTTGTTTGGAAGTCTATTTTGTCTGATACTAGTACTGCAACACCTGCTCTTTTCTCCCTATTGTTTGCATGAAATATCTTTTTCCTTCCCTTGACTTTTAGTCTGTGCATGTCTTTGGGTTTGAGGTGAGTTCCTTGTAGGCAGCATATTGATGGGTCTTGCTTTTTTATCCATTCTATTACTCTGTGTCTTTTGATTGGTGCATTCAGTCCATTTACATTTAGGGTGATTATTAAAGGATATGTACTTATTGCCATTGCAGGCTTTAGATTCACGGTTGCCAAAGGTTCAAGGTTAGCTTTTTTAGTATCTTACTGTTTAACTTAACTCACTTATTGAGCTGTTATAAACACTGTCTGGTGATTCTTTATTTATCTCCCTTCTTATTCCTTCTCCTCCATTCTTTATATGTTGGTTGTTTTATTCTGTGCTCTTTTGTGTTTTTTTTTAACTGCTTTTATGGGTAGTTGATTTTGTTTTTTTGCCTTTAGTTAGTATTTGGTTGCTTTGCTTTCTTTGCTGTGATTTTATTTTCTCTGGTGACATCTATTTATTCTTAGGAGTGCTCCCATCTAGAGCATTCCCTCTAAAATACCCTGTGAAGGTGGTTTGTTGGTGACAAATTCCCTCAACTTTTGCTTGTATGGGAATTGTTTAATCCTTCCTTCATATTTAAATGGTAATCATGCTGGAACAGTATTCTTGGTTCAAGGCCCTTCTGTTTCATTGCATTAAATATATCATGCCATTCTCTTCTGGCCTGTAAGGTTTCTGTTGAGAAGTCTGATGATAGCCTAATGGGTTTTCCTTTGTAGGTGACCTTTTTCCTCTCTCTAGCTGCCTTTAAAACTCTTTCCTTGTCCTTGATCTTTGCCATTTTAATTATTATGTGTGTTGGTGTTCTCCTCCTTGGGTCCCTTCTGTTGGGAGTTCTGTGTACTTCCATGGCCTGATTATTTATTTCCTCCCCCAGTTTGGGGAAGTTTTCAGCAATTATTTCTTCAAAGACACTTTCTATCCCTTTTTCTCTCTCTTCTTCTGGCACCCCTATAATGTGAATATTGTTCCTTTTGGATTGGTCACAGATTTCTGTTAATATTGTTTCATTCCTTGAGATCCTTTTATCTCTTCTATGCATTCCTATTCTCTGGTTTCTATTCCATCAATGGCCCCTCGCATCTTATCCATTCTCCTTATAAATCCTTCCAGAGATTGTTTCATTTCTATAATCTCCCTCCAGACATCATCCCTTAGCTCTTGCATATTTCTGTGCACCTCCATCAGCATGGTTATGACCTTTATTTGTATTCTTTTTCAGGAAGATTTGTTAGATCTATCTCCTCAGGCCTTGTCTCTGTGATTTTGGTCTCTATCAAATTCTTCTGTCTTTTCATGACGATAGAGGTAATTGTGTGGATCTGGCATGTGTGTCAGCTGGGAGAATATCCCTTCTTGCTGGTTTGTGGCCTTCCTCTCCTGGGAGAACAGTGACCTCTAACAGCTTATGCTGGGCAGCTGAGTGCAGATGGGTCTCTGATTCTTGTCTGGGCTGCTGTGGAGTTTAGATCCGAGGTTGCTGTGAGTTTGGCCTTCCTCAGGCTGTTGCTCCAAGATGACGGAGCCACGTCAGAGGGGAAACGGCTGGAGTCTGTTTATGTCCATGAAGGGCCTCTGATCTGCACTGCCACCCAAGGTGTTAGGGTACCCGGAGTTCCCTGGGATTCCTAGCTGCTGGGCTAAGTGTCCTGGGATGCTTCTGTCCAGCTCTGGGTACCCTGTCCCTTTTTTTCTTCAAAAAGCACTCACTTTTCTTCGTCCCAGGGACCCCCCTCAACAGGTCTTACTGTCCTGTTTCCCTAGTTTCCAGCACCCCATGCACTGTGTGTCTGTGCTCTGGTGCAGATGGCTAGGGCTGGGTGTTTATCAGTCCTGGGCTCCCTCTCCCTCCCCACTCAGACTCCTCTCCTCCTGCCAGGAGCTGGGGTGTGGGGCACTTGGGTCCTGCCAGACTGGGGCTTGTATTTCACCCCCTTCATGAGGTGTTGGGTTCTCACAGGTTTGGATGTAGTCTAGCTGTTGTCCTGTGTCTTCTGGTATCTCTTTTAGGAATAGTTGTATTTGTTTTATTTTCAAAAATATATATGGTTTTGGGATATTTCTGCTGTTCTACTCATGCCGCCATCTTGGCTCTGGTCTCTTGCTCACTCTATTCTTTCACAAGTGTGCACTAAAGTTTCTCAAAGCCTTCATGACATGTGATACTGTAGCAGAATGAATGTGGAAGCATATGAAAGATTCTATCCCCTATTAAGCAGACTTTAAAGAGATTTCCAAAAATGCAAAATGCTACTCTTCTCACTATTTTTTTTTTGGACAGTATTGTTAATATTAATAAATAGCTTTTTTCTTGGTTAACTTGCAATAGGTTTATCATTGCTGTTTTAAGTGATGTCATAAACATTTAAAATTTTTCAGTTTAAAAAACACCTGAAACAAAGGAGGAATGATAAATCTTAGATTATATTTCAATTAAAAATGGTGGCTTTTACCTTAACAGTCAATTGACTCCATGAAACATATTTCAGGGTTTAAAACATGTAGAGAATTAAACATAAAATAATAAGAGAAAGGGAAGGAGAACAAATTAAGTTATCCAGCTCTCATGTCAAATTTACATTAAATAGTACAATATTTATTCTAAATGGACTATAAGAAATTGAGGAAATATTATAGTACAGTTGTAAACATGTACAGAATAATCCAATAGAAGAAATAATATAAAGCTCAGTAAACATAATATTAAACAAAATAACAATTGAAATAATCATTAAAGCAAATACTAAACAAACAAAAAAAAACCCAAAATAAGTCTGAAAAGAAGAGCAAATAAAGTGGTGAGAATATATACAATATATCAAAATTATATTAAATGTAAATAATCTATTGTGAATAAGAGGCACTGTTTTGAGATAAACAACTAGACTGAAAATAAAACAAAGGTGGAAGATACAGCAAAGTAGTATTAAGCAGAAGAGAGCTGTTGTGATTTTATTAAAGTCAGATAAAGTTGATTTTAAGATAAATTTTACTAGAGATAAAAAGGAGTATTTCATCATGATTAAAAGGATAACACTTCAGGAAGCAGTTAAGATTCTAAACATTTGTGAATATAACAACTTCTAACATCAGTCTGAAAACCTAAATTAAAAAATGACTAATTCACAATTACAGTTGGAGATTTTTGATTCCAGTGCTTAAAAATATCATTTGACCTGGGAATTCCACTCCTAGAAATTTGCCCAAAGAATACAACTTCTCAGACTCAAAAAGTCATATGCACCCCTGTGTTTATTGCAGTACTATTTACAATAGCCAAGATATGGAAGTGACCTAAATGTCCATTAGTAGATGAATGGATAAAGAAGAGGTGGTATATATACACAATGGAATACTATTCAGCCATAAGAAAGAAACAAATCCTACCATTGGCAACAACATGGATGGATTATGCTTAGTGAAATAAGGCAGGCAGAGAAAGATAAATAGCAAATGATTTCCCCCATTTATGGAGTATAACAACAAAGCAAACCTGAAGGAACAAAATAGCAGCAGACTCACAGACTCCAGGAAGGGAGTAATGGTTACCAAAGGGGAGGGGTGGGGGAGGCAGTGGGGAGGGAGGGAGAGGGGGATTGTGGGGAATCATGATTGGTGCACATGGTATGTGTGGTGTCATGGGGAAGACAGTGTAGCTCAGAGAAGACAAATAGGGACTCTGTGGCATCTTACTATACTGATGGACGGTGACTGCAATGGGGTATGGTGGGGGACTTGATAATAATGGTGAATGTAATAACTACATTGATTTTTTTGTGAAGTCTTCATAAGAGTGTATATCCATGATACCTTAATAAAAAAATGAGTAGAAACAAATTCAGTAAGTATATAGAACAGCAGCACTAAGTAATGCTTAACTTAACTGATATTTATGGAACACTACATGAAAAATTGCAGAATAGCCATTTTCCTGAATACATAAAAAAATTACCAGAAAGTCTATATTATGATCTTATAAAATAAGCCTTAATGAATTTAAACAAATATGGAACTCATGCAGAGTATGTTCAACTACAGCAATTAAGCTAAAGTTAACAAAATAGAAAACCCTCAAAATTTTGGGAATTTGAGAACACACTTCTCTACTGATATCATAAAACAAAACAAAACAAAAAGAATCAAAAGAAAAAAAATTTAAGTACATTTTGAACTGAATAATTATTAAGTTACAGCATATAAAATATATGAGATGCTGATAAAGCATTGACTATAAAATATTTATGTTTTCAATGCTTATTTAGAAAAGAAGAATAGCTTAAAATCAGTGATCCATCTTTTCCTATTATGATGCAAGGAATAGAACAGCAAATTAAACACATACACATATACCACAAAACAGGAAAAGGAAAATAAAGATTACATGGAAATCAATGGAAAACAAATAAACCAAGAAGAAAATTAGCAATGCTTTCAATGCCCATTAAAAAGATTTTAAGAGTTGATCTATTCCAAGAATACCTGTTTATGGATAAAAAATAACAAATTAATAATATCTACAATGAAAGATGTGATATTATTATAGTCTTATTAGGATTTAGAAAGATAAAAAAATATGAACAAATTTATACTGACATTGTGACAAGGGAGAAAAAAAGCACAAATTCATTGAGAAAATCAATTGACCTGACAGAAAAAGAGATAGGAAATGTGAATGATACTATATCTATTTACATACATAAATTCATAACAAATACTTGCCACATAAACAGACAAATAAAAGCTCCATACCCATAGAGTATCACTAGTGAATTCTATGAAATATTTAAAGAAGACATAATATGAATTCAGTATACACTTCTCAAAATAGAATAGGAGGGAATATGCAACTCATTTTATAAAATGTGTATAATTCTAATGCCAAAATCTTAAAAGAACAGTATATAAAGGGGTATTACAGAATATTATGTCTCCAGAACTAAATTAAAAAAATCCTTAAGAAAATATCAGCAAACATATTCAGTACTACATAAAAAAGTCAACACACCATTTACAAATTGTATTTATGCCAGTAATTCAAAATAGTTTAACAACTGAAAAATCCATCTGTATAATTCATCACAGTAATAGAATAAAGGAATAAAGTCATAAAACTCATATCCTTGGAAAAATGATGTTCCCAAATTAAACACATATTCATGCCACCAACTCTAAACATTATATTAAGAATAGAAGAGAATTTATTAAATATGATGAAGCTTATTTACTTAAGAACCACATTGAATGTTTTATTTAGTGGTGAAATATTGAATGCCTCTACCTAACAATGGGAAATAAAACAAAGATGTGTGTGCCTCTCCACTTCTCCTTAGCACTGTGGTACAGACAAAAATCATGCAATAAGAAAAGAAGCATAGGAGGGGCAGAGCCAAGATGGCACATGAGTAGGATAGTGGGAATCTCCTCCCAAAAACATATATATTTTTGAAAATACAACAAATACAACTATCCCTAAAAGAGAGACCAGAAGACACAGGACAACAGCCAGACTACATCCACACCTGCGAGAACCCAGCGCCTGGTGAAAGGAGTAAGATACAAGCCTCACCCAGTGGGACCCAAGGCCCCTCCCCCCAGCTCCTGGCAGGAGGAGACGAGTCTGAGCAGAGAGGGAGAGAGAGCCCAGGACTGCTGAACATCCAGCCCTAGCCATCCGCACCAGAGCTCAGACACACAGTGCATACATGGGGTGCTGGAAACTAGGGAAACAGGACAGTAAGACCTGTGAGCAGGTCCTGCTGCTGGGGCTCCTGGGACAAAGAAAAGCGAGTGCTTTTTGAAAGTCTTAAAGAGACAGGGACCTCACAGCCAGACGGAAGCATCATGGGTCACAGTCCAGCAGCTGGAAATTCCAGGGAACTCTGGGCACACTAGCAACCTGGGCAACAGCTCTGAGACCCCTCATGGAGGTAAACAGCCAAACAGCCCCCCAGCCACTACCCTCCGGGGAACCGCCATATCAGAGCAGCAGCCTGAGGCTGGCCACACCCACAGTAACGGAGTTTCCTCAATACCAGCCGGGCAAGATACAGAGACCCAGTCTACATACAATTGCCCAACACAAGCCACTAAGAGTCGCAGTTGTCCCAGTAAAGAAAGGCCAAGAGCATTTGGAAAAAGTCTAGGCTCTCCCAGCTGAAAGACATGTCAATAGCATACCACTGCACCAATCAACATGAAAAGGCAAAAAAATTTGATCCAGACAAGACTAAGCCAGACAGCGTCAACATCTTCTACATCTTCCCCTGAGAAGGAACCTGGGGAGATAGATTTAACCAGTCTTCCTGAAAAAGAATTCAAAATAAGTCATAACTATGATGATGGACTTGCAGAGAAATATGCAAGAACTAAGGAGGGAGAATACAGAAATAAAACAATCTCTGGAAGGACTTCAAAGCAGAATGGACAAGATGCAAGAGACCATTAATGGACTAGAAAACAGAGAATAGGAATGAAGAGAAGCTAATGCAGAGAGAGATAAGAGAATCTCCAGTAATGAAAGAATTTCAAGAGAACTGTGTGACCAATTAAAACAGAACAATATCCTCATTATAGGGGTACCAGAAGAAGAAGAGAGAGAAAAAGGGATAGAAAGTGTCTTTGAAGAAATAATTGCTGAAAACTTCCCCAAACTAGGGGAGGAAATGGCCTCTCAGACCACAGAGGTGGTACACAGAACTCCCATGACAAGGGATCCAAGGAGGGCAACACCAAGACACATAATAATTCAAATGGCAAAGATCAAAGACAAGACAAAGTATTAAAGGCAGCCAGAGAGAAAAAAAAAGGTCACCTGCAAAGGAAAACCCATCAGGCTATCATCAGACTTCTCAACAGAAACCTTACAGGCCAGAAGAGAATGGCATAATATACTGAATGCAATGAAACAGAAGGGCCTCGAACCAAGAATATTGCATCCAGCATGATTATCATTTAAATATGAAGGAGGGATTAAACAATTCCCAGACAAGCAAAAGTTGAGGGAATTTGCCTCCCACAAACCACATTTACAGGGCATCTTACAGGGACTGCTCTAGATGGGAGCACTCCTAAAAAGAGCACAGAACAAAACACCCAACATAAGAAGAAGAGAGGAAGAGGAATAAGAAGGGAGAGAAATAAAGAATCATCAGACTATGTTTATAATAGCTCAATAAGCGAGTTAAGTTAGATAGTAAGATAGTAAAGAAGGTAACCTTGAACCTTTGGTAACCACAAACTTAAAGCCTGCAATGGCAATAAGTACATACATTTCAATAATCACCCTAAATGTAAATGGACTGAATGCACCAATCAAAAGACACAGAGTAATAGAATGGATAAAAAAGCAAAAGCCATCCATATGCTGCTTACAAGAGACTCACCTCAAACCCAAAGACATGCAAAGACTTAAAGTCAAGGCATGGAAAAAGATATTTCATGCAAACAACAGAGAGAAAAAAGCAGGTGTTGCAATACTAGTATCAGACAAAATAGACTTCAAAATAAAGAAGGTAACAAAAGATAAAGAAGGACATTACATAATGATAAAGGGCTCAGTCCAACAAGAGAATATAACCATTATAAATATATATGCACCCAATACAGGAGCACCAGCATATGTGAAGCAAATACTAACAGAACTAAAGAGGGAAATAGACTGCAATGCATTCATTGTAGGAGACTTCAACACACCACTCACCCCAAAGGATAGATCCACTGGGCAGAAAATAAGTAAAGACACACAGGCACTGAACAACACACTAGAACAGATGGACCTAATAGGCATCTATAGAACTCTACACCCAAAAGCAACAGGATATACATTCTTCTCAAGTGCACATGGAACATTCTCCAGAATAGACCACATATTAGGCCACAAAAAGAGCCTCAGTAAATTCCAGAAGATTGAAATCCTACCAACCAACTTTTCAGACCACAAAGGCATAAAACTAGAAATAAATTGTAGAAAGGAAGCAAAAAGGCTCACAAACACATGGAGGCTTAACAACATGCTCCTAAATAATCAATGGATCAATGACCAAATTAAAATGGAAATCCAGCAATATATGGAAACAAACAACAACAACAACACAAAGCCCGAACTACTGTGGGACACAGCAAAAGCAGTCTTAAGAGGAAAGTATATAGCAATCCAGGCATATTTAAAGAAGGAACAATAATCCCAAATGAATGATCTAATGTCACAATTATCGAAATTGGGAAAAGAAGAACAAATGAGGTCTAAGGTCAGCAGAAGGAGGGACATAATAAAGATCAGAGAAGAAACAAATAAAATTGAGTAGAATAAAACAATAGCAAAAATCAGTGAAATCAAGAGCTGGTTCTTCGAGAAAATAAACAAAATTGATAAGCCTCTAGCCAGACTTATTAAGAGGAAAAGAGAGTCAACACACATCAACAGAATCAGAAATGAGAAAAATATATTCACAACGGACCCCACAGAAATACAAAGAATTATTAGAGAGTACTATGAACACCTACATGCTAACAAGCTGGGAAACCTAGGAAAAATGTACAACTTCCTAGAAAAATACAACCTTCCAAGACTGACCCAGAAAGAAACAGAAAATCTAACCAGACCAATTACCAGCAACAAAATTGAAGCGGTAATCAAAAAACTTCCCAAGAACAGAACCCCTGGGCCAGATGGATTTACCTCAGAATTTTATGAGACTTACAGAGAAGACATAATACCTATTCTCCTTAAAGTTTTCCAAAAAATAGAAGAGCAGGGAATACTCCCAAACTCATTCTATGAAGCCAACATCACCCTAATACCAAAACCAGGCGAAGACCCCACCAAAAAAGAAAACTACAGACCAATATCCCTGATGAATGTAGATGCAAAAATACTCAACAAAATATTAGCAAACCAAATTCAAAAATACATCAAAAGGATCGTACACCATGACCAAGTGGGATTCATCCCAAGGATGCAAGGATGGTACAACATTTGAAAATCCATCAACATCATCCACCACATCAACAAAAAGAAAGACAAAAATCACATGATCATCTCCATAGATGCTGAAAAAGCATTCGACAAAATTCAACATCCATTCATGATAAAAACTCTCAACAAAATGGTTATAAAGGTCAGGTACCTCAACATAATAAAGGCCATATATGATAAACCCACAGCCAACATCATACTGAACAGAGAGAAGCTGAAAGCTTTTCCTCTGAGATCGGGAATAAGACAGGGATGCCCACTATCCCCACTGTTATTCAACATAGTACTGGAGGTCCTAGCCACGGCAATCAGACAAAACAAAGAAATACAAGGAATCCAGATCAGTAAAGAAGAAGTTAAACTGTCACTATTTGCAGATAACATGATATTGTACATAAAAAACCCTAAAGACTCCACTCCGAAACTACTAGAGCTAATATCAGAATTCAGCAAAGTTGAAGAATATAAAAGTAACACACAGAAATCTGTTGCTTTCCTATACACTAACAATAAACTAATAGAAAGAGAAATCAGGAAGACAATTCCATTCACAATAGCATCAAAATAATAAAATACCTAGGAATAAACCTAACCAAGGAAGTGAAAGACCTATACCCTGAAAACTATAAGAGAATCTTAAGAGAAATTAAAGAGGTCACCAACAAATGGAAACTCATCCCATGCTTGTGGCTAGGAAGAATTAATATCATCAAAATGGCCATCCTGCCCAAAGCAAAATACAGATTCAATGCAATCCCTATCAAACTACCAACAGCTTTCTTCAATGAACTGGAACAAAAAGTTCAAAAATTCATATAGAAACACCAAGGACCCCAAATAGCTAAAGCAATTCTGAGAAGGAAGAATAAAGTGGGGGGGGATCTCACTCCCCAACTTCAAGCTCTACTACAAAGCCATAGTAATCAAGACAATTTGGTACTGGCACAAGAACAGAGCCATAGACCAATGGAACAGAATAGAGACTCCAAACATTAACCCAAACATATATGGTCAACTAATATTCGATAAAGGGGTCCATGGACATACAATGGGGAAATGACAGTCTCTTCAACAGATGGTGCTGGAAAAACTGGACAGCTACATGTAAGAGAATGAAACTGGGTCACTGTCTAACCCCATACACAAAAGTAAATTCGAAATGGATCAAAGACTCAAATGTAAGTCATGAAACCATAAAGCTCTTAGAATAAAACATAGGCAAAAATCTCTTAGACATAAACATGAGTGACCTCTTCTTGAACATATCTCCCTGGGCAAGGGAAACAAAAGCAAAAATGAATAAGTGGGACTATATCAAACTGAAAAGCTTCTGTACAGCAAAGGACACCATCAATAGAACAAAAGGATACCCTATAGTATGGGAGAATGTATTCATAAATGACAGATCCGATAAAGGGTTGACATCCAAAATATATAAAGAGTTTACACACCTCAACAAAGAAAAAGGAAATAATCCAATTAAAAAATGGGCAGAGGAGCTGAATAGACAGTTCTCTAAAGAAGAAGTTCAGATGGCCAACAGACACTTGAAAAGATGCTCCACATCGCTTGTCATCAGAGAACTGCAAATTAAAACCACAATAAGATATCATCTCAAACCAGTAAGGTTGGCTACCATCCAAAAGACAAACAACAAATGTTGGTGACATTATGGAGAAAGGGGAACCCTCTTACACTGCTGGTGGGAATGTAAATTAGTTCAACCATTGTGGAAAGCAGTATGGAGGTTCATCAAAATGCTCAAAACAGACCTACTATTTGACCCAGGAATTCCACTCCTAGGAATTTACCCTAAGAACACAGCAATCAAGTTTGAGAAAGACAGATGCACCCCTATGTTTATTGCAGCACTATTTACAATAGCCAAGATTTGGCAGCAACCTAAATGTCCATCGGTAGATGAATGGATAAAGAAGATGTACATATACACAATGGAATATTATGCAGCCATAAGAAAAAAACAGATCCTACCATTCGCAACAACATGGATGGAGGTAGAGGGTATTATGCTCAGTGAAGTAAGCCAGGCAGAGAAAGACAAGTATGAAATGATTTCACTCATATGTGGAGTATAATAACGAAAGAAAACTGAAGGAACAAAACAGTAGCAGAAGCACAGAACCCAAGAATGGACTAACAGTTACCAAAGGGATAGGGACTGGGGAGGACAGGTGGGAAGGGAGTGATAAGGGTGGGGAAAAAAAAAGGGGTGCATTATAATTAACACGTATAGTGTGTGTGGTGGGGGGGCACGGGGAGGGCTATGCAACACAGAGAAGACAAGTAGTGATTTTACAGCATCTTACTATGTTGATGGACAGTGACTGTGAATGGGTATGTGGGGGGGACTTGGTGAAGGGGGAACCTAGTAACCATAATGTCTTTCATATAACTGTAGATTAATGATACCAAAATAAAATGAATAAAAATATTTTAAAAAAAGGAAGCATAAAAATTGCAAAAGAATCAGTAAAACTATCTATTTGAAGAAGGCATGGTCCAATATGTGTGCTATTTTCATTATTTGTTGTAAGATCTAAGTCTCATTTACAGCTATAATAAATCTCATGTTGATGTTGATATTTATTCTATGGTCAATTGCTATTTAAAAAAATATATGCAAAATGAATTCACATAGCAATATTTATTATGAAATGTCTTTGCTGTTACACAGGCTACCTTCCTCATAAATCAGTTTTTCATACAAGCATGATTCCTTTTCTCCTCTCTAATATGTTCCATTGGTTTATCTGTCTTTGTTTCTATGTTGCATTGCATTAATGTCTTTACATACGTTTCAAATGAATGCTTATTATCGGGTGCAATCTTCCATATTTGGTTCTCTTTAATCTTTTGTTATTCTTCATCATTTTGCTTTTCATTAGATTTTAGAATTAGTTTGTAAAGTTTCCACCAAAAAAAACCTACTCAAATATTTATTAGTATTATCTTGAATCTGGATATCAATTAGATGTAACAAATATCTTTATAATGTTTAGTTTTCCAAGCCACTACCATGACATACACTCTATTATTTTTATTTTCTGTAATTTTCATTCAATATTTATTTTAATTATATGAGTAAAGGTCTGTAATACATTTCATTTGATTAATTATTAGGTATTTAATACTTTTGGATATCCATTTCTGATTTTTTTGTGTGTACATGTACAGATAATTAATTTTTGTATATTAAATGTTTATCTAGTGCCATTGCCATATTTACTCACTAATTTGAATTGCTTAAGAGTAAATTTTTAAATTTTCTATATATTCTTGGATAACTTTGCTATGGCCACTAGTAACACATTGAAAAAAATTGAGAATAATGAGTATTCTCATCTGAATTTTGATTTCAGGAGGAAATTCTGTACTACTTAATTATTGAGCAGGTATGTTACATATATGGTTTTTGAAATATTTTTTACTATATTGAAGTTGTTTTCATTTTCTCTCAATACTATAAGATATTTTATAACAAACAAGTGTTCAATTGTGTCAAATTATTTTTCTACATCTATTGGAGTAATCAAATGAATTTTTCCTATTTCTGTCAGTGTGTTAAAGTTACATAAGCTGATTTTTAGAGGTTATACCAACAACATTGCTAAAATAAATGCAATGTCATCAAGCATTATTCTTTTTATTTTTAATTGGATATAATTTAGTAGTATTTGTTTTCATATTTTTTCAGCTATGACAAGAAACAAATTATCCAGAAATATTAATTCCTGATAATGTCCTAGACGGCTCTTACTATCAAAACTCCATAGGACTTATCTGGCAGTATGTAATCCAATTGTCTGCAAGATCGAATGAGATTTTGGTGCTATGCATAATTCTGAAACTGTTTACATAAGTTTGATACAAGTTTTTTCATACAAATTTGGAAGACTTTAGTGTTGAAGGTGAGTAGTGAGTATATTTGTGTGTATGTGTGTGTGAGAAGCATCGATATTTTATGATTAATAATTAATTTGGATACAGTTTGGAGGATTCCATTTTCTGTGTCTTCTTGCATGAGTTTTAAAGTTGTATATGAAAATTAATTTGTCCATTTCACGGTTATATAAGTCTATTTATTTTGTGAAAATTCATCCAACTGGATAGTCAGAATTTATGTGGCTGTTTAGATGCATTATTATAACAAACATTTACGGCAGAATCAACATTTTAAAAAAAGCTCCTAATACAGTTAAGCTGCTTTCTAAAATTATGTCACTATACAGGGTATTATAATTTTTAAAAGTTACCAATTATAAAATTAAATAGCAACATTTCAAATTTTATTTGTGATTATTAAAGAGATTAGAAAAAGATTCCATGTGTTGTTTTCCATTAAAGTTTATATGCAATACTTTATTCTTTGTTAAATGTAAGTGAAAGTTTTATACATAAATTCTTCCCATTTTTTTATGGCTATAAGATATCAGTTATTTATTTCGTATGAACTGACCATATTCACTATCAAGGATATTCTGGTAGAAATAAATAGTCTTCAATTGCTGTTTAAGTGCATGCAGTTTGTTTCCTCTGCTCAGATAGATACAATGCATTTCCAATTATTTACAGCAGTTTGAACACCACTGCAAAACAATTAAGGGAATGTTTCAAGCACTGTAGATAATTCTCTGACAGCTTAAATGCGATTAGATAAGAGAGAAATGTTTTAAATGTAATAACATGAACACATGAACTATCTTGTGGCTATGGAGGCTTTTTTAAAAAAACAAATGTTCACCCTCCCTTCTTTGGTGCTATGATTCTTTTAAACTACGAAACACATAAAACACTATGTATTTTGTTCCCAACCTAAGTATTTTCCATTTGAATGGGTATTTGTGTCTCTTAGAACTATGAGGCTAGAAGCAAAAACCATTAGTTTATTATATGCATTATTTTATTTAGCATGATCTAAAGGCCTTAGAGAAGTGCTCAATTTTTACAATGAACAGTTTAATTTTTAAAAGTATTTTTATTAAAATATCATTGATGTACAATATTATGATGTTTTCACATAAAAAACACCATCATTTCAACATTCACCCATACTAGCAAGTCTTCACACCCCAACCCATTGAGGTCACTGTCTGTCGGCATAGTAAGATGCTATAGAGTCATTACTTGTCTTCTCCCTGCTGTACTATCTTCCCCATGACTGAACTATACTGTGACTGCAAATTATAGTGCTGCTTAATCCCTTTCTCCCTCCCTCCCCACCCACCCTCCCAAGCCCCCTTCCCTTTGGCAACCTTTAGTCCCTTCTTGAAGTCTGTGAGTCTGCTGCTGTTTTGTTCCTTCAGTTTTGCTTTGTTGTTGTTATACTCCACAAATGAGGGAAATTATTTGGTACCTGTCTTTCTCTGCCTGACTAATTTCACTGAGCATAATACCCTCTAGCTTCATCCATGTTGTTGTAAATGGTAGGATTTTTTTCTTTTTAGGGCTAAATAATATTCCATTGTGTATATGCACCACCACTTCTTTATCCATTCATCTACTGGTTCACATTTATGTTGCTTCCATTTCTTGGCTATTGTAAATAGTGCTGTGATAAACATAGGGGAGCATATGTCTTTTTAAATCTGGGATCTTGTTTTCTTCAGGTAAATTCCTAAGAGTAGAGATACTGGGTGAAATAGTATTTCTATTTTGAGCTTTTTGATGAACCCCCAAATTACTTTTCACTATGGGCAAACCAATTTACATTCCCACCAGAAGTATAAGAGGGTTCCGCCTTATCTGCATCCTAACCAGCATTTGTTTTCCCTTGACTTTTGGATGTTGGCCATCCTAACACAAATTAAGTGATATCTCATTATGGCTTTAATTTGCATTGCCCTGAAGTTTAGCAATATGGAGCATCTTTTCATGTACCTGCTGGCAATCTGTGTTTCTTACTTGAGGTGTCTGTTCAGATTCTCTACCCATTTTTTAATTTAGTTATTGGCTTTTTGGGTGTTGAGGCATCTAAGTTCTTTATTTATTTTGGATATTAAGCCCTTATTGGATAAATCATTTATTAATCTATTTTCCCATACTGTAGGATACTATTTTGTTCTGCTGAGATTGTACTTTCCTTTTTAGTTTGATGTAGTCCCACTTGATCATTTTTTATTTTGTTTCCCTTGCCTGAGGAGATATGTCCAGGAAAAAGTTGCTCATGTATATGCAAGAGATTTTTGCTTAGGTTTCTTGTAAGAGTTTTATGGTTTCATGACTACATTCAGGTATTTGATTCATTTATAGTTTACTTATGTATATGGAGTTAAACAATAAACCAGTTTCATTCTCTTACATGTAGCAGCCAGTTTTGACAATGCCAGTTGTTGAAGAGGCTATCATTTCCCTATTGTATATACATATCTCCTTTATCATATACTAATTGGCCATATATGTGTAGGTTTATATCTGGGCTCTCTATTCTGTTCCATTCATCTATGGGTCTGTTCTTGTGCCAGTACCAAATTGTTTTGATTACTGTGGCTTTGTAGTAGAGCTTGAAGTTAGGGACCTTAAGCCTCCCATTTTTGTTCTTCCTTCTTAGGATTGCTTTGGCTATTCCAGGTCTTTTGTGGTTCTATAAGAATTTTAGAACTATTTGTTCTAGTTCATTGAAGAATGCTGTTGGTATTTTGATAGGGATTGCACTGAATCTGTAGATTGCTTTAGGCAGGATGGCCATTTTGACAATATTAGTTCTTCCTATCTTTAAGCATGGGATGTATTTCGATTTATTCACATCTTCTTTAATTTCTCTCATGAGTTCTTATAGTTTTAAAGGTATAAGTCTTTCACCAACTTGGTTAGGTTTATTTCTAGGTATTTTATTCTTTTTGATGCAATTGTAAATGGAGTTGTTTTCCTGATTTCTCTTTCTGCTAGTTCATTGTTGCTATATAGGAATGCAACAGATTTCTGTGTATTAATTTTGTATCTGCAACATTGCTGAATTTGGCTACTAGTTCTAGTACTTTTCGCATGGATTCTTTAGGGTTTTCTATGTATAACATCATGTCATCTGCAAACAGTTTAACTTCTTCCTTACCAGTCTGATTGTTTTTTATTTCTTTGTGTTGTCTGATTGCTGTTGCTAGGACCTCCAGAACTATGTTCAATACAAGCGGTGAGAGTGGGCATTCTTGTCTTGTTCCTGATCTTAGAGAAAAAGCTTTCAGTATTTCACTGTTAGGTATGATATTGGCTGTGTGTTTGTCACATATGGCCTTTATTCTGTTGATATACTTGCCCTTTATGGCCATTTTGTTGAGTTTTTACCATAAATAGATGTTTAATTATGACAGATGCTTTTTCAGCATCTATTGAGATGATCATGGGATTTTTGTCCTTTTTGTTGATGTGGTGTATGATGAAGGATTAACAAATATTGTACCATCCTTGCATTCCTGGAATAAATCCCACTTGATCATGATGTATGATCTTCTTTATGTATTTTTGAATTCAGTTTGCTAATATTTTGCTGAGTATTTTTGTATCTATGTTAATCAGGGATATTGGTCTATAATTTTCTTTTTTGTGATGTTTTTGTCTGGTTTTGGTATTACAGTGATCCTGGCTTTATAGAATGAGTTTGAAAGTATTCCTTCCCCTTCTACTTTTTGGAAAACTTTAAGGAGGATAGATAGTAGGTCTTCTCTAAATGTTTGATAAAATTCACTGGTGAAGTCATCTGGTCCAGGGATATTGTTCTTAGTTTTTTTTTATTACAAATTCAATTTCTGGTAATTGGTCTGTTCAGATTTTCGGTTTCATCCTGTGTCAGTCTTGGAAGGTTGGATTTTTCTAGAAAATTGTCCATTTCTTCAAGGTTATCCAATTTGTTAACATGCAATTTTTCATAGTAATCTCTAATAACTCTTTGTATTTCAGTGATGTCAGTAGTGGTTTTTCTTTTCTAATTTCTGATTCTGTTTATGTGTGTTGACTCTTTTTTTCTTGATAAGTCTGGCTACATCATGATAAGTCTAAATACATCATACTGCTCCCTTCTTTAGTTTATTTTCTCAAAGAACCAGCTCCTGGTTTCATTGACTCTTTCTATTGTTTTATTCTTCTCAATTTTATTTACTTCTGCTCTGATCTTTATTATGCCCCTCCTTCTACTGACATTGGGCCTCATTTCTTCTTTTCTCTGGTTTCATTAATTGTATGTTTAGACTGTTCATTTAGGATTGTTCTTATTTCTTGAGTTAAGCCTGTATTGCCACGTACTTTCTTCTCAGAACTGCCTTTACTGTGTCCCAGAGAAGTTGGGGTGTTGAGATGTTGTTTTCATTTGTCTCCATATATTGCTTAATCTCTGTTTTTATTTGGTCATTGATCCATTAATTATTTAGGAGTATGTTGTTAAGCCTCCATGTATGTGTTTGTAGGATTTTTTGTTTTCTTTGTACAATGTATTTATTGTTTCATACTCTTGTAGTCTGAGAAGTTGGTTTGTTCAATTTCAATTCTTCTGAATTTACTGAAGCTCTTTTGTGGCCTAGTATGTGAACTTTTTTGGAAAATGTTCCATGTTTATTTGAGAAGAATGTGTAACCTATTGCTTTTGGGTGGGATGTTCTATAGATGTCTGTTAGGTCCATCTGTTCTAATGTGTTGTTCAGTGCCTCTGTCTCCTTACTTATTTTCATTTTGGTTGATCTGACCTTTGGAGTGAGTGTTGTGCTGAAGTCTCCTAAAATAAATGCATCGCATTCTATTTCCTTCTTTAATTCTGTTAGTATTTGCTGTACATGTTTGGGTGCTACTGTGTTGGCCCCACATATTTATAGATATTATAATTATAGATATTTATAGATATATATAAATATCTATATATACTAAATATAGATATTTATAATGGTTATAACCTCTTGTTGGACTGACCCCTTTATCATTATATAATGTCCTTCTTTGTCTCTTGTTACTTTCTTTGTTTTGAAGTCTATTTTGTCTGATACAAGAACTGCAATCCCTGCTTTTTTTCCCCTATTATTTGCATGAAACATTTTTTTCCAGCCCTTCACTTTTAGTTTGTGTATGTCTTTGGGATTTAAGTGAGATTTGTAGTTAACATATAGATGGGTACTTTTTTTTTGACTATTCTGTAACTCTGTGTCTTTTGATTGGTCTATTCAGGTCATTTACATTTAGTGTGATTATCGATGGACATGTCTTTATTGCCATTGTAGGCTTCAGACCTCTGTTACCAAAATTTCAAGTATAGCTTCCTTACTGTCTTACATCTATCTTAAATCACTTATTACTCTATTTCAACACAATCTAAAGGTTCTTTTTTTCCTCCCTTCCTTTTCTTCTTCCTCCACTCTTTATACATTAGGTATTATATTCTGTACTCTTTGTGTATCCCTTGACTGACTTTGTGGGTAGTCATTTTAATTTTACATTTGCTTAGTACTTAATTGGTCTACTACCTTTACTGTGGGTTTATTTTCTCTAGTGACAGCTATTTAGCCTTATGAGCACCTCCATCTAGAGTAGCTCCTTTAAAATACACTGTAGAAGTGATTTGTGTGTGGTTCATTCCCTCAACTTTTGCTTATCTGGAAATTGTTTAATCTCTGCTTTAAATTTAAATGTTAATTGTGCAGGGCACAGTATGCCTTGCTGGAGGTCTTTCTGTTTCATTACATTAAATATATCATACTGCTCCTTTCTGGCCTGTAAGGTTTTTGCTGAGAAGTCTACTGATAGCCTGATGGGCTTTCCTTTATAAGTGATCTTTCTTTTTTTTCATTCTGGCTGCTTCTGTACTCTCTCCTTGTCCTTCCCTTGGTCTTTGCTATTTTAATTATTTTAAGTTTTGATGTTGTCTTCCTAGGGTTTCTTTTGTTGGGGGAATCTTTGAACTTCCATGACCTAAGTGTCTATTTCCTTCCCCAGATTGGGTAAGTTTTCAGCAAGTATTTCCTCAGAGAGACTTTCTACCCCTTTGTCTCCCTCTTCTCCTTCTGGTTCCCTTATAACACGAATATTGTCCCATTTGGATTGGTCACACAGCACTATTATTATTCTTTCATTCCTAGAGATCCATTTTTCTCTCTGGTCCTCACCTTCTTTGCTTTCCTGTTCTCTAATTTCTATTTGTTTGTTCTTTGTTTTCCTGTTGTCTAATCTCTAATTAATGTATCATTTGCTATACATTATCTAACCTACTTTTAAATCCCTCTATTGTATTATTTCATTTCAGATACTGTATTCTTGAGCTCTGAGTGGCATTTTTCAGAATTTCTATCTCTGCTGATCTCCTCCCTGAGATTTTGAATACTTTTATGTAAACCTGTGAGCATGTTTATGACTTAAAACAAAATCTTCATCAAGAAGATTGGTTATTTAACTTTCACTAAGCCCTCTTTCTGGTGTTTTTTCTTGTATTTTTGTTTGAACCAAATTTCTCTGCCTCATTTTTTTTTAGTGATACTTAGGGGATAATAGCTTTAAATATAGGAGACACCTCTAGCGTCAAGTAGCTCAATTTCCTGTGCAGGATCCCCAGCTGTTGGTGTTCACTGGGTGTGGCACCTATCTGCCTTGCATTTAGGGATCTGATTTCAGGTGGTCTGTGTGGTCTGCCTGCTGATCATGGGATCACGGAAAATACTCTCTGTAGTTGCTGTGGTCAGAGCTGCCCTCCCTCCAGCCTGCTGCAATGGCAGGGGCCACAGATGAGCAGACTGGTGCCTGCTGGGCAGAAAGAGCTGCCGGGGCTGAGCCAACACATGCACAAGGAAAAGCTTTGGTGCTGAGGAACTGGAACTGCTGTTGGTAGAGCTGCCCTCTGACCAGCCTACTGCAATCTTGGGGGCCTCTGATGAGCAGGACCAGCAACTGCCAGGAGGAAAGAGCTCCTGAGGCTGGGCCACATGTGCACAGGGAAGCACACTAATGCTGCACAGCTGGAGTTGCTGTGCCTGCCCTCCATCTGGCCTGCTGTGATGGCAGGAGCTGCTGGTGAACAGGACTGAAGTGTGTCATTAGGAAAGAGCTTGCAGGGATGGCTCCTGCACTCATTTTCCTAGCTGGCCTAAAATAGGGCTGAGCAGGCTGGGGGTCCTCCCCCTGCCTACATGGGGGCAAAGTCTCATTTCACTGCCAGGTTGCAGGCCACACACCCCTGCAAGGAGCCTCCAGGCTCTGTTGCCACTGAGCAGGATGAAGAGTCTGAAGCTCTTGAAGACTCCCAACCTATTGGGCTGTGGGTGGGCTGGGGATGTATTGTCCACCTGGCCTTTCTGCTAAGCAGAGAGCACTGTGCAATCCTTGCTCCACTGGTGCCCCTCTCACTGGTGGGAAGTCTTTCAAACTGTGTGCTCTGCTTCCTTTCTTGGGGTGTGTGGGGACAGTAGAGCATGCTTATTCTCCACCGATAGCTGGGATCTCCGCCTCCCCGAGTGTTCTGCCCCTCTCTGTTTTCCAGCTCCACCAATCACTAGGACATCATGCACCTGTGGTCTCATGTTCCCAGAGCAGATCTCCAGAACCAGGTGTTCAATGGTCCTGGGCTTCTACTCCCTCTGCATTCCATTCCTCTTCCTCCCACCGGTGGGCTGGGGCTGGGGGAGGGCTTGGGTCCCACCAGATCATGGCATTGACACTTTACCTTTTTCTGAAGGGTCTTCTCTTCTTCCCTAGGTGTGGGTGGTCAGTTCTGCCATCTTCAGGTTGTTTTCAGGCCTAGTTGCATTTGCTGTGTTTTCGTGTTCTCTGTGATTTGGGGAGGAGGTTTTTCCTTGTCTTCCTATATCACCATCTTTTCCCCTCAATCCTTAACATAAAGTTTTCAAAAGCAAAGATTATTTTAAATGGAAATTTAAAAAAAATACAATCTAAATTAATGATGTATGAAAGAGATACTGTCAGATTAACATTAAAAAGATTCAATGCATTCTGAACACTGCAATTTTCTTGAGATATGTAAGAAAAAACAGCCGTGACATTATTTCCTTTACTATCATCTCAAACAATTTTCAGAGAGATCACAATTTAACCTATTTTATATGCATTATGATTGCATGAGTTCTGAGTTCTGGGTTATATTTTCTGTTTCTTTTTTTTTTTCTTTCAGTTTATTTTGCTTGCTACCATTCCTTGCTTCCATAAACTTGTTATGGTTCTTATTATGGTATTGCAATATTATATATGAACTTATGGCCAGAAGAAATACAAACACTAGAAAATATGTATACTTTGCAATGCTGGATCAAGTTTCCTATTTAGTAAAAACAAACAAGCAAACAAAATTAATTGATGAGAAATGCAAACAGAGGATGAATACATGCTACATAGCTCACCACATCTCCCTGAGCTTCATAAGCCTCTCAATGAGGTATCTTAAGGAGAGGTGGTGGTAAATTCTATGTTAATACAATAACTATATATATTTTAAAGTATTGTTGGTATAAATATTATATTGGTTTCAAATATATAGCACAGTGGTCCAATAGTTACCCATATTATTAAATCCTCACCCCTACTAGTTCTGTTGCTCTTTATCAACTTAGAAAGGTGTTACAGAATCATTAACTGAATTCTCCGTGCTGTATTGTTATCCCCGTGAACAAATTATATTATGATTTAGAATTTTTGTGCCCCCTTATCCCATTCACTCTCCCCACCCACCTACCCCAAGCCCGTCCCCCATGGTAACCACTATTCACTTCTTAGTATCTATGAGTCTACTGCTATTTTGTTTATTCTGAATAAACTGTATTTTATACTAGGGTGAAATCTTTGGAACATGTACATATATCAAAAGAATTTAACCATCAAATTGCTCTTAGTTTTTCCATTTGAAAAAAATGTATTTATAGAAATATGGCACTTTTAATTATTGAACCAAAATCAGTGACAAGGAGGCCGCAAGTGGGGACAGGAAGCAGAATGAGAGCTCAGTAATCCCTGAGCAGTGCCCCTGCCTCCAGCTTTCCAATGTCCAACCAATCACATTACCCACAGGTTTGTGTCATATTGAAATCTTAGGCACACACATATTTTTTTTTTTGCCACTGTTACATATTTTTTTATTAAACATATGGGAATATGCTGGCTTTCCACAGGAAATATGCCTCTCATTTTTCTTGAAAAAAAATCAAGTCTCTGTCTTTATTTCATGCTTCCACTTTTGATAAAGGCATGAGTATAGTGAAATATTTGTCTAATATAAAGCAAGAGCAAGCCCCATGATAAATGAAAATTGAATCCGCCTAAATCTAATCACTGGAGAGAAGCCACACAGTAATTTGAACAGGGGAAGTTTAATAAAAAGTTAAGTATAGCATGGGATTGGAGTAAAAAAAGGATTGGCTAGTAAGAAAATTCTAAAGAAAGTAGTAGTACTGTAAGTAAATAGCAGCCATTGCTGAGGGCTGCAGGCAAGGCTAGACACCCAAGGAGAAGGTTCCAATCATGTCTGCCATGCTGGCAGTGTTGGAAGGGACAAGGCTGTGGCTTAGTGAGGGGAAGAGAACCTGCTGGAAATCTGCACTCTAGGATTTTAGGTGGTGTCTCACTGGAGGCACTCAGTGACAGAAAAGCCCCAGCCCAATGTGATGTGTCTGGCACCTGGGGGTCACAAGAGGCACTACACTACAGCAGCCGGTGCTGGGGAAGGCTTCCCCTGGCAGGAGCCAGTGCAGGAAAACACACTAGAACCCAGAAACAAAACTATTTCCGCTTTTCATGTCTCTCCAGTGCCCTCTGCTGACAAAGCTTCAGTGGCAGCTTGCAAGGAAACAATACTTAAAAGACCCCAGGTCCATTTTTACGGAGCAATCAAAAACAGTGAATTTGGAGCTGAAAGGCAATAAATTGATACCCAGCACAGAAACTGAAACTTTGTCTCAAGATTAGAGAACCAACAAAAAAACGATTAAGACAGTGGACATACTAGAATGTGGGCGTGGTTTAGCCAGAACTTTAAATATTTTCCTAAGAAATTTGAAAGAGGGACATTTTGTGTAAAATATCTCTTATTAAGTATTGAGTAAAAAAAAATCACATCCAAAAAGGAACAACTATATGGGTCAAATTCGGCTTATTTTGAAACCCCTCTTCTTAGAATATTGCTGCATCTTAACAGCATATCTTTCCTCTATTCTCAGCTCAGTTCAGCTTTTGACTTTGCCCTATTGAAACACTTTCCGCTGATTCAAACAGCATTCCAAATGAAGTGCCTAACGTATAACTTGGAATGCCAGTTACTTATATTCTGGGCCACACCATTTTTTTTCCTTCAAGTCTTCCTTTATGAGTATCCTAACTCTTCCTGTATAAGGATTCTAACTCCTTATAAAGACTCTGACAGTCTTTGTGAAGATATAGTTTAAGTTATTGAATATAGATTAATAATATTCCATAGCCATAGGTTTATTTGCAGTGTAAACATTAAGCTTGCCCGTATTTCTTAAAATATTTAGAACATAATGATAGTAATGGCCTGTGGTTTAAAGAACATTAAAATGATTTTGTTAGGGAGGAAAATAGATATGAGCAGGGCGGGAAGAGATAAAGGCCAAAAAGTCCACTAAAAGGACCCCAAATTAGTCAAATAAAGCTCAAAAAAACCAGGAGCAACTTGGCCTGGAATGTTTGAATATTCCCCAGATACAGGAGGGTACCTCAGCATAGCCCATGGCTTTATTGTGTTAATCATGCAGGCCCAGCCATAAACAACATTAAGTGCGTCACCTTTTAACTTGAAAGTCTCTCTCTCCAACCTTTCAGGGGGTGCTCCTCTTTATGAGGTTGCCCTCATTTTCTAAGTGTGTAACCTTTTCATCTTAAACTTTCTCTCTCTAACCTTTAAGGGTGCCTCTCCTTGCTGAGGTGGCCATACTTTTTCTCTCTTTAAGTAACTTTAAATAAAACTTTGACTCTGCTTCACTACTGTGTCTCTGCCCTTCAATTCTTTGTCGTGGCGGGGACAAGGACCCACGAAAATACACAATGCTCCCCCAACAATTTCCTTAAGCATTTTGTAATTTTGTTCCTGATCTTATTATTTATTAGGCATACATTTCCATATGTTATGTTTGTACATATTTTTCACTGTTTTAATTGTTGAAAGTCACAATATTATTTGTATTTATTTTTGCATATGTTAAAAATAATGACTAAAATTTTTGAAAATAGAAAATATATTTATTTTACATATTAGTATATGTGTGTTAATTCTATATAGTTTGTCACACAGGAAGTTTTCATGACTCAGTAGATGCCCTTATCCTATCCTCTTCTGGAATATAGTCTATTCCCCATCTTAATATTTTCATATTGCACTGTATGTTTTATTTCTTTGCCTCCTAAGTAAGATGATAAGCTTTTTATGATCAGGAAAGACAATATTCATTTTTAATTTCAAATATCTGACTATTATAGCCAAACACTGAAAACTTAATTGATTGACTAGTGGATAAATACCTTTCTACTTATGCGTGTTCTTCCATATCCCTTTCCAATAATTATATTAACAAGGATAATAAGAAGAAATTGATGAAAAGAAATTGAAAGAAATTTAAATAGCAATTTTAATGTAGTTCATATTAGATATCTGAGTACCCAGTTTTATTTTTTAAATATTTTTTGTTTATGTTTACAATTTAATCTTCAGATTTTTTTCACCAAATAATGGTTTTATTTTTGTAAATAGTGTAGACTGCTTCAAGATGGAAGAAGCCTGAAATAGTATTTGAAAACACAATTCAGAATGCACTTTAGAATGATGGATCTTGCTCTTTGTGCAGGAAAGGAAGCTACAGGAAACAAATCCTTCTTATATTGGAAATTATTATTGTGTCAATGCAATTCATATTTGACATTTAAGCATCAATCCATAACTAAATGTTGTATTTTAAACAAGTCTTTCTACCTTCTCAACCCCAGACACAATAATTTTTAACAATTCTGCTTATCTTGCATTTATTACAATGATTATAAATAGTTTATTTCTTTATTTGTAAGCTTTAATGAATATCTACCATTTGCAATAGTGAACTTGTAGATTTATCTCTCTTACTCTTTCCCTACTAGAACAGGGTAAAAAATATATATATTAAGCAAAGTGAGATTCTTTTTATTAATATTTAACTGTACTGTATCAATATTTTATCTCAGCTTCATTTTATTCTAGAGTTTCTAACCCAGAGTTTTGATACCTACAGTTTTGATACCTCTCATGATTTTAAATCCTTAAAGATTTGTGCGTAACTAAAATATCCCTATTAATTTTCTGTTAAAAGTGTTTTTCCTTGCTCAAGGAGATGTTTCTAGGATGAAATTGCTCATACTTATGTTCAAGAGATTTTTGCCTATGCTTTCTTCTAAGAGTTTTATTATTTTATGTCTTACATTCAGGTCTTTGATCCATTTTGAGTTTACTTTTGTGTGTAGAGTTAGACAGTAATTCATTCTCTTGGATATAGCTATACAGTTTTCTCAACACCAGTTATTGAAGACCCTATCTTTTCCCCCATTGCATATTCATCGATCCTTTATTGTATATTGATTGACCATATATGCATGGGTTTGAGGAGGATAAAGGGGAACAAAAATAATCATAATATAAGTTGGTCATAGGGATAGCAGTACAGAAAGGAGAATATATTCAGTGATTCTGTAACATTTCTATATTGACAGATTATAACTGCACTAGAGGTGGTGAGGATTGAATAATATAGGTAAGTAACTGTTGAACAACTGTGTTGTATATCTAAAACCAATATAAGATTGTTTATTACTGATAATTTAATTTTAAAAAGCGTTTCCTTTTTTTTCTTTCAACTATACTGCTACCTATTGTCAAATTCTCTTTAGGTATTTTTCTCAACTGGTAATTAGTAATTTCAATCTGCCACAGCAATAAATATTCTATTTGCTCTTCTTAGACTCTTAGGGTTAATTAAAAGGATACCTGCAGTATTACTCCATGCCAGTTGAAGAAATGTAACTAATAGTCCTGTAGACAATCTTGCATTCTCTCTCACATATGATGAAAAGAATTAAAAGCCTCTATTTCCTAAAAAATAAAGATGAAGTAATATCACACTTTAATTACACAATGAGAAAAATATTTAACGGATGTTTCCATCAACCATTGTGTCATTAAATAAGGAGCTATAAAAGACTTTCAACTCTTTCTAACAATAGCTGAAACTCAGTTCTAGATTTTACAAATGGCAGTTTTAAGAGAGTGCATACGAAATTGCTTTCAGAAAGAAAATATATCTTATCAAAAAAACTTATAATAATTTAATTATACATACACTGTAATTATATATTATTTAATTATATATTATATTAATACAATTATATTAATTAATCACTATAATTTAACTTGTTATACTATATTTAAAATAATATTCTGGCATGTATTTCAACAAAAATGACTTGTATGTAAAATATATAGCTATTTAAATTATGTTTAATAATTTTTGGTGATCACATTACCATACCCTTAGCTCTATTACTTTTTAATCCTCACAGAATACTTAATGTTTTATTTCAATAAAAATACCAAAAAATTACATTGCATCATTTCTTACTCTTTCTTTTAAATGTGTGTACCTTATTTACTAAAGTTAGATGTCAATCTTTCTAAAAGATAGTCACTGGATAATGTGTTAATAATCTATAAGGCATTCTACAAAGTTATTTCCCCACCAAAAAAATCCCCAAAATATTGATGTCACATACATGATTTTACAAATATCCATTGAAAATGTTTTTAGAACTACATTTTTAAGTCAAGCAATAAAATCATATCAAATATACTAGCAAACATATTGGATATCACAGTGAGAAGTGTGGAAAGGCAAGGATTTTTAAAACTGGTAATGATAAAACATTTTAATAAGAAAATTTGACATCTATACATTTTATTAGTTTCAGAACAAGTTGAAAAAAGAACAATAAAATTAATCTGCATTATTCAATGAGTTTGTCAAATATTTTGTATCTCTTAGCTGTGTATATTTCTTATTTCTAACATATTATTTTTCTCATAATAAAATTCCTAATTTATGGTCTCAATTTTATAATTTTAATACCTTGGATTAGAATTCATTAAGATTTACTATAGGTTAACTTTATATATTTTGCTGGTACTAATATAAACTATTCCTGATGTTTATGTAGTGATAATGAAAATAACCCTCATAATACAGTTAGAGGAAATTTTCTAAGCCTATCTAAATCATTAACCTGCCTTAAACACACACACACACACACACACACACACACACACCCCACATGATGAAGCCTTTTGTCTATTATACTATTCAGCATGCATATTACATCCAATACACAAATTTCATTTTGACTGAAATTTTTATATAAGGCTATTTGCCAAAACTTCTTACATAAATCCATAGATAAAATGATTTTAGCAATCCCCAAAGCTACTAATGGTGTGTCAGTTCTGGGCACAGGATAATAAATGAGCATTGGTTGCAAAATGTAATTATGTATCATCCAACCAGAAGTTAATTATACCATCCAGTTGGAAAACAGTGACTACTTGAGAATCCCCAGAGCCCATAGAAAGTCTAATAACTCTTAGTTTAACATCATCTTCATCTAATTTCTAACGTCACTTAACAATTCTGGCTAGGTTGTCAATATGCCATTTTTTTTTTATTACACCTGTTTCTAAACTGTATTGCAGGTTAATCACATGCTGGTTTGCATTTGAGTATATCTGCAAATGATTGTTCCTTCTTTGCCAACGTTCTATGACTTGATAGCTCAGTGGAGCAATTGTCGTAAATAACAGTCAAGCAGACACAGAAAGCTTCATATTGTACTCTCTCGTAATGTTCACTTGATAGAGGAACAATCTGTGGATTTAATAAGGGAGATTATTTTATATCAGTAATGAAACTCTGGTTTTGAGAGAACATTTTGCAGGTTCTTTGGGCCAATTCAAGTGTTTTTACTATGAAATCTGAGTCAAGATCCTAAAATAAAGAACAAAAAAGGTACAAATCCATTTTTAACCACAATTTCAGTATTTGCCCCAAATTGGGAGCCGGTGTTTTACCCTTCTGCTACTTTTTTTTTTAATTCTCCCATCTGTTCATTCTGGAACACTAAAATATCTCAGCCATATCTAACATGCCACAGGTCACATTTTGTGATTGTAGGTGAAACACTCCCTATGGTGATATCAACACTCTTCTGCTACCCAGTCCCAATCCTTATCCTCGTCACATTTGAGGAAATGATGTGTTCCTCCCTTTAATCCATTTAAATTTCCTAAGGTTGCCAAAACTAGGAAGACTGAAGCACCTGGTAGGAAATTAAAGATCAGTAGAAAGTATCTATTCAGATACTTTGCATTTGCACAGTATCAAGAAGCACTATTCCATATTGCCATATATTATAGCATTTAACTAAAAGTTACAATGGCTGTTAAATTTACAGTAAAAATTAAAAATTGAAAACAGAAAACCTGTGCCTTCAAAATTTTATGTTTTATCTGCTAAACAGAGAATATATATATATGTGTGTGCTATATTTTCTGTTCATTGGGAATGTCAATTCAAGGACTACTTATTAGGTCTTTAGAGAAACACTGACTTCTTTATATGCATATTCAACTTCTTAGCTGTTGCAAATAATAAGAATATTGTGTTTGATTTTTCAGAAATCATCATTAGCATGTTACATATTGTATATATATCCTACAAGATGTGTATACTTACCTTAGAAATAACTTTTAATAGTATTTAATTGAGCTAATTTGTTCATTTTGTTCAGATTTACTCAGGAACTTATTGGTGCACTTTTAAGAGACAGCAGCATGAAACTGAGTCTACCTGTTTAAACACCAAAAATATGAAGAAGAGGAGGAATCCAGGAATCTGAAGTAGGAAAAAGAGAAATTGTGTGACAACAGAGAGAAAGCCTTTTGGATGACCATTCAAAGGAGTCTCAAGCTTGACCTAAACAAAATCTGATCTGGATGAAAGAGTAAAGAAATGTTTGCACTATCTCTTGATCTCCAAATGCATTTTGATACAACTTTGACTAAGAATTGGCTCTTTGGGTCCTTGCCTAAACCTGTAAAGTTTTGCAGCAAGTAGTTTTTCTTGCAAACAAGAGTTGAAACACATGTGTTAAAAGTATAGCCTGATTGTGGTGTTTAAAATCCTGGATTCAATAACATCTTCTGGATGTTATTTTATATAGCTAGAACCTTGGCCACAGTAGATATTCTATCAAAATGTAATACCTGAATTTGTTTATATATTATACATATGTCATAGTTTCTGTGGATTTTATTAAATGTTTGTAAAGTTCTGTATAATGTTCCATATGTTCTTGAAGATTTATGAAACTACATTATAATTTAAATGTAATTTTATATCTATTTTATTGTATATTATTATGTTTAGTTTTTATAAAGTTCTTAAAAGCAATATTGATCAAAATTAGAACAGTGACTCAAATATGTTTCCATTTTAATAAGAGTAATCATTTTTTGGATCATTATTCATATCTAGAACTTTTTTGATTTACAAAGAGAGCTGCTGTGGAATTCTCCTTTAATGGTAAATATCTTTTCTCTATAAAACACTATTACAACATTTATTTCTATATATATTAAAAATGATTTTGATTAAATGGTCCTGACTATAGTAGAATACAGTCTAAGTCAATAGGATAAAATTCTTCAAGACCCTCAGGAAAATGAGAAAAATTAGTGATGAGCACATAATTATGCAAAATAGAAAAGAATGTAAAACCCATTGCATACATATTTCTCTGTTGTTTTGATGTTGATGTGTAAGTGTAGAGGATTTTTTTTTTGCTTGTTTTTTTTCATTGTGATGTACTATAATACTCACATGGGGAGAGTTACGAAACACGTCTATAAATGAACTTCCAGGATGTTGTAGTCAGCATTTACTTTATAGTAGGGGCTTGATTGTTTGTACTCCTTTCAATTATCGAAGTTCAGATTTTCACATGTTCATTCTAAAGCTATTATTTATCTGGCAATTAGTTAATAAAACACATTATTAGAAATATAATTTCCTGTAAAATTTGATTTATCATTATTCAGTTTTTAAGATCTTGCTTAATTCAGCTGCCTTCCTAGTTCCATGGCTCAAAAGCAGAAGATCCCTCTTTTTAACTCTTTTTTTTTTCTGAAAGCATTTTAGGGTGGGAATAATTCCAACAAATGCAGCTGAAGTGCTTATCCAGTTGTCAGTTTGGTTCTATATCATTGTGTTTGATTTTATAACTATGTTTATAGATTGTTAGTGTTTGAAAGCATTCTACTTACTAGGAATTTGATAAGTGATTAAAAATTTGGCAAGTGTTTTCTCCGAGTGCTTCTAAATAGATTCTATAAACAGAGCCAAACAAAGGGAGGTGCAGTGTGAATGATGATTTGCCCTAATGGCTTCACAATACTTAATGAGTATAGTAAGAGATATGTTTAGGATTTTTTCCCCCCTCTATGAGGCTTAGGGAAATATATGAGCATATAGCTGACTTTCCACGAGAGGGCTTCATGTTTCAAATCAGCATTATCATACTTTTTTTGGCATGATGCCCAGAAAAGCCTATTGCTTCTTAGTTTATTGAATCAAGAAGAGTTTCTATTGAAGTATTTTATAACTCTTCTAGAGGATGACTTCCAGAGATATATGTTTGTGCATATTTGTACATTGTGAGAAAATACAAACATGCATATTCAAATATTAACTACATACACATGGGATGATATGTGTATGGATTATCGACATATATGTGAGCATAATCATGTAATTCTGTTCTTTAAGACATTTTCTACAGAAAAATTGTCCATCATTTATATACATAAATATATAACAGAAGTATAATAAATAAATACATTACATATAAACATATATATCATCTATATCCTCTTTTTATCTACAAAGAGATGTATTATAAGGAATTGGCTCATGCACTTACAGAGGCCAAGAATTCCTATGATCTGCCATCTGCAAGATGGAGACCAGGAAAGTCAGTGTATTTCCAGTCTAAGTCCAAACCCCCGAGAACCAGGAGTCCATCTAGTCTAAGTCACAGTCCAAGAGTAGGAAGCCGAGGACCCAGGTCCATGAACAGGCAGAGAGAGTGAATTCTCCTTTCCCCCACGTTTTTGTTCAGGCCCTTAATAGATTAGATGAGACCCACTCACCTTATGGAGAATGATCTGCTTTACTCAGTTTACCCATTCAAATGCTAATCTTATCCAGAAATAATGTTGAACTAATCTGGACACTCTGTGACTCTGTCAAGTGAACACATAAATAAACGATAGTAGCACTACATCTTTATTTCCTATAGGCCAAAATGTTTATGATCAATTGCTAACTCTAAGATGTTTTTCACTAGTCAATTATTTATTATTCAGTGTGTTATTACTAAATAATTTATTTATTTTTCCTATATGTCTATACCTATACTAGTCAATTATATATTATTTAATTTGATAATGTCATTATGATAAAAATATGTCCCAAACCCTTTTCTTTTATATGTTTTATCTCATATATAATATAATTATATTAGATATTTACTGTGATAACATCCATTATGTGATATAACAGGGATAATAAATTCGTGTTTTGTGGGCCAATGAATCTGGAATCGATTATAGGGAGAGACAAACAGTTGAATAATGTTTATGTAGGAAAATTACAAAAGTGATTTAGGTTAATCTTTCCCCAGTTTGTATGGTTAATTGGAGAGTGAGAGATAAATTAATATACATATACACACATTGTTTAAGTTACAGTAATAAAATTTAACATTGCTATGAACATTATGTATATAGATTTGCAAAAATATTGTAGGGTATTAATGAGGACTTTACACTTCAATTCCTAAAGATATTATTCCAATTTTCCACAAGAATAATATAATACATTGTATTATAGTGCCATTTATCTATGTGTATATCTATTTTCTTAGAGCTTATATATAAAATGTTATAATTTGATCTTTTATATGGATTTTCCTAAGTTGCTACACAGTGGAAAAGATAGTTAATTGAAATGAAACTCAAATCTCAAACAAGGAATGTGATTAAGTCTAGAATAGAGAGAAGCATGGTATTTCTGAAGGTAGACGAGACTATATTTCTACCTATCAATACTAAAACTGGGAATTCTAATTTACGAAATGTAACTGGAATCGTAAGAAGTCACGCATTTTGAAGCCACAGTGGACACTCATCTTTATCACATCAGTATTCCGCTGCCTGGTTTCTTTGCCTTCATTCTTACAATCCTCTACCTCTAGTCAAACATATATAAAACTGAGCAGTCATGTCCTTACGGCAGGCAGTCCTCTGCCCTCTGCCTGCCAGTATTCACTTGTCACGCTCGGAGTAAAGTCCACACACCTTACGATGACCTGTGAAACGCGCATGATGCTGCCTCTGGCTGCCGTGCTCATCTCCTTCATTACAATCTTTTGCTTGCTCTGCTCCAACGCCAGCTGCTCCTGCTGTTCCATGAACAGGCCCAGCTCAGTTCTGCTGCATGAACTGGGGACGTGCTCTTCCCTTTACCTGGGATAAACTTCTCCCATGTCGTCTCGCGGCTCCCTGCCTCCCTCATTTCACTCTCACGCTCACTCTGACTCGCATATTTCATTCATGGGTCAGTTAATATGTTATCTATTCAAAAAGCATTCTGTGACCAACTTAGCTTGATATTATTTTCCCACCACCAGTACAGGTCTCTCTTTTCTTCTTTCCTAAATTATTTTTTCTTCAAATAGAATGTTGCCACATGTATATTTTTGTCTCTTTAGGGTTATCTCCTACTAAGATGTCACCTACCAGGATGTAAGCTTTGTGTGGGTGCAAATTTACCTTAATATTTATTGTGTCTCAGCATCTTGAATTATTCCAAACACATACTAGATTAATATTTTTCATTAAAGTTAGCATCCCATATCTAAGATACAGCATAATTAAGTTATAAGATGCACTTTTTTTACTGTCAAAACAAAATTGTCATAGTTAAGTTTATTATATTTTATATTGAAATATAATTGATATACCATCTTATATTGGTTTCAAGTATATACAGTGGTTCACCAGTTACCCACATTATCAACTCCTCACCCCAACTAGTGTAGTAACTGTCAGCATAGAAAGATGTTACAGAGTCATTGATGATATTCTCCATGCTATACTACTATGCCCATGACCAACTTGTATTATGGTTGAGAATTATTGTGCCCCTTTATCCCCCTCACCCTCCCCACTCACCCACCCCTACCTCTTCCCCCATGGTAACCACCAGTCACTTCTCAGTGTCTACAAGCCTATGGCTGTTTTATTCATTTTGTTTTGTTTTGGTTTTATTTGCCACAAATGAATGAAATCCTATGTTATTTGTCTTTCTCTGCCTGGCTTATTTCACTGAGCATAATACTCTCTAGGTCCATCCATGTTGTTGCAATAGCAAGATTTCTTTCTTTTTCATGGTTGAATAATATTCCATTGTGCATAGGTACCACCTCTTCTTTATCCATTCATCTATTGATGGGCACTTTGGTTGCTTCCATGCTATATTCTTTTTAAATTCACCAACCAGCAACCATTAAGCTTACTATATTAAACCCTGTGTCGGAAACTATCATAAAATGAGGAATAAGATAAAGATAAATTCTATAAATATAGGGCAAATTATTTATTTAGGTGTTAATAATATATGTCCAGAATATGTACAGCCTCTTCACATGGATACCTAAAACAAGTTGAGTCAATAAATCATGAAATGGACAAAAGAAAATGTGTCAAAATATAGGTACAATATTACACTGGAAGGTGATTTACAGGTAACATCTTTTAATCTGGGAGAAATAATTCTTATCAATGTTTTAGATAATCTAAATGAATTAAAATTATGTCTGGATATGTTTTAAAAAAATGATATGGTAGAATGACTAGGTAGACCTATGCATATTAATGTATCTGAGCATTAACATTTTACTTTTTTATTAAGGAGAATAAAAGTAATTCTCCTTGCAAATGAATTTTGTTTATGGTTTTTGTACAGACTATTTAAGGTATCAGTAAGACCCTAAACAGGGGGAAAAAAAGGAAATATCCATACTTGGATATACTACCTAATGATGTGGTCACATATTTATATGTGTATAGATGTATCATTCTAGATATGTGGTCATATACCTATAGTCTTTGATACTGTTTTATGGCTGCAATTATGTAACTGTAAGATCTTTAAAATGTATTCCAATATACATTTCTTGAAAAGTTAATCCTGTTTCTCAAAGTAATAAGGTAACCTATGTTCTCATAATATCACTTTGACCTACATGGTGTTCATATACACACATATATGTGTGCATAATATCATGTATACAAACTGGAAAATTGATAAATATATTTGATTTTCATTTATTTCTCCTTTAAAAGTTTTAATCTGTGAAATGACCTGCAAATATCTTTACATTACTTATAATTTTTCTTAGCTAATATGCAGTACTCTATAAAACTGAACACTCAAAACCATTAAATTCATCCTGCCCCACAATCTAGCTTTTACAGAATACCTTAGTGCTTTAAATAGTACCACCAAAATTACTGAGTTAAGTTATTGCTTCTTCTGGAAGCTTTCTATATATATTATAGTGTAACAATTACAAACTACTCCAGATTTCTAAATATCCCTGAGTTAAATCCATCTCTGTTACTTGTTCACTGTATAATATTTACATATTACTTGACATATTTTAAGTCTCAGATTCTTGTGAATATATAAATGCAAATATTAGGAATATTAGCCTCATAGGTAATATATAAGGTACTTAGTTTGTAGCTGGAACATAATAAACAGTCAATAAATATTAGCTAGTCTTTAAATGTAAATACTCTTAGAAAGGTGTTTATATAAGATTAAAAAATACTGTAATTAAAAAAAAATACCCTCCCCCAAATTACAATGATTAATAAATGTCATAAATTAGTTTGTCTCTTATGAGCAGATATGATGAGAGCAGCAACATCTGGGCTGGGACTCCTTATTCAGCCTCTAAATGAAACTTCCATTTTACCATAGAAAATGAGTTCTCGGGCTCTAGGATGAAATCCGCATTTCAGCCAATGGGGTAACTAAGGAGAGGACAATGTCACCATACCATCAGCACCACCGCTGAAGACACAGTGCTGAAGTTCAACATGGCATTTCTACTCAGAGTATATTGACCAGAAATCACAAGGCTACACCCAACTTCTAGGAAAGTTGAGAAATGCTGGAAGGGGAAAATGGAAGAATATTTCCTTCTCAGGAGTCAACTGATTAAAGTTATGAGACTGGTATCCAGAATATGTGGTTCTTTGTTCCATCTTTGATAACTTATCTGAACTCATTTATTATAATTCTAGCCTTTCCTTACTCTGCTCTATTCCTGCACAGTCTTCTCAGCTAATCCATAAATCTGCCAGACATGCTTCTGCCTCAAAGATTTTGCAATTGATGTTTTCACTGCCTGGATTTTTCTTAGTTCAGGTGACTACATTGTTCATTCCTTAACCCATTCAGGACTTTTTTCAAATGTTACTTCTTTAATCATGCCTTCCCTGTGTGCCTTAATTAAAACTTCAGCAACATACCATGCTCCATACTCCCACCGCATGCTTACATTTTTCATCTGTCCAATCAATCATACTAATAATACTATTGAAAACATTAATACAGAGTTTGCTAAGTAACAGACACTATTCTTAAAGCTTTGCTTTCTCATGAATACCCTTTAATTCTCATGAATACCCTTCTAAGAACTATTATTATGCCTTTTAAAAAATTTCTCTGGTAACTCAAGCACAAAGAGGTTAAGAAAATTGGTCAAAGTCTCATAACCGAAGTGGTAGAGCTGAATCAAACAGAGCATCTGGTCACACAGTAGCTGCTGGAATTGCTATAATGTATTTCTTCACTTTAAGTACTACATTATTAATGTGAGCAACGCTTTTCTGTTTCCAGATAACGCTTTTCCCAGTAAATGATAGCTTTGTTCTAACAGAATGCTTTTCTGTTTCTCCTCCCATATTTCGTCCTTCCCATCTGGAAGGAAATCTAAATCAGTCCTTCTCAATATGACGTAGATCAATCATTTGAAATGTGTGTGGTCCAGGTTAAGATGTACTATAAGTAAAATGCATGTCAGATTTCAAAGACTTATAGAAAAATAAATAATGTAAAATATCTCAGCAATAGCTTTTTATGGAATGCATGTCTAAATGTTAATATTTTGTTAAATAAAAATAGATATTAATATTAATTTAATCTATTTCTTTAAACTTATTTTCAAAGTGGCTACTCAAAAATTTAAAATTGCACATCTGACATTTGTGGCTTGACTTCTATTTCTTTCGAATAGTGCTGTAGAAGAGGATCAAAAAATAATTCCCATATTAATGAACAGCCTAGTTTTTCCAAGCAATTGATATATACCATTGAGAAAATGGTATTAGGATATACTGCTAGTAAGTGGTGAAGCAATATTTATTCTCCAGGAAATCTATCTTCAGAAGCAATGTCCACAACTCTTTACTATATTGCTCCTTCATTGCAGTAATTTTATTTTACACAATTTCATATGAAATAACATCTTGACTCTAGAGAATAATAACACATATTATTGATTTTGGTCCTCTTTTTTCACCTATTGAGATAATTGACATACAACATTGTATAAGTTGAAGGTACACAATGTATAGATTTGATTTGATACTTTTACATATTACAGTATGATTACCACCCATTTGTAATCAAATGTTAATATCAAATATTGTATAAGCACATCTAAGATCTGGACTCAGCAATTTTGAAATTTATAATATAGTATTATTGATGACAATCACAATGCTGTGCATTCAATCTCCAGAACTAACTTATCTTCTAACAACAAGTTTGCACATTTGACCAATATCTCCCCCACCCCCAGACCCTGGTTAGCATTATTCTCCTCTTCGTTTCTATGATCTCAGCTTTTTCAGATTCTACACATAAGTGATATCATTGCCTTTTTTTGTCTGACTTACTTCACATAGAATCATGCTCATAAAATACCAAGTATATCCACGTTGTTGCCAATGGTAGGATTTACTTCTTTCTCATGGCTGAATAATATACATAACACGTTTTACTTTGCCCATTCGTCTATTGACAAATATCTGGGTTGGTTCCACACTTTTATTTAATCCATTCAATCTGTTGATAAACATTTAGGTTGCTTCCATATTTCGGCTATTGTGAATAATGCTGCAATTAACATGAGAGTACAGATAGCTTTTGACATCTTGTTGTTACTTCCTTTGTGTATATATATATATATATATATATATACCCAAAAGTGGGATCTCTAAAACACATAGTAATTCTGTTTCTGCATTTTGAGGAACTCCTTACTCTTTTTCAAAGGGGTTGAACCAATTTAAACTCCCACTAACAATGAAAATGGGTTCCCTTTTCTTCACCTCTTGCCCAGTGCTTATTATCTCTTACCTTCTTAATGAAAGCCATTCTAACAGGATTTGAGGTAATAACTCATTGTGGATTTTATTTGCATTTCCCTCATGGTTAGTGATATTGAGTATCTTTTCCTGTACCTATTTGCCTTTTCGATATCTTCTTTGCAAAAAATGTCTATTAAGTTTCTCTGCCAATTTTTTAAATTAGATTGTCTTATTATTGAGTTGTATGAATTCTTCACATATTTTGGATATTAAACCCTTATCCAATAGATGGCTTGCAAATATTTTCTCCAATCCATAAGTTTCCTTTTCATTTTGTTTGTTATTTCTTTGGCTCTGCAGACACCTTTTAACTTGTATTCTCACTTATAGATTTTTGCTTTTGTTACTTATGCTTTTGGTATAGGTGTCTTACCCAAAACTTTTTGCCAATACTAATGCCAAGAACCTTTTTTCCAGTGCTTTCTTCTAGGAGTTTCACAGTGTCAAATCTTATGTTTAAGTCTTTACTCCATTTTAATTAATTTTGTGAGTGGTGCAATATAGGGGTCCAGTTTCATTTTTCTTCATGTGGTTATCCAGCTTTTCCAACACTACTTGTTGAAGAGACTATCCTTTCCCTTGGTTCTTGTTAAATATTAGTTGGCAATATATGTGGGGTGTGTATTTCTGGGCTTTCTGTTCTGTCCCATTGGTCTTTGTGCCTATTTTCATGTCGGATATGTGTTGTTTTAATTACTGTACCTTTGTAGTATAGTTTGAAATGAGGAAGTATATGTAGTATAATCAACTTTTTTTTTTCTTAGAATTGTTTTGGCTGTTCAAGTCTTTTGTGGTTCCATACAAATTTTTTAGGATTTTTTTTTTATTTCTGTGAAAAATGTCATTGGAATTTTCATAGGGAAAGCATTGAAACAATAGGTGGCTTTGGGTTGTATGGACATTTTCACAGTATTATTTCTTCTCACCCATGAGCATGGGATAGCTTTCCATTTGTTTGTGACTTCTTCAATTACTCTCATCAAAGTCTGATAATTTTCATTGTGCAAATATTATACTTCCTTGGTGAATTTTTTTCTAAGTATTTTACTGTTTCATGCTATTGTGAATGGGTCTGTTTTCTTTATTTCTTTTCTAGATACTTAACACAACTAATTTCTGTATGTTGACTTCATATTCAGGAACTTCACTGAATTTTTTGACAAACTCCAACAGATTTTTGGTTGTGAGTAAAGAGGTGAAATAAATGCCATGGTAGAATGTGTGTTTATTGGATAGAATTAATCTGTCAAAAGCCAATTTAGGCAATTTAGGAGAAATGTTTAAAAAATCCTATGGTGTTATCTTTACCTTGATGGAAGTGGTATTTTTCCAGATCTGAACTGGGTCTTAAGAAGGCTTAGCAGCTTCTACTTCTATGTTTTTATGAGCCTTGGGATTCTATATAATAAATCTAGCTATCCTGTGGAGGCCATCTGAAAAGACAAGTTAGATAAGCCACATTGAGAGTAAATGGAAAGAGATCAAAACTAGCTGTTAGAACAAAGCTATCATTTACTGGGAAAATGTTATTTGTCAGGCCCTTTTTAAAGCAGTTTAATCTCATTTCAGCCCTTGCTATAATCCTATAAATAGTTTTACTGATGCTTTTACAAATGAGAACTCTGGGAAGATAGGAACTTGCTTACATTCCTCTAGTAAATAATGTGTAGGACCTGATTTTTGAACACAGGTCTAAGACTGGGTTAGATCAAAATCAAGAATGATAATTTCACATAATACAGAAAAATGAAAAATTCTAAATTAGGGATGAAGAGGGCTTAGATGTAAGATATTTATGAAAATAGGCCATTAAATTGATAGCGGTGTGAGAGTTGGGGATTAGTTAGTAACCAAATGAGAAATATAAGAATGTCCAAAGAACAATAATAAAAATAAACTTTCTATTTCCATAGTATGAAAAGAACTATTTATAAGGTAGGGGGCTTTGAATCAAACTAACAGAATTTATGAAATGCATCACTTTGAATATGAGCAATCAAAATTTTAATTATATAATACCACTAGAGTTGGAGAGTGTGTATTTGTGTGAAAATTTTTCCCTACCTGGTGCTTTTACTGTGATGTATTGATTGACTACCATTCATTGATACAATAAGCAGTCATTGATCATAAACTATGTGTAGGCCATGAAACTGACTGATAGAGATACAACAGTGAAGGGGATGGAGTATTTCTTGACCTGAGTTAGTTTATAGTCAGCTAGAGGTCCATAATCAAAAAGTATAAATGTGCTAAGAATGGAAAATAACTGCTAGTTGTATAAATTGAAGGAAAAATAAATAATAAGAAGACTATTGCAGAAGAGCCCTTTACATTCAATGTGTTGGAAGGATTTCCTGGTTAGTCGATTGATCCTAGGGCTGGACACAGGGTCTGAGAAGGAGTGAGCTAGACCAGGGTTCAGGAAATGTGTAAAGCTCCCAAGGAAGAAAGACCTTGGTATGTCGGAGGACCTGAAAGGGACAAGGTGAGTAGAACAGAGGGAGTCACACAAAAAGAAGCTGAGTGAAGCTGAAAGGTGTTCAGGGGAAATGTAGGTCAAAAATAGGGATTCAGATTTTATCATAAACGTAATGGAAGTCTCTAAAATGTTTTAAGTAGGATATGGTACAATTCACACTAAGAAAGAAATACTCAAGATATTCATCAGAGAATGCACTGAGATGGAAAGCGTAAAAGTAGGGAATTCAGTTAGGAGGACATAATGAGAGGACAGGGACCTGGCTGGCATAGCAGTGACTGGCGGAGACAAGCAGGCACAAGCATTACCAAAAGTCCTTGAATATACTGTTATCTTTTATCAAATCCCTTATTTATAGTATAAAATAAGCACTTCAAAAATCATTTCAACTAAAAAGTCTATATTAATTCGTTTCAAAGTCAATTTATAAATATTTCCAGGTAAGTCTTTTCCTCATATTCCTCACTACACATGGCAGTGCAATAAATGAAGCACAATATCTTTTGTATGTGTATTATTTCTTTTCACAGTCTCTTACCACCCTTCTGTATTATAAGTAACACTAGAACATCAGAAATGTGTAAATAATGTATGTTTGATAATGTATTTTTAAATACAAATTGTTTTTTTTTTTAATTCTTCAACATGTAAACTTCCTACAGTTGAAATAATGGCATCATATAGGGATTAAATCATTCTGTATAACCGGAATATTCTATACTCTTGGTTGAAATTTTAAAGCTATAGAATATTATTGTTTTATCATTTAAAAACATTGTCTTTAGTACACTTTGTTCAACTATTTCTATGATTCTTATTTATTTTAGGGGTTATAATTGTTCATGATTAATATTCCTTCTTAATACTATCTCCTTTTTTCTAGGCAACAGGCTTCAGAAGATGGGCAGTGCTCCCCATTTCTTATTCACATTACAGTGGAGGTGGTGGAATGCCACTTTATTGTGATTAGATGCCCATGTGAGTCTATTGAACCTGCATAGTAGAGAGAGTCTGTACCTGATAAAATGTTTCAACTTCCAGTTAGTGAAATTTTATTCAACCAATACAGAGTGCTGAGGTGATATATTCTACTTTAAATTGTGCAAGGTATTTTTAAGTTGTTGACTATGATAATCAATGTCAAGGTACTACAGTGATGTATTTAAGTAACAAAATGCCTTACCAATGTTGAGTGCTGCAAATTTAACTTTTTTGAGTGATAATTGTAAGCGTGAATTTACAGAAATTTGGCAGTCTCACCATTCTTCCAGCAAAGATTGAATTCTATTTTTGTTAATCTATTTCTGTGAAATCTTTTCAGACCTTTCTAACAAGATAGCAGTATAAATCATATAACTCTGTTTTCATATGTGTAAAAAAATCACGGTTTGATTATACTATCAATATTGTTTATATTTTCACAAGAAAAGCCAAGGCAGAGCTTGGAGATGTCATATAAATGTAAATATATGTAAAGGCAGATGATTAGATAATTAAACACTGCCATTAAATAAATTCAGAAATAGGAAGACTATCTCTGAAATGTATGGACCAAACAATATGTACTTAAGTCTGTTGATTATACCAACAATATATTACTTATATGCCAAAATCCACATTAAAAAAAGGAAAGGAAGGAGAAAATAAGGAGGAGAAAGAGAGAAAGTAGGAAAATTATGCTTACTCTTGTTTTTTCTAACACCTCTGAGAAAAGACATTAATACTTATAGTTCGTTTTATTCAAGGGTAATTCAACCTAAATCCTAAAACAGTTTCAAATGAAGATCTCTTTTAAAGTCTGTCAACAGCTTCTCTAAAATAAAACTTCTATAAAATTTAGGTTTTACACATTGCTATTCCTTTTTCTCCAATAATGTTGGCCTTATGATTGACTCATCTTCAATGGCCACTTCCTCCAGTAGGGGCTCAGAGTGAAAGAGAAGAGCTGTCCAAGGTAGCTCCTGGGACCTCTTTGGAAAAGAGTCTCCAAATTCTTGATTCTTTTGTTTCTAGGGCAATATGGTAAAACAACTATCATGTCATGACTAGAAGCAATAATTGCATTGTTTGGAAACAAATGTTTTTTTGTTTTCATGATAATATTGAAAACAAATGTTTTTTGTTTTCATGATAACATTTTTTCCTGATTTCTATCAGATTGAATCTGATTTCTGAAATCAGAGTAGAATTTTTTTTGACTTTCTTAAAAAAGAAAAGATGCTGAGAAATGTGAATTTCTCAGAAATCTAGTTTCTCATGTATTTCAATTCACATGTGTTTATTTGTGTACCTCATTTTGTTTTTAAAATAGGATGATTATGAGTCTTATTTTCATTATAGAGTAAAAAATAAATTGATACATTAGTTAACAAGATTTAAAAATTCTGAACAATATAAAACAATATATTATGTATACATAATACATTATTCTCTTTAAAAAATCATTAAACCTACTTTTATAATTAATAATGTACAGCAGGGTTTATTTTTCTTATTCACTGGGGTTTCAAGGTGCAATTTAAATCATCCATTTGCCATATTTACTATAAAAAATAAGAATAAAAAATTTTTAAATTCTTTGCCAGACTACTCTTACCGAGAAAGAGAATCAATTTGAGGTAATAATAATATAGAAAATATTCATTTTAATTCAAGTTCTCTTAGATTTATATTGAATAAATTAAACTTTCATCTTCATTTTCTTTAGCTATGCATATACTAACAATAGAGAAAGAAAGAAAAGAAAAAACACCTTTCCTAATTAGGATTTTTTCAAATTAAAAACAATATGTTATTTTAATCAATATTTTAAAAAGAAACTTCAGAACTAAACCAGGTTAACACATTATCCTATTGGTACATGAAAAGGCAATACGGAATTGAAATAAATGTAGTGTTCTATTTTAAAATATTAACCCAAAGCTTATCTCTTTAGGCAGAGTCTCTGTGAAACATTTGCTTCCATTATGTCTACAGAGATAAAGCAATTGCTGTGTCAGGTATCAAAACAAGAACACTAATTAACAGATTAACCTCACTAGTTGGTGTAAGGATTTAATAATGTGTAACTGCTGAATCACTGTGTTGAATACTTGAAACCAACATATTGTCTCAACTATACTTCAATGAAAAAACACATGAAAAAAGTACAGTATTTCATTATTTCTTTAATGTCTTTATTGAACTGGTTTACCACTGATATTTATAAATATAGAGAATTAAGTTTAAGGATATCAAACAAATTTTCCAAGGTCAATCAGTTAAAAAAAGAAAATAGCAAAGAGGGCCTCTTTCCAAACCTTCTGCTCTTAGCCTCTAAACAAAAACATCAAAAGTTAAAAGGTGATATTTTTTCCTTACAAAATAAATTTTTCAATGAAGAGTTTTAAGAAATGAAGAGAAACACAGTGATAGCAATATATTTTCCAGTTGATGATACACTATAATGATGAGGACATTTTAGCAAGGTGTTTGATGTTATTTTCCATAGATCATTGCCACAGAATTAACCACATATCATAAGACTGATATTAATGATTACAAATATCCTAGTAATATACTTTTTAATTACAAGTTTCTAATATCATCTTTACACTTTTGGGAAATTGTGCATGAAGGAGAAATCTGACTTAAGAATCTAAAATCTTTCAAATATTTTTTTTATAAGATACCCATTAAACATTCTGTACGGTGCTGTTTCCTGTGCAATCATAGCACTAAGGGGAACCTCTTGATTTCTTGAGTGACTGCTAGCAGCTCCTATTATGTTTTACAGCTTTGAAATGTGAAGTAAACGCCTGAGTAAATATCCTAATGCAACACAAGATGCATTACATTTTCTTCCTGCGAATCTGATTTATTTTATACTGCCATAATTTCTTCTTGCAGACAAGATAGCCAATAGGTAATTCTCTTTCTATTACTACAGAAAAGGGAAAGCAAACTGGGGCTAAAAACTGAAACATATCTTTTCTTACCAAAATCATCAATCTGTTTACATTTTTTTGTGTTCTGACAAAAAAAAAATACTGAGAGAAATCAATGAGACATTTCTGTCCATTGTTACCGCTCTCATCATTTTCATCTCTTGGTGTCACCAATTACATGTCCATGACTCAGAAGAAATTCCATACAAGCTTCATATGAAATTATACACTTGTTTTGCTCATAACTAAGTCCTTCAGTGTCCATCATATAATCTGAATTTCCAGAATATAATCTGAAATTACTATTACTCAAAATTATTATTTTGAATTCCTATTAATTTAGCTTTTATTTAAACACTTAAAAATAGTGTTATTTGCTTACCTTTCTGAATATCATAAAATTATATCCATGTGTCATTATTATGTTCTTTAGCACTCATAGTGCCATTTGCTAGCAACATGGGTCATATAGTCTTGTTGTGGAAAATACTGGAAAACCTGAACTGGATCACTGATGGAAGAACCAAGCAGCACTCGGAGGTCTTGGAGTGCTGAGGTTTATTTTACATCGGCAGACCCAGAAGGGAGTAATCTCCCAAGGTCTGAGCCCTGAGCACAAGCAAGGGGAGCATTTATATTATTTTGATATGTGGCATTTCGGCATGCACAGGGCAAAAGGGGAGCCTGGAGGAGGGGAGGGGGTCTGGGAGGGCTTTGCCAACTGGAGGGAACAAGCGGTTTGCTGACCTTGATGGCTGTGTTGAATATTTTCCTTATCAGTCTCTCTGAGAACAGGATTCCAAAACAACTTGGAAAACACAACTGTTTCTAGCTTTCATAATTTTTAATTTATGACTTTTTCCACCAGTGAGACTTGGCCTCTTTAGTTGGAATTTGAAAGATCTAGGGAAACGCTGTTTGTCTGGACTGAGGCAAGAAAATCCTTCTTTAGACAAGTCAATAATTTTAGAATTCCATATACCCATGTAGTTCTCTGAAGAAAGGAAGAACACTGGGCACACATTTTACCTTTCTTGACTAGTAGAGATTTTTTAAAATTCCAAATGACAAAAAACTCAAGAAAAACTTGTTTAAGAAAAAATAGTGCTGGGAGAGGTACACAGGAGAGGGAAACATAGACCACCACTAAGTGAATCCAGAAGCAAATTCTGGATCCCAGAGTATTTTACACATCTTTTTGTTAGGTCCAGATGTGAATCCTAAGGCTAAATATAATGAGTTTACTTAAAACATATAGAATAAAAATAATGGGTAGAAAACCAAGTAAGTGCACTGGAGCAAAAAAGAAAAAAAAAAGCAGGCACTCATATCGTATTTGGGAAGGAGAAAAAGAAAGAACTCAGTGGTTTGTTAAAGTATTAAACTTAATGGGACTTTGCTTGAATAACTTGAATGAAATAATTTTAATATAGTAGTACATGTTGCAAACGAGCTTTGCAGAAACTCTTATTTATGAGAAATTTGTTAACTAAGTTACTGATTTCTTTCTGGAATATTACTGATATTTCATCAAATTGCTAAAATTTATGCTCATATTCATAATGAATAAGAGGGCCTTTAGGCATTATTTTATGTAGATTTTAAGAAAAAGAACACCAGAATATTTTCACTTATTTAAATAAATTATTATTTTTTATTTATGGTCCTCATTTGTAATCTATAATCATTATACACAGAACAACTTGCCTTTTCTGTCGTGATTTTGCAGTGATACAGCCCCATTTATACTCAGAAATGAAGCGCAGCTGCACCATGGAGAACGAATCGAATATACACAAAGAAGTCCACCTTAATCTGCCTGGAGGAAGTTCCTGGGCCCTAAGGTACACTTCAGCTCAGTTTCTACTTCTGGGGGTTCTGAAAGATATGTCATTTTATTCAACATTTTATTGCCTTAGGAGAACATGCTGTTGCAAGAAAAAACAGAACTAAGGCTAAAAAAGCTCTTGTTAAATCACACAGTGAATTTCAGAAGACATAATGGTTAAAAGTTGACTTTAAAACTTCCTACCCACAGATTTCCACAAGGAAAATTTGTTTGTTTTCATTATTTATGCTCTTTTTTTTGTTATTGTTTTATAGTTTTGGAAAGAACAAGAATAAAAAGGTAGATTAGAATAACTTTTTGTTTTATTTACTCAAAATATTGGTATTTTCATAAAGGTGTATTTTATTTCTGGAGTTGTGAACAAGGCTCAGATTCAGGAGTAGGAACTCTGACTCTTGTTCATATAAAAAATGAAACATTAAACACTGACTTCTGCCAATACAAATGCACACACATTATAACAGCACAAATCTGAAGAAAAAGAATGTGCTATTGTTTAAGAAGAACAGTCTTTTATTTCAAAATTTGTCTACTGATACTTTGAAAAAAAAGAAGACAAAGACAGGTTTCAGTGGAGTTATATAATTCAACACAAGCCGATCTGGAAAACTAGGTGAAAGAAATCAGAATTTTCTAATATTCACAGAATCCCTGAATGCACTGTATATATAGGCAGAAGGATCAGGACCTGTGTATCATTAGGCCAGTAATATTGTCCATAAAGGCATCTTGGTTTATGTGGTGAATTGAACATTGTTATGCAACAAAATCTACTCAAATGCATTTTTTTCCTCTGTTTCGATAAACCAAATTCTGCAAAAGAAATGAGTTTTTCACCAACTAAAGTCCTTTGTAAATATATTTGATCTATCTTAATTATATCTTATATTAATAAGAAACGAAGAATGCTTTTGTATATTTTAAGACACATTTCAAAGTCTTAGCTTTTATTTCAGGAGACTAAATCAGTATTTTAATTGAAAATTGAATCAATCACATGCACAATCATTATTAGATTATGTTAAACTGATTGGTTTACTGAGCTTTCTATTTTTGTCTGCTTTTTCTTTCTTTCTCCTCTTCTGCCTCCTTGTTCTTTTCCTCCTCTTTCCTTTTTATTTGTTCCACAACAACTTAAAGGTACGACATAACATTTATATAGAATTTGATAAAGGTCCCATATTGGGAATTGCAGCAGTGGAGTTCTTCATCAATCTACATGTAGGTGTATTGCCGGGGAATGCATTAATCTTTATGTAAACTATATTGATTGATACCCACACAAAAATAAATGTTTCTCTCTAGTAGTTTACATTCTAGAATCCCCAGGTGATCTTTCCAACATTTGAGATGTACACTTATAAGTTTGAGATGTAATTGACCCCCTTCCTCTCTCTGTCAATTTTGTTATTGAAATTTAATTCAATAGTAAGCACATCAATGGAATGTGAATAAGAAAAGAGATCAGTATCAATGGACATTAATTTGAATAATTTAGAAAAAAATGTTGATGTCAAGACACTAAAAACATTTCTGGGTAAAAACTGTTTTTGTTAATCAACTTTTAAAAATAGAAGAACAGAATTACAGAAAATAATGATTAAGTTATTCACCATGGATACAAATGTCATTTGTCCTATATTCCATTGTTAAATTGTCCTTATTTTTTCTTGTTTCTGGGCTTTGTTTCTATCGCTTTTCTCCATTGAGAATTAATGAAATTCCATTGGCTAATTACTGGAATCTGTACACACTTCTAACTCCCAGTGAAAGAAATTTGTGGTAAAAATATTCTTTCTTGAGGTTGACTCTCTACATATATATTATACATATATATAATATATATGTAACATACATATGTAACATCCAAATGGAGAGGGAGAGTAGGAAAATGGATACATTTGTTTAGATTTCAGAGGAAAAATCAAGACATGTGACATATATGTAAAGCACAGCATATGGAGGGCATTTTAAGTATGGGTCTGAGTGAGATCATTCAGAGATGAGACTATAAAGAGAAGTGAAAAGAATATTAAACCAAATGCCTAAGGAACTGATGAAGAACAAAATAAAAAACCGTTAAAAATACTGTAATAACAGAGGAAGATCCAGGATGGTGGCGTGAGTAGAGCAGCGGAAATCTCCTCCCAAAACCACATATATCCATGAAAATATAACAAAGACAACTCTTCCTAAAATAGAGACCAGAGGACACAGGACAACATCCAGACCACATCCACACCTGCGAGCACCCAGCACCTCACAAAGGCGGTAACATACAAGCCACTACCTGGTGGGAACCGAGTGCCCCTCAGCCTGGATCTCACCAGCAGGACTGGTGAGCGGGTGCCTGAGGCCAAGGCCGGACAACAAAGAAACGGGAGCGGTTTTTTTTTTTTTTCTCTTTTTCTGGTGAGTGCTTTTTGGAAGCCTTAAAGGGACAGGGACCCCAATACTAGGGAAACAGGGCAGCAAGACTGGTGAGCGGGTGCCTGAGACCGGTGCCTGAGGACAAAGAAAATCATGCGTTTTTCCCTTTTTTTTAATTTATTTATTTATTTATTTTTTTTTTTTCTCTTTCATTGATGCTGTTGTTGTTTTGGTTTGGAGAGTGCTTTTTCAAAGTCTTAAAGGGGCAGGACAGGACACTTAGCCCAGAGGCAGGGAATCAGGGGAACTCTGGGCACTCTAACCCCATGAGCAACAGGGAGCACAGAGGCCCATTATGGAGATAAATAGCCTCCCGGCTGCTCCCCCTTCAACAGGGCTCCACCATTTTGGAGGAGCAGCCCCAGCCAGGCCACGCCCATAGCAACAGCGGAGATAAATGGGCAGGTAGCAGAAGCCCTGTCTGCTCACAGCTCCTAAGCATAAGCCACTAGAGGTCGCTAATCTTCCAGGAAAGGAAGGCCACAAACCAACAAGAAGGAAAGCTCTTCCAGCTGTCACTCATACCAGCTCTGCAAACTATCTCTATCATGATGAAAAGACAAAACTACAGGCAGACAAAGATCACAGAGACAACACCTGAGAAGGAGACAGACCTAACCAGTCCTCCTGAAAAAGAATTCAAAATAAAAATCATGAACATGCTGACAGAGATGCAGAGAAAAATGCAAGAGCAATGGGATGAGATGCAGAGAAAAATGCAAGAGCAATGGGATGAAATCCGGAGGGAGATCACAGATGTCAGGAAGGAGATCACAGAAATGAAACAAACCCTGGAAGGATTTATAAGCAGAATGGATAAGATGCAAGAGGCCATTGAAGGAATAGAAACCAGAGAACAGGAACGCATAGAAGCTGACATAGAGAGAGATAAAAGGATCTCCAAGAACCAAACAACACTAAGAGAACTATATGACCAATCTAAACAGAATAATATTTGTATTATAGAAGAAGAAAGAAGAAAAGGGATTGAAAGTCTCTTGGAAGAAATAATTGCTGAAATCTTCCCCAAACTGGGGGAGGTAATAATCAAACAGACCACGGAAATACACAGAACCCCCAGCAGAAAGGATCCAAGGAGGACAACACCAAGACACATAATAATGAAAATGGCAAAGATCAAGGACAAGGAAAGAGTTTGAAAGACAGTTAGAGAGAAAAAGGTCACCTATAAAGGAAAACCCATCAGGCTAACATCAGACTTCTCAACAGAAACCCTACAGGACAGAAGAGAATGGCATGGTATATTTAATGCAATGAAACAGAAGGGCCTTGAACCAAGGATACTGTATCCAGCATGACTATCATTTAAATAAGATTGCGGGATGAAACAATTCCCAGACAAGCAAAAGCTGAGGGAATTTGCTTCCCACAAATCACTTCTACAGGGCATCTTACAGGGACTTCTCTAGATGGGAGCACTCCTAAAAAGAGCACAGAACAAAACACACAACATATGAAGAATGGAGGAGGAGGAATAAGAAGGGAGAGAAGAAAGGAATCTCCAGACAGTGTGTATAACAGCTCAATAAGGGAGCTAAGTTAGGCAGTAAGATACTAAAGAAGCCAACCTTGAACCTTTGCTAACCACGAATCTAAAGCCTGCAATGGCAATAAGTACATATCTCTCAATAGTCACTGCAAATGTAAATGGAGTTAATGCAACAATCAAAAGACACAGAGTAATAGAAAGAATAAAAAAGCAAGACCCATCTATATGCTGCTTACAGGAAACTCACCTCAAACCCAAAGACATGCACAGACTAAAAGTCAAGGGATAGAAAAACATATTTCAGGCAAACAACAGTGAGAAGAAACAGGGGTTGCAGTACTAATATCAGACAAAATAGACTTCAAAACAAAGAAAGTAACAAGAGATAAAGAAGGACACTACATAATGATAAAGGGTGCAGTCCAACAAGAGGATATGACCATTCTAAATATAAATGCACCCAACACAGGAGCACCAGCATTTGTGAAACAAATACTAACAGAACTAAAGAGGGAAATAGACTGCAATGCATTCATCTTAGGAGACTTCAACACACCACTCGCCCCAAAGGATAGATCCACCAGGGAGAAAATAAGGAAGGACACACAGGCACTGAACAACACACTAGAACAGATGGACCTAATAGACATCTATAGAACTCTACATCCAAAAGCAACAGGATATACATTCTTCTCAAGTGCACATGGAACATTCTCCAGAATAGACCACATAGTAGCTCACAAAAAGAGCCTCAGCAAATTCCAAAATATTGAAATTCTACCAACCAATTTGTCAGACCACAAAGGTATAAAACTAGAAATAAATTCTACAAAGAAAACAAAAAGGCTCACAAACACATGGAGGCTTAACAACATGCTTCTAAATAATCAATGGATCAATGAACAAATCAAAATAGAGATCAAGGAATATATAGAAACAAATGACAACAACAACACAAAGCCCCAACTTCTGTGGGACGCAGCAAAAGCAGTCTTAAGAGGAAAGTATATAGCAATCCAGGCACACTTGAAGAAGGAAGAACAATCCCAAATGAATAGTCTAACATCACAACTATCAAAACTGGAAAAAGAAAAACAAATGAGGCCTAAAGTCAGCAGAAGGAGGGACATTATAAAGATCAGAGAAGAAATAAACAAAATTGAAAAGAATAAAACAATAGCAAAAATCAACGAAACCAAGAGCTGGTTCTTTGAGAAAATAAACAAAATAGATAAGCCTCTAGCCAGACTTATTAGGAGAAAAAGAGATTCAACACAAATCAACAGAATCAGAAATGAGAATGGAAAAATCAGGACAGACTCCACAGAAATACAAACAATTATTAAAGACTACTATGAAAATCTATATGCCAACAAGCTGGAAAACCTAAAAGAAATGGACAACTTCCTAGAAAAATACAACCTCCCAAGATTGACCAAGGAAGAAACACAAAAGTTAAACAAACCAATTATGAGCAAAGAAATTGAAACGGTAATCAAAAAACTTCCCAAGAACAAAACCACAGGGCCGGACGGATCTACCTGGGAATTTTATCAGACACACAGAGAAGACATAATACCCATTCTCCTTAAAGTGTTCCAAAAAATAGAACAGGAGGGAATACTCCCAAACTCATTCTTTGAAGCCAACATCACCCTAATACCAAAACCAGGCAAAGACCCCACCAAAAAAGAAAATTACAGACCAAAATCCCTGATGAATGTAGATGCAAAAATACTCAATAAAATATTAGCAAACAGAATTCAACAGTATATCAAAAGGATCATACACCATGACCAAGTGGGATTCACCCAGGGATACAAGGATGGTACAAAATTCGAACGTCCATCAACATCATCCACCACATCAACAAAAAGAAAGACAAAAACCACATGATCATCTCCATAGATGCTGAAAAAGCAGTTGACAAAGTTCAATATCCATTCATGATAAAAACTCTCAGCAAAATGGGAATAGAGGGCAAGTACCTCAACATAATAAAGGCTGTCTATGATAAACCCACAGCCAACATTATACTGAACAGCAAGAAGCTGAAAGCATTTCCTCTGAGATAGGGAACAAGACAGGGATGCCCACTCTCCCCACTGTTATTCAACATATTACTGGAGGTCCTAGCCACGGCAATCAGACAAAACAAAGAAATACAAGGAATCCAGATTGTTAAAGAAGAAGTTAAACTGTCACTATTTGCAGATGATATGATACTGTACATAAAAAAACCCTAAAGACTCCACTCCAAAACTACTAGAACTGATACTGGAATACAGCAAAGTTGCAGGATACAAAATTAACACACAGAAATCTGTAGCTTTCTTATACACTAACAGTGAACTAATAGAAAGAGAAATCAGGAAAAAAATTACATTCACAATTGCATCAAAAAGAATAAAATACCTAGAAATAAACCTAACCAAAGAAGTGAAAGACCTATACCCTGAAAACTACAAGTCACTCTTAAGAGAAATTAAAGGGGACACTAACAAATGGAAACTCATTCCATGCTTATGGCTAGGAAGAATTAATATCATCAAAATGGCCATCCTGCCCAAAACAATATACAGATTTGATGCAATCCCTATGAAATTACCAGCAACATTCTTCAATGAACTGGAACAAATAATTCAAAAATTCATATGGAAACACCAAAGACCCCGAATAGCCAAAGCAATCCTGAAAAAGAAGAATAAAGTAGGGGGGACCTCATTCCCCAACTTCGAGCTCTACTACAAAGCCATAGTAATCAAGACAATTTGGTACTGGCACAAGAACAGATTAGAGACTCCAGAAATTAACCCAAACATTTATGGTCAATTAATATTTGATAAAGGAGCCATGGACATACAATGGGGAAATGACAGTCTCTTCAACAGATGGTGCTGGCAAAACTGGACAGCTACATGTAGGAGAATGAACCTGGACCATTGTCTAACCCCATATAGAAAGGTAAACTCAAAATGGATCAAAGACCTGAATGTAAGTCATGAAACCATTAAACTCTTGGAAAAAAACATAGGCAAAAACCTCTTAGACATAAATATGAGTGACCTCTTCTTGAACATATCTCCCCGGGCAAGGAAAACAACAGCAAAAATGAGCAAGTGGGACTACATTAAGCTGAAAAGTTTCTGTACAGCAAAAGCCACCATCAATAGAACAAAAAGGAACCCTACAGTACGGGAGAATATATTTGAAAGTGACAGATCCGGTAAAGGCTTGACGTCCAGAATATATAAAGAGCTCACATACCTCAACAAACAAAAAACAAATAACCCAATTCAAAAATGGGCAGAGGAACTGAACAGACAGTTTTCTAAAAAAGAAATACAGATGGCCAAGAGACACATGAAAAGATGCTCCACATCGCTAATTATCAGAGAAATGCAAATTAAAACTACAATGAGGTATCACCTCACACCAGTAAGAATGGCTGCCATCCAAAAGACAAACAACAACAAATGTTGGCGAGGCTGTGGAGAAAGGGGAACCCTCCTACACTGCTGGTGGGAATGTAAATTAGTTCAACCATTGTGGAAAGCAGTATGGAGGTTCATCAAAATGCTTAGAACAGACCTATCATTTGACCCAGGAATTCCACTCGTAGGAATTTACCCTAAGAACGCAGCAATCAAGTTTGAGAAAGACAGATGCACCCCTATGTTTATCGCAGCACTATTTACAATAGCCAAGAATTGGACGCAACCTAAATGTCCATCGGTAGATGAATGGATAAAGAAGATGTGGTACATATACACAATGGAATACTACTCAGCCATAAGAAGAGGGAAAATCCTACCATTTGCAGCAACATGGATGGAGCTGCAGGGCATTATGCTCAGTGAAATAAGCCAAGCGGAGAAAGAGAAATACCAAATGATTTCACTCATCTGAGGAGTATAACAACAAAGAAAAATCTGAAGGAATAAAACAGCAGCGGAATTACAGAACCCAAAAATGGACTACCAAGTACCAAAGGGAAAGGAACTGGAGAGGATGGGTGGGCAGGGAGGGACAAGGGGGGGGAAGAAGAAAGGGGGTATTAAGATTAGCATGCATTGGGGGGCTGGGAGAAAGGGTAGGGAGGGCTGTAAAACACAGAGAGGTCAAGTAGTGATTCTACAACATTTTGCTATGCTGATGGACAGTGACTGTAATGTGGTTTTTAGGGGGGACCGGGTATAGGGGAGAGCATAGTAAACATAGTATTCTTCATGTAAGTGTAGATTAAAGATTTAAAAAAAAAAGAAAGAAAGAAAGAAAAGGGGGATTACTCCTTTATAGGATAAAACTATTGGTAAATGAAAGATTAATGCATGCTTTAAATATCCTTAATTTTGATCACTTAAAGGGTGTCAGATGATCAGCTATGGAGGTACTCTTTTCTGATAATATTCCTTTCTCTTAATAAAAAAAAAAAAGCAGTTCCTGTGTGCTGACCTCCTATGAGTTCTACACAGTGGTATAGAGGGCATGTCAAAGTGTGGGCAAAGGGTCTGTTTGTTTCTATGCAGAAGATCAAGGCCTAGCTTGGCTACCCAGAAAATGAATTAAGATACAATATGAGGAGGAGCTTCCAGCATCAGCACTCTCTGGAGGACTCGTGCCGGGGGATGATCATCAAAAAGCCTCCACAGGGATCCGGGTGATGCTGCGGTTGTGGCTGCGTCCATCCCACCGTTCCCTGGACTTGCCACTGGAATGAGGAGGCAGATGTCTAGGCTGGCATGTGCATACAGTGAGACAACGAATTTGAGTGGATCTGTACTGTTGGAACTCAACCAGGAGTTGGGAGGGGTGCAAGTTGTAGCACTCCAAAATCTTACGACTACAGACTATCTACGGTTAAAAGAACATATGGGATGTGAACAGATCCCAGAAATGGGTTGCTTTAATTTGTCTGATTTCTCTCAGACTGTTCAAGTACAGTTGGGCAATATCCATCATATCATAGACAAATTTTCACAAATGCCTAGGGTGCCTAACTGGTTTTCTTGGCTTCACTGGAGATGGCTGGTAATTGTAGATCTGCTTTGGTTATGTCACCATATTCCTATTATGTTAATATGTGTGTGCAAGTTAGTTAGTAGTTTAAAACCTATACATGCTTAAGGTACTCTACAAGAAGATATGTCAAAGAAATAATCAATCCTCCCATGTTTTCTTCCATATGCTACCTCTATAGCTTTTCTTCTTCCTTCCTAATTACAACCCTTAAATAGAATTCGTGCCTCATATCGAATTTACCGAATATCATAATTTTTCCAGGTGGTAAATATACCTCAAGACAAGTGCTGGGCAGAGAAGCCACAGGGCATAAATCTGCAAAGAAGTAAAAAGCTAACCTTTTCAAACAATATGGCTTCTCTCTCACTTACCAACTTTACATTTCCCTGTATGGCCCCAGAGGATGACTGGTTAGCCAGGTATGGGTAAGATTCCTCAAGGGAGGAAGAACCTAAGACAGGCACAGTTGCAGGGGGGCCATCAGGTGAGAAATCAGGGAACAACAGTAATGAAGCTTAGAACCTCACCACCCCCCCTCCACTTTTTGAGAGAAAGCTTCTGCGTCCGTGGATGTTTTATTGCCCTTGTCTAGCTCAGATTAGCACATAGTCTACAGGCACACACATGATCATATAGAATTGCTTTCTTACAACACTAAACTATGTTTTCTACCTTTATCTTGCATCTACCTACCACTTCAGCATTTTATTAAAATTAATAATAATAATAATAATAATAAAGGGAGAAATGTGGGATCCACATATAAATCAAGTATAAAAATCAAACAAATATTCATATTTGACCTGATTGTTTATAGTTCATAATGCGTGATCAAAAGCGAAAGTTTCTGTGATGACTGCCCTTGTACTGTTCACCATGTAAGAACTTATTCACTATGTAAGAATTCGTTCACCATGTAAGGACTTGTTTGTTATGCTTCAGAAGATTGGAGACTGACGAGAATTAGGCTTGAGATGGATTAATGACTGTGCATTGAGCATTGACCTCCCTATACAGAATTTTTTTTGTTAACAACCATTTGATCAATAAATATGAGAGATGCCCTCTCAAAAAAAAAAAATCAAATGAATATTCATATTTGACCTGATAGTTTATAGTTCATAATGCATGATCAAAACCGAAAGTTTCTGTGATGACTGCCCTTGTACTGTTCACCATGTAAGAACTTATTCACTATGTAAGAATTTGTACACCATGTAAGAACTTGTTCGTTGTGCTTCAGAAGATCCAAGACTGATGAGAATTAGGCTTGGGGTGGATTAATGATTGTGCATTGAGTCCCCTGTACAGAATTTTATTGTTATTAACTGTTAACCATTTGATCAATAAATATGAGAGATGCCCTCTCAAAAAAAATACTGTAATAACAGTTATTCAGTGGAAGGAACATCATACTCAGAATTTTACATGTGTTTATCAAAGCTAATGTGGAATCTATTACAGACTGCCATCTCTAAACCAAATAAAGACCACACATCCAGAAGGGTAGAGTAAACCACTACATATGATGCCACCAAGAACCTAGTAAAGAAAGGAGTAGGAATTGTTCCCTGGCTTTAGCAATATGGATTTCACTAACAATTTTGATGAGAATGAATTCATTGGCATTTTAGGAATAGGTTCGAGTAGGTTTAGAAAGAGTAAGTTGAAAGGGGTTGGAGATAATATAATACTTTCAAGAATTGTGCTACACAGAGAAGCAGAGAAATGGAGTAATGACGATAGAGATTTGGACTCATTGGAAGGTGTTCTTAAGAAGAAATCTATAGTGTGGATTATTTTACAGTTAGGTGCTAAGCCTTTTATTGGGGAAGCATTACTTCTGTCACAAACAGAAATACATATTTTAATTTCTAGAGAGCATCCAGTTTATTTTATTGTAGTGGTTTCCAATTTTTCATAATATTCTTGGATGAAAGTTTGCAATTCCTGCTTATAGGATATAGGGACAACTTTAAATAACTAAAGTTGAGACATCAATTGCTCTTAGAAACACATATTGTTGTCTAATTTTTTGTATATTAATCAAGCAAAGTTAGATAAAACATACAGATATACCTTATGTTTTCCCCATAATGTTAGTGTTCCCACAGAATTTGGATAAATTCAACATGTTTTGATTTTTTGTGTGTATGTGATTTGAATTAGAGAAAAATATTTAGGATGTACCTATTTTGTATACCTATAAACAAAAATAATAAAAAGGTAATGTCTGGCTTTTCAGATTATGTTATATAAACAGAAATTGTGCTAAGGCACATTAGAAAATTTTTTAATTGAATTCTTGATACTTAGATATTTCTCATTATTTTTTCTCAATACAGAATTTTTTTCTCATAAATAAACAAAAACAATATTTTTTTCTGGTCTGTGTGTTTTCACACACACAGATAAGGTATTCAGTGTTTATAAACACCATTAAAATTTAAAGTTTGTTTATACAAGCCTCTCTAAATAAGTTCATATCATTGCCTGGTATTTTGGATGTTTTTACCAATTACCATTAAAATTATTTAAACTTTTCATTTTAAAAAAAGCAAATATTTTAGAATAAATGCAATGTCTTTTTTCTTTCCAAAAATTTTGTTTATATTGCTCAGAATATCCAACCCTATACTCCATGCTTTTCTAGTTGTGGATTTAAAAAAGGGCATTATGTGTTTTGGAGAATAGCTGTATATTTTATTCCTTTGAATGTCTACTTTCCAAATTGTCTGCTTCCCTGTATTTCCCCCTCTAATACAAGTCCAGCCTAAGACATAAAATCAAGAATATAACGAGTAACATTCTGCTCATTAGTTCTAACCTGAGCACTCTGATAGTGCTTCTCTTCCCTAAAGCATTTGAAAATTTAAAAACAACATTTCACTGTTGGAGAAGAAATCCCAGACAAGAGATTCACCTGGGGAAAAATATTCATTCTTCGTTATTCCTCTAAGAAGGCATATCTAGCACTTAAAATATATTGTCCTGGGGCATTTTTGTTTTGTTTTGTTTTGTTTTGATTTGTTTTGCTTTGCCATTCTGAAGCAAAGACATATAGAGAAAAGAAAACTTACCATTGGAAAAATAAAAGATAATTGGAATCATGATAAAAATTAGAACAAATTCCTCTTACCTAGATTAATTTTTAATCTCTCTAATTTCCTTTAAATTAGGGAACTGCAATGTTTGTTATATGTTCTTTTCTTTTCAGGTTGCTTATTTAAAACCTAGTTATTTCAAATCTGATTTGTTGGTTTTGGTTTAATTTTGCCTGTAACATCTGTGTCTTTGAGTAGATGACCTAGCCACCCTTTATGTACAATTCTAGAAAAGTAGAAACCTGCCTAAAGCATCTGCATATCATGCATGGATTTCACATCGGCATATCACAAGTTTTAAAGAGTTGAGAATAAAGATCCCTTCTATTGGGTTTATATCATATAGGTCTCAGGATCATTATTAGATTGAAAATACTAGTAGAAGAAATAGACTTTAAGTCAAAAATCATCTTTAATTTTAAGGGAATTGTCTGACAACTGCATGCACCCTAAGGGAAATGGAAGGCAACTCCTGCTTCTGAAATGAGATAATGGAGCATTGAGAATGGGGAGAAAAGATGAAAAAAAGTGAGAAGATATCCCTGTGATTGCAAATGGTACACTGTTTGGGTCAACACACACCTTTTTCAAAGTGAGATCAGAGATTGAAATGGGTGTAATTGTGCCCTCCATCAAATGTCAAGTTTATGTATATTCTTTTGATTTTTTAAATATAAGTATTAAGATAGAAAATGTTTATGAAGAAAAAGTATCTCTTTCATTATTCAAGGAGAAAATTCAAATTCCAGCAGTTTGATACTTATTTTGCCAGAAATGAAATGGAGTTCACAAAAAGTTATCGGTGAATAGCAATCTGATTATGATATCAAATTACCTTTTTTGCAGTATATCTAACTTAAATTTAGTAAACAACTTTTCTTCAAATGGAGTAATATTGTGTTGAAAGCTAGATGGATCACAAACATTTATTTTGATATATTTACTATGTCACATATAATGATTAAAGCACACGATTAAGCTATCTCTGAAAACTTAATGCAAATATTTCCACAGTATGAGATATATCAGTGTATGCAAATTTTCCTCAATAAAATAAGTGGGATTATAATCTCCCACTAAAATAAAGATATTTAAGTGGCCTATTTTGTTTGGTTGCTGGGGGCTAACATCATGTATCTGAAATGCTTAGCATAATGTATGACAAATACGTCAGAAAAAAGGTACCAAATGAAATTTTATAGTCTTTTCCTTCATTGTCTTCCATTACAGCTGAAGAAGCAACTATGGAGACGTGATAGATAAATGAGGGTAGATAAGTATACTAAAGAATGTCAAAGAATGAGTAAAAACTCATGTAACTCACTGCTGATCTGGATCTTACATTCCTAGGGTGGAGTTAAGAAGATTTAACCTGCAGGATCAGGTCTCACACCATAGTTGGATTCAGACAGAGAACAGATACGAGGAGGAAGACCATCGTTCCTATGAGTCACACTGTGACCCAGACGGCTCAAGTCTACATCTAATTTTGCTGACTCCAAACTCTATGGCCTTAGGTAAGTTATTTAACTTCTCATCTGTAAAACAGGCACTGTTAATGGTACCTGCCTCTTAAGTTACTACAGCATGAAGTAAGTTAATATATGCAAAACACGTATCTAAGATTTCACTCTTGTTCTAGGCTTACGGGACAGGATGGTATGGAAGCAAGTTATGGCACACTGTGCCCTGCTCTCTAAGTTCAATGTCCACAAAATTTATTTTCTTAACTTGTTGAAACCACCAGTGTGTTTATTACATGATCTTTAACTGTTTTGTTCTCTTCATTTATTCTATCATATTTCCTTGTGTTCTAAAATGCAATGCTTTATTTTTATTTACGTATTTACACTCAACCATCATGCATTTAGAATATTTATTGGTTAATTATATATTTGTTGAATACACAGTCACTGTGCTAACGGTAATGTTATTACACGCACTGAACTTAGCTCTATGAGAGGGTTCTTAAAAAAATATGTACTATGACTCATGCTCTGTGATGCCAAGCTGCTCAGTACATTAAATGAGATCCGTGGCATGTCCATGACTCATAGAAGTGAGAAAATTCCGTCACGGAAGAAAATGAATCTTTGCTTCATTTATCTTAAAGCAATGGAATTCTCTGTTTATTGACACATTGCTTTAAAAGTGGCAGGATTTATTGACAATTTTTTGTCTTCAATTTAAAAAACTAAACTATCTAAGATTGATAAATATACTTTTGGCTTTTAACATATCTTACATTTAGTTTTCAAGATTGGTGAACTAATAAATGCATTCACACATAAAAAGACTTGGGGAACTAAATAGTACATTTATTATCACTTTCTTTATTATCAGACTTAATAGTTATAATCGGTAATATAATTGATTGCTATATGCAAGACACTGAGTTAAATTACTTTTCTATATTAATTCACTTAATACAGCAACCTCTGAGGAAGCCTCTACTATTGACCCAATTTTAAAAACCTACAATTTCACTACTTTATTGTGTATGAGAATTGAGAATTGAGAAATAGAATCTCAAAACTGCTCTATTTCCATTTGCTCCACATCGTGCTAACAACCAGAAACAGTCAACAAATGTTTATTACTAAATGGAGATGATAAATTCAAAAATAAAATGCTAATAAAAATATTAAATATTTAAATGAATCAGTTACCTTTTGGAATTTATAGTAAAATAGTACATGATGTAAAATAGAAAAGAATAACATTATTTACTATGCTAATAGATGAAACCAAATATTTATACTCTTAAGTTTGAAAGTATATAGCAATGTTCATTTCCAATGGCTGTTGAAAATTTCCTTTAAATGTAATCTCATGAAACTAAAACTCCTGATTTGGGATATGGAGAAGAGAATCAGAGGTAACATATAAAAAAGTTGGTAGCACAACTATTGAGGTTATTTAATCTAATCTAAGATTTTAACAGTAGCCTCTTAACAGCTCCAATGAAATTAGGGCCCCAAATTTCTAAATCCCATTGAGAAATAATCTATGAAGTTTAAACTTTTGACAGAAAAAAACCCTGGAATTTTCACATTAAAAATGCATTTTCTAAATAATGCATATCAAGCTTTATAGAAAGCAATCATAGAGCCAGTTCTTGATGACATTTAACTATTTAACACTGAAAATATTGGACTTGGTGTTCAGAAACCATGTTATTTTGAAATCTTGTTCACTGAGTAGGAACTTTAAATCAGTTTATTTTGTTTACATATTGGAAATTGTTATAAAAAAACTCACTTAATGAATTTAGGTGCCAACCCATCTAATAATTTAAGTGAAAGGATGGTCTTTGGGGATTCTTGAGGTCACTTTCAGCTCAAAAATTCTACTTACTTTATAGTTCCAAATGTACTTTATTATCTGAGGAACTGATTAATGATATTTGGGGTAAATGTGTCTGAAAGCATTTCACCTTGAATACTTTTAAGGAAGCCTATTAAGAAATAAAAGTACTTTCATCTTGGGAAAAAACATACTAAACAGATTCAATCAAATTCATTCTATCTATGTAGAACATGTTTTGTCATTTTTTATATATTCAAATTATCCTTCCAGGATAAATACTATCTAGTCTGAAACTAATCTAAATATTTGTGGTCTCCTTGCCATGATTTCTCTCTTACAGCACTTACAGGGTTAACTGAGAGAAAACATGAATCAAGTAATTTTTCTGCTCAAGTTTTTATTTAGACTCATCTAGTAGATGAACGATAACATACAATTTCCTACCATCTTATTAAGCCTATGTTATAGAAACGAAAGGAACTAGTGATTATTTGCTGTTATAATCCAAAAAGGAAAATCTGAATCTTAAGTAGTAATTAAGAAAACCGAAACTACATTCTAAACAAAGCATCTGTTTTTTGGGGCATGCCATTTTCCCTTTTCTTTTTTGAAGAACAGCCTTGAATTTAATTGTATGTTATAATTGCATATCATTCCTTTTGGAACTGTTAAATTATTCCTCTAATTATTTTTGTATTTCTCTTCAATTTTAGCCAAACTGCTTTTCAGCAATACATTATTACTAATTCTGGAATTAAAATATTTTTGTTACTCCTTGCAAATGGCTAAATAGCTTATGCCTCAGTCTGGACTGTTGGGAAGGGAGAATTAGGATTTTCTTTCTCTTTTCTTTTTTTCTTTTTGTGCTGGGAAAGGAAACAAACTATATGTCCATTCAATAGTCTTTTCATTGTTAAAACAAGCATAACACTTTCACAGAGAACGAACATTGTGATGACAATGTACCTTATGCAGAAACTAGTGCTTCAGATAAAGGGTAATGGCTTGAAATGCAAAAGCACCAGTGTACAAACTGTAATGAGGAGGGTCTGATGAAAGTCTGCTGTATAATAGGAAAAGAAAACATCTGGCTGTTCACATTAATGGCTATCTTTCATTCTTTTTATGTTATTTTTTTTGCTTTAGCAGACCACTTATCAAAATCTTGTATGCTCACTAATCTTACATTATAGGAAAAATACAATTGCATATTGAATTTCAATAGAGAAATTTTGTTTCCTCTTTTTAACCTTCTTTCAGTGAAAAATTTAAACCAATGATCCATTATGTCCTAAATGTTGCTTAATGTTATTCAGCAGTAGAAATTATGCAAAGGTCAAGTTTTTCTCTGATTTCTAGTAAGTGCCTATTTTACTCAGTTTCATAGCTAAATATATTTATTGGAGCATTGCTTAATACTACTAGAAATCCTACAGATGCACGGGACCAAATGAGGTAAAACATTATGAACTGTAGACTCATGTGTTGCATTGTACTGACACTACAAGGTAGCCTTCTTCTAAATTATCATCCACAAGATGAGAATTTTTAGAGTAGATGTGATAGGCAAAATTCTAAGATGGCCACTGGGATTACAGCTTCTTTATACAAATGTGCTGTGTTGTCACCTTCCTTGGACTCGCATTACCTGTGAATATGATGGAATAACACTCCTGTGTTAGGTTACTAATCAGCAGACTGAGTTAATCAAAATGGAGATTACCTTGGACCAGATTTAATTAAAGGAGCATTTGAAAGAAGATGAAGGATCAGATGTGCTCTTGCTGGCCTAGAAGAAAGTAATGTTTGTGTTCGAACTGATGATGGTTGGCATGTGACAAGTAACTGGACGGTCTCTAGTTGCTGGTGGTGGTTTCCTGTTGACCACCAGAAAGAAAACAGCCATACAACCACAAGGAACTGAATGCTCTCAAGACTCTAATGAGCTGGGAAATAGATCTCTCCCTTGTAGGCCTTCCAAGTTAACACCACAGCATAGCCAACACATTCACTGCAGCCTGTGAGGACCTGAGCAAAGGATCCACTTTAGCCATGTCTGGATTTATGATCAGTGAAAAGTATAAGATAATTAATGGGTCTTTTCTTAAACTTCTATGTTTATGTAATTTGCTATGCAGCAAAAGGAAACTAATATAGATAATATGGGTGGTTAACTGTCTAAAATGTCCTGCAAAATACGTATTATGTTGTCAGGTGATAGTGGAAACTCATTAATTAGAAAGATAACCTTTGATACAATAAACTGAAGTATATACATTTAAGGCAGTCCTAATTCTAAAATTTAATCCCTGAAAATGTGTGGCTTTTAAAAGAAAATGTTGGCTTTAATTCTATGCATTATCATTAAGTCCACTTAAAATATTCTTCATGAGATATAACATATAGATTTCCTATGAAACTTTTCATAAACAAGGTGGCATAAAAAGATTATCCCGGCTTTTCAAAAGTTCCTGTTAACACCACTTCACTTTCAGAAAAAGATCTACATTAGTATGGTAATGGCTTTTTTTGTAAAAGTGAAAATTATTGTTGGATCCTTCTGGTTAGTGAAAGCAGGTGCTAATGCAGGTCTTTCCTAAAAGCAAAGTGGCTTAACATGAACTTTTGAAAAGTGGGGGTTACTTGTGTTCAGAACCACACTTCTGAGATTTACCTATTCCTTGACTTCACCAAAACTGCTCCGCCTACAGCCTTCACCTCCCTAGTTAATAAAAAAATACAACTATACCAGTGGTCTGAGCCAGAAACTTTAAAAGTCATTTTGTATGACTCTTCTTGTCCTGCAAGCAGTTCATCAGCAAACTTCCTTAGCTGTTTCTTCCAAATCCCCTAAATCTGACTCTTTCCAACCATCTTCCCTGACAACACTCTGATGGAAGCTCCAGATTGCAATTCCATCTTTAACCTGGGTTATGCATTTCACAGCTTACTCTCCCTTGTCTGTGTGAATAATACATTTGCCTCTCTTCTTTTCAAAATCTGCCAATAGCCTTTAATTTCCCCTATTTACAGCCAAAGTTCTTCCAGGGGAACCTATATGATTTTGATTTGCCTTTTCTTTATTTCTCTGTGCTCAGCTTTGACTATTCTCCACCTATTCACTCAGGTATCCCGACCTCCTTCCTTTATTCAGTAGTGAGATGTCCCCTTATAGACTTTACACTCTCTCTTCTGTCCTTCCATCGGGAACACTACAAGTCTTTACTAAACATAATCTTCCCAGAGAAGGCATTCCTGGCTCTCCTCATAGCACTCCTAAAACCCTATTGTTCTTGCTTAAATTATTGCTGTCACAGTTATTGTTTTCTAACATACCCCATCTTAACCTAAAATTATGGTAATATGTATTTTGCTTTTGCTTTGGAAGAAAAGCATTTGTAACTTTTCAATGAAATCAATACAGATGATCTTGCATTCCATTTTCTACCTAGCTCTGATATGTATCATGGCAGGCATGCCTACCAGAGCTAAAGAATATTTGTTACAGTCACGTAATTCTTCTTGGGACTCCTGGGTCCCATGTTGCTCAAGAATAATCTGTTTTCCAGTTCTATTCTTTTATTTTTGCACATCAGTCATGTTGATTATCAATTTTCACATATTAAAGATAAACTTTATGTTCTTTAATATGCTCACCAAAGATCAAATTCTTATATGGCTCATTTTTATTGAATTGTATAGTAGACTATTTGTATTAGTTCAGGCATGAACATAGCTGAGGGTTTTTAGAATGAGTAAATTGTACCATACTATATCATATTAATTCATAAACTGAAACATCTCAATAAGCATATTTCCTAGCAAGATCTTATATGTGATAAAAAATATTTGATAAATCAGAATTAAACTATGTTACCAAATAACTTCCTACAAAATGCCTCAGATCATTTCACCTGCTAATTCATGTTGTGAAACTGGAAATGATTTTTTGTTGTTGAATTTCATGTATTTGTCTGTCTAGGGATTCCTGCTCTTACCCCCATACCCTATTTATTTATTTATTTATTTGGGGGCCATATGACTAGTGTTCTAAGGAAAACTCTTTAGCCACAGCTGTTCTAAATATAGTGTTCAGGAAGAAATATAACCAATCCTTCATTTCCCCCATCTTGCCCATCTTTTAGAAACATGTATCTCAAGACACTAGATAAAGAGTGTAATAGGAAAAAGGGCTGGAGGGGAACCTTTTCCTAGGGTTTTTATTGTTTCACTGAGAAAATCCTCTCTAGTTTTCAAAGATTCTACTGCCTCAGTTTTAAAATAAAGAAAGTTTCTCCCAGGGGGGAAACTTAACTCTTGATTATGAAAAGAGAACTGAGCATACCATTTATTCAGTAATAGGCTGGCCAGAAATGCTTTTCATCTGCAGGAAACATAAAAGATTTTGAAGAATACTTATGGTTGAAGGAGATAAATCAGAGAGTGGTAAATTTATCTTTGTGTCCATGACATTAGCATTCTCTTTTTTGACAGGGAATATTGGTTTTATTAACCAAAATGCATCTTTTTGAGGAAACTGAGCCTACTAAGTGCCATTGGAAAAAGGACATTAAGTAGGATACTTTCTTTCTAGTCACAAGAAGCTGAAAAGCTCTTTACTGAAGCTCCAGAATTGAAAAGAGTAGGACCAGAGCAACACCAAAGTCTAAAGAGAGACAGCTAAGAGGAGCAGGGTGAACGCCCCTCAGGACAGATGGACACTAGGAATGTCAGATGCTCAGACACCCCAATCAAGCAGAAGACGTAGAAGTTAAGAAGATACAGCATCAAGAGTGGTTTGGTGATTTGAGTGAGAGACTATATTTAAAGGAATAATCCGTCTTCATAGTGGTTAAGTGGGGATTCTTACATAAAATTGTTTTGTTTTCAGTTGTGCTGTCTTTATCCAGTTTTGAGGCCTGTTAGTTCCCCCTTTTGAGCAGCTACTCGGTCCACATCCCCACCTGTTTCCTGTGTAGGTCTCTCATCAGTCCTCGAAACACCTGCCTTAATTTCCTTAGGGCCAGGTAGCAGATAAGTAGAAAACAGCCTTTTGCCTCAGAACCTGTGAAATTATTCAAATTAGTCAATCCACAAATTGCTCGGGAAACATATCTAAACCCACCTGCTGCCCCTACAGCTCCAACTACTCACCCTGTCTCCAGTTTGATGCCTCTGCCTGGCAGCCTTCTCTTGTTTAGAGATGTAACAAAAATTTCTGCCTTTCACCTCTTAAGTGTCAGTGCTTGTGCCCCACCATCAAAAGAATCTTTTAATTTTATAAAACATTTCTCACGGTCTAGTCAAAGCGGTGAGTTACAAGATAAACACTTTTGGAGATATGTAAGTATTTGAAAGCCAGGCCATTAATTTTCTAATTAATTTTATTCAATGAATGAATTTGCTGATCAGCCTTCTGTAGGAATTTGAGCAAACAGAAAAATAATCTGAGAGCTGTGATAAGGAACAAAAGAAAAAAACAGATCTGATCAGCTGATAGCCCCATAATTGTATCAGGCAACGCATGTGGAAATTGGGAAATTAACTGGGGTAGTTAATTTTATGGTCCCCCACCCAAAATGCAAGCTATTACATAAGGAAACTCCAACAGGAGAGGGCTGTGGAACAGACCAAAGCAGCAGGTGCTGAGGAGGGTGTTAGTGCACAAGTTCCCCACGTCCGCCAGTGATACACTGGGAGGACACCTGCAGCCTGCCCCACAGAGTCACACGCCCTTCCGGGAAGAGAGCCGAGAGAGGAGGATAGCATTGCCACTTAGACAAAGGATTTTTGCCTGTATTTTTGTGTCCATTTCTTCTGTATGGATCAAATTATGACCCTGGGAAAATTTATATTGAAATACTAAACTGCAGCATCCCAGAATGTGACTTTATTTGGAAATAGGGTCACTGCAGGTGTTATGAAATAAGTTGAGGTAATACTGGAGTGGGATGAGCCCTTAATCCAATCTGACAAGTCCTCATAAAACAGAGGGACACAGGAAGAATGTGCTGTGAGGACAGAGACAGAGATTGGGGTAACGCATCTACAAGCCAACGAATGAGAAAGATTGCTAGTCATCACCAGACACTAGGAGTGAGCATGGAACAGACTCTCCCTCACAGACTCAGAAGGAACCAGCCCTGAACATAACTTCATTTCAGATTTCTAGCCTCCAGCAAATTGTCAAGAATAAATGTCTGTTGCTTTAAGTCACCCTGCTTGTGGCAGTTTGTTACAAAAGTCTTAAGAAACTAGTATATTTTCCAAATTTTGCCTTCCCCACTTCCATCTCTGGAGTAGTTGGAGGCAGAAGAGTGTGAAAATAGACATGATGGTCTCTCACACCTCCAGCAACAGCCTGGCAGGTATCAGAGCAGAAAGAAGACTAGTGTTGGATTGCATATAAAGCAGTTTTAAACAGGAACAAATTGAACTAGGTATTCAACACTCTTTATTTTTTGTCCCTGTGTTAATTTTTATTACAAAGTATCCACTTTAGAGGGATAAACTTTGAATAACATTAATGGGATAAAAAAATAAGCAGACATTAGAAATGTATGGAGAAAAAGATTGTTTCATATATATATATATATATATATGTGTGTGTGTGTACACACACACACATCAACAAGCTCAGGATGCTCAATAAATCCATCATATAGACGAGACTAAGACTGACCCAACCTGAATGGGAATTTTCTGCTCACTGGCCTTAGCATTTGTCATAATCCTGTCCCAATGACCCCTTAAGGAAAAGTTTTAAAAAGATAGCAAAGAAAAAGTTCACAACTCATTAACAATTAATCAAATTTACATTATACATGTTGGAGAATTATATTCTACAACATTCAGAAAAATTAAATGAAATTATTTTTTCTCTGATTTCTAGTAACATTACCTCCCTTTTCCTTTTTTCTTTGTTAGGCAAAATTCTTCATATGACTCTGTTGTCCTAAGCAAATAAATAGTGCATGTTCTATAAACTGTGCATATTTTATTCAGCAAAATTAAAGCTCACCATTAGTTGAACTTAAATTCTTCTAAAAGCAGCTTAGCAACCATTTATTGCTACATAACTATGCTTCTCAAGTGATGTATCAAAGTATTCAACCAACTAAATAGGTCCCTTGGAAGATTTTAATCTTTACAGAAGCAAAACACAATATGGTTGTTTATCCACTTATATAAACTGTGTATATAAACAGAACATTTATACATATATATGGTATAGTTTTTTAAAAAATAGATTATTGATATTTATATACATTTTATATTTCTACATAAATATAAACATTATAGTATATATTATGTAATATATTTATATTTTATTATGTGTATTTAATGAATGAATTAAAAACAGTATGTTAGGTGCCTTTGAAGTTAATACAGATAAGCCAGTATAATGTATTTTAACTGTATGAGGAAACATGTAATTCGTATAATTACAGCTGTGACTGATTTATGAGTGCAATCAAAACATCACTTTCAACTCCAAGTATTTAACCAAATGAAGAACTTACTCTGTAGTCAGTTAAGAAATAAAATACAGCTTTTCCCCAAATAAAGTAGAATTGAAAAACCAAATCAAAAGGGACCTGCTGTTTTCTTTTTCCACCTTTCCCTAAACCCTCCAAATCTAGACCTCAAGATCTTTTGCTAGGTCAAGCTGAAATTTTCTGAGAGCGCAATTTCCCATCCATCTAATTCAAAAGAAAATGTGAAATAAAATCCACGTATAACCAATGACTGATCTTTACATTTCGCCTATGTAACATAGTCGTAAAATAGTGAACATAACACTGAAACTTGTAATCATATATGATCTTCTGGTCTAGGGCATTCGTCAAAATAACTTAAGATTTAACTACTGAATAACCTTCTTACGGAGGTCACATTAAGGCAGCAAGGATCCCTACTCCCAATAAGAGTGCCTGAGATACAGTAAGTACTTAATACATACAGGTTGGGAGTTATGCAACAAGGATAAAGACATATAAAGGAACATTTGGAAAGGTCAGATTTAAATTGGCTCTTCAAACCTCCTAAAAGGCTTCTGGGAGATCCCAAATCAGAAACTGAATGAATCTCACCATCTTCAACTCAGCCAAGAAAAACGAATTTGATGTATAAGTAGGACTTTGGATATTGAAGACTAGGCTGTCACGTTATTTCAGGTAGACTAGCAAGCGCACAGACATATGAGCGGGGGAACCTGGTACTGACAGTATAGCGCATGTTAGGCTACAATAGGAGACAAATTTTAAGAAAACAGTCTAAATTGCTTTTTAGAATCATTTGAATATCAGATGAGAAATTTTAGCTTGACTTATAAGTCATTTATTCTGTATATTAAAAATGTATAAAAGGTTTAATAGTTTGTTATGCTGTTTAGTTATTATTCAACTATCATTGTGAATAATCTCATTATTAATTTCTTTTAAACATTGTGATTTAGTTTAATTTTTCCATTGTCTAGGAAGAGAAATAAAAGTTAGTATCAGAGGTTATTTATATTCAACCAATATCATCTCTTTAAAACCAAACCTTTTTAAAGATCTCTTCATCACCAAAGAGAAGGCGAGAACTACTTTGTTCAGACACCATCTCCCACAGGTTCAGCTTAGAGTTTGGCAATGAAACACACTAATACAAGATTAGGAAGGTAGTAAAAGGAGATGCCATTATTTTCAGAGGTAGTTTTAACCAGACTCATCAGCTTCCTGGTAAGCTATTGAGATTCACTCACCATTGGTTGTTGAATGAGACAAACAGAATTTCTCACAGAGACTTAAGAGTTACAGCAGCTTCCCAGTGAGCTGTTTGGGACCAGATGCTTCTAAGCTCCTGGATGAGACAGTAGTGATGAATTCCCTGAACTCTGATCTCTCAGTCTTTCAATATCTTTGTAAATCCCCAAATCCTTTTGAATCCCATTCTTGACCAAAGACTGTAAAACAATATTAAAGCTAGAAAGTGGACACAAACTAATAAAATCAAATGTTCATTAAAGCAATGCTTTAGGATTGTATATAATTCTGAAAATAACAAAAGCACTCCTTTAATATATTATACACCACATGCACCTATTTTAATGTTCTTTAATTAAATTGTCATTCCAGACTTTTCCAAGTCTGAATGCTTGCAACTACATTCCGTGTTCCTTAATAACATTCAGTTCTTGAAAACTGAGACTTTATAGATTTGACATTTTTGTTTAATGTCTGCTAAATTCACCTGATATCATTAAAAATCATATGTAGAAGAATGAATAGAATCATACTTAGTGAACAATTCGCATATGAGAAAATGATGATTAATGTAATACATTTTCAGAGCTTTCCCTAAAGTCTTCTGATGGATCGAATAATATTTTAGCCCTTCCCCCTCTTCTTCTCCTCGTCTCCTCCTCTCTCTATTTCTAGCTCTCTCTACAATTCTCTTCCTTAAAATCTTTCGGTCAAGACATTGACTGACTTACAGAGATAGGATTACTATTAACTGCTATGGAGATGTTCTCTGTATGTAACAAAGTTATTGCTTACTTTTTGGCGCTTGTTCCCAATAGTAAGCATGTACAAATACCAAATGCTTGCTTGTGAGTATATATGAACATACATACACAGTGTATGTTCCATATTTAACAGTTCATTTATTAAAATCTTACCAATTACAAATGTATAAAAGGTTAAGTTTTACTTTTTTTGATGAAACAGTCAATCTTTATCCCCTCAGTTCTACCTCCTAGGAAATGTAACTTGAGCACACTGAATTAAGTTATTACATATTTAAAACAGTAAAATGGTAATGATGAATGATCAGAATAAATGGATACATTTATAACCATCAGTTCTTCAACTGCTCTTAAATGATTTTATATTTCTTTGCACAGATTGTGGAACAAATAAATATTGAGCACTACAAATGAGATAGCAGCAAGCTATAGATTCTGTTTCTGCTCTTTGAAGCTAGACTGTATTTTAAAGTGTAAATATGACCATGTATCTTATTGCCTTAAAATTTTTCATTGGTTCCTTGTCTTTCAGGATGAAGTTAAAACATCTAAATAAAAGCTCTGAGCGGCTGTTTTGTGTTCCTCTCCTGCCACTTTACTCTTTTCAATGAAACGTAAGTATTGAGCTGTTTTCTTGCATGAAGACTGTAGAATCCATTCAAATTATTTTAAAAAGAAAATAAAGCTATTTTTAGAAGCTCCAAAATATGGACAAAGGGTCCTAGAAAAATAAGTATGGAAAAAATAAACCACAATCTTTCTCTCACATCATTTACAAAAGACAAAAACAAAAACTCAATAGATCAGAGATCTGAACAAAATTCTAAAACTTCTTAGAAAAACAACAAAATAAAATCTTTGCAAACTTGATGTAGGCCAAATGTCTCAGGACACAAAAGCACAAGCAATGAAAAAAAAAGACTGGTAAACTTAACATAGTTGAAAGGAAAAAACAGATAAACATCTACTCTTCAAAGTCGGTGATAGAAAAATGGAAAGGCAAGGAAATAGTTGTTCCAACATGTAGCTGAGAAAGGCCCTGTATCTTAAATGTATAAATAATTACTTGAACTCAAATACAAATAGGCAATTTGATATAAAAGAAATGTGCAAAGATTTGAGGAGCACTTCACAAATACATACACATATAATGTGTGTGTGTGTATATATATTACATATATATTATAAATAATGCATAAGCATATGAAAAGATACTGAACATCAATAAGCATGAAAGAAAGAAATGCAAATGATAAACCATAAAGATATACCATCACATACTCATTAAAATGTCTAAAATTAAAAATTTGTTAGTACTAAGTATTGAGAATATGGAACAATCAGACCTTATTCATTGTTGATGGGAATATAAAATGTTACAATCAACTGGGGAAAATAGTTTATTAGTTTCTTATAAGGTTAAAAGTATACTTATAAACAACCAGGAATTCAACTCCCAGATATTTACTTCAGAGTTATAATAACTTATGTCCACATGAGGCTTATATCTACATAAAACTTATAAATCATACAATGGAAAAATCTCTGCTTTAGATCTGGAAGTCAGAGAAAGCTTCTGTAAAAATACTTTTCAAACTGAAATTTGATTGGCAGGATGAAGCAACTCATGTCAAGCTAGGAGAAAGCACTGGACACCAAAGGAGTAGCTGAACAAAGGCCTTAATACAGGAACAAGTTTAACCAGGAAGGTCAGTATTTCTAGAGAAGCTGAGATACTTAAGGCAAGAAGTGAAGGTTTAGAGAAATGAAATAGCCATAACAAAGAGGAACTTAGAACCCTAATAAGGAATTAAAAAGCAACTAATAATACTTCCAACAACTTAACAAAAAAATTACAAACAATAAGCAACTTTACTATGACTCCATAAATATCCAAACTGTGTGTTTTCATTTTAATGTTTTTCTTCATGTATATGACATAGACCTCCATGTCTCAGAAGAGAACAATGAATGAAATTACTGAATGAAATAAGTTTTCCTACATATGACTGATTGTTCGTTCAGTCTAATGCCATATTATATTTTGCTTTATATTTAGGGTACGTTTTTCTTTCTTTTCCCTTGCTATTTTTTTTCTTCAATAACCTCAGGATAATGCACCTTTACCATATTCTGATCACCTAGTGCACAGAACCTCTCTTTTTTCCCAAGGCTTCTCATGCTGCCCCATTCACAGTGAATGACTGCTACATGTCTGTGGCATATTTTTATTCCTGTGAGTTCCCTTCTGTGAGTTCTTGAATTACAGCTTCTCTTACAGATTCCTTCTTTGCAATTTTCTCCCTTATTTTATTATAATTCACTTTCAAATAACTTGTTTGGCTAAGGCATTTGAAGACAAAACTTTTGGAATTCTTGTACATGTGATAAACTTTTTACTCTGCTCTCATGTATGTTTGTATAATATGTACAATGCTTTGCTTGGGTATTAAAGATTCAAATTACTCTTCTTCAGAAGCTTGATTCATGTCCTCTAGTATTCTGCCTGACTTATTTGAATTCAAATTCTCAGCAGTAATATAAGTTTTGTCAGGTAACATCATCCCTCACTGAGTTGTTTTCAGTTTAATTGTTTTGTCTGCATTTGCTAACACTATATAATGAAAATACAAAGACTAATGCTGTAATTTCTGGTCAAGCTAAGTTAAAGACATTTATTTATAAGGAATCATGGGAAGTGGAGAATGCAGACATGTTCTCTGAGCAAAACAACTATCTCTGACTTAACATTACTTCACAAAGCACTGGCCTGCATTTGAATTGAAGGCAACTTTTCAAAATAAATCCGAATTAACAAATATCATTCTGTGTTCAAACTAAGACAAACAAATACATTTGTTCCCAGATGAATAATAAAGGAGCCAAGGAATTCTGTAAAATATGATTCTGAACAATGGGTAAAAAGTAAATGCACATTGAACTTCCACCCCCTTACAACAGAAGATACTTCAGATCTTCAGTTTTGATAAAAAGTTTAAGCTTATATACTATAAGAGCATATATTATAACTTTGGTTAGAAAATGACAGTTATAAATCTTGAGCAGTCAAGTCTGAAGACTTGTTAATTTGGAGAAACTTAAACAAACGTTTCAAATTCTATTGGCTGTGACCAATGCAAAGGCGAGTGATTCCTCACGAGAGGCAGGGCTGCGGTGCGGGGCTCTGGCCTGTCTGCACCAGCACGTGCTCCCCAGCATTGGGCTGCTGCGGCTCTGGGCGGAGCCTTTGCTCTTGACTAGGACAATAATGAGAGGCCTTTCCTTTCTGAAATTCTCAAGAATATTTTTTCAAGAATTGTAGAACCAAGATAATATTTTTGACTTTTAACTCTGTTTTTCTCATGTGTGTGAAGAGTTGTCTTAATAATATTTTTTATTCATGGCTAAATGATTGTGACTCATTCCTGTCTATATTCATAAATGTCAAAAGTTTACTTGAAGGTTATAATTTTCTGTCGAGATAATCATAATTTCAGAACTAACCACTAATACAACTTTGCTTTGAAATATTACCAGCTCAAATGTGATTTTTTTTAAAATTTAAATGAAATTTAAAAATTTTGTTGAATAACATCCTTGTGTATATTTTAAAATGCTCTAGTTAGATTCTAAATTCTACAAATGATCATGGAAGCCTTTAGCATATTGAAAAGCCAAGTTCAAGTTTATCATTATTATTTTTTTCATGGGGAATTACACATATGTGCATGCATCCACATATTTGAAATTCTAAAAATTAATTTAATAAAATGAAAGAAAATGCAGAATCAAATCAAATCAAAAACAACAAATATAATAATATCACTGATAGGATAGGATTATATGTATAGACAATGAGCACCCAAAAATACATACATTTTCAAAATGTTCTAGGAAAATAAAATATGAGTGAAGCTAATGACTTGACAAAATGATTACTTTTTTATAGAAAAAGTAAGTTTTAAAGGTAACAGAATGGAAAAAATAATTTTCTAGCTGCCTTTTCTGAAAACTGTACATAAATCTACATTAATCAGACAATATCTTTCCCTACTCAAGCCTTTCTATGCTGATTAAAACATCAACAGATCTATTGCTATATTCTTTCCTTCAATAAAAATTTTAAGGAATTTTAAAAAAGTTTTTGGTTAAGGTATTACTGATACACACTCTTATGAAGGTTTCACATGAAAAAACAATCTGATTACTACATTCACCCATATTATCAAGTCCCCACCCATACCCCAATGCAGTCACTGTCCATCAGTGTAGCAAGGTGCCACAGATTCACTGTTTGCCTTCTCTGTGCTACACTGTTTTCCCCATGATCCTCCATACCTCGTGTACTAGACATAATACCCCTCAATCCCCATCTCCCTCACTCCCCACACACCATCCCACACACCTCCCCTTTGGTAACCACTCATCCCTTCTTGGAGTTTGTGAGTCTGCTGCTATTTTGTTTCTTCAGTTTTGCTTTGTTCTTATACTCCACAAATGAGGGAAATCATGTGGCATTTGTCTTTCTCCACCTGGCTTATTTCACTGAGCATAATATCCTCCAGCTCCATCCATGTTGTTGCAAATGGTAGGATTTGTTTCTTTCTTATGGCTGAATAGTATTCCATTGTGTATATGCACCACATCTTCTTTATCCATTCATCTACTGATGGACACTTAGTTGCTTCCATATCTTGGCTATTGTAAAGAGTGCTATAAACATAGGGGTGCATATGTCTTTTTGAGTCTGAGAAGCTGTATTCTTTGGGTAAATTCCAAGGAGTGGGATTCCTGGGTCAAATGGTACTTCTATTTTTAGTTTTTTGAGGAACCTCCATATTGCTTTCCACAATGGTTGAACTACCTTACATTCCCACGAGCAGTGTAGGAGGGTTCCCCTTTCTCCGCATCCTCACCAGCATTTGTTGTTCTTAGTCTTTTCCATGCTGGCCATCCTTATTGGTGTGACATGATATCTCATTGTGGTTTTAATTTGCATTTCCCTGATGATTAGTAATGGGGAGCATCTTTTCCTGTATCTGTTGGCCATCTGAATTTCTTCTTTGGAGAACTGTCTCTTTATGTCCTCTGCCTATTTGTTAATCAAGTTACTTGCTTTTTGGGTGTTGAGGCACGTAAGTTCTTTATATATTTTGGATGTTAACTACTTGTCAGATATGTCATTTACAAATATGTTCTCCCATACTGTAGGATGCCTTTTTGTTTTGTTGATGATGTCCTTTGCCGTACAAAACCTTTTTAGTTTGATGTAGTCCCATATGTTCTTTTTTCCTTTTGTTTCCCTTGCTCGAGGAGATGCCTTCAGGAAGAAGTTGCTCATGCTTGTATTCAGGAGATGTTTGCCTATCTTGTCTTCTAGGAGTTTTATGGTTTCATGACTTACATTCAAGTCTTTGATCCATTTCGAGTTTACTTTTGTGTATGGGGTTAAACAATAATACAGTTTCATTATCTTGCATGTAGCTGTCCAGTTTTGCCATCACCAGCTGTTGAAGAGGCTGTCATTTCCCCACTGTATGTCCATGGCTCCTTTATCATATATTAATTGACCAGGGCTTTCTAGTCTTTTCCATTGTTTTATGTGTCTGTTCTTGCGCCAGTACCAAATTGTCTTGATTACTGTGGCTTTGTAGTAGAGCTTAAAATTGGGGAGCATAATCCCCCAGCTTACTTGTTGTTCCTTCTCAGGATTGCTTTGGCTATTCAGGGTCTTTTGTGGTTCCATATGAATTTTAGAACTATTTGCTCTAGTTTATTGAAGAATGCTATTGGTATTTTGATAGAATTGCATTGAATATGTAGATTACTTTAGGTAGGATGGCCATTTTCACAATATTAATTCTGTCTATCCATTAGCACGGGATATGTTTCCATTTACTGGTATCTTCTTTGATTTCCCTCATGAGGGTCTTGCAGTTTTCAGAGTATATAGGCCTTTCACTTCCTTGGTTAGGTTTATTCCTAGGTATTTTATTCTTCTTGATGCAGCTGTGTATGGAATTATTTTACCAATCTCTCTGTCATTAGTGTATAGGAATGCCACAGATTTCTGTGTATTAATTTTGTATCCTGCAACATTGCTGAATTCAGATCTTAGATCTAGTAGTTTTGGAGTGGATTCTTTAGGGTTTTTTATGTACAATATCATGTCATCTGCAAACAGGGATGGTTTAACTTCTTCCTTGCCAATCTGGATGCCTTTATTTCTTTGTGTTGTCTGATTGCCGTGGCAAGGACCTCCAGTACTATGTTGAATAGAAGTGGGGAGAGAGGGCATCCTTGTCTTCTTGTTCTCGATCTTAAAGAAAAAGCTTTCAGCTTCTTGGTCTTAAATATAATGTTGGCTGTGGGATTGTCATATATATCCTTTATATGTTGACGTACTTGCTGTCTATACACATTTTGTTGAGAGTTTTTATCATAAATGGATGTTCTCAGCATCAATGGAGATGAGCATGTGGTTTTTGTCCATTTTGTTGATGTGGTAGATGATGTTGATGGATTTTTGAATGTTGTAACATCCTTGCATCACTGGAATAAATCCTACTTGATCATGATGGATGATCTTTCTGATGTATTTTTGAATTTGGTTTGCTATTATTTTTTGAGTATTTTTGAATCTATGTTCATCAGGGATATTGGTCTGTAATTTTCTTTTTTGACATGTCTTTGCCTGGTTTTGGTGTTAGGATGATGCTGGCCTCATAGAATGAGTTTGGAAGTATTCCCTCTTCTTCTACTTTTTGGAAAACTTTAAGGAGGATAGGTCTTAGGTCTTCACTAAATGTTTGATAAAATTCAGCGGTGAGGCCATCTGGTCCAGAATTTTAGTTCTTAGGTAGTTTTTTGATTAACAATTCAATTTAATTGGTAGTAATTGGTCTGCTCACATTTTCTGTTTCCTTCTGGCTCAGCCTTGGAAGGTTGTATTTTTCTAGAAAGTTGTACATTTCTTTTGGTTATCCAGTTTGTTAGCATGTAATTTTTCATAGTAGTTTCTAATAATTCTTTGTATTTCTGTGGTGTCTGTAGTGATTTCTCCTTTCTCATTTCTGATTCTGTTTATGTGAGTAGACTCCCTTTTTTTCTTGGTAAGTCTGCCTCGTGGGTGATCTATTTTGTTTGTTTTCTCTAAAAACCAGCTCTTGCTTTCATTGATTCTTTCTATTGTATTTTACCTCTTGATTTTATTTATTCCTACTCTAATTTTATTACATCCCTCCTTCTACTGCCTTTGGGCCTCATTTGTCCTTTTTGTTCTAGTTTCATCAATTGTGAGCTTAGAGTGTTCATATGGGATTGTTCCTCTTTCCTGAGGTAAGCCTGTATTGCAATGTACTTCCCTCTTAGAGTGGCCTTTGCTGTGTCCCACAAATTTTGTAGTGTTGAATTATTGTTGTCATTTATCTCTACATATTGCTTGATGTCTGTTTTTGTTTGGTCATTAATCCATTGGTTATTTAGGAGCATGTTGTGAAGCCTCCATGTTTTTGTGGGATTTTTTATTTTCTTTGCATAATTTATTTCTAGGTTCATATGTTTGTAGTCTGAGAAAATGGTTGGTACAATTTCAATATTTTTGAATTTACCAAGGCTGTTTCTGTGGTCTAGTATATGATCTATTCTTGAAAATATTTCTTGTGAACTTGAGAAGAATGTGTATTCTGCTGCTTTTGGGTGTAGAGTTTTGTAGATGTCTGTTAGGTCCATCTATTCTAATGTGCCTCTGTCTCCTTACTTATTTTCTGTCTGGTTGATCTGTCCTTCAGAGTGAGTGGAGTGTTCAAGTCTCCTAGAATGAATATTTTACCTTTTATTTCCTGTTTTAATTCTGTTAGTATTTGTTTCACATATGTAGGTGCTCCTGTGTTGGATGCATAGATATTTATAATGGTTTTATCTTCTTGTTGGATTTTCCCCTTTATCATTTTGTAATGTCTTTCTTTGTCTCTCGTGACTTTCTTTGTTTTGAAGTCTATTTTATCTGATACAAATACTGCAACTCCTGCTTTTTTCTCCCTATTAGTTGCATGAGATATCTTTTTCCATACCTTCACTTATAGTCTGTGTATATCTTTGGGTTTAAAGTGAGTCTCTTGTAAGCAGCATATAGATGGGTCTTATTTTTTTATCCATTCAGTGACTCTATGTCTTTTGATTGGTGCATTCAGTCCATTTACATTTAGGGTGATTATCGATAGGTATGTACTTATTGCTATTGCAGGCTGTAGATTTGTGGTTTCCAAAGGTTCAAGATTAAGTTCTTTACTATCTAAGAGTCTAAATTAACTCACTTAATATGCTATTACAAATACAATCTAAAGATTCTTTTTTCTCCTTTTTCTTCCTCCTCCATTCTTTATATATTAGGTATCACATTCTGTACTCTTTGTCTATTCCTTGATTGACTTTGGGTATAGTTGATTTGATTTTGCATTTGCTTAGTAATTAGCTGTTCTACTTTCTTTACTGTAATTTTATTACTACTGGTGACAGCTATTAAACCTTAGGAACACTTCCATCTATAGCAGTCCCTCCAAAATAGACTGTAGAGATATTTGTGGGAGGTAAATTCTCTCAGCTTTTGCTTATATGGGAATTGTTTAATCCCTTCTTCAAATTTAAATGATAACCTTGCTGGATAGAGTATTCTTGGTTCAAGGCCCTTCTGCTTCATTGCATTAAATATATCATGCCACTCCCTTCTGGCCTGGAAGGTTTCTGCTGAGAAGTCTGATGTTAGTCTGATGGATTTTCCTGTGTCTGAGATCTTTTTTCTCTGCTGCTTTTAATAGTCTTTTCTTATCCTTGATCTTTGCCATTTCACTTATATGTCTTGGTGTTATCTTCCTTGGGTCCCTTGTGTTGGGAGATCAGTGGATATCCATGGCCTGAGAGTCTATCTCTTTCCCCAGATTAGGGAAGTTTTCAGGAACTACCTCCTCAAAGACACTTTCTATCCCTTTTTCTCTCTCTTCTTCTTCTGGTACCCTTATAATGCAAATATTATTCCATTTGGATTAGTCACACAGTTCTCTCAACATTCTTTCATTCTTAGAATTCCTTTTTCTCTCTGTGCCTCAGCTTCTTTGTATTCCTCTTCTCTAATTTCTATTTCATTTATTGTCTCCTCCAGTGTATCTAATCTGCATTTAATTCCCTCCATGTCCTCTTCAACGATTGGATCTCTGACCAATATTCATTCCCGAGTTCTTGAATATTTTTCTTTACTTCCATGTTCATGTTAATGATTTTTATTTTAAAATCCCTTTCAAGAAGATTCATTTGAATCTTTATCAGGTGTTGTATTCATAATTTTACTTTGAACTAGATTTCTTTGGTGTTTCATATTTGTATATGGTGCCCTCTAGTGCCCAGAAGCTCTACTCTCTGGAGCTGCTCAGTCCCTGAAGCTATGTCAGGAGTTGCAGGGGAGCAATATTGATGCCTGCATGGAGGAAAGAGCTGTTTACTTCTTCCCAGCTGCTATGCCTGCCTCCATTGCCAGAATCAATGGGCCGAGCACACAGGTATAAGCATCTATGCTTTGTGTTTGTAGTCGCTGGCTTCCCTCTGGCTGACCTAGTGCCATAGTAGGGTTTGCTGTTTTGTGAGCCAGGTGGGTCTGGCTGAGAGAAAGTTGCAGTAGGCTACGTATCATGGAGGGGGTCCTTCAAGCTGTGTAGCCAGTCAGGGAGCTAGAGTGCCTGAAGATAAAGAATGTTCCTAACCAACCTGCTGGGTAGAGGGCACCTGCACAATTTTGTCTACCTGTCCTTTCTACTGAGCAGTAAGCTCTGTGCAATCCTTCCCTCTTTAGCAGCCCTCTTGCTGTTAGGAAGTCTCTCAGACTGCCTGCATTTCTTTTGTCCCAGAGCAACAAGATATGGATCCCTGCTTTCCACAATGGCTGAAATATCAGTCTCTCCAGGTATTCTGCCTGTCTTAGTTTTCCAAACCCCTAATCATGAGAGTACCATGAAAGCACCATGAAATGTAGGTTTGTGCTCCCAGAGCAGATCTCAGGGTTTAGGTATTCAGCAGTCCCAGGCCTCCACTCTCTCCCTGCTCCATTTCTCTACCTCCTGCTGGTGAGCTAGGGTGAAGGAAGGTCTTGGATCCTGCCAGGCCATGGCTTCGGTATGTTACTCTGTTCTGTGAGGTTTATTCTTTTCTGTAGGTATATGCAGATTGGCACAGCCCTCTTTCCTATTGCTCTTTAAGGATTAGTTGTATTAATTATATTTTTGTATTATATGTGGTTTTAGGAGGAAGCCTCTGTCTCACCTCTCATGCCCACATCTTCCTTAAGTAATTTCACTAGTTTCCTTAAAACAGATTGTAAGATATTCCCATAGTGTTATGAAATTGCTTGGAATGATAATATTAAACTATCATATTTATGGGAGGTTGAGGTAAGAAGAATAATGTATTTAAGTGCAAAAAGGGAAACAAATTGAATGGGAAGAAAACTGTAAGTGACATTTCAAATCTAAAAATGGCCTTTTCCTAGAGAACATAAATCATTCACTTTATTTTGAAGTTTTAATCTAGGAAGCCAGCTAGCACACACACAAATGACTTTGCCCTACATTTTCTCTTTCTCATTGCAGCAGCTGTTTCAAAGAATTACACATTCAAACCAATTCAGAAATTATATTTATTAGTCACTTTAAAATCACTTCAATTTCATATTTTAAAAAAACTAACTAACCTATTAAAATAACTTAGTTAACATATAAATTTAGGGAAATTGATCATATGCTTGTTTATATGCTTATTCTTCTCTTCACAGCATCTGTACCTAGTTAAAATTTCTAAGTGGTCTTTTCTTTGAGAATATCAAAATAGACCCATATAACTAAGAGTTTTAGGATAATGAGGTTTTCCACACATCGTGTTGAAAGGTGTTCTACCTTCTTTTAAAATCTCAGTCCTTTAAATATATTTCAATAATCACATTTTTAATTATGACTATAAATTCATATATTAGGGAGAAAGGAATCATATCATATAGTAAACTTACCTCCATGTTAAAGAGGTTCAAAAATATATATAAATACTATAAACCTTTAAAATGTAGAACCACCTTTTTCTTTTTAATTGACATATATTTCACATATAGCATTCTGTATATATTTAAAGTATACATCCTGATTTGATACATTTATATATTATGATTGCCATTGTAACAATAGCTTCTTTATCACATCTCATAACCATCATTTCATATTTTTTGGTTGCAATAATTAAGATATAGTCTCTTAGTAAGTTGAATGATTATGACACAATATTGTCCTTTATATGTACTGTATCATGCACTAAATCTCTAGGACTTATTTACCACTTGTTGCAAATTCATACCCTTAAACAAAATCTATTTCCCCACCCTAATTCCCTGGTAATCACCATTATACTCTGTTTTTATGAATTTGGCTTTTTAGTCTCCACATATAAATATTATCATAAAATGTTTGTCTTTCTTTGTCATACTTATTTCACTTAGCATAATATCCTCAGGATTCATCCATGTTCTCACAAATGGCAGAATTTCCTTCATTGTTGATACTGAATAATATTCCATTGTATTTATATACACCTTCTTTTTTTTAATGAAGTACCTTTGATATACAAACTTATGTTGGTTTCAAGTATACAACAGAGTGGTTCACCAGTTACCCACACTATTAATTCCTCACTCTTTCCCCCTACTAGTTGGGTAAACTATCTGTTAACATAGGAAGATGTTACAGAATCATTGGCTATATTCTCCATATGGTACTACCATCTCTGTGACCGATTTATATTATGACTGAGAATTTTTTTGCTCCTTTATCACCCTCACTCTCCCAAGCCACCCACCCCAACCCCTACCCCATAGTAACACCAGTCACTTCTCAGTGTCTGTGAGTCTATTGCTGTTTGGTTTATTCTGTTTTGCTTAACATTCCACAAATAAGTGAAATCATATGATATATGTCTTTCTCTACCAGGCTTATTTCACTTAGCATAATATTCTCTAGGTTCATCCATATTATAGCAAATAGTAGGACTTTTTTATGGCTGAATAATATCCCATTGTGTACATGTACTACATCTCCTTTATCCATTCATCTGTTGATGGACACTTAAGTTGCTTCCATAACTTAGCTATTGTAAATAATAAGGGTACCTATATGTTTTCAAATCAGGGGCTTTATTTTCTTGACTAAATTCCTAGAAGTGGAATTACCAAGTGGATTTGTACTTCTGTTTTTAGAATTTTTGACAAACCTCCATACTGCTTTCCACAGTAGCTACACCCATTTACATTCCCACCAACAGTATAGGAGGTTCCCTCAAATCCTCACCAAAATTTTTATTTCTTGTCTTTTGGATAGTGGTCATTTTAACTGGTGTGAGGTGATATCTCATTGTGGTTTTGATGCATTTACCTGATGACTAGTGATAAGGAACATCTTTTCATGAGCCTGTTGGCCATCTGTACTTCTTGTTTAGAAAAATGTCTGTTTGGGTCCACCTTCTTTATCCATTCATCCTTTGATGGGCATCTTGTTCCCATATATTGGCTATTGTGAATAATGCTGCAATAAATGTGGTAGTACATATATCTCTTCAATATCCTGGTTTGTTTTCTTTCATACCTAGAAGTGCTAGGTCACATATCTAAAAGACAAGAGATAACAAATGTTGATGAGGATGTAGAGGGAAGGGAAATCTTGTGTTCTGTTGGTGAGAATGTAAATTGGTTCACCAACTGTGGAAACAATACAGAGCTTCCTCAAAATATTAAAAATAGATCTTTGATATGATCCAATTTCACTTTTGGGCATGTACATCAAAAGTAAAATTAGAACATTTAAAATTTTCATATTTCTCTCTAATTTATCCATTTTCTCACTTCATATGTCATTATTTCTGTATTTTATACTTCTTTGTTTTCCTTTCATCTTCTTGTTAAGTTCTGTCATCATTTATGTTTTAGTTCAGCCATAATTATTTTAGAATAACAATCCAGTCAGAATTGAAGATCAATATATCCATGCTTAGCATGAATACTGAAATAATGCTCCTTTATTTTTCCTTAAATACTCAGTAGGTATCTACGATTTCCAACATTCTTAATGATACAGATATGAGAACACTTGATAAATATTATTTGTACTGATCTTGGTCACATGACATTGTTCAAATGCTGCTAACCTCACAACCTTGACCTTTGGAATACCAGACCTGGCAAAAAGAACTTATTTCCCTTGACACAAGAGTGAGCAGTGTGAGCAGGTAAAAAAATGGTTCAGTTACTATCCTTTTGGAGAAAATTGATATGATTCTGAAAAACAGTGTTATCTTCCTTCCATTATCACAAGAACCAAAGATCATATAAGCCTCTAAATTCTAGGATTTATCTGTAAATAGAGCCAATATATAAGAAATAAACACATTTGAGTTGGTCTTTTCCTGAACTTCAAAAAAAAGAGCTTTATACAAAAACAAGAGACTTGTACACAGAGAAATGTTTGTCTGCAATGAAGAGTGAAACACAGGTCTTAAGTACAAAAAGGGGAGACAAGTATGTATAATATGATGCAGATTAAGCCCTGATAGGTGGCTTTTGTTTTTTGTAATGCAAGTACATAAATTGGCTTTGCTTTCTTAGGCACCCACTTCAAAGAGGCATCTGCTTAGAGGAAAGTTATTTCAAATCAACACATTGCTAGTCATGTGACTAGATACAGAGGCATGCCACCTTCCCAAAAGTAAACACTAGGTCCATGCTCTTTCTCTCTTTCTCTCTTTCTCCATTTCTCTCTCTCCCTCTACAACCTCGTTGTGTAGTCCCAAGCATGTTGTATAATTTCCAGGTTCTTTAAGTAAAAAACTAGTTTTTCAAGACTTCTTAGGGGCTATTGTTAAAAGGCATCTTATAAGAACCACAAGAGCCAGTCCAGCAACCACAATGCTTATTGATAGGCTGAGACTGGCACAAAGCATGGAAAACAAGAAACAAATCAGAAGGTTAACACCTTAGAGAGATAGAATAAGATTAAGTCATTCAAATCCCCAGATTCTTAGTTATCATAAGATGAATAATTTAAATAAAAAGAATCTCCTTTGATCCCTTAATCAGCTGTAGTTACTACACTGTCTCCTCTCTTTCTCAGATGAATTTTCTGATTCCTTTTGTACTCTTTCCACACCACTATTTCTTTCTTGAGAAAGTATAGCTTCAGACTATTGAGTTGTATTCTCTAAATAACTTCCCCATCGACTGTGATACCTGCAGATATAACTGAAAGGCAATCTGACAAGGGATTTTTATTTACTAATATTACTGTCAACCTCTACTATGATGGGTTGCACCTATTCCTTTTTTTTCCTACAATTTCTACTATTGTCTGAAGCTATACTTTCTCAAGAAAGGAATAGAGGTGTGGAAAGAGTACAAAAGGAATCAGAAAATTCATCTGAGAAAGGAAGGAGACAGTGGCATAACTACAGCTGATTAGGGACCAAAGGAGATTCTTTTTTATTTAAATAGGGCTTAAAATCATTTTTAAAGATGAGAGGAACATATCTGATCAATTAATAAAATTATTGAGAGAATTAAACATGTTAGCATGTTTAAAACACTAACATACACATAAAATAGTGTATATTCTCTGAGTGAGAGAGAGAAGTTTAATAAATAAGAGAAAGGACCAACTCCACACAGCAATATCCAATAGAAATATAGCATAAGCCACATATTGCTATATGTTTCCTAGTAATATTCAACTGAGTGAATTTGAAAATATAAGTGGCCTTGTTCAATGACCCATGAATCGGACACCATCCCTTCTAGTAAATAAGCACTCTGAAGAGTTCTACAAAAAGAAGGTTTTTATAGGGAAAAGGATGGTGGGTCAAGGAACCTTTCAGCAAAATGAAAGAAAAGATTGTTTCAGGCCTTGTCATCATCTTTTTGGGGTGAAGGGATGGCAGGGTTCTTATAGGTAGATTACCTCACTAGAGCTGATTAGGATGTTTCAGATTGACTGTTTAAAGGTCATATTTCTGGGAGAGGTTGAAACAACAGTTAAATCTTGGTTTGCTGTCATGGGGGCAAAATGACTCCATTTTGGGCCTGGTATTTATTTTCCAACAAGTCACATTAAACAAAGTTACAAAAACCATGTAAAATCAATTCATTGACCTTTAACTAAACCCAATATATCTAAAATATTATCATTTCAACATATAATAACATACAAAGTTGAAATATTTTGCATTAATTTTAAAACTAACTTTTAAAACCCAGTGTATAATTTATTATTCTAATACATCTCAGTTTGAAGTTAACAAATACAAAATACTTTTTGTAATTTTAAAAAGCATATGTTTGATATTGCTTGTTTTCTTTTTTAATAGCAATCGTAAGTATGTGGACCTCTTTTGTGTTTATATATCTATATTTGAAAAAAAAATTCTCTCTTAAATTCTTTGTTCTTTTTGGTATAATTGTGTACAAGTTTGATGAGAATGTCCTCTGTTACCCAGCCTGGATTTTGAGCAGCACCTATTCCTTTTTTTTCCTATAATTTCAGACACAGACTTCTTCTACTTGTTGGTTCCACATTTTTTCCCTCTGATCTTTATAAATGTGTGTTTATCTCTTCCTTTCCTAACATTTTGTCTCCAAGTACTTTTATTTTTTTATTTTAGCAATGTATCATGACAGCCACATTTCATTTAATATTAAAAATTACATTATAGAAAGCTGTTTTCATGATTTTCTAACATATTTTTTCTTAGCCCTTTTTTGATCCTAAGCACTTTCACTTTATTTTTATTTTTAGCACATTTGGGGAGTGGTTCACAGTCTTCTGTGATTCTTAGCCATAGTTGCAGTTCATTTTGCCCAAGCTATTTGTGTAATATTGTGGATTAGTCTTCTATTTTTATTGGACATATATTAGGCTTGAGTTGTATTCTCTAAATAACTTCCCCATCAACTGTGAAACATGCAGATATAACTGAAAGGCAATCTTACAAGGGATTTTTATTTACTAATATTACTATCAACCTCTACTATGATGGGTTGCCTTCTCTAAAAGCCCTTGAGAAATCTCACTAAAAGTGGACCCCACCTCAATTGACATTGAATTAGTTAATTCCAAACTTTGTGACCAAGTGGGGTGATAGCTCATAAAGTTAACCAAGATTACACCCAAAAAGCAATCTGTAAGTTTATTAGTTCTATAAAAATCTTTTGATTGATTGAAGCATTCATAAGGCATTAAATTTTCATTATCTGGCTAGAATGTAACAAAACAAACACAAAAGAAATTCTTTAGCTGAGAGCAAAAGTACAACTTAAAGAATGATCTTTGTTTTAGGAAACACATCACTGGCCCTTTTGTTTATTTGTTTTGCTCCTAGGTCATGGTTAAAATGGGGTAGAAAGAACACCTGGATGTAGCTAAATTGAAGTAAAAGGCTGTATCAAATTTGGGAAAATAAAATTTGTGGGGGACAGTGAAAATAGCTGGAAAGACAACAAAAGTTACCAAAGAAAAAGGAAAAACAAAGGATAGGAAGGAGTCAAGTTATTAAAAAATAAGTATTAGATACAAACAATTACAAAATAAATAAGTTATGGGGATGAAAGTACAGCATAGACAATAACATTCAATATTGTAATAGTATTATAGTTATTAATAATACTAATATTGTAATAATAATATAGTCAATAATATTGTAAAAATTTTTTTGAGAGGGCATCTATCATATGTATTGATCAAATGGTTGTTAAAAGCAATAAAATTCTGTATAGAGGACCCAATGCACAGTCATTAATCAACCCCAAGCCTATATCTGAACAGTCTCCAATCTTCTGAAGCATAACAATCAAGTTCTTACATGGTGAACAAGTTCTTACATAGTGAATAAGCTCATAAATGGTGAACAGTGCAAGGGCAGTCATATCACAGAAACTTTCAGTTTTGATCACGCATCATGAACTATAAACAATCAAGTCAGATATGATTATTCATTTGATTTTTATACTTGATTTATATGTGAATCCCACATTTCTCCCTTATTATTATTATTTTAAATAAAATACTGAAGTCGTAGGTAGATGCAAGATAAAGGTAGAAAACATAGTTTAGTGCTGTAAAAGGGCAAATGTAGATGATCAAGTCTGTGCCTATAGACTAAGTATTAATCCAAGCTAGACAAGGGCAACAAAACATCCACGGATGCAGAAGACTTCTCTCAAAACAGGGGGGGTGAGGTTCTAAGCCTCCCCTCTGTTGGTCCCCAATTTGTCTCCTGATGGCCCCCCTGCAACTGTGCCTGTCTTAGGTTTTTTCTCCCTTGAGGAATCTTACCCATCTCTGGCTAACCAGTCATCTTCCGGGGCCATACAGGGAAATGTAAAGTTGGTAAGTGAGAGAGAAGCAATATGGTTTGAAAAGGTTAGCTTTTTACTTCATTGCAGATATATGCCCTGCGGCTTCTATGCCCAGCACTTGTCTCGAGGTATCTTTACCACTTGGAAGAATTATGATACTTGGTAATTTTCAATATGAGGCACGAATTCTACTAAAGGGTTGTAATTAGGAAGGAAGAAGAAAAGCTATAGAAGTAGCAGACGGAAGAAAACATGGGAAGATTGATTATTTCTTTGACGTATCTTCTTGTAGAGTAACATAAGCATATATAGGTTTTAAACTACTAATTAAATTGCACACATACATTAACATAATAGGAATACAGCTACATAACAAAAGCAGACCTACCATTACCAGCCATATCCAGTGAAACCAAGAAAACCAGTTAAGTACCATAGGTATTTGTGAAAACTTATCAATGATATGATGGATATTGTCTAACTGAATTTGAGTAGTTTGAGAAAAATCAGACAAATTAAAACAACACATTCCTGGGAACTGTTCACATCCCATGTGTTCTTTTAACAGTAGACAGTCTATAGTCGCACGATTTTGGAGCGCTGCATCTTGCACTTCTCCTAATTCTTGGTTGAGTTCCGACAGTATAGATCCAGTCAAATTTGTTGTTTTACTGTATGCACAGGCCAGCTTAGATATCTCCTTCTTCATTCCAATGGCAAGTCCAGGAACCGGTGGGATGGATGCAGCTACAACTACAGCAGCACCAGGATATTTGTTGAAGTTTTTTATGTTCATCGTCTGGAATGACTCTTCCAGAGGATGTTGATGTTGGAAGTTCTTCTTCATATCATATCTTAATTCATTTTCAGTGTAGCCAAATTAGGCTATGATCCTCCGTATAAACACAAACAAACCCTTTGCCCACACTTTGATATGACATTTATACCATTGGGAAGAACCTATTGGAGATCACCACACAGGAACAGCTTTTTTTTTTTTAAGAGAAAGGAATGTTATCAGAAAAAATGTACTTCCATAGCTGATCATCTGGCACCCTTTAAAAGATCAAAATTAAGGATATGTAAAGCATGCATTAATCGTTGATTTGCAGTTAGTTTTATCCTATCAGGGAGTAATCCCCCTTTTCTTTTTCTTTTTTTTTTGTTATCACTAATCTACAATTACATGAAGAATATTATGTTTACTAGGCTCTCCCCTATACCAAGTCTCCCCCACAGACTCCATTACAGTCACTGTCCATCAGCAGAGCAAAATGTTGTAGAATCACTACTTGTCTTCTCTGTGTTGCACGGCCCTCCCCTTTCTCCCACCCCCCACATTCTGCATGCTAACCATAATATTCCTTTCTTCTTCCCCGCCCTTATCCCTCCCTATCCACCCATCCTCGCCAGTCCCTTTCCCTTTGGTACCTGGTAGTCCATTCTTGGGTTCAGTGATTCTGCTGCTTTTTGATGCTTCAGTTTTTCCTTTGTTCTTATACTCCACAGATAAGTGAAATCATTTGGTATTTCTCTTTCTCCACTTAGCTTATTTCACTGAGCATAATACCCTCTAGCTCCATTGTTGCAAATGGTAGGATTTGTTTTCTTCTTATGGCTGAATAATATTCCATTGTGTATATGTCCCAGATCTTCTTTATCCATTCATCTACTGATGGACACTTAGGTTGCTTCCAATTCTCGGCTATTGTAAATAGTGTTGTGATAAACATACGGGTGCATCTGTCTTTTTCAAACTGGGCTGCTGCATTCTTAGGGTAAATTCCTAGGAGTGGAATTCCTGGGTCAAATGGTAAGTCTATTTTGAACATTCTGAGGAACCTCCATACTGCTTTCCACAATGGTTGAACTAATTTACATTCACAGCAGCAGTGTAGGAGGGTTCCCCTTTCTCCACATCCTTGCCAACATTTGTTGTTGTGTCTTTTGGATGGCAGCTATCCTTACTGCTGTGAGGTGATAACTCATTGCGGTTTTAATTTGCATTTCTCTGATAATTAGCAATGTGGAGAATCTTTTCATGTGTCTGTTGGCCATCTAAATTTCTTTTTTGGAGAACTGTCTTTTCAGTTCCTCTGCCCATTTTTTAATTGGATTATTTGTTTTTTGTTTGTTGGGGTGGGTGAGCTCTTTATATATTTTGGATGTCAAGCCTTTATCGGATCTGTCATTTACTAATATATTCTACCATACTGTGGGGTACCTTTTTGTTCTGTTGATGTTGTCTTTTGCTGTACAGAAGCTTTTTAGCTTAATATAGTCCCACTTGTTCATTTTTGCTTTTGTTTCCCTTGCCCGGGGAGATATGTTCAAGAAGAGGTCACTCATGTTTGTGTCTAAGAGATTTTTGCCTATGTTTTTTTCTAAAAGTTTTATGGTTTCATGACTTACATTCAGGTCTTTGATCTATTTTGAGTTTACTTTTGTATATGGGGTTAGACAATGGTCCAGTTTCATTCTCCTATACATGTAGCTGTCCAGTTTCGCCAGCACCATCTGTTGAAGAGACTGTCATTTCGCCATTGTATGTCCATGGCTCCTTTATCAAATAGAAATTGACCATATATGTCTGGGTTAATGTCTGGATTCTCTAGTCTGTTCCATTGGTCTGTGGCTCTGTTCTTGTGCCAGTACCAAATTGTCTTGATTACTATGGCTTATAGTAGAGCTTTAAGTTGGGGAGTGAGATCCCTCCTACTTTATAATTCTTTCTCAGGATTGCTTTGGCTATTCGGGGTCTTTGGTGTTTCCATATGAATTTTTGAATTATTTGTTCCAGTTCATTGAAGAATGTTGCTTGTAGTTTCATAGGGATTACATCCTTCTTTTTCCAGTATATTACATTGGGTAGGATGGCCATTTTCACGATATTAATTCTTCCTAGCCACGAGCATGGGATGAGTTTCCATCTGTTAGTGTGCCCTTTAATTTATCTTAAGAGTGTCTTGTGGTTTCAGGGTATAGGTCTTTCACCTCTTTGGTTAGGTTTATTCCTAGGTATTTTATTCTTTTTGATGCAGTTGTGAATGGAGTTGTTTTCCTGATTTCTACTTCTATTGGTTCATTGTTAGTGTATAGGAAAGCCACAGATTTCTGTGTGTTAATTTTGTATCCTGCAACTTTGCTGTATTCCAATATCAGTTCTAGTAGTTTTGGAGTGGAGTCTGCAGGGTTTTTTGTTTACAATATCATGTCATCTGCAAATAGTAACAGTTTAACTTCTTCTTTACCAATCTGGATTCCTTGTATTTCTTTGTTTTGTCTAATTGCCATGGCTAGGACATCCAGTACTATGTTGAATAACAGTGGGGAGAGTGGTCATCCCTGTCTTGTTCCAATCTCAGAAGAAAAGCTTTCAGCTTCTCGCTGTTCAGTATGATGTTGGCTGTGGGTTTATCATATATGTCCTTTATCATGTTGAGGTACTTGCCCTCAATACCCATTTTGCTGAGAGTTTTTATCATGAATGGATGTTGAATTTTGTCAAATGCTTTTTCAGCATCTATGGAGATGATCACGTGTTTTTGTCCTTCTTTTTGTTGATGTGGTGGATGATGTTCATGGATTTTCGAATGTTGTACCATCCTTGCATCCCTGGGATGAATCCCACTTGGTCATGGTGTATGATCCTTTTGATATGTTTTTGAATTCAGTTTGCTAACATTTTATTCAGTATTTTTGCATCTACATTAATCAGGAATATTGGTCTGTAATTTTCCTTTTTCGTGGGGTCTTTGCCTAGTTTTGGTATTAGGGTGATGTTGGCTTCATAGAATGAGTTTGGGAGTATTCCCTTCCTTTCTATTTTTTGGAAAACCTCAAGGAGAATAGGTATTATGTCTTCTCTGCGTGTCTGATAAAATTCCAAGGTAAATCCGTCTGGCCCGGGGGTTTTGTTCTTGGGTAGTTTTTTGATTAACGTTTCAATTTGTTTTGCTCATAATTGGTTTGTTTAACTCTTGTGTTTCTTTCTTGTTCAGTCTTGGAAGGTTGTATTTTTCTAGGAATTATCCATTTCTTCTAAGTTTTACAGCTTGTTAGTATGTAGGTTTTCATAGTATTCTTTAATAATTCTTTGTATTTCTGGGGAGTCTGTCGTGATTTTTCCATTCTCATTTCTGATTCACTTGATGTGTGTTGATTCTCTTCTTCTCTTAATAAGTTTGGCTAGAGACTTATCTATTTTGTTTATTTTCTCATAGAACCAGAACTTGGTTTCATTGATTTTTGCTATTGTTTTATTCTTCTCAATTTTCTTTATTACTTCTCTAATCCTTATTATGTCCCTCCTTCTGCTGACTTTAGGCCTCATTTGTTCTTCTTTTTCCAGTGTCGATAATTGTGATGATAGACTATTCATTTGGGATTGTTCTTCCATCTTTAAGTGTGCCTGGATCGCTATATACTTTCCTCTTAAGACTGCTTTCGCTGCGTCCCACAGAAGTTGGGGCTTTGTGTTGTTGTTGTCATTTGTTTCCATATACTCCTTGATCTCTATTTTAATTTGTTTGTTGATCTATCCATTATTTAGGAGCATGTTGTTTAGCCTCCATGTGTTTGTGAGCCTTTTTGTTTTCTTTGTAGAATTTATTTCTAGTTTTATACCTTTGTGGTCTGACAAATTGGTTGGTAGAATTTCAATATTTTGGAATTTACTGAGGCTCTTTTTGTGAGCTAGTATGTGGTCTATTCTGGGGAATGTTCCATGTGCACTTGAGAAGAATGTGTATCCTGCTGCTTTTGGGTGTAGATTTCTATAGATGTCTATTAGGTCCATATGTTCTAGTGTGTTGTTTAGTGCCTCCGTGTCCTTACTTATTTTCTGCCCAGTGGATCTATCCTTTGGGGTAAGTGGCATGTTGAAGTTTCCTAAAATGTATGCATTGCAGTCTATTTCCCTCTTTAGTTCTGTTAGTATTTGTTTCACATATGCTGGTGCTCCTGTGCTGGGTGCATATATATTTAGAATGGTTATATCCTCTTGTTGGACTGAGCCCTTTATCATTATGTAATATCCTTCTTTATCTCTTGTTACTCTTTTTTTTTAAGTCTATTTTGTCTGATACTTGTACTGCAACCCCTGTGTTCTTCTCTCTGTTATTTGCCTGAAATATGTTTTTCCATCCCTTGACTTTTAGTCTGTGCATGTCTTTGGGTTTGAGGTGAGTTTCTTGTAAGCAGCATATAGATGGGTCTTGCTTTTTTATCCATTCTCTTAGTCTGTGTCTTTTGATTGGTGCATTCAGTCCATTTACATTTAGGGTTACTATTGAAAGATATGTACTTATTGCCATTGCAGGCTTTAGATTCGTGGTTACCAAAGGTTCAACGTTAGCTTCTTTAGTATCTTACTGCCTAACTTAGCTCACTTATTGAGCTGTTACATACACTGTCTGGTGATTCTTTTCTTCCCTCCCTTCTTATTCCTCCTCCTCCATTCTTTATATGTTGGTTGTTTTGTTCTCTGCTCCTTCGTGTTTCCTTTAACTGCTTTTAGTGGTAGTTGATTTTATTTTTTGCCTTTAGTTAGTATTTGGTTGGTCTGCTTTCATTGCTGATTTTATTTTCTCTGGTGACATCTGTTTAGTCTTAGGAGTGCTCCCATCTATAACAGTCCCTCTAAAATACCCTGTAGAGGTGGTTTGTGGGAAGCAAATTCCCTCAACTTTTGCTTGTCTGGAAATTGTTTAATCCCTCCTTCATATTTAAATGATAATCGTGCTGGATACAGTATCCTTAGTTCATGGTCCTTCTGTTTCATTGCATTAAATATATCATGTTATTCTCTTCTGGCCTGTAAGGTTTCTGTTGAGAAGTCTGATGATAGCCTGGTGGGTTTTCCTTTATAGGTGATCTTTTATTCTCTAGCCGCCTTTAAAACTCTTTCCTTGTTCTTGATCTTTGCCATTTTAATTATTATGTGTCTTGGTGTTGTCCTCCTTGGGTCCTTTCTATTGGGATTTCTGTGTGTTTCTGTGATCTGTTCGATTATTTCCTCCTCCAGTCTGGGGAAGTTTTCAACAATTATTTCTTCAAAAACACTCTCTTTCCCTTTTTCTCTCTCTTCCTCTTCTGGTACCCCAATAATATGGATATTGTTCGTTTTGGATTGGTCACACAGTTTTCTTAATATTGTTTCATTCCTGGAGATTCTTTTATCTCTCTCTGTGTCAGCTTCTATGCATTCCTGTTCTCTGGTTTCTATTCCATCAATGGTCTCTTGCATCTTATCCATTCTGCTTATAAACCCTTCCAGAGTTTGTTTCACTTCTGTAATCTCCTTCCTGGCATCTGTAGTCTCCCTCTGGACTTCATCCCTTAGCTCTTGTATATTTCTCTCCATCTCCATCAGGATGTTTATGATTTTTATTTTGAACTCTTTTTTGGGAAGACTGGTTAGGTCTGTCTCCTTCTCTGGTGTTGTCTCTGTGATCTTTGTCTGCCTGTAGTTTTGCCTTTTTATGGTGATAGAGATAGTTTGCAGAGCTGGTACAAGTGACCGCTGGAAGAAGTTCCCTTCTTGTTGGTTTGTGGCTTTCCTCTCCTGTGAGATCAGTGACCTCTAGTGGCTTGTGCTGGGCAGCTGTGCGCAGAAATGGCTTCTGATTCTTGCCTGGCTGCTATGGAGTTTATCTCTGCTGTCGCTCTGGGCGTGGCCTTCCTCAGGCTGCTGCTCTGATATGGTGGAGCCACGTTGGAGTGGAATCCACCAAGAGGCTATTTATCTCTGTGAGGGTCCTCCATGCTCCCTGCTGCCTAGGGGGTTAGAGTGCTCCAAGTTCCCCAGATTCCCTGCTGCTGGACTAAGTGTCCCAGGAAACTTCTGTCCGGTTTTGGGGTCCCTGTCCCTTTAAGACTTCCAAAAAGCACTCGCTTTTCTTTGTCCTGGGTGCAACGTCTGCAGGGACCCACTCACAGGTCTTACTGTCCTGTTTCCCTAGTTTCCAGCACCTCAGGCATGCACAGTGTCAGTGCTCTGGAGCGGATGACTGCAGCTGGGTATTTAGCAGTCCTGGGCTCCCTCTCCCTCCCCTCTCCGACTCCTCTCCTCACGCTGGGAGCTGGGGTGTGTGGTGCTCAGGTCCCGCTGGGCCGGGGCTTTTATCCTACCCCCTTCGCAAGGCACTGGGTTCTTGCACATGTGGATGTGGTCTGGCTGTTTTCCTGTGTCTTCTGGTCTCTCTTTTAGGAAGAGTTTTCTTTGTTGTATTTTCAAAAATGTATGTGGTTTTGGGAGGAGATTTCCCCTGCTCTGTAATAAGTTTTTAGGGTGAGAGATTATATCTTTGTATATTTTGGAGAGCATTTTGTGATGTATATAGTTTTTGAATCACTATGTTATATACCTGAAACCAACAAAATATTGTATATCAACTATACTTCAATAAAAATGTATTAGCAAAAATCCTTCAGTCAAAGGCAGGGTTCTAGTTCTGTGCTTTAAGATTTACAATCCCCAGTTATGGTAAAATCTCCACTAAGTTTTCTTTAGGAGAAATTGAGATCATATATTCTCTTTCACATTTGTGTTGGAATAGTGTAATAGTATAAAACTAAAGTTAAAAACTTCATGGTCTCCAAAATCTCATGACTATAGACTATCTATGGTTAAAAGAACATATGGGATGTGAACAGATCCCAGAAATGGGCTGCTTTAATTTGTCTGATGGTTCAAGTACAGTTGGACAATATCCATCATATCATAGATAAATTTTCACAAATGCCTAGGGTGCCTAAATGGTTTTCTTGGCTTCACTGGAGATGGATGGTAATTATAGATTTGCTTTGTTTATGTCACCGTATTCCTATTATGTTAATATATGTGTGCAAATTAGTTAGTAGTTTAAAACCTATACATACTTAAGGTACTATACAAGAAGATATGTCAAAGAAATAATCAATCCTCCCAAGTTTCCTTCGTATGCTACATCTATAGCTTTTCTTCTTCCTTCCTAATTACAACCCTTAAATAGAATTCGTGCCTCATATCGAATTTACCGAGTATCATAATTCCTCCAGGTGGTAAAGATACCTCGAGACAAGTGCTGAACATAGAAGCCACAGGGCATAAATCTGCAAAGAAGTAAAAAGCTAACCTTTGCAAACAATATGGCTTCTCTCTCACTTACCAACTTTACATTTCCCTGTATGGCCCCGGAAGATGACTGGTTAGCCAGAGACGGGTAAGATTCCTCAAGGGAGGAAGAACCTAAGACAGGCACAGTCGCAGCGGGGCCATCAGGTGAGAATTTGGGGATCAACAGAGGTGAGGCTCAGAACCTCACCCCCCCTGCTTTGAGAGAAATCTTCTGCATCCGTGGATGTCTTGATGCCCTTGTCTAGCCTGGATTAATACTTAGTCCATAGGCACACACCTGATCATCTGATCATCTACATTTGCCCTCTTACAGCACTAAACTATGTTTTCTACCTTTATCTTGCATCTACCTACCACTTCAGCATTTTATTAAAAATAAAAATAATAATAATAATAGGAGAAATGTGGGATCAACATATAAATCAAGTACAAAAATCAAACGAATATTCATATTTGACCTGATTGTTTATAGGTCATATTGCATGATCAAAACCGAAAGTTTCTGTGATGACTGCCCTTGTACTGTTCACCATGTAAGAATTTATTCACTATGTAAGAATTCGTTCACCATGTAAGAACTTGTTCGTTATGCTTCAGAAGATTGGAGACTGACGAGAATTAGGCTTGAAATGGATTAATGATTGTACATTGAGCGTTGACCCCCCTATACTGAATTTTATTGTTGTTAACAACCATTTGATCAATAAATATGAGAGATGCCCTCTCAAAAAAAAAAAAAAAAAAAAAAACTTCATGGTCTGAAAAATAATGAGTCTTTAAAGGATCTAGGAAATTGAAGTCAAATATGAGTAAATAATACTTGCCACATTTCAAGAAACAGTGATTGTAATGGAAGAGGCACATATATAGATAGAGATAATTAGATTCCAGAATGACAATCAGTTTGGTGGGTATATAACTATTTTACTAAAAGAATGAGAAAAATTGTTTGATAATGATAGGAAAATTAGTTTTTCCACCAAGGAAAGTTATAAATGACATCATAAGAAAATATCTTCCTCAGATAAGGTGTTTGTTATTTCTTCTTTTACAAGTGCATTTTCTCCAGAACAGTCAAAAAACTTTCATTTTTTCTGAAATGTTTTCTTACATTGGGAGAGTAATTTTATTTTAGTAAGCACATAACTGGAACAAATTTGTGCCCTAAACCAAAGGTTTACCATATAGGCAGCAATCATAGTAAGGTCAGCTAATATGCCATTAAGTGACAGTGCTATAGTTTGCTAGTGTTTTCTTCATTTTCTCATCCTATGGCTTCAAATCACTTGCTTTGTCTGTTCTAAGATTCACTGTAAGAGGCTATTAAATTGTATCCTTCTACTTAAATTTCCTAGTGGCTTTTTATAGGGTCAATTTGTATAGGTGAGAGTAATTAGTAATCACTAGTCTCCAATCAGCAATTAGCTCCAATTATCACATCACAGCTGCTCAGTCAGGCTTATGCTGACTTCCTTTATCTGCTTTAAGATCTGAAGTCTGATCACAACACAGGCAAAAATTTTAAGAATCATTCATATCTCCACATTCTGATGGACAACCTTTTTGATTGCTTCCTAATATTAAAGTAAATTACTTACCTTGTGGAATCTCTGACACATGCAGCAGTAAGTACATCAGAATCCAGGTGGCAAAAATGAAATATAGAAGAGGTTGGTGTAAATAAGCTATCAAAAAGAACAGAACTTAAGGCAAATGTCACACATTCATAATTTAGTGTAGAAATTTCAAAGAAATATAGGCTATATCCAAATGAATTTTCTTGTTAAGGTATACAAAAGTGCATAAATATGATGTGGGGAAGTTGAGGTTCCTATGGCCAGGATCCTCACTGAACTTAAAGCACCTAGTGATGTAACTGGCCTGTTGCTAGGCTACCGCTTCCACACCTTTAGACAATAAGCTATTATTCCAATATATAGAGACCTTCTCCAATGCTCTGGGTGGAGGCAGAGACACTAGTGCTCAACCTACCACTGGAAGAACAAGCTGGGTAATAAACCTTCTCACCCCAAAGAATGTTTTGCTGTCAATTTCTTTGGTCACACTGAATCCATAGCAAACTTGCCTGAGGCTGAAATCCATTGGCAACACAATTGGTGAAAGTCAGCAGGGTTTATTGTTGACCAAGGAAAAAGACAGGCAGCCCTTATGGGAGGGGTGCTTGAGCAGGCTGCCCCTGTGAATGGGGAGACAGTGGATTGTCCTCCAGTGAGTATGTGGTTTGAGGTGACTTGCCTCCTAGAGGACTGGGCCCCACCCCAGGACTGGAGGCAAGTGGAGGTGACACCTGTGGCAGTAGGGGTGGCCCTTGGTATAGTAAGTAGATCCTTTGAGAAACAGAGTGCCTGTGAGGCAGTGGGGACTGTGGGTTGGCTGCTTCTCACAGTATTATAAAGGTCTCCAGAAGAAATCCACAAAATGGCGGCATGAGAACGTGAGCTGCAAACTTCTGTGGATTCACTGTAGAAGGAAATGGCATTGATGTGAGAGGTGGCATGAGAACACAAGCTGCAAACTTCTGTGGATTCCCTGAAGAAGGAGATGGCATTGATGTGAGAGGAAGGCAGCACGAGAATGCCGACAGCAAGGTGCCATTGGAGAGGTAAACAGTTCTTTACAGAATGAGATGGCAGTGCTGCTAGGTGTTCTGAAGGAGGAAGAGGCCATCAACAATAAAGACAAACTTCTGAGGGAAGCACAGGTGGAGGTGGCATGAGAATGTCAGCTGAGAAGCATTGAGGTTAAGATAAGAGAGCTTCTGAAGACTGAGCTAGCACTGCTGCAAGGCACAGTAGAAAATGTAAAGGTTGTAACACAGGAGGCACTCAGGGGAGGAGATACAAAATTGCCATCAGCCCCAGAAATGGAGGAGCTAGGGAAGGATGAAGAGGTGGTGCTGGATGCATTGGCCCCTCCTGTATTGAAAGCATGCCCAGTGGTTGTAAAGAAAATGAATGTCCAGCAGCTGAAAGTCCCCCAAGAAGAGGAGAAGCCCCCTTCCCAGGTCATGGACCACTTTTTGGCCCACCCCTATGCTCAGGCTGAGCTGGTGGATTTGGGCTGCCGGTTTAGACAGAAGCCCTCAGAGTCAATATTAGCTTGGCTCCTGCATCTGTGGGACTTAGGGGTGGATGGAATTGTTCTGTCGGGATCAGAGATGTGAAAGCTGGCTTCCCTAACAGTGCAGCCTGCCTTGAGACAGTGGTTACAAAATGCACATCAGATCCCAGGGAGTCACTCCCTCCTCAATGAGCTTATGGCTGCACTGCATGCTGTGTGGCCCAGTTAGGGTGATCTACCATCTTCTCCTGTTAGATGACAGATGTATGCTGAGCTCCAACAGGTATTACAAGAGCTAGGGATAAGAAACGCCATCTATAGTCCAGAGAATTGTGGCCCAGATGAAGAGATTTTCATTACTGGAATGAAAAATATTGTACTTCAAATGGCTCCTACATCCCTCTTTGGGTCTCTAATGGCCATTCTTTCCCCTCACTTAGGGCAGACCATAAACAAGGTGACACATAGAGTAGCAGACTTAGGAGAGGCTGAGGCAATGAGAACCTGGAAAGAAGACCTGTCACACACAAGAAGAATTTAAACAGCCCCATGAAGGTTATGAGGACCCAGATGTGGGTTGATTTAATCCTGGCAGGAGCAGATAGAAGGAAATTAGATGGGAAGTCAAATAGGATCTTCCTAGAGTTATGGCAACAGCTGAAACCAGAGTAGCAGTTCCAGCCATTAAGACCAAAGAGGCAGAGATCAGAGACAGAGCCATGAATCCAGCCTCTGTGTCTGCAAGAATTCCTGCTGGAGAGTGAGCCAACCTCACTTGAGCCCACACAGGAGGGTTACTGGGGAACATGGTTTGACTGAGGGGTAGGTCAAGGTATCTGCCCTGAGGGACCAGGGGTGTATTGGAGGCCACATGTTGAAATAGCTATCCATTGGTCCCCAGTGAACATACAATGTGTCCTGGCTCTGGTGGACACAGGGGCTGAATGTTCACTGATTCATAGTAACCCTGAGCAGTTCCCTGGGACCCCTACTATCATAGATGGATACAAGGGTAAGGCTATCAGGGTGAAAAAAGCCCAAATCCCTTTGGGAATAGGGCATATACCCCCAAAAGAGAGTACTGTGTATATACCTCCTATCTCTGAGTTTATTTTGGGGATTGATATTCTGCAGGGTCTATGGTTGCAGACCACTGCAGGTGAGTTTAGACTGAGAGTACATCTGGTGAAGGCAGTTCTAAGGGGATATACTAGGCACCCACCCATAGCTTTGCCTGTGCCTCAGCAGGTGTCTAATGCCAAACAGTGCAAACTACCTGGAGGCATAAGGAGATTGGAGAAACTCTCCAGAAGCTGGAAAACCTGGGTATTATAAAGTCCACCCATAGTACTTTCAATTCCCCAGGGTGGCCAGTATAAAAGCCAGATGGCTCCTGGCACATGACTGTGGATTACAGAGAACAGAATAAAGTCATACCCCCTATGCATGCTCCTGTCCCCTCTATTGCAGAGTTGATGGATACCCTCAGCCATGAACTCGGAACATATCATTATGTGGTAGATCTTGCTAATGCCTTCTTTTCCATTGACATTGAGCAGGAAAGTCAGGAACAATCTGCCTTCACGTGGGAAGGACAGCAATGAACTTTCAATGTCCTTCCACAGGGATATCTCTACAGCCTCACCATCTGTAATGAACTTGTAGCCCAGAATTTGGCTACATGGGAGAAACTGCAAATGGTGTGGCTGTACCATTATATTGATGATGTCATGCTCATGTCTGATTCTCTTTCAGATCTAGAAGGTGCAGTACCTACACTGCTGCTACATTTATAGGAGAAAGGATGGGCTGCACACAGTACCAAGATTCAGGGACCTGGTTTGTCTGTAATATTCTTGGGGTTCAGGGGGAGGAGTCATGATGACAGCATGAGAAGGGCAACATAAATCTCCTTCCAAAACCATATATATTTTTGAAAATAAAACAAATACAACTAATCCTAAAAGAGAGACCAGAAGATAGAGTACAACAGCCAGGCTACATCTACATCTGCGAGAACTCAGCACCTCAGGAAGGGGGTAAGATACAAGCCATGGCCCAGTGGGACCTGAGTGCTCCCTCCACCCCAGCTTCCCAGTGGGACGAAAGGAGTCAGAGCGGGAAAGGAGTGGGAACCCAGGAATGCTAAGTACCCAGTCCTAGTCATTTGCACCAGGAACGCAGACACACATTGCATGATGTGCTGGATATTAGTGAAATAGCACAGTAAAACCTGCGAGCAGGTCCCCGCAGCCAGCGCCCCTGGGACAAAAGAAAAGCAAGAGATTTTTGAAAGTCTTAAAGGGACAGGGGCCTCACAGCTTGATGGAAGCCTTCCGGCACACTCAGCCCAGGAGCTGGAATCTTGGGGAACTCCAGGCACCCTACCCCCTGGGTGGCAGTGCAGCTCTGAAGCCCCTCATGGCAATAAACAGCATCCCATCCATTTCTGCTCTGGCATGGCCCTGCCATAGCAGGGGAGGGGACTGGGAGGAGCCACACCCACAGCAACTGCTCAGAGCCCACTCCACAGCCATCTGGGCCTGACTCCGAGGCCCTGTTGGCGAGTGGCTTCCCAGCACAGAGGAAGCTGGGACAAGTCATGAAAGGTCACCATTCTCACAGAAGAGCACAACCAGTACACCTGCCCCTCCCCACAGGGCTCTGGGCTGCCCCAACGGCTGCTCTGCCCATGGCAGCTCAGGAAATGAAAGTGGAAGCTGCTCCCTGTGTGCAGGGAACCAGCACAAGTAGTGGAGAAGGGCAAGGCAACCAGCAAGCAGGAAAGGACTTTCTTCTCCCAGCTGACACATGTGCCAACTGCCTACAATTACCTCTAATACCATGAAAAGGCAGAAGAACTTGATCCAGTACAGAATTACCCAGACAACACTTGAGAGGGAAGCCTGGGGAGATAGATTTAACCAATTTTCTTGAAAAAGAATTCAAAACAAAGATCATAACCATGCTGATGGGCCTATAGAGAATGATGCAAGAGCTAAAGGATCAAGTTAGGAGAGAGAATACAGAAATAAAACAATCTCTGAAAGGACTTAAGAGCAGATTGGAAGATGTACAAGAGGCCATTAATGGAATAGAAATCAGAGAACAGGAACACAGAGAAGCTGAGGCAGAGAGAGATAAAAGGATCACCAGGAATGAAAGAATATTAAGAGAACTGTGAGACCAATCCAAAAGGAACACTATTAGCATTATAGGGTTACTAGAAGAGAAAGAGAGAGAAAAAGGGATAGAAAGTGTCTTTGAAGAAATAATTGCTGAAAACTTCCCCAAACTAGGGGAGGAATTAATCTCTCAGACCATGGAGGCCCACAGAAATCCCTACACAAGGGACCCAAGGAAGACAACACCAAGACACATAATAATTAAAATGGCAAAGATCAAGAACAAAGACAGAGTACTAAAGGCAGCCAGAGAGAGAAAATAAAATCACACTAAGAAAGCAGACAAACCAAATACTAACTAGAGGCAAAAAATAAAATCAACAACCCACAAAAGCAGTCAAAGGAAAGAGAAAAGAGAACAGAATAAAACACCTAACATATAAAGATTGGAGGGGGAGGAATAAGAAGGGAGAGAAATAAAGAATCATCACATTGTGCTTATAATAGCTTATTAAGTGAGTTAAGTTAGACATTTAGATAGTAAAGAAGCTAACCTTGAACCTTTGGTAACCATGAATCTAAAGCCTGCAATGGCAATAAGTACATATCTTTCAATAATCACCCTAAATGTAAATGGACTGAATGCACCAATCAAAAGACATAGAGTAATAGAATGGATAAAAAAGCAAGACCCATCCATATGCTGCTTACAAGAGACTCACCTCAAACCCAAAGACATACACAGACTAAAAGCTAAGGGATGGAAAAAGATATTTCATGCAAACAATAGGGAGAAAAAAGCAGGTGTTGCTGTACTAGTATCAGATAAAATGCACTTCAGAACAAAGAAAGTAACAAGATATAAAGAAAGACATTACATAATGATAAAGGGGCCAGTCCAACAAGAGGATATAACCATTATAAATATATATGCACCCAATACAGGAGCACCAATGTATGTGAAACAAATACTAACAGAATTAAAGGAGGAAATAGAATGCAATGCATTCATTTTAAGAGACTTCAACACACTACTCACTCCAAAGGACAGATCCACCAGACAGAAAATAAGTAAGGACACAGAGGCACTGAAAAACACACTAGAACAGATGGACCAAATAGACATCTACAGAACTCTACACCAAAAAGCACCAGGATACACATTCTTCTCAAGTGCACACAGAACATTTTCCAGAATAGACCACATACTAGGCCACAGAAAGAGCCACAGTAAATTTAAAAAGATTGAAATTCTACCAAACAAGTTCCCAGACCACAAAGTTATAAAACTATAAATATATTGCACAAAGAAAACAAAAAGGCTCACAAACACATGGAGGCTTAACAACATGCTCCTAAATAATCAATGGATCAATAACCAAATAGAGATCAAGTGATATATGGAGACAAATGACAACAACAGCCCAAAGCCCCAGCTTCTGTGGGATGCAGTGAAGGCAGTTCTAAGAGGAAAGTGTATAGCAATCCAGGCCTAATTACAGAAGGAAGAACAATCCCAAATGAATAGTCTAAAGTTACTATTACTGAAACAGGAAAAAGAAGAACAAATGAGGCCCAAAGTCAGCAAAAAGAGTAAGATAATAAAGATCAGAGAAGAAATAAACAAAATTGAGGAGAATAAAACAGTAGAAAAAAATCAATGAAACCAAGAGCTGGTTCTTTGAGAAAATAAACAAAATAGATAAGCCCCTAGCCGGCTTTATTAAGAGAAAAAGAGAATCAACACACATCAACAGAATAAGGAATGAGAAAGGAAAAATCATGATGAACCCCACAGAAATACAAAGAATCATTAGAGAATACTATGAAAACCTACATGCTAGGAAGCTGGAAAACCTAGAAGAAATGGACAACTTCCTAGAAAAATACAACCTTCCAAGACTGACCCAGAAAGAAACAGAAAATCAACAGACCAATTACCAGCAACAAAATTGAATCAATAATCAAAAAACTACCCAAGAACAAAACCCCAGGGCCAGATGGATTTACCTCAGAATTTTATCACATATACAGAGAAGACATAATACCCAGACTTCTTACAGTTTCCCAGAAAATAGAAGAGCAGGGAATACTCCCAAACTCATTCTATGAAGCCAACATCACCCAAATACAAAACCAGGCAAAGACCCCACCAAAAAAGAAAACTGCAGACCAATATCCCTGATGAACATAGATGCAAAAATACTCAACAAAATATTAGCAAACCACATTCAAAACTACATCAAGAGGATCATACACCATGACCATGTGGGATTCAACCCAAGGATGCAAGGATGGTACAACATTTGAAAATCCATCAACATCATCCACCACATCAACAAAAAGAAAGGCAAAAACCACATGATCATCTCCATAGATGCTGAAAAAGCATTCAACAAAATTCAACATCCATTCATGATAAAAACTCTCAACAAAATGGGCATAGGGGAAAGTACCTCAACATAATAAAGGCCATATATGGTAAACCCACAGTCAACATCATACTTAACAGAGAGAAGCTGAAATCTTTTCTTTTAAGATTGGGAACAAGACAGGGATGCCCACTCTCCCCACTGTTAATCAATGTAGTACTGGAGGTCCTGGCCATGGCAATCAGACAAAACAAAGAAATACAAGGAATCCAGATTGGTAAAGAAGTCAAACTGTCACTACTTGCAGATGACATGATACTGTACATAAAAAATCCTAAAGACTCCACTCCAAATCTACTAGTACTAATATCGGAATTCAGCAAAGTTGCAGGATACAAAATTAATACACAGAAATCTGTTGCTTTCCTATATACTAACAATTAACTAATAAAAAGAGAAATCAGGAACACAATTCCACAATTGCATCACAAATAATAAAATACCTACGAATAAATCTAACTAAGGAAGTGAAAGACCTATACCCTGAAAACTACAAGACACTCTTAGAGAAATTAAAAAGGACATTAACAAATGGAAACTCATCCCATGCTCTTGGCTATTAAGAATTAATATTGTCAAAATGGCCATCTTGCCTAAAGCAATCTACAGATTTAATGTAATCACTATCAAAATACCAACAGCATTCTTCAATGAACTGGAACAAATAGTTCTAAAATTCATATGGAACCACCAAAGACCCTGAATAGCCAAAGCAATCCTGAGAAGGAAAAATAAAATGGAGGGGATCTTGCACCCCAACTTCAAGCTCTACTACAAAGCCACACTAATCAAGACAATTTGGTACTGGCACAAGAACAGAGCCACAGACCAGTGGAACAGTATAGAGAATCCAGTTATTAACCCAAACATATATGGTCAATTAATGTTTGATAAAGGAGCCATGGACATACAATGGGGAAATGACAGTCTATTCAACAGATGGTGCTGGCAAAACTGGACAGCTGCATGTAAGAGAATGAAACTGGATCATTGTCTAAACCCATACACAAAAGTAAATTAGAAATGGATCAAAGACCTGAATGTAAGTCATGAAATCATAAAACTCTTAGAAAAAACATACATAAAAATCTCTTGGACATAAACATGAGTGACTTCTTCATGAACATATCTCCTCAGGAAAGAGAAACAAAAGCAAAAATGAACAAGTGGGAGTATATCAAGCTGAAAAGCTTCTATACAGCAAAAGATACCACTAATAGAACAAAAAGGCATCCTACAGTATCGGGGAATATATTCATAAATGACCTTTCCAATAAAGGGCTGACACCCAAAATATATAAAGAGCTCACACACCTCAACAAACAAAAAGCAAATAATACAATTAAAAAATGGGCAGAAGAACTGAACATACAGTTCTCCAAAGAAGACATTCAGATGGCCAACAGACACATGAAAAGATGCTCCATATTGCTAGTCATCAGAGAAATACAAATTAAAACCACAATGAGATATCACCACACACCAGTAAGGATCGCCACCATCCAAAAGACCAACAACAACAAATGTTGACGAGGTTGTGGAGATAGGATATCTCTCCTACACTGCTGATGGGAATGTAAATTAGTTCAACCATTGTGGAAAGCAGTATGGAGGTTCCTTACCAAGCTCAAAATAGAAATACCATTTGACCCAGGAATTCCACTTCCAGGAATTTACCCTAAGAATGTAGCAGCCCAGTTTGAAAAAGACAGATGCACCCCTATGTTTATCGCAGCACTATTTACAGTAGCCAAGAAATGGAAACAACCTAAGTGTCCATCAATAGATGAATGGATAAAGAAGATGTGGTACATATACACAATGGAATATTTTTCAGCCATAGGAAGAAAACAAATCCTACCATTTGCAAAAACATGGATGGAGCTAGAGGGTATTATGTTCAGTGAAATAAGCCAGACAGAGAAAGACAAGTACCAAGTGATTTCACTAATATGTGGAGTATAAGTACAAAGAGAAAACTGAATGAACAAAATAGCAGCAGACTCACAGAACCCAAGAATGGACTAACAGTTATGAAAGGGAAAGGGACAGGGGAGGATGGGTGGGAAGGGATGTATATAAGGTGGGGGAGGAAGGGGACATCATGATTAGCATGTATAATGTGGGGGGAGGCACAGGGAGGGCTGTGTAACACAGAGAAGACAAGTAGTGATTCTACAGCATCTTGGCACATTGATGGTCAGTGACTGTAATGGGGTTTGTAGGGGGACTTGGTGATGGAGGGAGTCTAGTAACCATAATGTTCCCCCCCCAAAAAAAATTTACCATACTCTGGGTTCCTCTAAGAGTGAACAAAAATGCCCCTTTTCCTTCACTTTCTTGGACAATGTAGCTTATCATTAAAAAATTACTTTCCCAAAGTGAAAAAAAAAATTCTTGGGGTTCTTCTGGTCGTGTAAGACCAAAGTTATACCAGAAGCAGATATAGATATAGAAAGCAGGCCTTTCCTACCCTACTACTGTAGCATTGCTACAGGAGTTTCTGGGTCTTCTAGGCTACTGGAGAGTGTTTATCCTGCACTTGGTGCAAATTCTGAAGCCCTTATACTGGTTGGTATGAAAGGGCGTCAGGTGGAATTGGGCTGAGACATGTGCATCTGCCTTTACTACAGGAAAATGGGCAGTCAAGGCCACGCAGGCCTTGAGTGTGATAGACCCATCAAGGCCCTGTGAGCTGGGCATTCATGTCACTGAAGATGGTTATGGCTGGGGTTTCTGGTAGCGGCTTGAATGAACTCGCTAACCCATTGGATTCTGGTCACAGCTGTGGAAAGGGGCAGAGGTATGATATACTTTGATAGAAAAATAACTGGCTGCCATGTATCATGCCTTGCTGACTACAGAACCCATCACTGGAATGGCCCTGATAAAGGTAATAACCACCTATCCCATCTTGGGGAGCATATGAGACTGAACCCAAAAGTCAAGGAGTGGTGTGGCATTAACACCCACACTAGCCAAGTGGGGTGCTTACCTACAGCAGTGTAGTGCCCTCTCTCCTAGTAGCCTCCTAAGTGAAGAAGTCTAACACTTATTGGGGCCAGTGACATATACTAGTGAAAAGCACGATGAACTTGCTTTTGAACCATTAGTAGCAGAGTCCCTATCAGAAGGGAAGAGCCCCTATACCCAAAGATGCATGGTATACAGATGGCTCCAGCTGTAGGCCGCTCCCAAAATGGAAGGCCATAGCTTTTCATCCAAGACTGAGACAATATGGATGGAAGACGGTGAGGGGAACAGCAGCCAATGGGCAGACTTGCAGGCTGTGTGGCTTGTGATCAGCCAGCAGCCCTGCCCTATAGTTGTCTGCACTGACAGCCAGGCTGTCTATCAGGGCTTGACCCTGTGGCTACCAAAATGGTACCATGCCAACTGGCTGGCTGGTCACTGGCCCCTTTGGGGAGAAAGAATTGTGGCAAGACTTAGGGGCCTGTGGTCAGATATAAATAATTACAGTATAGTGTGTGACAGTTCATCTGCCACTGGCATCTGCAGGAAATGATGCAGCAGATAAATTGGCCCAGATACATTGGTTAGAAGTAGTCCAATGCAGCATGTGGGGCAAAAGACAATGTGGGCTGTAGCCCATCACTGAGGCTTGCCTTTGACCTTTGAAGAATTTAGTAGAGTCTGGCAGGAGTGTGTTATGTGCTCCAAAAGGGACTTATACCGAGTTCCACAGCAATATGGGACAATAGCTAAGGGGCCTCTACCCCTCATCAGGTGGCAGATAGACTATATTGGGCCTCTCCCTGTGTCAGAAGGAATCAGTATGCAATGACTTGTGTGGACACAGCTACTGGACTTCTGGTTGCTTTTCCTACCTGTTGTGCAGACCAGCAGATGATGAAAAGAGGCCTGGAACGTCTTTTTTCTGCCCATGGCTGACCACAGGTGATTGAGAGTGATCAGGGCACCCATTTTACTGGACATACACTGTAAGAATGGGTGCGACAGCTGGGAATCAAACTGAAGTCTCACATGCCATACAATCCTACCGCAGCAGGCATGATAGAGAGACACAATGGCTTGTTAAAATCCGGACTACAGTCAGATACCAATAGTCTGCGGGAATGGTCAGTCCGCTTATGGACTGTGTTATGGCATTTGAACAAGAGACCCTGAAAGGGAGCCCTGAGCCCTGTAGACATGTTAATACATATGGCTTCCACCCCTATACAAATGCAAGTACAAACCAAGGAAAAATCACTGAAACTGAGGTTCAACCACCAGAATAACATCTTGATGCCAGCACCAACTGCACTGAACCCCAGGGATTCCATTGAGTGGACGTGGCCTTGGACCTTTCAACACATTGACCAATGATGACTGGCTCTCCTGGCACCTTGGGAACAAGGCCTGGAAACTGGCCTCCTGTGTATTCCTGAATAACAGCAGTGGCCGCCAAAGGTCATAGTAGTATATGCTGAATGGCCAGAAGGTAGAAGCATCTTACCAGGGAGTTTTGTTTTATCATTATGGCCAGTGCATGCACCTCCAGTAGCACTATATACAGACCCTTCAGTAAGCCCCATGGGGAAAGGAGTAAAAGTATGGGATACTAGACCTGGAAGGGACCCCCTTCCTGCTATAGTTCTATCATAGGGGCATGCTTTTGCATGCATCCTGCCTGACCCCTTTGGGGAAAAGATTTGCCTATGTTGGTGTTATTAAAACATGTTTCTTATCACCCCCAAAGTCTTTGAGGTTTGAGAACTTCCTCTGGCTTGAGAATTATTATAATTTTTGTTACCTATATCAAAATCTTGCTGTATCTTAATTTTTATTATCTCTAAGTTGTTGTTATCCTCTGTTGCATTTGTGGACTCTGGTTACAGTGCTCCAGCTTTCTCGCACAGGGACCATTGCAGAAGATTGAAAGCATGTAAATTGTAAGGCAATAATTCTGAAGGGGTGGAGTGGGGGGAGGTTGGGGTTCCTATGGCCAGGATCCTCACTGAACTTAAACCACCTGATGATGTAACTGGCCTGTTGCTAGGCTACCACTTCCACACCTTTAGGCAATAAGCTATTATTGCACAATATAGAGATCTTGGCTCAGTACTCTGAGCAGGGGCAGAAATGCTAGTGCTTGACCTACTGCTGGGAGAACAAGCCGGGTAATAAACCCTTTCACCCCAAAGAACATTTTGCTGTCAATTTGTTTGGATACATTGAATCCATAGTGAACTTACCCGGGACTGAAACCCATTGGCAAGACATATGAGAACACAAAAATTCATGGATAATAATGTATAATCAAAATAATGATTAAGGAAATATAATGAAAATGTAATAGTCATATTGATTTATCTCATCCAAATGGGCAAACAGGTAGGAGAGACAAAAGGAAAGACAAAAGGAAAAAAGGAAGAAATTAAGCAAGGAAGAAATAATGGAAGAAGAGGGAGAGTGAATACTCAATGCTAATATCAGTGTGGTAACTGAAATCTCATGCACCACTGGTGAAAATAGAAGAAGTTCAGCCTTTCTGGAATGCTGTTTACTAATATGTATTAAGAGATTAAACTGTTACTGTCTTTCAAATCACTTATAAAAATTTCTAAAGATCTATCCTAAGGAAAAAGAGATAAACACAAAATTTTACACAAATATTTTATATTTCAAAAAGAACATTTCACTGAACCTTTCTCCCTACCTATAACTCTCATTAACCACTGTTAACTAAATTCAATTTTATTAGTTCTTTTCTGTTAAGTATATTTATATTTCTAAACATTGTGACTCTACTTATATGCATTTTTTTCAGTTTTGAAGGGAAATAGTGTCAAATCAATGAAGACTGTAAATGAGTGTTTTTAATAATTCTGGGTTTTTAAAAGACCCAAATGAACTTCCAGATCAAACTGGGATTGCTTAGCTGGTGACTTCTTTCTATTTAAGTGATAGAGACTTTATCAGATGAAGCATAATTAGTCATTTTCCAATAAGTATTAATGAGATTATTCCCAGTAGAGTGTACTACAAGTGGTTAGAAACTGTTGCTCCTGAACTGCATAATCAGGAAATTTAGCAGAAAAGTAAATTCTCAGCCTCACTCCAGACCTACAGATGGTGGGACCAGCATTCTCTAATTTAGTAAGGTTTCTTTGGAATGCTAACACAAGCAAAAGTTGAGAACCACCGTGCCACAATGCACAGTTAAGATATAGGTTCAGCAAAACAGACACAAAATAAAAACAAACCAAACAAGAGGGAGTCTATTTCTATTGTATTAGTATGTAAATTTTGTATCTCTGGTGGTTCTGCCTGTCTCAATATATAACTTTTATCTAATGGTGCTAGATTCTGTTCCAGTTCCCAGAAACCTGTCCTTTTTATTCCATCCAGCAGTAAAGGAGAATAGGAAGGCAGAGTTTTCTTCTCCTTTTAAAGTATGATTTGAAAGTTGCACACATCACTTTTGCTTGTTGTCATTGACTGGAAATTAATCATATGCCCAGACCTAAATCCTGGAGATGAGGTCTCCAGGTAGGATAGAGCTAAGAGAACACTTATCTATCAACAATTGCTTATTTTATGAAGATTAAAAAATAATTTTGGTGACAGTTTATATCCATCACTAACATTCCCAAACTTGCTAGAAAGATATGTATAATAAATATCTTCAAATCATCTTACCTCACATGATTACCTTAGTTGTTCTAGAGCCCTCTATTTCCTTGCTTTTTCTCTGGCTGGAATGGTCTCTAGATTTCCTGCACAAATGTCCCCCTTCAGATTTTCTTTACCTCTTTTCTCTGTTAGTTCATCTTTTCCCGTATTCCATGTCTTCGGTGAAGATCACCTTCATCACTCACTGATGATATACATTTTGATATCACATCTGGAATTATTGGTTTTTTTCTTCGCAGTGTGTATTTTCTTGTCTCTCAGGTAAAGTGAGTAAAGTATACATAAAGTTACACAAAGTTTAGGAGGGTTACATTGTATAGAGTCCCATCTCAATCTAACTTCGGGTAATTTGATTGCATTCTTCACATACAAGAGTGATAACATAGTAAAATAGTTACCTACCTGAAATTTAAAAAAATCAATCTTATGATTTGAGATCCTTATATGTGGGAAATGTAATGTTTGTTTAAACTTCAGAAAAATACAGAGTTAAGTATAAACTATTAACACAAAAAATTACAATTTGTATATTCACAGAAAATATATACTTATAGTTTTAATGCTAATTAACTAAATGATATTATTAGTTGCATAGGGCAAGGCCAGTTCATCTACCCTAAAATCTCAGCTAGGCACAATTATCAATAAGAAGTAGAAAACAAAATATGTAACTGCAAATGTAGCAATGTATTTCCTGTGAGATAGTAACACAGAATCTTGTGTGTTGAGATGATGCCTCTCAATTTTCTTAGCTCAATGATTTAAAAGGCAGTTATTGTCAGTTTAATGCCTTTTTGACCTAAAGTATTCCAAGTTTATGCAGAATTCATTCATCATAAAAATCCAGATGTGTCTCTGAATCACAAGGGAGATATAGGTATGTGTTCTTGATATCATTAAACCCTTGGCACGGCTTGGCTTCTTTAATAGGAAACTGAAGCAAAAGCAATCTTGTATATGGAGAGGTTCATATTTTCTCTTTCATTTTCTATCTTTCTATATTTCATTCTCTATCATTTTCCATTAATTTGCTATCTTAAAATCTACAGCATACTAAGATTTTATAAATTGCTTCATATTCTTTAATTAAAGAATATTTAGTATTCTTTAATATGTCCCACAAATTGTTTATGCAATTGAGAGCAGTCGATGATTTTGATAAATTATTTGACTTTATCATATATTTAACTTGACTAGCCATTTTTAAAGCACCAACTCTATTGATTAGAGATACAGTGGTAATGAAAACAGCATAATAACACATTTAAGTAAAGTATGTGCTTTAATATTTTTACCTTTCACACTAAGTGACCCATATTCAGAACACAAATTTGAAATCTTAAGCCAAGTTAAAAATCCCTAGATACTTAAATAAGAGTCAATAGTTGCAATTTCAAACAACTTGGAAATTTGGTTAAGTAACTTTATTTATACAAGCTTCACTTTCCTCCATGTAAGATCGGGTATAATAACACCTTATAGGAATGTACTTTTCAGATTTAATGATATTTCTTATTATAACAAAGATGTGCAGTACATCCTAAATGGTATCATTATCCTATACTTTTCTAAGTCTTTATCAATGTATGTTAGGCTACTACAGTCACAAACAATTTAAGGCCATAAACCAATATTAGGCAGTTAATTTGTTTCCTCTTGGGTAAACATGATTTTGAGTTTATAAGATGCAAAGGGATTTTTCTTTGTTTTTTGCCCCTATCTGGTGAAGTTACTGGAGGCAAAACACATGAAAATATAGAATACCTTAATACTGAATGTCCAGAAATTTCTCACTTTTATGCTAACCCACATTCAACTGCCAAAAGTTCAATATTGCCATTTAACTCTTCCTATTATTTTATGGATTCTATGACTTCTGCTCTAGGTGAATAGATCTAAGCTCTAATTCTCTATCTTTGACTTTCTATCCAGAGTTTATGGTGGCAGGTGACTCTACAGCCTCACTTTTTGGGTCCAAGACAGTTATCGATTTTCAGTCGAATCAGCTTTTTCTAGTTGGAGGATGGAAGTAATGCCTTTTCAGCTCTTTATGTGTCACAGTTGAAAATGAAGTCACAGTTTTCAAAAACTTGTGTGTATCTGTGTGTAACATTGTCTGTTGTTACAGATCAACATAGCTAACAAAATAAAAAAATAATAAAAGACATTTCTGGCAGAAATGAAAGGGCAAGTCCTAGTACAAATACCTATTTATTGTGTTGTGAGTTTGTAAAAAGGCAATAAACTTAGTTGTTCCAATTTTTATTACTTAAAATATTTCAATTAAAATTAATTATTCATATACTAACCATATACCAAACTTAGGACTTGATTGCAGGAAACACCAATATAAACATGGTAAAATCTTTTTCCTCAGATGTTTTATAGCCTGTGAGACACAATAGTTATGGAAAGTACTTAGTTGAATAAAAGAATATAATAAGGACAAGGTAAAGTGAATATACTCTTGGCAAAGAGAAGAAAAAAAATCTATTTATTTATAGCTGTCAAATCAGAGAACACTTAAATGAAAAGGTAGAAATATCTAAAACAACTCCACAGAACCTCTGAAATGGTATTAAAAATGTGTATATTATCCTGGAGTGATAAGTCATTTATTTGATCTTTCATTATATTCTCAAAAAGATCGACATTCAGGGAAAAAATAAGTAGTGATAACTTTTCAGATATGAACAGGTAATTTTTAAATAATGTTTTTATTATTTATATATACTAGAAGCTCTAGAATTCCTTTTCTTTCAGTTAATATCAAAGTATCACGATACTCCTCTCCCATCATTCCCTTTCCTCTGATCACACCCTACTTCCCTTCCCTCCAGTGCAAAGGAGCAGAGAATCTGTAGGACTCCAGAGAGATACCTTTTTCATAAGTATATCTAATCAAGGATGAAGGCATATTTCCTGCAATTTCAGTGTCCAGACATTGGTCAGAACCAGAAAAATGGTCCCACTGAAAGACCAGAAGGAGACATCTGACCTTCAGAGGGGATCAAGCAGATAAATGGACGTCTGAGCAGTGACTTGACTGGGGTAAGAAACCTGGACTCAGACTTAGAGTCACTGATGACAGTGGTGAGTTGAGTGCAATCAAGTTCAACCATGCCTCCAGAATGGAAATTCTAAATAAAAATTAAACATGTTTTTGAAAAATAAATGATCATATATCTTGCATAACTAACTTTTGGGCTGAGTGTTGTCTGATCCTCATGATATGAATAACATCTTGCCTTTATACCGTTTTTAAAATAGTTTCTTTTCCATTTTTCTTACCATTTTCAAAGCCCTTTCCTATACATTCTCTTACACAATTTTTTAAACAACCATATAAAGTGTATATTAAGAATCCATTATGACTAACCACACTTTTAAAGATGGGTATAGGATCACATAAATTTGTGTTAGATAAGGCAGCATGTAGTGATACATACAAACTCATGCTAATAATAATAGATAAGAAGACTAACTGATTTTTATATGAAAGTCAAGCTCACTTGATCAGGTTTCATAACAAGTCAGATTAATTTGCTTTATCTTGCTTATTGAAACATCTCCCAGCATTTTAGTTTTCACAAGAATATTTGGTTGCAATTAGCAGAAATTATGAATATATATTCTAAGGAAAATGAAACAAAACAAAATTAAAGTACACGGTTATCAAGAAATGTTATTTTCATGAAAAATGACTAAATTAATAAATATTACACATTTTGGTCTAAATAATGCTAGAATGTGAATTCTAGATAGTGTTTATCTAAAATGAAACAAATTGACTCTCTCTAATTGGTATGTGGTATATTGGCCTCTCTTAAATTGTTTATGATTATAGAGACCAAACACACATTGTTAAAGATTAGGAAAGTATGGACTAATGATAAATTTATGATATAACAAACAATTTTACTATAGTAATAAATATTGTTAAATCTCAATGCTTATTATTGTGAGGTATTATTATATTCCCTGTTATACAATGAAGGGAGCTAAATCTTGTATAAATAAAATAACTCAACCAAAGTTACCAACTAGTTTGTAATTGCAACTCTTGATTCTGATTCCAGTGATAGGAAACTGCTATAGAAAATGATTTCATAATTAATACCTTCCAAGTAAGAAAATACCTGACTCAAATAATAGTTTGGTGAATTTTACCCAACATTAAATGAAGAATTGATATTAATTCTTCTTAATCTCTTCCAGAAAAAGGAAGTGCAGAGAACATTTACTGATCCCATGAGGCCAACATTATCCTAGTATCAAATCCAGATACAGATATAAGGAAGGGAAACTATTAGCCAGAATCTATCATGAATATTGATGTAAAAGTAGCTAAAAATACATCAGCAAATTGAATTCAAACATATATAAAAATAATTATACACACAAGCTAGTGTAATTTATTCCTAGTAGGAAAAGCTAATTTCCATTTTAAAATTCAGAGTAATTCCACCACATCAGCATGCTAAGGAAGAATAATCATGTAATATCAATTGATTTTTTAAAAAGTCAAGAAATCCAACACCCATTTATGAAAAAGAAAACAAAACAAAATAAAACTATCAACAAACTAAAAATAAAGGGAACATTTCTCAGCTTCATAAAAATGCTTGCCAAAAATTCATAATTAATGGTTAGAAGTGGAATACTTTTCCCATAAGATCAAGAAGAATCAACAGCATACTTTATTACTACTATTTAATAATGCACTGGGAGGTCTAGCTAGTGCAAGATGACAGGAAAAGAAAAATACAGAACACATATTGGGAAGGAAGAAAAAAGATTATTTCTTTATAGATGATGGTATCTATACAGAAAACCCAAAGAAATGAATTAATAAATGAATATAACAAATCATATGATACAAGCTTTATATATGAAGTCAGTTGCTTTCTAACACACTAGTAATAAATATTTGGAATTTGATATTCTTAAAAATTTAAAACAGCTGCACACAAAAGGAAATAGTTAAGCATAAATCTAACAATATATGCATAGGATATTATGCAGGAAACTATACAACTGAGATGAAAAAAATAAAAAAAATCTAAATAAAAAGAAGATACTTCACTCATAGAACAGGATAGCCAATGTTGTCCTAATTTCAATTCACCCAAGTTTATGTCAAGTATGGTGTCAACACAATCTCATTCAAAATCCCATCAAGATATATATCTTGATGCATACATGTGTGTAGATAAACTGATTCTGAAGTTTATAAGGAAAGTCAAAAACCTAGTATAGTTAAGACAATACTAGAGAACACCAGGTTGGAGGGTGTGCTGTACCTGGTTTCAAGACCTACTATAAAGCTACAGCAATCAAGATAGCATGATATGGGCGAAAAAATGCATATATAGAACAATGAAACAGAATAGAGTATCCAGATATCTATATCTACAAAAATAAAGTTAACTGATTTTTGAAAAAGAAGCACAGGCATTTCAATGAAAAAAGGATGGTCATTTCAACAAATGTTTTTGGAGCTATTGGAATTTCATACGCAAAAAAAAGAGAACCTAGGCACAGATCTTGTGCCTTTCATTAAAATTAAAATTAAGCCACAATGGATTATTGATTGAAATGTAAACACAAAATTTAAATTTTTTAGAAAAAACATTGGAGAAAATCTAGGTAGATTTAAATTTAAAATTTTAAAATAAATTTCTAAGAAAAAGGGAAAGCAAAACTCTACTGGGATTTTAAATTCTTGGATTTCTTGGCACAAATAGGGAGTGAATGTAACCATAGACATGAGTGCTGGATTTCTTTGGGAATTCAAAACCATGGAGACTTAAGGTAGGGGGTTTTCAACGTCAATTCTGTAGGCTTTCCAGCCACAGCAAAATGCATGTAATTTTGTTTTCCTAAAAATAACATCTAATTTTTTGAATGAAAAAACATGTATCTCTAAAATTGAAGATCATGAAAAAAATTATAAATGTACTTCACTAAATTAAAAACTCTGCTCTGCAAAAAAACAGTAGTAAAAGAATAAAAAAAATTACAGGGGATATTTTTTGAGAGAAATTTTCATTGATGTACAGACCATCAAATGCACAAATTTTAGTATATAGCTTGATGAATTTTGATGTGTATATACTCATGTAACCATCACCAAGATCAAGATATCAAACATCCTTACGTTACTTTTGCCTTTTACCTATTTCACACATCACCACCCATTTCCCTATGGCAATCATTAATCTGTTATCTGTATCTATGAGTCTATTGTTCATTTGTTTTGTTTTTGAGATTCCACATTTAAGTGAAATCATACGGTATTTGTCCTTGACTTAACTGACTTACCAAAATAACCTCTGGGTCTATCTGTTTTGTCCCAAATGGCAGGATTTTGTTCTCTTTTATGATTGAGTAGTATTCCCTTTTATATATGTACTACATCTTTTTTATCCATTAATCTCTCAGTAGACATTAAGATTGACAATATTTTGACATTAAGACAATATTTTGGCTATTGTGAATTATGCTGCAATAACCAAAGGAGTACATGTATATTTTCTAATTAGTGATTTTTGTTCTCTTTGAGTAAATTCCCAGAAGCAGAATTGCTGGGTCATATAGTATTTTTATTTTTCATTTCTTGAAGAACCTCCGTACTGCTTTCAATACTGTGTGCACCGATTTACAACCCCATAAGCATTGTACAAGGGTTCAAAAGGAAAATATTTTCAAAACATGTATCTGACAAAGGGCTTGTATTAAAAATGTACATAGAATTCTTATAAATCAATTAAAAACAACCAAAACCCAATAATGAAATGAGCAAAGATCTGAATAGACACCCCACCAGAGAAGAAAAACAGAAAATAAGTGTATAAGTGATAACCAAAGTCATTTATCATCAGGGAATTGCAAATGAAAACTACAGTGAGATTCTAGTGCACACCTATTAAAAAAGCTAAAATAAAATAAAAAAGCACTGACAATACTAATTGTTGGCAAGGATGCAGAATTGCAGGGAATCTCATTCATTACTAGTGGGAATGCAAACTGGGGCAGCCTCTTTAGACAAGTTTGGCAATTTCTCACAAAGCTACACATATTCTTATCATAGGATCCAATATTCATGTGTCTAGGTTTTTACCCAACTTATTTGAAAATTGTTTCTGTGTGAAACCTGCTTGTGAATTTTTATAGTAGCTTTAGTGATAATCACCAAAACCTGGAAGTAATCAAGATAGCCTTCAATAGGTTAATGGATAAACAAACTGTGATACATCCCATAAAATGAAATGTTGTTCTGCAATAATAAGTAATGGTCCTGAAGCCAAACAAAAAAAAAAAAGGAAGTATCTTGAATGTATGTTGTTAAGTGAATGAAGGCACTGTAAAAAGGCTACAGATGATATGATGTAATTCCAGTTATATAACATTAAGAAATAGGCAGAACTATAGTAGTGACAGAAATATCAGTGATTGCCAGGGACATGAGGAAAAGAGAGGACAGAATATTTAAGCACAGGGAATTTTTGACCAGTCTACAACTACTGTTTATGATACTATAATGGTGTTTATAGGACACTGTGCATTTGTTGAAATGCATAGAACACTACAGCACAAAGACTTCACTGTAATGTATGTAAATTGTAATATCATTTAAGAAACTGGAGATCCCAGGCAGGAAGGTAGACTGTGACATTAGTGTATACAAATATGTGAAAGTGCAGACCCAAGTAATTTTGGAAATGAGTGTAAGTGTAGAATTTAAGGCAAAAACAACTGAAGAGAAACATTATATTCTAGTTGATAACTATTCTTAGGCTGCTGAACATTTACACTAGAATTGAACAGTGAAGTAAATGAATGGCAAATGGTTGCACCCAGATTTTTTGCTGTTGAGTGGAAGTTTATAGATAAGCAAGGAAGGAACTTAAACAGTCCAGGTTATTAGCAATCTATTCATAATAGTAGGTTAGAGCTGGAGGCAACAGAATAAAGTGCTGTTAATATAGACATGTATGGTTCCATATAGACTGATTTATAAAAATGTGTATCTACATGAGTTATAACACACACATGCATTTCCTTCCTTGGTCTATTGAGAAGGCTTAGACAAAAGGATACTCTTATAGCAATGAACACACTGGTACACAGTTCTTTGTTTCTAAGACTATTTACCAGAAAAAAGAACAATGGCTTCTTGGAGAAATAACTACTTCTAGGACTGGGGCTAGAAGTAAAAAAGATAAGACTGGAGTATTGTGTGACGCCACGAAGTAAAAAAGGGATTTTAAAAATAAACCCGTACTCTTGAGAGCACATCAAAAGGAGACAGGGACCAACTGAAAGAGCACTAAATGGCCGCTGGGAGAACACCTTGAGCCACAACCAAAAATTAAAGTAGTATCAGATTCTAACCCAAAGTATAAAACAAAAATGTGTGATCCATACTGAAAATGATTGAGTACATCAATAAATGGCGGGGGGGGGGGGGGGGGTACAAATCACCCGTGCAGAAGAATTCTAAATAATTTATAGAAATCCACCGTAAGGAGCTGAAGTAGAATTCCCCAGTTCTTGCATATGGGCTGTGCAGAGTGTCTGCCTTCCAGAAAGTACAGTATGGAAACAAGGAAAAAATGTAACTTTAAAATAGAGAAACATAACATACTGTACCTCCATAAGGTGATCAAAATCCAAATCATCAATCATCAATTACTGATACATCTAAAAAATACCTGTCCTGTGCTCAAAACTGTCAAAGTTACCAAAAAAAAAAGGAAAATCTGAGAAATTGTCATAACCAAAGAATGGAGCCTTAGCAGACATGGCAACTAAATTGAATGTGGCATCTTGGCTGTGATTCTGGAACAGTTAAAGGACATTAGGTTACAACTAAGGGGGAAATAAAACAAAATAATTTAAATAATGTATGGATTTTATTTTTTTTTTAGTGTCAGTAATGTTTTGCTAATTGTATCAAATATGCCATCCTACTGTAAGGCCTTAATAATAGAGGAGACTGGGTGAAAGGGAGGGATAAGGGCGGGGAAAAAGAAAGGGGGCATTACGATTAGCATGTATAATGTGGAGGGGGGCACGGGGAGGACTGTGCAACACAGAGAAGACAAGTAGGAATTCTGCAGCATCTTACTATGCTGATGGACAGTGACTGTAATGGGGTTTGTGGGGGGGACTTGGTGAAGGGGGGAGCCTAGTAAACATAATGTTCTTCATGTAATTGTAGATTAATGATACCAAAAAAAAGGAATTAATTATTCTCAAATAACAAATGAAAAAGTATGCTGATAGTGCATGCTACATTTCATATTTCTGTTTAAGCAGATTATAGCAAAACAAGGACATTTTTCACTATTATCATTTCATTTAGTGCTTGCAAGAATACTGTTAAGAGAAAGGACTAATGGATAGGTTAACAATGTAGCAATGGGGCAAAAATCCTTATTTTGAGCTCTTCTAAACTACTTTGTTCCAGATAGGATAGAGTATCATAAAAAACTGTTATTTGCTTCTCCTTATAATATAATTTATTTAAAAATTTAAAAATAAATAATTACTCTGATATGCAATGAAGTGCAGTATCAACACACAGTGTTAGACAGATTAATCAATTTTTCCAATAATAGATTATTAGTATTAACATTGTTGCCAGAACTCTTCCCTACTTTGGGGCCAATTATTAATTTATTTTTAGCTATGATACAGTTTTACATATAATGCTTTCTCTTTTTTTACAAAAACGTATTTATTGAGCTATATGGTTCTACATTTTCATAATGAAAAATACCATCAAAGCCATGCTTCATTCAAGTTCTTAAAGTTATAGAAAGCAAGATAAAACTTACATCTATTACAACACAAATCATTTGGTTATTCTTTAGGTAAATTAAAAGCAGTTATAGTTTGTTGTTAAGAGAGTAGATCTTAAAAGTTCTCATTACCCAAAAAAAAATTATAACTGTGTAGTGTTGGATGCTAACTAAACTTATAATGTAATAATTTTGTAATACTTACATATATGAAATAATGTTGTACACCTAAAACTAAAAATTTCTATACACCAGTAAAATCTCAATAATAAAAGTAAAACAACAAAGTGGGAATAAATTATTCACAGCTCACATCAAAATAGTTATACTTTCTAAATATAAAGAGCTCCTATACCTCAAAAAACTAAAAATAGAAATCCCATTTGACCTAGGAATACCACTCCTAGGGACTTACCTGAAGAAAACAAGATCCCTGATTCAAAACCACATATGCACCCCATGTTTATCATGGCATCATTTACTATAGCCAAGACATGGAAGCAACCTACGTGTCCATCAGTAGATTAATGGATAAAGAAGATGTGGTACATATACACAATGGAATATTATTCAGTCATAAGAAGAAAACAAATCCTACCATTTGCAACAATATAGGTGGAGCTAGAGAATATTATGCTCAATGAAATAAGCCAGGAGGAGAAAGACAAGTACCAAATGATTTCACTCATTTGTGGAGTGTAAGAACACAGCAGCAGACCTACAGACTCCAAGAAGGGACTAGCGGTTATCAAAGTGAAGTGGTTGGGGAAGGTGGGTACGGAGGAAGGGAGAAGGGGTTTAAAGGACATTATAAGTAGCACACATAACATAAGTAGGCCATGGGGAAGGCAGTGTAGCCTGGAAAAGACAAGTAATGACTCTGTAGCATCTTACTACACTTATGGATAGTGATTGCAATGGTGTGTGTGTGGGGACTCCATAAAATGAGTGAATGTTGAAACAATTCTGCTCATGTGAAACCTTCATAACATTGTATATCAATGATACCTTAATAAACAATAAATAAATAAAGAGCTTCTCTAAACACAAGAAGATGAAAAACTAGAAAAATTGGCAAGGGTTCATTCACACAAAAGGAATTTTAAATGGCCCATAAAATATGAAACGATGATCAACTTCACCCATAATAAGAGAAATAAAAATTCAATCTCACTTTGACATTTTTTCACATAGAAGATTAACAAATATTTAAAAATTTATATCCGTATTGGTAAAAGTATAGGGAAATAACCACTCTCAATGCTCAATGGAGGGCAAACTGGTTAAGCCAATCAGAAATAAAAATACATACACTTTTAGTCAGAAATTTCACTTCCAAATTTTTTTCCTATAGATATATGCACACATGTGAAAATACTTATAAGTAATAATATTCTCTTCAGCATTATTTTAATGGATACATATTTTTAAGGTATATTTGAAGAGAAGACAAGTTAAGTAGATCTATAAACTGGCATACTATACAGCAGTGAAAAATGAGTGGGGATTATGTACTTAGTGAACTGAAATAAAAAATACATTTATTTAAAATCTAGGCACACAAAAGGATATATAATATATGTATTAATTATATATTTCTATGTGATAAACTACTCAAAACATAATAAAGCATCCATTTTTTTAAAGAAAGTGGTTATATTTTTTATTAATGACACATTTTTATCTGAAATTGTTACATTTGTGTGTGTGTGTGTCTATGTGTATCCTCATTGAATTGGATAATGGATGGAAGAATACATAAATAAATAAAAAAGAGTTCTATTTCAGTATATTCATAAGAATTACATTCCTACATTTTCATTATAAATGCTGAATGAATTCTTTAAAAATTTATTTGAAAATTCCTCAACCCTGAATTATTATTGTGGTTGGCTGGGTTATATTTTGATATATTTTTAAATAGACCATACATTTTTTTGTATGGCAAGAGTTACATTGTTCCTAAAATCCAAAACTTTTATTTCTATTTTTAATGAATTTACAACATATTTTGGTTGTTGTGAGTGTCAAACTAGATACTATACTTGGAATTACCCTGCTTACAGTAATTACCATTGTTTGACTGTGCTCATCACTATATTTCTGGTGCGTACCATAATGCTTAAACATATTAAAATAATTAAATAATGGCTTAACAAAGGCATAACAAGATAGGCTATTGTTAAGCAATTTATGTTAATGGAAAAGTAGTTTTTTTTCTTAATCTTTAGCACCTTCATCATAAGGAATAAATAGTTTCAATGCTTGGACATTCAGTTTCAAATCAATGTTTTATATAGATTTTTAAGCCCATTTGTGACTGAGGTTAGGAAAATGCAATTAGAATTTCAAATATTCATTGAGATGTGTTGTCTCTGACATATTATAAATAATTATTCCTTTGACATTTGATGGTTCAATTACAGAGAACATTCTTCTCTTATGGGAGTAATATAACTCTTTTACTTAGATTTTTTATTTCTATTATATTTGAAACTGGTAGCAAATAAGAATCAGGGTGAATTCTAAAATCTTGGGAGTTCAAGCAAATATCAGGCTATTATATTCCTGGCAACAAAAATGGCTTTATCAAAAACTTAAATTAAAGCTAACTATGCATAAAAACCTTGACTCTCTCCCAATCCCAAAAGACCCATAACATGACCCACCATTCTTTTCTCAAGCACACCAAGCTTTTCCTTTCATTAGTAATTTGGATGTTCACATATTATTCTTCTTCATTAGCACATTTCATTTCTTCTGCCGACTCAGTTTTTGGTGAACTGCTTGTACTTCCAAGTTCATTTTCTGTTGCTATAATAATGCCATGTTACAAACCACCTTAAAAAGTAGTGCTTTACAACAAACGAAGTTATCTTTAGGAATGAACATGCAGTTCATGATGAGGTTACAATGACATGGGCTGGACTCAGCTGATCTTGGCTGGGCTCACTCAACATTTGCAAGAACTTGGCGTTTGGCATAGACTGGCTTCTCTAGCTGACCTGGCTGGTATGATTCCCCATGTTGCTCACATTCCTTCAACAGTCTAGTCTACTCAGCCTGTTCTCGTGGTGGTGAAAGGGAGTGCTAAAGAGCAAGTTAAAACACAAAAGTGCTTTCCTAATTTTCTGCCTTGTTGAAGAAAGTAACTCACCAAGCCCAGAATTAGTGTGGGAGGATGTCAGATTGTATGAATACTGGGTAGAAGGAAAGCATGGGGTTATTCATGCAGTGACTCTATCACAGTGTATCTCTATGTACAGCTTTTATATGTTATCAGTACTTATTCATTTATTTATATATGTACTCTAATTTGATTTTCAAGCCAAGATAATGTAATGGCAAAGGCAGGCATTACTTTGTTCCTATTATGACATTTTTAACATTTCACACATTTATTGATTATATGACAATAAAATTCTAAATGATATATAATATGAAATCCATATTTTTCTACACAATTTACATTTAATAGCCTGATGGACTTCTACCTTTTGTTATGTATTTTTTTCTGAGTACTGTTTTTTTTTATTAAAGTATAGTTAATATATAATCTTATATTAGTTTCAAGTATACAACACAGTGGTTCACCAGGGGGATAAGGGAGTGTGCATTATTATTATTATTATTTTTAATTTAATTTAATTTAATTAATTAATTAATTTATTTTTGAGAGGGCATCTCTCATATTTATTGATTAAATGGTTGTTAACAACAATAAAATTCTGTATAGGGGGGTCAATGTTCAATGTACAATCATTAATCCATCTCAAGCCTAATTCTCGTCTGTCTCCAATCTTCTGAAGCATAACGAACAAGTTCTTACATGGTGAACGAATTCTTACACAGTGAATAAGTTCTTACATGGTGAACAGTACAAGGGCAGTCATCACAGAAAATTTCAGTTTTGATCACGCATTATGAACTATAAACAATAAGGTCAAATATGAATATTCGTTTGATTTTTATACTTGATTTATATGTGAATCCCACATTACTCTCTTATTATTACTATTATTATTATTATTATTTTTTAAATAAAATGCTGAAGTGGTAGGTAGATGCAAGATAAAGGTAGAAAACATAGTTTAGTGCTGTAAGAGGGCAAATGTAGATGATCAGATGATCAGGTGTGTGCCTATGGACTAAGTATTAATCCAGGCTAGACAAGGGCGGCAAAACATCCACAGATGCAGAAGATTTCTCTCAGAACAGGGGGGGTGAGGTTCTAAGCCTCACCTCTGTTGATCCCCAATTTCTCACCTGATGGCCCCCCTGCGACTGTGCCTGTCTTAGGCTGTTCCTCCCTTGAGGAATCTTACCCGTCTCTGGCTAACCAGTCATCTTCTGGGGCCATACAGGGAAATGTAAAGTTGGTAAGTGAGAGAGAAACCATATTGTTTGAAAAGGTTAGCTTTTTACTTCTTTGGGAGTGTGCATTATTTTAAATATCAAATATCTCTTGCCTCATTCCTTTTCCATTCCTTATCTTAGTAAAATGCCTACAAACTTAGTCTCCCCCTTTTTAATCTCCATATGAATTTAAAAGCGTTTCTATATCATTACAATTATTTGTTTAGAGGAGTGCTTTTCTACTTCCTACATTATCCACTAGACTATGTGTCTCTTAAATGTAAGTAAATTTCTAATTATTTCTCCATGATTACTATGAATTATATTCTCAATTAATATTAGATATTATCATTATTAGTGCTAATATTATTATTGTTATATTGGTATTTATAATCAACCAGTTTTGAGAGGTATAAAAATTTTGTGAAGTGCAACCAATTTTGCAGGAATCAAATGTGAGGTTTGGTTGAAGGACCTCTTCAGGGTTTCATTTTGCCAAATTCTCATAGTATCCTCACCTGGTGAATGGTGGCAAGGGATCCCTCTGATCTCTTATAAGGGCACCAATCTTGCCCATGAGGGCTCCCTTTTGACCTAAACACCTCCAAAATGCACCACCTCCTAATAACATCAACTTGGGGGTTAGTTTCCAACATATGTATTTGCTGGACACAATTGTTCAGACAGTAGAAGTTGTTATAGTCTGAGTTGTGTCCCCTGAAAATTCATATAATAAAGCTTTAATCCCCAATGTGACTATTTGGAGACAGGGCCTTTAAAGAGGTAATTAAGGTTAAATGAAGCTATAAGGATGGCGATAGTATATTTAACATGACTGGTGTCATTTAAGATGAGGAAGAGACATCAGGGATGCAAAGACAACATCCATCTGCAAGCCGAGGATAGAGGTCCCAGGAGAAAGCAAGCCTGCTGACACCTTGATCTTGGACTTCCAGCCTCCAGAACTGTGAGAAATAAATTTTTGTTGTTTAAGCCTCCTAGTTTGTGGTATTCTGTTATGAAACCCTAGGAAACTAATACATCTGTATAAGAAATTGCTCAAGATTCAGTAGTTTCAATCAACAACTATGTTATTTGCTCATGATTCTTTGGTTAGGCATTTGAGTAAGGCATTATGAGGATAAAGCCTTTCTGCTCCATCTGATGCCAATCCAAGATGGTTGCTTTATTTACAGATCTGGTGTGTCAGCTACAATGGTTTGAATATGTGCGAGCTGACCAGGATCTGTTTTCAAGATGGCACAATCATACTGCTGGAAATCTGGTGCAAGGTGTTGGTTGGAGTTTCAACCAAGACTCAGTCAGGGACTATGGTTTGCTCTGTCCCTGGGATCTTCATTTATCTTTCATGTGGTTTTTCATGTGGCAATGTCAACTATCTGAGGCTTCCTTACAGCATGATGGTTTCAGAGCTATTTATTTTCATGGCTAGACAAATTATAAAAGTGTCCTAAGGTTTTAACTCTGAACTGCACAGCATCAATTTTTGCCACTCTTTTGGTTAAAGTAGATTGGAGAACCAGCCCAGATTGGAAAAAAGGAGGTATGTTTTATTGGGAAGTACCAGTGGACAACGATTAGTCAAATAATGAGAAACTTCCATTTAAAGCAACTCTGAATTTTTGGCAATAAATGTAGTACAGAAAAGTAGTACAGTTTAGGGAGCCTTGAAAAAAATCTGTGAAGTTTGAGATAGAAAATAATGTAGCATGTGGGAAAAAGCTCTAATGATTGGATAGTTGGAGAGTATGGAGAGTATGAAGATACAAAGAAAACATGGCTAAATATTAATTCTAAAGGACAAGGCTGTTCTTCCCAAGTATATTTTTCATATATATTGATTTAAAAAGCTAGGTTACTTTGCTCTTTATTTATTGTTTTATTGTTATGTTGTGTTTCAGACAACGCAACATGAAGTTTTATTTGCATTAGATCAAATCTGGGTATCTCTCTCAATGTCAGCTCCTTGCTAATTCTCATTAACAGAAGTAACCCTGTAAAGGAATACGTCGTAACAGTAGTGTGAAATCTTTAATCTTTATGAATTTAGCCATTAAAGTAAACAAATACCTAAACATATTATTTGAAAGAAAGTAAAATATATCTTAACTTTTCATTTAATTCTAATTACACTCAAATTTTATTACATCTCTCCTAAATTGTCTTACAGAGTGAGAAAAATCTAAGAACAGCAATTTTAATCTTGTGTACCTATCGATTCTCTAGTCCAGTCCTGTCAATAAAAGTTTCCGTGAAGATAGAAATGTCTATAAATTTGTGTTCAACATATGAACTACTAGTCCTATTTGACTCATAAATAATTGAAATGGGGCAAGGATGACTGAATAACTGAAGTTTTAACTACATTTAGTGTTAATCTAAATTTACATTTTCATAGCCAAATGTGGCTAGTGACTACTTAAGTTATCCACTAAGGTCATAGCATAATGTCCTTAGGTACATTTCATCAACAGGCTGGGGGAGCTGATTATTAGCCATGTTGGCTAACGTAAGGTAGACTTACATATGTAAACTGTTGATTATACAAATTATCTAAAGAGGGAAAACAGTGAATGCAACCTATAGTAGTTTCGTCAGGGTACTGTAACAAAGTACACAGACTGCATGGCTTAAACAACGTTTTCCTTACACTTCTGGAGACCAAATCAAAGTGTTGTTGGTAGAGTTGGTTTCATTGTGAGCCCTCTCTCCTTCGCAAGCAGACGGCTGTCTTATTTCTTCCTGCGGTCCTCCCTGTGTGTCTCTGTGTCCTAATTACCTTGTCTTATTAAGACACTAGTCATATAAGATTAGGGTCCACTGCAATGACTTAATTTTATTTTAATTCCCTTTTTAATGGTAAAATACATTCACATTCTGAAGTAAAATATAGGACTTTAACATATGAATTTTGAACAGTTCATCACATAACAAACTGTATCAGGTGATCTAAGATGAGCTTTGCCTGACATTTCTGCTTCTCACTGAAGGTCTATAGGTCACTCTCTTTAGGTTTGTACAAGCTGAAATCAGTTTAGCTCCACATTTCTACCATCTTCTTCCTGGGATAATGACTCTACATGGGCTACATGGGAGATTCTTTTCTGGTTATAGAGTACATTTAGGAAGACAAATAAAAATGCACAAAGCCTCCTAAAGCCTGGGATCAGAATGGCACACTGTCACTTCTGTACATTTCTCACTGGCCAAAACAAGTCCCATGGCTTAGTCCAAAGACAAGTGAAAGAGGAGTACATTCCATCTCTGATGAAGATACAGAACAGGTATCAGTTCAGAGCAGGGTAAAGAACTGAGAGCACAAACACAATATACCACAGAAGCCTTTATTTTTGTTAAGAATGGATGATCAAAGTCAGAAAAGCTAATTCTCACCATCAAATACAAAGTAACATGGATATAAAAAGAAAGGCAAATTCCATATAGCACATTGGAAATGAACATAGAGTAAAATTAAGCAGACCCTAGAATAATTGCTATGAAAATATTCACATAGCAGAAACACATGTTGGACATTCATAATGCCAGAAAGGATTAGCATAATTAACGGTCCTGGATTTGGGGAGCGTGGAACAGCACTTGATTTGGAACACATTGTGAATTCCAGTTCATTTTTCTCATTAATGCAAATAAGGAATAATGCAATGTTATTTTATTGAAGATTGCTTTAGGTCACTTCTGTTTTAGATTGTTTTACAAAACTAAAAATGCAAAGGGCATTTTTATTTTATATTGAGGAAAAGTAGCTATGTTTGAGGCCTTTTGGAATCATGCATATCCCTAATATTTATTAATTAGGTGGCATAGAATATTTGCATAGAACTATATTTATGATGCTTTTTTTTTGCCTGTATTTGTTTTTCATTAATTCGGTTAGATCTCCAAAAACTGCCTAAATCCAAATATGCTTCAGGTTGCATTCCAAAATTTTATTTTAATGCATAAGGTGTACAATGAGGAAGACTAATCCTGAGGGAAGTAATTAATTCAGTTGTTAGTGAATCAGAAAACACTATTTCTTTAAGTCTCTTCTGTATATTCTATTGCTGAAATCTCATTATCTTTGTCTCCAAATTCAGTGTTAATTACACTTTATTAGTATACACAATGCTATTAGTATTTGTCAGTCCAAAGTAAATATAGGAACAGGTGGACTAATGTTTTAAAATGTTTTTTTTTTCAAGACTTCTTTTTTCTTTTCTTAAGGAAACTTATGGGCAATATTGCAAATTTCTGTAATATAAGACCTCTTTTATTAAGTCACACTTTAGGTTTACCTATAAGTATATTACACATAAAATTATATTTACTTTATAACTTGATATGGATAGTGCCGTCAGCTGAATTGTGTCCCTCCCAAATTCGTATGTTGAAGTCCTAACCCCTAGTGCCTAGAATATGAATGAAATTAGAGATAAGACTTTTAAAGAGGTAATTAAGGTTAAATGAGGTCATTAGAGTGGGGCCTAAACCAATATTACTTGTGTCCCCATAGGAAGGGGACATGTGGACGCAAATATGTGTTTGTGCAGAGTTGAAACCATGTGAATGCACAGAGAGAAGATGGCCACCTACAAGCCAAATAGAGAGACCTGAGAATGAAGTCATGCTGGCACTTTGATATTGAACTTCCAGCCTTCCTTACTGTACAAAAATAAATAAATTTATTTATGCCATCTAGTCTGTGGTGCATTGTTACGGCAGCCCTAAAAAACTAATACAGATAGTTAATATCAATAACATCACAGTAGGAAGTAGAAAAGCTGCCTCTAGTAACCATTTCTCCATTCTAGAACAAGTCAAGAAAACCCAAAAACCTAAAGCATATTATAGATTAAACAAAACCAATACAACATATATATGTGTGTATATATATATATATATATATATATATATATTCTCTCGTTAGGAGATACTGTCCTAAATGGTTATGCTCTGTACAGAAGAATCCTAACCCCTGGTGAGTACCCAGTGAATTAATTTGGCAGTAGGTTTCCACACAGTGATGATAACAAATATTTCAGGTTTTCTCTGGATACTTTGAATTTAGAAGTGAAAGTAATTACCTACTGGTTTATAGGGTCATAGTGAGTTGGAAAATGCTCTGAAATATGTCATAGGATTGCAGTAGCAAGAGGGGCATACACAAATTACTGCTCTGAACAATTACACATTTTAAGCTAACTGAAGTAATGAACAAAAAAAGGCTACATGGAAGAAAGATCGTTGGTAATTGACCAAAGAAGTAGAAACAGAAAAATAGAAAGGGTTTGGAGGTAGGGATATTTAAGTCATAATTAAAATAAATCAAAACAAAACCCTATCACTAGAAGACACAACAGAATACTTTAGTGATTGAGGCTTAGTCTCTGTAGCTTTGGCGAATTTTTTCACTACCTGAAATGTAATTCTTGACAAAGCCAACTGAATAGCAGTTTCAAGCTATGCATGAAATTTTGGACATCTTTATCTCTTTTACTAAAACCCCATGGTGTGATGGAAAATGAATGGTTCAAAGACTAAAGGTTCACAAAATCATGCAAAATGATCTTCCTCAATAAGAGGATACAGTGTCTCTTCTCTATTTTGGGAATGTCAGGAAAACATGGAAATGATTTTAGAAAATGCAATACACTAGATATTAACAAACCATTAATTATATCAACATCATAATGTGATATAGACATTATTACATGTACTTAAAAGTGAGTTTCCCTTAAGATAATAGGAGATTATAACAATATTAGGTCTTCCAACCATGAACATGGGATAGCTTTTCATTTGTTTATCTTGTTAATTTCTTTCATCAATGCTTTGTAGCTTTCAGTGCACAAGTCCTTCACCTGTTTTATTAAGTTTACCCCTAAATATTTTATTTTTACTTATGTACCTGAAAATGGGACTTTTACAAAATTTTCTTTCATGGATATATTTATTTGCTCATGTATAGAAATGCAACTGATTTTTGTATGATGATTTTATATCCTGCAACATTACTGAATTTATTTATTAGTTATAAGTTTTTTGTGTAGAGTCTTTGGGATTTATCTATATATAAGATTATGGCTTCTGCAAAGAGAGATAATTTTACTTCTTTTCCAAGTTTGATATATTGTATTTTATTACTAATATATTTTATTTATATAACTGTTCTGTATAACATAGTGACTTACAGTACTATGTTATAGAGTAGTGGCAAGAGTGGGCATTCTTGCTTTATTCTTGGTCATAGAGGAAAAAATGTTTCTCACTATTAAGTTATGATGTTATATGTGGGTTTTTCATATAATGTCCTTATTACCCAAAGCCTCCATAGATTCAATACAATTCCAATTAAAATTACAATGGCTTTTTTTACAGAAATGCAAAAAACCTTAGAATTCATATAGAACCACAAACACCTGGAATAGCTAATGCAATTTTATCTGGAGGCATCAAACTTCCTGATTTCAAAATATATTACAAGGCTACAGTAACTAAAACAGTAAGGCACTGGCATAAAAATAGACATACAGAAAAGTAGCACAGCATGCAGCTACCAGAAATAAACCTCACATATAATCTGTATCTCCAACAAGGGTGCCAAGAATACAAAATGGTCTCAAACAGTGTTGAGAAAGCTAGATATTGAAATGCAGGATAATAAAATTGAATAAGATTATACAACATACACAAAAATCAACTCAAAATAGATTGAAAATTTAAACATAATACCTGAAAGTTCAAAACTCCTAAAGGAAAGGGAAATTTCTTTTTTAGATATGACATCAAAAACACAGGCAATTAAAACAAAATTAGGCAAGTGGGACTACATCAAACTAACAAACATCTGTGCAACAAAGGTAGCAATCAGCACAGTGAAAAGTTAACATGGGAATCAGAGAAAATATTTGCAAACTGTATATCTGACAAGAGGTTCATACCCAAAATATAAAAAGAACTCATAATTCAATAGCAAAAAACACAACCCCCTATTGAAATGGCCCAATAATTTGAATATATGTTTCTCCAAAGAAATACAAAAATTTATGTGGCCATACAAATGGCCAACACACACACACACACACACACACACACACACACACACACACACACACATAAAGATGCCCCAAATCTCTAATCATTAGAGAAATGGAAAATCAAACCATAAATGATGACATATCACCTCAAACCTATTAGAATGGATATCTAAAAGACAAAACAAAAAACAAAAAACAAAAACAAGCGTTGGAGAGCATGTCGGAAACTGGAACTCTTGTACCGTTGGTTGGAATTTAAAATAATGCAGCAGCTATAGAAAACATTATAGATGCTCCTCAGAAAAATAAAAATAGAATGCTATATGATCCAGCAAACCCAATTCTGGATTTATGTATATAAAATAATTTAAAATCAGGATCTTGAATAGATATAAGAACTCACATATTCATTGCAGCATTACTCACAATTGCCAATATATGGAAATAACTTTAATGTCCATTGAAGGATAAGTGGATAAAGCACATTTGGTATCTAGGTATATACATACATGAACACTGAATATTATTCAGCATTTAAAAGGAAGGAAGCTCTGTCATATGGGACAGCATTGATGAAATTGGATATGATTATGTTAAGGGAAATAATCTAGTCATATAAGGACAAATACTGAATGATTCCACTTATGTGAGTCATTTAAGTAGTAAAACAAATAGAAGCAGAATAAAGTGGTGGTTGCCATGCCTTAGTGATGAAGAAATGGAGAGTTCCTATTCAACAGGCACACAAATTTAGTTATGAAAGAAGAAATGAGTCTCAAGGGGGATGATGGTGATAGTTACACAACAGTGTGAATGTCCCTAATGCCACTGACCTGTATACCTACAAATTGTTAAAATCGTAAATTTTATGTTATGTACATTAACCAAAATTTTCTTTTCAAAAAGTGAGTTTCTGAAAGGTTAAGCAAACTTCCTGGGCTTACAGAACTATGCAATGGTAGAGTGTGAATGCAAATCTAATTTCTCTTATTCTAATTATGAGGGACTTACCAAATCTACTTAATAACTACATAGGTCCTGCAGTGAAATATAAATATGTGATGAAACTGTGAATGCACTTTGTTATGTGAAATGATATTTTTCTTATCTATAATTATATATTAATTTATAACAATCACATGTGAACTTACTTTAAGGAAATTCAGATCAAATTCATGTATACAACATTTACCAACAGGCAGAGTCATCTCATCATCTATTTACGGGCACTTTTCTTTTCAGTGCAAATAATGCATAGATGTTAAGGATCATCACCTACTTATAGTCTGTAAATCCAGATGAAAGGACATAGTTGTCACTTTGATCTTAACAGAAGGCTGAAATGTCAGACTGTTCAGCATCCAATCCTTCATTGACTAAAATGTCACCTCATCTATGGAAGAAATCTATTTATTGCCTCTATAATCCACAGATTATATGGAACCCCAAATTGTCCTTGGGTTGATGTAATTAAATGCTTATTTAGAAATACATCATATAAATTTATGATGCTAATAATTATCTCTCTTCAACATGCGTCACGAACACTTGAAGCACTTAAAGGAAGAATAATTCCTTTAAAAGCATACAACCATTTTCAGGTGTTTTGTTCAGTTTAATCAATATTGGCATTTTAACATGAGCTTATTTTTTTCTACAAGGTGACAGAAAAGTATGTGTGTGTGTCTTATTTATACTAGGCAGATACATTTAATTAGCATTGAATTAAACTACCATAGCATTAACCATGTATGTGTTTGCAATTTAATTGAATAAAACTAAAGGATTTGTTCATCAAATTTGCTACGCTATATATACATCATTCTGCAAAAAGTGAGGTAAAAAAATACCAATCACAGAAATCATGCATCTATCCTCACAAGTGGAAAATGCCTCAATTCAACAGATTTTCAATAGCCATGGTCTCCACAACAGTGTGAATTATATTTAGCAAGAAAACACTAACAATTTAAACATTATTCAGGTAGCATTTAAGACATTTTTGGATATAATTTGAGCATACAATTTACAGGGAAAAGTCTACATACACCAATAAATTATTCTTCAGGCATTCACTAGGTGAACAAGGTTTATGAAATGGATTTAGAACTCAGCACTGGGGTTTTAAGAAAGATAAGTGTATATAGAAGGTGTTCTTTGCTGTTTCTACAAGTTATTTCTCATTCCTTTGTTGCCAGGACTCTGACTTCATTAAGTGCATAAACCCAGGCATGAAAGATTATTTTTTGGGGGCCAGTCAGTACAATCATCCACTTGCCTTATGTGTAAGGTTTCCAGCCTCCCTTGCAACTACGGATTCCAATTAAGCACATCCTAGCCAACAGGATATAAGAACAGAAATGCTTGCGTGCCTCAGTTAGGATACATATTTTTAACTAACAAAGGAATAAAGAAAGGAGAAAGACTTTTATCCATGTGCCCCTTTTTCTGTTTGGGACAAATGTTTGTGAGGAACTTCAGTTATTTTACTCTCATAGAATTATATTTCCTTGACATTGGAATTCAAACCAAGAAACTAAGAGTTATTTGACAGAGCATGATTTGGAACTGGGTAGGAAAACCTGGCATCTGGCATTGGCCAAGATTTGGATTTGACAAGTCATTTTACCTGGTTTCCCCATCTGTTCCATGAGAGAATGAGGAAAAGATATTTTCACAGGAAGAATCTGTTTCCTAAATCTGTGGTTAAATTAACCTCAAAGAGTGAATACTGAGATTACATCAAATAGACCACCACTAAATGACTAAAAAATAAAAAGAACCAAAAACATAAATATTTAAATTTATCATATAGTTCAACCCAAATATCTTGTCTTGTGACTAATTTGAACTTGAAAGATAGCTAATAAATTTAAACTGGGTATATCTGTAAGGCATAATGGAACCTACATTTAGTAGAACTGATATCCTTGCTCCCTCTCAGAGAAACATCTGAGTCTAAAAAGTCCTTTTTTGAGTCCTTTTTAAAAGAATATTCTTAGCAAAGTAAAGAAAAAAGATATATGAATCAAAATGATCTGTTGCCCAAAGTTACAATTTAACTATCTTATTTTAACAAACACTTCAGCTTATTGAAGATACAAAATTAAAAGCTTTTAGTTTAAATTTACGTAGACATAGTTACCTTGAGCATGAAAATATATGTCTTTAATAGGAAGAAACCAAAAAGTTATTTAAAAACTATTATTCTGATACCATGCTCAATGCTTCTTTTAATATATATATATAATCATTTGTTACTTGAGCAATATGATGCTAAAGTAACCTTCTTTATTTTTCCTAGAGCATCCTAATTATTTACACAACAAATATATCTCTGCAGTGTTTAATTTTATGTCTCAATTTGACTGGTCTAAGGGACATGCAGGTAACTAGTAAATATTATTTCTGGGTGTGTCTGTGAGGTGCTACAGGAAAAAATCAGCCTTTGATTCAGTAGACTGATTAAGTAGAGAAGACTGCTCTCACCAATGTGAGTGGCTGTCATCCAATCCCATGAGAATCCAAATAGAGAAAAAAGTCAGAGGAAGAACCACACCAATCCTCTTTGTAGTTTTGATTTGCATTTCCCTGGTGATTAGCAATGTGGAGCATCTTTTCATGTGTCTACTGGATATCTGTACTTCTTTGGAAAATGTCCGTTGACGTCCTCTGCCCATTTTTTTAATTGGGTCAATTGTATTTTTGGTGTTAAGACATTCAAAATATTCTTGAAATATTTAAATATTTAAATTATTTAAATATTTTGAATGGTTAACCCTTATCTGATAAATCATTTATGAAAATATTCTCCGATATTGTAGATTGCCTTTTTGTTCTGTTGAAGGTGTCCTTTGCTCTACAGAAGCTTTTTAGTTCGATGTAGTCCATTTGTTCATATCTTGCCCAGTGAGATGTGCACGGAAAAACACTGCTCATGCTTATGTCCAAGATAATTTTGCCTATGTTTCCTTCTAAGAGTTTTATGATTTTATGTCTTACATTTAGGTCTTTAATCCATTTTGAGTTTATATTTGTGTATGGAGTTAGACAGTAATCCAGTTTCATTCTCTTTCATGTAGCTGTTGAGGTTTCCCAACCCCACTTCTTGAAAACAGTCTTTTCCCTATTGTATATTCACAGCTCTTTTAATTGTACATTAATTGACCATATATGGATGGGTTTATATCTGGGCTGTCTATTCTGTTCCATTGATCTATGAGTCTGCTCTTGTACCAGTATCTTACTGTTTTGATTACTATAGCTCTGTAGTATAGCTTACAAGCAGGAAGCATACCTCCAGCTTTGTTCTTCTTTCTCCAGGACTGCTTTGGCTGTTCAGGGTCTCTTGTGGTTCCCTATGAGTTTTACAATTATTTGCTCTAGTTCATTGAAAATGTTGGTATTTTGATAGGGATTGCATTGAATCTGTAAATTACTTTGGTCCAGCTGGCCATTTTGACAATATTATCCCTATATATAAGCATAGTATGTAATTCCATTTACTTATGTCTTTAATTTCTCTCATGAGTGTCTTTTAGTTTTCAGACTACAAGTCTTTCACTGCTTTGTTTAGGTTTATTCCTAGGTATTTCTTTTTTTTTTTTTTTTTTTTTGATGCACTTATTTGAAATTGTATTTAGGTTTATTCCTAGGTATTTTTTTTATGTAATTGTTTTCCTGATTTCTCTGTCTGCTAGTTCCTTATTAAGAATGCAACAAATTTCTGTGTATTAATTTGTATCCTGTAACTTTTCTGAATCTAGTTATTCTAATAGCTTTTTGGCAGAGTCATTAGGGTTGTCTATGTATAGTATCATGTCATCTGCAAATAGTGACAGTTTTACTTCTTTCTCACCAATTTGGATGCCTTTAATCTCTTTATCTTGTTTAATTGTTGTGGCCAGGACTTCCAGGACTATTTTAAATAAAAGTGGTGAGACTAAGTATCCTTGTCTTGTCCTGATCTCAGAGGAAAAGATTTCAGCTTTTTACCACTGACTATAATGTTAGCTATGGATTTGTCATGTATGTCCTTTATTATGTCAGGTACTCTCTATACATCTTTTGCTTAGAGTTCTTATCATGAATGTATGTTGAATTTTTTCATTACTTTTTCTGCATCTATTGAGATGATCATATGGTTTATACCCTCCCTTCTGCTAATGTGGTGTATGACAGTGTTAATTTATGAATACTGACCATCCTTGTATCCCTGGAATAAATCCCACTTGGTCATGATGGGTGATTCTTTTCATATGTTTTTAATTCAATTTGCTAATATTTTGTTGAGGATTTTTGCATCTAAGTTCATCAGTGATATTGGTTTATAATCTTCCTTTTTTGTATTGTATTTGGTTTTGGTATTAGAGTGATGCTGGCCTCACAGAATGAGTTTAGAAGTATTCCCTTCTCTTCTTTTTGGAATATTTTAAGAAGGATGGGTATTAGCTATTATTTAAATGCTTGGTAGAATTTAGCCATGAAGCCATCTGATAATGGACTTTCATTTCTTTGGAGTTGTTTTATTGTTAATTCAATTTCATTGATGGTAATTGGTCTGTTAAGATTTTTTTTTCCTAGGTCATTCTTGGAAGGTTGGACCTTCTAGACATTTGTCCATTTCTACTAGGTTGTCCAGTTTATTGGCACATAATTTTTCATAGAATTCTCTAATAGTTCTTTGTATTTCTGTGGTATCCATTGTGAGCATTTGTTTTTCATTTCTGATTTTGTGTATGTGTTTACTCTCTTTTTTTTTCTTGATATGTCTGGCTAGGGTTTTGTCTATATTGTTTATTTTCTCAGAGAACCAACTCTTGGTTTCATTGTGTTTTTTGTTGTTTTTTTTTCTCTATTTTATTTATTTCTGCTCTGATCTTTATTATGTCCACCTTCTACTAACTTTGAGTATCATTTGTTCTTTTCCTGGTTTCTTTAGTTGTAAATTTAGGCAGTTTATTTGGAATTGTTCTTACTTCTTGAGGTAAGCTTGTATTACTATGTACTTCCCTCTTACAACTGCTTTTGCAGTGTCCCACAAATTTTGCACTGTTGCATTTTTGTTTTCATTCATCTCCACATATTGCTGTTTTTGTTTGTTGATCCATGGATTCTTAAGAAGCATGTTGTTTAGTCTCCATGTGTTTGTAAGCTTTTCTGTTTTCTTTATGTAATTTACTTCTAGTTTCATAACATTGTGATCACAAAAGATGCTTGATATAATCTCAATCTATTTCAATTTATTAAGGCATTTTTTTGTGTTCTAATATGTGGTCTATTCTGGGCAATGTTCCATGTGCACTTGAGTTAAATGTTTATCCTGCTGCTTTTTGGTGGAGTATCTTTTAGATACCTGTTAAATCCATATGATCTAATGTGTTATTTAGTGCCTTTGTTTACTTATTTGCTTTCTGCCTGGTGTATCTGTTCATCACTGAGTGATGTGTTAAAGTTTCCTAAAATTAATGAATTTCAGTCTATTTCCCCTTTTGATTCTCTTCTTATCCATATATGTGTGTGTGTGTGTGTGTGTGTGTGTGTGTGTGTGTGTGTGTGTGTGTGTGATTTTTACATATTTAGGTGCTCCTATGTTGGGTGCATAGATATTTATAACTGTTATATTCTTTTGTTAGACTATATTATCCTGTTATTTGCATGAAATAGCTTTTTCCGTCCCTTCACTTTCAGTCTATACATGTCTTTCAGTCTGAAATGAGTCTTTTGTGAGCACCATATAGATGGGGCTTGTTTCCTTATCCATTCTGCTACCCTATGTATTTTCATTGGTGCATTCAATTTACATTTAAGGTAGTTACTGATAAATATGTGCTCATTGTCATTGTATTAATTGTTTTCTGGTTGTTCTTGTAGTTCCTCTCTGTTCTTTTTTTCCTCTCTTATATTCTTCTCTTGTTGTTTGATGATTTTTTTTACTGTTGTGAGTTTCTTTTTTTAAATTTTTTGTGTATCTTTTATAGGCTTTAGATCTGTAGTTACCATAAGATTCATAGATAGTTTCCTAAATAAGTAATAGTATATATTAGGTTGATGGTCACTCTATTTAGAACACAATTTAAAAGGACTTCTTTGTTCTTCTTCCTCCTCCACACTTTATGTGTTAGATGTCATAATCTAGTATTTTTCTATCCTTTGACTGATTCTGTGTATAGTTGATTTCACTTATTTTTTAACTTCATGTTTGCTTAGTAAGTAATTGGTCTACTACATTTACTTTGGGTTTCATTTCAGTAATGAAAAATGTTTAAGCTTAAAAATATTTCTATCTCTGGTAGGTCCTTTAATATATCCTGTAATGATGGTTTAGTGATGGTGATTTCTTTTAACTTTCATTTATCTGGGAAATGTTGAATCTGTCCTTCATTTGTGAATGTTAACCTTGATGGGTAGAGGATTCTCAGTTTTAGATTCTTCTCTTTAAGTACATTAAATATTTCATGCCATTACCTTCTGGCCTGTAAAGTTTTTGGTGAGATATTTGCTGATAGCCTTATAGGGTTTCCCTTATAGTTAACTGTCTGCCTTTCTCTTATTGCTTTTAAAATTCTGTCTTTATCTTTAATCTTTGCCATTTGAATTACTGTATGCACTGGTGTTGTCTTCCTGGGGTTCCTTTTAGTAGGGATTTTCTTTGCTTTGAAGATGTGGATCTACTCCCTTCCCCAGATTTAGGAAGTTTTCAGCAATTATTTCTTCAAAGAGACTTTGTATCCTTTTGCCTCTCTCTTATCCTTTGGAACACCTATTATGCAAAAATTGTCTCATTTGGAGTTGTCATACAGCTCTCAGCATCCTCTCATTTTTAGAAATTCTTCCTTCTGTTCCTCAGCTGTGTTGTTTTCCTGTGCTCTAATTTCCATCTCTTGGATTGTCTCCTCTATTTGCAACAATGTATTAGTCATTCTATCCACTGTATTTTTCATGTAAGTTACTTATTTTTCAGCTCTGAGTGGCTCTTTTTGAAATCTTCTATACCTTTGTTGATATTCTCACTGAGATCATCAATTCTTTTCTGCAGGCCTGTGAACATAGTCATGACTATTACTTTGAAATCTTTAACAAGAAGATTGGTGATCTCCATTTCATTTAGCCCTCTTTCTGGTGTCTTATTCTATTCTTTCGTTTAGAACATATTCCTCTGCCTCCTCATTTTTCCTGAGTTTCTGTTTCTTCCTTTGTATTAGATAAATCCACTATGCCTCATGGTCTAGAGAGTCATAGCTTTGTGAAAAAAGTGTCCTGTGTTGGGCAATAACTCAAGACTCTTTGCTCATCAGTGCCTGACTCTCCTTTGTGGTGGAGTCACAGTTGCCTTTGGTGGGCTGTGGGCAAGGCCAGCTTTCTGTCTTTCAGGGGCAGTAGCTGATCAAGGTCAGAAGAGGCTGACTGCTTCCTCTGTGCCCTTTGTGAGCTGTGTGGTGGAACACCTGCTAAGACAGTTGTGGCTGGGTCTCCCCTCTGCCTGAAGGCCTGCAATCATGACACTTCTGGGCTGCTGGTGCAGGAAAGGCTGGTGCACAGGGAAACACACTGTGGGGCTGAACCACCAGCAAAGGGGATGGAATGTTTAGAGCTAGGTCATATGACCTCCTAACCAGCTGGGTGGAGGGAGGGCTTAAGAAGCATTGTCAACATGCCCTTTCTACTCTGGTGAGAGCTCCTTCCAATTTTTACCCCTCTGGAACCCTTCCCAAAGTTTTTAAATCTTTCAAACTCCTGCCTCTCTGTTGGGTCTCAGTGGGACCAATGAAATGTGCCTGTTCTCCACTAGTCCCAGGAATTTAAGCCTCTGAAAGTGCTCCTGGTAACCAGCCCAATTAATCACCAAAGCCAATGTAATGTGAACTCATGTTCTCAGAGCAGATCTCCAGGGACAGGTGTACAGAATACCAGTATACTTATCCCATCCCTATTGCATCACTCTCCCTCCCACTTGTGGACTGAGATGGTGCAAGGGCTTCAGTACTGATTGATTGTGGCTCTTCCATTTTACCATTCTCTGTGTGGGCTCCTCTTCTTCATCAGGTGCAGGTGGTCTGCTCTGCAGTCTCCAGGTCATTTTCAGGGATAGTTGTATTTGTTGTAGTTGCTTCTTTGGTCTGTGGTTGGGAAGAAGTTTCTGTCTTGCTTTCCTATTCTGTCACCTGTTTGGGAGATTGATGTGATATTTTTCTATAACATAAGTTGTGAATTTTAAAGAATTTCCAAGAGATGAAACCAAAATTCTGCTTGAAGTATCACAGGTGACTTGAATAATTAATTTTTAAATAGCATAAAGCAATATTTTGCTTTTCCTACAGTGTTAATTTACTTACAGTGAGGAAGAGTTACAATTCTTTAACCACAATTTTTCTTAAAAGGCAAAATAAATGCTCAAGTCTTGATGTAAGTATACATAATCCAAGGCTTATAGAAGTCACAATCATTGAGATTCCTTAAGCCAAGGCATTAATTTTGTTCTACAAGTTCAGTGTGTCTTCTCTGACGATAAAGCTCAGTTTCTGTGAAACTATATGAAGATATGCCTCAGTAATACCTGGCCAATTACCTGGAGAGAAACATGCTGGAGAGTGACAATATGTGCCAATAGACCATGGCCTGAGTTGAGCATACCTTGGCATTTTAGTTTTCAACATAAGAGAAGCAGTCAAACATTTCAGCACCATTCATTTGGATAAATGGTGACTTAATGGAAAGTAACAAATACATTTAAAATTTTAATAGCTGTTTCCTGAAACAGGTGAGATAAAAGGCCTCTTAACAATTAATTCATAAAATAAATTGGACATGTGAGCATGAAAAAACATGTTGAGGAATGACTGATGAGGTGATCACAATCTTATCCTTAGGAAACTGGGTGTAGGGTAGAGAGATCACTAGAGTGAAAGGAGCTAAATCCTCCCACTCTAGAAATGTAAGAGTTAATGTGTGACAAACTCTATGATGCCACAAAGTTCAAAATTATTATTCTTCCCTGCCATCAATAAAAGAGACATTGCATTTATACTTTTAAAGAATATAAAATAACCAGTCCTTGGGGAACCTAATAATTAAAAATATCAAAATTATTCAATTCTTTATTACAAATGCAATCTTCAAAATTAATATCAATACTTTATTTGTTATTTTATAAAATGGTCAAAAATTACATTACATTGATAGATAGGAAAAAATTAGTGAATTTTGTTATTGTTGAACAATTAGAATCAATTTTTTCCATGCATATATTTCCTAGAATGGAGAGTTGTGAAGTAAGCACAACTCAAATTCAAGAGCTAGGCCAGTGAATTTTTCAACTGTTTCATAATACAAATTACATTCCTATGTAGGATAACAGCAATGAAAAAATCAGAAATTATAGTTTAATTACCATACTAACACTCAGTGATACATGTGCATGTGTAAATCAGCTGTTAAAAGAGGCCTTAACAAAACTGGACAGCTACATGTAAGAGAATAAAACTGGATCACTGTCTAACCCCATACACAAAAGTAAATTCGAAATGGATCAAAGACCTGAATGTAAGTCATGAAACCATAAAACTCTTAGAGAAAAACATAGGCAAAAATTTCTTGGGCATAAACATGAGTGACTTCTTCATGAACATATCTTCCTGAGCAAGGGAAACAAAAGCAAAAATGAACAAGTGGGACTACATCAAACTGAAAAGCTTCTGTACAGCAAAGGACACCACCAATAGAACAAAAAGGCATCCTACAGTATGGGAAAATATATTCATAAATGACAGATCTGGTAAAGGGTTGACATCCAAATATATAAAGAACTCACATACCTCAACAAACAAAAAGCAAATAATCCAGCTATATAATGGTCAGAAGAGCTGAACAGCAGTTCTCCAAAGAAGAAATGCAGATGGCCAACAGACACATGAAAAGATGCTCCACATCACCAGTCATCAGAAAAATGCAAATTAAAACCACAATGAGATATCACTTCACACCACTAAGGATTGCCACCATCCAAAAGAAAAACAACAACAAATGTTGGTGAGGTTGTGGAGAAAGGGGAACCCTCTTACACTGCTGGTGGGAATGTAAACTAGTTCAATCATTGTGGAAGCAGTATGGAGGTTCCTCAAATAGCTCAAAATACAAATACCATTTGACTCAGGAATTCTACTCCTAAGAATTTACCCTAAGAATGCAGCAGCCCAGTTTGAAAAAGGTAAATGCACCCCTATGTTTATCGCAGCACTATTCACAATAGCCAAGAAATGGAAGCAACTTAAGTGTCCATCAGTAGAAGAATGGATAAAGAAGATGTGGTACATATACACAATGGAATATTGTTCAGCCATAAGAAGAAAACCAATCCTACCATTTGCAACAACATGGATAGAGCTAGAGGGTATTATGCTCAGTGAAATAAGGCAGGTGGAGAAAGACAAGTATCAAATGATTTCACTCATCTGTGGAGTGTAAGAACAAAGGAAAAGCTGAAGGAGTGAAACAGCAGTAAACTCACAGAACCCAAGAATGGACTAACAGTTACCAAAGGGAAAAGGACTGTGGAGGAAGGGTGGGAAGGGAGGGATGGAGGGGGGAGAAAGGGGGCATTATGATTAGCAAGTATAATGTGTGGGGGTGGCACAGGGAGAGCCGTGCAACACAGAGAAGACAAGTAGTGATTCTACAAAATTTTGCTGTGCTGATGGACAATGACTGCAGTAGGGAATGGGGGGGGGGACTTGGTGATGTGGGGAGTCAAGTAAACATAATGTTCCTCATGTAATTGTAGAGTAATGATACCAAAATAAAAAACTATTAAAAAAAGAGACCTTAATAAACTCCATGAATATAAAGCATTTATTCACTCATGTATTCAGAAATATTTATTTAGAACTCCCAGGTATTTTCAAAATTTTCAAAAAGTTTATTAATAAATTAACTTATGATTATATCTGGTAGACATTTTCAAAGCCTGTGTTGGGACAAATGTCTACTATGAATTGCCAAGTGGAACCAAGTATGTACAATGCTTCACACTTTTCTAAAGGGGATTACTAGCAATTAATGTTGTTCATAGCAAAGATCTGAGAAGGACTTTAGATGAATTAATCCTTATAATAAATCTTAGGAGATCGGTAGTATCATTACCCAGTTGTTTTGATAAAGTAATTTAGTTAAGAAGAAAAACTTGCGGAATGTCATTCATGTATTCACGAGTAACAGAACTGGGAGTTGTGCTCTGGACCTCCAACTCTATATGTTGGCATACAGACTGAGAACTTGTGTCTATCACAGTAAGACAGTTATGAAAGTAGAAACTTCCTACATTCAGCATAAAGTAGCCATAAGTGACATAGCAAGATTGGTATTCTAAACACCTGAATACTCATTGAGGTTTTGGAGCTTTCCACTCTTTAAGTGATGATTAATTTCTCCAAGCTTGTCAGAACCAATATGTCAACCATGCATAAATTCAGTATCAGCTGAGAGTGGAGCCTTATGTGACTGGTATCATGTATACTTTATCTCATTATAACCTGATTTCTTTTTACTCTCTACCTAATTTACTCCACTTCAATCATGTTGATTTCTTTGTGATGTATCATTTTACCCAAAGGCTTACATGTAAATCTTCATGATATGGTGGTGAGCAATGCATCAACAGACAATGTGATCAGTCTCTAACTGAGACAGGGACCGTGGATATAGTCAGAATAGGGTGAGGGCCTCCGGACGTGGCAGGGTGAGATATTTGCAGTCAGAGCAATGTAACTACATGCAAGGAAATCCCCCCTGTTAAAACTCTGTTAAACATTGAGCTCTAGAATCATTCTTCAGTGAAATCAGTTAATGTTCCCCAGATAAAGAAGAGTAGCACATGTTTTATTATGCTAACCATTTACAATCATGTGTAAGGTTCTCTTTAGCATACTAAAAGGCCCAGGTCTATGTGCTGTCTTTCCTCCTTCAGATTTGATGAAGTGATTTTGCAAACTGAGCAACTAATTTAGCAAGTAAGCCCAGGCATAAACAACACAGTAAAAGGCAGGAAGGATTCCACCTTAAAGATAAGATTGCATTTTAATACCCAAGAAGTTAAGACGTTAGAAATTCTTAACTTACTCTTTAGCGAACAATACCTCAGCCCACCTTGGGGGCTGAGCAGGTGGCCTTGTTTCATATGACCCCAGACCAAGATGCTGGTATCTCAGGGAGAAATCATCAGAGGAAGTTGCTTGTGTTGTTAATTCTAAATATTCAGAGATCACTTAACAAGTCCACACCCCTAAGTTTTTTTCATGTTCTCGAAAAACCCTCAGCTTCCTATAAAACTCCCTAGACAACACACACTACGGACTCTCTTGTCCCCTCCTGGCATGAGCCGGGAGCTCTGTCCTTTCACCGTATCTCTAAATAAAAGCCTGTACCTTGCTCTCCTACCTTGACTGTTTGTGAAGCTCATTCTTTGGCATCATAACTACCATCTTCCTCCCCTCAAGTATGAGGTAATACAGCACAGCTGTGAAAGGGAGGAAGGAGCACATAATAAAATCACTGGTCACTTATAACATCTCCTAGGTAGGTATTATGAGGCCATTTTTTCTTAATGTTGTAGTCATTTCTTTAAAAGTACTTGACTCCACTCTGTGACAAGATCTCCTGTCTATTATGCACACGTCTAAAATAAGCAATGGAGATTATGCCTTCCTTGGTGGGGCAGAGTTTTAAAACAACCTATTGGTTCAGGTTTTTAGACTCAGGCGTGCCAGAGGAAATACATGCTTTGAAGCTGAAGTATTTTGGGCAAAACAATTTCCTTAAAAACTCCAAGGATTCTCTTTTACTTGCTTCCATTCAGTTTCACATTAAAGAAATTTAAATACAATTAAACATCTACTGGGACTAGTTCTTAAGCCTCGATGACTCTTTTGTATTTACTGACATTTGTACTTATTTTAATGGCAGCTACCTCAAGGCCATCTGAAATAATAGGTTGAGTGAACAGACAATATACATAATCTTATCTTTGCAGCTGGGTTGGCTACCATTTTATGTCCAAGCACTTTGATGTGTAGGCTCTATAAACTTATCAATTGCTGTTCAGTAGACAGAAGCAGTTGGCTTTTATAAGCCTGCAATTCTCCATGTTAGTGGCTTCTCAGTCAATTTAGATTGCAGCTAGAGTCAGAGAAAGCCTCTTTAGTAGAGTCCCTTCTCTTTCTGTTCTGGTTTGTTAACGTGGCTTAAACTATCTTGCTAAAACATGGAAGAGTTTAAAAGAAATACCAATATTTAGACATTTTTTTGCAGGCTTTGTGCATATCTTGTCTCCCTCAGTATTTCAGAATAACGATTTGTTATGGCAGTATAATATATGCCAAAATCTTTTAGTTCACTTTTAGTTATGATTATTTAAAGTACTGTGCTGTAGGAAAGGTATTCAGTGTTTCAAATAAGCTAAGCATTGATTCCTTCTGTGAAAATTTCACAATATAGATGCTAGCACAGAGAAATAAGATTGCCCTTGTCCATATGGCCATCCATGGGCCTTTTTACCTTGTGACTCCATCATTTCACAGGGCTTTCTCTCAGCCAGAGTTGAAGGCTATTTCCAGTGTGACCTCTGTATTCCACTTAAGGGAATGAGAAAAGAGAGAGAGAGAAAAAAAAAAGACAAAAACTTCTATTTCAAGAAGCTGACCCATAACGTACATGTTGCTTCAATTCACATCTCCTTGTCAAGATCCCTCAGTCTTATGACTATACATAAATACAACAGTGGCTGGGCCTCTGCATGAATAATCATGATTTGTCTGAGACTGAATTTGGTGGTTTCAATTACATAAAGTACAAATGGGAAAATTGATACTGGGGAGAAATGGGGCCATGGTTGGCAGTTTTTGCCATAGACAATGAGCAATATTATCCACTCATGTTTCTACTCTATAAATAACTGTCAAACTCTGTTCATTTTTCTGAAAGGTTCATACTTTCTGTAAGATAAATTCTAACTGAAATAAGCAGATGACAAGAGGCAACAAAGGGCCAGGCAGTTTATTTGAGCACAATTCCTGGGGGATATTCCCCTGCCTGGCTATCACAGGCCAGGGAAGTCACACTCAGCAGGGCAGGCAGTGAGTTTTTAAAGAAGGCAGGGGAAGGCAGAGCTTAGATTTACAGCGGCATGAGGATTGGCTAGCCTAAGGCACATTTTTCAGGTTAAGATGGGGCAGCAGCCAGGGACTTTGGCACGTCATCAGTGTCCGACGTGCTCACCCCTCCCTCCGGTGCCTCCAACCTTACATTCCAGCCTTTTGGTCACAATGGGTGATGACTTGATCTGGCTACTTCTGGCTGCCAAGGGGCATCATGGGGGGTGGTTCTTAGCATGTAGTTACATTGCTCTGACTGCAAATATCTTGCTTTGCTTTCTCCAGAGACTCTCACTTTATTCTGTCTAAGCTTATGGTCTCTGTCTCATTTTCTCTTGTACAGATAGAGACCTTAGCTGCTGCTAGGGAAAAGGGGCAATGACCGCTCTGGTTGCTTCATGCTGAGAAGGGGTGCATAAAGGGTGCAGCTGGGCCTCCATCAGTGGTCAGTTGAGAGGGTCTCAGAAGGTTGGCGCTTCTATTGTGGAAAGATAAACTTGATGAGATTAAGAATGCATGGCTGAATATGAGAACTAGAAATATGAAGAGTCTAATTGAGAATCATAGCCAGGTATCACTTTTAATCATTTGTAGGGGTACTTTAGGTAGTTATAGAAGATAGGCATATAGATAATCTTAATTTCTATCTCTTATAAATAATCTAAATGTCTCCTCACTTGAAAGAGATACACTCCTTATATTGTAAAGGAGGGCAGAGGGCATCAAGAGTCAGGAAAAAGGACTAATAACATTTAACCTAACTGCCTAAAGCATGGCCCACCCAGTTTTGAATAAACAACCCGAGGCTAAGCTTAGAAATGTGCCTGCTTTAAGTTAGATAACTAGAAGTGGGCAACAGCCTGGGGACGTGATCCGTGATAAGTCACGTAGACATGCTTAGGTAAGCAAGAGATAACAATTGAAGCGGTCAGGCAACTGGAGTGTTCCTATATAAGCAATACCTAAAGTTGCCTGGGGGTTGGCAGCTTGGACTCGGCCTGCGTGTCAGGGGAGGTGCTGTTGACCTCAGCTTGCTGGCTGAATAAAGACTTTGCCTGTACTTACATCTCCATGCCTGTGTGCTTTGTTCTCTCAGGAAAACCCTGAGTTCTTGGACCCTAACATTTGGGGGCTCATCCGGGATCCGTGCGGCTTCCCTGAGAACAAAGGATGGCTGGAGGCAAGGTCTAATTGTCCGGAGGGGGCAGTGCAATTCGAGGGTCGCCCCCTCGTGTCTGCATAAATCCATTATAAAGCGGGAGTTGCCATCCCGTGTATGGTGTCGGGTTATTGACCCCGAGTGAGAGAGTCCGGGTTGGTAGTCCCGGCCCCCAGGTTAGCGACCCTGGGTGAAGCCTAGGTAACCAATCCTGGCCCTAACGTCTGAGTGACTCAGCCTTAGGAAGGCAAGTCCAATCGGCAGAAAACTGGCTACCGAAGAGGAAAACATCGAGCTTGTCACCCTGCGGCGGTCCGAGTGGACGCCTTTCGGGAGAATAACGAGAGTTTTTGAGGATCCTGAAAGTGATGTGTGTGGTGCACACCAGAGTGAGAGAAGGACCGGTCCGAACGAGTGTGATCAGATGTGGTGTGTGTGCTTGGTGTTTATTTTACTGTGTTTCGGTTTATATTTTTTTATGCGCTTCTTATTTTAAGTTTCCTTGTTCTAAGGCTCTCCTGCTCTCTCCGTTCCTCCTTTCTGCCACTACATCATTCCCCGTGGGCACGGGTCGGGCAATTAAGAGCCATTAGGGCGCCCGCCGCTAGAAGACTCCCGTGACAGGATAAGGGGGTCACAGCCATGAATCCCAGATAAATTCGTATCCCCCGCAGAAGGAAAACTGTGCAACGACAGGCACCCGTTCACAAGCACATATAACAGTCATCTTGTTTGAAGTGGTATCTTCATCCTTCGCCTTTGTCTCCCTCATATCCTTTTTCTTCTTCTTTTTCACTATGGGTCAGGCTCAGGCTACTCCTAACAGTCTGATCCTTTCCCATTTCCCAGAGGTCAAGAAACAGGCCTTAAATATGAGCCTTGGCATCAAGAAGGGTAAGCTTGACACCTTTTGCTCAGTCGAGTGGCCTTCCTTTGGAGTAGGCTGGCTGACCCAGGGATCTCTTTCCCTGGACCTTATCGGCAAAGTCAAAACCATTATCTCCCGACCAGGCCCTGAGGGCCACCCTGACCAACTCCCCTATATCTTGGTCTGGGAAAATCTAGCCGAGAATCCTCCATCCTGGCTGAGGCCCTTTTTGGTGGGGAAACCTCATACTGACCCACTAAAGACCTCCGTCCTAGTTGCTCAGGAAAAATTAGAGCCCTCTGATAGCAGGGCCAGAAATCCTGTGCGCCCAAGTGCGCCGCCTGTCCTCCCCGACAGTTCTCCTCTCTACCCTCTTCTGCCGATTGAGCAGCCACCACTGTATGCGGAGGAGGGGGGTGAAGCTGCCGGGAGGATAGAAAACGAGGCTGGGGAACCCAGTGGGAACCAGGCGGCCGCAGCTTCCCCAGACTCTTCAGCAGAGGGAGGCAAGATGCCGGAAAGAGCCTCCCCACACTCCCCTGCCCTGGTCCCATGCTGGGCACCAGGTAGAACAGGAGAAATGCAATTAAGGCCTCGGGGGGCCAGGGAACAAGAAGGGGAGGCTCCCTCCTCCACCTCAAAAGGAGCAGTGCCGGTTCTGCCTGTGCGTGCCATCGGTACAGGCATCGCTCAACAATATCAATACTGGCCCTTTTCATCTAGCGACCTCTATAATTGGAGGACTCAGAACCCTCCCTTCTCAGAGGACCCCAAGTGTCTTATAGGTTTAGTGGAGTCCATTATGTTTACCCATCGTCCCACATGGGACGACTGCCAGCAATTGCTCCGCACTCTCTTTACGATGGAAGAGCGAGAGCGTATCCTCAATGAGGCCAGGAAAAATGTCCTCAGAGAGAAAGGAAGACCCACTATCCTCCAGCCCATCATCGACGAGGCGTTCCCACTTACGCACCAGGATTGGGACTTTGGGACTGCAGAAGGTAGGGAGCGTCTCCGGGTCTACCGCCAGACTCTGATGACCGGTCTCCGGGCGGCCGCCAGACGGCCCACTAACCTGGCTGAGGTAAAAACTATTGTTCAGGGGGAAATGGAAAGCCCAGCCGCGTATCTGGAAAGGCTGTTTGATGCTTACAGGCAGTACACCCCCATAAACCCAGAAGCAGAGGAACACAGATCAGCTGTAGTCCTTTCATTCATCAACCAGGCAGCCCCAGATATCCGGAGAAAACTCCACAAGCGAGAGGACCTGGGGGAGATCTCTATTAGAGAACTGCTGCAGCAGGCGGAGAAGGTCTTCAATGCTAGGGAAACTCCGGAAAATAGAGAAGAAAGGCTGCAGAAAGAGAAATGGGTAAAGCAGGAGAAAAATAAGAAGGAAGACAGGGAATTTCAGAAGAGGGAGAACAAGAAGCAGAGGGAGGAGATGGCCAGGATATTCCTGGCCGGGGTGAAGGAGGGCCCTAGGCCACCTTGAGGAACAGGACCCCGCCAATCCCAACTAGGACAAGATCAATGCGCCTTGTGCAAGAGATATGGACATTGGAAGAGGGAGTGCCCCCAAAGGAGGGAACAAGGAGGAGGGAACCCTGTTAAAACCCTGCACCTAGGAGAGGAGGATTGACAGGGATGGGGCTCGGCACCCCTCCCCGAGTCCTGGGTAACCCTGTGCATGGAAGGGACTCCCATTGGGTTCATGGTAGACACTGGGGAACAATATTCAGTTCTCAACCAGGCCCAAGGTCCCCTGAACCCAGGACGCACAAGTATAGTCCAGGGAGCGACAGGGTCCAAGAAATGTGCCTGGACCACTAGCAGAAAAGTGGACCTAGGAAGGCATCAGGTCTCTCACTCATTTCTGGTCATACCTGAGAGCCCTGCACCGCTGTTAGGTAGAGACTTACTAACCAAGGTTGGGGCGTGCATTCATTTTGAACCAGAAGGGATAAAAATCATGGACAAAGAAGGGCAGCCCCTACAACCGGCGCATGTGTTAACTCTGTCCCTGGCCGATGAACATCGTCTGTTTCAGGCGGATCAAGAAAAGGGGGGCCAGAGAGAAATAGACTCTTGGTTACAGAGGTTCCCTTCCACATAGGCCAAGACTGGAAGAATTGGTCTCACTAAACACCTATCCCCGGTCGTTGTTCAACTCAAAGCCGCGGCTCTACCCATCCGGGTTCGGCAATAGTCAATGCTGGAAGAGGCTAGGAAAGGAATAGCACCCCATATCCATAGACTGTTGGAGACAGGAATCCTTAAAACCTGCCAATCTGCATGGAATACGCCCCTGCTTCCAGTAAGGTAGCCTGGCAGTGGAGATTTACAGACTGGTGCAGGACTTGCGAAAAGTCAATGAGAGGGTAGAAGACATCCATCCTACAGTGCCCAACCCTTACACCCTACTCAGCTACCTGCCACCCGCACATGTGTGGTATACTACTCTGGACCTGAAAGACGCCTTCTTCAGTATCCCACTCTCTGAAGTTAGTCAGCCTTTGTTTGCCTTTGAGTGGCAAGAACCAGGGGGAGGAAGAAAAGGGCAGCTTACCTGGACTAGACTGCTACAGGGCTTCAAGAACTCTCCCACCTTATTCAATGAAGCCCTAAGCCAGGACCTGGAGCCCTTTCACAGGAGCCACCCCCACGTGACACTGCTGCAGTATGTGGATGACCTGTTGCTGGGTAAAGAAACCCGTGAGGAGTGTGAAGAAGCCACAGGGAACTTGCCAGCTGAACTAGGCGAACTGGGATATTGAGCCAGTGCCAAGAAAGCCCACATCTGTCAGAGGTCAGTAGTCTACCTGGGGTACGAAATATCTAATGGGATCAGGTGGCTAACGCAGGCTATGAAACAAACTATCCTGACTATCCCCGTCCCCTCCTCACCCCGGGGAGTGAGAGAATTTCTTGGCTCAGCGGGGTTTTGCAGGCTTTGGATTCCAGGGTACGCAGAAATAGCCCGACCGCTATATGAAGCGACCAAAGAAGGGCCAGGCTGGCAATAGACTCAGGAACGACAAGAGGCTTTTGACAGACTAAAAGAAGCTCTCCTCCAGGCCTCTGCCCTATCTCTGCCAGACCCAGAAAAACCCTTTATCCTGTTTGTAGATGAAAAGAAGGGAGTGGCCAAAGGAGTCCTGGCTCAGCAGCTGGGCCCATGGAAGAGACCTGTGGCCTATTTGTCCAAGCGGCTAGACCCAGTGGCCTCTGGGTGGCCACCATGTCTGCATATCCTAGCAGCCATCGCTCTACTGGTAAAGGAGGCAAACAAGCTGACTTTTGGCCGGAACCTAAGAATAACAGCCCCACATACCGTAGAGGAGATCCTCAGGCATCCTCCAGGAAAATGGATGACAAACGCAAGACTCACCCACTACCAAGGGCTCCTAATAGACTCTCCATGAATCACCTTCTCTGACCTGGTAACCCTAAATCCTGCCACCCTCCTGCCGAACCCAGATCCGACGACCCCCATCTATGACTGTGGAGACATCCTTTCCGAAATTATCCAGGTGTGAGCAGACCTGAAAGACACACCATTACCAAGCTGTGAGCTGAATTGGTATACGGATGGGAGCAGTTTTGTGCACGAGGGGGTCAGGAGAGCAGGGGCAGCTGTAGTAACCCACGAAGAGGAAGTTGTCTGGAGCGCAGCTCTGCCCCCTGGCACCTCAGCACAGAAGGTGGAACTTATTGTGCTCTTGCTGAAGCCCTGGAAAGAGCAGAAGGCAAGAGGGCCAACATATACACAGATAGCAGATATGCCTTTGGCACTGTCCATGTCCACGGTGCCATCTACCAAGAAAGAGGATTCCATTCCACGGAAGGGAAGGGACTGAGGAATCTGCAAGAAGTCCAAAGACTACTAGCTGCTGTCGAAAAACCCAAAGCAGTAGCAGTTATACATGTACCGGGCCACCAATCAAAGAAGACACCTGAGGCCGTTGGCAACAGCCATGCTGATGCGGAAGCTAAAAGGGCAGCCCTCTCGGACTCCCTTGTACTTGCAGTCCTCGAAATACCCATACCTGAACTGCCCGCCTTGCCACCCAAACCTGACTATTCCCCCCAGGATCTTGAGTGGATTAAGAAACAAGTCTCGGGGAAAGTGTTTAGGGAGGGAAATTGGAGTAGGGACCAAGAAGGTAGGTTGATCCTGCCTGAAGCATTGGGGCAGTACATGCTTGCTAATCTGCATGAGTCCACCCATCTAGGCTGGAAAAAGCCGCTCATCCTTTTCCAGTCCGCGCAGTTGGTGTTTCCCCACCAGAATGAGGTAGCTCGTCAGATCATGAATGAATGCAGTAGTTGTGCAAGGCTAAGACCAGCCCCAAGAAGGCTGCACCTGGCAGGTACCCGGGAAAGGGGGAGGGCTCCAGGGAAGAATTGGGAAATAGACTTCACCGAAATAAAACCAGGGAAATATGGATACAAGTATTTGCTGGTTATGGTAGATACTTTCTCTGGGTGGGTAGAGGCCTTTCCAACCAAGTATGAGACTAGCCAGGTAATAGCAAAAAGATTAATTGAGGAAATCATCCCCAGATATGGGGTCCCTGAAGCAATAGGTTCCAATAACAGCCCGGCTTTCATTAGCAAAATCCTAAAAGGACTAGCCCTAGCTTTGGGAGTAGATTGGAAGTTACATTGTGCTTATAACCCACAAAGCTCTGGGCAGGTAGAAAGAATGAATTGGACCCTGAAGGAGACACTTTCTAAATTGGTATTGGAGACTGGCAGGGACTGGGTGACCCTCCTTCCCTTAGCCATCTTCCGCACTCGGAACTCCCCCTATGTACATATTTTAACTCTATTTGAGATAATGTACAGGGCTCCTCCACCCATAATCCGGCGAGTGCAGCTTCCCGGTGTAGAGGACCCGTCCCCTGACTATCTGAAGGTGTTGCAAGCTCTTGCTAAAGTGCAGCAGGAAATCTGGCCCCTGATCAGAGTGTATTACGAGGGCGGGAAAATTCCGAGCCCGGAACATGGCATAGTCCCAGGGGATATGGTGTGGGTCAAGAGACACCAAGTGAAGACTCTCGAGCCCAGGTGGAAAGGACCTTACGTTGTATTGTTTACCACCCCCACTGCTCTCAAGGTTGACGGTATCGCTTCTTGGGTGCACCACACCCACATTCGGAAGATCCTGCCTCATCAGGATACAGGGGCCCGCAAGGAGGAGTGGAAGGTGCAGCAGCATCCTGCGAATCCCCTGAAACTACACCTAAGCCGAAGATGAAGGGGATCCTGCTGATAAGTGCCTTAGTATGGACCTTAAAGGTCTGTGACCAGCCCCCCCCCCCAGCCATGGGGCCTGACCTGGGTGCTGGTCAACGGCGCAACTGGGGAAGTCATCAGTACCACAGAACACAGTGCATCACTCGGAACCTGGTGGCCTGACCTGTTTTTCTGCCTTCGACGAATCAACCAAGGTTACCAGACCCTTTGGGGGATCGCCCCTTCAGCTGGCACCCAGGCCCAGGGATTTTATGCCTGCCCAAAAGCAGGTAAAGGAGAGTCATGTGGGTGGGGGCCCTTCTGGTGTGCCAAATTGACCTGTGTAACCTCGGACGATGGGGTTCAGAAATGGCCGGTTACAAAAGGGGATGCTGTCAAATTTTCTTATGTCAACCAGGGACTCCCACGTCACGTGCAAAGGGACAGGGCTTGTGACCAGGACCAGGATTGGGTACGAATTCAATTCACTGAGATGGGCAAAAAGACTGAAGTATCACGTTGGATAAGAGGGCTAACATGGGGGATAAAGTACTGTAAATCTTGGGGACATGAGGAAGAAGGCTCAACCCTCACCATTAAATTAACCGTGTTAGCTCCCACCGCCGCCGTAGGTCCCAACCCAGTTATAAATCCCCAGAAACCTTCAATCCAAGATAAGGCCCAGAGCAAAAAGGATGAGAAAGTGCCGACCAGGATGCTTGCTCCAGAACCCACGAGAGGACCGGGTCCATCGACCTCTGGGTTATGGGCCCAGCACACTCCCTCCGGGTTAGGTAATCCCATGTGGGAAATGGTGCAGGCAGTAGTAGAGAGTCTTAACCACACCACTTCCTCCCTCACCGATCCCTGTTGGCTATGCTACCTAGGTTCACCCCCCTTCTATGAGGCAATCGGAATAAATAGCTCCTACACTATCAACAACTCCCATCCCACTTACTGGGACGGGAGACCGTGGAGACTTACAATCGCTCAAGTCTCTATCACTGGTACATGTGTAGGCACAGTCCCGAAGGCCCAGAGCCAGTTATGCTCCTCCTATAATAGCACCCCGTGGGAGCAAGGAAAGTGGATTATACCCTCCTCGGGTTGGTGGCTCTGTTCAAAGACAGGCCTCACCCCGGCCCTATCCACCTCTGTGTTCAATACTAATAATGAGTTTTGTGTGCTAGTGGCCATTCTACCTCACCTAATATATCGTTCTCATGACTCTCTCCTTTCTTATTGGGAAGAAAGGCCGAATCCCCACCAGAGCAAGAGATAACAATTGAAGCGGTCAGGCAATTGGAGTGTTCCCTAAAAGGTTACAATATAGAATGTGTTTTAAAATTATTCATTGTAGAAATGCGCAGGCTTCGGTGTAACGGCTGTTGAAAATCCCATATAAGCAATACCCAAAGTTGCCTGGGGGTCGGCAGCTCGGACTCGGCCTGTGTGTCAGGGGAGGTGCTGTCGACCCCAGCTTGCTGGCTGAATAAAGACTTTGCCTGTACTTACATCTCCATGCCTGTGTGCTTTGTTCTCTCAGAAAAACCCTGAGTTCCTGGACCCTAACAATATGTAAAATTTTAAAAAATAGTTGTTGATTTTAATGTAATTCCATCTTTCAAAATTATCCTTCATAGTTACATTTTCAGTATTCATTTAAGAAACCATTTGCTTTGATGTTATAAGATACTCTACGTTAACTTTAAAGTTTTAAAATTTTGCTTTTCACAGTTGTCTTTAATTCATCTGGACAATATATTTTTAAGGTACCAAAATATCAAGAAATCTCACTTAATTTTTGTTTTCATATGGAAAACAATTGCCCTCCACAACATATCACTTCATCTAGTATGCAATACCATCTTCCTAAATTAAGGTTCCTAATTTCATGAATTTCTGTTTTTTGTTTAACAGATCTCTCTTAATCACAATAGATTTATAACAATTCTTGATACCTGATAGGCCAACTCCTGCCACATGAAATTCTATTTCAGCTACTAGATATTCATGGTATTGTTCTTCATGAGATATCTTGAAATTACATTGTAAATCTCCATGAAGCCTGGATATTTTTAGAGATAATGAAGCTATTGAATACTTGGAGGTAATTTGTATATTTACTTATTTTGTTTATTCATTGAGGCTCTGTTTACTAGCAATTGTACATTTATTTCAAAATTTTTGAAGAGTTTTCAATAAAATTTTATTGATTTATTAAGGTTTTAAGTAGTTTTTGGTTATACTTATCCTTGTATGCATTATATATTTATGTTAGTTGTATTTTTTATTTCTTTTATTAAAACTTTTACATATAAGAAAAAAATTACATTAATAGTAATATATTTTACCTTTGGAAATTGTCCTTTCTCTGTAGTTATCCTAGTAATACATGAGTATTTCCATTTTTGAAATTAAACAAACTTATGTTAGTAGGACGATCTGTCATCATACTTATTCTCTTATACTGCTGGGAGTCTCATGTACTATTTATGAATTTCATTTTAAAGCAAAATGCTTCTTGGACACAAAGGTATTCATACTTATTAAAAAAACAAGCACATTTTGATAAGGATGGCTTTGAATTTTTAGTTTACTATTAAAAGTAGAAGGGAACAGGATGTATATTATTGCTTGGTTCCTCTGAAATGTTAGAATCACTCTACTTTTTAAAATTCTATCTTGTTTTTCCTTGTTTAGGTTTTTTAAAATATTATATATTGATTGATTTTGAAATGTTGAATCAACATTGTTTGATTTAAAGAAAACCAAAAAAACTGGTGAAAGAAACAAACCAAATATAAATTAAGCAGAAGGAAATAAAACAGTAAATAATGAGTAGACATATATCAAACTGAAAAAAAGAACAAAAAGGAAACTAGAGAATTACAGGAGACCAAAATCTGGTCCTTTGAAAGGATGGCTAAATTACTAAGTTTCTAGTCAAGCTAATGAATAAAAAAAAGAGAGGACACATAAATTACCAATAGTAGAAATGTAAGAAGTAACACAACTGATCCCAAATGTTACAAAGGTAAAAAACAAATACTACTAGCAACTTGATAACCATAAGCTTGAGCTTAAATGGATGAATTCCTTCAAAGACACAGACTACCTAAACAATTCCTTCTAGAAGATACAGATAACTTGAATAGCCTATTATAGAACTTCAATCAGTCATTAAAAAACACTTTTTGTAAGAAGGAAAAGAAACACATCTTTAGATAATTTCACTTGTGTATCCTACAAGTTTAAGGAGGAAATTATATCAATTTTGCATGATTTCTTCTAGAAAATAGAAAAAAGACAGCACATTCCAATTCATTTTCTGAAATTACTGTTATCCTAATACCAAGCTCAAAGATATAACTAAAAAATAAAACCATAGGCTCATACCTTGCACAAAGAAAAACATAAAAATCTTCAACAAAATATGAGCAAGTGAAAAGCACTATGATATAGAAATGAAAAAATATAATCACATGGGTTTCATCCTAGTACCACAAGGCTGACTCAACATTCAAAGGTTAATAAATGTAGTTCACATATAAACATACTATTTTTTAATTATATGCCATTAATAGATGCAGAAAATATTCAATACATTCAATAATTATTCTTGATTAAAATCTCTCAGAAAATTAGGAGTGTAAAGTAGCATTTTCAACTTAATAAAGACTATCTGTGGAAAACATACTGCTGCTATCATTCTTAATGGTGAGAGATGGAATTTCTTCTCTTTATCAACATAAAGATGTCCTCTCTCACTATTTCTTTCAACATTGTACTGGAAGACTTAAACAGTGCAATACTGCAAGTAAAATAAAAGCAATGAAGATTAGAAATAAGGAAATATAACTACTCACAAACAACATGATAGTATATTTAGAAAATATTAAAATATCTATAAAAACATATCTACATTTAGCAAAGTCATAGGATAAAAGGTACTATACAAAACTCATTTATATTACTTTATAAAAGCAATAACTAAATTGGAGTTTGACATTTAAAAATATTTATAATATGGTGTAGAACATTGCAGAAATAGATATAAAATTATAGTCAACTTATCATTGAAATAGGAATAACAACAATTCAATGGAGACAGGATAGTCTTTACAACAAATGGTGCTAGAAAAGTTAGTGGTCTACATGAAAATTAAATGAATCTGGAACAAATTTACACTTTCACAAAAAATAACTCAAAATCAATTGTATACCTAAGTGAAAAAAATTACATTATTAAACTACCAGAAGAAAAAATAGGAGAAAATCTATTTGACCTTGTGTTTGGCAATATGTTCTTAGGTAAAATACCAAAAGTACAATCAATGAAAAAAAAATAAATTGGACTGCATTAACTGTAAGTACTTCTACTCTTTGCAGGACACAATTAGGAGAATTAAAAAAAGACATAGACGTAAAGAAAATATTTGCACAACCCTTATCTGATAAAGGAGTATACCTAAAATATACAAATAATATTGAAAGCTCAATAATTAGAGAACAAACAACCCAGTAAAAAAATTGGCTAAAGATCTGAACAAATGGCACACAATGAAAATATACAGATGACCAGTAAGCATATAAAAATATATTAAACATCATTTGTCATTAAGGAATCACAAATTTAAAACAAGAATGAGGTACCGACATATATATTTGAATGGCTAAAATCCATTAAACTGGCAAAGCAAATGCTTAATTGCTGATGAAAATGCAAAGTGGTCTAGATTGTTTGGAAGACATATTAGCAGATTATTAGACTGATGAACTAGTCATAACAATCTTGTTTCTAGGTATTTGCCCAACTGTTTTTAATACTTATTTCTACACAGAAACCTATGAGAAAATATTTAGCAGCATTATCTATAATTCCCAAACAGTAGAAGAGACCAAGATATCTTTCAATAGATGAGTAGAAAAAGTAGATGATAAATCCAGACAATGAAATATCATCCAGTAATAAAAGGAAATGAGTTATGAAGCAACACACAAAAAAGAAAAACCACGGAGATACCTACAACAGACATTGATAAGTAAAATATGCCATTCAGAAAAGGCTACATATTTTATAATTCCAATTATTTGATATTTTAGAAAAAGCAAAATCATAGAGACAGTAAAAATATCAGTGATATCTTAAAGTGTGGGGGTAAGAAGATAAGGATGAATAGACAACAGGGAAAATTTAGGGGAGCAAACCTATGTGCTATTATAATGTTAAAACATGGCATTATGTTTGTTAAAACTCATAGACCTTTTAGAAAAAACTCAAAGACCTTATAGTGAGTTTGGATATATGCAAGTTTAAGCAGTAATTTAAGGGGGTTGGGGATCCCAGGAAGCAATGCAGACTGTATTAAGAGGATGTCATTTTATTTATAAATGTTTGAAATAATTTAAGTGAGGGGGCATGGGATTAGGGTTGGGAAAGTGCTGGACTAAGCAGCTTTCAAAATGAAAGTCATATGTCAGGTCCTAAGAGGACTGTACTCTAGCTAATAAACTTTTTCCCATGGGGGTACTGGTTAACAGTTCTGACACTTCTGTATATATTGAAATTGAAAAATGAAGTAAATGGATAACAAATGGGAAGAGCCAAGTTTCTCTGTTGAAGAAGGAATTTACATAAAATGAGCAGGAGGCTAAGAATGATTTTTGTGGTGATGGATTTGACTTGAAAACATGATTTAGACATAGAGTTGGAGACAATCATACAATTACCTTAATATAGATACAGGGTTTTTTGTATATATATATTATTTTATATAAATGTATGCAGATTGCTATATGTACCTTTATTTCTTTGATACATTTCCTCTGAGAGCCTAAAGGAAATGACACCTCAATAGAACTCACAAAGTTAGCATGTAGATCTTATTTTCTAATACTGTTTTTCAATTAAAGGAACCAGAGCTCCCTGGATAAATGGCTGATTCTAAGACTGGGTCTAGAAACATACAAGATGAAACTAGAGCTTCTTGTAGTGCCAGAGAGTAAAAAAAGTCTCAAAAATACTTAAAAATCCCAACACTGATGGAGATGTATATCAGGGGCACAAGAGACAATTGTAGGAGTTCCAAGTGCTCAATTGAAACAATTTGAACAAGAAAATAAAATAGGGTTGTACTGAATTGTAATTCAAAGTATAAACTACATATCATGAGCCTATATTGATATAAATAAGTTATCCTATGAATAAATAACTAAATAAGAGAAAGAGAGAAGATGCAAATTTCCCATGCAGAAGAATTCCAAGGGACTTACATGGATTCTCTGTCATCAAAGAAGGAGAACAGAAGTCTCTACTCTTAAGTGTGGGAGCACATAATGACTTCCTTTCAGAGTGCAATATGGAAATAGTAAGGGGATAACAGTAACTTTACAGTAGAAGAACCTAACAAACTCTACCTATGCCAGGCAAACAAAGTCAACATCAATAGTCATTAACCATCTTGATAGTATGTTCCCTTTAATGATGAGATTAAAATGAAAGTTAAGTTCTGTGGTCTCCCTCACCAAAATACATAACTGCACTCTAGTCATGAGAAAAACATCAGACAAATTTCAATAGAATAACTGGCCAATAGTTCTTAAACCTTTCAATGTCACCAAGAATGCCTGAGAAATGTTTGAGATGTTGGTCAAAGGGTACAAATTTCCAGTTGTAAGATGGATCAGTTCCATCGAGCTAATGTATAGCATGGTGACTATAGTTAAGAGAATAGCATATTGTATATTTTCAAGTTGTCAAGCGAGTAAATATTAAATGTTCTCATCACCATCACCATCACTGCCACCATCACAACAAAAAATTGGTAATTGTGTGAGGTGAAGAATGTGTTGGGTAACCTTATTGTGGTAATTATTTCACAATATATATGTGTATCAAATCACCACATTATGCACCTTACACTTATACAATGTTGTTTGTCGATTCTATCTCAATAAAGCTGAATAAAATAAGAAAAACATTTTTATTTATTTAAGGTTAGCCTTCTACCCCCAGCACATAAGAAGCATGTTGGAAAGAATCTGACTGTTATTCACTGCTATACATGCAGAATTTAAGAGCACTTGGTCTATGTTTGGCATTCAATACATGAATAATGATTTATGCAATAGGCTGATTAATGTACATAAAATCTCTATAAATATATGTTACTATATCTAAATATATGTGGAAAGACTTTCTTATAGCAAAACTTTTAATATTAACTTTCTCCTTGTTTGTCCTTAATTTCCATGAATTTTGCAGAGTTTAAGTTTACATTTTATATCTGTACAACACTTTATAATACTTCCATTATGACAGCTGCACTAGGCATAATGCTGTTTGCAGCACAGTGTGAATCACAATCTGGAATATATTATGTTTAAACCTCTGACTGAACTGGAATATATAATTTAGCAATGTAGTAAAAAATGTGCATGAACTTGGCATTAAAAATGACAATAAAATATTATTACCAAGCAGACTTCTGGAATTCTTCTTTGAGACTTCTTGAGTGCATACAAGAAAGGAAATGCTTTGCTAATACTCAGTTCACGAACTTTACTACCAAAAAAATTGACAAGTGGGTTACATAGTGGTGTCACAATTTGGATATAATATCAAAAACCTGGAGGATGTGAGATATGAGAAATAAAATACTAAATATGCTTCCTACAGAGTATTCAAATCAAGTCTGTTTTAAACACAAAATGAACCCATAAAATTCCATTTTAATTTTCTCCCAACTGCATAAGCTGGAGAAATGCTGTGCTATAGATTGAATGTGCTGAAATTAGTCATGGCAGAGACTAAGATGTAAAACAAGTGATCTGGAAACACGCATTATTGAGAGACATATTTAAACAATGAAAAGAAAGATACATGTGACTTTTAAGTATTAGCATGAACATTGACTCATTGCAACTAACATATTCACAGTACAAAGGAAAAAAAAACCTCTCATAGTGTTGAACAGCCATTGTTCTTCAAACACATTACAACCACCCGATATTTCTGATATTTCTACACTTGTGTATTCATTAATATATTTTACTGCTTTACAGTTTCAGCAAAAATCTCAGGCTCTAGATTTGGGAAGTTCTAGGTGTTCTACATTATTCAATGTTTTGTATATAGTTAATTAAGTCTTGATTATAAGATAATAAACTGGTCATTGGATAAATATTACTATTGTTCAAGAAATATTGATGGAATATCTACTATATTCATTTCAAGGAAATACTATTAGTCAATAGATATTCATTGGACATTGTAACGCCAGGGGGAAAATCCTGGGACAAAATACCTCTAAAACCGAAATCAGTCAAAAGGGAAATAAAGCTAAGAAACCAGTTTATTTCTTACAAGCACTCATCCCGTCTCTCTTTTGACCAGGCTGCTGCAGCAGAGAGCTCCATTCAGCCTCTCCGGTCCGTCAAAACCTCGCACGCCCGTGTAATTTACCTGTTGATATGTAGATGGGCTAATTCTCTCCACCCTTTGGAAACACTAGATGCACTAAACCCTTAGATGCACGAAAGCCGAGAGAGATTCTTAAAATATTGCAATTTTACCCATAGACATCTAGTCAATTAAAGGAAATCTCACAAACCAAAAGTTGGAGAGTTAGTATTAGTTAATATAAAACAGCGGTAAACATTATTAGGAACTTCTATGGACTGAGAAAGCTTGGAGAAGAGACAAAAGACTAAAAGACCAAGAAGAAGGAGATCAAAAATGACTGGAATGGGTTGGAAGATAGATTCTGGCTAATTTTCTTCTCTTTCTCCTATATTACCCTGGATATACTAATACTTGACCTGTCAGGACTATGAATCTTTAGTGTGGTAGTTAAAAAAACATATCCACAATTTCCTTGATGCTCCAAGCGTCAAAAAGCAGAGTCAAATTCCCCTCATCTTAAGTATGACTGGATTTGGTACCAACTTCAGACAAATTCAGTAATGTGGAAGTGAAGATATGCAACTTCAGAAACTATGTCTCAAACAGTACTGGGGCTTCCTCTCACTGGGATTATTACTCTGGGGAAGTTGGTGTCATGTGATGAGGACAAATTAGCAGCCTATGGTTAGGCACAATTACCAAGCATTTTGGAATCATCTGCAAAAAGCCAGGGAAGATCTAAGGCCTTCTGCCTGTAGCCATGTTGAGATAGAGCAGAGACATGAAACAGGCATCATGATTAACTTTTCCTGCCTATGATGAAAAATGCCAAGATATAAACAGTATAATAAGAACACAAGGGACTCCCTCTTAAGGATAAGATTGCATTTTAATATCCAGAAAGTTAGGAGGTAGGATTCCTAACATATCCTTTGGTAATCAGCCAACAACCTATCTTAAGGCAGGGCAAGGAGTCCTAACTGATACGTTCCCAGTGCTTGAGAACCACTGGTGTCTTGGAGAAGAACAGGATCAATAAATTCCTTGTGCTAAGTTTGCCTTACATCATTATCTAGAGGAATGAATGTGGATGGTGACATAATGTCTCTCACTGGAGACAGACATCATGAGACCACATGTCAAGCCTACACTGCCCCCCCCACCCTTTGCCCCATTCTTAAAAGCTTTAAAAGACAGAATTCTATGTCCTTTAGTGTGTCTCATCTCTGAGGTTGCCCACACTCCCATTTCTTCAAATGTGTACTTTTTGCCTTAAATAAAGACTTCTCACTGCTCAACTTAGTGCATTTTGTCCCTGTACTCTTCCAGTGGTAAGCATTTTTGTTACTTTGCTATTTCATTCTATTTTCTAGATTTATGCACAAGTTTTTTTTTCTCTCTGTCCTACCTCAGGCAAGTTGGGAAGATCTGAGATCTTTGATTTGGGCTTGCTATTTCCTGTTACCTGGTTGACCTTGACAGGACTGCAGCTGTATGATCATGTTCTCAGTAGCCTAACCAAAATCTCCTTTCTTTGCCTTTGGGGAGTTCTCAGAACATAATCTCACTCTATCCAGTGCTCTGCAGCTCCCCCAAATCCTGGGGTTTAGTCCCCAAACCGTGAAGATCCAATAGCACACTAGATGCCAGGTAACCCTGCCTTTAGGATTGGCAAGAGATTTGCTCTATGCTGAGCAGGACCTCAACAAGCTTCCCATTCCTTCCTCTGCTCTTCCTTGGTCTTTGCTGCCTGCATGGCAGTTGTCATTCCCTGCTCCTCTCACTTTCATGAATTCCTTCCTTACCTGTCTGACATGCTTAAGAATTCTTTCTCATTCAGAGACAAGAACCCTCCCCTGTGCAGGGTGAAGTTTCAACTAGTGTGCAAAGAGATACCTTTTCAAATGCAGCTGCCAGGCAGCAGTATGAATAAGCCACTGGGCAACAGACCGCTCAGACCTTACGAACATTCTTCCTGCAACCAGGATCACATTTCTAAGATGCTCCTAAATTTTTGAGCCACAGAAATCCTCAGAAACTAAATGTTTTTTTTTAAGCCACTAAATTTTGTGGTAATGTATTACATAGCAGTAGATCATTATTTCCATTTTTATTGAATTAGGAATTCTTCATAAATTAGTTTGGTCCACATGACCAAACCCTGTCATTTACAATGAACAGATATTTTTCTGATTTATTTTGCTCTTTTGACTTTAAGGTACCTGTTGTCAAAACACCTTGCAAAGTTAAATGTATTTAATATTTGTGTCTTTTATTTCAGAGTTTCTATGTATTGTCTTGAGACAAATGGGCAGAATTCAGTGGAATAACATAGGTCAATGAATAGCAGAGAGTTGAAGGCCATCAGTTTCAAATTATGATTTAGAGTAATTTAATAGAGAAATAGATGCAAAGTTTTTACATTTTTATTGGAGTTGGTTAAGGAGTTTTAAGGAAGGGACTCTTAGAAGTTTTCTTATACCAATTACATAAATGAAGTTACATTAGCATCATTGCATGTTTGGGATTTTAAAATTCTCTTTTTCATTCAAATGAACATTGTTTTTCAGATCAAAAGTTGCAATTATAATTCTAAATTATCTTTGGTAAAAGTATGCAATTTAGACAGACAAACATATGGATAAGCATTACACTGTCAGCTCATGAAAGAAGCAGGTGTCTGGCCCAGATGACAGAGTAAGAACTCTTAAGCATCTGACAATGTTCAGGATACGTGTTGCTTGTACAACTAATGTATCCAGTCATAATTTAATGGTTCACTTTCCTCAGTTGCAGAGGCAGGAAATGTTTCATTCCCAATGAAAAGGACTGAGGAAACAATTTCTTTAGGCCTAGGCTAACAAAAAATATATGACTGAGGAAAAGTTCTAGTGTTATTGCTCTTTTATATTTATTTTACTTTCTAAAGGATGGGATAAACACTGTATTATGTTTTTATTTCAAGTGTTACATGTGATCCTATACTCTCTACAAACAAATCTGTAAAATACAATATCCCTTATATCTTAACAAACAAATCTCATATATACCTTCCAAAAAAATAAAGGGAAACTAGGTTTCTGCCTTTTGAAACATTGTTAAGTCCTGAGCTCATTTTTCCTCATGCCTATCTAATGCACATATTCAGTACTAGAATTCCTACCTGAGTAAATCACATACCTGCAGGCTTCTTGCAATACAACACTTTATTTCTACAAAGTCAAACATTTTTCTTTCTTTACTATAATTAATTTTCTTTGGAGCTTGAATAGGAGCAAAAAAAATGTTTTATGCTATTATTTTCCAGCACACACAGGCTTACTCCTTAAAGGTTATAGAAAATGACTAGGTAAGATATTTAGATCAGGCCAGAGTAGCATATTAATAAGCGCTGAAATGAACAAAGCCAAACTGTTAGATAGTTGAACTTTGGGATGTTGGATTTTTTTTTTTTTTGACCAGGTTCTTTAGCTCATGGGCACACAACAAATCCTCCTTGCCATGAGTTTATTGATAGAAAGGAGAAAAGCAACTGGACTTTCTACTCCGTTTGTCAACTCAGGAGGCTCACACTTGAGTTACATGCATTCTCCTAACCTACTTTTTCATCTTTTTTTTCCCATAGCTGAGTGGCAGAATTTGGGTGAGGGGTCTGGGGGCAATTCATGCCCAGGCAGTTGAGAAGGCATAGGTAAACCCATCGGCGGGGAGGCGGGGGTTGTTGGTGAAGGAGTTAGAAAAGTTGTGGCCTTTCTTAGATCAAAATTATCAATCTAATGAGAAGTTTCAAAGCAATATTAATATTTACTGAAATAAAGTGGAAAATTAAGCAAATGTAAGTACACTTTACAGAAAGTGTCCTAAGGAAATAACAAAGAGGAGCAAAACAATGATAGCATGTACTATAACTTTGAGTTCTGCAAAGCCTTAGGAAAAAGCAGCGCAGGGAAAAGTGAGTTGGGTGAAAATACTCTTCCAGCTTCCAAAAGCCAGAAGCCCTGGACCAACACCAGATCATCATGATATTAGTTATATATTCTCTATGAAGATATTTATAGTTCTTAAGACTTTCTTCTTATTAGTTTTGCTCATTTGTGAAAATAGTCATTAACATGTAGCACTGACAGTGGGAAGTTCAAGTCTCTCAAACTTGGGTTATTACGACAAATAAAAACACGATGAGCTTTATTTTGACCAGAAAGCTGTTCAGTATAAGTCAGCCCAGGGATTTTTTCTTCAGTCCTGGACCTCTAGAATAGACTTCAAATGAACCTGGATAGCTGTGTAGAAGTAGATGAAGCTTTGTAACCCTGACTTGGTTGACTGGGGTAGAAAAGAAAGCAATTTGATGTAAATCAGGAGTTAGTTTCAAAACTACTTTTTGCAAAAGTGTGTTTATGTTCCTTGGTTCAAGAGTTTTTAGGAAATAAGCCCCACATGGAGGTTCCTGCTGGTTCTATACCAGTTGGGCCTTGGAAGTGGAAGATGCACTGATGCATCTCATAAGGTTTCAGTAGGCATCCTAAGGCAAGGCTGTCCTATAAAGACTTTCTGAATCTCTATGTAACAAGAATTTATGGCTGGTTTGATAGATGGATTATCAGACACTAAAGCTGACCATTTCTTTAGAAACTTCCTCTTAGAGATTCACATTTGAAACTGAAAAGTTCAGATAAACGGTTTTTATAATAAAGAGTCTGACCCCAGGTTTTGATGTCTGACTGCTTGACAGCTTTTAAGTCTCACCCTTCTCTCTCCCCTTCTCCCTGTGGACTCCCATCTTTGACACTAGTGGGAAATTTCAGTGAAGCCCTCCCAGGTAGAATTCCTAATCACAATAAAACCCAAAGTCAGTCTCTGTTCCCTGTTCTCTCGAGATATCTTTTGACCAGATAGGAAGGTCAGCCTTGTTCTTCCTAAAAAATTCTTATTATGTGAGTAATTATCTCTCATGCCTTCTTGGTTTATGTGTGTGTGTGTGTGTGTGTGTGTGTGTGTGTGTGATGTGTGACTTATTCTGCTTTAATATCTGAACCAAAGTTCCATGCTGTTTCTGTGGGATGGTCATAGTGATAGTAGTTTTCATAAGAATACAAGTTTTCAAATATAATCAATGACTCCTTAATGGAGGGTTATGATTTGTAAGAAACAAAATCAATTTAGTATTTGGAAAATGAAAAGAAATCAGAGCTCAGATCTATTGTGAAACTTGTTTCAACCCTGAAAACAGGGAGGAGCTCATGTTTAGATTAAGGATCCTCAGGCAATTAAATTCTTTCTGAATGGCAGCAAAGGTTTCTCTATTGTAGGTCAGTGTGATTACCAAAATTATTGACTGCCTATTCTCTCACATATCACCAGAACAACCTGTTTGTCAAGAAAAAAGAGATAATTTTATTAAGTATATTGCACCATGGGAGAACACTATCTTGACAATTAATATTAATCACTGTAAAGCTCTAAAATATGTGACTGTAGGCACAGCTAGGTAAAGATAAAGAAAGAAAAGTAGAGGTAGAGATAGAGACAGGGATAAAGATAGGAACAGGAGATAGGTATGTTTAGAGATGCCTAAAACTACATGTCAGAAAGAAATTAACAAGTAATATATATTTTTTTAATTTTTAAAATAAATAGTGAGATGTTATTTTTCCTTGCTGGAGTTGCAAAAACTGAGAATCTGAATGGTACTAATACTTTAAGGATGTGGAAAAGATGATTTGTCAATCATGTCTCATCAAAGCTGGCCAAAAAAGAATACTGTTCCTTGAACTTCTATATACCCACATCCTTAAAGTGTTATTTACATTTTTTTTTTCCTGAATAGTAGATGATTTGGGGATGAATAGGTGAAAATCTTATTCTTTGAATAATAGATGATTTTTAGTTTCTAATAATATACTGCTTAATGTTTTCAGTTTCTTTTGTAAGTTTTGTTCTTACTTTTTAACATTTTTGTTACAGTCAAGTTTTTACAACATAAATTAATCATTAGATTCATCACAAATAAAAAAGATTGTGATACCTTAAATTGAAGGGTTTTATGATTCAATGATATTCTCATATATTTTGCAAACTTAGAAAATGTCCTATAAGATGGAAATGCTTCTTTATTTTTTTCCTAAGATTCTAACTTTTAAATGGCAAAGTTTCAGCTGTCAAAATATATGCTGAGATGTTGGTGACCTATTAACCTACAATGAAAATAATTGCCATTGGCTCAAGAGCAACAGCAGGAAGTGTGGGTCACACTTCTAACACCTTTGACTTTCTGCAGTAAACTAAGAGCCAAAAAGCCATGTGAAAATGACAATATTCTTTGTTTCACTTTTAAAAGAAACAGAGAACTTAAAAAATACATTATAAAATGTCAAAAAACTTTTAAGCAATATGTTTATTATTGTATCTCACAATAAAATGTATTAGCCTTTTCATAATATATTTGTTTAAAATAACAAATTGATAGGCTAATATTATAGAAGCCATATATGAAAGGGCAAGCTCCTGGATTCTACCTCAGCCAATCAGGACCCAGGGTCTACCTCAGCCAATCAGGACCTGGGGTCTACCTCAGCCAATCGGGACCCGGATCCTATTTCAGCCAATTGGAGCTTAGTCTCTCTCTCCCCTCCAGTCAGCAAGAAGTGCACCCACCACCCCTGGACCCTGCCAACAGACCAGAGCCACGGCCATCACCCCCACAACTACCCCCAGGCCCAGCCAATCAGCCAGGGCCATGGCCATCACCCCCCAAACCGCCCTGGAAACGTATAAAACCTTTGTTCTGGGGAAAATGCGGGCTCTCTCTGGCACCTGGCCACTGCATTGGCATGGGTGTGAGATTGAGCTTGGGCTAGCTCGAATAAAGGCTCCTTGCTTTTGCATCCGTGTTGGCTCCTTGGTGGTCTCCTTGGGATTCACAACTTCGGGTGCAACATTTGGGGGCTCATCCAGGATCCCGGAGACCCCCAAGCCTCCCGACCCGGGGGACCTAGTGTCGGCTGGTGAGTGCACTCAGTTATCCATCTGTCTTTGTCTACCTGTGTCTCACTCTGTCTTAGTCTATCTGTGTCTCACTGTTTTTGTTCATGAACAAGCCTGTATAAGCCTGTAGGAGCTCCAATCTGTATCTGGGTTGGCATTGACTTAGGCAGACGCGCTGGCGGGTCGCCGACCGGGGATCTTGGGAGACTTCCCTTGCCCCCGCCTGGAGGATGAGGTCCTTATCTGTGAGGAAAGTTGGCTGCTGCTGCAGTCCGACAAACCCTCAACTTACTTTCAGTTTTGCCTCCCCGGTCACGGTAGATTCTTCTCTGTAGGTGCCTGTTTGTTGGCTATTGTGTTTATCTTAGTTTTGTTGTTGACAGAAGAAATGGGACAGATGCAGACCACTCCTTTATCTCTCACGACAGACCATTTTTCAGATGTTAGGGAGAGAGCTCGCAATTTGAGCACGGACGTCAAGAAGAGAAAGTTTCGTGTTTTCTGCACCTCTGAGTGGCCGTCTTTTAACATTGGATGGCCGCTGGAGGGAACTTTTAATCTAACCACTCTCTTACAGGTGAAAGGTGTTATCTTCAGGAAAGAAGCTCAGGGCCATCCCAGCCAAATTCCATACATCTTAGTCTGGCAGGACTTCATTGAAAACCCTCCCTCATGGCTTAAACCTTTCCTTCCATCCAGGGCAGATCCCACACACAAAGTCTTAGCCCTACAAGGTCCAGTCCCAAAGTCTCAGAGAGACTCAGGACCTAAGGAAACCAAACCATCCCTTTACCCAGTTCTGCAGGACACCAGCTCAGAGGAGTTGATCTTCCCACCACCCTATCAGCCCCTCCCAATCACCCCACTGGCAGAGTCAGTGGAACAAGGTGGAGGGGAACCAGTTCCGGAAGAACCGGTTCCTGTTCTTGTCCCTGAAGGAGGAGCACATGTGCACGGACCTGTGGCAGGGACGCAGGGTCGGGTCCATTGGGCGGCCCTCAGTCAAGGGCCTGCTGACTCAACTGTCCTCCCCCTGTGTGCTGCAGGGCCCCCTGACGAAACAGGAAAACAGCCAATGCACTATTGGCCGTTCTCCACTAGTGACCTCTATAACTGGAGAACTCAGAATGCTAAGTTCTCAGAAAACCCCAAAGACCTTATTAACCTCTTAGATACTGTTCTTTTTACCCATCAGCCCACTTGGGATGATTGCCAACAGATCTTACAGGTCCTTTTTACCACTGAGGAGAGAGAAAGGATCCAGGTGGAAGCCCGGAAGTCAGTTCTGGGAGATAACAGACAGCCCACCCAGAACCCAGAGCTCATAAATGCTGCTTTTCCCCTCTCTCATCCAGACGGGGACTTCAGTTCAGCAGAAGATAAGGAGAGACTCCAGGTCTATCACCAGACTCTATTGGCAGGTCTCAGGGAGGCTGCACGAAAGCCCATTAATTTGACTAAGGTATATAATGTTCAACAAGGCAGGGACGAAAGCCCAGCAGCATTTCTAGAAAGGATCATGGAGGCCTTTAGACAGTACACCCCCATAGATCCTGAAGCTCTACAGAACAGAGCCACTATAGTTATGGCTTTCATTAACCAAGCCACTCCAGACATAAAGAGAAAATTACAGAGAGTAGAGAGATTAGGAGAAAAGAACTTGCAGGACCTGGTAGTGGTGGCAGAAAGAGTTTTTAATAATCAAGAGAGTCTGGAAGAACTACAGATGAGAATAAACGACCGCCAAACTCAAAACTTGGCTAAAATACTGCTGGCTATGACTGCAGAGAGCCCTCAGGACCGACAGAGACACCTTAAGAAACTGGCCACTGGACAAGGTAAGGAAGACCTCACCCGAGGGAACTGCCCCAAGTTAAATAAGAACCAGTGTGCATATTGCAAAGAAGAAGGCCATTGGGTCAAAGATTGTCCTAACAAAAGACCCAAAAAGGCCCCCATTACTATCCTGGGTACTGAAGGCATTGATGACTAGGGGCGACAGTGTTTGGTACCCCTCCCCGAGCCCAGGGTAACCCTAAAAGTGGAGGGGCATCCTGTAGAATTTCTTGTGGACACCAGAGCTCAGCACTCTGTTCTATTAAAACCCCAGGGAAAATTGGCAGATAAAACCTCATGGGTATAGGGAGTTACTGGGATGAAACAATATTCATGGACTACCCAAAGAACAGTGGATCTTGGCAGGGGCCAGGTATCCCACTCATTCATGGTCATCCCAGAATGCCCCTACCCTTTATTAGGCCGAGACTTGCTCACCAAGGTGAGGGCACAGATCAGCTTCCACCAAGAAGGGACAAAAATTCTAGACAAAGAAGGACATCCAATACAAGTGCTCACTATAAGCCTCGAAGATGAGTACCGCCTGCACCAGGCACCTTTATCACCAATACATGACTTAGAATATTGGCTACAGACATTTCCCCAAGCTTGGGCCAAGACAGGGAGAGTGGGATTAGCTCAACATAGGCCAGAAATATTTATAGAACTGAAATCAAGCGTGGATCCAGTCAGGGTCTGGCAATACCCAATGCCACTCGAGGCAAAAACTGGAATCACCCCACACATTAGAAGATTACTTGAGTTGGGTATACTGAGACCTTGACAGTCAGCGTGGAATACTCCCCTATTACCAATCCGAAAACCAAATTCAACTGACTATCGACCAGTCCAAGACTTGCGTGGGGTAAACAAGCGGGTGACAGATGTACACCCAATGGTCCCAAATCCGTATACCCTCCTCAGCTCATTGCCTCCTACCCAAACCTGGTATATGGTCCTAGATTTAAAAGATGCCTTTTTCAGCTTGCTCCTCGCACCTAGGAGCCAGGACATCTTTGCCTTTGAGTGGACAGATCCGGAAAAAGGGATTAGTGGCCATCTCACCTGGACCAGGCTCCCCCAAGGGTTCAAGAACTCACCCACCATCTTTGATGAGGCCCTACATGAAGATCTAAGTTAGTTCCGATCTAAACATCCAGAATTAACTCTTTTACAGTATGTAGATGATATCCTTGCAGCCACTGAAGACCAGGAGACATGCCTGCAAGGCACAAAGGACCTGCTTTCTACACTAGGAGTCTTGGGTTACTGAGCCTCGGCTAAAAAGGCCCAAATCTGCAAGACGGAGACACCGGCCTCGCTGAATCCAGCCACCCTCCTCCCTGACCCAGACTGGGAGGCACCACTCCATGATTGCGGAGAAATCCTGGCTCATGTTCATGGAGTCAGAACTGACCTGCGAGATCAGCCACTAACAGAAGCAGATGCCACATGGTACACCGATGGAAGCAGCTTCATGCAAGACGGAGTAAGGTATACAGGGGCAGCTGTGACAACCAAGACAGAAACTGTCTGGGCTGAGCCGTTGGCTCCAGGGACTTCAGCCCAGTGGGCAGAGCTGATAGCATTGACTAGAGCATTGACTATGGCCAAAGGCAAATGCTTTAATGTCTATATGGACAGTAGGTATGCATTTGCCACTGCCCACATACATGGAGCCATATATATAGAGAGGGGGCTATTAACTGCAAAGGGAAAAACCATCAAAAATAAAGAAGAAATTCTTGGCCTCCTATGGGCCCTTTGGCTGGCCAAAGCACTGGCAATAATTCATTGCGCGGGCCATCAAAAATCTGACACCCCGGTGGCCAAAGGAAATAAATTGGCAGACCAGCGTGCCAAACAGGCAGCCCTTTCTGTGGACCATGCCCTAGTGACCACATTGCAGACCCAGGGGCCCCCAACCTTCCAGACACCCCCTCCTACACTGATGGAGACACAAAATGGATCAAGCAGCTGCCCATGACCAACTACATAGATGGGTGGTGGAGAGCTGCCGACTGCATCATTCTACCAGGAGAATTAGGACAACGTGTCCTGAGAAAAGTGCATCGGGTCACACACATGGGGATGAGAAAAATGGAAGACTTGGTGCGACATGCTCACATCACTATCAAAGACTCTCAATCAAAAATTAGACACATCGTAGCGAGCTGCAAAGCTTGCCAACTGACAAATGCGACAGCCCAGGCCCCCAACCCTGGTGCCAGACTCTGAGGAGACAGACCAGGCACCTATTGGGAAGTAGATTTCATGGAAGTAAAGCCCGGAAAATACGGGTACAGGTATTTGCTAGTGTTTGTAGACACTTTTTCAGGTTGGATCGAGGCATTTCCCTCCAATCATGAGACAGCACAGACCGTGACCAAGAAACTGTTAGAAGACATCCTGCCAAGGTATGGTTTTCCTGCCAAGATAAGCTCAGACAATGGACCAGGATTTGCTTCCAAGGTAACACATTGAGTAGCACAGGTTCTTGGGGCAGATTGGGAATTACATTGTGAGTATAGGCCCCAAAGTTCGGGACAGGTAGAAAGAATGAACAGAACTTTAAAAGAGACCTTGACTAAATTAGCCTTAGAGACTGGTGGAGACTGGGTAACTCTCCTTCCCTTTGCCATTTATCGGTGTGTAACTCCCCATATAAGATGGGACTTACTCCCTGTGAAATCATGTATGGCATTCCTCCACCTATTATTCCTACTCTCAAACCTGAAGTACTTGCTGAATTTGATGATGACCGACTCCTTTTTTCCCACCAATTATTGCAACAGACCCATGAGCAGGTCTGGCCTAAGCTGAAAGCTCTTTATGAGACTGGAGCCCCTCCAGAAACCGTATCGCTATTGTCCAGGTGACTGGGTGTATGTCTGGAGACACCAACACCAGACACTCCAACCCTGCTGTAAGGGACCCTACATCATGATCCTGACCACTCCCACTGCTCTCAAGGTTGATGGGATTACTCCTTGGGTCCATTACACCCACGTCCGACCAGCTGACCCACACACCGTTCTCAAGTACTTTGTTCCAAAATGGAGAAGTCAGCCGGACAAAGACAATCCTCTAAAACTAAGACTGCGCCGTTCACATTTACCTCACTAGTGTTGCTTATACTATGCCTTCCTCATGCCAAACCAAGTGACCCTAACCCCCATCAGCCCTATAGGCAGACATGGATCCTGAAAGATGGGCAAACTGGTAAAACCCTCAATGAAACCACACACACTGCTCCACTAAACACATGGTGGCCACATTTATATTTTGACCTCAGGGAGCTTTTTGGACTCATGCAAGGGAGGGAACACAATTACCATGTCTTACAAAAATGGGCATTTATTGACACTGCTCAAGGACGAGCACAAGGGTTCTGGGCCTGCCCTGGCAATCTGAGAAATAACTGGAAGACCTGTGGTTGCCTAGAAAGTGTTTACTGCAAAAGCTGGAGTTGTGTAACCTCTAATGATGGGCCCCAGAAGTGGGCAGTCAGGAATCGAGATTTAGTTAAATTCACTCTCAGAGACCCTGACAACAGGGTACCCCAAGTGTGTGTGCAATTTAACCAAGAACAGGCTAAAAATGAAAAGTCCTGGATATCTGGGATAATTTGGGGTTTTCAGCTTGATATGGGCCAGTTCGCCTGGGTCGGCCCTTACCCAAGTGGACTCTTAACCATTGAACTAGTTATCCATAAGTCTGAGACCAAAACAGCTCCTATGGGTCCAAATCAGGTATTAGCTCCTCCCATATCTACTAAAAACCTAGATAATAAGAGCACTTTGAAAGAAGTGACAGAACCCCAGATTAATACCTCTGTAACCCTCCCAGCACCTACAGTGCAGGCCGGTGAAAACCCCCTGTGGAAACTGATGTATGCTATGTATGAGACCCTCAACATTACCAGCCCTAACCTCACAGCCTCATGCTGGCTATGTTACAATATAAAGCATCCCTTTTATGAAGCCATAGGCCTGAATGCCACTTATAATGTACCTACTGGTGAAGATCCCTCTCAGTGTTCATGGGGAGACCATAAAATAGGCTTAACGCTACAACATGTAAGCGGTAAAGGAACCTGCCTGGGAAAAGTGCCACAGAGTAAACAAAGTTTATGCACTTCCATAAATGCCACCCCTAGTTGGAATAACATAAAGTGGCTGACCCCAGGAAATAATGGATGGTGGGTATGTTCCAAGACTGGCCTCACCCCATGCCTCTCAACCTCCATCTTTAATGCCTCTAAGGAATTCTGTATCTTAGTGACTGTGATACCCCGCATCCTCTACCACCCCGAAGAAAGCATGTATTCTCACTGGAGTAAAGGAACAGACCAAAGAAATAAGAGAGAGCCCATCACTGCCTTAACCATTGCCACCCTATTCACTTCCAGAGTAGCTGGGGCTGGAATTGGCATAGCCTCCCTAGCCACTCAGCAATCAGGAATGACATCCCTTAGAGTGGCCATAGATGAAGATATAGAAAGAAGAGAGAACTCCATTAGTCATTTAGAGAAATCTCTCACCTCCCTATCCGAGGTCATACTCCAAAATAGAAGAGGGCTTGATTTATTATTCCTCCAACAAGGAGGATTATGTACTGCACTAGGAGAAGAGTGCTGTTTTTACACTGATCATTCAGGAGTAGTAAGAGAATCTATGGCCAAAGTCCAGGAAAGCTTAGCTAAACGCAAGAGAGAATGGGAACAACAAGAGGGATGGTTTGAATCTCTATTTAACACTTCCCGGTGGTTAACAACCTTAATCTCCACCGTAATGGGCCCTCTGGTAATACTGGTACTCTTGCTTACCTTTGGACCATGTATCCTCAATAGACTGATGACTTTTGTTAAAAATAGAATTAATACAGTACAGCTAATGGTGCTGAGATAACAGTATCAGCCTTTATCTCCTTACAACTGTGAAACTTCATTAGACCCATGATTGGGTCCCCCTTTTTTTAAGATCCAAAGAAAGGGGGTAATGAAAGGGCAAGCTCCTGGACTCTACTTCAGCCAATCAGGAACCGGGTTCCACCTCAGCCAATCGGGACCCGGATCCTATTTCAGCCAATCGGAGCTTAGTCTCTCTCTCCCGTCCAGTCAGCAAGAAGTGCACCCACCACCCCTGGACCCTGCCAACAGACCAGAGCCATGGCCATCACCTCCCCCAACTACCCAGGCCCAGTCAATCAGCCAGGGCCACGGCCATCACCCCCCCAAACCGCCCTGGAAACGTATAAAACCTTTGTTCTGGGGAAACCGCGGGCTCTCTCTGGCACCTGGCCACTGCGTTGGCACAGGTGTGAGATTGAGCTCGGGCTAGCTTGAATAAAGGCTCCTTGTTTTTGCATCCGTGTTGGCTCCTTGGTGGTCTCCTTGGGATTCACGACTTCGGGCACAACAATATATACAACAAATAGAATGAACTTTTACCTTTAGAAGTTACTAACATAATCTTATTTACATAACTGAATGATTGATTAGTCTGTTTTTATATTCTGTGACTTTATTATCAAATAATACAAGAGTAAAAGCCTATAAATACTTTTAATAATTCATGCCCTGTTTACACAATTGTAAATCAGTGAATTAACTGACTTAGTTATGTAGATTTATTAACTCATTTTTCTCCTGCCAGTAGTAATAATTTTGTAATCATTAGAAGGCACAACCATTGGAATATAAACAATGAATAGTTTTCTTTACAAGACTTCTAACTAATTCAAAATTATGCCTAATTTACAGTGTAATTCCTGAATTTTAATGGTTATATTTAACTTTAGTAATCTTTTCCTAAAATTGAAGAAATATGGTAAATTAAATGCACAATGCCTTGGAATATGTTTTTTCATATTTATCCTTCACTTAAATACAAATTTACTTTCACAAAACTATGAAGTAGTTTATATATTTTATTTTGTATTTCTGGCACCTAGGATCATTCCTAAGAAAAGCATATGTCCAGTAAATACCTGTTGCTTTAATGAAAGATAGTAAAGGCACAGGGGAAAATATTTAGCTTAAAATGTAATTGCATATTAAAATTAAGAATCATTATTTCAAGAATTGCAATTATATTTATTAGTGGAGAATATCCATCAACTAGCTTGGGAGGGAGCCACATGAAAGAGATGCAGTAAAACTCTGGTTCAGAATTCACTGGGCTGAAATTTAGGGCAGAAAAATATGCAAAGTGGAAAATAACTGAGGAGTTTATTTTCTTTCTGTCTGTTCTCACTGAAGACTCAGGTATTAAGCATGTCAGTAGATAACTTTAGAAAGCTTTGTAAACAATGTACATCCAGGAGTGTAAGTTCTATGAATAATGGGAAAGGAAAAATGATCTTATGTCCTTGTATTCTTTTGTTTCTTCTTTGTTTTAATCAAGAGTAATTGTGTGAATTCCTTAGGAAAATTTAAAGTAAAGTACACTAATAAGAGACTGTATAATAAATCAGTATATGACTCTTCTAAGATTGGTCCTCCCAGAAATCTCTGCTTTGCAAAGGGATAGGAGCTGATCAATCTGCATGAAAGTCCAGTGTACTTTAAGTGGAAACAAGATACCATACAAAATCTTTTTTCCTGGAATTAAATATTGGCTTAGAACTGGATGCTCTGCTCACCACTCAGACATAGTATCAGAGTTGGGAAACAATGAAATTACCAAAGAAAAGGAACAGTGTAAACTGGTGATTCTAGGTTAAGAAAGGAGTCAAGGATCTGAGAAGAAAGACAAGTTGGACAGAGGAAATATTTGTTACTGAAAACTTATTACAACCTTATCACATAATAGAATCCTTGTGCTTAGAACAATGCTTGAGCATGGAACAGCACCAAGGCATGGGAAATTCTGATCTGACTTTGCTGCTAAGGATTAGGATTGTTCTCTTTCAAATAACTATAGCCCTCTGTGCAGGGGACATGCAATTGTGAGACATCACTGCAGAGTAAACTCATTGTGTACAGGAATGTAGATGATGGCATTCCAACTGTAAAGACAAGAGATGAGCAGGAAGGTCAGACATACGGTATAGAAACCTCAGAATTATTTTGGTTGCAATTAACCAGAAGCTGATATCACCTCTCAAAATTAAAAATATATATGTGAACTGTACTAGACATCTCAAAAATTATAAGAAAGTGTTGAATTACTGTGACTCAAGTTTGGAAGGATCAGGAATGCTCAAGGAACTTTGAGTCGCAGTGTTACAGAGGTTTATTCTAAAACATTAGAGGATATAATTTTTTCATGACACATTATATTTTATATAACAGTAGAAATTAGCCATAATATAATAACACATATCAAAACAATCAAAATTTACATCTACCCATTAATTGATTTTTTATTTAGCTTTCAGATTTTTTTTTTGCGAGAGCATCTCTCATATTTATTGATCAAATGGTTGTTAACAACAATAAAATTCTGTATAGGTGACTCAATGCACAGTCATTAATCAACTCCAAGCCCATATCTCAACAGTCTCCAATCTTCTGAAGCATAACAAACAAGTTCTTACATGGTGAACAAGGTCTTACATAGTGAATAAGTTCCTACATGGTGAACAGTGCAAGGGCAGTCATATCACAGAAACTTTCGGTTTTGATCACGCATCATGAACTATAAACAATCAAGTTAGATATGATTATTCATTTGATTTTTATACTTGATTTATATGTGAATCCCACATTTCTCCCTTATTATTATTATTATTTTTTAAATAAAATGCTGAAGTGGTAAGTAGATGCAAGACAAAGGTAGAAAACAACTTAGTGCTGTAAGAGGGCAAATGTAGATGATCAGGTGTGTGCCTATAGACTAAGTATTAATCCAAGCTAGACAAGGGCAACAAAACATCCATGGATGCAGAAGATTTCTCTCAAAACAGGGGGGGTGAGGTTCTAAGCCTCCCCTCTGTTGGTCCCCAATTTCTCTCCTGATGGCCCCCTGCGACTGTGTCTGTCTTAGGTTGTTCCTCCCTTGAGGAATCTTACCCATCTCTGGCTAACCAGTCATCTTCCAGGGCCATACAGGGAAATGTAAAGTTGGTAAGTGAGAGAGAACCAATATTCTTTGAAAAGGATAGCTTTTTACTTCTTTGCAGATTTATGCCCTGTGGCTTCTATGCCTGGCATTTGTCTTGAAGTATTTTTACTTCTTGGAAGAATTGTGAAACTCTGTAATTTTTGATACGAGGCACTAATTTTTCTAAAGGGTTGTAATTAGGAAGGAAGAAGAAAAGCTATAGAAGTAGCAGACAGAAGAAAACATGGGAAGATTGATTATTTCTTTGACATATCTTTTTGTAGAGTAACATAAGCATTTATAGGTTTTAAACTACTAATTAAATTGTGCACATTCATTAACATAATAGGAATACAGCTACATAAAAATAGCAGACCTACAATTACCAGCCATATCCAGTGAAACCAAGAAAACCAGTTAGGTACCCTAGGCATTTGTGAAAACTTATCAATGATATGATGGATATTGTCTAACTGAATTTGAGTAGTTTGAGAAAAATCAGACAAATTAAAACAACACATTCCTGGGAACTGTTCACATCCCATGTGTTCTTTTAACAGTAGATAGTCTATAGTCGCACGAATTTGGAGCACTGCAACTTGCACTTCTCCTAATTCTTGGCTGAGTTCTGACAGTATAGATACAATCAAATATGTTGTTTTACTGTATGCACAGGCCAGCTTAGATATCTCCTTCTTCATTCCAATGGCAAGTCCAGGTACTGGTGGGATGAATGCAGCTACAACTGCAGCAGCGCCAGGATCTTTGTTGAAGTTTTTTGATGTTCAACTTCTGGAATGACTCTTCCAGGGGATGTTGATGTTGGAAGTTCTTCTTCATATCGTATCTTAATTCGTTTTTTGTGAAGCAAAATTAGGCTTTGATTCTCTGTATAAGCACAAACAAACCCTTTGCCCACACTTTGATATGACCTTCATACCGCTGTGAAGAACCTATTGGAGATGACCACACAGGAACTGCTTTTTTTTTTTTAAGAGAAAGGAATATTATCAGAAAAATGTACTTCCATAGCTGATCATCTGACACCCTTTCAAAGACCAAAATTAAGGATATATAAAGCATGCATTAATCATTGATTTGTAGTTAGTTACATCCTGTCAGGGAGTAATCCCTATTTTCTTTCTTTATTTTTTGTTATCATTATTCTACAATTATGTGAAGAATATTATGTTGACTAGGCTCTCCCCCATACCAAGTCTCCCCCACAGACCCCATTACAGTCACTGTCCATCAGCAGAGCAAAATGTTGTAGAATCACTACTTGTCTTCTCTGTGTTGCACAGCCCTCCCCTTTCTCCCACCCCCCACATTCTGCATGCTAATCATAATATCCCCTTTCTTCTTTTCCCCATTTATCCCTCCCTACCCACCCATCCTCCCCAGTCCCTTTTCCTGTGGTACCTGGTAGTCCATTTTGGGTTCTGTGATTCTGCTGCTGTTTTGTTCCTTCAGTTTTTCCTTTGTTCTTATACTCCACAGATGAGTGAAATCATTTGCTATTTCTCTTTCAACACTTGCCTTATTTCACTGAGCATAATACCCTCTAGCTCCATCCATGTTGTTGCAAATGGTAAGATTTGTTTTCTTCTTATGGCTGAATAATATTCCATTGTGTATATATACCACATCTTCTTTATCCATTCATCTACTGATGGATACCTAGGTTGCTTCCAATTCTTGGCTATTGTAAATAGTGCTGCAATAAACATGGGGGTGTATCTGTCTTTTTCAAACTGGAGTGCTGCATCCTTAGGGTAAATTTCTAGAAGTGGAATTCCTGGGTCAAATGGTAAGTCCATTTTGAGCATTTTGATGAGCCTCCATACTGCTTTCCACAATGGTTGAAATAATTTACATTCCCACCAGCAGTGTAGGAGGGTTCCCCTTTTTCCACAGCCTCGCCAACATTTGTTGTTGTTTGTCTTTTGGATGGCAGCCATCCTTACTGGTGTGAGGTGATACCTCATTGTAGTTTTAATTTGCATTTCTCTGATAATTAGCGATGTGGAGCATCTTTTCATGTGTCTGTTGGCCATCTGTATTTCTTTTTCGGAGAACTATCTGTTCAGTTCCTCTGCCCATTTTTTAATTGGATTATTTGTTTTTTCTTTGTTGAGGTGTGTGAGCTCTTTATATATTTTGGACGTCAAGCCTTTATTGGATCTGTCATTTACAAATATATTCTCCCATACTGTAGGGTTCCTTTTTGTTCTATTGATGGTGTCGATTAATGTACACAAACTTTTAAGCTTAACATAGTCCCACTTGTTCATTTTTGCTGTTGTTTTCCTTGCCCAGGGAAATATTTTCAAGAGGAGGTCACTCATGTTTATCTCTAAAAGGTTTTTGCTTATGTTTTTTTCTAAGAGTTTTATGGTTTCATGACTTTCATTCAGGTCTTTGATCCATTTTGAATTTACTTTTGTGTATGGGGTTAGACAATGGTCCAGTTTCATTCTCCTACATGTAGCTGTCCAGTTTTGCCAGCACCATCTGTTGAAGAGACTGTCATTTCCCCATTATATGTCCATGGTTCCTTTATCAAATCTTAATTAATCATATATGTTTGGGTTAATTTCTGGAGTCTCTAATCTGTTCTACTGGTCTGTGGCTCTGTTCTTGTGCCAGTACCAAATTGTCTTGATTACTATGCCTTTGTAGTAGAGCTTGAAGTTGGGGCGTGAGAACCCCCTCACTTTATTCTTCCTTCTCAGGATTGCTTTGGCTATTTCGGGTCTTTGGTGTTTCCATATGAATTTTTGAACTATTTGTTCCAGTTCATTGAAGAATGTTGCTGGTAATCTGATATAGATTGCATCAAATCTGTATATTGCTTTGGGGAGGATGACCATTTTGATTGCATTGATTCTTCCTAGCCAAGAGCATGGGATGAGTTTCCATTTGTTAGTGTCCACTTTGATTTCTCTTAAAAGTGTCTTGTAGTTTTCAGGGTATAGGTCTTTCACTTCTTTGGTTAGGTTTATTCCTAGGTATTTTATTCTTTTTGATGCAATTGTGAATGGAGTTGTTTCCCTGATTTCTCTTTCTATTGGTTCATTGTTAGTGTATAGGAAAGCCACAAATTTCTGTGTGTTAATTTTGTATCCTGCAACTTTGCTGTATTCCAGTATCAGTTCTAGTAGTTTTGGAGTGGAGTCTTTAGGGTTTTTTATGTACAGTATCATGTCATCTGCAAATAGCGACAGTTTAACTTCTTCTTTACCAATCTGGATTCCTTGTATTTCTTTGTTTTGTCTAATTGCCATGGCAGGGACCTCCAGTACTATGTTAAATAACAGTGGGGAGAGTGGGCATTCCTGTCTGGTTCCCAATCTCAGAGGAAATGCTTTCAGCTTCTCGCTATTCAGTATAACGTTGGCTGTGGGTTTATCATATATGGCCTTTATTATGTTGAGATACTTGCCCTCTGTACCCATTTTGCTGAGAGTTTTTATCATGAATGGATATTGAATTTTGTGAAATGCTTTTTCAGCATCTATGGAGATGATCATGTGGTTTTTGTCTTTCTTTTGTTGATGTGGTGGATGATGTTGGTGGATTTTTTAATGTTGCACCATCTTGCATCCCTGGGATGAATCCCACTTGGTCATGGTGTATGATCTTTTTGATATATTTTTTTAATTTGGTTTGCTAATATTTTATTGAGTACTTTTGCACCTACATTTATCAGGGATATTGGTCTGTAGTTTTCTTTTTTGGTGGAGTCTTTGCCTGGTTTGGATATTAGGGTGATGTTGGCTTCATAGAATGGGTTTGGGAGTATTCCCTCCTCTTCTATTTTTTGGAAAACTTTAAGGAAAATGAGTATTACGTCTTCTGTTTATGTCTGATAAAACTCCGAGGTGAATACGTCTGGCCCAGGGGTTTTGTTCTTGGGTAGTTTTTTGATTACCCTTTCAATTTTTTTGCTCGTAATTGGTTTGTTTAACTTTTGTGTCTCTTCCTTGGTCAGTTTTGGAAGGTTGTATTTTTCTAGGAAGTTTTCCATGTCTTCTAGGATTTTCAGCTTGTTAGCAGATAGGTTTTCACAGTAGTATTTAATAATTCTGTGTATTTCTGTGGAGACTGTTGTGATTTTTCCGTTCTCATTTCTGATTCTCTTGATGTGTGTTGATTCTCTTTTTCTCTTAATAACTTTGGTTAGAGGCTTATCTATTTTGTTAATGTTCTCAAAGAACCAACTCTTGGTTTCATTGCTTTTTTTCTATTGTTTTATTCTTCTCAATTTTGTTTATTTCTTCTCTAATCTTTATAATGTCCCTCCTTCTGCTGACTTTAGGCCTCATTTGTTCTTCTTTTTTCCAGTTTCGATAATTGTGATGTTAGACTATTCATTTGGGATTGTTCTTCCTTCTTTAAGTATGCCTGGATTGCTATATACTTTCCATTTAAGACTGCTTTCGCTGCGTCCCACAGAAGTTGGGGCTTTGTGTTGTTGTTGTCATTTGTTTCCATATATTCCTTGACTTCTATTTTGATTTGTTCGTAGATCCATTGATTATTTAGGAGCATGTTGTTAAGCCTCCATGTGTTTGTGAGCCTTTCTGTTTTCTTTGTAGAATTTATTTCTAGTTTTATACCTTTGTGGTCTGAAAAGTTTTTTGGTAGAATTTCAATATTCTGGAATTTACTGAGGCTCTTTTTGTGAGCTAGTATGTGGTCTATTCTGGAGAATGTTCCATGTGCACTTGAGAAGAATATGTACCCTGTTTCTTTTGGATGTAGAGTTCTATAGATGTATATTAGGTCCATCTGTTCTACTGTGTTGTTCAGTGCGTCCGTGTCCTTACTTATTTTCTGCCCAGTGGATCTATCCTCTGGGGTGTGTGGCTTGTTGAAGTCTCCTAAAATGAATGCATTACATTGTATTTCCTCTTTTTTTTCTGTTAGTATTTGTTTCACATATGCTGGTGCTCCTGTGTTGGGTGCATATATATTTAGAATGGTTATATCCTCTTGTTGGACTTAGCCCTTTATCATTATGTAGTGTCCTTCTTTATCTCTTGTTACTTTCTTTGTTTTGAAGTCTATTTTGTCTGATATTAGTACTGCAACCCCTGCTTTCTTCTCTCTGTTGTTTGCCTGAAATGTGTTTTTCCATCCCTTGACTTTTATTCTGTGCATGTCTTCAGGTTTGAGGTGAGTTTCTTGTAAGCAGCATATAGATAGGTCTCGCTTTTTTATCCATTCTGTTATTCTGTGTCTTTTGATTGGTGCATTCAGTCCTTTTACATTTAGGGTGACTATTGAGAGATATGTACTAATTGCCATTGCAGGCTTTAGATTTGTGGTTACCAAAGATTCAAGGTTAGCTTCTTTAGTATCTTACTGCCTAACTTAGCTCACTTATTGAGCTGTTATATACACTGTCTGGAGTTTCTTTTCTTCTCTCCTTTCTTATTCCTCCTCCTCCATTCTTTATATGTTGGTTGTTTTATTCTGTGCTCTTTCATGTTTCCTTTAATTGCTTTTAGTGGTTAGTTGATTAAATTTTTTGCCTTTAGTTAGTATTTGGTTGGTCTGCTTTCATTGCTGTGATTTTATTTTCTCTGGTGACATCTGTTTAGTCTTAGGAGTGCTCCGTCTAGAACAGTCCCTGTAAAACACCCTGTAGAGGTGGTTTGTCGGAAGCATATTCCCTCCACTTTTGCTTGTCTGGCCATTTTTTAATCCCTCCTTCATATTTAAATGATAATCATGCTGGATGCAGTATCCTTGGTTCAAGGTCCTTCTGTTTCATTGCATTAAATATATCATGTTATTCTCTTCTGGCCTGTAAGGTTTCTGTTGAGAAGTCTGATGATAGCCTGATGGGTTTTCCTTTATAGGTAACCTTTTTCTCTCTAGCTGCCTTTAAAACTCTTTCCTTGTCCTTGGTCTTTGCCATTTTAATTATTATGTGTCTTGGTGTTGTCCTCCTTGTGTCCTTTCTGTTGGGAGTTCTGTGTATTTCCATAGTCTGTTTGATTATTTCCTCCCCCAGTTTGGGAAAGTTTTCAACAATTATTTCTTTAAAGACACTTTCTATCCCTTTTTCTCTCTCTTCTTCTTCTGGTACCCCAATAATACAAATATTGTTCCTTTTGGATTGGTCACACAATTCTCTTAATATTGTTTCATTCCTGGAGATCCTTTTATCTCTCTCTGTGTCAGCTTCTATGTGTTCCTGTTCTCTGGTTTCTATTCCATCAATGGCTTCTTGCATCTTATCCATTCTGCTTATAAATCCTTCCAGAGTTCGTTTCACTTCTGTAATCTCCTTCCTGGCATCTATAATCTCCCTCCAGACTTCATCCCTTGGCTCTTGCATATTTCTCTGCATCTCCATCAGCATGTTTATGATTTTTATTTTGAATTCTTTTTCAGAAAGACTTGTTAGGTCTGTCTGCTTCTCTGGTGTTGTCTCTGTGATCTTTGTCTGCCTGCAATTTTGCCTTTTCATGGTGATAGAGATAGTTTGCAGAGCTGGGATGAGTGACGGCTGGAAGAACTTCCCTTCTTGTTGGTTTGTGGCCTTCCTCTCCTGTGAGAACAGTGACGTCTAGTGGCTTGTGCTGGGCAGCTGTGCACAGAAAAGGCTTCTGATTCTTGCCCGGCTGCTGTTGAGTTTATCTCTGTATTTGCTGTGAGTGTAGCCTGCCTCGGGCTGCTGCTCCGAAATGGTGAGCCTGTGTTGGAGGGGCAACGGCTGGGAGGCTTTTTATCTCCATGTGGGGCCTCTGTGCTCCCTGCTGCCCTGGGGGTTAGAGTGCCCAGAGATCCCCAGATTCCCTGCAGCTGAATTAAGTGTCCCAGTATGCTTCCGTTGGGCTGTGAGGTCCCTGTCCGTTTAAGACTTCCAAAAAGCACTCGCTTTTCTGTGTCCTGTGTGCAACATATGAAGGGACCTGCTCACAGATCTTACTATCCTGTTTCCCTAGTTTCCAGCACTCACGCATGCACTGTGTCTGTGCTCTGGTGCTGATGGCTGGGGCTGGGTGTTTAGCAGTCCTGGGCTCCCTCTCCCTCCCTGCTCTGCCTCCTCTCCTCCTGCTGGGAGTTGGGGTGTGGGGCACTCGGGTCCTGCTGGCCTGGGGCTTGTATCTTACCCCCTTCACGAGGTGCTGGGTTCTCACAGGTGTGGATGTTGTCTGGCTGTTGTCCTGTGTCTTCTGGTCTCTCTTTTAGGAAGAGTTTTCTTTGTTGTATTTTCAAAAATATATGTGGTTTTGGGAGGAGATTTCCGCTGCTCTACTCACGCTGCCATCTTGGCTGCACCCTCTAGCTTTCAGATTTTTAAAGAAATTTTATTTTATAACAAATGTATAACAAACTCAGATATAATTCATATACCATAAAATACATCCTTTCAAAATGTACAATTCAATGATTTTCAGTATAGTCACACAAAGTTATACATCTGTGACCCTCTCTAAGCTTAGAATATTTAGTATATTTGTATCCCCTGAAAAAGAAACCTTCTCCCCTTTAGCAATTACTACCCATTCCCTTCAAACCCCAGCCCCTGACAAGCAATAGTCAACTTTCTGCCTCTATGGATTTTCTCATTCTGGTAATTTTATATAAATAGATTCATCCAGTATGTGGCCATTGAGCCTGGCTTATTTAAAGTAGCATAGTACTTTCAAGGTTCATCCATGTTTTTGCATGCACTGATGTATTGTTTCTTTTTTTGATAAATATTATATTGTACAGAGATGCTATATTTTGTTATTAACCCATTAATCAATTGATGGACATTCGGGTTGTTTCTACCTTTTTGCTTATTATGAAAAATTATGACATGAACATTAATACATGATTTTTGAGCATGTATTTCTCTTCTTTGTAAACCTAACAGCAGAATTGCTGTTAGTACTTCAAAGAACCTTCAGTTTTTGAGAGAGTTTTTGAAAATGACTACCATTTTAAAATCCCCCAGCAATGTATGAGGGTTAAAATTCCCCACATCTCCATCAACACTTGTTAATATTTGTCTTTTTTTAGTTTAGCCATTAAGCAGCTTTGAAGCAGAAACACACTGTGGTTTTGATTTGCATTTCTCTAATGATTAATGATGGTGAACATCTTTTCACATGTTTATTGGCTAATTGTGAACCTTATTTGGATAAATGTCTAACACCTTTGCTTACATTCAATTGGATTGTCTTTTTATTATTGGTTTAAAAGGCTTAACTTTACATTCTGGAGATGAATCACTAACAGGTATTTAATTTGAAAGTGTTTTCTCTCATTCTATGAATTGTCTTTTCACTTTCCTTGATGGTGATGTCTGAAACAAAAAGTATTCAATTTTTATGAAGTCCAGTTTAATTTCATCTTTTCTAGTTTGTGATTTTGTGGTCACAATTAAGAATCTATTGGCTATCCCAAGTTCATGAAGATTTACTCTTATTTTCTTTTAATAGTTCTGAATATAATGTTATGTACTTTGATCTATTTTTTTATTGAGGTATAGTTTATATACAATCTTATAATGGTATCAAGTATACACCACAGTGGGACTTTGATATATTGGGAGTCATTTTTTTTGTTTATGGTGTGAGATAGCATTTGAAATTCATGTTTTACAGGTTGGTATCCAGTTGTCTAAGAACTATTTCCTGTAAAGAGTTTTTACATTCACTGAATTGTCTAGGCAGCCATGTTAAAAATCATGACCATGATTGGAATGGCTTGTTTATGTATTCTCATTTCTATTCCATTTTCTTATGTCAGTACTACACTGACTTCAGAAATGTAGGATGCCCCATTGAGGATGTGCCACACAAAGCAGAAGAGCATCTCTGTGGCCTCAGCACAGAGCACAGTCTTTGTAGTAAGTTGTGACATTGTAGAGTGAGACTACAACAACATTTTTCTATTTCTTGAAAATAATACTGGCTATTCTGTTCTAGTATAATTGAGTCTAGTTCTAGTATCCATTATAATTTTAAGATCGGCCTACCAATATTTTAAAAAATGCTACCTCAGATTTTTTTTTTGTAAGAACAGGAAAAATGCTTTAATGGAGGCAAAATTTTACATGACATCAGACATCTATGATCTGTCCATGCTCCAGCTGACATATTCATCACAAGCCATGTGCAATTAGTCCTCAGTTTATAAACAGCAATGAAGATCTGTGATCCAGCCTCAGGCACTACACTATTTTCTGTTCTCTGCACTACACTTTACTTCTGTCAGTGTCCACTCCAGCTTTACCTCATAGGCAGCCAACTTGTGGACTGCATTTGAAAGCTTCTCCAGGGCCGCCGAGTCCTTGCAGTGCAGCCATCGGAATGACTTTTTATCCAGGTGTATTTTCACTTCATTGGCATAGTCTGCCTTAGCTCTCTTAAGAGCTTGGACAAGATGGTGAGCATGTTGCAGCCTGCCAGCACTTTGATCTTGCAGGCATTACACAGGGAGGCATCCATGACCTTGTAGCTGTGCTTCTCATAATATTTGTAGATTTTGGTGTCGCTCCTTACTCAGTGGTCCTCTGGGAACTCATACAATTTCTTGTCCATGTTTGTCACGTGCCAATAGAGCATGTGCCACACAAAACAGGAGATGAGTGTCTCTGAGGACTCAGCCAGAGCTCTGCCTGGTGAAGGAGCAGTGCAGCATCCCCTTGTAACAGACAGTGTGCTGCTCCTCATGCTCCTTTCCACCTGAATTCCTTGAAACACTGACAACAGTTTTATAAGAATTAGGTCCGTGGTGATTCCAGTTTCCTTGCAAAGCTCCTTGAGGTGCCTGTCTCAGGCCATCACCATCTAGTCCTTATCAAAAGAGAACCTGACAATTTGAATCTTCCTCAGTATTTTTTGCTCTACACAGCACTAAAAAGTTTAGCAACAAATTTTTAAACCTCTTTTTTTGTGTGACCTGTCTGGCTTCTTGAGGTAGGCTATGGTTTCCTCCACCAGCTCCTGGCAGGCTTGAACCTCACAGTGGCCAGACCAGTGACTCTGTGGTTGCATCCTTCAGCTTGTATTCTTTGATGGCTTGGAAGTCACCCATGTGGGTCACCACCAGGTGAACTGCCTGTGCTGGTGTGGATAAAATTGCAATATTGCCAGAATCTCTTGTCTGGCTTTCGTGCATGTCCGTACAGTAGGTGTTTCTGCGGGATGGAGAGGAGTAGCCCATCTCCATATGGGTAGGTATTTACAAAGACAAGAGTAGGCTTATCTGGACTGGAGAGGTTGGGTGAGAGCCTCTTCTTCTGAAGCTTGGTCATGAGAGCAGGAGTGGAGGAATAAACTTTATTTCTCCCTTTGACTGATTTCAGTTTCAAAGGTATTTGCCCAGGATTTCCACCCCTCTCCCCGAGTTAACAGCTGGTCCATACTTTGATACTTTGCCCTGAGCCTTACATGGGGGTCCTGGAGAGCTTGGAGGGGTTGAGACCTGTTAGCAAAGGGGATTTTTATAAAGACTGCATTGAATTTTTAGATCAGTTTTGGTAATATCAACATTTCAACAATATTAAGTCTTCCAATCCATCAACTTGGGGCATTTTCCATTTATATCTTTTAAAGTTTCTTTAAAAATGTTTTGTAATGTTCAATGTACAAGTCTTTCAATTCTTTAAATTATTTCTAATTCTCTTATTTGTATTACTTTTATAATTGGAATTGTCTTCTTAATTTCATTCTTTTAGATTGTTCATTCCTATAATATAGTCTATATGTTATATAGAAATATAATTTTTATATTGTTTGTAACTTGCAACTTTGCTTAACTTGACTTTTTAGTTCTCATAGATTTTGTGGGTTTCTTAAACTTTTCTATATACAATATTGTGTCACCTCCAAATATAATTTTACTCCTTACCACTCTGAAATATTTTTTCTTTCCTTTTACTTGACTAATTGCCCTATCTAGACATATAGTACATGTTGAAAAGAAGTGGTAAGAACTGCATCTTTGTCTTGTTACTGATTTTAGGTGGAAAGCTTTCAGCATTTCACTATTAAATATGATGTTAGCTATGGGTTTTTATAGATGCTGTTGATCATGCTGAGGAAATTCAGTTCTATTCCTATTTTGTTGAATGATTTTATAAGAAGAGTGGTAGGTTTGTCAAATGTTTTTTCTATGTTTTTATTAAGAGAGTCAAGTGTTTTTAAATCTCTTACTATTGATATGTTACATTAATTACTTTTGGATACCAATCAAACTTGTATACTTGCAATAAATTCACTTGGCCATTACATGTAGTCCTTTTTTTATTTTTATGTTCCTGTGCTTGTTTGCTAGAATTTTGTGGGTATATTTTATACTTGTATTCATAAGATATATTTTTTGTGTCTGTCTTTTTCTTGTGATACCTTTGGTTTGATCTTAGGTTAATACTGGCCTCATCCAATGTCTTGGGAGATTTCCTCCCTTCTTCTATTTGTTTGGTAGAATTTGCAGAGTTAGTATTAATTTGTCGTTACATGTTTGTCAGAATTCACAAGTGAAGTCATTAAGAACTAGGCTATTCTTAATGGAATATTTTTTATTTTGAATTCAATATGTAAGATTTTCTATTAATTTTGAGTCAGTTTTGAAGTTGCTGTCTTTAAAGAATTGTTTCATTTCACTAAGTTATTGAATTTGTTAACATATGTTTGTTAATAGTGTCCAGTATAATCGTTTTTTCTTTTACTACTGTAAGCTCAGTGGTGACGTTCTTTTTCATATCTGAAATATTTTTGAGTGTTCTGATTCTTGATCAGTGTAAGTAGATTTATGAAACATTGTTGTTCTATGCGAATAACAAACTCTTAGTTTAATTGATTTTTTCTATTGTTTTCTTTCTCTATTTTATTTATTTCTCTTTTAGTATTTACTTTTTCCTTCGTTCTGCTTGCTTTGGGTTTAGATTGCTCTTTCTTTTTTCATTTCTTAAGGTAGAAGATTAAGTCACTAATTTAAGACATTTCTTCTTTTATTAAGGTAACATTTGCATAAAAATAATTTTACACATCAACAATTTAAAAGAATAAAATATAGTGTTTTTAGTATATTCATAGCAGTGAGCAACTATCAACACTGTTTAATTACAGAATTTCCATCAACTCCAAAAGAAACCCCATACCTTTTAGCAGTCATTCCCCACCACTTCACTCACATCCATTTGCCAACATTAATATACTTTTGTCTTTGTGAATTTGCCTACTTGGGGCATCTGATGTAAATACAATCATACAATAGGGAGCTTATGTATCTTGCTTTTTTCAGTTAGCATATTATTTTGGAGATTCATCCATGTTTTAGCATGCATCATTTTTCACTCTTCTTTATGACTAATATCCTACTGCATGTATGAACCATGAATTCATGTTGTTAATTTCATCATCGTTTGATGGGCATTTCAGTTGTTTCCATTTTGGGGGCTATTATGAAGACTACTGCTATGAATATTCATATAAATAATTCTGTGTGAACATATATTTTCAGACCACCTGAGAATATACTTAGGAGTGCAATTATCAGGTCAAATGGTAATTCTATGTTAAATTACTTAAGGAAGTGCCAGAATGATTTCTGAGGTGGCTGAGTCATTTTACATTTCCATCAGCAATGAACGAGGGTTTCAGTTATGTCACATCTTTGCTAACACCTTTTTCTTTTAATTATAGCCATTCTAGATTTGAAATGGCATCTCCTTGTGTTTTTTTACTTGCATTTTCCTAATAGCTAATGGTCTTGAGCGTTTTTTCATATGCTATTGCCTATTTCTGTATCTTCTTTGGGGAAATGTCTAAGTCCTTTGCACATTTTAAAAATTGTTTTGTCTTCTAGCTGTTGAGTTGTAAGCACACCTTCTATATTCTAGATACTAGAGCTTTAGAATATATATGATTTGCCAGTATTTTCACCATTCTATAGGCTGTCTTTGTACTTTCTTGATAATATTCTTTGACAAACGTTTGTTTAACTTTGATGAATTCCAATTTATCTACTTTTTCTTTTGTTGCTACTGCTTTTGGTATCATACCCAAGAGCCACTGTCAAATCTAAGGTTATAAAAGATTTACTCCTATGTGTTTTTATAAGAGTTTTCTAGTTTTAGCCCTTAGATATAGATTTTTTATTCATTTTAGTTAATTTTTGTATGTGGTAAAAGATAGGGTCAAAATTCAGTTTTTAGGTGTGGATATCCAGCATCTTACTGAAGAGACTATTCTTCATTGATTTGTTTGAGATCCACATCAGAGATAAATTGCTATAGCTACATAGATTCATTTCTGAACTCAATTCTAGTCCATAAATCTATATGCCTTTCTTTTTTTTTGGCCAATACTACACTGCTTTGTTTACTGTAGCTTTATAATCAGTTTGGAAATTAAATAGTATAAACCCTCCAAATTATTATTTTGGATATTTTAATGATATTTTTTTTTAATTTCCTTTTTGGATTATTCATTGCTTTTGTATGAAAAAAACAACCAATTTATGTATGTTGATCTTACAACCTACAACTTCGCTGAATTCATTTATTAGCACTTCTAGATTTTTGTGGATTCTTTGGGATTTTTTATATATAGTTCATGTGATCTATGAATACAGATAGTTCTATTATTCACTCTTAAGTCAGAGATGTTTTATTTCTTTTTCTTTTCTACATACTTTGTCTAAAATTCCCAATACATTGTTGAATAACACTAATGAAAGAATCCTTATCTTGCTTCTTAAAAGGAAAGGTTTCAGTCTTTTACCATTGAGCATAATATTGGTCAGGAGCTTTTCCTAAATGTCTTTATTCTGTGAGTAATTCCTTTATCTCCTATTATCCTGAGTGTTTTTGTCACAAAAAATGTTGAATTTTGTCACATCCGTTTTTTACCTCAATTGGGATGATCACTCACCCCCACTGTCCTTCTATTCAGTATACTGCATTAATTGTTCTTAAACTGATCAGTGTGGAATTTCTGGAATAAATCTCATCTGATCATGGTGTATTTCCTTTAATAAGTTATTGGATTTGGTGCACTACTGTTTTGTTAGAAATTTTTGTTTGCATATTCTTCAAGGGTACTGGTATGTAATTTTCTTTCTGTGTGGTGTCTGCCTGATTTTGGTATCAGGGTAATGCTGGCCTCAAAAAAAGAATTAGGAAGTGTTCCCTTCTTTCCTATTCCTTTTCCCAAGAGTTTAGGAGTGATTGGTGCGATTCCTTAAATATTTGGAATTCACCAGTGAACCTTCTGATCCTGGGCTTTTCTGTTTGTAAACGTTTTTTTAAATTGAAGTATAGTTGGTATACAATCTTATAATTGTTCCAAGTATACAACACTGTGGTTCAACAGTTACCCATATTATTACTGATTAAATCTCTTTATATGTTATAGATCTGTTGAGATAATTAATTTCTCCTTCAGTCTGATACTTTGTTTTTAAGATTTTTTTCCATTTCATCTGAATATTTACCACTTGGAATAAAATTGTCTCATTCTCTTGGAATCCTTTTTAAAAAAATTTTGTAAAAATAGTAGAAAACTCAAAAGAATTGACCAAGTAAATCCTTCTGAAATCAGTGATTACAGCAAAGTTGGAAGTTATAAAGTCAATATATAAAACTCAGTCATTTTCTTATACATCTACATTGAACAAATGTAACTTGAAACAAAAAGTAATAATGATAACATTCACATTAGAACCCCCCAAAATAAAATGTTTGGGTGATAAGTCTAACAAAATATGTACAAAGACCTATATAAAGAAAACTATAAAACCGTGATGGAAGAAATTAAAAGAGGACCTAAACAAATGGAGAGATACTCCATGTTCATGGATAAGAAGACTCCATATTGTTAAGATGTCAGTTTTTCCCAACTTGATTCACCAAAACTCTGATCAAAATTCCAAGGAATTATTTTGTAACTATCAACAAACTTCTAAAATTTATGCAGAGAGAGAAAAAAAACAGATTAGCCAACACAACACTGAAAGAAAAAAAGCAAAGTTGGAGGACTGACACTACTTGACTTCAAGATTTACTGTAAGGCAACAGATTCAAGACAGTGTGATAATGGCACTAGAATTGACAAATACAGATATTTCTTGACTCATGATGTCATTATTTCCTGATAAACCTGTCATAAATTGAAAATATCATGAATCGAATATGCATTTGATATACCTAACCTACTGAGCACCATAGCTTAGCCTGGCTTAACTGAAACATTCTCAGAACTGTTACATTATCCTACATTTGTGGAAAATATTATAACATGAATCCTATTTTATAATTTGAATATCTCATGTAATTTATTGAGTACTTCACTGAAAATGAAAAAAACAGAATAGTTGTTTGAGTACAGAAAGGTTGTAAGTGTACAGATTACTGACCTTAGTGTTTGCTGGCTGACAGGGAGCTGCAACAGGTGGCTGTCCAGAATCATGACAGAATATCATGTGAGATATCATTGACTCAGGAAAAGATCAAAATAAAAAATTTGAAGTACAGTTTTTACTGAATGTGCATCACTTTTGTACCATCATAAAGTCAAAAAATCTCAAGTTGAACCATCGTAAGTCAGAGACAATCTGTATGTAGCCAATGGAACAAAATAGAGAACCCATAAATAGGTTTGCATAACTATAGTCTTCTGGCCTTTGAAAAAAAGCATAAAAGCAATAGTGTAGAAAAAAATGGTCTTTTTAACAAATGGTGCTGGAACAAGTGAACATCCACATGCAAACAAAAAAGAAAGAAGTGTTTAGACCCAGACCTAACACATGTCACAAAAATTATCTCAAAATCAGTAACAGATTTGAATGTAAAATGCAGCACTATAAGCCTATGGAGATAGGAGAAAACCTAGGTCACTTTGAGTTTAATAATATCTTGTTAGATACAACACCAAAAGAATGACCCATGAGAGAAAGAATCGATAAGCTAAACTTCATTAAAATTAACAACTTCTCTGAGAAATACATTGACAAGAGATGAGAAGAGAAGCTACAGACTGGAGTATATTATATCCAAAATATACAAGAACTCTTAAAACTCAACAATAAGAAAGCAAGCAATTCAATTAAAGAATGGATCAAAAACCTTAATAGACACCTAACCAGAGAAGGTATACAGATGGCAGATAAGCATATGAAAGGATATTCCAATCATATTTCACCAGGGAAATGCAAACTGAAACAGTGAAATCCTACTACACACCTAACGGGAAGACAAAATTCAGAGCACTGGCAACACTAAGTGATGAAGAGAATGTGGAGCAACAGGAACTCTCACTCATTGCTTGTGGAAAAGCACAACAGTACAGTTACTTTGGAAGAGAGTTTGGAGATTTCTTAAAAACGACACATACTAGTTTACCATATAAACTAGCAATCATGCTCCTTGAGATTTACCCAAAGACATGAAAACCTTCATCTATACAGAAACCTGGACAAGGTATTTACAACAGCTCTATTTGTAACTGCCAAAACCTGAAAGCAACTAATAACACCCTTCGAACAATGACATATTATTCAGTACAAAAAGAACTGAGCTATCAAGGAGCTATCAAGCCATTAAAAAAGTGGAGCAAACTTAAATGCATTTTAGTAAATGAAAGAAGTCAATCTGAAAAGGCTGTATCCTATATGATTCCAACTATATGAAGCTCTGGAAAACACAAAACTATGGAGACAATGAAAGATCAGGGGTTCTTGGGGTTCTGAGCGGGGAGGAACGAATAGGCAGAGCGCAGAGAATTTAAGACAATGAAACTGCACGGCAGGATTCTATAACAGTGGATGCATGCCTTTATACATTCGTAAAACCCGCAGGATATATAACACCAAGAGGGAACCATAATATAATCTATGGACTTTCAATGATTTTACATCAATGTAGGTTCATCAATTGCAACAAATGTACAACTTTGATGGGAGATGTTGATAATAGGGAAGTTTATGCATGAATGGGGTCAATATTTATATGGGAAGTCTCTGTACTTTCTGTTCATTTTGCTGTGAACTTAAAAACTTAAAACTGCCCTTAAAAAAGTTTATTTTAAAAATTACAGTATCGACAGAGTAAAAAGGTAACCTACAAAATGGGGGAAAATATATAAAAATCATATATCCGGTAAGGCTTTAAGATCCAAAATATATAAGAATGTTAAACTAAGCAATAAACCAAAAAACCCTATTCAAAAATAAACAAAGGACTTAAGTACACATTTCTCCAAAGGTGATATAACTAATTATTGGGAAAATGCAAATTAAATACCACAATGAGACACCATCTCACATCCATTAGGTTGGCTACTATTAAAAAAAAAAACAACAGAAAATAACAAGTGTTTTTGAGGATGTGGAAATAATTGGAATTCTCATGCCTGTTGGGGGGAATTAAAATAATACAGCCACTGTGGAAAATAGTATGATGGCTTCTCAAAAATTAAAAATATAATTACTGTATTACAAGGTAAATCCAATTCTGGTTATATACTGATAAAAACTGAAAGCAGGGTCTCAAAAAATATTTGTACATCAGTTCATAACAGCACTAATTGTGGTTGCCAAGGTCTGGAGGAAACTGAAGTACAGAAGGCTATTATTTAATGGGTATACATTGCAATTTTACAAAATGAAAAGACTTCTGGAAATGGGTGGCGGTGAGGGTACCACAATATTATGAATCTATTTAATAGCACTCAAGTGCACACTTTAAAGTGGCCTAGATGGTAAATTTTGTTATGTGTATTTTACCATAATAAAAATTAGAAAAATAGTTGACAATATTTCATTGATAAAAACTAGAAAAACATACAAATATTTAAAAATTACTAGGTAACATTTAAGATAAAAATTTTGATGAACTAGAAATAGAAGGGCATGTCTTAAACTAATGATTAGGAATAACAAACTTAGAGAAGATGTGCTTATTAAATATGGAAAGTTTTCTCACTGAGATTTGGGAAAAAAGTCAATAATATCTATTATCCCCATTTCTGTTCAAGTCAAACAAAGTATAAGGCAGTATAAAGCTGAGATATGAACAAAAAATAGACTGTCGTTTTCATGGATATAAGTATGTAATTTAAGAAATGTAAAAGGATTCTATGAAAATCTGTTGGAATTAATAAATCGATTTTGAAAAATACCTGGATAAAGATCAATGATTCCAAGTAATCTCACTTTTATATCCCAGCAACAAACAATAAGAAAATGAATGATATTATTTACTTTTCAATTATGGAAAAATGTTAGCATGTAAGAATAAACAATGAAATATATGCGAGATCTCTACATAAAACAAAACCAAATGTATGCAAGATCTCTAGAGTTACAAGACGCTATTAAGGTAAATGGAGATGCGAGTCTCATGGAGCAAAGCAACAAAAACTCGTATCCAGTATATGTAAAGAAAGACTAAAGACCTATCTGGAACTAAGAGAGTGAAAATCAACTAGGGCTGAAAAAGAGAAAAAGCAGCACTTCCATTAATCACACTGGGAGAACAGGCACAGATAAAGCCAGCTGCAAAATTAACTCTAAGCGCTGTTTCCCCAAGGCCATGCTGCAGTTGTGAAATACCATAATCACCTCTTCCTTTAATGACTGTTGCTTTCTTATCAATGACTCCCTAGGATAACTTTGCCAGTATTACTATGATACCTAATCACTAAGCGGTCCTTATCACATGACAGCATCCAATCCTTACTTAATCTCTGCTTCTAAACCTACTTCAGAGATATGGACCAATGCAGAACTGACTCCCGCTGCCCTTAGACTCTCCTAAAAATCATTTGATGAGAAGTCAGACCTTGGAGAAGATTCCCTGATCTCTCTTGTGGAGAGGGATTTTTATGGTTCCCTTTGAGTTCTCTCCCTTGCTCTATTGGGTCAGTAAATCTGACTTTGTCAAGCTTCAGGCTATTTTCCAGTGCTCATTTATTTATTAGGCTTTAGCAAATAATTGTCACTAATAATAATTTTAAAAATATAAATGGATGGTTGGGGGTGGACATAAGGGAAAAAGTAGTAGTGCAGGCAATAAAAATTTTCAAATGGCCAGAAAGCAGATGAGAAGGTGCTAAACATCATTATTCCTTGGGAAGTATACATTAAATCTATAATAAGATACAACTATATTCTCCCTAGAACAGTTTTAAAAGCTGGAAAGACTAAGATTTGGAGATCATGTGGAAAAATCTTCTATATTCTTTTGATGAGGATGTGAATTGTTATACCTTTTTGGAAAATTGATAAGCAGTATGTATCAAAATAGAACATAGGTATAACACAAGACCAAACAATTCTAACCCAACTTGTACACCTAAACAAAATCCAAATGCATGTGCAAAATGCATACATGCAAAAGAATTTCCTGACATTTCCATTAATAAAAGCCTCAAGCTGAAGCAATCCAAATGTCCATCAACAGAAAGGACAAATACACTTTGGAATATTCCTGTAATGGGAAACTATACAGAAAAAATAATAAACTGCTGCTGCTTTCAACACCATTGATGGATTTCCCAAATACTTAAGTAAGAAAGGCAAAAATAAGGAATCCAGTGTATATTTCCATTTATATAAAGTTGATAAAAAGTAAAGCATATCTGTGTGGGTGATCGATGTTTGATTCAATGATTGTCAGTGGCAAGCATTACATATGGTTTCTGATAACAATCTATAAGCTGATCTAGGGTATTATAATAATGATGCGTTTACTTAGTGACAACTTTTTAAGGTCTACATGCAAAATTTGCACATTTAATTTTTTATATATTATAATTGAGTAAAAACAAAACTAAAGAAAGTTTTTTTAAATTGTTAGATGGAAACTACATACTTGGGTAATCAAAATGTTTTGGAGTTTCATAAATTCTGGAAATTTTATTGTTTTCTTTTTACTCAGAAGTTTCACTCATACTATATTATGGCTGATATTAACATTAGTACATATAGTGCATAGAAAGTAGAGGTCAGTATGAAGTTATCTTTTATCCACAGAGCAAATGGATAGAAGTTATTTTTAAAAGGGCTTATAATCAATTACCTAAAATGTTAAAGGGAAGAGTAAATATATGTTAATTTGCTGTAATTCATTTCATCAGGAAATTATAAAATACCAAACTTTTTATAAATTTTGGCAAAATTATAAAATACCAAACTTTAATCCTTATTATCATAGCCATTGATGTTTGTGAATCTGTAATTTAACTTAAAAATAACAAAGTAGGTGTGTATATTTGTTTTATTTATGTGAGAGTAATTAATACATCATTTATATTAAATATTTTAAAATATTAAATATTAAACATTTTTTAAAACAACTGAACATGACACAATGTTTTAGCAAGAATATTTTGGTAGAAAAATAGAAAGGAATTCATTGTTATATTTTACAATATGAAAGATAATCTAAATGTCTTTCTCTCTTATTTAACAGCAAACCAATTAAGCTTTTATATCAACCTGTATTTTCAGGAGGAACATATTCAATATCAAGCCATTTCTTTAAGAACTTCCATGTTAATTGCTTTGTTTAAATGAATTATCAATTCTAACACTACATATTCTTATTATTCTAGTTTTGCAAATGAAAAACATGAGACCTGTAGAATAATGACAGACATTTTACAAGATCCTTTTCCTGGTAATTTTGGAGCATGGATTTCTACTTGAACATTGTAATTTCAGAATCTGTGCATTTAATTAGCATATGACTGTTTTTTCCCCTGAAATTTCATATATTCCAAATTTCCTATAATTAAATGAGATGACAAATCATAACTGCTATTTAAAAAAAATTCCCATGTAAGAAATGTCACCTACTACAATATCATTTTCTACATAATAAGTAATGATTTATGGCTCCCACGACATTTAGCTCACTATCAAGTAAAACTGAACAATAATAAGCATTGCTTTAGGCAGGTAATGTTCTTTTTCTTTATGTTGATAATCTCATTAAAAATGGTATTTTAAACATCATTGTTCAACTTAAATTACTTTCAAGCTTGTATTTTTGAAGAATTTATTTCTAAATTGTAGTATAATCCAGTTTTGAGAAAACTTTTAGATATTTTGTAAAATATTTAAAAAATATATTATAAAAATATATCTTCTGTTGGAGAAATTTAGTGGTTATCAATGAGCTAAAAAGTTTACATGTTCACTCTATATTGAAAATTATTACTTTATGTAGAGTCCAAACTATATTCTACATGATAGTCTAAAAATCTATTTCAGATTTAGAAAATTGGAGATAGAGTAATTATGTCGTTAATTTCTGTATGGACAATTCACATAAACTTTTTGATCCTCAGTTTCCTTATTTGTTTACTTAAGAACTCTGTCATTTATACATATTCTAATAATTATATTTGTATATGCTAATAATTAACATATTTTAGAGCATATCATCTGAACTTTTTATATGTATTAACTATATTTAACCATCACAAGCAGCTGAGAAACTCAGTCTTCCAATATAGTAAATAACTTTCTTAATGAGAGGTAAATGTTGAATTGCCTAAGACCTAAAAATGCCTGTTATCCTAGAAAAGGAACTGGCATTCTCTAAAGCTCAATGGAAATTGGGTATAGTTCAAAGCTTAAAGTGATTATCCCTGGCCAATTCTAAGGATTGGACAACTTCAGGTCTTGAATCTCATTATTTCTCCATTTGATCATAACAACGGGTCAAGTTGAAGTATCCAGGAATGCCAGAATGGCCAATTTTGTCTGTGTTAGCCATACTGTAAAGCCGTAATGACAAGGCCCATAATCACCTCCATGGATCATGGGTAGAGAGGGCCTATTTCACCAGCTCCTATGGTGGGATGGTCTGGCACCAGGGGCTAGGGCTTCTCTGCTCATGCAGCTATGTCCCCGTCAATCCTCAAGTCAACACACTAGTTCCAGAGGAGAAGGGAGACCATAGAATATAAGATTTTTTTGTTTTCATTAACAGCATTGGAGAGAGTAACTAAGAATGACCATAGAAGTGATCTATTTCCTGATAAAATTTTGTGTCAAAACAGAAACATGGTGAGCCCTCCCTGGTCATAACTGCCGGCTTTGCCACATCACTATAACATCTTTACAGTGAGAACAGGAAGAATAGTAGAAGAGGGCACAGATCAACCACAAGAGGATAATACAAACCCCCAAATTTTACTCCTTCCTTATCTGGTTAGAGTAATGGAAGTGTTATCAGTGTAGTATGACCTCCAGGGCCTTGCTAGTTGAACATCCCCTGAAATAACAGTAATCTGGTGATTCTGGTAAGATATTCAAAATTCACTCATTCTGACACTGAAATACTCTCACAGTTCAGGAACTCTTGTCAAGCAGTTCTGCACATAATATGTTGGGAATCCAATGTCTCCTCTACTTTAGCAGTTCTGCAGTATTTCTGTAACAATGTCAGTGACTAGCCTCATAGCAAGTATGTGTTAAAATGGCAGAGTTTACTGAAGGTGTAGTGATGATGTTTATTCATGCTTGGTGATCAGGTCCATGAACTTAGAAATTATGATCAATTTGTCATAATTTTTGTTAATCAGCGTGTCAAAATTCCTTGCTGTCTGGTCTTCCAAAAAAAGGGCTGGCTTTCTGTAAGGTTCAGTGATAACTTTCTGTGGATCAGTACTCTAGATAATAAATCTCATTCATCTTTAAGGCCTCTCTCCAGGGCCTCTATAATGCAGGAGTATGGTGCTTCTCTAACCATAAACACTGTTGTATTCCAATGTTTGTTATAGCTGATGCATAAGGCTTTGTCACCAACTCTCTCATGATGACAGGGAAGCAATTAAAGGTAATCCAATAAATGTTGAGAGGGCAGGATAATCATGAAGCCACAGTTTTGTCCCCTATATTATAACTATATATTAACTACAGATTCCTTAATCATTAACTTAAAACCCTTGTGTTGGGTACCTGCCATGCTGGAACTCTTTGTTTCCTCAGAGTGGATAAGGGACTGTGTTCTCACACATGTGCTACTGTTCTCACTAGGAGTTGTCTGGAATGAACACAAGACTTGATATGTGTAACACATGATCAGTTTCTGTTTAATTTTCTTGAGTGGAAGGCATAAAACTAGAGAAAGACTGTCAGAGACCATGACTTTCCTACCAACTCCATCTCCCCTTTTTTCCTTATTAATAGAACTTTTATTTGCTGAGATAGTAATGGATGCTGGTAAAACTTGGCAATTGTTTTACCTGTCCTACAGTTAAAGGTGACCATGTAACACAGGTCTTGCGGAGGCAGACTCAGATGACATTGTTTCTCCACTTGCTCTTCCCCTTTCCAGCTGCCTAGATTACGGCTGTGCTCCAAGCAGCTGCAGCAGACAGCTGGCGTGCACGGGCTAAGGTCCGACTCTGAAAACCTAAGACAATGGGTCTCTGATGGGAACATGCCACTCTGGATATTATGCCTTCTTAATACAAAAATAAATCTTAAATATTTTCTTAGTTCATGATTTTTTTTTAACTTTCTAGCATATGTAGCTGAACCTGATTCTAATATAATAGTATAATAAGGGCAAGATGTAAATCCAGGTCGTGTGGCTTATCTTCGTGTATATTCCTAACCTCCAAATTATACTACAAGGATTGTCCTGACATTGAAATGAAGAAATATTGGTGACATCTTAAAATATGTAAATGTTCAGCATTGTTTTCATATGTAAGTTATGGAAATAAAATAATGAGACAACAATAGCCACAACTATAGAACTTGTGTTTTACATAAAAACCACACTGCTGTATATTATACAAGAATAATGTACATTCTATTAAAATATTAATAAAGTGCCCTAAAAAAGTAAATGCCTTAATTTAAAAATCCTCATAGATTAGATTTCTTTATAAACTCAGTTTACTAGTCAGGTTTTATAGATTTTACCTCTCATTATAAATGAATGATGAAATAAAAATCTTAGTAACAATAATAATGATTTTTATGGATAATGTTTTCCTAACATCCCCTAATTTTGTTTATTTTCCCTATTAAATATTGCAAACTCCTACTGACTGAGAGGTCTCAGAGAGCTTACTTTACATATATAAATCACATAGTTCATATTCTAAAGTGCATATGGGAGTGGAAAGATAAAATAATTTAGGTTTATATTAGTCTATCTTTGTGTCTCATTAGAGGCACTGCTCTGACACCAAAATAGCCAGTTTCTCATTTGCAAAATAAGGATAAGCCCTACCAATTGAGGTAAAAAATAGACATATATAATTTAGCTGTCTACATCAGTGTTTAACATTTGGTAAGTGATTATTATTGCTTATATGATATTACTGGATGAATACATATAAGAGAATGAGTGAAAGTATGAACATCTCAAATAATATGTTTCAAAGAAAAATAGCACATGAAGTAGATGAGGAAATTTGAGGTTTCTTAATCACACTGTTTTAAATGAAAAATTCTTTCTCAAATATTTCATTAAGATATTTCAGTTCACAGATTTTAAAGATTAATAAGTCAAATATCTAATATGACTGAATTGCAGCAATAGTTCAATTCATTTGACTATTATTCTACATTAGGGATTTAAAAGACATAATCTCACTTTAGGTGTTTGATTTGGAGTTTACAATAATTATTTGCATACACACCCTTTCCCATTGCCTGTAGCACGTATTTCATTCACGTAACTTTACATTTTTTCCATTACTACAGCAGATGTTGTTCAGACGTTAATCCTTGATGGCAGAAAACATATTATTTATTATTATGTTATTACTGACCAGCAAAGTGTCTTACACCTGGTCAATTATTAATAAACCTGTTTTTTATTGTATGAATCAGTGGCAAGAAGTTGGTAACTTATCCAGTTAGAATTTTACATCCAGTTAGAATTTTATAAGCTAACTTATTTGGCGTCATGTCCTTCTGTGCTTTTTTTTTCCAAGACAGTATAAAGTAACAGATGCTAATGTTATTATTGACAAAAAATTTAAGAAGTTATAAACACTTTGAAAACACACAACTGTTCCATTATTATAATAATGCTTTATGGAATAAGTTATTTAATATATGGTTGTTTTTATTGTCTCATTTTTAAAATTATGTGACTGATATTTAGGATAGTTTGCTATTATATTCTCAATCATTTTTAAAAGTAAATAGCATAAGGTTAAAACTATTTTTCCTAATTTCTATGTGTCTGTGCATTTGATTTAAAAGCATACATTGTATTGAACTCCTTTAAACATGCCTATGGCCCTATACATGAAAAGGCATGGAAGTTCTACCATTCTTTAATCATGAACTGAATTACTTTTCTTAAATTAAGATATTTATTTTGATATAATTATGGATTACATTTCATTTGTAAGAAATATTACACAGAGATCCAATTTATCCTTTAACATCTGGCAGAACTTACAGTAAAATATCAGTATCACAATAAGAATATTGATATTGAAGATAGAAAACATTTCCATCATCACAAGAATTCTTCATATTGCTTTTTTGATAACTACATCTACTTTTCTCCCATCCTGTTATCCCATTACTCTTTGCCAACCACTAGTCTGTTTTCCACTTCTGTAATGTTGTCATTTCAAGAAGGGTACATAAATGGAATTATCCAATATGTAATCTTTGAGGACTGGCTTTTTTGGCTGAGCATAATCTCTGGAGAATCATCCAAGCTGCTTCGTGGGTCAATAGCCTGTTCCTCTTTGTTGCTGCATATAATCCACAGCAGCTGTGGAACACCAGCATCCTACTCATTCACCCACTGAAGGACATCTCAGAGTTTACAATTTTTTACTATTACAGATACAGCTGCTTTAAATATCTGTGTAAAAGTTTTCGTGTGAATGTAATTCTTCATTTCTTTGGAGTAAATTCCCAGGACTGTAATGGCTGATTTTATAAAGAACAAAAAAGTATTTTTAAATACTCCTACATAGTCTTTTACATTCTTCTTTTTATTTTTATTTGTTGTCACTGATATTATCTACCCTTTTAACTATATTTAATATATCTCAAGGATTTTTCACTCAGGATCTAACAGTTACAGTAAATATTTATTTGGTTATGCCAACAGGAGAAAATCATTTATTATTATATCTGAATGTAAAATTTTCTCCATTGATGAAATCATACTGTATTTGACACCAAAAACCTTGTTCAATACTGTATCATTTCTCACTATGCCTATCAATGGATAAATTTTAACTCTAAGTAATCTGTTAATTGCCATTTTAGACACAACTTCAATGTTTTATTTTATGGGTTATTTTTGTCCTAGATAAAAATATACACCAAATATGTAATTGCAAGGTGAATGTTTAGTACTTTTTCTTTAAAGGAGCATGTGGTCTTCTTTTCTTTTGTGCACACAACTTAGTTGAACATACTAATACATCTTTCAAAGTAAATAAACATATTGCAAGTCAAACATTATAGATTGAGGAAGACCTTGGGGTGTTACTAAGATGTTATGGTAAAAACTAAAGGAAAGGAGAGGATGAAGGGAGAAAACAGGAATAAGGGGGACAGCTTCTTTCAACCTAATTACGAAAATGTGGCATATGACTTTGCTTCAGCCAATTCCTTATATATCCTTCACTGGCATCCCCGAGTGAGCTTATAGTATAACATGAAACAGGCGAATCAACAGCATGCAGACAGATATAGGTTATGTATAATAAAGAGACATGCCAGGACAGTATACACTGTGATAACGTAGAAGAAACTCAGTACAGGCGGGGATGACTAAGATAGGTCAGGGTTGCCAAAAGGCCCCTGAGAACCAGAAACAATGAGCTAAGAGTAGGAGGACAGGAGGAGAGAGCCCAGCGAAGAGATTGAAAACTCTCCAGAGAGATGGAAAAACGGAAACAAACTGAGCCAAAGAAAAAGAGGTGGGTTTTGAAAATTTTAGCAGTTTTGTAGTACTGCAATAACTCTAAGAACTAGAAAAGCCAAAGTAACCAATTGGAAAATTAGAATTAATTCAACATATATTATCTGAAGAAATACATATGAGAACCTCTAAATCTTTAGGTGTAGCACATTCATGATTAGGAGGGAAATATACTGTATCTGTATGTAGAAATGTAATTTTATATTTCTTAGAATCTATGTTAAAATAAACAAGGAAAATTCAAAACATACAGAATACATATAAATTTTACTTAGAAGAATACTACGATAATACTAGATCTTTGTAATATATGTAGATCTTAACACATTCAAGTTGATCTTTCACTGCAAATATCACAGCAATTGCATCACCTGTATGTGTGCTTTCCCACAGGAGACGGTGTCATTAGAGCACACAAACTATGAGGCAAAATTCTCAGATAAATCAGATAGATCTTTGATGTATTATGTGATACATGGTATGTACATATGTGTGTATATATCTACATAAATATATACACAGATGCATTTACATATATCGATACATAAATATACACACATGTATATTTTAGATCTATTTATACATGAATGCAAACATTTACTGTAATTTTGGAAATAGAATTTGCAAGCATTTATTATATTCTGGGGGATTAAAAATTGTTTTTTCATTCATATGTAACAGAAGAATAAAAATTAAATTTAAGGAAAAATATGAATAGAGGAAGAATAAAATGGTTTATTGATTCAATTTATACTAATTCCTGATTGCTAGTTATTTGAAAATGAAAATTATCACATATCACAGCATATGTCAACAAAATGACAAGTATTTTTACACATAAAAATTAAAAATAATTCTCTGACAAAATGCTGTGTTTACAAATAAAGGAAAACAGTTGATTGAATAATTTTGTATTATTGAAAATTTAATTTCTATTAGGAGTAGACATTAGGTCATGACTGAAACTTCTTCCCTTTAATTAGTAGGTTTATTTTTAGTTGCATCCTGGAAAGAGCAAACAAGATTATGAAGGATCATGACACATTATTTTTAAAAATTTAAAGAGTTTAAAAGGATCATTTTAGTAAAGATTGCAAAACTCAATGAATAATTCTATTAAATGTAATAGATGTTATTGAAGATCATGTCTCTATTTTGGTACTAGAGTTTACCTTACCAGATGTGTAAGATAACATTTTCATGATTCAGATTTGTTTTCAAGATCTTAGCTGACAGCATCACTCTTAACGACTTTAAATAAAAAGAAAATATAGATATACTAAAGAGACTAATTTGTATTGATAAAGCATCCAGTATTATTCTCATTACATAAAAGATTTACTTGACCGTTTCTTTTCAAAAGCATATGCTTTATTTGAAGTCTCTTCTGGTAGATCCTGTTAATTAAATCTTTATCTCTGAAAGTATTAAGAAAGTACTGTGAACAACAGGAAAAAAAGCTACTTTTATTTAAGTAAATACTAGCTTCGTTCTTCCCCCATCACTCCCTGGTAAGATTCTGGATAGCGGTGAGATTAGATGAATCTAACAGGTGACTGAGTCTGTTTCCCTTAGTAGATCACTTCCAAAGGGCTTTACTAAATTGTGAGAAAGGGTTAAAAATTCTTCAAGTGCATTTTTTACATTTTGGTAATCTCAACTTCTTTTCTCCTAACAAATCTTTCTCTAAATATATGTTCATTATTTCAAAGATATCAATTAGGATATATTAAATACATATTTCAAAGGAAAAGATAATAGCACCTAAAGATAATGATAATAAAACTGACTGAAAATATTAGCGAGTTTCTCACTGGTCACTAAATGACTTTTAATGAGTTTATATCTATGTATGGTATGAAACTACCAATGTTTTTGAAAGGAAATATCTTTTTGGCCTTGTAATTGATTTGCTCTGTACAGCTCCTATTAAATACAACATATCTTTAAATAAGTAATTTCATATATTCTTCTCTTTTAAAAGTAAAGCTAAGAAACAGAAAATGGCATTTTATAATTTGAAATGAAGGTATGTTGTGAGGGTATGATAGGAATATTAGTAGACATAAAGATTTATTTTAAGTAATGTGTTCATATTATTTCACATGTTCATAATACTCTACAATGTTCTATGAAAGGAAATGTTATAAATTCCATTGTAAGAACATAATTGCTCATGGGTGAATTACTTTTCTTTTCCTAATTAAAAAGTACTATGTCTCTGGAATACTGGCCTAAATGTAATCAGTAGTAATTTATTTTCTGACAATTCTGAACACAGTTAGATCTCAAATAAAGGCCTAAGAGCTACAACCATGCATGCCTTTTAGTATTCAATTATCTCCAAATGTTCAATAGTTAGTAGGTAGCCGTAAAATTCCAAATATATGATGGAAGAGGGTTTTGTGTGGAAAACACCTGGCTAAAGATAATTAAAGACCTTGGTAAAATATGTGAATATTCACGATTTTTTAAAATACCAGTGCAAATGGCCCAGATGCTACCTCATAATAATTTACTTTGGCCATATTGTGGGTTATATAGAAAGACAATCTTGTGTTTAAATCAAGTGTTTAAAATAAAAAAAAAAGAAATTACAGGTATAGAAGGTTATTTCCTGACAATATTTATGTCTTAGAAGAGAAACTTTCCCTGATGCCAAACTCTAAATTGACATCCATTCCTTTGTTCAAAAATCCCTTAATGAGTGACTACTATGTGGCAAGCACCACTATAATAATTGAAAATACAACAGTAAGCAAAAGAATTAATATCTCTCATAGAGCTCATATTCTAGTGAGGTGACACAGATAATACAAAACTAATGATGTAATGAATAAGAGTGGTGATAATGTGTATGTGGTGTAATTAGTCTATCAACAGATAAAGAATAGATTTCAGAGGAGTTATTTCTGTAATGGTGGAATTTAAGGAAAGAGATGAATGAAATCAGAAATTGAGCCAGATGGAGATATAGAAAAAGAGCATTAAAAAGACAGAGAAGACAACATATCTACAGTTCCTGAGTCAGGAAAAATAAATAAATTATGTGTGTAAGGAAATGGGGATCAGTGCAGCTAGAATTCAGTGGGTGATGGGAAGAGTAACAGACAAACAACTCATCTGTCTAAGATACTGGGGACCATGCTTAAGAGTCAGAGGTTATTTTGACTATTGAGTAAGTTCCTGATTTACTTTACAGCAAGTTTTAAATCTCATATCCTTAGGAAATAGATTTCTAGTTCTCTAATTTTTTCCCCGTAATATCCTCTATGAGGCCCTTTATCTTACTAGACTATTTACTAATTTATCACTTTCCTCAAATCCAGTAGAAATATATGAGAATTTCAATTGTTCCACATGCCCTCCAACATTTAATATTTTAGTAGGTGTAATTTTAGTCATTCTTTTGTAATGGTGTATCATTATGGTTTTCATTCATATTTCCCTAATGACTAATACGACTGAGCAAGTTTTCATGTGCCTATTGGCTATTGGGTGCATTCAATGAAGTGCCTGTCCAAGATTTTTGTCATTTTTCCTATTACTTATTATTATTATTAGTATTTTGTTATTGATTAATAAAGGTTAATTATAGATTCTAGATACATATCTGTCATATCTGTATGTGTCTATCATCCACACACACAAATATTTGAGAATTCTGCTTTACTTCAACTTATCACATTTAATTTTATTATGTTTAATACTTTGGTGTTTTCTTCATAAAATCTTTGTTTATGTTCAGGTTGCAAAAATATTTTATATTTTTTGTAGAAATATTATACTTTCAGCTTTATGTGTAGATACATCTTGAATTAATTTTTGTGACTAGTCTAAGGTAAATATTGCAGTGTACTTTTTCATAAATATTTAGTTATTTCACCTGCAAATACTTTCATTTCCCCATTGAATAGCCTTTACATTTTTATCAAAGTTATCTGACGATAAACCATGGGCTTTTTTCTTGTTATCTTTTCTTGATAAAATTTTTATCTTTTTTCACCAATAATACATTGTTATTTTTATTAAAGTGTTCTATAAACCTTGAAAACAGGGAGTTCTGTTTTTCTCAGGATTGAGTTTATTAATATGTACCCCCAAAAAACCTTTTTGAGATACTAAACTTGTACTGAGTCAATAGATCAATTTTGGTAGATTTTATATTATATATATTTATTTTTCCAATTCATGAACTTGATATATCTCCTCTGTACAACTGGATCTCATTTTAATTTCTCTCAGTAAGGTTTTCTAATTTTCAGTGAAGAGCTCTTGCGTGATTTTTGATCACTTTAATACTAAGTGTTTTTAGTGTTTTATAAACGGAATTGTTAGCTTTTTAAACTGAAAGTCAATAGCTTACTTGAAGCCCATAAGCTGTAGACATCCATTGTATCTCATTAGTAAGACTATGTCATGCATAGTCACCCACAGAGGAGGGAAACTACAATGTGTTCTTTTTCTCCAAGACATGTTTACTCTGAGTCATATGGTATTTCTTACACTAAAAATATAAAATCAAGGTGTACCAGCTAGACCACTTTCAAGGTGTGGCACATCTTTTCTTAATGTCACATTCAATTCCTACATCTTTCCCAAGGCAATTAATTTTCCATCTTTCCCCTAATTTCTATGATATCATTACCACCAAAATCTCATTTTTGCAAAATGTTTGTTAGTTCCCTTTAAAAGAAAGGCATCCTGTTGTAATGAATATCTTAACTCACACAATACCTTCTATACAATTTATTATCTAATAAATATTAATATAGAATTGAATTAACTTATTACATGTTAACATTAGTATCTCTACACTATAATTATTTTGTTAATATGGCTCAAGTAAATCATTTATTCTTCCTTAACTTGCAAAAGAGCTATAGGTTCCTGGTTATGATCCTATGTTCAAATACAATATGTATTATAATTTTAATTTATGAATGGATCTTTTAACCAAATTATCATGATTTTATTTATCTTTGCCCTTTGCTAATGCCTTTGAGTTTGGACTTGGCCATGTGACTTGTTTTGGCTAATGGGACAAAATAAAATTTAAGTCAAGTAGGTCTTTTATGAACTGCTGGCATCCTTTCATTTCTTCTCTTATTCCTCTTTGTTTACTATGAGAGTTAGCCTTGTGGGGAAATATGAGAAACATAGGCAGGGACAAGTTTCCCTAATTGAGGTCATCCTATACCAACCAAACCCTAGCCAATCTTCCAGCTGATCACAGTTGCATCAGTAAGCACAGATAAGATTAGCCAAATTTAGCTATGATCATCAGAACATATAATGGACTGGTTATTATCTTAAGCCATTTGCTTTTGGAATAATCTGTCACCTAGCATTAATGGTGTGGCAGATAACTGATCCAATAAAGTCAAATGATCCATGGACTAACTCTGGGTCATGGATCACACTTAGAGTAGCATTGCCCCAAATAATCCAAATGTATTTATTTTTCCTTGAATATCCAAGGAGAACTGAGTTCTCTGCTTTTTTTATTTTTCATTTACAGTAGTCAATTCAACCTTTTAACAGGCTATACAATTCATTTATTGCATTGGATTTTATTTCTGATTCACCCTCTCCAAGTTTATACTCTAGGAGGCAGAGATTTTTGTCACACTTATTAATATACACCAAGCACATAAAACAGAGTTGACACAAAGGAAATCTTCAGTAAATATTGCTTGAATTAATTAATATTTTCTTAAATCATCTAAATGAAGAATATGGAATGAATGAATTATATTCAGGAAGTCAGATTGTGTAGAATATTTAGCTGTCAAGAGGCTATTATGACAAAAGTTAGTGACTAAAATAGCAATTTTCAAGGCCTTGATAGATCTCTATAAATATCCTGTAGTAAAGACTGATAACAGAGTGGGAAAAATTCTGTAGTAATGAATAATTTTGACCTCTTTACTGACAAACTACTTAATCTTACAAAACTCTGAGGGCAAACATGAAAGAAATTAAATTATACATACCTAAGACTATGTGATATATGTATTTGTGTGTACCATTTACAAGTACTTTTTCAATTTGTGTTGAAATTTCCAAATTATTAATACAATTTTAAATATAAAAATAACTGTAGAAGAGATGAATAAACTTTATATTATAAGAATTAAGTACATTAAGTATACATGTATATTCATTAAAAGAAATAAACACTTACCTGTACTTAAGGCAATTATGAGTTCCTGAAATAATATGTGGAAACATTGAGAAGGATACATGACATCTTCACACAAAATATATGTACTCTGGAATACAGAGTACATTTTTTATTAGTTTGTACAGTATTAGAAATATATATTTTATAGCTACTGGGAACTATGTGGACATTTTCCTGAGTTTTATAGCTTGAAATGGAAACAATTTATGTAAACCAATGTTAATAAACATCAGGAAGCTCACCAGTGGTGCCATAGTGTTAGTGCATAAATTATTAATTCCAAAAATATGATTAAAATAAACACTTTAACTATATTCTAAATGTTAATTTAAAAACTTTGAAATATGCAAATGAATATTTCTGCTACTAATTTTTTTTTTGGCTAGTGAACACCAATAAAAACAAAGAAACTTTTAAAAATGTAAGAAAGACTTCATTTCCAACATGACTACAAAATATTACGTATAAAAATAAACAGTAATGATATACAAATGGATATATGGGAACATATTACTTTATATAATTATATATGCATCTAAATAGACATAGATATAGATACAATGGAATGTATATATCAAAACAGATGACATACATACACAGATAGATAATGGGATAAAAATGGTAAAACAATAGTGGCTTATCACTACTGTTGAATCAGACATCTTAAAAATCATAATGCTAAAGCAACTTTGAATAATAAATCTGAATGTTAAAATGCATGAATAACTAACTTTAAAATGTGGCTTGTCAAAATTACTAAAGAACAATAACTTGATGATGAATAAAGCAATAATTAATAAATTAGATTTCAAATCAGAATCAACTTTCTGCTCTCCCTGCTCTAAAGAATCCAAGCCCAGATAATTTATTGTTGAGTGTTACTATACATAAAGCCTTCAAATAATCCCAATATTTTGCACACAGCTTATGGGACAGAAAAAGAGGAAAAACTGATTTTTAACATGAGGCAAATGAAACCATTTTTCACAACCAGAAAAAAAAACATTAATAATGCTCACTTACAAATATATATACAAAATCTCAAATAATCTATGTAGAAGTTGAATTCAACAGTGTGTGCATGTGTATGTACAGAAAGAGAAGTAATGTTTGATATAATCAAGAATTAAAGATGGTTTGATATAATATGCTTAAGAAAATGGAAGAAAATAATATGATTAATTCAATAGATGCTAATGAAAACATTTAATTAATCTCCAATCATGAAAATAATTGTCACAGGAATATAAATGAATCCATCAAAGTCTAATTAAAATGTATTAGCTCACATCCTTACTAAAGTCAGGAAAAACAATAAAAGTGGTCCTTAACATTGTTCAGCTTAAATAATGTATTAGAGGTTGTAGCTGATCCATTCACACAAAAATGAATCCATATTTGAATAATGTATTAACTGATAAAGAGTCAAGACCATCCTTATTTGAAAATAAAAAAAGATTATCATAAAATCTAAATGAATATATACATAGAGGTTAGTGATAGGAAAAACTTCATTGTTACTTGGTTAAAGATCAGCATAAAATGATGTAAAATATTATGCATCCTTCACAATCAAACACAATGCACAGTACAACAGAAGTGATAATCAAATTCTTAATTTTTTAGTTGGGCACTGACTGATCACAACTGAGAACAAATATCACAGGAGTAGAGACCTTAGGCACTGTTGTGTTGCAAGTGAGACATCTTGGAGGAAAACAAGAATTTAGAGGTTAGATGGTGGTGGTATTTACAAGTTCACCATAATAGCTTATTTTCATCCACTCTAGAAGAAGCCCAATATTTTTTTAGAGCTAACATAAATATATCCACCATCTGAATGTCAGCATGGACAAAAAATAGTTAATAAATACTGAGTACTTGCTATGTGGTAGGTGACATTCTAAGCAATTTATATTTATTAACTCATTCAATCATTACAACAAACTTATGAGTAGGTATACTTATGATGTCATTTTTTAAGTGATCAACCTACTGTTCAGTGATGTTATGTTCCCCAAAGTGGTGGAGTTTTGGCTTGGACACAGACATTGTAAACAGGATCCAGAGTCTTTACTTTTGATTTTGCTATCACAGCATAAACATAAAATTTTAAAGTTGCCAAAAAGTCTATAAGGAAAATTATTTGGCTTTATCAAAGTATATATTTTAAATGAATAAAAAGAGATACAGCATTATTATGAAGCATCATCCTTAGTGTTTTAAAGGTTTTAGTTAAACTTTAATACAAAGTAAGTGGAATCTCACAAAACTTTCAAGGCACATGGAAGCATAAAGGAAACAAATAACAAAGATAATTTTTGTCATGGAGGAAAAGATGGTAGGATTTGATCCATCAAAGAATACTATAAAGTTAGAGCATGTAAGTCTAGTACTACTAACACAGGAATACATACTTCAACTACTGGAAAAAAAAGAAGCACCCTGAAACAGACTAACATACACACAACATTTGATTCATTTCCAAAGCATCATTATAAAACAGTAGGTGAATTTACAGTATTCATTATACCTCCAAGTTGTGCTGAGACAACTATTCATATAAAATAATTAAATTAGCTTCCTACTTCTCAACAAACCCAACTATAAATTGCAGGTATATTGAAGAAACTAAAATGGAAAACTCAAATCCAAAGAAAATGCATGAAAATATCTTTGACTATGAGATAAGCAGGGATTTCTTAGGCAAATCATTAAGAACCCAAAAAACAAAACAAAAACATTGTTCATATATTTACCATAAAACTAAACTATTCTATAAAGCAAAATGTTTTGCAAAATATTATAAATAAAAGACAAGACAGAACTTTAGAGCAGCTGTTAGCAATGCTTTCCACCAACAAAGTATCACCCAGAATATTAAAGATCTCTTAAAAATAAGAACAAAAACTAAATGATCCAAGCATAGGACTTAGAGCTATTTCTTGGGAGAAAAATTATATGCAAATAATACAATGACATAAAGGATTGCCTCACCAGTAACCAGGTAAATGTTAATTTTAAAAACAACAAATTGTCATTTAACCTCTATTATATAGGCAAAATTAAAATCTGATAAGGAGATGAGAAACAAAAGGAACTAATAGTACTCTAAATTGGCATAACCACTTTCAAAAACAATTTGATAAAGTCTAAAAAATGTTGAAGGCAACAATGCAAGTAGAGGGAAGGAAAAAATGACACATGCTCCACAATGCTATTTCCATAATATGGAAAAATATGCAAGAGAGCACTTTATATTATATGGCTGCAGAAATGTGTATTAAACTTATAAACACAGACACAGAAGGAGAAACATAACATTAATGTTAATATTTTTCACTAAGGACAGAGGCAGTTAGATGCTGTTGGGCAGGGATGCCAGGCAGGTTTACCACCCTTTATACCTGACTGAAGGTTAACAGAGGTGAGTAAGTTTGTTGTCTTGATCTTTATGCGTATATTCATGTGAAAATATTTAAGCATAAATACATTTTCAAAAGTAGATATTATTTTATTAATTCAAGAAAAATTATTGAGCCCCCAATTTGTCCCAGTTATGTCTTAGGTTCTTGGGATACTTATAACAGCCAAATGTTTTTCCCATAGGGCAGCATGCTAGGTTAGAGAGAGTGGGAAATGGTGTGTGGTAAATAGACGGTCTGTAAAAAAACCCCAAATATATGTTAGGCACTAAGTGAAATATAAAACCAAGATAAGGATAGTTTGTAATGAAGAACATTGTAAAGAAACGGTTCAGGGAAAGTGTGGTAAAAATGACATTTTCATAAGTGAAGATGGAAGCCAAGGGACAGGCTTGGGGGAAATGGTTTAGATAAAGGGAACAGCAATTCCGATGGTCCTGGGAAAGATGTGTTTGGCACATTTAAGAAACAGGAATTTGAAAGAGGCCAGTATTGCTGGAATGATTATGTACCCCATTTTAGAAATCATATTGTGTCATCATTAATGAACAAACACAAGCACATTTAATTTCTGTAAAAAAATAAATAATAGGGACATAAAATGTACAGCTTAATGTAAACAGAAGGATTTTCATTTTGATGAAGCAATTTGATATTTCATTTTCCCCAAAACTAAATAAGAAGAGTTTTAATGTGTTTTCACTATATTTTTATGTGACATGTAAGTTAGAAAAAATTTTTTTCAAAAGCACCATTTAATTTTAGTAAGTTAGCTATCCATCCAAATTTTCCCATAAAAATATAACTAATGGGTGCTAAAAGTGCTAATGAAAATTCATCAAAAATTAGGTTGCATGCTGAAAATGCTAATGAAATTCATAAAAAATTTGTTTGGATATCAATGAAATGAAATGTTGCTGAACTTTGCTTCTCGTGTCCATGTAAATATATTTTAGTTCAGATATGTGCTGCAGAGTTTAAAGTGTGTTTCAAGTATATTTAGAAGAATCAAGAATGATGTATTGGAGAGACCAACACTGAGATGTAAACAAACACAATACTCTTGATTTCCTAGGGATTTGAGAGCTGTTAATTCTGACGCAGTTGAAACTGTCATTGAAAAATGAATCTGGGCAGAACAAAACAAGACTGAAATTCTAGATGGGCACAATGATAACAGCAAAACATCTAAATATCTTACAGACAAAACCAAACTAGTATGACTCCACTGCAGTAAACTTTCTTGCCCTCAAATATTACTTTTCTGTCCAAAAAATAAATAAAAGGAGAGAGAAAACTAGATGGAGCCCTTTATCAGAAACAAGGGTATTTACTAAAAATGTGTATGTATGTATATATATATAATCTGTTTTAAATAGTAGTTTTCCATGTTATCTGTACCCTTTCTCCTTTGACTGATGAATTGTGGCCCTTGGTGTTAGGACTGCATTCGATTCTCAGCTTTGTGTAAATTTGAAATACAAGCATACCTCATTTTATTTTGCTTCAGTTTATTGCACTTTGCAGATACCGTGTTTTTACAAATTGAAGGTGTTAAAGAAAATGTTTTGTGGTTCCCCATGGGTAATTCCATAGGCAATCAGAGCTATAGAATCCATAGAGGGCTCAAGTCAGCCAGGCCAGCTGATTCTGCGCTGTGAAGATGTCCGACAGACATCCTTACCTGTGTCACAAGCTCATAGTCCCTCACCCCTCATCCATGACCAGAAAAAAAGCCAGCTTGGAATGTTCAACTGAAGATAAACTGGTGTGGTTCTGTGTCCCTATGAGAATCCTTTAGGAGAATAATTAGCAAGCCTGATCATTGCTTTCTCTCACACAGATGCTATCAGAGTATTTATTATCTGCTCTTTGGGATAGTGTCTGATGTATTGATTGACATAACCTCTTCCCTGAAGCCACCCTCTGTTGTAAAAAAATATTTAAGATGCTCTCAAATGGAAGACTTCGGAGTAGTTTATCAAAACACACTAATAAACTGACTTCCAGGTATGATTCACAGTAAGATTCTGAATAAACTTTTCTTAAACACAATGGCAGTAATGATTTCAGTTGGAAAAGGTTTATGGCAACCCATCATCAAGCAAGTCTATTGGTACCATTTTTCCAACAGCATTTGCTCACTTTGTGTCTCTGTCACATTTTGTTAATTCTCACAATATTTAAAACTTTTTTCATTATGTTTTTATTTCTTTTGCTGACCTGTGCTCAGTGACAATGACTTGCTGGAAGCTCATATGCTGGTTAACATTATTTAGCAATAAAGTATTTTTTAATTAAGGTATGTTCATTTTTTAAACATAATGCTATTGCATACTTAATAGACTACACTTTAGTGTAAACATAACTTCTGTATGCACTGGGAAACCAAAAAAAATCATTTGGCTCACTTTATTTCAATACTTACTTTATTGTGGTGGTCTGGAACTGAACCCACAATATCTCGGAAGTATGCCTGCAATATGTAAGTATATTGTATCCTTGTGGCTTTTAGTACACATTTTGTAGCAAATTATCACAAACAGAAATTTAGTACCTCCCAGTTGTGGAGGCGGGAGATCCACAAGAAATCACTGTCACTGGGACAAAATCAAGGTGTCTGCACAGCCATACTCTCTGGAATAGCTTGTACCTCTATCAGTAGCTTTTGGAAATTTGTTTAATATGGTCAACTGAGCTTCTAGTGATTTTTCTGGGCCAGCAATAAGGATATAATTATCCTTCTTTATTTCAGAAGTAGTATTCAATAAGCCCTGTGCTTTTCCTATCTGTGCCAAAGAATGTAAAGCATGCTGTAAGTCATTATCAAAGGCACAGGGGAGAATTCATTGCTTGCCTTTTCCAGGTTCTGCTGGCTGTATGCAATCTCGGCTTCTAGTTGCATTATTCAAGTTTCTGTCTTTATTTCTGTTTTTACATTATTTTCTCCTCTTCTGTCTGTCTAGTCTCCCTCAGCCTATTATTGTGATCACATTTAAGGCCTGGCTGCATAATCAAGGATAATCTTTTTCCTCAAGATCCTTAATTTAATCATATTTTCAAAGCTTACTTTTCCTTATAAATTAATATTTACAGGTACAAGAGATTAGGAATTAATATCTCTACGGGGCCATCATTATTCCACCTACCATGGCAAGTAAGAAGAAACCTCACTGTAACTGGTAAAACAAGACAAAAAAATTTCACACCAAAATTAAGAAGGGAAACGTTGAATGTCATGACGAATGCTGAGGAGGCTGGCTGCAGGCTGAGCAACTCGGAAGCCAACGGAGTCATGGAGCGGCAAATCTGTGTGGAGGTGATTCTCTCCACTCTGCTTTGCCAGGTGAGACCATTTTGTCCTCATGCTTCTGGCCTTATTAAAAAAAGAAGAAAAAAAAAGGAAAAAACAAATATGCTGCAATGATTCCCAACCACATAACATAGCCATACCAGTCACCTCAGTCTCTTTGGATTAAATTGGGAAATAAACCCAAACCAGAAAAAAAACAATCAATGGGAACTTCCCCTGTGATCAGAGGTAGATTAATCATACCTAAATCAAAGCCAAAAGTAGGAAGGATTAATTTGGCTCAATGTAAAACCTGTTTGTTATCAGAGGGGAGAAATGAAAGATTGATACTACTGTACCAACCATTAATTGCTAAATCACCAAGCTTTAATTTCCTCCTCTTAAGTCATTGACCAGTCCTCACTAGTAATTAATCTGTCAGCTAAAGCATTATTGCTTTTTACCTACTAGAGGACAACTATTCCTTAGAATAATTGATGAAGACTACTTGATAAACTGATAAGACACTAGTTTTATACATAGTTCAGACAGGCAATTTGCATATTAGATGATCCAATTTGATATTAATAAATATATTCAGTAAATGCATTTTTATAACTGCAGGAAGCAATGGAATCTTGTCCCATTGACCAGTTGACTTGGAACAGCTTGTACTTACCTCTATCAGTAGCTTTTGGAAATTTGTTTAATATGGTCAACTGAGCTTCTAGTGATTTTTTGGGGCCAGCAATAAGGATATAATTACCCTTCCTCTTTATTTCAGAAGTGGTATTTAACAAGCCCTATGATTTTCATATTTGCTCTAGAGAATTTGAACCATGCTGTAAGTAATTTTCAAAGGCTTGGAGAATGATATAAGGGGAGAATTATATGAATGTATAAATAAACACAGTAACTTTTTAATAACAAGACAGTGAGAAAATTTATTACTTATATCTGAACAAGAAAATTTTAATTCTTCCACAATTTTTCTTAAAAATAAAATGAAGGTGTTAATATAAATTAAAAATTATAAAACTTCAAAGGAAATAATCTATTAATTCATTCAAAAATAAAAATCAGCAGATTTTCTTATTTTAGCATAGAGGTATTTTACCTCAAATTGTTATTTCTCTCTATTCCAAATGCTAGTTAAAGTAAGGAATTGCATATGAAACAATAGGAAAAAATACTCATTAAAATAAGAAGTGAGGATTTTAACACATTTATATTGCACAAACAGTAGGAAGATTAACAACAGATTGAATAAAGCAGTAAGGATGAATCCATATCTATCCTTCCTGAAACAATATAGCTTCATGAAAAGTAAGTAACATTTACTGATTGCATTTTGAGTACTTAAATGGTTGTAGTATTGCTGTCCATATTGCCCAATGCAAAAACTAAGGTACAGAGAGAGTAAGGAGGTTCTGGTGGTCATGTGACCAGTAAGAGGTTGAGCTACAAACTGAAAAAGTTGAATCCTAAAATCTTCATTTTTAATCATTGTAGCATATGCCTCTAAAATAAGTTGGAGTTTGGTCAAAGAAGCAGAATGGTATAGGTGATATCAAGGAAGGGACTTATGGGAATGATTATACATTAGGTAATTGTGGGAGTTATTAAATAATTCTATTGAATACTTTCACATCTGCGTCTGATGTCCCTACAGGTTAGTGGAGGTAATTATATGGGCTAAAAATTTGGATGTGAAGGAAGTATGAGGTCAAACTGACACCTATAACATAATGAAAACCACATCAATCTCTCCCTGACTCTACCCTCGCCTCTAAGGAGACCAGCAGAAGGAGCTGGCACCTTTCATCCCGGAGCTCCACATGCTCAGAGTCATAACTCACAGGAAGCTGAAGCAGAATTTTTTTAGCTCGGAAAGCTGAGGGGCCAGCTGCTGGCTCATGCCTACAAGATAAGCCAGGAGAGCTCTGACAGTGTGTGTGAGTCTCACTACTGCTTGGCATCCAACATCAGCCTTGAAAATGTAATGGTTACTGCTTTGCCCTCATCTCTTAAATTCCATGCAAAGACTTCTCATGGCCTAGGCTAACCTGGAAGTATGCCCCAAAAAGTTACACCTCAGAAATATAATTCCATTTTTAGCTAAGCTGGAACAGTACAAAATCGCCATACTATCTGTAAGTAACAGATTCTGGAGAAAACACAGTGAAAACACTTAATTTGAGGAAATGAACATAAACCTATTGGACATATTTGGAGCATTCCCATTAGAATCCCTTCACTAAAGCACAGTATTGGAATGTGAAAATCACTAGTCTGGGATGCTTCAGACAGCCTACCATACTTGGGAAGAAAGTAAAAAATCAGCTGACAAAGTGACAAATCACCTAGCCCACCTAGTAGAGTTTTTCCATTGTTTCCAGGGCCCTAGCATAAGACCAGAAATAGTAATGCAGTCATATCTGAATTTTCAGGTTGTTCAAAAAAGAAAATTTCATGAGGAAAAGTGACCCTACATTAAACTGCTTTATTAAACAGAAGATATTATGAAGAAAAAGTTCCACAGTACTGAGATATAAGATCACAGAACTGGAAATTTAAATATTGATCCAGACTTCCATTTTAAACATGAAAGGACCAGTCTAACATAACTAAGAATATTTAGGGAAATAAAAGTTAACAATTTTGAAGCAAAATTTTCATTATTTTGACAATTTTAAGATAAGACATTCTAGAGAGAACCAAGGACAGAAGATTTAAAAAGCTAGTTTACAACTGGGAAATCTCAAGGAATATTTAGAAGGGTTTTAGTAGGTAGAAAATTAAGTATTACCTATAGGTGGTTCCTTTTCCCAAAGTTGCAGAAACATTTTCCTCACTGCTTTTTCAGCTTTCTTAAAGTCCATACACTGCCTTTTCCAAGTCCAAAACCCAAAGTCAATGTTTCAGAATTTTGTTTTGGCAGCACCTCAATTCTACATAGTAATTTATGTGTCAGCTTCATACTGATGAATAATAAACCACCACAACAGTTAGTAGTTTAAAATAATAATAATTTACTCTTTTCCACTTTTTTTTTGGATTGGCTCCTCTCAGCCGGGCAGTATTTCTGCTCCACTGGGGTCACCTGTATGTTTTTATTCAACTGGGAGATCACCTTGGATTGGCTGTTAGCTGAAGCACCTGAGTTCTACTCCAAATGGTCTCTGAAACAGAATAACCTAGTATTCTCTGTGCATCAGAAATCCAAGAGAATGAAAATGGAAATTGTCAATCATTTTTAATGCCCATTGTCATTTTCACCATGTCTTACTGGTTAAAGGAAATCACCAGACCAGACCAGGAAATGTCAAGGAAATGTGAAGCAGGCTCGTCTTGAAAGGGGAAGAAGCATGTGCCTACAGAGATGGCAAGTGCAGTGGGTATGCATTTCTGTAGACTGGAGCCAACAATGTTTTTCATAAAGGACCAGATAGTAAATGTAGGTTTGTAGGCGTCTACTTTCTGTCACTCACAACTACTTAATTCTTCTGTTATGACACAAAAGCAACCATAGATCCATGGATGAACAGATGTGATTTTGTTCCAATCAAATGTTCACAAAAACAGGTGGTATGCCCATGAGCTGTGGGTGCCTACCATGTTACTATCCACCAAAGCATGAATGCTTATATTTAAGTAATTTATCCTTAAGTAATAAAGAATATGTAGAAATATTTATCTTTTTTTGTAGCAATGAAAAGACAGAGTCATCTTAAATATTCATTGCCAAAAATAAGTGGGAGTAAGTTGTGTAAAAACAAATAATGGTGTCTTATTTGTTTTAGATTTTTAAGTGAATATTCTTTCCATTCCTACTCTAAAAGCGAGTACTTGGGTATACTCTCTCTGATCAATAAATGCGGGAGTGACACTATGTCCAATCTGACCAGAGATTTAAAAGACAATTCATGTTTTTCTTCCCCCTCATGAGCAACTTCATAATACCCTGAGAAAAACCATGTGGGTAGCTACCCCTCAGACTGAACTTCAGAATAAAGAGACATGTGTGATAGATATAGCCAGACCTGACTCACAGCCTACAGCTGAGCCTCACTCAAGTTCATATGATCCCCAGACTTGGGAGAAAATAATAAGTATTTATATTTTTAAGCCACTGAATTTTAGAGATTTTGTTAAGCCATATTATTACAGAAAAATCTTACTATTAAAACTTTTGTTGTAGAAATATATTGATGGGAAATAAATTTTGATTGAAAATTAATTTCGAAACATATTTTGTGATCTCACTTATTAAAAATAATTTATTGTATTGTAATAGTCATAAATGGTTATCTTTGGGTAGATGGGATAATATGTGCTACCTGAAAAAGATAAGAAAGATATTAGAAGTAGCAATGTCTGGAAAAGTAAAGCTCAATAGATAATAATTTTGGTGATTATGATGATGATGATAATTACATGAATAATCTGTCATGTCATGCCAATAAGTAGTTTAAAATTAACAAATAATAATATTTCATTTGGGATCTTCTAGTAATTTGAGGGAGTACTGTATGAAAATCATGTGTTGTTACTGAAAGGTTTAATTTGTAGTTTCTGTAAAAGATCACATGGACAAAAAAGCCCATCAGAACTAAATCAAGTAGACATCAATTGGATTCTTCTGAAGTAAGAGGCTGGTAGACATCCATGACATGACACAACATAACAATATAAAAAATCATGGTTTTGCATACTAAGTCATATATCTATATGAGCTAATAATACCATCCCAACATAAAGAATTAAAATAAGATATAAAGTAATAAAGCATAGCTTCTAACTATAGAGTTATCTATTAAGGTCTGGATACTTATAAACATTATCCCTAATATGCATAAAACCTTCACAAATTTTCTTTATTCTCCATGTTTACCATAAAGAGAAACGATCTCAAAGACAAGTAACCCTATTAAGTAAACCCAAATAGAGAAGCTAAATCTATGTCTGATTCTACTGTGCATCCATGTAGTAAAATATACACAGCTTCTAAATATCTTTTAATTATACAAGGTAAAACAAACATAGTAAAGTTCTTATTTGTTGACTTCTTTAAAGCAAAAACTAATGTGGAGAAGTTGACATATACTATGAGTATTCTATTAGAGTAATTGCATTGATGTAACCAATTAATACTCTGTGTATCCTATCCCTTGTCTGGTAACTTTGCAGTCAGTGTCCATTCTCACACTGGGGTGAACTTGGGGCTTAATATGTCCAGAAGAATGCTACAGAAGTGATACCATGCTAGTTCTGAGCCTGGATCTCAAGATGAATTTTGTTCTTCTGTTTGTACTATTACTCATCCTCATGACAGACTTACCTCTTCCATGAGAACAGCACTGGGCTAATCTTCTGAAGGACAAGTAGCCACATGGAGAGGAAACAAAGCATTCAAGCAAAGAGCTGGACAATCCTAAAGAGCAGAGCTGCCTATACCTCCTCCTACAGCTGAATCACAGGCACGAAGGGGCTCAGGCCTTAAACAACATGAACTGTCCTGCTAAACCTGACTTAAATACAAACCTGCTGCTTATCATGGAATGACATCACCAAGAAGGTGAGATAGGTCATTCTCTACTGCAGTCCTTCTCACCAAAAGATCAGTCATCTATTATCCATAGACAAGATACAGCTCTGAAAATCCCAGAACACAAGAGTGAGTGTGAAGCACCCCCTTGAACCACAGAAACTGAGGAGGATAAGAAGAATGGCATTAGAAGGGTAAGAGAGATAGCTACATGCTAACCATATTGCCCCACCCCCAGGTTAGCACAGTGCCACCCTGAGAAGGCCACCTGGACTTCCTGTTCCTCTAGTGGGAAAAAGAGAGCCTAAAATGAACATTTATCTCTCCTAACATTGTGGGATGCTTCCTTGGTCTCAGCTCCAAGAGACCACAGTGGGATCTGAAGGGACTGACCACAGGGACTGTATTGGCATGGAGGAGGGAGATGGGGCTTACAGCAACCAGCATTTGGACCTTAGCAAACCACTTTTCTCCATCTCGCAGCGCTGGAGCAGAGATCCTAAGCAGTATTCTGTCTCACTGTAGAGCTGAACTAATGGCCCTGCTTGGCCAGGGAACTCAGTAGATAATTCTATTTGATTCAGGTTTACAGCCAAAGAGCTGTACTAGTGTTGAAGCATGTTCTACTACCCTGCCTGGGTATGGAATCAAATTTGCATTCCTGTCTACTGCAAATACAGCCTCCAGTGTAGTTTGAGGAATAGTCTAGCCAGAGAACCTGAGAAGCTGGGAAGCCCATCCAACGACCATGGGCACAGTAGCACCTGAGCAAGAAGCCTAGTCAGTGGATGTTTCTACATGTAGAGCTGAGATAGTGTCTGTGTTTGGCCAGGGAGCTCAGTGGGAATTTCTGCCTGATTCAGGTTCCCAAACAATGAGCCAAACTGGTTGCAGAGCCAGTTCCGCAGGCCTTCCAGGGAAGGGAAGCAGATTGAAACCTCTATTTCCTGCTTAATATAGCACCCAATCCAATCTGGCCAAATATGCCTTGCTGGACCACCTGGCTGTCCTGAAATCCTTACAAATGGCACCTGAGCAGAGAGCACAGCCAGTGGCTCTGTCCACCTGCAACCCTGAGCCAGTGGCCTTGTCTAGCTAGGAACTCAGTGGGTAGTTCTGCCTGATTTGGGTCCCAGCCAAGAGCCATGCCACCTTGGAACCTCTTTTCCTACCCTGCTCAGGCAGGGAATTAGATTCATGGTCCTATGTACTACTGAGTATAGCCTTTTGTCCCACCAGATCAGGAGGCCTAATCAGAGCACATGGGAGGATGTGTGTCTACTTTACAGCCCCACTTAGAGTGGCACTCAAGCAGAGAGCCTAGCCAGCAGTTTGCCCATCTGTAAAACACAGGTGATAGCTGTATCTCTCCAAGAAGCTCAGTGGATCGACTTACTTGACTTAGGTCCTCAGGCAATGAGCCTTAGCATCCATGAAGCCTGTTCTATGACCCTTCCTGAATTGGGAATAAAATTTATATTAACTAAATATAGATTCCAGTCCTGCCTGACCAGGAAGCCTAACTAGAGCACTTGGTAAGCTATGTATCTCATCTTACCCTCCGATTTATAATGGTACAAAAAGAGAGCCCTGCCAGTAGACAAGTCAGCAGTCCAACCCAACTCTTCCTAGCAAATGGCACCTCCCCAGACTCAGAGCTCAGGCCATGGTCTCACCCAAATAGAGATTACAATAGCAAGCTGCAGCAAGCTGCACCTTCCCCAGATGCTACCAGCTGATCCATGCACTATCCCAAGCTGATCTGACTGGTTAAGGACTGTCTCACCAAAGCATAACTATAAAGTGTGGAAGAGGAGACTGTTTACTCAGGTGTATGGATATCAACACAAGGAACCAAGAATCATGAAAATCAGGTAAACATGACACCACCAGTGGAAACTAAGCTCTAATAATTGACCCTAAAGAAATGGACATCTACAAACTTTCTTAACAAAGAATTCAGAATAATCCACTTAGAGAAGTTATGAATTAGAAGAACACAGACAGCAAAACAAAATTAATAAAACAATACATGAATAAAATAAGTAGTGCAACAACAAAAAAAGAAACATTCAATTGCAGAATGCAATGGTTGAGCTGAATAATTCATTAGAGAGCTTCAAAAACATACTTGACCAAGCAGAAGAAAGAACCAGTGAACTCAAAGATAGGTCATTTGAAATAATTCATTCAAAGGAGCAAATAGTGAAAAAAAAAAAATAAGGAATGAAAAAAATGTAACAAAAGCCTATGGGACTTATGGGGCACAAATAAAGAAAACAATGAATTCATTATGGGAATCCCAGAACAATTAAAAAGAAAAGAGGCAGAAAGGATATGTGAAGCAATAATGGCTGAAAAACATCCCAAATGGGCAGAGAAATGGACATTCAAATATGTAAGGCTGAAGAGACCCTAAATAGGTTGTACCAAAACAGGGCTACACTGAGACATATTAAATCAAACTGTCAAAAGTCAAAGACAAAGACGTGGTAATGTGCTAAGTGAAATAATTCAGAGGGAGAAAGACTAACACTGTATGTTCTCACCTATATGTAGAATATAAAAAAGTCAAATTTGTAGAGCAGAGAACAGATTGATGGCTGCCAGAGGTAGGAGTTGGGGAGATAGGGAAAATAGGTGAAAGTGAAAAAATTTCCAGTCATGAGATGAATATGTTCTGGGATTGTAATATACAGCATAGTGGCTATAGTTAATACTACATTGTATATATGAAGGTTGCTAAGAGAGTTCTGAAAAGTACTTGTCACACAAAAAATAATTTTAACAATGTGAGGTGATGGGTGTTAACTAAACTTAGTGTAGTAATCATTTTGTGCATATTCATATATCAATCATATTCACTTTAAACTATTACAGTGTTATATGCCAATTATAATTTGAAAAATTGGCAAAAATAAAACACCTGAAAACATGAGTTAAATGGCTGAAGTCACTATGTTTTGCTGAGGATATCAGTGGGACAGATGTATTTACCAGTAAAACACTTGCTCTTCTAGTAACAAAAAATAAAAATTACTCCATTTTTTCAAGAAATGGTCGTAAATTCAAAGTCTTCATTTTCATCTAGACTGTTATTTTAATGCTTTTTGTCATATAGTTGTTTTTTCTAATTGGAATAAAATTGATATATAATATTATATTGGTTTCAGAAGTACAACATAGTGACTTGATAAGGATGCATATATACTACTAGATGCTTGCCATGCTTAAATGTGGTCCTCTTGTTACCATACCCAGATATTACAATATTATTGGTTATATTCTATATGTTGTATGCCCATTGCTATGCCTCACTTATTTTATAATTTGCAGTTTGTACCCCTTTGTCCCCTTTGTCTATTTCACCCATCCCCTCATCGGCCTTCCCTGTAGTAACCAACAGTCTTTATCTTTATAAATTGTTTCCTTCTGATAATTTGTTGAACTTTTTGAATTCAGATAATCTCTATCAGAGGACATAAAAACCTTGGGACTGCCTCTGAGTATATGTGAGAATGCACTGCTTATTAAAGAAAGATACAATATATTTTTAAATTAAATATGGCCATGGAAAAGAATTGAGAATAAAACATGAAATTTCCTCAGTCTTCTAAGGATTTCAAGTAATGTAATTTTCATTTAGTTTGTTTCCCAAAGCCATATTTTAAACATGGGAGTTACTCTTAAATATTAAATATACAAACTTTAAGTAATGCAATTTTTATTAAAAATAGAGTCTCATATTCCAATTACCTAAGCCTGGCATATGTGTAACTATGCAAAAAAATGTATATTGCCTTGCACTATGGCACTAGCTTATATTCTCTCTTTATTGTTATTTTCTTGCTCAAACTCACTGTGTCTTTTGTTTTTATTTTTACTGTGGGCCAACTCCATAACCACAAGGAAATCTTCCAGTTTCAAAGTGTAGAGCCAGCCAACGCACAAATGCAAGATTGAACCCAGCTGAGATCATCTGAGCCTGGGTAGTGTTACCTCACTTCTACCTCAGGCCTTAGGAGCCTGTAACAGTCATTTTTAAAATGCCATTTTAAGCCATGGTTTGGATGTTTTTTAAAGCAACAATAGCTAACTGATACACACTTGTTAAGTCTTCAAAATTTTAAACTAAGATTTCTGGTAAAGATCCGATTACACACAAACAAATTTCTCCCTTTAAAACTTTTTTCAATTTTCACAGAATAACTACTGTTATTCACCCTACCACCTATTAAATAATCATACTTACACGTCCTGTTTGTTCTGTGTTCAGTGTATGCACCACGCCTCTTAATTCACCTCTAAGGATCTCCATTGCTGCCACGTGTCATATTTAATCTCTTGAGAATCCAGTCAGTTTTCCTTCAAAATATATGCATAATCTAACTACTGCTCACTTTGGATACTGCTGCACTATTCAAAGATCTGTCATTCCTTGTCTGTTTTGTTGAAATAGTTTGACAGTGGTTCTTCTGTGCTTCTACAACTGACACCCTATATTATATTCACAGAACAATGGCAAAAAAACATAATAATATCTTTATACCATAAATCAAACTATGTCTCCTTCTCAAAATGCTTTGTGGCTTCTCACATCGTGAGTAGCAGACACCAGTTATAGTAAGAGTAGAGGAGTATACATCATAAAATAGAAATTACTGCTCTTTAATTAATAAGCTAAGCCTAAGCTACTTGTAGACAGACACACAGATTGGATATTAGTGTAGATATAGGTTTTTTTTGCTATGTTTAGATACCTTCTTAAATTTATAATGAAATATTAGAGTGATTGGCTTATTACAAATGGCATGGTTGGAGATACAAGTGGCAAACTCACACCAAATTGAATGTGTGTGTGTGTGTGTGTGTGTGTGTGTGTGTGTGTGTGTGTGTGTGTGTGTGCGTGTACACAGTATGTATGTATATATTCACTATACAACTCTCTTTGTGTATAAATACTGTGAGTTTGAGCAAAGCAGATTTATATTACTTGACAGGAGGGAATCGTGTTGGAAAGGAAGTCCTTCTTCCTCTCATCCACCAGAAGATTCTGATACATTTCTATGGAGCCCTTGAATTTCTGAGAAACACTTCGAGAAATCCATTAATCTGAAGTATACTCAATAAACTTAATATATGACAAATATATCTTGTGGAGGATAAAAGTATCAATAGCATCAATGCTCAAAAGAAATAACTCCGAGTTTCATAAAAATCATAGAAAAAAATCTGTGCATTATCCCCATGATCAATGCAGCTGACAACAAATTATAATTCTTGACAATTAGCCTTTTCAATTATTTCAAATTCAAAATTACTTCCTATGTTTATTATAACTTATAAGTACATTGGATAGAGCTATGGAGGCAGAAAAGAATGACATAAATGGAATGTATCCTTGGCTTCTATCATTCTTAAGCATGGCTCTGATATTATTATAATAACAAGCCATTAGAAATATTTTAAAAGCTGCATTTTTACAGTCTGTTCCACACCACTTTCCAAATACAGTCTTTTAGTATTAGGTTGAAATGTAACAAGGGTGGGAACATGCCTGAATCAGCCCTTGGTGACAATTCTCTGATCATTTACAAATCTTGGCCCAGGGAGTTACAATTTAACAAGTGGAGTAGTAAATATAGAAGATTCCTTTGAAAAGTGAAATCCCTGTAGAGCAGGATTTGTAAGAATCTGAAGGAAATTTACATTTCAACACATTGTTCATTTTCTCCTTCCTGCAGAGGACTCTCCCAGAACAATTGCACTTTTTAGAGTTCTGGGCTTTAGTTTGAGTCAGTAGAGAAGTCCTGCTGCTAAGCCACATTGCCAGAACATTCTGAAAGGACATTCACATATACCAAAGTCCCTCTGTTCAATAACACTCCTTATACTTTGGGGTTGTATGGGAAAAAAATTAAAACTTTGAATTTAGTAATCATAATGCATTAACTTCATAAATTTCAGTTTTTATGTATATGATTTATAAAATGATTTGGGAACAACATATTTTCTTTCTTTAATATGAAACACTGACAAATAATCTACATATTCCCATAGCATAAACTGTGTGCTAAAATTCCCTGAAGAACTGCATGTATGCAGCTATTGTGAACTTTGTAAAATATGCTCTTCGTGGTTGAATTTTTGGCAATCTCTAAAACATAGTCTGCATTATTCACTGAAGTAGAATGTCACTTAGAGTTAAAGATCATGTCATTTCCATATAGGTAAAAGATATGTGAACATTTCAGAAATTTATTCTCTGTGTGGTATCTTACATTTTAATTTACATGTAGCAATTACTATTTTCCTCCTAACTCAGTACGGTAAGTGTAAATTTCCTGTCAGTATAATCACCAGTCAACTTGTGTTTTTTAAGCATTGTTATGTCTCAGTTTAGCTGTCCATAAAACTTGTGATTTGTATTAGCAAAATTACCCTGTTTTACAACATAAAGTAAATGAACTTAATCTATGAAATGTACTATAGCTACTATTTTAGAGTGGAGTTGGAAGAGTATAAAGAAGGTAACTGTCCTAACCCATAAATGCAAAATACCTTCTGACTCTTCAGCTATTTATTCAGATTCTATGTGATCCTTTTAAATGATGCATACATTTCTGTCATTTATAACATATCCAGTCTCTGGTATAGTCTAAGGCAGAGAAGAGGTACTGAGAAGTGATGTCATAACAAAACCTAAAAATGTGAAATCAGCATTCGAACTGGGTAACGGATAGAGGCTGCAAGAGTTTGGATGCACGATGTAGCGATGAGATTGACATTTGGCAGAGGAGATTTCTCAGCGAAGTGTTTGAAGGTGCAGCCTGTTTTCTCTTGACCTCTTATAGTAAAATGCTGGAAGAGAGAAGCAATTTAAAAATGGAATTTTTAATAAAAAGAGAAGCAGAACTTAAAGACTTGGAAAATTCTCAGCCCATCCATACTGGAAAAATGAGGAAACCTATTCAGGAAAGAACAGGAAGGGTATGGCATATTTGATAGGGAGATTTACATAGACCAACAATCTCAAGAGAAGCTAAGAGCCGTTCATGCAGACAATGGATGAATGACCCCAAAGGCATTTTGGAGATGGGTCTGCCCCTCTGTTAAATGAACTTCCTGAAGGGACATAAAAGAAACGCCATCCTCACTATTCCTGAATTGTCATGAAAACCGTGGGTCAAAAAGTGACTCAGACAAGCCCAGCTGGTGGAGTCAATGAGTTATATTAAGGGGTTACTTGTGCTGTGGTAGATGACTGTTTGACAGCTGCTCTATAGAAGTCACCACCCCACCTGCTGCTAGGCTAGCTTTTATCAAGTAATGGGAAAACGGTGGTACCTGCAAGAACACAAACCACTGTATGCAAAAAAGCAGGCAATCATGGAGTTCATTCATATCTTCATGTTCCTCTCAGACACAAAGAAGTTCTGCATTCTCTGTGCCTTGAATTAGAGGAACAGAAAGGAGTGCTGCCCCTTCCTGGGACTACAGTGCAGTAGCGCAGCCCAGCAGCTCATTCTAAATAGAATCTTTAAACAAAATGGCTTTGCTTTTGTCATGTTACCCCCATGCTACACCCTTGCTACACAGGTCCAGAGTCCAAGAGCCCTGGCAAGCCTAGGGGGTCACTGCAGAGGACCCCAATTACGGCAGTGCTCAATGGAGCCCTGAAAGGGCTGCTGCTCTCACAAGTCCAGACCAGTAGGTACTCTGGTAGGAAATTTCAGACTCAGGAAGCTTTAGATCAAGGTGCAGGAGCACCGCAGAGTTGAGGTCACCCCAAGGAACCACTGCAAGGTTTAGGCCAGAGCAGAGAGCCACTTTAGGGAGGAGGATGACTCAGAGCTAAGGGAGCAAGGCTGCTGGAGGCTCGGGATTCTATCATATGTCTGGCCCAGAAATCAGCCAAGGAGGCAGGACCTCCCTCCCTGGTGCGTCTTGAGGGAAAAGCACCAAGCAGAAGTCTATCCTCAAGCCTACAGGTTCTAGACTTCCTCAGGACCTGTCACTCCTTTCTTCTTTCCCATTTCTCCCTTTTGGAATGGAAATGTCTGCCTTGTGCCTGTCCCATCATTGTATTTGGCAAGTATAACTGAGTGAAAAAGTGGCATCTCTGTCTCCATACTCTATTTTTCTCCTTTGCTGCTTTAACATCTGGGCTAATAAGGGGGGGAAAAAAGAGAGAAAGAAAGGGATTCTGCTCAGTCTTGCAGCCTTACGTATAGGTTTGTTGATCATCAAAAGGAATTTTGCTTACAGTTTGAGATTTCTGCAAATAGTTCCTTACCCAAAGCTTGCCTCCTCTAGCAGACAGGGAAATATGCATGAAAATAATTATTGCCTTGCCATGTGAAAGAGTTTTAGGAACATTGTGACCAGACCTAGGTTAGCAAGAGTCAGCTACCCAAGGACACAGAGTCTCTCAGCTCTCCTCGGACCCTCTCGGGGCCCAGAGGTCTGCAGCCTTCAGTCACTCCTGAACCTGCTCCTCCTTCTCCAACCCCTTCCCTAGCATAAAAGAAGCTTGCAAACAGTGCTGATTTAATATGGTGCTTTAGAATATTAGTGAACCATCTTCTCCATCTGCTGGCTTACCATATATAATTGCTTTGCTTGCCCCAAAACCTTGTCTTTTTCACCTTGCTGGAATGTTGTGAGGCTTGGACTCAGGAACAGAAGTACATAACATTCTTAATGTCACAGGTTCAAAGCTGGGGAACGGTTTATCTCAGTGAGTAGTGCCTTGAGGCTCACCATACCTGATTTAGAGACTTTTTTTTTTTAAGCTGAGGCTTTGTGCATTAGACATTTGAGTTAATACTGGAATGAGTTAAGATTTTGGGAGCTATTGGGATAGAATTCATGTATATTGGATATGTCGGGACCAAGGGCAGGCCACATCAAAATGTGCCGTTGTGATATGCAGATTATTTGAGCTGAAAATCATAGATGTCACCATAGATAGCTATACTATAAGGTAAACTAAGAGTGATTGACAGGAGAAAATGTGACAAAGTTTGTTAAAATTTCTCTCCGTGACCCATTGTTTCTGTCCTTCAAGTGGTTTGTTTACTGTGGGAAAAAACTGCAATATTTCCAGAACCTCTCACTTGGCCTTAGTCATCTTACATAACAATAGGTGTTTACCTCTGCAGCCGTTTATAGGCTTTGGGGACAAGGGGTGGAGAGAAGCTGTTCTCTTTTCCCCTCTGTTGTGCAATTGGTTTGTCACCTGTCAGTCACCGGGGCTCTGCCTGCAGAGTTTCTCCTGGAGGAGGCAGGCGGAAAGGCGAGTGCACACTGGGTGGGGAAAGGAACCTGGAAGTGAGAGTAGCTGCAGGAGACGAATGCAGCCAGGCCCCTTGCAAGCCATAAAGGGCTTCTCCCATCTAGCTTTTCCTCTGAGCGATTTCAGCTTCACAGGTTCCACTGGTTTATTCTGGGCTGGGACTTGCTTCCCCCACGGAGCTACATTTACTATTTACTCTTTTCATATTCTTGTGAATTGCTTCCCTTTTTCTTTGAAGTCTCAGATCCCTACCCCCTTCTCCTTGATTCAGGATGCTCTGTATGTGTGTAAATCAACTTTATTTTTCTCTGTTAATATGTCTCATGTCAATTTGATTCTTAAACTAACTAGAGGAAACATGAAGAGTAGTGGAAATATCTTCCTCCCCAACAGATGCAAGAAAGACTTGAATTGTGGGAAACCAGAGACAGAATGCTGTAGTCTAAAGGTTACGTCTCCCCAAATTCACATGTGGAAATCTCACCTCAAGGTGAAGGTATTAGGGGTCCTCATGAACTGGATTAGTGCCTGTACAAAAGAGGCCCACGAGAGCTCTCTTGCCCTTCTGCCATGTGAGGTCAATCACCGTCAAAACATGGACACCTAGGAGGCAGGTCCTTGCCAGATACCACAATCTACTAGTGCTTTGATCTTGGACTTCCTGGCCTCCAGAACTGTGAAAAATAAATATTTGTTGTTTATCAGCCACTGAGTTTATGGTATTTTGTTAGAGCAGCCTGAATGGAGTAAGAGAGAAGCAAAGCTACAGTAATGGTCCAATTAGATCTCACCATTGGGTATATGGAGTTAAGTTGAATTAATGACTGAGTTGGTCTGCATAATGCATTTTAACATGGTAACATCATTTAAGAGCAGCTACATTCTCTCTTGGGAGCTAGAGAAAAGAGGATGCTATTTTGTACAAGAAAAAGGGAGAAATACAATTAAATGGAGACTTAAAGAAATGAATCTAAGATAGAGAAGGAAGGCAGTTTAGGTTCCTGGCACTTTTCTGGACACTTACTGGGTACTTCTGAGGTTAGAAACTAAGAACCCTGGCCTTAAATATCAATTATCTCTACTTATATTATGTTTCTTCATCTTAACAAACTTTAAATCTAATCTCTTTTGTATTTGATAAGACTGAAACATTGATACATTCTACTGATAAAATTGATACATTTTATCTGTAAATTTGTTATTAAAATATAGCTGTTAAAAGAGTCCTCCTTTACAATCTAAGAATAGAGTACATTTTCATTCATTATTAACCCATAACAATGATACCAAAACATTCTGACTGGGTCTCATATCAATGTTTTTAAAATTTGTACATTTTATTCAATGTATATTTGGCCTAAATAAATTTTAAAAAAGAAACAGTAAACAAATACCGAACTCTGGCTTGAGATATGCAAATGGAAGTGTTTAGGAAGAAATATAATCACTTAGATGCTAAATAAAGTATTAAAATATCAGCAACAATCGTCAAAAGAATGTAATGAGCAAAAAATATTTAACGATTTCTCAAAGGTCTTCAACCAATTTCTTTCTCTTTGAATAAACGTGTGTAGTTGGAAGCTCAAAATATCACATCTGACTTGAATCTCAGTCCAGAAAACCTCATTTATTCACATAAACAAACAAAAAACTTGGATGAAAGATAGCTTTCCAGAATAAAAGCACTCCTTAACATGAAAATAAGATATGCATTAACACTTAAAAAAATTCTCTAATATTAACTCATATTCCCCTAAAATTAATATATTGCCTCTCAACTCAGCCACTCTTAAAATGGCTTGAATAGATTATATTCTAATAAAATGCAGCATTTTCTTTTTGTGTGTGAAATGTCTCTCTTAAGTATTATGCAAACACAATGTCTTTTGTAGTTAATTGTTAAGTATTTTATCCAATCTGCTATGTAAACATTCTTCAGGCAGAGAAAAAAAGTTTAGGGGAAAGCAGCTTTTTTCCAACATAAGTTTGAACAATTGATAAACAAAACAGTGATTCTTTAAGAAGTAATAATTTAAAACTTATGAAAACACACTAAAGAATATGATAGGGGACCTTCTCTCCTTCATAGAACAGTTTTTGGCAAGGCGACCTCACAATTGGGACTGCAGGTTTCAAGATGCTATCATGAAGATATGTTATTGGGAGACTTTTTTTCAAATGATTGTTAATGACAATCAGTTGGAAAGCTACAGGTGTGTGTGCCTCTATGTGTGTTTAGTTTTGCTGGGACTAGAAGTCATTTTAGCATACAACATTTATTTCTACTTCAATGTCTTATTGTGTAAAGACTTATGCCTTTTTCTGAAAGCCTATGTGTATTGAAGGGTGATTTTAAGCCATTAAAATAGAAAGTATATTTTTATTAGTTCAAGGGAATCAATTATACTTGGTAGGACTGATCATACAGTTGTAAACCGAAAACATTTCTGACGTATTTTCACTGTGTGACTGTGGCTAAAGTTAAGACTTTAGTAAATTTTGAAATATTTTTATTTAAAAAGAAAAAAGAAAAAAGAATAATTCATAGTGAACCAACCTGTCAATAACCTTTCAAAACTTTATAGATAATGAATAAAGAAGGTATAGTATGAAACAGTAGCCCCAGTATGCACCGGGTGTTAATAATATTGCCTTTTTCAAAGACTGAATTATCCCATTTTATGAATCTAGAATTTCTATGATAGTGGAAAAATTACAGAGATTATTCTTCTAAATATTACAATATTTTTCACATCATAGGTAACAGAAGGCCAATAAATAAACTTAATGGTGTGATGATGCTTAAGGAAAATGCTAATATTGTGCTTTCTGGGTTAGGTCAAGAATTTTCTGAATGCAAAGGTGGATCTTGCACAGTCTTTCATTATAGATTTTCCTTAGATACCATTTTGTTACACTGAAGTACTTCTATATCATCCAATTTTTCATAATCTAAGTTGTAAGTTTTAAGCAGGAAATTGAGGAGCAGTGATAGAAAGGCAGAGACATGAAAATATGCTCTGCAAACTTGTGAACTGAATTGAAGGAAAAGTAATTGCTAATAGAAAAAACTGACATAAATGTACCTTCTGTGTTATTTAAGAGTACATAAATGGTTTGTTTAGAGAACATTTTCTTATATGATATAATAGACTAAAAACTTCCCAAACATCATAGAAATTTTTAATGCATGAAATTAAATGTCAATAATGGATGAAATATATTTTTAAAGTTTTCAGAGAAAATAAAATTATGTACCTAATTTGAAAAAAAATAAAGTGTTTTTATAAAAATCTTTGTCTTTTAGTAAGAGCGTTACAATTGCTAACTTTGTTTGGGAAGTTATATGTTCTTAGACTTTTTTGTACTTACATTCTTGTATACTTAAGAAGAAATATTTGAAGTTTTTGTTACTAATTTTAATATAAATAAAATTACATAAATTGAGAAAATATAGTAATAACCAAGTGAGATCAACCTGGGCATAAAAGAGGAAAGAATGAGATATCTTATAATAATGAATTATGGTACAACCGATTTCTAAAACTAACTAGATCTCTATTATCTAGCTCAACCATTACTATCTTCAAGGATAATCAAAGGATATTAAATACAAGTTTTATCTCATAGTTGTTTATGATGGTGTTGATGAATGGAATATTACAAGTAAATTTTTTAGGATCTGTAGGCAATTTTAACAATTTATTTGGCTGTTTTAAACATATGTCACATTCTTGAATTATAAAAATAATTCAGTTGACTAAAGCCATTTCTTGTGTTCATATTTTGCACCATAGACTTGTTCCTATACTAACACTACTAAATAACTGCTATTGACTGAGAAGCTTACACAGAAAATTTAAATTGTGAAATCTTATACATACATTAGGAAAATTCACTTGAAATCAAATACAGAAAATTAGAAGCTATAAACTATAGATGTCAAACCAAATAAAAATAAAACTACTTAAATTTTTAAAAAATACACAAATCATAAAAGAAGTATAATTTTAAACAAAAATATCCAGAATGTATCAAGAGAATGTGAGGTTAAATATTGGTAGTAAGGAGTAAAATTTTAAAAAAGTGAGTCAGAACACTTTAACTTACAAGTGCACATTGCTACTAGAGTCTGTTATTATATTAAGTAATACATTCAACAATAATTTAGTTTCGGTTGCATCAGATGACATATACAATAATGAGGACAAAGTACTATTTAGAGTATCCGTCTGTGTTTCCCACTTGATGGAAAGAGGTAGTTGATCACTTTCTTACTACACTGGATATGCCTGGTATCACAGACAGCTGACTGAGTGAAATCAGATATAACTGAACGCTCATCATGAAGCAATGATCCATATATCACTAATAGTATTTCTTCTCACCTCCTAATTAGGAAATGGACTGAGTTTTTCCATCTTCCATATACTAAACTTATTTCTACTTTATATGTATGTCTCTGTGATGTAAATACATATATGTAATAGAAATATACAAACCAAACTATTGATATTGCTTAATTAAGCTTAGAGCAAGGGAAGAAGATTGATATTTATTTTATTTACCTCTATATTGTTTACATTATTTAAGAGATGGGTTTTCATTTTATAATTTAAACCAAAATATTGAATTAAAAAGCATTCTTCCATTACTGTAGTGTTGAAGTGCTGTAGTGCTTTTGAAGAGTAGAAAATCTTCCTTCTCACATGTTCTATTTCCCCATTCAATGTCTGTTTCTTCTTCTTACTGTGTGCTCACAATTCATTTAGCACATTGAATTGCTTGCTTACTTGGTCTATCAAATCACTTACATATCAGAGTGTGAGGTCATTTATGAAGTAGTAGCTAGATATTACCTATGCTATTTAATCAAACATGAAGTAAGAAAAATTTCTATAATGGGATTTGTGTATTAATAACCCAATGCAGCATATAATATTAAACACATGCATAATTGCTATCAAATTGGTGGTATTTATATAGAAGAAAACACATTGCATATAATGTGGTATTTTAAATACACGCATTTTATATATATATATAAAACCTCATTTTTTTGCTTTCTATATTACTTTATTATATATTGTTTTTCCCTTAGGAAATTAAAAATGATGTTTACAGCAGAGAAGACATAGGGTAAAGGCAAGGTTTGAGTTTCCAGTGCCTTGAGAGAGAACAATAGAGAACATAGCACTGTCAGTAACTGTCTTAATCACAGATAAATGGCACTTAATTAAAACCTGATTAGCTTGAATTTACTAAAGAAAGACTAGATAATCAGACAAAAGATTGATTATGCATGGATGCATAGAGGCAAATGTACAACTTAACCGTCCAAGTACTGGCCAAGACAGAGGGTGTCTGGCTAAGGTTGGGTGTGTCCCATTGGCATTCTTACCTCTGTGATTCAGGTGAGCATAGCACAGCCTAGCTTGATGCAATTCAGCGTTCAAATGTTGCAGTAGTCCCATGCTCATTAAGCCACCTTTTGTTTATTATTCAATTTCCTACATTTTCTGGCCCTAAAAGAATATGCTAATCATGCTGCTTTGTTTTCTGGTGTGTTGAACAATTGTATTTCTCAACACAAAGAAGTAAACTGATATGAGAATATTATACATCAATTTCTTAGCTTGCATAAAGTGAGAACACTTGTGAGAAACAGGTACTCTGTTGTCCTAAATCCTATTGAGCGCTAGGAATGATAGAATGAGAGCATCACTGAGGTAATAACCCCAGAAAAAAAGAGTCTTTTTGATCAGTTGAACCTTTCACAGTATTGACTTTCTGCATGTTAACTTTGCATTGCACCGTACTTAGCACTTGAGTGTAATATTACTGAAATATACAAATATCTGTAATTTCCTCCTATAATTAGTATTAAGCTAACCAAAAATGTTTGTTTACAGAGATTCAGGCAACAATAAATATTTATGAAATGTCTACTATGTATAAGATGTGTGCTTAATAAAAGAGCAGTGAACATGTTACACATGGTCTTTGCCTGCAAGAAAGTTGCAGTCTACTGGCTAGAGATGCAAATGATAATGTAATGTTACAATATAAGAAGTACCCTGCCACAGGCAGAAAGACCACAGAGTTTTTAGCTTTGTTGGAGTGAAACAGGAAACTGCTTCCCCTGCAAAGAGATTTAACAAAAAGATAAGTAGGAAAGGAATATAAATGGATATTTAAAGTCAAGGACACTTTTAAAGCCTCAGTATTTTACAGGAATTAAATGTACTTAAATAGTCTTTTTAAAAGTGAAAATAAGAGATGAAAATACATTCAGGGACATAGTTAAGGAGTCCCCAAATGTGTGAAAGGCTTTGTATACCATGCTAAATAGTTGAGAAATTATTTTAGACTATGGCCAGTATTGTCTTTAGTAGTAAGAAAATATGAAGGCAGAGCTGTGGACAGAGAACTAGGATATAGATGATTACAAAGGCATTGATAAAAAAACGTTTAATACTAGTTCTTGCTACTATTTGTATATGCTTGCTTTTTTCTTCAAAACTAGTAAACTTGACAGTATCCATATCTTATATTTTTATATTTATTTTGCTTCCCTCAAATGCCCAATATATAATTTTAACAACGGAAGATAATATTTAATTTAAACAGGATTAGAATATTCCAATTTTATGGAAGCTTGGATTGATCAGAAAAGTTAATCCTTTTTCTCCTTACTAAATATTATACAGAGATTTTTGAAGAACTATTTTATTGCACTCAATATATTATCTGATTAACAAAATTCAACATTCCCAAACACATTGAAGAATTCAATTCTGCATAAAGTAAATATGTGTTTCTTCATTGAATATATGTCATTTCACTGAGAAGGTAAGCACAGTAAGTGTTAAAAATCAAAGTACTAAAAATCCAAAATAGTACTGTAGATCATATTAATTATAGTATCTCTTGGTGAAATAGCTTGCACATTAAACTATAGAAGAAAGGATACATGGTTTTAGACAGGAAGATGATAAATAGGTAAATGGATGGATATACAGACAGAGTGTTATAATACTTGTAGGGAGTGCAAATTAGTAACACTATTTTCTACAAATTCCTGTCTTTTCTCTCATTCTGTCTGGAGAAAGAAGAAAAAACAGAGAGAAAGAAAGTGATATAGAGATCAAGAGATCTAAATATGTCCCTTATGTTAGTTTTCAATATTATATGAGAATCAAATTTGCTGCTTAGATAACAAATTTTTACGATACTGTGTGATTCATATTGCTGATAGCTGTAATGCGGAAGATCCTCTGTTCCTAAAACTGGTGATAAAATTGAATTGTCATATCTCAGGATATTTCTGGGCAGCAAATTCTACTTTAATATGAACCTTTTCCTGGAAATGAGTTGCCAGTATGACACAGTTTTCACTCAATACTAATTTGAAAATCCATTTGCTTTCAAGATATAATTTGCTTATATTTAATAGCTTAGTTCTAGGTTTAAAGTATGGATTTAATTCTGATCCACTAAACAATGCAGAGTACCCTCTCACAAGTATTCTGTGTGTGAATAAATAAGTTACTAGGGAAGCTATTTCAATCAGTTTGACTTTTTGTTAAAGTAACATTTTCCATTTTGCTAAAGCTCAGCTGACATTGGTTTCACGAAATGGCTGTTGGGAAATTGCCCTCGGACTTTATTTGGAAGGGCTGCCTTCTTCCTAATGAAAAGTTGTATTGTGAAAGTCACGTTCAGAGCGTTGATTCTCTTTTTAAGTGACATTGTTGGAAGCATAACATACATTTAGTTACCTACCTGACAAGTTGTCCATTTAACAGAGAAAAAATGATCTGACTATGATTGATGGTGCAGCTGCCCCTTCTCAGTGATGGGGAAAATAAGCTGAGTCAAAACAGATCTGGCTACACCGAGGAGCGTCTGTCTGCAGTGCTGTTTCCTCATTTCTCTTCATTTGGATAAGAAGGTTCTCCTTTGAGCGTATATTCCCACAGTCTCCAATCTACCAACCACTGTGCTTATTGCTTTCTTCTTTTCACTTTGAAATTACTTTAGAGGCATTATTCAGCTCTGGTTGGCATCAGAGCAAAGCTTTTCATACATTTTTAGCTACATGTTCTCTAGGTCAAGGACGACAGTGCTGAAAATTACAGTCCTTGGTAAGGAGTATTTAGTGAATTATTTGCTTTTTGGCTGTAAATTCCTTCTGCTCTCTGACACTCTGACTTGGGCTCTTTTCTTTCCTGTTTCACTTAACTGAAGTGTTCCTTGGCAGAGCTGCCTTATAATCGTTGTGACATACAGTAAAATCGGAATCAAGTTCCCAAACCATGTTGCCTCCTTTGCCTCTGGATCTTTTTATTTTTTTCTAGCTAGGGTCGCTAGGTCAGTATGTCTTTCAGTAGCAAGGACTCAGAGGAAAAAAGTGAAATAAAAACCAAAGCCAGTGAGCCCAGTTGATACTTATTCCTCAGAAGGGCAATGTCAGGGGATATGTGTCACTATGGTAAGGAAAATAACTGATTTGTGCAGATTAGAATAATATAACCCACACAGCCACACAGAGAAAAAATACTGGGTACTGAAATTGACACTTGTTGGTAAAAAGGAAAATTTGTATCGAAAAGCCGTATATACCACTGCTATGTTGCTTTTTTACTTCAATTCATTTAAATTCAAGTGCAATAATCAGAAGGCCTTGGGTTTATATCAGACTCTAGGGAAATGTACATTGTATTCAAGCACACACACTTAAAACTAGACTCTGAGGAGTCTGGAAAAATAAAATGGAAGTTATAACAACATGCACAGAATTTCAAAACATTTTAAAATAATGCCCAGCCATACCACAGAAAAAAATCAGAAAAATAAAATGAGGAAAGACAAATTAAGACAATGTAATATTGTTTCCCGCTTGTAATCCATAGGACAATTATACCAAATAGACATCCATTAAAGACCATTTTTTAAAAATATTTTCAAAAATCTCAAGCAAAATCAATGTGCATGTATTTCTGTGAACTTTATTAAATCAGAATCTGTAAACACCTTTCTGAATTGTGTGTTAGCTAAATTTTTTATTTATCATTGAGAGACAAGTAGAATAAAACTCCAAATGTTTCCTTCCATAACAGACACACAAAACCTGACCAGAAGCAGGAGTCCTGGTGTCAGGCAGCTGCACCTGGGGAGGTCTCTGCCTGCACACTAGGTGAAACCTCAGCCTGGACTGGAGAGGGTTCTTGACTCTAAATGATAAAGAATTCTCGACAGGTCAGGTGAATGTAGGTAAGGAAGGAATTCAATAAAGCAAGAGTATCTGGGAATGGCAGCAGCCTTGCAGGCAGCAAAGAGCAAGGAAGAACAGAGGGAGGAAAGGGAAAGCACATTTAACTTCTGCTCAGCACAGGACAAATGCCTTGTCAACTCTTAAAGCTACAGTCACCTGGTGTCCAGTGTCTGCTTGGATCTGCATGGCGTGAGAACTGAGCCCCTGTCACCCCAGGATTTGGGGGAGCTGCAGAGCACTTAGTGGGGTGTGATTATGTTTTGAGAACTTCCAGAGATAATCTTCAAACATCCAAGTGTAGGGAAGAAAACCTTACCTTAGAAGAACAAGGGCAAAATTTAGCAGTAGACTTCTTGTCAGGAACCATGCAAATATGATGAGAATGGAATAAAATATTTAACATTTTGGGAAAAATACCAACCTAGAATTCTATGTCCAGCAAAGCTATCCTTCAAAAGTGAAAAGGCAATAGTTTCTCAGACAAAAACTGAGGGATTCCACCAGCAGAATTTCCACACAAAAAATGGTTTAAGAACTTCTTTAGCCAAAGGAAAAATAAGACATATCAGAAATAAAAATTTACTAATATACTAATATAGAAAGGCAGAGAGTCAAAAGAGTAATAAATGGAAGTAAAATATTCACCTTGTTGTAATTAATTTAATGATAACTATTTAAAAGCAATAATAGCAATGATATATTAAATGATTCTACAACCTGGATGCATGCAGTGAGTGAGCAATTTCATAAGGGACAGGGAGAAGGAATTTTGGGAACACTTTGTTTTAAGATGGCTGTAGTAAATGTGAAGTATATAGCATTATTTGAAAGTGAACTTAGATAACTAAAAAATTATGGTATAAACTCCAGGTCAACCACTTCAAAATATTTAAAAGAGAATAATTGAAAGCTATGCTAAGAGAAGATACAAAGTGGAGTCACATAAAATGCTCAATTAAAACCCATAGAAGTCATAAAGAGATAGAGTATAACAAAATACCAAAGCAGCTAATAGTAAAAAGTCACACATATGATATTACTAAACTAATTATATAAAAAATCTTTACATGTGAATAGTCTATCAATTAAAACATAGTTTGCTGCTGTGGATTTGAAAAAAAAATAGGCAAGTATTTGTTATCTAAAACAAATCACCTTTAGAATATCAAAGATATGGAAGCAACCAAAGTGCCCATAAACAGATGAATGTGGTACATATATGTGATGGACTATTATTCAGCCATAAAAAAAAGAAATCCTGCCATTTGTGACAACCTGGATTGACTAGAGGCTATTATGCTAAGAGAAATAGCCCAGATAGAGAAAGAAAAATACCATATGATTTCACTTATTTGTGGAATCTAAAAACAAAGCAAAATAAAATGTCAGTAGACTCATAGACAAGGAAAAGCCACTGGTGGTTACCATGGGGAAAAGATTGGGATGGGTGGGTGGAGATGGTGATGGGAAGGGGTTCAAAAATTCTTAATCATAATATGAGTTGGTCATGGGGATGGTACTAAAGCAAGAAGAATACAGCCAATAATTCTGTAACATCTTTCTATGTTGAGAGATAATAAATGCACTAGGTGGGTTGAGGATTTAATAATGTGGGTAACTATTAAAACAATGTGTTGTGTAGCTGAAAGTAATATAAGATTGTATATACACTATATTTTAATAAAAATATTTAAAATTTAAAAAACAGATCGAGAAAGATAACATACTAATAGCAATAAAAAGAGCTAAAATTGGTATATTAATTTCAGAAATAGGCAGAATTTCAATAGAGATATTCCACATAAATACTTTTTGAAATAAAAGTACCTTGAAAAAAGTATTATTCAAGCATTCTAAACTAATATTTTTTCTCATTGAATTGAAACAAATATCTAATTACACAGCAATGTCTATTTACAGACCTATGCTATACATCTTTTGTTCATACACTTTAAATCATTTTTTAACTCTTGACATTTACCTACAATGCTGTAAGTATTAGAAAATAGGAACAAAATAAGAATCCCATCATGCAATATTATTGGAAAGTTCTAACAAACTGAAAAAGTCAAGAAAAATGAAATTATATAATATTGGGGAAAATATTTATAGGACATGAATTTACTACAGTAAAACCAGGAGACTTTTTTAGAAAAAATTTACTAGTTGTTAAAATAAAATTTAATAAATAGAAAAACAGAAAAAAATATTTTCCTCCCTAATATATTCTAAGCATCTCAAATTAGAAATGTAAACACATAGCACATTGACATTAAAAATGAAAATATTGTATACTCAAGAATAAATGTAACAAGAACTTTTCTGGTGTCATATAAAAACTAAATTGTTGGAGTTAACACATTTACAAATAATGAATATATTATGTTATATTTTTCAAAAGGACAACTTATTACCATAAAATTAATATTTTTCCAAAACTGATGTTTCAGTTTAATTATAATTGGAAACTAATTTTCTTAATTTAGAAAAAAAGTTACTTTAAACCATAAAAGAAGAGCCAGTGAGGATAAAAAAACAAGTATTTTTCTTGACATACTAAAATATTCTATAAAATCATTTTATCTGTCATTGAAATACACATTAATCAGTACAATAGAATAAAAAAAGAACAAAGTTAACATCTACAGAACTCTATACCCAAAAGCAGAAGTATACACATTCTTCTCAAGTGCACATGGAAAATTTTCCAGAATACACCACATACTAGGCCACAAAAAGAGTCTCAGTAAATTCAAAGATTGAAATTGTACCAACCAAATTCTCAGATCACAAGGGTATGAAACTAGAAATAAATTGTACAAAAAAAACAAAAAAGTAGACAAACATATGGAGGCTTAACAACATGTTCCTAAATAATAAATGGATCAATGACCAAATTAAAAAAGAGATCAAGCAGTATATGGAGATGAATAAAAACAACAGCACAATGCCCCAACATCTGTTGGATGCAGCAAAGACAGTTCTAAGAGGAAAGTGTATAGCAATCGAGGCCTATTTAAAGAAGAAAGAACAATCCCAAATGAATAGTTTAAATCCGCAGTTATTGAAATTGGAAAAAGAACAAATGAGGACCAAAGTCCAGAGTAAGAGAGACATAATAAAGATCAGAGAAGAAATAAATAAAGTTGAGAAGAATAAAAAAAATAGAAAAAAATCAATGAAACCAAGAGCTGGTTCTTTGAAAAAATAAACAAAATAGATAAACCTCTAGGCAGACTTATAAAGACAAAAAGAGAATCAACCCACATAAATAGAATCGGAAATGAGAAAGGAAAAATCATAACAAACACAACAGAAATACACAGAATTATTACAGAATACTATGAAAATCTATATACTAAAAAACTGGATAACCTAGAAAAAATGGACAACTTTCTAGAAAAATACAACTTTTCAAGGCTGACTCAGAAAGAAACAGAAAATATAAACAGACCAATCACCAGCAACTAAATTGAACTGGTTATCAAAAATCTACCCAACAAAAAAAATCTCTGGAACAGATGGATTCACTCCTGAATTTTACCAGACATTTAGAGAAGACATAATATCCATTCTCCTTAAAGTTTTCCAAAAAATACAAGAGTTGGGAATACTCCCAAAATTATTCTATGAAGCAAGCATCACTCTAATACCAAAACCAGGCAAAGACCCCACAAAAAAAGAAAACTACAGTCCAATATCGCTGATGAATATAGATGCAATAATACTCAACAAAATATTAGCAAACCGAATTGAAAAATGGATTAAGAGGATCATACACCATGATAAAGTGGGATTCATCTGATAAAAATTCAACATCCACTCATAATAAAATCTCAACAAAATGGGTATAAAGGCAAAAACCTCAACATAATAAAAGCCATATATGACAAACCCACAGCCAACATCATACTTAACAGCGAGAAGCTGAAAACTTTTCCCCTAAAACCGGAAACAAGACAAGGATGCCCACTCTCCTCACTTTTATTCAAAATAGTACGAGAGGTCCTAGCCAATCAGACAACACAAAGAAATAAAAAGCACCCAGATTGGTAAAGAGGAAGCCAAACTGTTTCTGTTTGGAGATGACATGATATTGTACATAAAGAACCCTAAAGAATCCACTCCAGCACTACTAGAACTAATACCTGAATTCAGCAATGTTGCAGGACAAAAAATTAATACACAGAAATCAGAAATCTGTTGAATTACTATATACTAACAATGAACTAGCAGAAAGAGAAATCAAGAAAATAATTCCATTCACAACTGCATCAAAAAGAACAAAATCCCTAGAAATAAAACTAACCAAGGAAATGAAAAACCTATATCCTGAAAACTAAGACACTTTCAGGAGAAATTAAAGAGGACACTAATAAGTGGACACGCATCCCATGCTCTTGGGTAGGAAGAATTAATACTGTCAAAATGGCCATCCTGCCTAAAGCAATCTACAGATTCAAAGCAATCCCTAACAAAATACCGACAGCATTCTTCAATGAACAGGAACAATATTTCTGAAATTCATATGGAATGACAAAAGACCCTGAATAGCCAAAGCAATCCTTAGAAGGAAGAAGAAAGCAGGGGGAATCTTGCTTTCCAACCTCAAGCTCTACTACAAAGCAGCAGCAATCAAGATAATTTTGTACTGGCACAAGAACAGACCCATAGACCAGTGGAACAGAATAGAGAGTCCAGATATTAACCCAAGCATATATGATCAATTAATATATGATAAAGGAGCCATGGACATACAATGGGGAAATGACAGCCTCTTCAATAGCTGGTGTTGGCAAAACTGGACAGCTACATGCCAGAGAATGAAACTGGATCACTGTCTAACCCCATACATGAAAGTAAATCCGAAATGGATCAAAGACCTGAATGTAAGTCATGAAACCATAAAACTCTTGGAAAAAAATATAGGCCAAAATCTCTTGGACATAAACATGAGCAACTTCTTCATGAAAATATCTCCCTGGGCAAGGGAAACAAGCAAAAATGAACAAGTGGGAATATATCACACTAAAAAGCTTCTCTACAGCAAAGGACACCATCAGTAGAACAAAATCTTCCTACCATATGGAGAATATATTCTTAAATGACATATCAAATAAGGGGTGACATCCAGATTATATAAAGAGCTCATGCACCTCAACAAACAAAAAGCAAATAAGCCAATTAAAAAATGGGCAGAGGAGCGGAACAGACACTTCTCCCAAGAAGAAATTAGCATGGCCAACAGGCACATGAAAAGATGTTCCACATTGCTAATCATCAGAGAGATGCAAATTAAAAACCACAATGAGATATCACCTCACACCAGTAAGGATCGCCACCATCCAAAAGACAAACAGCAACAAATGTTGGTGAGGATGTGGAGAAAAGGGAACCCTCCTACACTGCTGGTGAGAATGTAAAATAGTTCAACCATTATGGAAAGCAGTATGGAGGTTCCTCAATAAACTAAAAATAGAAATACCATTTGACTCAGGAATTCCACTCTTGGAATTTACCCTAAGAATGCAGCAGCCCAGTCTGAAAAAGACATATGCACCCCTATGTTTATCACAGCACTGTTTGCAATAGCCAAGAAATGGAAGCAATCTAAGTGTCCATCAGTACATAAATGAATAAAGAAGATGTGGTACATATACACAATGGAATATTACTCAGCCATAAGAAGAAAATAATTCCTACCATTTGCAACATTGTGGATGGAGCTAGAGGATATTATGCTCAGTGAAATAATCCAGGTGGAGAAAGACAAGTATCAAATGATTTCACTCATCTGTGGAGTATAAGAACAAAGAAAAAGCTGAAGGAACAAAACAGCAGCAGACTCACAGAACCCAAGAATGGACTAACAGTTACCAAAGGGAAAGGGACTGGGGAGGATGGGTGGGACAGGAGGGATAAGGGGAAAAAGGGGCATTACAATTAGCATACATAATGTAGCTGGGGGGGCATGTGGAAGGCAGTATAGCACAGAGAAGATAAATAGTGATTCTATAGAATCTTACTATGCAGATAGACAATGATGTGATGGGGTATGTGGTGGGGACTTGATAATGGGAGGAATCTAGTAACCACAAGGCTGCTCTTGTAATTGTATATTAATGAAACTAAAAAAAAAGAACAAAGGTAATATCAGTATACATCAGAAATTTGTATATAAATAGTTATTAAACTTAGTGCAACCATCTAAATAGGTGGCATTTATGAAAGCTAATATCAGTCTTCAGGAATGTAGAATTGGATTGCTACTTCATACCATATAAAAATATTTAAAAATGAAATTAAAGTAAGAATATATAGGTTTGGAGTAGGAATTTTCATGATGGCATTATTTTCAAGATCTAGAGGGAAAATGCTTATACTTTATACCTAAAAAGTTAAGTTAAACTTTTTGAGAAAGTATACTGTATATACATATAAAATGTAAATGAAAGAGAAATTCTAGGGTAAGATAAATTTGTCTCATTTATGAAAATCGTAAGAGAATACATATAGAATCCAGGCTTTCTGAAACATCAATAAGATAGATTATAGCAAAAAGTGTCCAAGGATTATAGACTGTTTAGAGAAAAAGATGTTACACATAAAAGCTAATATCTATTGCTGAAAATGAGGGAAAAGGTGATTTTCATAAAATGGTAGAAATATGAATTTTCAAGGACTCTTTAGAAAGCAGTCTGTAGGGAATATAGTCAATAATACTGTAATATCTATCTTGATAAATACTAACTACTCTTATTGAGGTGAGAATTTAATAATGTAGATAACTGTCCCATCATTATATTGTATAGTTGAGACCAATATAATATTGTGTGTCAACTATGCTCCAGTTATAAAAAAAAAGCAGTCTGTTAATATTTAATTGAATAAACTTTCAGTTACAATTCTAACAATTTCATTCATCAAAGCCTATCCCACAAAACAAAGTCAGTTACTTCACCATGATTGCATAAAGACAGTTATTGAAGCAATGCATATACCAGCAAAAGACTGGATTCAAAATGAATTTTCATCCATAGGAGAATGATGAAATAATTGTGGGTCTTGTGAAATACCATTTTATACAATCATTAGCAGAGTAAGAGCCTTGAGATATATTGTCATTCTGTTTTGAGGAAAAGAAGATTCAGAGAAGTGTGAATTTAAAAGAGAAACAGAGGGCAGCAACCTATATACAGTAGTTCCCCTTCTCCATGGTTTTACTTTCCATGGTTAGTATCAGTCCTGAGCAGGTGATCCTCCTGATGTATGGTCAGGTCATGAGCAGACTAGAATTGTATCACAATGTGTAACACTGTGTCATTCATTCACCTGACTTCGTCTCATCACATAGGCATTTTATCCCCTCACATCATTGGTAAGTACTGTACAATATGCTATTTTGAGACATAGGCCACATTCACAAAACTTTCATTACAGTATATTGTTATAATTGTTTATTTTATTATGAGTTATTAATTTCTTACTAAAACTTATTTATAAATTAAGCTTTATTGTAGGTATGTAGCATAGAAAAAACAGGATATTTAGGTTTCAGTGCTATCTGCAATTTGGGATATCCCCTGGGGAGTCTTTGAACGTATCCTCTGCATATAAGGGGAACCACTATATATTGAAATATGATTAATTTCTAAACAACATAAAATTTCATTGAAATGTAATATGCTCAGATTTTGCAAATTTTTATATCTTAGTTGGGCATGATATCAGAAATTTTACTTTCAATTTAATATGAACATTTCAATGATCTTAACTATGTTTAACTTATGAACATTACACTTCATTTGTTAGACCATTTTTGCATCTATGTATTATTCAGTGACTGAATTAGAAATGGTTGTGTAGTTAAAGTTATTTTCCACAAAATGCTAGGTTAATTGATATACTGTAGTATATTATGAGTGAACATTGAAAGTAAAATGTGAGAGAATATTAAATTCAGGCACCTGTATTCTATGTCAAAGAGCTTATTTTCTTTGAAACTGCTTCAAAAGTCTTTCATCCTTCTGCTTCACTGACACTTAAAATGGTGCCATGGTGGAGTAAAAATAGATGTGACAGGTCTAATAAATTAGCAATATCCTTCTCGCTACACTCCCCCTTATTTTTGGCTGTGAAGTTTCACTTCTTATTAAAATTTGTATTCTTCAAAGTTGAATGGGAGTAGAAGATTTTCTCAGAGTTTTAGCTGCTTTATAGATGAACTGTGCCAAAAATTCCAAACCTGAAAAATGTCACTGGCCTTTTTCTTGGAGTAGCATAGGGCTTTTCAACATTTCAGGGAGGTTGGGTCAAGTCTCTAATCGTTAAACAAATTGCCTTTCAAATGTCACAGTCCCAGTGTTCTGGACCATTGTATGTATGAAAGTCTTCTTAAAATGTGAGCTACACAGGTTAGAAGACAAACCTAATCGAATGTATATACCTACATTTCACACTAGTGAAGTTGCAGAATCTAGACTTTTAAATAATGACTCTGGAGTAGTGCTTTTCAAACTGGGTCTTGTGAAATCTATTTAGTGGACATTAACCAGCTTTAGAAAGTGAAAAAGCACAGGATAGAAAATATGTAATAGAATAAAATCGCAATGCGAGTACATACATGTAGCAATATCTCTTAAAATATATTTTTTTAATTTTTATATGCATCCATCTCTAATAGTATATACTCAAACATAATGTAAATATTCCTTTCTGTGTGTTGTAGATAACACAATTTGAAAGCCATTGCCCTATATCATGTGCTATAACTCCAGCTTTTGTTCATTATGCCTAAAATAAATCAAAAAAGGTATCCTGCTTCATGACAACATATACTAAATTAATATAAAAAACCCTAATTTTTTCATCAATTTTGTGTGTTCTGAGAACTCCTTTTAAATAGTAAATAAAAAATAGTTTTATAAAATCATAGTAACCATAGTTTTACTGTGGTATAATAAACCCTTGTATGAATAGCTTAAGGTATTACAGATGAAATTTTCATTCATATAATGTTCCATGAAAATAAATTTATCTGCCTGTATTTGAATATGTAAAATGTCTTCAGAGTTATTTCTCTTCTTGAATAAGAAATTCATCCGATATTTAAAATAACAATATTGAATCATACTATGTAAAACTTTAAAATGCATATATTTTATTTTATTTGTATACACACACACGCCCACATAATTTATTAAGAGTAAACATGATTAATCCTATCTGACTTGATTGTTTATAGTTCATGATATGTGATCAAAACTGAAAGTTTCTCTGATGACTGCCCTTGCACTGTTCACCATGTAAGAACTTATTCACTATGTAAGAACTTGTTCACCATGTAAGAACTTGTTCGTTATGCTGCAGAAGATTGGAGACTGTTGAGAATTAGGCTTGGGGTTGATTAATGATTGTGCATTGAGTCCCCTATACAGAATTTTATTGTTGTTAACAACCATTTGATCAATAAATATGAGAGATGCCCTCTCAAAAAAAAGAAAGAGTAAGCATGATTTGGGTTATTATAAACATCTTTTTTGTATACCTCTTCTTAATAGTTAATTATGCTACAGGAAGGCATCTAATTACTTTACATAACCCATACATCTTTCTGTCAAAATAAGACAAACTCAACCATTGTTGAAATGAAGTTTGCTAAGGGAAGTGTTAAACACACTGGAATGAAATTGAGAGAACCTCAGGCAATTCTTAAATTGAAAGAAATCATTCAAGCAAATGTAAATATGAGGAAGAGTTGATTTTTCTTCCAAAAGTGGAAAAAACATCTGTGGAGTCATAAAAATATGAAGGTTAAAGATTAATGGTTGGAAAACTATATACCTAATTTAATTTTTTATACTTTTTGTTAATTCATAATGTTATGTTGATGAGCTTCAAAACAAGTAGAACTTAGGAAGAGTTTTGGCGGTTATTGTCAATATGAGATATCAGTTTTAAAATTATTTAGAAATTTGAAGTGTTATCCACTCATTTTGCATTAAATCAGACTAAAGAAAAAGTCAAACTAAAATCATTAGTCTTTTTTCACAAGTCCAATAATAATTTACATCATTGCATGTGGAACTTAAATTCTGGTTTATAAGCAGTTTTACTAGAAATTTTCTGGTGAGAAAGTGGATCTATTAATATTAACAATGAGTATGTTAATAGTTTAGAAATAAATGGTTATCTGACAAAGTAATTAATATTTAAGTATTCAATAAATTTTTATTCTTTCAGGTTCTCATCTTGTGAAATAGATTAGTAGAGAAGAAGGCAGACTACTGGATCTGATACCATTTAAATTGTGAGAACTTTGTTATTTATCTTATCCAAGCCTGCATATTCTGTTTAGAATGTGGGTCCTAATGTTATTTAACCCCAGAGGATAATATGAAATACCGCAGGGGAAATATTTGGCACAATGTAAGAGACTATTGAGCATAATACATTATTACTATTATTGTCACTGAACTTTTTGTATTTTTTTTAATATTGTCTGCTTCTGGTTTGATCAAGTGTTCTTTGAGTATTCATAATTTTGTCTGATTTCACAAAAGAGAGAGGGTTCAAAGCATCTCAAAATAATTCAATATTTTTATCATATATATTCATTTTACATACACATTATTTCTAATATTACTTTTATTGTTAGATTAATAGTTTGATTGTCTACTAAGTAATAAGAATATGTGGAGTGCCCCTTCCACATTCATGGTGAAGTGGCCGCGGGGTAAAGCTAAGGTCAGCCATGTTTCTATAATATGGCACTCTTCCTAAGCATGGTTATGGCCTAATGGAGAAAGCGTGACTAAATCAGTCCAATCATTAACGTTCCCAGGAATTTTGAATTTGGAGGAAGAAAGAATTTGGTGGCTTGACTATTAATACATAAGATTATAAGAGCTTGAATATAACTATAAGTAGATATAGACATACATACACTATAAATATAGATATTAATGTAGAAGGTGTGGAATATGTGTGTCTCTACATGCAACAAATAATCTATGTGGACTAAAGAATCAGAAGAATCTTTTCTAAGTGGAGAAAATGAAATAGAGTAGATGAACAGGGAGTTAGAAAGATGCAATATAAAAGTAGCTACTTAAACTGAAATCTCAGTACATTCTTGAAGTACAGATCCCCTTTATAATGGAAGTATAATTGACTACCAATATCCTTTTAGTTTCAGGTATACAATGATATTTTTATACATTATGAATTAATCCCCACCAAAAGTCTAGTTGACATCTGTCACCATACAAAGTCATTACAATGCTATTCGACTATATTCCCTATGCTGAACATTACATTCCCATAACTTATTTAATTTATAACTAAGTTTGTACCTTTTAGTTTTCAACACTGTTCTTTTCCTTTTATTTTATGAATCATTCCTGTATAGTTAAAATGTATTCTCACTTTAACTTTTCAAGGTTGATTCTTGTTTTGGCTTTTTTCAAACCAAAGGAAATACACGGGAGGAAAGAGTCTTCTTTATACTCTAATCTAGGAGTTGACAAACTTTTTATGTAAATGAAGAAATAGTAAACAATTTAGACTTTGTGGGCTGTACATTCTCTATTCAACTACTTAATTTTGCTATTGTAGCACAAGCACAGCCATAGACTATATTTAATTAAATAAATGTGTTTGTGTTCCAGTAAAATTTAATTTATGGATATTTACATATTAATTTAATACAATTTTTACATCACAAAATATTATTATTTTGTTTTCTTCTAATCACTGAGAAAGAAACATTGAGATATATAAATCACATAAAAGCAGGTGGGAAGCTAAGTAGTGAATCTGATAAGTAGGGGAAACACCCTGAAATTTATACCAAATGAAACTTAAAAAATTCCCACTCATTTCCTTCTGCAAAACACCTCCTAAATATTTTGCTCTCTTCAGGTGTCAGTCCACTGACAGATACCATTTCATCTCTAATATAAATATTTCTGTTTATTGCTACATAATTTAAGTATTTTGAGTTAAAGAACTCTTTTTTAAAAACTGAATTTTAGTTTGCAAGTAAGACCATAAATTTCACTTCTTTCTAACATTTAGAAGTGCATGCTTTGTATCCTAGGAAAGTTATTGGAGGTTATGACCATAATATAAATGACCAATAAAATATAAAATGAATAATTGATCACATTAAAAGCATTTGAAAACAAAAAGTAACTCTTAAATCATCAAAGCTACTTATTGCTAAGTAACTTTTAAATAGACAAAATGGAAAATAGCCATTAATTGTGGATTTCTTACATTATCAGTTTAATAAAAACTCACCATAGAATGAGAATATGTTGCTAGAATATAAAGAAGAAATAAAAATTATAAAAACACACATATATCAATATATTAATAATTGCTAATCTGATCGGAATAAAAATCCTTTTCAACACGTGCCGTGATGTCACAAAAACTGTGAAATATATTGATGAAATAAATAGTTTATCAGAAATATGTCAGGTATTAATAGTGCCCATGTAAACCTGTTAGGATGCACAGCAGCACTGAATCAATGTATTTTAAATTCAGTGCACTCCAGTAGGACATTTAGGAGCTCTAAAAAGAGATTAGGGCAATTATGTATGCCAAGTACATAAATGTCAACAGCAATTTACAACAAGAGTAGATTGTGAGAATGTTTCCAGTTCAATATTTTACTCTGATGGCAAATGATCAGTATGTGATTTTTGCAACAGGGAACTAACAGAAAATACACAGAGGAGAAGAACAAATAAGTATACTTAACAGAAAGTTTTGAGAATAATGAGATTTCACTGGTTATTTGATACACAAACAATTCCCATAGGACCTTTTGTGAATTTTATGTTTTCCAAGAGCATCACACACTTGGTGTAATTTCTTTTCTGCATCCTTAACAATGGCATTTAATAAGGAGGTTTCCTTTTGGCTGTTCCATCACTCTTTCGTATATGGTTTTTATTTTGAAATTTTATGGGTAGAGCTCTAAAACTGACCACTATTTCCTGGGCGTGGCATTTCAATCTAAGTGCTATGCAAAAGTTAAAATGTAGTATTTCTGATGGAAGCTAACATCATCGTTGTATTCTCCAAATCTACCAGAATGCTTGAAAAATATATAGTATCTGGTTGATATCTGTTGGATGAATACAGCTGTGTCTGACAATATCTACTTGAGTTGTGGAGATATTTGAAAAGTCAGTTCAAGGAGTGTTGGTAAATAAATTATGAGAATTGTTCTTCTGTGAAACTGTCATTGTAGCAGATTGTGTAATCCAGGTAGCTATAAGTGCTTTGTGAATAAAATTTACTTTCCCACGTGCCACTCATTCTTTCTTTCTTTCTATTTGTCTATCATTATCACTTGCCTTTTACCTACCTATCATCTATCTATCATCTATCTATCTAGTCTTTAAATCCAAGGATGCTATATTAGAATTGAGGGAAAATTGTCACCAATCTGGCATCTGTGTAGGTTTGATGTCCAATTTCTCTTTCCATTGTGATAGAGGAAAAAATATGCACAAGACCTAATTCTATAGGTGCTTTGATAGAATTACTCTGCCATAGTCATTTAGGGAGGACTATAATTATCACCAATTATTTGTTTGTGTCCTTTTCACTGACTTATTTACAAGAGATAAAGTGTATTTCAATAACTAAATCTTAGATTAATATGCATAATAATGAAAATGATGTAGAAATAATATTTTCCTAAGAATCATGGATCATTTTCAGGAATTATTGTATTTCTATAAGACTATAGGTAGCATATATTGGACAAATTAAATGTATTTTTTCTCTTTAAGACTCTAGGCTTTTTGTGGAGAAAAAACTCAGAACAGATACAGTGGCAATCAACATAGTGAAGTTAGAGTGAGTATTTAAATTGGGCATAAGATTGAGTGTTTGTGGTGACTCAATGAGGGCCAATGTCCAGAGACACTTTTCTACCTTTTATTTTGTCTTCATTTTTGTTTCTTACTGAGCATATTGATATTTTTCTTGGAAGCTGTAACATATTCTCTTATATACCAAGGAATGCCTGGTTTTGATTGCAACTGTATTTGTTTCCTATCACTGGAAGAAATAACTACAAACTTAATGGTTTAAAACAACACAGATTTATTATTTTATGGTTATGGAGGTCAGAATTCAAAAATGGGTCTCACTGGATGAAAATAAAATAATTGGCATGTTTATATTCATTTTGGAAATTCTAAGGGAGAATTTGTTTCCTTGCCCTTCTTAGCTGCTACAGCCTTCAAACTTATGTTTCCATCATCACATCTCTTTTATGATTCTGACCCTCTTGTCTCCACCTTCACTTATAAATACCCTTTTATGTATTTATATTACTACAGTAGGCTTATCAATATAATGCAGTATAAACTACCATTCAAAATCCTTAATTTAATCACATTTTTTCTATGTAAGGCTATATGCATACAACTTTAAGGAATTAGAACATGATTATCTCTTGGATAGATCACATTATGCCACAAAGCAAGTCTCAGTAACTTTGAGATGGCTGAAACCAAATCGAGCATCTTATTAGATCACAATGGTATCAAACTGGAAATCAATTACAAGAAAACAACTGGAAAAAACACAAACACATGTAGGGTAAACAACATGCTACTAAACAACCAGTAGGTCAAGGAAGAAATCAGAGGAAGTAAAAAGCAATACCTGGACATAAATGAAAATAGAAATGTAACATCAAAAAACTTCAACAAAGATCCTGGCGCTGCTGCAGTTTTACCTGCATTCATCCCACCGGTTCCTGGACTTGCCATGGGAATGAAGAAGGAGATATCTAAGCTGGCCTGTGCATAAAATAAAACAACAAATTTGACTGGATCTATACTGTTGGAACTCAACCAAGAATTAGGAGAAGTGCAAGTTGCAGTGCTCCAAAATCGTGCGACTATAGACTATAATCTACTGTTAAAAGAACACATGGGATGTGACCAGTCCCCAGGAATGTGTTGTTTTAATCTGTCTGATTTTTCTCAAACAATTCAAATTCAGTTAGACAATATCCATCATATCATTGATAAGTTTTCACAAATGCCTAGGGTACCTAACTGGTTTTCTTGGTTTCACTGGATATGGCTGGTAATTGTAGGTCTGCTTTTGTTATGTAGCTGTATTCCTATTATGTTAATGTATGTGCACAATTTAATTAGTAGTTTAAAATCCAAACATACTTATGTTACTCTACAAAAAGATACATCAAAGAAATAATCAATCTTCCCATGTTTTCTTCTGTCTGCTACTTCTATAGCTTTTCTTCTTCCTTCCTAATTACAACCCTTTAGAAAAATTAGTGCCTCATATCAAAAATTGCCAAGTATCACAATTCTTCCAAGTGGTAAAGATACCTCAAGACAAATGCCGGGCATAGAAGCCACAGGGCATAAATCTGCAAAGAAGTAAAAAGCTAACCTTTTCAAACAATATTGCTTCTCTCTCACTTACCAACTTTGCATTTCCCTGTATGGCCCAGGAAGATGACTGGTTAGCCAGAGACGGGTAAGATTCCTCAAGGGAGGAACAACCTAAGACAGGCACAGTCGCAGGGGGGCCATCAGGTGAGAAATTGGGGATCAACAGAGGTGAGGCTCAGAACCCCACCCCCCCGCGTTTTGAGAGAAATCTTCTGCATCCGTGGATGTTTTGTTGTCCTTGTCTAGCTTGGATTAATACTTAGTATAGGCACACACCTGATCATCTACATTTGCCCTCTTACAGCACTAAACTATGTTTTCTACGTTTATCTTGCATCTACCTACCACTTCAGCATTTTATTTAAAATTAATAATAATAATAATAATAATAACAATAATAATAATAAGGGAGAAATGTGGTATTCACATATAAATCAAGTATAAAAATCAAATGAATAATCATATCTGACTTGATATTTTATAGTTCATGATGCGTGATCAAAACCGAAAGTTTCTGTGATATGACTGCCCTTGCACTGTTCACCATGTAGGAACTTATTCACTATGTAAGATCTTGTTCACCATGTAAGAACTTGTTTGTTATGCTTCAGAAGATTGGAGACTGTTGAGATATAGGCTTGGGGTTGATTAATGACTGTGCATTGAGTCCCCTATACAGAATTTTATTGTTGTTAACAACCATATGATCAATAAATGTGAGAGATGCCCTCTCAAAAAAAAAATTGAAATGTAGTGGTTCAAAGTGTTAAGGAAGCAGCAAAAACAGTTCTAAGTGGGAAGTTTACAGTGTTACAGGTCTACCTCAAGAAATAAGAAAAATCCAAAAAAAAAATCTAACTTTACAACTAAATGAATCTAAAAAAAGGAATAGAAAAATAAACAAAAATCAAAGTTTGTCGAAAGGAAGGAAATAACAAAAACAAAAGCAGATAAGTGAAATAGAAACTAAGGAACCAATATAAATATCAATGAAATTAAGAGCTGATTCTTTGAAAAGATAAAATTGATAAACCTTCAGACAGACTCAAGATAAAAATAGAGGACTCAAATAAATACAATCATAAATGAAAAAGCAAAAGTTACAAATGACACCATGGAAATGCAAAAGATTGCTTTGAAAAATTATATGTTAACAAAATGGGCAATCTAGAAAAATGGATAAAATCCTAGAAGTACACATTCTTCTAAGACTGGACCAGGAAGAAAAAGAAAATGTGATCAGACCAATCACTAGTAACAAAATTGAACTGGTTATCAGCATACTCCTAACAAACAGAACTCCTAACTTCACAGATGAACTCCATCTGACCTTTAAAGAAAAGTTAATGCTTATCCTTCTCAAACTAGTCCAAAAATTGAAAAGGAAGTAATCTTTCCAAATTCATTCTAAGAGTTTAGTATTACTCTGATACCAAAACCAGATAGACACTACAATAGAAGAAAATTACAGATCAATATGCCTGATGGATATAGATGCAAAAATCCTCAACAAAATAATAAGTTAATATTTTTACTTTAAAGGGTCAGTTATTTTTTCAATTACAAGTGAGAAAAGCAATTCCAAATTAAAAAATACATTAAAGGATCATTCACAACAACTAAGTGGGCTTTATTCCAGGGATACAATGATGGTTTAATATCCACAAATCAACCAGTGTGTTATACCCCATTAACATAAAGAAAGATAAAAATCACATGATCATCTTAATATAGGCAGTAAAATAATTTTATCAAATTCAATAACCGTTTATGATAAAAATTCTTAAAAAGGGAATGTAGATGGAACATACCTCAACATAATAAAAGCCATATATGACAAAACCACTAACATCATATTCAGTGGTGAAAAGCTGAAAGTTTTACTTCTAAGGTCAACAAGACAAGGATGCTCACTTTTGCTGTTTTCAGTCAACATAGCACTTGAAGTGATAGCAATCAGACAAGAAAAATAAAATATAAGGCATCCAAATTCATAAGGAACCAATAAAATTGTCACTGTTGGCAGATGACATGATACTAGTTAAAGAAAATTCTGAAGACTTCACCAAAACACAAATTTATAAAAATAAATTTATATGTCAGTTGATATGGTTTTCCAGGTCTTCATTTCCCTTACTCATTTCCAGTCTACTGTTCTGTGAGTTTTGTTCATGCATTTTGAAACATTTATTTGGTGAATACACATTTAGGATTGTTAAATCATCACAATTCATCCCTCTGTCATTTCACAATGTCTTTCTTTTCCATAATAATATTTCTTGTTATGAATTCCATTTTATATTAACATAGCTGTTCTAGCTTTCTTTGGATTGATGACTGCATGGTATATTACAGCCATTTATTAACTTCCTTTTATTAACTTATATGTGTGTCTTTATATTAAAGTCAGTTTCTTGTAGATATAGAGTTGGATTCGACTGCTTTTTATCAATATTCTTTCAGTCTTTTCAATTAGAATGTTCAGATCAATTACATTTAATGTAATGACTGATATGAATGGATTTAAGTCCTTCATTTTGCTACTTGTTTTCTATGGTAACAATCTGTTTCTGTTCCCATCTATTTTTTCTGATTTGAGTTGTGAGTTAATTTATCTTAATTAGTTTATTGACTATTTTTCATATTCTTTTTTATTAAGTTTTCTAAAATAATTCTATATAAGCTCCAATTTTGTTTTATCTTTTATTTATTGTTTTCAATATTATCTGTTTGTATTTGTTCTCAAATATTTTATAGTGCATTTTTCATGAGACAAAATAATAAGTTAATATTTTTACTTTAAAGGGTCAGTTATTTTTTCAATTACAGGTGAGAAAAGCAATTCCAAATTTGTCCTGTTAGTAATTTTTATTGAAATCTGTTAATATTAGTATTATAAAATCTATCCCACAACACAAAAACAAGTGAAACTATATGATTATTAAAATATTACATGTAGCATGAAAGAGGTGCTACAAAATTGATGTATATCTATAGATAAATGATTGAATAAATTGTGCCTAGTTTGTGTTTTCTTTCCTCCAAAAATGTTGGCTTCTGTAAGAAGGCAGTTAACAAATTTTTATCTCACCCTTTTTAAGAAACTTAAAATCTATTAAATACTAATAAAATTGATTTATCGGGCACAATTAGGAAAATAAAATATAATTACACATGCTTTTTATAGAAACACTTTATCCTTTGTTTCTAGGAATCTTGGAGCTTTTTTTATTATTCCTCTAAGGTTATAGTTAGATACGTTTAGTTTCCATTGTTTTTGGGTGAGAGTCAGAGAACATGTTTCAACCGGAGAATACTTAGATTTGAAATACAGTTATTTTGTAATTGACCTAATGATTTGAAATTCAATCCCTCATATATAAAATATGAATTATATTGTCTCTTTTTCATTTTTGTTATGATAAAAGAATGAACATGTGCATATAAAATATCTAGCAGAATATCTGGATTATGCATAATTATTGAACATGCATGTCATCCCTCTCTTGGAGGTAGAAGAAGTAGTATTTAAACAATGACATGTGCTTTGAGGCTAACATGTTGCATTTTTTTTTGGTTCACTTTTTTTTTTTTGAGAGGGTATCTCTCATATTTATTGATCAAATGGTATTAACAACAATAAAATTCTGTATAAGGGACTCAATGCACAATCATTAGTCAACCCCAAGCCTAATTCTCAACAGTCTCCAATCTTCTGAAGCATAACGAACAAGTTCTTATATGGTGAACAAGTTCTTACCTGTTGCATTTTAGAAATGGAGCCTGGAGTTGCATTTATGAGAATCTGAGTGAAAGTAACTGACTGGAAGGTACTTGTATTTTTCATTGCACAGGAATTGTTAAATATCAGTTCACTCCTTTATCAACTCCCCCTTACACTAATTCTCAATATTTAGTACAACATTTTAGGTATAGAATGTTAAATATTCTATTATTTTAGTTTTTATGTCTTTAGGACAATGAATATAACCTGGTAAATCAATATTGATTTCTACACAAAAATTAAACACAAAAAGTAGTAAAATATTCCCATTCATCATATATGTTATTGAATGTATAGTCTATATCTGTTCTCAAGTATGGGAAATATTAGCTTTCCCACGTCATTTGTTACAACAATGCAGAAAAAGAAACACAACTTTCATGTATTGTATTTATCTGAGATGCAAGAACTTCTATTTGAATGTAGTTTATGGTTTTTGTTTAATATGAGATACACAATATGAGATGGTAGTACAAGAATGGAAGAAATCTAAATAGACCTCTAGGTATTTCTCAGTATTTTACATTGAAATAAATAAATTCCCATTTATTTTCAGGTTAACAATGAATTTGATTTATTCTTTCAGTTATCACAAATGAATATAACATTTCTCAAAACACTTCATTCATAAAATGTATAGTGCAGTACAGACAGAACACAAATAAATAAATGAGAAACATATCAAGTTTTGCCAAAATATATTTCATGGATGTAGCTATTGTGGATCATGTGAGAATATATTCATGTAGGTATATGAATTACAAAAAAAATTCACTAAAATATTATTTATAAAAAGCTCCAATAATGACATGGGCCTGGACTTGGGAGATGTTGGAATTGTGTTCTGGTCTACTTATTTCTGAGCCATTGGAAGTGTTGATAAGGACCACTGGATGCAAGCTTTATTCAGCTGTTGACAAGTCATTGAAGAAGGGACAACAGTCATATTTTTAACTGAACATAAGCCTGTCACAATGCATAAGGATGTTGACTCTACTTCATGTTTTCCATATATATGAAAGAGAAATAATGCATGAATTATGCAAGAGGTCTTGAACTGAAGACTAGGATATTGGGTAGGTAGCTGTCCCAACTTAGATGAACAGGAGATGTAAAGAGGCACAAACTTAAGATTCCTGTTCTTCTATAAGGTCTGTGGTAAACCACAAAAGGCTTCCTTCAAAACCTTAAAGTACAGAGATAAAATCACTTTCTAAAATGTATTCCTTTGCTTGCAGCATTTTTCCTATTACTAACCAGTGCTGTTTTTGAGAAAGAAGTAACTTTTTTGAATACACACCTTACTTTAATATAGATATTAAAATGTGAATGAATATAGATATAATTACTCTCTCTGCCAGATGTTCTCTCCATTTTTCATTTACAAGCATGAGCACATTTTCTATTATTCTTTATAAAATGGATTTATTTTAATACCAAACTAAACTCTATATTTTATATGCAAATCAGTAAGATTTTCTAATACAATACATACTGAATCCTTTGCCTAATCCTTAAAAGAACTTTCATTTTTCATCCTTACTTATTAAAGTCCATGAATGGAAAATCTCTTCTGGCTTCCACTATTAAAGTATTTAATTCTGAACATAATCTTGACATAGGTATGAAAAATATGAATATATGAATATTCCAAGTGTCTACTGTGCTTAAATAACTATCTGATAAAGTAAACAAGGAAGATATGTAATAATGCTGAAAGGTAAAATAAAAGTGCAATCTTAGTTACAAAATATTATAGTATAATATATATTTAATTTTTACCAAAATATCCAAGGATGTCTAAGACTAGTCATGTGAAAGTGCTAGCTACACACGGTATACAGAATTATAGCTTGCAATTATCAGTGTAAGAAGATTAAATGGCTCAGTTCTTTTCTTTCTTTTTCATAAGCTGAGTTTATCTTCCTTCACAGAATTACCAAATTCCTTCACAGGACAAACTTCAAAGACAAATGTAACTGGGTTTTGAATTGCCTCTTTTGAGCATTATTTTGCAAAATTACGATGATGATTGTCTTTGCCAGATATAGTGCAAAAATTTAGGAATCAGTTGATTAGAAGGCTTGAAAAAATTTTTTTTCATTAATAATACATAGAGACAAGTATAAACACCAATGTATTTATATTAAGATAATGCACCACATTTTCCTATTATGATTTTCTAATTTTATCTGTTTTGATATGTTATAATATGCAGTTATGTAGATGCTCTTATTGTGTAAGGTTACCTGAATGTATCTTACATGTCCTGAGGTCAGGGCAGTTGGAAATCTCAACAACAGGAAAAGTCCAAGAAAAGGTGCTAGGTGTCACAACAAATGGAGAGTGCAGAGACAAAATAGGAATATTTTCTTGATACCAGGATCAAACAGTAGAAATGAGAGAAAAAGTTAAAAATTGCCAGAAAACTCCACTTCCTGTAACAGATTTTTCAGTATCTGAAAAAAGATACAAGATCATGACAAATTCATACCCTTTGGCATTGCAAGGCACATGCTACACTTTACCAGAGGAGAAATTTAGAACCAAAGAATTTGAAAGTAAACTAGTTTTATTATTTGGGTACAAGTTGCAGAGAGGAATTGAAGCAGAGCTCAAAAATCAACAAAATATAAGTTACAAGCAGTGAGTTTCCATAACCAGAAATATTAGCCAAATGAATGTTACTGAGTTACATAAATTAAGAATGGACAAATGTTTAGACCTATACTATACATAGATTCTAGTCAATAGATTACTATATGAAAATGAGTAAATTTTTAAAGATGAACACATTAAATTGTAGTAATGCAATAATTGGTCTGATATAATTTAAGTACTGTAAAAATTTTGAATAAGGGGATTGTTAGATACCATATCATGCTAAGGAAGTGGGGTAAGAAATCCATGAAAAATGTTAAATACCAATAACATAAAAGTCATATTTTAAGAGATATGTCTTTTTTATCAAATGAGCAAAGTAGTCTTGTCTGGTGGGTACCACACTCTCACATTTCAATTATGTCCACCGTTTGAGCTGTGGCCTGTGCCTGAAATCTGTTTTCACTTGTCTCAACATTTTCCCTCTTGATTTGCTCATTTTAATGCGTTAAAATATAAATATAGAATCTGAACGGAAAATAATTTGCAATAGATAATTTTTGATCAGCTAGTTATGACTGTCTTGGAAAATGTGGTTAGGAAGAATTCTGAGATAAAGTAAAAAAAATGGGTGGGAATAGCAAGATCTGTGTCCTTACATATAATTCCTGTCCTAGACTATGACCCCACTTGTTCATATGCCCATTTCCTACCAAACATATCTATATGCACACACAGTCATCAACCTCACTCAGCAATTATCAGTTATTGGTACTTAAAAATACATGGATGAAACTTAAAATACATGGATGACCAAGGTCAGGCCCAAACATGCAACTGATAGAAAAATTAAAGTAACTTGGAGTACTCAGAGGGAATTTCACTGTGGAAATATTATCCATATTTTATTAACTTGATCATTTAAAAAATCAGTAGTTTTGATATTTCTTCTACAATTAAAAAATACAGTAACCAGCCTCAAAAAAGTGTCTTTTGAAATATGTTGATTTGTAAAATATAATTGAATTAATTTAAATAAGCAAAATATAAAAGAAAAATAAGATGATTTATCCCCAAACCTCCATTACAGCATAAGAAATGTTAGATAAACAAAATGCAATCTGATTAGAAAGTGTATTTGAAATACTCAAGCTGAGAGATGGCAGCAGATAGTATGAAGTAGTTGCTGGTTTAATTTTATTAAAAATAAATAGAGCCTGAGAAATAATTTTTGTACACTGTTAAAATTACACATTCATAAGACCAAAATTACTGAAATGAAAAGTAAGTGGGGTCTCTCCTGGAAAATTTGGGAATGCATACATTTCCCACACACACAGGGAGCAAGGGTCTATAGCTTTAATTAAAGGTTTAAAGGAGCCTCATTCCAACAATGATAAAACCTCCTCCACAATTTAGACATCCTGCCTTATTTTGATATTTTAATGTGTCAGTCTCTAAAATTCTTAAAAAAGAAAGAAAAGAAAAAAAGAAAAACTTGCCAATGGTCTCATAGTAATTCTAAGATTAATTTTTACTAAAACTCCCATCACTGTCCCCAAATTCATTTTCTACTGATTATTTTAGTATAATATTTTTTTAAATACTCTCTATTTTGTCACAGGAAAACATTTTTTTAATCAATATAGTCACACTTATGTAGACCATGTTTCATTAAATCAACTTTTTTGGTCCTTTTTACAAATAAAATTTGAATGACTGTTTTAGTAGGAAAATATTTTAAGATTGTTCACTGTTAGGCTGGAGGAAGGAAAAACACGACATGCAAACAGAACAGAGAGATGCCATAGGGGGAGAACAGACCAGACCCCAAGGTCTGTGCCTTATATGGAAAGGAGACAGCTCTTCCTGAATTCCATCCTTCTGATGTGCCAACTAAGACATGGATGTCAGCCTCCTCCAACTTGGAAGGTAAAAAAGTTTCTAGTTGTCTATCATGTCACCTTTAGCCAATCATACTTCTCCATGCCCCCTAGGATAGCTCCCCCTACTTACCCCTTATAAGCCTCCACCTCCCTGGCTGGGAGCGATTTCCCCAGCCTCCATTTACACATTTACATAGACTGGTGAACCTTGCCTGGGAACTGTGTTCAAATAAACTGCCCGGCCCTTTGTTGCCTCTTGTCGCCTGCTTATTTTGGCTAGAATTTATCTTACATTCACTTGGAGTAAAATCCCATTAAAAAAAAAAAAAGAAAAGAAAAAAGAACCCATCATGTATTTGGAATAGTGGTGGCCAGGGCTTTAAGATAGCAAAGGTCAGCTTTTTTCCTCTTGAATGAGACCACCTATACTTTAAGGTTAATTACTTAGTGACAACAAGTACTATACTCCTTACAAGATAACAGCCATAAGATTGAAAAGTCAGTCAGAAAGTCTCTCAGTTCAGCAGTCTGAAGTGGCCATAGTCCTTCATATAAGTCATTTATTATTGACTTGGCTAATACCTTTGATTTAGACCTTCCAAAAGCAATAATCACATCTTTGAAAAGATTAATCTGTAAGACTCTGCCTTATTTTTACTGTTAAGAATCATAGATCCCCGATTTTTTTCTTACTTGATCCATCTATCTTATAGAGTACATTGTAAGTACTCTGTAAATTATACTTTCTGTTCAATCAGATCCAGTACAAATCTGCCACAAGAATTAAGTGGCTTTGCTGTTACTGAGAAAAAAAGAATATGTGTGTGCACAAATCCATAGTTAGTATTTTTTACTGTGTTTTTATCCAGAGTTAGATGCATATATATTACAATATTGGGTGTGTTTACATTATCTTGTGAAATGGAAGAAAAAGATGCTTGGTTGTCAATATTCCAAATAGCTAACTTTTTCCTTACTTTCTTATAATATTTAGCTAAGAAACAAAATTTCAAATATGACTTAAGTGTGCAAACACAAATTGATTCAGTCTTACTGAATTATTTCAGTAAACAAAACCTTTTAAAAATACTTAAATCATTCTAAGTTTCTCAGTTCAGTTAAAAAGAAAGCTGTAGACTATGTTGGTAAAATATGCATTCACTGTTATTGGACTTTTCATCTTAAAATAAATACGAGTTTAATAAAACAAGTTATTTATTCTGCATGGTTACTATCTGACATACTACCAAAATTCTCTCCACAATTGCAGAAGAGAGAAAATCAGATACAAAGTAACCTAAATACATTTCCCCTGAATCTCAGCAAATAATGTTTTAACATATAGTAGGTTAACTGGTGACACTTAGAGATATGCAAATTTGCTATAAAATGCTTTCTCTATTTCTCTAGAATAATTTCAACAAGAATATAATTGAAAATTTGCATAAAAGTTTCATTCTGTTTACATTCAGATTCTAAATTATGAATATAGATTTCTGCATGTAGATGCCTTTATTTAGGTACATATTTTTAAATTATTAAGAATTTGAAATCAATTTAGTCCAGCCTTCTAAAAATTAAGGTAATTAAAAAATATTTTATTGTACAACCAGGATTTATCTTACTTCTCAGAGAAAAAGAGCCGTCAACATATTGGAAGATGGGTAAACACTTTTCAAAGGCAATTGTGCTTGAGAGAGAAGCTTGTGTTGTTTCACTTTAACTACTGTCTTTTATATTGAAATGTTAAACTAGGAAGTGGAGATGATATGGTAATTATTTTAATGTATAAATCTGGATTAGATAAATCTGGGTGCTTATATATTCAAATTCCAGAAAGACAACTAACATGAATGTAAGATAAATTCTAGCCAAAATAAGCAGGTGTAGAGAAGCAACAAAGGGCCCGGTAGTTTATTTGAGTGCAGTTTCCGGGAGAGGTTTCCCAGTCTACAGAAATGGAGGCTGGGGAAGTCATGCCCAGCAGGGCAGGCAGCAAGTTTTTAAAAAAGGAAGGGGGAGGGAGAGCAAAGGTATACAGTGGCACGAGGATTGACTCTCCTAGGGTATGTGGTGGTTTCTCATTGGCTTTTAGCCAGGTACTGGACAGTTACCACTATTCTTCTAGCCTGGAGAGGGCTCTAGTTAGGAATGTTATCTAATCAGTTTCTGGAATGTTGTCAGACCGGAACCTGTTGGTCTCTTCGCCTTATTTGGTGAGGCCTAAGCTTGTCTAGTAGGCTCACCCCTTCTCCTGGTGCCTCCAGCCTTACATTCTAGCCTTTTGGTCATAATGGGTGCTGACTCGATCTGGTTACTTCCCGCTGACAAGGGGCGTCATGAGGGGGGGTTCATAGCATGTAGTTACATTGCTCTGACTACAAATATCCTGCCTTGCTTTCTCTAGAGGCTCTCACTTTATTCTGTATAAGCTTATGGTCTTTGTCTCATTTTCTCTCTACAGGTAGGGACTCTAGCTGCCTCTAGGGAAAAGGGGTGATGACTGCTTTGGCTGCTTCATGCTGAGAGGGGGTGCAGTAAAGAGTGCAGCTAGGTCACTGGTCAGTTGAGAGGGCCTCAGAAGGTTGGCACTTTTATTCTGGAAGGACAAACTTGATGAGATTAAGAATGCATGGCTGAATATGAGAACTAGAAATATGAAGAGTCTAATTGAGAATCATAGCCAGGTATCATGGGGAAATTAGAATTCTGGATCGAGTTTACATCTCAATGACCAGTATTAGGATTTAGTATAGATAAGACTACATTATTGAAACAATACTTTTCTCTAAAATCACTTTCATTGTTATTAGAAGTAACCAGGTTAAAAAAATAAGTAACATTTGGCTTTATCATTTGCATAAGTGCAGCAAGAAGAGCAATTGATTACACAGGCTTTTTAAAATGTGCTTTGCTGGAACTTTTTGTAAGGAATTTCATATTGAACTTTTAAAGGCTTCTCAAGGCTAGACAGCCAAGCTACACTTGCCATTAAGTTTTGCCTGCAGTACCTGTAGATTTGGGTGAATTCTTCTCTTCTCAAGGTCCCCAAGACATCCTAAGGTTCCTGCACCTGCCAGGAAGTGACCTTCCTTACACTCCTGGTAAGGCTGCTGGGAACTTCATAAGCAAGGTACCAGGCCAGTTCTTCCAAGGGGTTTCATTGGCTTTATAAAGTCAACCTTAGTTCCTTAAAGCTGTTCCTATCTGAGTTTACACATGTGTCTCTCAGGTATGATGTTCCAGTCAAAGCTTTGGTAATATAACTAGTGTTTTTAATTGGTCTTCTTACAAGGAAAGCAGATTCTTATTGAACTTGTGCAAATAAACATACTGCCATGACATATAAAAATAGTCACTGAGAATTTTTAAATTCTAGAGGGATCAGGTAGAGAGAAAGATAAAGTTTCAATTTTGCTTATAAAGGCAGCCATTTACTAAACTGTGGTCAGCTTAAGAGAAAAAGCTTAAAAACACATTATCAGCAACATTTGAAACAAAAAGCCACAAAATAATCTTCTTTAGTTTACTTAATCTTATGTAACTAATACCTGTTCTGCTGAAATCTAGTTCTTTACTAGCTTAGGAGTAATAAAACAGTGACTATAAATGACAAAAGACTTACAAATGACAATGGTTAAAGATCTGATGAGAGCTTACTGTAAGACAGTTGACATAAGGAAATTCTGATATTTCTTTAACACAAAATATTCAGTAACAAAGTTTAGCAGTATTCTTTTTTTGACAGTGCTTTCTAGGTAATTAAGCAGGTAATTATATATCAGAAAAATAAGCTAAATTAGCCAAATACTTTCTCCAATGAGAAAAAGTTCCTCTGACATGTTCCAGGAGCCCTCTGGAAAATATCAGAGTTAACTAGAGGTAAAAGTAACTTATTGAATTTGATTTTGGGAAGCTGTTAAAAGTTTTAAGGCACTTGCTTAAATAGCCTAAATAGAATTATAAGTCACTATGAAACAATACTTATCTATTTTAACCAGAATGACAACAAAATACCACAAAGGCGAATAAAGAAGGTTACACAGTTGTTAGCACAGTTTAGTTTTTAGTCCTTTTAATATTAAGATCCAATTTTCTTAAATACTCAGATAACTCATTGAGACTTTAAGCATTATAAACTGCTTTGATAAAACAATTAGAAAATCTTTTGAAATCTTTCAACATTAAGACAAGACTAACAATGTAAGAAAACTTTGTCTTTTTAACTGAACACAAAATTCTAATTTTGCTGTGTACTTGACATCAAGACTCATTTGCTTTAATTTCACATAGCATGACTATATCAATTTTTCCACAAGCTTTCTACAACTTTCCTTTTACATTCAGTGTTCTCTCTCGTTAAATAAATAGCTGTACTTTAGAACAATTACCTTCTTTTATCCTTAACAAAACAAATTTCCATTCTTCATACTTTCTTTTATTAAAATACACATCTTTTTTTTTGCAAGTAGAGAGTTTTCTTCTTTAAGTAGCTTTAATTAGATCTTAAAACTATTAGGAACTTTAATTTTCAGTGAACACTGAGAAGTAAGCTATTGAAAACTGTTAAACTAACATTCTTTAGATTGACAAATTTATGAACACATTTCATAATTTCTGTAACCATGAGCTTTACAGCACAATCTCTCACCAAGCACAAAGTATACCTTCTAAACTTAGCACAACTTTAAGGTTTTAGGTTACTACAAAGATTCTCAGGCTGTAGGTAGGTATACACACTGTAACACACAATTATTATGGTGTTCACTTGCCACACTTATTTAGTTCACTCATTCCTAACAACTATGCTAGATTACTTACAAAACTTTTATTGAATATTAGACAAAGTCAAGCCTTGAAACATTTTATTCTTGAAAGATTTAGCAGATAACATCAACTTAAATGACTTTAGGTAAACTTAGGCAGCTGATACCATAAGGACATGTCCATTTCAGTTCAACTTAAATTACCATTAATGCTTAATATTTTCTATTAGAATTTTCTGGAAGTTTTAGAATGTCCAATTTTCACAAGTGCTTGTCTTTAAATCAATTCTATTGATACCATCCAGAGGTAGAAAAATATTTTTCATTTACACACTTAGACACACAAACATATAAATTGAGACATAATGACTACAGTTAGCAACACTTTTTATCTAAAAACATATACACAGACAGACAAACTGATAAAAAGATTTGAGTTACTAATATTTAATTGCTTGCTTTCTTTTTAGCTTCTTGTCCGTGGCTTCTGGAACCAGAGGGTGGGAGGAGTGTGTTCCAGTGGGGGAAGAGGGCAGTGAATGTAGAAGGAGAGGGGGAGGGGGTGGTGCAGCCACCAGAAGAGGAGAGCGGGATGACAGCATGGTTGAGAATGTAGGACTTTTAAGATGGCGGCAACATGGGGGAGGACAAAGAACTTAAAGATGGTGGGGGAGAGGGGTGGGGGTAGCGAGCTGACAGAGGTGGGAGACCAGAGTCCTCCAGGGATCTGAAAAGGAAGAAGGACTGAGCAGAGTAAGAGGTTGACAATCTTTAACTGGAGATCGGGCCAGGAGAACCTGAGTCATTGAACACCTAACATAAAGGTCTTGACGGGAATGCAAAGTCCAAAAAGCCTGCACATATGGGATTTCACCCCACTCTCTGCTCTGGTGGCAATAATTAATCAAGTCGGTGAGGAAGCCAAAATCAAAAGTTCCCTCAGGGGGCTAGTGAGATTGGTTGTCCAAGGGATACTGAGGCCTGGCCTCAGAGCAAAGAAAGACTAGCTTCCATTTGCAAACTTTCGGGACAAACATAGAGTAACCAGATTAGAAATGAGACAGCACAGTGGGGTCTGAGCCTCTGCTGGTTCCCTATGTCTGCATCACCCCCCCCCAACTAATCCTGCTGAGAGGAGCACCCAGCGTCCCAAGCACACCAAGTCAGGGGAGACCTCGTGGGAGCCTGGGTGAGGGACGTCTCCCCCACCGCAGGGCCAGGGGTGGGCTGGATGCCCGCAGAGGGTATGCCAAATGCCCTAACCTGGACATAGCTATGACTTTGAATGGACCAGGTGAAACAGAGTTAGGAAGGCAGACAGACTGGGGGAAACTGAGGGACTCACCGGAAAATAGTCCACACAGCGGAGAGCAGGCTGAAGTCCTGGGTCGGGGAAGGAGGGGGCAGGGCCACCGGTCGCCAGTCGGGGCCCCATGCTCATGCTCTTTCCTGGGTTTTGGCACCTAATTAAGATAAATTCTAGCCAAAATAAGCAAGCGAAGAGAAGCAACAAAGGGCCAGGTAGTTTATTTGGTGCAGTTCCTGGGTGAGATTTTCCCATTCTACAGAAATGGAGGCTGGGGAAGTCATGCCCAGCAGGGCAGGCAGCAAGTTTTTAAAGAAGGAAGGGGGAGGGAGAGCAAAAGTGTACAGTGGTGTGAGGATTGGCTCTCCTAGGGTATGTGGTGGTTTCTATTGGCTTTTAGCCAGGTACTGTACAGTTACCACTATTCTTCTAGCCTGGAGAGGGCTCTAGTTAGGAATGTTATCTAATCAGTTTCTGGAATGTTGTCAGACCAGAACCTGCTGGTCTCTTCACCTTGTTTGGTGAGGCCTGAGCTTGTCCAGCAGGCTCACTCCTTCCCCTGGTGCCTCGAGCCTTACAGTGAAATTCAACAAAGGAAAGAATAAATTGGTTAGTTCATGAAACTGCAAAAAGCATGACTTGCTCTCCTATCAGAAAAGACTATCTGCCTGGTGACAAACCTTATTCATCTGCACTGGGTCAAGTAACTAGTAGTGAGTCAGTCACTATGGCCAGGGATGCAGAATGTTCTACTGAGCAGGACTCAGTGAGGAACAAGGGACTAGGGATCACCTCACTGAGAGATGGAGAAGAGTGATTTCTGGAAGAAAAAATTGCCAATCATTCTAGATGAATTGCATGGAAGGCAAAAGAACAGATGCCATTTGCGTCTAGTATTATTTAGGGACTCTGAAACAAAAATTGATAATAAATCATAATCCTTGTCCTTCATGGTTTCATATTGGGAAGAACAGTATAAAGTCACAACTGAAATATAATAACTAATTTTATGTTTCACATGATATTAATCCTAAATTCATTTATAAATAACAGAGTAAAAAGTTTAGGATGATAGATCATTAAAATTATAACTAAAATAGCATGGAAATAGGAAGGAATCCTTTTTAAGGTGATTAATACATCCTCCAAGAGTGCATTATAAATTTTTTTCCAGATATACAATAAAGAACACTAGAAAAGAAAGAGAATTATAGAATTAAATGTGAAGAATTAAAATTATTGTCATCATCCTAAATAAGGGAAGGATTTTACAAAATCTGTAGAACAGGATGAAATATTGTGCCATAAGGTCACATTTAAAGTGAAGTTTGAGCAATTTCAAATGCAAATATATATAAACTAAAATAAACTAAAACTCATATACCCCAAGATACGATAGATGGAGTTGGGGGGAACAGGATAACCAGAAGGATTAGCAGAATGAAAACCACACAAGGAAGGGTGGAGGCTGTCTAATCAAGATAAAAAGCCATTCCTTCAGTAACCCAACAGGGAGCATTACCACCCCCTGCTTAAAAGTCACAATACAGCTGAAGACTGTTTTTAAACAGGATGATTGTATTGAAAACAATCCTTGTGTAAAGATCAACTTTGTAGTAAAGCTGCACTTGAAGTCCTGTGGGCCAGTTATCATGCTGGAAGAAATTAGGACTGGGCCACTTTCTTCTTCATGCCCTGGATGCATCCTCCCAATCCTCAGCTGCTTTGCCTTATTTCATAGGTAGTTGTATATTTAAACTACCTATGAACCTGCCAAACATGTACCAAAATGGTTGAATAATCATGCTTACCCACCCATAATGAGTGATGGTTGTGATGGCTCTAATTGTTTCACGTCCCCTTAAACACAGTGTTGTCTGTCTTTAAATTTTAGCTATTCCAGGGCCTGCAAAGTATCTCACTGTGGTTTTAATTTGCACTTCCCTGTTCACTAGTGATATTGAACATCTTTCTACAGGATTACTAACCATTCCTAATCTTTAGTTGAGAAACACCATTTCAAGCTTCCTGCCCAATTTATTGGTACTTTTCATTTGTTTTTTAATTTATTTCTAGAAGCCCTTTATGCACTCTGGTTGTTGGCATTTTGGTATACATATGCTTATATTTATGATGAGTCCAGGTTATCTACTTAAAACTTTATGGCTAGTGGGTTTTGTGTCCTAAAAAATTATCTATTGCAAATTAACCAAGATAACCTCTTGTGTCTCTTTCTAGAAGCTAATTTCTTAGCTTATATTTGTACATCTTATATCTCTATATGTTCCATCTCAATTACATTTTCATAGATAGTAGGTGTTAGCAGTATGATCAATGTTTAATCTTATGTATATCCAGTTAGTCCAATATCATTTGTTGAAAAGTTCCTCCTTTAGTCTGTAAAATGCCTCAACACCTTTGTCAAATTAATACTGAAAATGTCTGCATGGTTCTATAGTTGGACCTCATAATTTGTCTCACTTGATCTGTTTGGTTATCCACTTTGTATGGCAGTTTTGACTTTTGGGAATATATTAGTCTTCTACATATTTGAAACAATCAAATTAAATCAACAAAGATGGCGGTACTCTATAAAGCAAATTTAAAAAAGAAAGGGAAGTTAAAATAACTTTCATATGCAATTCAGAGTGTATTTCAAATTTGTTAAATGAAACACATTTTTCTGCAATGGATATTAGATCTTTAGGAAAAGCAAAACCAACCCATTGGCTATAAATGAGTTATGGGATCCTAACTATTAAACATTTTAAATATTACAAAAATTCAGTTCACTGGTTGCTTTGTTATTGTTTTTTGTTTTTCCTTTATCTTAAGGCAATATATGTTCCTGTATTGTGAAGAAAATGTTTGTATATAAGAACAATTATACATTTTTCTCAGGCTTTTACACTGTGGCTTAAGCCATGGGAATTGTTTTATGCCTGACAGGTAACCCAGGGTCTTTGGCTTCATCACAAACCCTGGAATAAATATTACAAGATTCTATGTTCAGAGTAAATCATTTCCACATACTCTAGTGTTTCAAATGTACATTTTTAGGATCATTATTCTGCAACCTTAATTTTCATTTACTTTTTTAGACTATTGTCTAATGAAGTGAAAAATAGTATTTACCTTAATTAAACATTTATTATATGGTTTTATTACAGAAAATAAAGAAAATGTGACATGCTACCAAGATATGTTGCTAGGGCAAAAGAAATGTCAGATATACTGACCTGATAGTCATAAATTGAAGTATGCAGGAAATACTACCATGCACAGCAATCTTAATAGCCAAGGGAAGATAACTGCTATTAGAAATGCACTATAATGCAACATGTCCTGTTCATGAAATCGGGCCAACTTTCAATCACCTCAGTGTTTGTACAGTATTATTTCTAAAGCAGTGACATTTTCAACAGAAAACAAGGGGTGGAGTTCTCTTCCTCATCATGAAGTTGCACCTATCTTAAATATCTTCCAGTCATTTCATAAAACAATATCAGACAATGTCTACCAAAATCACATTTTGTGTATGATTTTCATATGAAAACTATGCTATGGTATCTGAAAGCACAACACAAATAGTTTGAAAAGCTAATTATAGAAATCTAAAAAATTATTTTGTAATGAGTTTGAAGATCTTAAAATGCTAATTTTTCTTCCAACACCCAATATTTTCCTTTCTTGTTCTAGTCAATTTGAAGCACCCACAAAGTCTAAATGAGGATGAGCGTTATTAAAATGCAGGCTTTTTGTTTGCTTCAGATTAAGCCAAAAATCAAAACATAAGGTTTTAAAGAACAGAATAGGTGTTGTATGGCTTTATAAAAACAAAGAACATAATGGAGAGAGAAGCGGACATTCCTCTGAAAAGACTGGATAGGATTTACTGCATTAGAAGTAATACTAAACAAAAAAGTTTGAACCTCTGAGTTTGAAGAATATCAGAGCCTTGAGAACAAGACTCCTGATTTGGGGACATCACCGTGAGAGAAGGGAATCAGCGTTTGTGTTGGTTTTCTACGGCTACCACAGACTGAGGGGCCCAAACAACACAAATTCTGGAGGCCGTGGGTCTGAGAACGGGTTAGTTTCTTCTGTGATCTCATTCCTTGTTCTACACATGGCTGCCTTTTTCCAGTGTCTTCACATGGATTTTTCCCAGTATGCGTCTGTATCCTAACGTTTTTGTAAGAGAACACAAGTCATACTGGATTAAGGAACACCCACATGACCTCATTTTACCTTAATCAGTGTTTATAGACTCCATGTCCAACATTTTGAAAGAATCAGTCAGGACTTTATCATATAACTATCAGGAGGACATAATATAATACATGACAGTTAAAAGAGTATATATTTTTTTCTAGAAATAAAGCCAATGAATCAAATGAGGCAGAGGCTTGAACTGAGTGAACCGCCATGCCAGCTCACTTCAGCCGCGGTGCCATCACCTAATTCCCGGGTTTGTTGTCTTCAATTCAGCCTGGCCTCTCCAAGCCCAAGACTCTGGTAAGTAAATGCTTCTATTCAAATACTGATGTTTGTTTTCAAAAATGAATAGTGGCCTTGTGGAGAACAGGCACCATTTCTGGAACTGAGTGTTACAGAACTGTGTAGAAAATGGTGCTTACTAAATTGCAAGTAAATAATTTCCAAATTTTACCTATTGAAGCAGTATAAAAGGTTAGGAACAATTACTTTCAAACAACATGTCAGAATTTCAAGTAATGCTGTTTGGTGATAATGGACATGTGGTTTTCACGTCAATTACACATTACATTACTTGATTGAAGAGCTCTCAGCACAAGTTAATGTATTCTTTTAAGCTCTAAAGCTGATGATATAAAACATTAAATGTCTCATATCTTTAGATTGGCTGATTGTTATAGTGTCCATCAAAAGATTTTCTCTCCATAAGATGTAATGAATCAGGTCCTATACTGTAGTATTGTGGCTATTAACCAATTACTAAGCTCCACTCCTCTCACCTGTTTTATTTCATCACCAATCAGTTTAGTATTACTGATTGACCACCTTGCAACCAGTGTTCAAAACAGGTTCAATATTTAATAAATTACTCTTTAACTTGTCCTCAGGTACTTAAAGAAAATTGCTGAATATTCAAATCCTTTCAAATTTCTTTTCTACTCAAATTTACCACACTGAAAATATTGATTAAAAGTTATTTAAATATCCATTGTATATTTTTAGCTTATACAACTACTAATATTTCTAGTTTCTCCTATATTAGAGTTGTGTCCATTCTTCTGACATGCAAATGAATAGAAAGGGAGAATTTGTTTCATTTTAGCAATACAGAATTACAAAAAAAAAAAACAATGACCCCTTTCCTAGGGATAATGCTGACATTAATTTCACCTGACAGAGATGGAGAATCCAGTAACTTTACAGAATTATTTCATAATAGAATACTGCATGAAGACAAACCCTGTTTAACATGCCAAACTGTGAGGTATATTAAGGTGGCCATTGCAATTATCACACCTCCTATTTTTGTGTCCTTTCCCCAACTGTAATTATTCTCAATTAAAACTAATGTGAAAAAATGGCGTTTATTAAAAAAGCTATACAGATTACACCATTTCACCAAAAATGTTAATTTTTTCATGTACCTTTTATTTTGTTTTGCTCAGTTTCAGTTTAAGTCACAGGCAATTTTTTATAGTGTAGTTAATAAAATATTAGGGGCCCTTTAATATTTCATAATATCAATATCAATGCTAAGTGTTTCACCCTTACTATGTGAAAGTGTTAACTATCTTAAGTGTTTTAGATTTGTTATATTTGCTAATAACGACTCTCATGAGATGGCTATCAATATTATTACCGTTTGAATGATGGAGACACTATCCTGGTCCACACAGCTGGAACCCAGTGAAATTGATGGCCATTCCAAATTTTGTCAGATGTCACAGGCATTTAACCTAATCTCTGTAACATGTTTCAGTTAATTATTTCTTCTATTTGTTTTTCTTTTCCAAATTTTATAATCTGGTATATATTACATATTTGTCAAGTCCAGTAGTGTTTTTGAGATTATTTGAGTGGAGATGTAATTTGATTATTAGTAAACCTCAAGATAAACTGATTATAATAATTTATTGTAATTTTAATACATCTAAGATTTCAAGTATTTGGCAATTGATATTTATTTATATAATTCAATGTTTAAAAATTTTCTTCCTATGAAAAATTCAAACACTATAGATAAAGCTACAATCCTGCTTGACCTTTACAATTTCAGTCTTCTCAAATGTAACCATCATTTCATCAACATGGTTGAGTATATATTTTTGTTCTGTCTGTATTTCTGAATGACTCACTCACATTGCAATAAAATAGGTGGGCTTGTATATATTCATCTTGCCTCAGGGAATTTTTTTCATTAGTTTAGTAGCAAAATTTATTATGATTTCCGTCTCTTAAAGCCATTTCTATTAAAAGGAGCCAGGGTTTCTAGAAATAGGAGTATATAGTAGGTATGAGGCAGGGAATCTATATGGTAATTCTGAAATCTATATGATAGTCTATATGAAAATACCTGTAGAATATTCTACCATATAAGGAACTTACCAAAGGCTCTTGCATCATGTGAAAAGTCTCAGGAGCTAACTTGAAGAGGCTCTCACCAGCCAAAGATGAAAAATTTGGAGCATCCAATAAAGATAATACATTTCATTCTTCACATATAGTTAAGTCCTTGTTTTCACAATAATATAGAATGTTTTTATTGGTTGTCTTGAACACTAAAAAAAAACTAAAACATTATTTTGAAAGTAAATAAGTAAAGAAGTAAAGGGAAATAACAAAACTTTTACACTTTCTTTTCTGTCAGTTATCTGTACCCTAAACTAACCAATATTTAAAGGTAAATAGAAGTTGGTCCTTGCAAAATAATTCCATATAATAATAGATTGAATGTTATTATATTTCCATTTTTCAAACCCTAATGACTTAATTGACCTAAACAATGAACAACAATTTCTAATATCATAGAAAAAGTAAACATACAAATATTACATACCACCACCCCAGTGGCAATTTGGAATACAAACTAGGAAGTAATTTTTCTAAGTAAAAGAAATAAACATGAGGCATATTAAGCTTCTAGATTAGTGATGTCCAAAAAATTTTTTTGTAATGAAAGAAATACTCTATATCCACACTATTATGGAAGCCATAAGCCACATGAGATTATTGAGTATTTGAGTACAACTAATGTAACTGAGAAACTGGCTTTAATTGTATTTAAAATTAAATGACCTAATTTTAGTTTTACATGGTCACACTGCTGGCCAACATGTTGTCTAGGATGGCTCTAGAACAAATTATCAATTCACAGTCAATACAAATATGAAGTGTCTTAAAAGAAATTGTGTCATCTACAATATCCATAATATGAAAAATTCTATAATACAAGTGACCCAGTTTCTTCAACAAAATCTTTCAAGAAATATGAAGAGAGATGAAAGTGGAAACCATGTATTAAAGGGATTCCAAAGAGAAGCAAATAATGATGTAACACTTCAAAGTATATTGAAGTCCATTGGCCCATAACAAAGCTGAGGCCTGCAATCCATCAATGGCAGTGCCTCAGAAGAGAAGTGGTACCTTAGAGGGAATGGCTGCATGGATTTTCCAGAGAGACTGAAATTTAGGAAGTGGATTTTCAAGCTATCTAAAGATTTTGAAGCCCATTGGATTTCAAAGGAGTACACAGTCTTAGACAGCGGCCATCTAGCAGTAACTAGATTGGCTAGGGTCCTTTCTGTATTGAAAGAAAATCTTAGCGGCAATTCTATTGTTTGGACACAGTGAAAACCAATCTTTGCATAATAAAGTAGAGGAGGAAACCCTAAAAATACTACCATCTAAAATGTCAATAATGATAATAACGATAAAAGCAATTAATGTCTGAACAATTAAATTAACATATAGAAATAATTTTTTAAAGCTTACCATGTATATTATAGAAATCTCACAACTCTCATTTTGTCTGTTATATATGAGAAATTGTAGTAATGAAAGACTAATAAATGTTCACAAGTCACATAGTTAAATAGTAACTGGGTAGTCTCTTGAGTCTGTGCTCTGTTTTGTATCTCAAGGTGAAATGTAAATCACAGTTAACTGAAATTGATTCCAAAATAAACATAGATATTTTCATTATTTCAGACATGTAAGGCTAAGAGGCTAAGATTTATATTAATTGTATAATATGTATATTATATACATATGGCTACTTTTGTATCTGACTATCTTTTCATTAAGTATAAAGTATTGTATTGTCTGCTGTTAGGCAGAAAGACAGAAATGAGCAAGATGGAAAGGAGAGAGGGCCCCCCCAAAATGACTCAGAAAGTGGATCAGATAGAGCCAGAGAGACAGAAATGACTCAAAGGGTTAATGAGATGAAGCCACAGGGTCCAAGGGTGACTCAGGAAATGTGCAGGGTCTCCCCAGACAAAAAACATCAGAGGCATGGGCACAGCACAGCCATGTACTCATTCCACCAATCAGAACAAGAGAGCCAGAGAACTAAGAGGTGTCAATTAAGGACCTTTCTGCCCTGCCAAAACCACATAAAAGCGTCAGAATGAGCGTCTGGGCCTGTCTCACCTTAGGCAGGCCCACTCTGATTCTCTCTGCAGAGTGCATTAGAACATACTTTGTTTTCTTGACTTTGGTTTCTTGACTCACTCTTTCTGACTTCCCTACAACACTGAGCCGAGTTCCTTACTTCTTAACACTGCTACATGCACTTTTCGTTTCACAATGTATTTTGGAAATCTTGCCTTGTCAGTTTTCATTTTTAATGATTGTATAACATTGTATAATATGTCATAATTTATTTTAATTTATCTGTATTGATTTTTATTTTTTATTGTTCCCAACTGTGTTCTTCTACAATTGTCATTGGAGATGTAGGTACTAGATTTTCAGTGGTAAATACAGAGGCATGGGATGGCTACATCAATATGTACACATATTCTTTATCTTAATGTATACTGAAAACTCTGCTACATTAGATTATACCTCCAATAATTTATAAGAAATGTATACTTTCTTAAAATTCCAGTAATCTTTGGTATTACTATTTTTCAAATTTGCCGGTGCAAACATATGTTTCTCTGCTATAATTTACATTTGGCTGTTACTAGTGGTACTTCTTTTTTTCTGCTAGTATAAACTGTATACATTTCTTCTTCTGCAGAAAGAGTCTGTACATATCATTTGTTCTTTATTATTCAGTGTGGTATATAATTTTATTATTAATTTGAATAAGTTTATTTTTATATTATGTAAATGTCAGGAAAATTTCTCACTGGTTTTAATGTGTTTGTTAAAAGGCTCTTTTCTCTTTTTTCAATTACCATACCATTGATATACAATCTTATGCTGGTTTAAAATATTCATTGCCAGTTACTATATTATTAAATCCTTACCCCCTAACAATTTCTTGTATGTATTTTGTTTTAAGGCCATGACTAATTCAATTTGTTTCATTTTCTTTTATACTTTTTTAAAAAGTCAGATGTTTATTTTAACACTCTTCTGACTATCTAGCTTCATAAAGACTTATTGTGAGTAAATAAAAATTAAACTTCTTGATTCAGCATTGTACTGTGTATGTTGAGTCCTTCATAAATCTAGCTTTTCACATTTGGCGAGCTGTGGTGTCACAGAAATTTGTAAATGTATCTGATACTTATCTCAGGCTACTACTTGTGTTTTAATTCCTCTATTCTTGGCACTTGGGAATACAAAACTAAGAGAGAATAAAAGGTACAGTTCTAATAACAGGTATGTTTGTTTTGATAGGAACTGACAATCCCCTTTAAAATTAGTTTTAAATTAAATAATTCACAGAAAAATCCTTTTTCGATCATTTTATAAGACTGAGAGAAATGTTTTGTAATTAATCAAAATCATTGTTAAAAGATGCAGTAACTGATTACATGAGTCATTAGATTTAAAATTTTATTAATAAACATATCATGTCTTTCTTTTTTACTAAGGGGTCTCCATCTAGGAGATATTCTGGAACATTTATTCAATAGTTGATTTTGAATAGACTTGTGAATTAGAGGTCTTAAGGTACTAAGGTTTCCAATAATCTAAACTTAAAGTAAGAAAAAAAACGTGTGTTATTTGGAGTACTAACACTTGTCTATTTCATATCAAAAGAATCATTTTCATATGTCAAAACCATCTTAATGATACATTTTCAAAATTAAACTGAGGTCCAAGAATGATCTTCAGAGGAATATGCAAGACCTTGAATGCTAAATTTTCTGTGTATGACAATATATGATACTACTTACTTATTTATGCATTTATTTATTCATTTTGTGGGAGACGATGCGAAATGGAGTTTGCTTTCTAACCTTATTAATCTAACTACTTGTTAGGTTCTAAACAGGTCTTCCTATGTTACCAACATTAATAATTATCCAATAATGATGGTGTTTAGAAATTACATGCTTTATATTCATTGGGATCTCTAAGTAGGCTTGTTTCTTAGTAAAATTACTAGGTATAAAATACCTATAATTAAAAATAATAAAGGTTCTTAAAAATAATAAAAGTCCTTATTTATAAATTATTCTACAATATTGTGGATAACTATGCGGAGAATCATACTTAGTCATATAAGTTCTATTATAGCTGCTCATTTCAATCACTTTTGATTAAATAATGAATAAAGTGATAACAATTGCTTAATAGGGGATTTGTAGGCAAAATTAATTATGACAAAACTAAACTAGATTCTATCATATATGAAATATTAAAATATAATAGAAAGATATAAAGCAATTCTCATCACTATTCAAAATTCTAATATTTATTTGAGACCTAATTAAATAAGTATACCTGAAAACTGGCACCAAACTCCAAAATACTTTTTCTAATTCAATGATTTTAAAGAATGTTATGAATTAAAACTAAAACAAATATTATCATTAAGTTTAAAATCTTCCCTAACGTGTCCAACTTGGACACCTATATGTTTATTATCATATTAAATATTATAGAATTTTCTCAGGTAACCAAACCAATTTTAATTTACTTAACTTGTTTTTGCTCCAAATTAGAACACTGAATATCCTTTTATTTGGAAACTTTACTATTATTATTACATGCAGTAATCATTTGTTTAATGCTAATCTAATTACACTATTTTATGTGCATTATTAGCTTACTGTTTATGAAAGATTTATGCTTCAATGTAATGTAATGTATGATAGGAACATAATATATGGAACAGTTTTGAAAAGATTTAATATATTTTGCATTAGTTGTTTTTTTCCTGATTCAACATATAACTGTAATTCTTATGTTTTAAGCAATATTAAAGTATAAAGAATTTCTAATCCCTTTTTAATTAGTAAAAAATAGGAGAAAATGTTTGGTTTTGATAAAATAAAATTAGGGCAGCAACAAGTCCTTGATCAAGATAGTAAATCAAAGGGAGAACCAGACCCTGGGAATATCTGTAGAGTTTAGTGTCACCATCAAAGACGTAAAGGACACAGATATGGATGCTTTTTTAAATTTCTTTGCAGTTTATCTCCATGGAGTTTGCAAAACAGAGGAGCCTAAGGAAGATCTATGACATGTAAAGGTGATGGTATCATGGATGACATCCTGGAGCATAAAGGGGCAGTTAGCAGTTAGGGATAGGGTAATCTAATAGAGACAACCTCTTTCAGGGAAAAATAATTGGGATTTTGTGTGAGTATATGGCATGATTCCCCAGCTGTGAAGTTCAACTACTGAGTTTTGTTTCAAATTATCTTGACATTTCTAGTGGAAATAAATAAAACATGATCAGTAAGCTTAGATTCTACATTGTAAAGTTTCTAAATGGAAACACATTTTCATTACAACTAATTTAAATTTAAATAGCTACATGAAGCTAGTGGCTACCATAATGAACAAACCAATTAAGGATAGTCAGCTATGGAAGGGCACAAGGGATCCCAGATAACCTATGCCTAGATAACCCATGTTTCAGATAATTTTGAAGTCTGACTCTTTGGAGCCTCACTCTAAAATCTCCTTTATTTAACAGATTCTTCTCTGTGAGCCCTGAGTTCCCAACTCTTGTCTGTGATAGCCTCATGAGTCTAACAAAATTCTGCTCATTTCTCTGCCTCTCAGCAGTCTCTAAAAGATTCAGATGCCATCAATAAGGGACAAGAGGAGCCGAAATTAGTCTAAATGTTTATACTTTTGCCTTTTCTAGATATTGGCCCTACAGTTCCTCATTGTCTTCATAGCTCTCAGCATTTAAATATTTTCAAAAATAATTAAGATTATTGATCATCAGAAGTCCCAGGGAAAAGTTTATTTTGATGAGTATATTGTATTCAGGGCACACATGATTACATGTCTAATGCTAACATACAAATAATAGATAATTATAGCATTTAGTTGATATATTTAGGTCTTTTCCTTACTCCAAGTACAAATATAGGCCGGGTAAATGTTAAAATGGTTCATTGTTTTGTTAACAGTATAAGGTTGCCTTTTATGTTTGTCCTTTTAAAAACTTCTCTAGTCATTTATCATCTGGGTTCTGGCTATTCAGCTATGGCAAATTGTGAGAGCTCAATTCATATGGAACACTTACTATATTTAGTTCTGTTTTAAAATCTTAGCAATAGAAAATTTACTCCTATTTTGTGGAAATCAGAAAAATCAGGGTTTGTATTCTAACTGCACCTTTTTTTTGAATCATATATCTAAATTATTTAGCTGAAAGCCACATAACAACATTACAAAAGATTAAACAAAAACATTCTTTTCAATGAACTTAAATTTTGAGAAATATACAAGACAAATCTGAAAAATTCAACACATATCAGTAACATAAAAGCAATTGTGTTTTAAAAATGCTCAATTTTATTTAACTTATCACATCAAATTAAAATATCAAATTCACAACATGTATTTTATCTTTGTTCTTTCAGGAATGTTCAAAAGAAAGTAATAGAAAAGAATTCTATATTACTACTATGCTATTGTTATGTAAAACTAACAATTATTAGAAGAGTTAGAAGGCAGAAAACAGCCTGGAAACAGAGTAAGAACAGTGAGTAGCATCTCAACTGAGTTATAACTATTATCCCTTATATGTCATCATTAGAATATAAGCTTTTCAATGCACAGTTAAGATGTTTGAATTATTTTAGTTTGGGTCACTCCTCTATCTTCTGACAGCACCAGAAAGACTTTAAATGGGGGGATGGTCATATTCCTTGAGGGAAAAATGCCATCCAGAAAAACAAACAGAAAGGGACAAGAAAAAAGTTATAGATGTTCACTATAGCAATCAGTTGACTAACACTATATGTTACAGTACCTGAGATTCTAAGCTGGTAGTCTGAAAACAAGTTTTGTTTATCCACTTTTTTTAGTTATCTACATTATCAAATGCTCACTCCAACTAGAGCAGTTACTGTCAACATAGAAAGACATTACAAAATAATTGACTAAATTGTCTACTCTGTACTTCCATCCCTGTGACAAATTTATATTATGATTCAGAACTTGTGCATTTTGTCCTTTTTTTGTTGTCCTGCAATCTCATTACAATGATAGAAAAATAACCAATCTACAATCATAAATATAAGGGTAGGGATTTACTACACTTTTGGATGAGAGAAAGAGGATAAATATTTAGAAGTCTGTTTATAAACAATGCAAATTATAGGACAGAATACGCAGAAGGGAACTACCAGGAAAACTGCTAAAAAGAAAGTCTGCTTGGCAGAACCTTAGGGAGGTTTGACACTCAGAATGTAAAGAAAGGAAGGAAATATAAAAAGGCTAACATCAAGAGGTTACTTGAAAGAGAGTTTTTTGTTTGACGTTGCAAATGGTATCTCTGTTTTCCTTAATCCTCACGTTCAACCTCCACCTCATAGGTCACAAAATTAAATGACTCAGGATTAAATCACAAAGTACAAAAACAAAAATAATCACTACATTCCAACTAACAAAAATCTGACAGCAAAGCAAAATAAATGGCAAAAATACCCACTGTTTGAAGAAGCATAGCAAACAGCAGAACCAGCCAGGGCTGGTTGGAATTATCAGACCAGAAATTTAAAACAGTTGTGATTAATGCACTGAGGTCACTAATAGAAAAAGTAAACAACATGCAAGAAAGATGGGTAATATAAACAGAGAGGTGGAGATTCTTAGAATCAAAAATAAGTGCTAGAAATAAAAAACCCTGCCACAGAAGTGAATAATAACTTTGGTGGGTGAACACTGCTAAGGAGAAAAATCAGTGAATGAAATCAAGGATAAATCAATAGAAACTTTCCAAAGTGAAAAATCAAAGAGAAACAAGAAAAAAAAAAAGAATAGACTATCTAAGATCTGGGGGCAGCTTTAATGAGTGTAACATATGTACAATGGGAACAGCAAAAGGAAAAAAAGAGAACAGAAAAAATATTTGAAGCATTAATGATTGAGAATTTCCCCAAATTAATGTTGGATATCAAAACATATTCCAGAAAGCTCAGAGAACACAGAGCTAGATGCCAAAAATCAACAGCCAGGCAAGCAAATTAAAACTGCAGAAAATCAAAGATAAAGAAGAAAATCTTGAAAGAATGCAGAAGAAACACTTTACCTATGAGGAACAATGCAGGAATTATATTAAACATCTTAGGAACTATACAAGCAAAAGATAGTGCAGTGAAATATTTAAAATGTTGAGAGGAAAGCACAACCAACCTAGAATTCTATGTTATGTGACATTATCCTTTAAAAGGGAAGGAGAAACAAAAACTTAAAAACTGAAGGAATTTTTTTCCAGTAACTTGCCAAAAAAATGTTAAAAGATTTCAGAGAGAAGGAAAAATGACAAAGGTCAGAAAGTCATTTGCCAGCAGTTGTGGGTAGGAAGGGATGAGTAAGGGGTGCACAGAGAACTTTTAAGCAGTGGAACTACTCTGCAGGATACTATAATAGTGGATATATGTCCTTGTACATTTGTAAAAACCATAGAATATATAACACCAGGAGTGAATGCTAAACTATGGACTTTGAGTTCTAATGCGTCAATGTTCCCTCATTGATATAACAAATGATTTACTCTGGTGTGGGATGTGAAGGAGGAGGCTTTATGCCATGGTGAGGAGGGGGTAGGAGGCATATGAGGACTGCTCAATGTGGGCATGAACCTGAAACCACTTTAAAATTGGTCTATATCCATTCATCTACTGATGGACATTTAGGTTGCTTCCATATCTTAGCTATTGTAAATAGTGCAGTGATAAACATAGGGGTACATCTGTCTTTTTCAAACTGGAGTGCTGCTTTTCTTAGGGTAAATTCCTAGAAGTGGAATTCCTGGGTCAAATGGTGTTTCTATTTTGAGCCTTTTGAGGAACCTCCATACTGCATTCCACAATGGCTGAACTAATTTACATTCCCGCCAGCAGTGTAGGAGGGTTCCCCTTTCTCCACAACCTCGCCAACATTTATTGTTGTTTGTCTTTTTGATGATGGCGATCCTTACTGGATAAAGAAGATGTGGTACATATACACAATGGAATATTACTCAGCCATAAGAAAAAAACAGATCCTACCATTTGCAACAATATGGATGGAGCTAGAGGATATTATGCTCAGTGAAATAAGCCAGGTGAAGAAAGACAAGTACCAAATGATTTCACTCATATGTAGAGTATAAGAACAAAGGAAAACTGAAGGAACAAAACAGCAGCAGAATCACAGAACCCATGAATGGACTAATAGTTACCAAAGGGAAAGGGACTGGGGAGGATGGGTGGGAAGGGAGGAACAAGGGTGGGGAAAAAGAAAGGGGGCATTACGATTAGCATGTATAATGTGGGGGTGGCACGGGGAGGGCTCTGAGACAGAGAGAAGACAAGTAGTGATTTTACAGCATCTTACTATGCTGATGGACAGTGACTGTGAAGGGGTATGTGAGGGGGACTTGGTGAAGGGGTGAGCCTAGTAAACATAATGTTCTTCATGTAATTGTAGATTAATGATACCAAAATAAAAAAATAAAAATTAAATGGTCTATATCAAAAATATTTTAAGAACTCAGGAATTATTTTTCAATTAGTGTATTGTAATGTATTTTATTCATAATTATCTTTAAGTTGTCCCAGATTTGGCTTTGAGCACTCCTTCCAGCTGTCTCTGTTTTGTTTATACATTTTTTACCACTTTATTGCTTTTGGATTCCAGGATTACCTTGGGCTTTCTGAGTTATAGTTCAGGAATCATCTGTTTCCAAAGAGACTTGATTGTTTTTCTTTGTGGGAAAGAGTACATAGACCTAATGTTTAGGCACTAAATGTCCATGTTGCTTTTGGAAGATATAGGGTGTCATGGATACTGGAGTTTCTCAATGGATATATCTCAGAACATGAGCTTCTAAATCTAATCAACATTACTTGGTATATTTCCGTTCTGTATTATCATTTCATTAACTCAGAATTAAAAGACTGGCTCTCACATCATAATATACTGATATTTACTCATACTGAATCTTACATTGAAGGTGAAATACTTTTTTATTTCCATGACAATACCATTCCCATGAGTAAAACTATAAATAAAATTCGATATAACTTTGCACTTCACTGGTGTTTTAGCATAAATCAAACTGAAATTATGTAATGAAACTTACTTGAAAGTTACTGGGAATAATGCTATTATTCACTCTTATGTAAGTTAATGATATTAATGAGATAATAAAGTAGGTTCATTAGTTTTCATTTCTATTTATTTTATTTTTATTTTTTATTAAGGTATCATTAATATACAGCCTTATGAAGGTTTCACATGAGCAACATTGTGATCACTACATTCACTCATATTATCAAGTCTCACCAACACCCCACCACAGTCACTGTCTCTCAGCATAGCAATATGCCACAGTGTCACTATTTTTCTTCTCTGTTGCACAGTCTTCCCTGTGACCCCCCATACCATGTGTACTAGTCCTAATACCCCTCAATCCTCTTCTCCCTCCCTCTCCACCAACCTTCCCCAGTGCCTCCACTTTGGTAACCGTTAGTCCCTTCTTGGAGTCTGTGAGTCTGCTGCTGTTTTGTTCCTTCAGTTTTGCTTTGTTGTTATATTCCACAGGTGAGTGAAATTATTCAGTACTTGTCTTTCCATTTCTGGTTTATTTCACTGAGCATAATACCCTCTACTTCCATCCATGTTGTTGCAAATGGTAGGATTTGTTTTCTTCTTATAGCTGAATAATATTCCAGTGTTTATATATACCACCTCTTCTTTATTCATTCATCTACTGAAGGACTCTTGGGTTGCTTCCACATTTTGGATATTGTAAATAGTGCTGTGATAAACATAATAGCGCATATGTCTTTTTAAATCTGGGATCTTGTTTTCTTCAGGTAAATTCTAAGGAGTGGAATTCCTGAGTCAAATGGTATTTCTATTTTTAGGTTTTGAGGAACCTTCATGTTGCGTTCCATAATGGCTGAACTAATTTACATTTCCACCAACAGTGTAGGAGGGTTCCCTTTTCTCTGCATCCTCACCAGCATTTGTTGTTCTTAGTCTTTTCAATGCTGGCCATCCTTACTGGTGTGGGGTAATATCTCACTGTGGTTTTAATTTGAATTTCCCTGATGATTAGTGATGTGGAGCATCTTTTCATGTGTCTGTTGGCCATCTGAATTTCTTCTTTGGAGAACTGTCTCTTCATATCCTCTGCCCATTTTTTAATTGGGTTATTTGCTTTTTGGGTGTTGAGGTGTATAAGTTCTTTATGTATTTTGGATGTTAACCCCTTGTCAGATATGTCATTTACATATATATCCTCCTATACTGTAGAATGCCTTTTTGTTTTGTTGATGATGTCTTTTGCCATACAAAAACTTTTTTGATGTATTCCCATGAGTTAATTTTTGCTTTTGTTTCCCTTTCTCGAGGAGATGGGTTCAGGGTGATGTTGCTCATGCTTATATTTATGAGATGTTTGCCTATGTTGTCTTCTAAGAGTTTTATGGTTTCATGACTTACACTCAAGTTTTCAATCCATTTCGAGTTTACTTTTGTGTATGGGGTTAAACAATAATACAGTTTCATTCTCTTGCATGTAGCTGTCCAGTTTTGCCAACACCAGCTGTTGAAGAGGCTGTCATTTCTCCTTTGTATATACATAGCTCCTTTACCATACATTAATTGACATAAATGTGTAGGTTTATATATAGGCTCTCTGTTCTGATCCATTGATCTGTGGATCTGTTTTTGCACCAGGACCAAATTATCTTGATTACTGTGACTTTGTAGTACAGCCTGAAGTTGGGGAGCATAATCCCTCCAAGATTTCTTCTTCCTTATCAGGATTGCTTTGGCTATTTGGGGTCTTCTGTGATTCCATAAGAATTTTAGAACTATTTGTTCTAGTTCATTGAAGAATGATGTTGTTATTTTGAAAGGGATTGCATTGAGTCTGTAGATTGCTTTAGGCAGGATGGCCATTTTGACAATATTAATTCTTCCTATCCATGAGCACAGGGTGTATTTCTATTGATTGGTGTCTTTAATTTTTTTCATGAATGTCTTATAGTTGTCAGGATATAGGTCTTTCATCTCCTTGGTTAGGTTTATTCCTAGGTATTTTATTCTTTTTGATGCAATTGTAAATGGAATAGTTTCCCTGATTTCTCTTTCTGCAAGTTCATTGTTAGTATATAGGAAGGCAACAGATTTTTGTGTATTAATTTCATATCCTGCAAATTTACTGAAATCAGTTATTAGTTGTAGAAGTTTTGGGGTTGACTTTTAGGGTTTTTTATGTGTAATATCATGTCATCTGCAAACAGTAATAGTTTCAATTCTTTCTTACTAATCTGGATGCCTTTTTTTTCTTTGTGTTGTCTGATTGCCATGGCTAGTACCTCCAGTATTATGTTGAATAAAAGTGTGGAGAGTGGGCATCCTTGTCTTGTTCCTGATCTTAGAGGAAAAGCTTTCAGTGTTTCGCTGTTAAGTATGATGTTGTCTGTGGGTTTGTTGTATATGGCCTTTTATTATGTTGAGGTACTTGCCCTCTATAACCATTTTGTTTGATAATTTTTATCATGAAAGGTTGTTGAATTTTGTCAAACTCTTTTCCAGCATCTATTGAGGTGATCATGTGATTTTTGTCCTTCTTTTTATTGATGTGGTGAATGATGTTGATGGATTTCAAATATTGTACCATCCTTGTATCCCTGAAATAAATCTTGGATGATCTTTTTGATGTATTTTTGAATTTGTATTGCTAATATTTTGTTGAGTATTTTTGCCTTTATGTTCATTAGGGATATTGGTCTGTGATTTCCCTTTTTTGTGGTGTCTTAGCTTGATTTTGGTATAAAAGTGATACTGGCATCATGGAATGAGTTTGGAAGTATTCACTCCTTTTTGGAAAACTTTAAGGTGGATGTGTATAAGGTCTACACTAAATGTTTGATAAAGTTCAGTGGTGAAGCCATTTGGTCCAGGAGTTTTGTTCTTAGATAATTTTTTGATTACCAGTTCAATATCATTGGTAGTAATGGGTCTGTTCAGATTTTGTTTCTTTTTGAGTCAGTCTTAGAAGATTGTATTTTTCTAGAAAGTTGTCCATTTCTACTATGTTATCCAATTTGTTGGCATATAATTTTTCATAGTATTCTCTAATTTTTTTGTATTTCTGTGTTATCTGTAGTGATTTTTCCTTTCTGTTTTCTGATTATGTTTATGTGTGTAGACTTTCTTTTTTTATTGAGAAGTTTGGTTAATGGTTTATCTATTTTGTGTGTATTCATTAAGAAAGAGCTCCTGGTTTCCTTGATTCTTTCTATTGGTTCATTTTTCTCAAACTTTTAATTTATGCTCTGATCTTTATTATGTCTCTCCTTTTACTGACTTTGGGCCTCATTTGTTCTTCTTTTTCTAATTTCATTAATTGTGGTTCAGACTGTTCAAATGGGATTGTTCTTCCTTCTGGAGGTAAGTAAGCCTGTATTGCAATATACTTCTCTCTTATCATGGCTTCTCACAGATTCTGGGGTGTTGTGACATTGTTTTGATTTGTCTCCATATATTGCTTGATCTCTGTTTTTATTTAGTCATTTATCCAATGATTATTTGGAAGCATGCTGTTAGGCCTCCATGTGTTTGTGGTCTTTTTTGTTTTCTTTGTGTAATTTTTTTCTAGTTTCATACCTTTGTGGTCTGAGAAACTGGCTGTTATAATTTCAATCCTTCTGAACTTACTGAGCCTCTGTTTGTGGCCTAGTATATTATCTAGTCTTGAAAATGTTCCACATGCCTTGAGAAGAATGTATATCCTGCTTATTTTGGGTGGAGTGTTCTGTAGATATCTGTTAGGTTGTTGTTCAGTGACCCTGTCTCCTTACTTATTTTCTATCTGGTTTATCTGTCCGTCAGAGTGAGTGATGGGTTGAAGTCTCCTAAAATGAATGCATTACATTCTATTTCCCCCTTTATTTCTGGTAGTATTTGTTTCACATATGTAGGTGGTCCTATGTTGGGTGCATATTGATAATGGTTATATGCTCTTGTTGGACAGACCCCTTTGTCATTATGTAATTTCATTTTTTGTCTCTTGTTACTTTCTTTGTTTTGAAGTCTATTTTGTCTGATACAAGTACTGCAACTCCTGCTTTTTTCTCCCTATTATTTGCATGAAATATCTTTTTCAATCCCTTCACTTTTTGTCTGTGTATGTCCTTGGATTTGAAGTGAGTCTTTTGTTGACAGCATATAAATGGGTCTTGTTTTTTTACCCATTGTGTAACTCTATGTCTTTTGATTGGTTCGTTAAGACCATTTACATTTAAGGTGATGATCAATACACATGTATTTACTACCATTGCAGGCTTTAGATTTGTGGTTACCAAAGGTTCAAGGGTAAATTCTTTATCTAGAAGTCTAACTTAACTCAGTATGCTATTTCAAGCACAATCTAACGGTTCTTTTTTCTCCTCACTTCCTTTTCTTCCTCCTCCACTATTTATATATTATGTGTCATATTCTGTACTCTTTGTGTATCCCTTGACTAAGTTTGTTTTTAATAGGGTATTGATTTTCATTATAAATAAATGAGCTGCCAAGAATGAAAATACATGGAAGAACTTAAAATGAATATTTCTAAGTGAAAGAAGCAATATCAAAAAGCTTTGTACTCTCTGATTTCAACTATGTGATATTCTGGAAAAGGCAAAGAAAAAACAAAAAGGATCAGTGGTTGTCAGGAGGATTGAGGGATTGGCATGAATAGGCAGAGCACAGAGCATTTTTAGGGTAGTGAAAACACTCCTTATGCTACCATGATGATGGATTCATGTCATTTTATATATATTCCATGGAATATTCAATACCACGAGTGACTCAAAATATGAACTGTGGGCTTTGGGTGATCATGAAGTGTCAATATAGGTTTATCAACAGTAATACATATACCATTGTGATGGGGAATGTTGATGATGGGGAAGGCTATATATGTGTGGAGACAGGAGGTATATAGGAAACTTTGTACCTTTTTGTCAGTTATGCTATGAATATAAAACTGCTTTAAAATAGTAAATACAATTTTTAAAAAACACTTATAAGTCTTAGTTTCCTAATTCATGGTGAGCCAATTAAATTGTGTATTGAATTTACTGCTAATAAAAAAGATGTCAACATTAAATTCACAGTCATCAAAACCTAGAAATATATTTCAGATTTATCTTTTCCTCCTCTTATTCCCAGGTTCTAGAAATGGAAGAGTTCTTTAACCAAAAGATTTACTTGTTAGGGTAGAATTCTCTTATGCCAAGAGTGGAATATTTGGATAGTGAGAAATCAAGTTTTTTAAAATTATTTTGCTAAGACCCTTATGAGGGAAACAACTGAAACAACAACAAACCAATCAGTAAAGACAACAAAAATAAAAATAAGTTTAATATTAAAGAGGAAAAAAAAGGCATACAAGAAGGTGGTCAGGTGTCTACTACAAGAAGAACACAGGATGGTTTAATTTTGATTGATTTACTATTCCAATTTCTTCAGTAAGGAACCAGATACTCAATTCCATGAAGTCTAGGATTGTTCAAGTTTGTGGTGAATGACTGACTTACAATAACCAAATTCTCTACAATGATGCATAGTAGAAACCTAATTTATTTTGTGGTGATAAATTATCTAAGGGAGGCAGTAGGTCCATTATAATACAATGATAAGCGGCATGAAATTAGTCAAGAAACTGTTAGTAAAATGAATGAATGATAATTAACCTGGAAGGATATGCCTAGCATCTACACTAAAGGAACATAGAACATTGTATCCCATGTTCACAAGTAACTCTGCTAATGAAGTTCCCTAAATGTATCTTGTAATTTTTTATTCTATGGGAAGCTACGAAAAAGCCAATTTTGATTGAAATAGTTTGTGCAACTATATTTAACTTAGTTTATATTTTATTAAATGTTTACTACACAGATTGTAGTAGGCACAATAATGACCACCTTCCCAAAAAAGATTTCCATATCATAATAACTGTTATTTATGAATATACTATGTTACATGTCAAGAGGAATTAAGGCTGCATATATAATTAAGTTTGCTAATTATTTCACCTTAAAATCAGGAGATGATTCTAGATTATCCAAGTGTACTCAGTATAATTACAAAGGTATTTGAAAGTATAAGATGCATGGGTAGAAATGAATTAAGTGTTAGTGATGTAATATAAAAAAGACCCCACCAGCCAGTGAGGGCTTTGAATACGGAAGGGGTTGACTAGCTGAAAAAGGCAAGGAAATGAGTTCCACCCTAATGCCTGTTAAATTCTTTTGTGGCCGACTTTTACACTTAGTGAAAAATACCATTTAACACATGACAGGGACATTTGACTCATCACTTATAGAAATCAAACGTCTAAAGGTGAAGCCGATATAAATCCTACCACCTTTTTTTATAGTCTTAAACAAAATGACCTCAAGATACTTCAGAAATCTAATTACATTTTAGTATTCTGGGGTGTTTCTTTAAAAGGTAGAAAAATATATTTACATAAACACAATAATTACAATAATGTATATAACTTACATTGGTAATCTCTAAAATTGACAATAACAAAAATCCGATCTCTTGATTTTGATATTTCAGTAGCATTTGTTAATTAATCATAACATTCCATTCATAAAGCATGGCATCCATGTATTTATTCAAGTGTCTTTGAAAGTTAATTATGCAATTCTATGGGCTTAAAGAATTTTACGTATTTTTATTTAACAAGATTAAAAAGAGATTCTCAAATTTAGCTGAGAAAAATATGCCTAGGATATGGTATTAACACTGCATAGTACTGAAATTTTTTCACTAAATTTCAAACAAGTTTAACAGTTATAAATACATATTAAGGAACATTTCATGGTTGTTATGACATTTCTAATATAGGTGATCAGATATAACTGTAAAAATAAATTATGTCAATAAAATTTTAGAGTTCACTTACATCTAATATTTACCCTAGTGGCTTAGTGGCTAAATTTTGGTTAAACAGAGTCACAAAATTCCAAGAAATCAGAAAGCAATGCAAACAATCAGTTTTGCAAGTGAGAAAATTCAAACTTTAAATGTTAACACTGAAGTCAAATGTCTAGATGTTAATTTCACTTCATGCATGAAAAACATATTTTCTGAAATTATAAACATTTATTATTACTCCTTATAGTAACATTAAATTAAACAAGACATGAAAAAAGCTGCTTTTATATTTCCTCAGAATAACATGGTCCTTTTATTAAATCTTAGCTAGTAAGTGCAATAAAAGATAAACTGTCAAGAGAACACAGATATCTGATCTTATCAGAGAGAGGGCACAGGGGAAACTGTTTTAAAATGTAGACTGCCAGTGGCTAACATGTTTAAGGAAAATGAACTCTCCCCAAATCGCCTGAAGGGATATTTATTTATAATTTTTGATACTGAAATCACAGTTGAGAGGAAGGAATTATTTCCCTCTGATATAAATCAAAAGACTTCAAAGAGTTCCAACTATTTCTGGACCACTGATCTCCTGACTCTGTGACTCAATATCGCTGTAACAATGCAAACCCACTCTTCTCTAGTGCATGCTCTTTGTCACCAATGCCACAAAAAGAGAATCTCATGACTCAGTTGAAAGTCTTCAACAACTGCAACTGAACAAGGAAGTGGATACTGCTGTTCACTTCGAGATCATATTAGCATTTGCAGTCACACTGTGGGGCCAGGAGCCTGCTACTTGTCAGAACGTGTTTCAGTAGTAAGCCAGGAACTGTGATGATACATGTATATAGCATGGTAAATGGAAGAATCAAACGTACAACTAAAAATTATTCTAGAAATAATTTATTTGATTATCCAGAGTTTATATCTAGAATACCTAACAAATACAAAAGCCAAGGAAAATCAAAAAGGGAAAAAACATCTCTTTCAAAGTATGAAAGAGATACCGCTTTAACTTGTTTCTGTGATAGTCCACTAAAAGTTTCACAATATTCACAAGGGATCAATGATTTTAAAAGCTCTGTTATACAGAAAGTATTAAGTTATTTAGGGACCTTTATCAAATAAACTTTTTAGGTAATAGATAATGCACAGCTATATTAACTAAAAGATCACTTATGATAATAGCATTCTCTATTACTTTGCCTTTCTCATAGCTTGACTGGTACCTATTTCTTGACTTTTTGGGAACTCATTAATTTATTCCCATTTTATTTTATATTATCTGGTTAATCAAAGATTTAAACATTTTAAACATTAGCAATATTCTTTAAAATTTTAGTGGAGAAGTTTAAAATAAATATTACAGAATCTAAGTGAAGTAATTCTCATCTAAATAGAGTCACAGAAAAGATCACAGTGAAGGATGACATCTGAGAATGAAGTATCGGCGTGGCATTCACTTGCATTTACAAGTTGCTTTTATGTGCCTCTCAGGTAGCAGGCAGCTAAAAACAATAAACATCAGTAGTCTTGGTAATTGCTACTGAATTTAAAAGTATTTAGTTAACAAAATTGTAATGTTCTTTGTGATTTCTGTAATAGCAAAACACTTTTTAATTGACTATCATTGATCACAGAACAGCCACACTTGAAATAAATATCCCAACGCCTTTTAGGATCATTCTTTATGTCTCCAATGTTTTTTTTTTTTTTTAAGATGATCAGATGATTTATTCTCAGTGTCAACCTGGAATGAGCACTATTTACAGATTAAATATATGTGGCTAAGTATGACCGACCACTTTTCAGTCTGGGGTATGAAAATGATCACATTGATTAATTCATTTTGAATCAAGTTCAGTCTAATACAAAACTGCCCTCCTCACCTCTGTCCCCCTTGGTTGGTAGGACATCCCATATCAGTCCATCTTTGACCAAAGTTCTTCCAAAGACCTTGCTCCTGCTCTGAGGCTTTAGTGCATCTTGTTGCAATGTCCCCATACCATTATCTCATAAGCAGGCAAGGCTGTCTCACATTTGGGAAAATCAGAAACTCCTGTTTTTCTCCTTAACCTTTTTTTTTAAATTAAGTTATCATTCATATGCAATCTTATGAAAGTTTCATGTGAGCAACATTGTGATTTCAACATTCACCCATATTATCTAGTCCCCCTCACCCAATTGCAATCACTATCCATCAGCTTAGTATGATGCTAGAGTACTTGTCTTCTTACACTATGTTCCTTGTGACCTACCTATATTGTGTGTGCTAATTACAATGTACCTTAATCCTTTTCTCCCTCCTTCCCCACCAGCACTACCCCCTCTTTCCTTTGGTAACTGCTAGTCCCTTCTCAGAGTCTGTGAGTCTGCTGCTGTTTTATTCCCTCAGCTTTTGCTTTGTTCTTATACTCCACAAATGAGAGAAATAATTTGATATTCGCTTTCTCTGCCTGGTTTATTTCACTGAGGATTAAACCCTCTAGCTCCATCCATGTTGTTGCAAAGGGTAGGATTTGTTTTCTTCTTATGGCTGAATAATATCCCATTGTGTATATGTACCACCTCTTTTTTATCCATTCATCTACTAATGGACATTTAAGTCACTTCCATATCTTGGCTATTGTAAATAATGCTGCAACAAACATAGATGTGCTTATGTCTTTTTGAATCTGGGCTTTTGTTTTCTTCAGGTAAATTCCTAGGAGTGGAAGACTCCTGGGTCAAATGGTATTTCAATTTTTAGTTTTTTGAGGAACTTCCATATTGCTTTCCACAATGGTTGAACTAGTTTACATTCCCACCGACAGTATAGAAGGGCTCCTCTTTCTCTGCATCCTCACCAGCATTTGTTGTTTCTTGTCTTTTGGATGTTGGACATCCTAACTGGCATGAGGTGACACCCACTTGTGGTTTTAATTGTACATTTCTCTGATAACTAAAGACGTGAAGCATCTTTTCATGTACCTATTGGTTATTTGAATTTCTCCTTTTGAAGAAATGTCTGTTCAGATGCTCCATCCATATCTTAATCACGTTATTTGGTTTTAAGGTCAAATTGAGGCATGTGGGTTATTTATATATTTTGGAAATTAACCCCTTGTCAGATATGTCATTTATGAATATATTCTCCCAAACTGTAGATGCCTTTTTATTATACTGATGGTGTTCTTTGCTGTAAAGAAGGTTTTTAGTTTGATGTAGTCCCACTTGTCCATTTTTGCTTTTTTTTCCTTGCCTGAAGAGATGTGTTCAGAAAAAAGTTGCTCATGTTTATATTCAAGAGAGTTTTGCCTATGTTTTCTTCAAGAGTTTGATGGTTTCATGACTTAGATCCAGGTCTTTGATCCTTTTTAAATTTTCTTTTGTGTATGGAGTTAGACAATAATCCAGTTTCATTCTCTTGCGTGTAACTGTCCAGTTTTGCAACAGGAGTTGTTAAAGAGCTGTCATCTCCCCATTGTATTTTGTTGTATATTAATTGACCATATCTGCTTGGGTTTATATCTGAGCTCTCTAGTCTGTTCCATTGATCTGTGGTGTCTCCTTGTGCCAGTACAGAATTGTCTTGTTACTGTGGCTTTGTAGTTGAGCTTGAAGTTGGGGAGCATAATTTCCCTATGCTTTATTCTTCCTTCTCAAGATTTCTTTGGCTATTCTAGGTCTTTTGTGGTTCCATATGAATTTTAGAACTATTTGCTCTAGTTTATTGAAGAATGCTGTTGGTATTTTGATAGGGATTGCATTGAATCTATACATATCTTTAGGCAGGATGGCCACTTTGACAATATTAATTCTTCCTATCCTTGAGCATGGGATGTATTTCCTTCTATTGACTTTGGGCCTCATTTGTTCTTTTTCTTGTTTCATTAACTGTGAGTTTAGACTGTTCAATTGGCATTGTTCTTTTTTCTTGAGGTAAGCCTGTATTGCTATATATACTTTCCTTTTAGAACTGCCTTCACTACATCCAACAGATTTTGGGGTATTCAACTATTCTTTTCACTTGTCTCCATATATTGCTTGATCTCTTTTTAATTTGGTCATTGATTATTTAGGAGCATGTTGTTAAGCCACTATGTGTTTGTGGGCTATTTTTATTTTCTTTTTACAATTTATTTCTAGTTTCATACATTTGTGGTCTGAGAAGTTTCTTGGTACAATTTCAATCCTTCTGAATTTACTGAAGCCTTTTGTGGCCTAGTATGTGATGATCAATTCTGGAAAATATACCCTGTACACTTGAGAAGAATGTGTATGCTGCTGCTTTTGGGTGGAGTGTTCTGTAGACATCCATTAGGTGCATCTGTTCTAATGTGTTATTCAGTGTTTCTGTCTCCTTACTTCTTTTCTGTCTGGTTGATCTGTCCTTTGTTGTGAGTAGTTTTTGAACTCTCCTAGAATGAATTCTATTTTGCCCTTTAGTTATGGTAGTAGTTGTTTCACATACGTAGGTGTTCCTATATTGGGTGCATAGATATTTATAGTGGTTATATCCTCTGGTTGGACCAACCACTTTTTCATTATGTAATGTCCCTCTTTTTCTTTTGTTACTTTCTTTATTTTGAAGTCTATTTTGTCTGATACAAGTACTGCAACTCCTGCTTTTGTCTCCCTTTTATTTGCATGAAATATCTTTTTCTATCTCTTCACTTTTAGTCTGTGTATGTCTTTGGGTTTGAATTGAGTCTCTTGTAGGCAGCATATAGATGGGTCTTGCTTTTTATCCATTTAGTGACTCTATGTCTTTTGATTGGTGCATTCAGACCATTTACAATAAAGGGGTTCTTGATGGATACATTCTTATTGCCATTGCAGGCTTTACATTTGCGGTTACCAAGGCTCAAGAGCATCTTCCTTCCTATCCAACAGTCTAACTTAACTCACTTATTACACTATCTCAGACACAATGTAAAGGTTTTTTTTTCTCCTCTCTTCTTCTTCCTCATTTACTCTTTATATATAATGTGTCATATTCTGTACTCTTTGTGCACCCTTTGACTAACTTTGTGGGTAGTTGATATAATATTCCATTTGCTTAGTAATTAATGGGTCTACTTCCTTTACTGTGATTTTATTTTCTTTGGTGGAAGATATTAATCCTTAGGGGTACTTCCATCTAGAGAAGTACCTTTTAAATACACTGTAGAGATGGCTTGTAGGAGGTAAATGTCCTCACCTTTTGCTTTTGTGGAAACTGTTTAATCCCTGCTTCAAATTTAAATGGTAATCTTGCTGGGTAGAGTACTCTTAGTTGGAGGCCCTACTGTTTCATTGCATTAAATACATCATGCCACTCCCTTCTGGCCTGAAGGTTTTCTGCTGAGAAGTCTGCTGATAGCTGATGGGTTTTCCTATATACGTGATCTTTTTTCTCTCTCTGGCTGCTCTTAATACACTCTCCTTGTCTTTGATCTTTGGCATTTAGTTACTCTTTATTTTGGTATTTTCTTCCTTGAGTCCCTTGTGTTCTGAGATTTCTTCACTTCCATGACCTGTGAGACTATTTCCTTCCCCAGATTGGGGAATTTTTCAGCAATTATTTCCTCAAAGAAACTTTCCATCCCCTTTTCTCTCTTCTTTTTCTTCTGGGATCCCTACAATGCAAACACTGTTCCATTTGGATTGGTCGCAAGTTCTCTTATTATTTTTTCATACCTACAGATCTTTTATTCTTTCTGTGCCTCAGCTTCTTTGTACTCTTGTCTCTAATTTTTATTTCATTTACTGTCTCCTCTATCTCATCTGATCTGTTATTAAATCACTCCATTGTATGTCTCATTTCAGATACTGTATTTTTCAAACTTTCTATTTCTTAAATTCCTCTCTGAGGTTTTAAATATTTTTCTGAGCATGTTTATGATTTTTATTTTGAAATCTTTATTAAGAAGATTGGTGATTTCAGTTTCATTTAGCCTTCTTTCTGGTGTTTGTGGGATTCTGGTTTGTACCCGGTATATTTTCCATTTCATATTTGTATTGATTACTCTGGAATAAGGGCTTTATTTAGGTGGTGTTCTCTAGTGCCCAGACGCTCTACTGTATGGAGCTGCCCAGCACCTGAAGTGTTGGTTGGGGTCACATGTGAGCAATGCCAGTGCCTGTCAGGAGGAAATAGCTCTTTCCTGTTTCCAAGTTGCAGTGCCTGACTCAACTGCCAGGGCCAGTTGGTTGAGTGCACAGGAAGAAGCCCCTGCATTACACCTCTATAGCTGCTGTAGGCAGACCTACCCTCTGGCTGGCCTCACAAAATGGCAGGGGTAGCAGGTTTGTGAACCAGTACCACCTGGGCATAAGGAGCAGCAGGCTGCATATCACAGTGGGGGACCTTAGCACATGTCACCAGGCAGGGGGATGGAAGGTCTGAATCTCTTGAAAGTTCTCAACCTGCTGGGCTGTGTGTGCTGGGATGATTTTGTCTACCTGTCATTTCTCCTGAGCAGCAAGATCTGTGCAATCCTTGCCCTTTTATCAGCCCTCTTCCTGTTGGGAAATCTTTCAAAGTACCCACCTTTATTTTGTCCCAGAGTGACTGGTTGTGGGTACCTGTTCTTCACAAGTGGCTGGAATCTCAGTTTCTCCAAGTATTTTGCCAGTCTTTACTGTACCAAACCCACTAATCTCCAGAGCACCATGTAATGTGGGTTTGTGTTCTCAAAGCAGATCTCCAGGTCTGAGTGTTCAGCAGTCTTGGGCTTTTATTCCCTTCCTACTCTGTTTCTCTTCCTCCCACCAGTGAGCTGGGGTTGTGGTGGGCTTGTGTCCTACAAGAATTCAGCTTTGTTACTTTACCCTTTTCTATGTGGTCTTCTCTTTTCCCCAGATGTAGGCAGTCTGTTGCATCTTCTGTCCAGTCACTCTTTCAGGATTCATTGTATTTACTCTATTTTCTTCTTATATGTGGTTTTGGGAGAAGTCTCACTTCTCATGTGGCCATCTTTAGGCCAATCTCTATTTCTATTTATTTTTAGTAAAATTCCTAGTGTGTTATATTAATTTTATTTAAAATCTATGAATATTGTAACTCAGAATAATCCCACTTCCTTCTTGTTTTAACAGACAGTTCTCACTCAATACCTGTAGGTACTTGCTTTTCTTACTTTTTGCTTCAGAGTTTTTTAAATATATGTGTCCTTATGTCTTCTTTCTTAATCTAGTATAGCATACTAAAATATATACAGAGCAAAAAAATATGTAGGTTTTCTGTTCATTTGGTGATATTACATGAAAATGTCTAAATATCAGTTCATAGAGTTTTTCTCATTATGTTTAATACCTTTACATAGTTCACATTCCAAACAAGTCACCCGAAGTGTACAATTCAATAATTGTTAGTATAGTCACAGTTTTGCAACTATTACCACAATGAACTATGGAATATTTTCATCACCCAAAAAGAGAACCCATAGCCTTTAGATATAACCACTCAGTTCATAATGCCTTTGAGAACATTGTATTATTTATGTATACATAATTTGCTTGTGTTATGTACAGCATATTTTATTTATCTATTCATCAGTAGTTGGATATTTGATTGTCTACCTTGTAGCTATTCTGAATAATGATGTTATGATCATCTGTGCACAAGTTTTGTGTAAGGACATACATTTTTGTTTCACTTGAGTATATATATATGAGTGGAATTACTAGGTCAAATGGTAATTCTGTGTTTAACTTTTTGAAAACATGCCAGAATGATTTACAAAGTGTATATAAAATTTTTGCATTTCCATCAGTATGCATGAGGGCTCCAATTTCTCCATATCCATGCAAAATGATGTTACTATCTGACTTGTTAATTATAACCAATCCTAACACATGTGAAGTAGTATATTGTGGTTATGATTTTTTTCTTCTTTATACCATTCATATTTACTCTAATCTTTGTTATCCTTCTCTCTGCTTGCTCTAGCTTGATCTTTTTTTTTTTGAGGTTCCAAAGGTAGAATGTTAGGTAATTGATTAAAGCTATCTGTTCTTTTTTAAAATAGGTATTCACAGCTAAAAAATTTTCCTTCTGCCCTGACGTAGAGACTCTATCCCACAAGCGGTAACTGAAAGCAGTAAGGAATCCTCCATCTGTCATCCCCCATTGCATGGAATTTAACATCTACAAAGGTGGTTGAGGAAAGGAGGAGAAATGCTGCTGCTGTGCTTCCTGATCAGGTAACATGGTCTTCAAACTGGGCCCGAAGGAAGCCTGTGTCCTTAGCTGCATCTTCTGGACTGGAGTTTCTACTACACTGGAGGGCATGGTTCACGGTGCAAACACCACAGACACTCTCTGTTCTGGGGTTTTACTAGGTATTCTTGATTAAATGTTTCTTTATTTGCTGTGTGTTTAGGTCTAGTCCCAGAGACTTAAATGGTTGTTTGTCAAATGACTTTCACTGGTTTCACTATGAAGTGGGTCCATGGAGCTCCTTAAACTGTCATACCAGAATTCAGTTTCCTCATTTGTTTTATACTGTGTGTAGTTCAATGTATAGAAAACATATTATTTATTCAAGCAATAGTCTATTTTGCTCATTTGGGTATGTCCTACATCTTGCTATTACAAATAATGCCAAAAAATAATCCCATCTAATTTTTGGATATATATATATTCATATTTACCTTATCAATGTGTGATTTCCAAACCAAAAGGTAAATGCAGAAATAAGGTTTTTTAGTTATTGACAATTTCCCTTCCTTTGGGGCTGTACCATTTTGAATTCTACAAGCAGTTTGAATTCTGCTTTTTCCACAGACTGAGTCCAAAGTGAATTATCAAGTCTAAGAATATTGGCCAAATTGATAGATGAGAAATGGTACTTAGGTGTAATTTGATATTGAATTTTTCTTTTTATGAGTGACATTAACATCTTTGCATACCTTTGAGAGCCTTTTGTGATGTGTCTGTTTATGTCTTCTGCCCCATTTGGATTACATTCTCATCTTTTTCCTTGATGTTTTTAAAGTTATTTTAGGGGTTTTAGGACTTTTCTCTGGTATATATTGCAAATATTTTCTCCCAGTTTATCTTCTCTCTTTGCTTATTTTTTATTCTATATGCAAAAATTTATTTTTGCTTCGCAGTATTCTCAAATTTCTGAATTCTCTATTACATGTGAACTTTGAGACATGGCTCAAAAGTTTTTCAATATCCATGTTCCAAAGAAATTCAACTCTGATTATTGGTTTTACGAAAAGCCCTTTTAAATTTTTCTTCACAGGATCTGTCACATTAAACTGGCTCTGTATCTCTTGATTTTCCTCTTGCATTTAGCATGCTTATAATACTTGAAACTTTAGCAATAATTTTTTATCGTGAAGGGAAGGAGAGAGAATCACAGAAAAGTTTGTTCTCATAATTTTAAACCATTCGCAAAAGTATATGTATCCCTGGCTTTCATTTATTCAAAATTGAACAAAACACCCTGTTTATTTAAATGACTATTAAATAGGTAAATTAATGATTTTTGCAGATGAAAGAATCTCTAAGTGATATGCTAGGCAATACTTATAATCTTGTACCTGTCATTAACTCATTTGTTTTTGTGTTATTAGCCATTCATCTTTCACTTTTCATACTAGGTTGTCTATTTCCCCTAGTCATCAGAAGTGATTTTTAATCCCCATATCCTTTGTTATTTATTCTGAATCTTAAAGCATGCATTTAGTTTTGAGTTCAAAAATTAGCATAGTTACAAATTTATGGTCTTTTCCTGTATAGAATTATTAGAAATAAACTTTTAAAATACTAACATAGAGGTATGGCTGTGAAATAGAGTATACCTTTTAGATTAATAAAGACTAGAAAACAAAATAGTTATTTTTGAAGAACTTTATAAACCAAATGGGCAATGGATTAATTGTACATACTGATTTTCATAATGCCATAATTAAGGTTCACATACATTTATGTATTTTTTTAACTAATAAATTAACTAATTAACTAATTTTCAGTAAAAGCCAAACACAAGGCCTGAGATACATGGGTGATCTAAACATTTTTGAAGCAGAAGTTCTAAATGTTGCAAATTTATGGATGTTCAGATAAATCTCAAACAATGAAGATGTTCTAATTAGGAAAGAATATAATTTATGTCAGATATAGTAAGAACGGGTCTTGTTAAGATGAGCATTACATAATACAGCAGAATTTTGCATCACATATTATTTATAGTCTACCTTCCTTGGAAGTCCACTTATAACAGTTCCCAAAAAGAATCTCTAAATCAAAATAAAATTTGTTTAACTTATTGTTAATGAATAGCCTGTCATCAACTTTTTTTTCTAACAGTTTGAATATACTATACAATTGCTTTGAATGGTAAAAAAATTCTTCATCATTAGGAATTAGTAAGCTATTAATCTATGTCAAATTAAGAAAAATAGACAATTTGTTTCTGCATTGTTTGGTCATCTCTGTCCCTCTCCCTCTCTTTTGCTCACCCCTTTTCTCTCTCCCTCTCTTTTATCATCCTCGTGTAGGGATTCTTGTGTGTGCTCTGAACTATCCATGTCTCTTACCTCTTAGTTTTTATACTGGATTTGCTGTTCACTTGAATATTAAAAAAATAATTTTTTGCCTTCAATCACTCTGCTTCTAAACTCCAGCTACTAGTCATACCCAGGTAATGGTAGCAGTTGTGAAGTTGCATTTTCCTTCAGTGTATTCTGTTAAGTATTCATTTATTCAGCTTTTATTTTTGAGAACCTACCATGTACTCAGAATTGATGATACAGGTACAAATATATAGGCTCTGATTTTAAGAAGCTTACAATGGAGTGGTAAAACAGAGAAGTGATACTGTCAGTTATTATTTGAAATATTAAGCATAGGGAGTAGGTACAGGAAGAAAATGAAGGCTGCATTTGCTTATTATCCAAGAAATTCTGCTGCACTTCTCTGAGGAAGCATTTTGCTTAGCAAGCTGCCTGTCATTCTGCTCAGTGTTGGATCTTGACGTGACAGCTCTGAGTCTCTCTAAGCAGCTTTGCTGTGTTTTGGGAAAGGTTTATTTCTTAATTTTTTTCATTTTAAGACAAAAACAGTGACTTTTATAATTAGTACAACCAGAAAAATGTTTAATCACTGAAATGCATTAATTAGATGCATCAGTCGGGGTAGATCAGAAAAGTAGAATTATTTATCTGGCTTAAGTGGTATGTAGTGCCTCTGCATCTACTATGGTGCATGAAGTCATTAGGACAGGCAGTTTAAAAAGGAAGGTGGGCAAGAAATTGGGGAGAGAAAGGACAATCTGGAATCCACAAGAGCAAAGTGAAATTCACAAAGAGACGCTGAACCTCACATCCATCTCTCACAAACCAGAACTTCAATAATGTAGGTTACCTGCAATATAAAGGAGAGTCTATTAGTACAGAGTTATGTTTGCATCTGGTCTAACCTTTGGAAAAGCTGAAAGGCAAGATTAGGTGAGAGTGGAAAGAGCGAAGGGGCTGGTTGCTCAATGATACCAACCCGATGAACCAGTTGTTCAGTGACAATGTGCATGAGGTTCACAGGGGCACATTCCCGACAAACACCACAGTGTAAAAGTGACTGCTGACTCACTCCTGTTTATCAATGTCATGCAAATTTCTCTTGTGACCAATACTAACCTGAAACCATAAGGAAAAGGGGGACTATGTGAAATATAGCTCCAGCTTAGCTAAGGTGACATATAAAATAATAATTATTATTTTTAAACATGCAAAACCAAAGCAGTCCAGGGAATTACATTTTACAGTCTTACTTTTGGATATGATAGATAATCTATTGTATCTCACTTTAAGACTCAAAGCCAAGAAATCTCTACCTAGTGATCTAATTAAAGTGGTTGTAGGAAACTTGTGGGTTTGAACAGGAAATCAGTCAAGTATATAGCTAGTTAGTGATTAAGAATATAATGAAAGAGTGATATTGGAAGCAAGAAACAATGAATAAGCCTGAAAAAATGGAACATGACAAGACCATTCATTCATTCATCCATACTTTTCTTCATCATACCTCTACTTATATACCTGTTCGGTAAATATTGATTTCCTAAGTATTAGGTCCAAAGCTTCAAGAATACAAATATATATGCAAAGATATCCCTCCACTGAAAAACTGATATTTCAGTGAGGAAGCAAAATATTTGACTGTATCACAAAGAAATAAAGAAAATTATAATAAAAGTGTATACTTAGTGTAGTATCACTATGTGAGAAGGAGCACATATAATGCATCCAATACAGATAAACAGCACCATGAAATAATATGCATGTGCTTGTGTGTTTTAACTCAAATGAGAAAGAGGAAGCAGGCATGAAAAAGGAAGTCATGCAGTATTACAATTGTTTGGCTAGTTGGCCAGGTTTTTGTTTGTATTTTTTGTTTGTTTTTGCTTTGTTGGTAGGTTGAATATGCAAACAAATGTAAAATTAAAGCTGAAGTAATAAGGCAGGAGTTTCTGTCTTGACAGGTCCTAACTGTGGCAGCAAGGTAGTTTTATATCTACCTGGAGTCCCTATTGTTTACTTTAGGAAATTGCAATTTTCTTTTGACAGCAATATATGCTAGGAGACAACTAATGACTTTTTAAAAAAAAATTATACTATAGTTGGTCCTTTGAATCATCTCTGGCCATAACACGTGTGGGAACTTTTGTCTAAGGGTTTTAAGGAAGGCCTTTCTTAAAGGAAAGAATGAATAGAAACCTCTTTTCTTTCCTTCCTGTGTCTGAGCCAGTTGCTGTGCCAGCACTGTCAGCGTGTGGAGCATGTTTCCCTTTATCATTGTCCTATGACCGTGAAAACAGTGAGAATGCTAAAGATTCACACAGTAGTCCACCTGCAGCCAGGATATCATTACACCATTTCGTCAAATATTGGAATGTCTGACTCCATATTTCTTCTTAAGTGATGTATCACCTAGGATTTTTCAAAGCAACTTTATGTGGGAACATGTTTTTGAAAGTGAAACATCCCCGTAAGAACCTGCTGAGCCTTGTATGATCTAAGAAATGTTTGACTTAGATATGCTCAAACTTTCTTAATTGAGCAGGGATATATTAGTACAATTAAAAGGTAATTGAGCAAAAATTAAGACTTGTATGTCTTATGAGTAATTGTATGAAAGTGTTTATATTTCTATACATTCATTCAGCAAACATTGTAAATAGTTTTTATGCACAATGCACTGGGAACTAGGTGGTATATAAACATGAAGTAAAATACTCATAATATGCATGGCATTTGTCTAATGGAAAAGATTATTTGGGGGACAAATGCTGAAAAACTAGGTAGAATGTGTCATGTAAGAGAGACACTGAATAAATTTCCAAGAAGTTCAGAAGAACAAACTGTTTTCTTATAAGCATCTATGAGAACATTATGAAAAGATTGTCATATTTGGGATGCTTTTTCCTGAAGCTTGGGTGAAATTTATATAGGAAGACATGATGCAAAAACGATATTCATTCAAAAAGAGAATAACTAACAAATATATGTTAAGGCAGAAAAATGTATCTGAAGAGCTGGAACATAGAATAAATAAAAGTGGCAGTGGAATATTAGATTGATTTTGTGCTTGTGGGGTGGGTTAGAAGAATAAGGTATAATTTATGTACTGTACTACTTTTTTTCTACTGGAATTTGAAATTTAAAGTGTTTTAAGTGATATCATAACTATGACCAAACCCTGCCTCTGTGGAATTAAATCTGGTCCAAATGGGTAGGATGGATGAAAAAAGGAGAAAAACTGTAGCCATAAAGAATCAACACTAGATAGATTTTAGAGTAAACACAGTGAATGCTAAATTATCAGTGTACTAGTGTGTTAGTAGTATTAGTTTTGTTAGAAAGCTATAATTTAGGGAAAAACTGATAATATTCTCTGGTGTTAAACCTTTGCAGTAAGAAATTATTCTTGAGTCAATAACTTATGCATCACTGCATTTTAAAGGTAAGTTTACAAAATTTCATCACATACCATGCAAATAACAAGAACATTAATTTCCAAAACAATTCAAGCAAGAGTAACTATTTTGAGTACTTTTTAAAACTGTTATCTTTTTGTTTAGGTTTGAGTATATCTATTCTTGTATACACATAGACTGTCTTGTAAAAGGAATTCAGTAAACTTTTGAATTAAGTTTCCATTGGGGAAATTTAATTTTTATATAGCTTCTGAAATAAATAATTTGACATTGCCTCTATAAACTTAATGATATCAGATAAAGATTTTCTTTCCTGAAAAAAGTACTTCCTATGAGAAAGTGTGTATGTTTTTAAGTATGTAAGCATAAGCTCTTTGGGAAAACTAAATTTTAACCATTTATTAAAATATTTTTGGACTATTACTACTCCTATAGCTTTGAATTGATGTTAGCAGAGGGCTTGAGGGGCAATGATATCAGATTTTTTTCTGTCTAAGCTAACAGTGTAATAATACAGATAAGTCCTTTGTCTACATATTTATATAATACCAATAATAGTTACTAGAAAAAGATATTGCCTATGCTTCCCAAGATCTTCAGTGGGTGATCAAGTCATTCCAAGAGAGTTGGATTTTGAAATTAGACTTAAAATAAGAAAAGAGATTTAAATTAAATAAATCCTGAGGATGTAATATACAGTGGTGACTAGAGTTAATAACACTGTATTGTATATTTTAAAGTTACTAGGAGGGTAAATCTTAAAGGTTTTCACAAGAGCAAAATTGTAACTATGTACAATTATAGATGTTAACTAGACTTATGGTGATTAATCACAATATATGTGTACAAGTATCAAATCTTCATGCTGTACACCTGAAACTAGCATAATGCTTTATGTTAATTATTTTTCACAAAAAGAGAATGATAAGGAAATTGGCCAGAATGAGAAATATTTTCACTGAATTCTTTGAGTCTAGAACTTTTGGTAGAGATATTTGAAGGAGATAACTAGGATATTTGGTGTGGTTCTAAGTGTCAAGGACTTCAATTACACTAAGATTTCTTTAGATTCAGAATTTTTTCTTTCGTTACAAGGACAAAAAGACACATTTTATTGGGTAATAGAAGATGTCAAATGTACTTACAAAGGTAAAAATATTTTGGAAGAACAAGTGATTGAGAAATAACTTTCATCTGTATTAAAAAATGATTTTATAAAATAGCCTATATTTGGAATTAGCAAGAACAAAATGTCAGATTTATGCAGACAGAGATCGAAGAAAACTTGTGCAAAATAGAAAATACTCAGAGGAAATGTATAAAACCTATAATCTTAGTGTGGAGAATAGAAATGAATAAAAGCTTTAGTCACATTTGAAGTTTTCATAAGTTTAGATATAATATTTGTTAATGGCTTAGTGAGAAGGTGTTTTTTTTCCTTTATTGTTTTTGATTTTTGTTTAAAAGCTAGAGTTGAAATTCATGAAAAATTTGTTAGGGAGGGAGATGTTGAAACTGTTGAAAAAAGAAACCAAAACAGAGACGAAGAGAGAAAATGATTGATTCACTTAAAAAAAGAAAAGGAATCGATAGCCCTAGTGAAAAGGTACAAGAGAAGAAAGCACCACATAAGTTGTCAATAAATTTTATCCATACTTTCAGTCATTCAACAACCATATCTGCCAAATATTGCCTTAGTTACTGGAGCACGATAGTGAGCACAATAGATATAATTTAATGAAGCATTAGAAGAAAAAAAAGATGTTAAATCAAAAAACGATACATGGATATATGATGACATTTTAAGAGGTGCTATAAAGGTACAAAATACTAAAAGAGAATAAAAGAGGAGGGAAAATCAGGGGCATCCATCTCTGAAGGAGAACAGGAGTTAAAATGATGAAGGAGGTACCAGGTGCGGAATTGTGCAGGCACAAACTTAGAGTTGAGCAGATCTTCAGTATTTAAGGAACTGTAAGAAGGGCAGCTCTGCTGTGAGCGCTCTAATCCAGCAGAAGCTTGGCACAAGATGAGGTCAAGAAAGCAAGCAAGAGAATGATTCATGACTTCCAAGATTATAGACGTAATATTAAATGCAATCAAAAGACATTATAATGCTTAAATAAGGTAATCAATTAAAAAATTTAAAAAATGACTTAGTGTGCAGAATTATTAGAAAGGGGCAGGAAGGAATGATAATAGAGACTAAAGTAATGGCAGAGGAATTTTAAAAAAGTTAATAGGCTTAAGATATCATTTGGGGTAGAAACAAGGAGACATTTTAGAGCATTTTGCAGGTCTATTTGAGTCTGCCACTTTAGAAGTTCAAATTTTACTTTTAAAATGTGCATTGCCTAATGGTCAATGTAAAATTAGCAGATACTGAAAGTAAATAATATAGACATCTATATGACATACTGTTTCTGCCCTAGATCCTTAAGGTGTTAATAAAGTACAAATTATATTTTAGATGACAATACAGGAAACTTCAATTGTTATTAAATGTATTATGTTCTTTACAATTGTCTTCTTAAAACAAATAGTAGAAAGTGTTTCCAGGAAGGTACTCAACAATATCACTCAAGTAGGAACAACACTGTGAACTTTGAAATTCTTAACTTTCCTCTTGGAAATGGTATTACAGCTTGAAAAAAGTGGGCTGAGACACTTTTCTCCCATTATTTCTTAGATAACAATAAATTTAATTGATCATGAATTATCTGAAACTGCTGGGAACCAAGTGTGTATAAACTCTTGGTTTAAAATAATTAAAAAGAAGAGAGAACAAGACAAGATGATTTTTATAGAAAATGGGAAAGGAGAAATAAAACTTGTTAAAATGACCTCTAATTTTAAGAGCCAAATGCAACCCTACATGCAGAGATGATTGTTTCACCTGATTATTTTAAGTTGTTTAACAGGTAGTTATAAAGCAGAATGCAACAATTGTCATACTTACTGCATTTTATTTTACTGCATGCTATTATTTACTGATTTGTGCACATTACAGTACTGGAGGCAGGAAATGTAATTCTCTAAACAAAGACCACCCAAAGTAAACAGAATGTCAGGAAAAGCAATTATTGTTTGTCTGTTAAATGTTGTAAAATAAAATTGAACATGTTTTCAGTTGAATTTTATAACACACTCTAGGAATATTCATTTTACTTACAGACAAAAGTCCCAAGATTTAAATAAGTATTGAAACAATATGCATGAAGTTTGATAACAGTTCTTAGGAAAGGAACTGAATATGTAAACTTCTGGAGAATATTGTTAAGAATCCCTGACTATGAAACAGTGGAACACATTTAGACCAGAGATGAAATACTCATCACAATTTACATAACATGTGGGCATATCATCAACAGCTATGTTTACTTTCATATTCATGAGAAAAGAAACATGATATTCAGTAATTGGGTTATTAATATGTTTCATAAAACATATTTATTATTGTATTTTATTAATGATATAATATATATATGTATAGATATATATATGAAATGTCTGTGTTTCTTCAATTTCCAACCATTAGCCAGTTAGAAATCTAACTGACAAAGTCCCATCAAGGCTCAATCCTAATGTTCTTCTTTATTGAGTATTTTTATATAACATTATATGCCATATTTTGAGTCACAAATTTGCTTAATAACACTATGGAGAAGTAAGCATTTCACACATTTTTAAAACAATTTTCTATTATACATAATGGAAAACATATTTTACTTAATTCCCATTAACACAAAATTCCTATCAAACTATACTTGTAAATTCAAAACATTGTTTGATGAATGTTAAATATTACTAGGTGTTCAATACTAAAATGTGGCTTAATTGAGTCATTTATTCACTCACTAATTTATTAACAACATTTCATGAACCATTTTTATGTAATACTTTTCCAGCTGAATATACAGCAGTGGATAAAAAGCTAAACTAACTGTCCTCAAGAACTATATAATTTAATTCTCTACATAGCAAGTGACAAAACACTTACATGAATTCAGACTGTGGAAATGTTATGAATGCAACAAACAAGTTGAACATAGAGAGTGGAGATGGAAGACATTTTGAGACTATCAAAAAATTATTAAGTTGAAAGACTACAGAAATATAATGTAGTGAAAATTTTATATACCTGAATAATTGAATATAAATGTTTCTGTAACTTATCTAACTGCCTTGGATTTTGGTGTATTATCTCGTACATGGATGTATCTTTTTCTAAGCCTGAAATATATTTGTGTGGCAATTCATCTTTTAAAAAGATTATGCTAACATTTATACATTTATCTCACAAAAAAAACATTAGTTTTAAATGATCTAGTATGAAATATAGTCAATGTCATACTTTTATCCTATGGTGGTGTTTCACTCCTGGAAATCTGATAAACCATCAAGGGTATATATATGTCTAAGCATGGATAGAAAAGGAATAGAATATATGTGGGATGTGTTTCAGTTATTTATTATTTTTTGGACAGCTACAACATAGGAGACAGAACTCTGGGATGGTGGAGGAAGACCTCTGTAAATCTGTTCTTCCACAGAGGCAATAATGAAACTGCCAGTATCAGTTTATTCAGAACTATGGAAATGAGTCAGACTTGCAATCCAAGGATTGTTCAGTGAAGAGAAACTGCTGCACTGCTGAGAAGTGGGGTTTTATAGTATCTTTAAACACCTGTAACTTTGCAACCACAATAAATGTGAAAACTAGCAGTGTTGAAGCAAGGTTTGTAATTCCACTAAATACTCAGTCCCCGAAACAATTCCACTGTCTGACTTGTCTTGTCTCTTTCTGGAAAAACAACATTTAGAGGAAGTTTTCATCATTTGACCTTATATGGGGCTCAATCCATGGCAAAAGTCCTATTCCCAGAGAATTTGCTGGAAAAAAAAAACAGTTGCAATTATTGTATATCACAGCTAGATGTCATAGGAACAGGGGTTTACAAAAGTCCAGCAAAAACTTTAATAGGAAAGTCTGAGGAACAGGATGTCCCCAAGCAAGTTTGAAAGCTGTGACATGTTCCTAGGAATCAAGAGGTTAAACACATGCACGGGCTGAGCATGTGAGCAGGAAAGACATGAAGGAGTACAAAGATCTCACATCTGGCTGTATAAGCAAGAAAAAAAAGCTTCAGCAGAATAGTGAATGGCCTGGGCATTGACAATGCACCCCCTTTCACACACACACAAATCTCTCAACAAAGGGTGGAAAGCTGATTAATTCAGTTCATGAAATCTCCAGTTCTTAGCTACCAACTCTGCCAAATAAGCAGTGGTAACAGTGCCTTGGCTACACAGAAATGTGAATATGGACTTTTTCCTAAACAAATAACAGGAATTTCACTAAGAAAAATAACAGGAAAAACAAAACAACAATACAATGAGCTCCAACAAAACCTAAAGAATGATGGGGAGCAGGATCAGATTTCTGGAGTTGCCATATTATAGTATATAAAATATCAAGTTTTTAACAGGAACAACAACAAAATCATGAGAGGTTTGAAGATACAGAAAAGCATGGCCCTAAATGCCGCATTGAAAAACACAAATTAATCACTGACAATACCTCTACAAATGAAGAATACAAATAAAGAGACAGGAAGTATATATAAAAAAGAACCAATTGGAAATTCTAAAGTTGCCAAATGCAATACATGGAATGAAAAGTTCACTAGAAGGAAAAATCAGTGGATTTAATCTGGCAGAATGAAGAATATGTATGCAGGAGGAGTATGAAGAAGTAAGCAAGGGGAAAGACAGTTGAGGTATTTTTGCACCAAGATGACGATTATGACTGACTATGGAGTTTAAGATTAGTCCTCTACCTTTATCAGTTCTTAAGATATCATTATGACCTTGCAGAATCTTGACTCAATAGCTCTTCATTACTTTCTGTCAAAGTTGCCCTTGAACTATTTGTCCAGTTAGTAAAATCTGAGCCTTGAAGCCCCTTCAATTTAATTGTGGCTCTAACCCATATTTCTCAAAGCAGTTATGAGTTCTAAATTCATTACTCACTCACTCACTGATCAATGTACTCACTTATATAACTTTCCTCTTGGATAATGATAACTCTACAATTGGTAAATTTACTTCCTTGAAAGAGCCATTCTTCTTTATTCTAAATCTTGGATATAGAAATAATATAGACGGACTTGAAAGTATGTAACATGACGGCAATAGGGGACCCTGTCACAGGGTGTACATCTCAGAGTGCTGACTGGGCAAAAAGTTCCATGTGCTAACGTCAGGTTAGGGAGGTCCAAAGAGCATCCAGACGTGTACATTTAGGTCAAAAGGGACACTTTTACAATATGGGGGTGGGGTGGAAGTGCTGGAGATGGGGGAGGTGGTGGTAGGATAATATTTAGCATAAAAATAAAGCTTTTTGCCTCCTGCCTGGATATTAGCAACATGTAAGAGGATCAGTTTGAGTTAGGAAATAGACCCCCACACAACTATAGCTGGTAGATTGCAAACAATATAGAAATGAAAGAAGCATGTAAACACAATTTGGTAGGGCCTCTGTACTAACTCTGTGAAGAGTCAGTTATTTTTAAATAGTTAGGAGTTCCAAATTCATTACTCACTCTCTTACTGATCAATGTACTCACTTACGTAACTTAATTATATAGTGGAACTTTATAATAAAGTTCCACATTATTAACTCTCTTTATGCCTTTATTATAAGACTTCTTTGTAATGATTAAATATTGAGACTTTGAATGCTCTGAATGAAAGTTTCAATATACATAAGAGGAATAATTATTGCTGTTTAAATTATTAAATTATTAGTTTACTGTAAAACTGTCCCAAACTCTTACAATTCAAATACAGCATCCCAGTCTGGAAGGAAAAGTAAATGACCAAGATTAGTTCTGTGCATTCCAATAGGTATGTCTGTGTTGATGTGATCCTTAGCTGACTTAAAAACTCAAGTACCCTGTGAATATATAAACAAACACAAGGCAGATGAGGAGATGAGAGAGGTATTGAGTTAAATCACGATTCATAATAGGAATATTTAGACAAGTACATTTCCTGATCAAATCATACTCTATGATATTTTTGCCAATTTCATTTATTCTGGTAATTAATAACTTAATTACATAATAATTTGATACTTTTTCTAGTAAGCTCACCTTTTTAAAAAACTTAAATACATTTATTTTTTAGAGAAAATTTTAGTAGCTGTCTTAAATAGAGAACTATTAGCATATGATAAACAAATCTGTTAAATATGATTAAACCAAGCAGTATTATTCAAATCCAGGTAGGCACCATTGCCAGACAAAATTTAGCCTGAGGTCTGTTCTCTCTTTATAAAAAAGTGAAACTAGCAAGTCTCAAAGAGATGTTGTAACATGATAGCACCAAATTTAAAGCTATTTCTTTAGATAATAAAAAGATTAAAAGAAAAAATCATCACAAAGTATTTAACACCTGTTTATCACAAAACTGGGTTGTTAGAGTAGGAGTTGGAATCTTTAAATCTTTTAGAGCCCTGGGCACAGGTACCACTCAGTACATCCCAAAGCAATTGTCTTGGTAGTATGTGTGTGTGTGTGTTTGCACATTGCTTTGTTTTGTCAAGAATTCTGTACTATAATTAGCACAGAATTTTACCTAAAACTGTTAGAGCACCAAAAACATATACCTCAATTTCACTTCCTACCCACCCCACCATTTTTTCCTACTTATGCATTAGGCAGCTGAAGTTCAGAGAAATTAAGACAGTTGATCAGAATCACACAGCTACTGAGTGGTGAAATCCAGATAGGACACAAGTCTGGCTGATCTCAAAGCCCATTCTAGTACCGCCACATCAAATCAGTGATAAGGTTAATGAGCACCTCTCCTCTCCTCAGTCTGGGTCAGGTGCTAGTTCTATACCAAATAGTCTGTTAACTGAGCAAAGCTTCTGTTTTTGGTCTGCTGTGTTCCAGGTTCTGGGAATCCCATGAGAGCCAAGACCAGTCCTGCTCCCCTGCTCTCTAAGACTCAAATTTTGTTTTGGCTGGGAAAAGAAAAAGTATCAATCACAGCCATGAAATATCTTTAGTACTTTGATAGAGGTAAGTGCACATATGCAGGGAGCATGTAAGACCATCACTTGCCTCTCCCCTTGGGGATTAGGGGACTCCCCAGGAGGTCATTTATGAGTTGGGTTTTGAAGGTCAAATAGGACATTAGCCAGGGAGATAAGGTCTGGGGTGTGTAACAGTTTTAGAGGCACAGAGAAAGGAGGGGTAGACCCAGGTTTGTGTGAAAATACTACTAGGGCAAGAGGCTGAACCATGTCTCAAAAGTTCTTAAATCTTTCCTGAACAGGCTGAGGTTTGTCCTAACAGTGACAGGAAACCACTAAAGGGTTTTCAGCAGGAGGATTGGGTGCGTAACCAAATGTACATGTCATGTAGATCACATCAGTGTCAGGAGGTAAGATAAGTTTTTGTGCCTGGAGGCAAGGCATTCAAATAAGAGGTTATTCTACAATACAGAGCTTATGAAGGCACTAAGAAAGCCAATGAGTGGGGATGGGCAGAGATGACTCCATCGAGGCACATTTAGAAGGTAGAATGACTGGGACTTGGTGACTTGAATGTGGCCAATAAACAGGAGGGAGGAGCTGAGGCAGACACCCGGGTTTTTTTTTATATGAAAACAGGTGAATAATGACACCATCCACTGAGATAAAGAGAAGGAAGGAGCAGGTCTGAATATTAAGAGGTCAGTGCTATTCCAGACAGGGTGCCTTTAAAGTACCTGTGACCCTGCAACTGGAGATTCCTACATGCAACAGACAGATGATCTATGAAGGACATACATAGGTAAATGGTGTCATAAGCACATAAGTGACAGTGGAACTCACAGATGGGTATGGATGAGGTAGCCTAGAGGACTGTGCAGGTGAGAGGTCACAGGCAAAACCAGCCAAGCAGGGAGTGTGGGGCAAAGGCTCTTCATGTTCATGAATTTGCCAAGCAATTCTTCTGATCAATCCCAAGCCAGCTAAATAGTCATTAAATTAGGAAAGATGCCTGGGATTTAAAGTAGCTGTCCAATAAATGCTTTATGTTTAAAAAAGAAAAAAGGACAAGTTGGAAATACAAATACAGAATTGTTATCCTTATGGAAAAAAAGGAGGAAGTTTCTAAGCTAAAACAAACAGGGAATGAGCACTGTTTTTATCTTCAGAAAATATGCTATTACTGTTACCAAATAAGGCTTTAATGAGCCCTTGCTGGGTAATAGAAACAATGCTGGGTTATTTAGTTATCATAACAATGCCCTGAAGTAGTGCTACTATTGTCTCTACTTTGCGTCTCAGTTAGGGAATATATGAATACTGAGATCCACTAACTTATTCAAAGTTCAATGTTAGTAACTTTGGGGAGCCTAAGGTTTGGAAACCAGTTAGTTTAAAATCCATGCTTACACTACTACTTTTTCTTAACTTTCTAAATAGATTTCCATTTTGGTGGGGGTCTTTGGGATAGGGATGAGGAAATGGGGTAAATATTTACTAAGCTCTGCATTCCCTTTATATTAGATTTTGAGCTAGACCTACCATTTTGCTGTAAAACAATCTCATCATCTGTTCCCTTTGCTGACTCAAGTATCAAATCAATCTTTGTACTCTGTTTTCATAAGATCTTTACATCTTTTGTTATTTTAATTGTTATAAGTTTGGGAAATTCTTAGATCCTGCACAAAATAAAGATTATTTTAAAACACCTATGAGGGTGGTTGTATCCATGTTATATGTGTTTTTCTTTGTTTAATAGTGTACCAATATCAAATTTGGCCTAATATTCCTTCATTTGCTTTATATACCTTTTCAGGACTTTTAAGAATTTAAAGATCAAATATACCTTCACCCCACATAAGCATCAGTTGATTTAGGATCAGTCTTCCTTTAAAGAGTCACAAAGCACACCTTCCTATTAAGTTGGAGGTTATCTAGTATTTAAGCTTAGTTTACATAAGGGATGAAAGACTTGGGGAACTGCTCCTTGTGCCCAGTGTTAAAACATAAAGAGGAAAACATGCTATGTAGAGCTTTATAAGTTTACAATTAAGTTATACTGAACAAATACAGTCACTATATTTCTTCTGAAGCAATATGATGTTCACCAAAACTCGTATTATGTAATAATGTTAGCATTTTCTACAGGCTCAGGATTTGAGAAAGTGTCTAGTCATAAAAAATAAAAAAATATTTTAATAATATTGACATATAGTAAAGCTAGAGCCTAGTAATCTCTGAAAAAGTTAGAAAGGAAATTATATTTTGTTATTAAAAAAATAAGCACTGCAGAAAAAAAGATGTTGCATGAGAAGTGAGGTAGAAACTTCCTCCAAAAACCATGTATAATATGAAAATACAACAAATACAACTAATCCTGAAAGAGCAACCCAAATACTGCAGAAAAGACTGCCTGTATCTGTGGAAAAGAGAAGACCTCACAGAAAAGTGTAAAGTAGCAAAACAGCAATCTGGTGGGTCCCAAACCCTCCTCCCATCCCATCTCACAGATGGGAGGAAGAGAAATGGAGCAGTGAGGGACTAGAAGCCCAGGACTACTAAACACCCACACCTGGAGTTCTCCTCTGGGAACACAAACCCACATTACATGGTGCTCTGGAGATTAGTGGGATTGGGAAGCAAAGATAGGCAGAATACTTGGAGAAACTGAGATTCCAGCCACTTGTGGAGAACAAGTATGCAAAACTGGCCACTCTGGGACAAAAGAAAGGCAGGAACTTTGAAAGACTTCCCAACAGTGAGAGGGGTGCTAAAGGGGCAAAGATTATACAAACCTTACTGCTCAGGAGAAGGGGTAGGTGGACAAAATCATCCTGGCACACTCAACCCAGCAGGTTGGAAACTTTCTGGAGCTTCAGATGGTACATCTTCCTGGCTGGCAGTGCAGTTCTGAGGACCACCACTATGATACACAGCCTGCCACTCCCTCCTCCCATCAGGCACCAGTCTGCACACCTGCTGTCCCCACCATTAATCCAGACCAGTGGGAGGGTGTCCCTGCCTACAACAGCTACAGAGGCATAAGGCAGATGCGCCTCCCTATGCACATGGCCCACTGAAACTAGCAGTGGAGGTAGGCACTGAAGCTGGGAAACAGGAAAGACCTCTTTCCTCCTGGCAGACAATGGTTCCACTCACCTGCGACACCTGTGATTGCTGCAGGTGTTGACAGTTCCAGACAGTAGTGCTTCTGGGCAGTAGAAGGTGCCACCTACACAGTTATTATTCCAGAGGAATCACTTGAAAATGAAATGGCAAAAAACAATTGTAGAAACACAAATTCAGATCCAGAAAGAGGGCTAAGTGAAACTGAAATCACCAATATTCTTGATAAAGATTTTAAAACAAAAATTATAAACACATTAATGGAACTTCAGAAAAATATTCAAGATCTCAGGGAAGACTTTGAAAAAGAGATACTTTGAAAAATACAGTATCTGAAATGAAGCACACAGGAGGGATTTAAAAGTAGATTCGATGGGGTAGAGGAGGTGGTAAATGAAATAGAAATTAGAGAAAAGGAAAACAAAGAAGCTGAGGCACAGAGAGAATAAAGGATCTCTAGGAATGAAAGAATAATAAGGGAGCTGTGTGACCAATCCTAACAGAACAGTATCACATTGCAGGGGTCCCAGAAGAAGAAGAGAGAGAAGAGGGGATAGAAAGTCTCTTTGAGGAAATAATTGCTGAATAATTCCCCAATCTGGGGAAGGAAATATTCTTTCAGGTCATGGAAGGGCAGAGATTTTCCAACACAAGGGACTCTAGGAAGAAGACACCAATACATATAATAATAAAAATTCCAATGATCAAGGACAAGGAGTGTGTAATAAGAGCAGCCAAAGAGAGAAAAATGATCTCTTTTTTTAAAGGACAGTCCATCAGGCTATCAGCAGACTTCTCAGCAGAAAACTTACAGGCCAGGGAGTAGCATGATATATTTAATGCAATGAAACAGAAGGGCCTCCAAACAAGCATACTCTACCCAGCAAGATTAACATTTAAGTTTGAAGCAGGGATTAAACAGTTCCATATAAGCAAAAGCTGAGAGAATTTACCTTCCACAAACCATCTTTACAGTGTACTTTTAAGGGAATGTGGAAGTGTTCCTAAGGTTTAATAGCTTTCACCAGGGAAAATAAAACCATAGTAAAGGACCAATTAATTACTAAGCAAATAGAAAATTAAATCAACTACCCACAAAGTCAGTCAAGGGATACACAAGAGTACAGAATATGACACCTAATACATAAAAAGTAAAGGAGGAAGAAGAAGAAAGGAGAAAAAAACACTTATATTGTGTTTGAAATACTGTAATAAGTAAGTTAAGTCAGATGCTGGATAGTAAAGAAGATGCCCTTGAACCTTTGGTAAACAAATCTAAAGTCTGCAAGGGCAATAAGAACATATCTACTGATATTCACCCTAAATGTAAATGGACTGAATGCACCAATCAAAAGATATGGAATTATAGAATGGATAAGAAAAACATAACACATCTATATGCTGTCTGCAAGAGACTCACTTCAAACTCAAAAACATACACAGAGTAAAAGTGAAGGGATGGGAAAAGATATTTTATGCAAATAAGAGGGAGAAAAAATCAGGAGTTGTAGTACTTGTATCAGACAAATTAGAGTTCAATACAAAGAAAGTAACAAGAGACAAAGAAGGATATTACATAGTGATAAAAGAGCAGTCCAACCAGAGGATATAACCATTATAAATAGCTGTGTACCCAATAAGAGCACCTAAACAGGAGAAAAAAATACTATCATAACTAAAGGGGGAAATAGAATGCAATGCATTTATTGTAGGAGATTACAACACAACACTCACTCCAAAGGACAGATCAACCAGACAGAAAATAAATAAGGAGACAGAGGCACTTAACAACACATTAGAGTAGATGGACCTAACAGGCATCTGCAGAACATTCCACCCAAAAGCAACAGGATATACATTCTTCTCAAGTGCACATAGAACAATTTCCAGAATTGATTGCATACTAGGCTGCTGAAAGGTCCTCAGTAAATTCAGAAGGATTGAAATTGTACCAACCAGCTTCTTGGACTACAAAGGTATGAAACTAGAAATAAATTGTGCAAAGAAAACAAAAAGAGCCCACCATACATGGAGGCTTAACAACATGCTACTAAATAATCAATGGGTCAGTGACCAAATAAATACCAAGGTCAAGCAATATATGGAGACAAATGAAAACAACAGCTCAACACCACAAAATCTGTGGGATGCAGTCAAAGCAGTTCTAAGAGGAAATTACATAGCAATACTGACATCTCAATAAAGAAGAATACCAAATGAACAGTCTCAGCTGACAATTAATGAAACTAGAAAAATGAATCAGTAAAAGGAGGGACATAATAAAAATCAGAGCAGAAATAAATAAAATTGAGAAGAATAAAACAGTAGAAAGTATCAATGAAACCAGGAGCTGGTTCTTTGAGAAAATAAACAAAATAGATAAATCCCTAGCCAGACTTACCAAGTAAAAAAGAGAGTGTGTATACATAAACAGAATCAGAAATTAGAAATGAAAAACCACTATGGACACTTTGGAAATACAAAGAATTATTGGAGAATACTATGAGAAATTATATGCTAACAAATAGGATAACATAGAAGAAATGGGCAACTATCTAGAAAAATACAACCTTCCAAGACTGACCTATGAAGAAAAAGAATATCTGAACAGAATAATTCCCAGCAATGAAATCAAATTGAATTGGTAATCAAAAAACTACCTAAGAACAAAAACCCTTGGAGCAGATGACTTCACTACCAAATTTTATCAAACAATTAGGTAAGAACTAATACCCATCATCCTTAAAATTTTCCAAAAAATAGGAGAGGAGGAAGTACTTCCAAACTCATTCCATGAGGCCAGCATCACTCTTATACCCAAACCAGACTAAGACACCACAAAAAAAAAATTATAGACAAATATCCCTGATGAACATCAATGCAAAAATACTCAACAAAATAGTAATAAACCAAATTCAAAAATCTATCACAAGGATAATCCATCATGATTAGTGGGATTTATTCCAGGGATGTGAGAATAGTACAATATTCAAAAATCCACCAACATCAGACAAGACATCAACAAAAAGGACAAAAATCACATGATCATCTCAATAGATGCTGAAAAAGCATTTGTAAAAATTCAACACCCATTCATGATAAAAATTCTCAATGAAATAGGTATAGAGGGCAAATACCTAGACATAATAAAAGGCTATATATGACAAACCCACAGCCAACATCATACTTAACAGTGAAAAACTGAAAGTGTTTCCTCTAAGATCAGGAACAAGACAGGATGCCCACTCTCCCAACTTTTCTTCAACATAGTACTGAAGGTCCCAGCCATGGCAATCAGACAATACAAATAAATAAAAGGCATCCAGATTGGTAAGGAAGAAGTCAAACTGTCACTATTTGCAGATGACATGATTTTGTACATAAAAAACCCTAAAGAATCCATTCCAAAACTACTGGATCTAATATCTGAATTCAGCAAAGTTACAAGATACAAAATTGATACACAGAAATCTGTTGTATTCCTATACACTAACAATGAACTAGCAGAAAGGGAAATAAGGAAAAAATTTCCATTCACAATTGCATCAAAAAGAATAAAATACTTAGGAATAAATATAAACAAGGAGATGAAAAACCTATACCTTGAAAACTACAAGACACTCATGAGAGAAATTAAAGAAGACACCAATAAATGGAAATTTGTCCCATCCTCATGGATAGGAAGAATTAATATTGTCAAAATGGTCATCCTGCCTAGAGTAATCTATAGATTCAATGCAATCCCTATTAAAATATCAACAGCTTTCTTCGATGAACTAGAATAAATAGTTCTAAAATTCATATGGAAGCACAAAAGACCCCAATTAGCCAAAGTAATCCTGAGAAGGAGAAACAAAGGTGGAAGGATTAGGCTTCCTAACTTCAAGCTCTACTACAAAGCCACAGTAATCAATACTAGCACAAGAAGAGACCTAAGATCAATAAAACAGATTAGAGAGCCCAGATATTAACCCACACATACATGGCCACTTAATATTCACAAAGGGACCATGACAGCCTCAACAACTGGTGTTGGTAAACTGGACAGCTACATATAAGAGAATGAAACTAGATTATTGTCTAACTCCATACCCAAAAGTAAACTTGAAATGGATCAAAGACCTGAATGTAAATCAAGAAATGAAACTCAAAGAAACAAACATAGGCAAAAGTCACTTGAATGTAAACATGAGTAACTTTTTCTGAACACATCTCCTTGGGCAAGGGAAACAAAAGCATAAAGGAACAAGTGGAACTACATCAAACTAAAAAGCTTCTGCATAGCAAAGGACACCATCAACAGGATGAAAGGCATCCTAAAATATGGGAGAATATATTGTTAAATGACTTAGCTGATGAGATAACATCCAAAATATATAAATAGCTCACATGCTACAACACACACACAAAAAATAACCCTATTAAAAAATGGTTGTCAGATATGAATGACCACTTTTCTAAAGAAGAAATTTGAATGGCCAAAAGGCACCTGTAAAGATGCTCCACATCACTAGTTATGAGGGAAATGAAAATTAAAACCACAATGAGATATCACCTATCACTAATTAGGATGGCCAACATGCAAAAGAGAAGATACAAAAATTATTGGCTAGGATGCGGATAAATTGAACCCTCCTACACTGTTGGTGGGTATGTAAATTAGTTCAACCATTGTGAAAAGCAATATGAAGGTTCCTCAAAAAACTAAAAATAGAAATATCATTTGACTCAGGAACTCCACTCCTAGGAATTTACCCAAAGAAAACAAGACCTCAGATTCAAAAAGACATATGCACATCTGTGTCTATTTCAGCACTATTTGCAATAGCCAAGATATGGAAGTGATCTAAATGTCCATCAGTAGATGAATGGGTAAAGAAGAGGTGGTATATATACACAGTGGAATATTATTGAGCCATAAGAAGAAAACAAATCCTACCATTTGCAACAACATGTATGGAGCTAGAGGGTATTATGCTCAGTGAAATAAGCTAGGTGGAGAAAGACAAGCAGCAAATGATTTCACTCATCTGTGTAGTGTAACAACAAAGCAAAACTGAAGGAACAAAACTATAGCAGACTCATAGATTCCAAGAAGGGACTAGCAGTAACCAAAGATGGGGTTGTACTGTTGGTGGGGAGGGAGGGAGAAAAGGATTAAGGGGCATTGTAATTAGCATACACAATATAGGTAGGTCACAGGGAAGTTAGTATAGCCTGGAGAAGACAAGTAATAACTCTAGCGTCATACTAAGCTGATGGACACTGATTGCAATTGAGTGGGGGGACTAGATAATATGGGTGAAAGCTGAAATCTGAGATGTTGCTCATGTGAAACCTTCATAAGATTGTATATCAATGATAGCTTAATTTAAAAAAAGATTGAGGGGCGGAACCAGGATGGCGGTGTGAGTAGAGCAGTGGAAATCTCCTCCCAAAAACACATAGAGCTATGAAAATATAACAAAGAAAAATCTTCCTAAAATAGAGACCAGAGGACACAGGACAACATCCAGACCACATCCACACCTGCAAGAACCCAGCGCCTTGCGAAGGGGGTAAGATACAAGCCCCGGCCTGGCAGGACCCGAGCACCCCTCTCCCCGGCTCCCGGCGGGTGGAAAGAAGCCGGAGCGGTTTTTTTTTTTGGCGAGTGCTTTTTGGAAGCCTTAAAGGGACAGGGACCCCGTTACTAGGGAGGCAGGGTGGCGGGACCAGTGAGCAGGTGCTTGGGACCGGCGCCTGAGGACAAAGAATATCCCGCGTTTTTCCCTGCGGGACTGGCGGGGGCGTGCCTGACACCGGCGCCTGAGGACTGAGGAAATCGCGCATTTTCCCCCTTTTTTTTTCTCTTTTTTGGCAAGTTCTTTTGGGAAGCCTTAAAGGGACAGGGACCCCGGTGCTAGGGAGGCAGGGTGGCGGGACTGGTGAGCGGGTGCCTGGGACCGGTGCCTGAGGACAAAGAATATCCCACGTTTTTCCCTGCAGGACGGGTGGGCGGGTGCCTGAGACCGGCACCTGAGGACAGAGGAAATCGCGCGTTTCCCCCTCCCTTTTTTTTTTTTCTCTTTTTGGCGAGTGCTTTTTGGAAGCCTTAAAGGGACAGGGACCCCGGTGCTAGGGAGGTAGGGCGGCGGGACTGGTGAGTGGGTGCCTGGGACTGGCGCCTGAGGACAAGAAAAAATAGCGTGTTTTTTCCTTTTTTTTTTTTTTTTCTGTTCCCTCTCTCATTGTTGCTGTTGATGTTTTGGTTTGGAGAGTGCTTTTTGGAAGTCTTAAAGGGGCAGGACAGGTCACTTAGAATAGAGGCAGGGAACCTGGGGATATCTGGGCACTCTAACCCCCTGGGCAGCAGGGAGCACAGAGGCCCCTTACGGAGATAAAGAGCCTCCCAGCCACTCCCCCTCCATCGGGGCTCCACCATTTTGGAGGAGCAGCCCCAGCCAGGCCACCCCCACAGCAACAGGGGAGATAAAACCCATAGCAACCGGGCAGGAAGCAGAAGGCCTGTCTGCACACAGCTGCCCAGCACAAGCAACTAGAGGTCGCTATTCTCCCAGGAGAGGAAGGCCACAAAACAACAAGAAGGGAAGCTCTACCAGCAGTCACTCGTACCAGCTCTGCAAACTATCTCTATCACCATGAAAAGGCAAAACTACAGGCAGACAAAGATCACAGAGACAACACCTGAGAAGGAGACAGACCTAACCAGTCCTCCTGAAAAAGAATTCAAAATAAAAATCATGAACATGCTGACAGAGATGCAGAGAAAAATGCAAGAGCAATGGGAAGAGATGCAGAGAAAAATGCAAGAGCAGAGGGATGAAGTCTGGAGGGAGATCACAGATGTCAGGAAGGAGATCTCAGAAGTGAAACAATCCCTGGAAGGATTTATAAGCAGAATGGATAAGATGCAAGAGGCCATTGAAGGAATAGAAGCCAGAGAAGAGGAACGTATAGAAGCTGACATAGAGAGAGATAAAAGGATCTCCAGGAATGAAACAACACTAAGAGAAATATGTGACCAATCCAAAAGGAATAATATTAATATTATAGGGGTACTAGAAGAAGAAGAAAGAGGAAAATGGATAGAAAGTCTCTTTGAAGAAATAATTGCAGAAAACTTCCCCAAACTGGGGGAGAAAATAATCGAAGAGACCATGGAATGACACAGAACCCCCAAACAGAAAGGATCCAAGGAGGACAACACCAAGACACATAGTAATTAAAAGGGCAAGGATCAAGGACAAGGAAAGAGTTTTAAAGGCAGCAAGAGAGAAAAAGGTCACCTATAAAGAAAAACCAATCAGGCTAACATCAGACTTCTCAACAGAAACCCTACAGGCCAGAATAGAATGGCATGATATACTTAATGCAATGAAACAGAAGGGCCTTGAACCAAGGATACTGTATCCAGCACGACTATCATTTAAATATGATGGCAGGATTAAACAATTCCCAGACAAGCAAAAGCTGAGGGAATTTGCTTCCCACAAAACACCTCTACAGGGCATCCTACAGGGACTGCTCTAGATGGGAGCACCCCTAAAAAGAGCACAGAACAAAACACACAACATATGAAGAATGGAGGAGGAGGAATAAGAAGGGAGAGAAGAAAAGATTCTCCAGACAGTGTATATAACAGCTCAATAAGCGAGCTTAGTTAGGCAGTAAGATACTAAAGAAGCTAACCTTGAACCTTTGGTAACCATGAATCTAAAGCCTGCAATGGCAATAAGTACATATCTCTCAATAGTCACCCTAAATGTAAATGGACTTAATGCACCAATCAAAAGACAAAGAGTAATAGAATGGATAAAAAAGCAAGAACCATCTATATGCTGCTTACAAGAAACTCACCTTAAACACAAAGATAAGCATTGACTAAAAGTCAAGGGATGGAAAAACATATTTCAGGCAAACAACAGTGAGAAGAAAGCAGGGGTTGCAGTACTAATATCAGACAAAATAGACTTCAAAACAAAGAAAGTAACAAGAGATAAAGAAGGATACTACATAATGATAAAGGGCTCAGTCCAACAAGAGGATATAACATTCTAAATATATATGCACCCAATACAGGAGCACCAGCATATGTGAAGCAAATACTAACAGAACTAAAGAGGGAAATAGACTGCAATGCATTTATTTTAGGAGACTTCATCACACCACTCACCCCGAAGGATAGATCCACCAGGCAGAAAATAAGTAAGGACACACAGGCACTGAACAACACACTAGAACAGATGGACCTAATAGACATCTATAGAACTCTACATCCAAAAGCAACAGGATATACATTCTTCTCAAGTGCACATGGAACATTCTCCAGAATAGACCACATACTAGCTCACAAAGAGAGCCTCAGTAAACTCCAAAATACTGATATTCTACCAACCAATTTTTCAGATCACAAAGGCATAAAAGTAGAAATGAATTCTACAAAGAAAACAAAAAGGCTCACAAACACATGGAGGCTTAACAACATGCTACTAAATAATCAATGGATCAATGAACAAATCAAAATAGAGATCAAGGAATATATAGAAACAAATGACAACAACAAAACTAAGCCCCAACTTCTGTGGGACACAGCGAAAGCAGTCTTAAGAGGAATGTATATAGCAATCCAGACACACTTGAAGAAGGAAGAACAATCCCAAATGAATAGTCTAACATCACAATTATCAAAACTGGAAAAAGAAGAACAAATGAGGACTAAAGTCAGCATAAGGAGGGACATAATAAAGATCAGAGAAGAAATAAACAAAATTGAGAAGAATAAAACAATAGCAAAATTCAACGAAGCCAAGAGCTGTTTCTTTGAGAAAATAAACAATATAGTAAGCCTCTAGCCCAACTTATAAAGAGAAAAAGAGAATCAGCACAAATCAACATAATCAGAAATGAGAATGGAAAAATCACGAGAGACTCCACAGAAATACAAATAATTATTAAAGACTACTATGAAAACCTATATGCCAACAAGCTGGAAAACCTAGAAGAAATGGACAACTTCCTAGAAAAATACAACCTCCCAAGACTGACCAAGGAAGAAACACAAAAGTTAAACAAACCAATTATGAGCAAAGAAATTGAAATGGTAATCAAAAAAACTACCCAAGAACAAAACCCCGGGGCAGGACGTATTTACCTCGGAATTTTATCAGACACACAGAGAAGACATAATACCCATTCTCCTTAAAGTGTTCCAAAAAAATAGAAGAAGAGGGAATACTCCCAAACTCATTCTATGAAGCCAACATCACCATAATACCAAAACCAGGCAAAAACCCCACCAAAAAAGAAAATTACAGACCAATATCCCTGATGAATGTAGATGCAAAAATACTCAATAAAATATTAGCAAACAGAATTCAACAGTCTATCAAAAGGATCATACACCATGACCAAGTGGGATTCATCCCAGGGATGCAAGGATGGTACAACATTCGAAAATCCATCAACATCATCCACCACATCAACAAAAAGAAAGACAAAAACAACATGATCATTTCCATAGATGCTGTAAAAGCATTTGACAAAATTCAACATCCATTCATGATAAAAACTCTCAGCAAAATGGCAATAGAGGGCAAGTACCTCAACATAATAAAGACCATATATGATAAACCCACAGCCAGCATTATACTGAACAGCGAGAATCTGAAAGCATTTCCTCTGAGATTGGGAACCAGACAGGGATGCCCACTCTCCCCACTGTTATTTAACATAGTACTGGAGGTCCTAGCCATGGCAACAAGACAAAACAAAGAAATACAAGGAATCCAGATTGGTAAAGAAGAAGTTAAACTGTCACTATTTGCAGATGATATGATACTGTACATAAAAAAACCTAAAGACTCCACTTCAAAACTACTAGAACTGATATCGGAATACAGCAAAGTTGCAGGATACAAAATTAACACACAGAAATCTGTAGCTTTCCTATACACTAACAATGAATCAATAGAAAGAGAAATCAGGAAAACAATTCCATTCACCATTGCATCAAAAAGAATAAAATACCTAGGAATAAACCTAACCAAAGAAAGGAAAGACTTATACTCTGAAAACTACAAGTCACTCTTAAGAGAAATTAAAGGGGACACTAATAAATGGAAACTCATCCCATGCTCATGGCTAGGAAGAATTAATATCGTCAAAAGGGCCATCCTGCCCAAAGCAATATACAGATTTGATGCAATCCCTCTCAAATTACCAGCAACATTTTTCAATGAATTGGAACAAACAATTCAAAAATTCATATGGAAACACCAAAGACCCCGAATAGCCAAAGCAATCCTGAAAAAGAAGAATAAAGTAGGGGGGATCTCACTCCCCAACTTCAAGCTCTACTACAAAGCCATAGAAATCAAGACAATTTGGTACTGGCACATGAACAGAGCCACAGACCAGTGGAACAGATTAGAGGCTCCAGAAATTAACCCAAACAAATATGGTCAATTAATATTTGATAAAGGAGCCATGGACATACAATGGCAAAATGACAGTCTCTTCAACAGATGGTGCTGGAAAAACTGGACAGCTACATGTAGGAGAATGAAACTGAACCATTGTCTAACCCCATATACAAAGGTAAACTCAAAATGGATCAAAGACCTGAATTTAAGTCATGAAACCATTAAACTCTTAGAAAAAAACATAGGCAAAAACCTCTTAGACATAAACATGAGTGACCTCTTCTTGAACATATCTCCCCGGGCAAGGAAAACAACAGCAAAAATGAGCAAGTGGGACTACATTAAGCTGAAAAGCTTTTGTACAGCGAAGGACACCATCAATAGAACAAAAGGGACCCTACAGTATGGGAGAATATATTTGAAAATGACAGATCCGATAAAGGATTGACGTCCAGAATATATAAAGAGCTCACATGCCTCAACAAACAAAAGTCAAATAACCCAATTAAAAAATGGGCAGAGGAACTGAACAGACAGTTCTCTAAAAAAGAAATACAGATGGCCAACAGACACATGAAAACATGCTCCACATCGCTAATTATCAGAGAAATGCAAATTAAAACTACAATGAGGTATCACCTCACACCAGTAAGGATAGCCGCCATCCAAAAGACAAACATCAACAAATGTTGGCGAGGCTGTGGAGAAAGGGGAACCCTCCTACACTGCTGGTGGGAATGTAAATTAGTTCAACCATTGTGGAAAGCAGTATGGAGGTTCATCAAAATGCTCAAAACAGACCTACCATTTGACCCAGGAATTCCACTCCTAGGAATTTACCCTAAGAATGCAGCAATCAAGTTTGAGAAAGACAGATGCACCCCTATGTTTATCGCAGCACTATTTACAATAGCCAAGAATTGGAAGCAACCTAAATGTCCATCGGTAGATGAATGGATAAAGAAGATGTGGTACATATACACAATGGAATACTACTCAGCCATAAGAAGTGGAAAAATCCAACCATTTGCAGCAACATGGATGGAGCTGGAGAGTATTATGCTCAGTGAAATAAGCCAAGCGGAGAAAGAGAAATACCAAATGATTTCACTCATCTGAGGAGTATAGGAACAAAGGAAAAACTGAAGGAACAAAACAGCAGCAGAATTACAGAATTCAAAAATGGACTAACAGGTACCAAAGGGAAAGGAACTGGGGAGGATGGGTGGGCAGGGAGGGATGGGGGGGGAAGAAGAGGGGGTATTAAGATTAGAATGCATGGGGTGGAGGGAGAAAGGGGAGGGTGGGCTGCACAAGACAGAGAAGACAAGTATTGACTCTACAACATTTTGCTAAGCTGATGGACAGTAACCGTAATGTGATTGTTAGGGGGGACCTGATATAGGGGAGAGCATAGTAAACATAGTATTCTTCATGTAAGTGTAGATTAAAAATTATAAAAAAAAAGAAAGAGAGAAAGAAAGAAAGAAAGAAAAGGTGGATTACTCCTTGATAGGATAAAACTATTGGTAAATCAAAGATCAACGCATGCTTTAAATATCCTTAATGTTGATCACTTAAAGGGTGTCAGATGATCAGCTATGGAGGTACTCTTTTCTGATAATATTCCTTTCTCTTAATAAAAAAAAAAAAGCAGTTACTATGTGCTGACCTCCAATGAGTTCTGCACAGTGGTATAGAGGGCATGTCAAAGTGTGGGCAAAGGGTCTGTTTGTTTCTATGCAGAAGATCAAGGCCTAGCTTGGATACCCAGAAAATGAACTAAGATACGATATGAGGAGGAGCTTCCGGCATCAGCACTCTCTGGAGGACTCGTGCCGGGGGATGATCATCAAAAAGCCTCCACAGGGATCTGGATGATGCTGTGGTTGTGGCTGCATCCAGCCCACCGTCTCCTGGACTTGCCATTGGAATGAGGAGGAAGATGTCTAGGCTGGCATGTGCATACAATGAGACAACGAATTTGACCGGATCTGTACTGTTGGAACTCAACCAGGAGTTGGGAGGGGTGCAAGTTGTAGCACTCCAAAATCTCATGACTATAGACTATCTATGGTTAAAAGAACATATGGGATGTGAACAGGTCCCAGAAATGGGCTGCTTTAATTTGTCTGATGGTTCAAGTACAGTTGGACAATATCCATCATATCATAGATAAATTTTCACAAAAGCCTAGGGTGCCTAAATGGTTTTCTTGGCTTCACTGGAGATGGATGGTAATTATAGATTTCCTTTGTTTATGTCACCGTATTCCTATTATGTTAATATGTGTGTGCAAATTAGTTAGTAGTTTAAAACCTATACATACTTAAGGTACTCTACAAGAAGATATGTCAAAGAAATAATCAATCCTCCCATGTTTCCTTCATATGCTACATCTATAGCTTTTCTTCTTCCTTCCTAATTATAACCCTTAAATAGAATTCGTGCCTCATATCGAATTTACCGAGTATCATAATTCCTCCAGGTGGTAAAGATACCTCGAGACAAGTGCTGGGCATAGAAGCCACAGGGCATAAATCTGCAAAGAAGTAAAAAGCTAACTAACCTTTGCAAACAATATGGCTTCTCTCTCACTTACCAACTTTACATTTCCCTGTATGGCCCCGGAAGATGACTGGTTATCCAGAGACAGGTAAGATTCCTCAAGGGAGGAACAACCTAAGACAGGCACAGTCGCAGGGGGGCCATCAGGTGAGAAATTGGGGATCAACAGAGGTGAGGCTCAGAACCTCACCCCCCCTGCTTTGAGAGAAATCTTCTGCATCCGTGGATGTCTTGCTGCCCTTGTCTAGCCTGGATTAATACTTAGTCCATAGGCACACACCTGATCATCTGATCATCTACATTTGCCCTCTTACAGCACTAAACTATGTTTTCTACCTTTATTTTGCATCTACCTACCACTTCAGCATTTTATTAAAAATAATAATAATAATAATAATAAAGGGAGAAATGTGGGATCAACATATAAATCAAGTACGAAAATCAAAAGAATATTCATATTTGACCTGATTGTTTATAGGTCATAATGCGTGATCAAAACCGAAAGTTTCTGTGATGAATGCCCTTGTACTGTTCACCATGTAAGAATTTATTCACTATGTAAGAATTCGTTCACCATGTAAGAACTTGTTCATTATGCTTCAGAAGATTGGAGACTGACGAGAATTAGGCTTGAGATGGATTAATGATTGTACATTGAGCATTGACCCCCCTATACTGAATTTTATTGTTGTTAACAACCATTTGATCAAAAATATGAGAGATGCCCTCTCAAAAAAAAAAAAATGATTAAGGAGATAAGTAGGAGTCTCTGACTTTCCCAAATGTGAAACAGCCTTGCCTGCTTATGATATAGTGGTATGGGGACATTGCAACAAGATGCACTAAAGCCTCAGAACAGGAGCAAGGTCTTTGAAAGCACTTTTGGTCAAAGATGGACTGATATGGTATGTCCTATCAACTAAGAGGAGCAGAGGTGAGGAGGGTGGTTTTGTAGTAGATTGAACTTGATTCAAAATGAATTAATTAATGTGATCATTTTCATACCCCATACTGAAAAGTGGTCGGTCATACTTACCTACATATATTTAATCTGTGAATAGTGCTCGTTCCAGGTTGACACTGAGAATAAATCATCTGATCATCTTAAAAAAAAAAACCATTGGAGACATAAAGAATAGTCCTAAAAGGTGTTGGAATATTTATTTCATGTGTGGCTCTTCTGTGATCAATGAGTCACTTAAAAAGTGTTTTGCTGTAACAGAAATCACAAAGAACATTACAATTTTGTTAACTAAGTACTTATTAAATTCAGTATAATTTGCCAAGACTATTGGTGTTTATTGTTTTTAGCTGCCTGTTGCCTGAGAGGCACATAAAAACAACTTGTAAGTGCAAATGAATGCCGCGCTGATACTTCATTCTCAGATGTCATCCTTCATTGTGATCTTTTCTGTGACTCTATTTAGATGAGAATTACTTCACTTAGATTCTGTAATATTTATTTTAAACTTCTCCATTAAACTTTTAAAGAATATTGCCTAATGTTTAAAATGTTTAAATGTTTGATTAACCAGATAAGATAAAATGTAATGGGAATATATTTATGACTTCCCTGAAGCCAAGAAATAGGTCACAGTCAAGCTATCAGAAAGGCAAAGTAATAGAGATAGACGCTGTCTACTATCATAAGTGATATTTTAGTTAAATATAGCTGTGCAGTATTACCTAAAAAGTTTATTTGATAAAGGCCCCTAAAATAACTTGATATTTTTCATAACAGTTCTTTTAAAACCATTGATCCCTTTTGAATATTGTGAAACATTTAGTGGAGTATCACAGAAACAAGTTAAAGCAGTATCTCTTTCGTATTTTGAAAGAAATGCTTTTCCCCTTTTTGATTTTCCTTGGCTTTTGTATTTGTTAGGCTATTCTAGATATAAACTCTGGACAATCAAATAAGTTATTTCTAGAATAATTTTTAGTTGTACATTTAATTCTCCCATTTACCATGCCATATACATGTATCATCACAATTCCTGGCTTGTTAATGAAACACGTTCTGACAAGTAGCAGGCTTCTGGCCCCACAGTGTTACTGCAAATGCTAATATGATCTCGAAGTGAACAGCAGCATCCGCTTCCTTGTTCAGTTGCAGTTGTTGAAGACTTTGAACTGAGTCATGTGATTCTCTTCTTGTGACCTTGGTGGCGAAGAGCGGGCACTAGAGAAGAGTTGGTTTGCATTTTTACAGCAATATTGAGTCACAGAGTCAGGAGGACACGATCCAGAAATAGTTGGAACTCGTTAAAGACTTTTGATTTATATCAGAAGGAAATAATTCCTTCCTCTCAACTGTGATTTCAGTATCAAAAATTATAAATAAATATCCCTTCAGGCGATTTGGGGAGAGTTCATTTTCCTTAAACATGTTAGCCACTGGCAGTCTACATTTTAACACAGTTTCCCCAGTGTCCTTCCTCTAATGAGATCAGATACCTGTGTTCTCTTGACAGTTTATCTTTTATTGCGCTTGCTAGCTAAGATTTAATAAAATGACCATATTATTTTGAGGAAATATAAAAGCAGCTATTTTCATGTCTTGTTTAATTTGATATTGCTATGTTATAAGGAGTAATAAATACATGTTTATAATTTCAGAAGATATATTTTTCATGCATGAAGTGAAATTAATGTCTAGACATTTGACTTCAGTGTTAACATTTAAGGTTTGAATTTTCTCACTTGCAAAACTGATTATTTGGATTTTTTCCTGCTTTCTTGAAATTTTAGGACTCTCTTTGACTAAAATTTAGCCACTAAGGTTATTTCCACAGGGAGAAAAATTAGATGCAAGTGAACTCTAAAATGTTATTGACATAATTTCTTTTTACAGTTATTTCTGATCATTTACATTAGTAATGTCATAACAACCATGAAATGTTCCTTAGTATGTTTAGACCTCTGTTAGTCTTGTTTGTCATTTAGGGACAAAATCTGCAGTACTGTACAGTGTTAATACCATACATGAGGCATATTTTTCTCAGCTAAAATTTGAGAATTTCTTTTTTATCCTGTTAAGTAAAAACACAAAATATTCTTTAAACCCACAGAACTACGATTAACATTCAAAAAACACATGAACTAATAAATGGAGGCAATGCTTTATGAATGGAATGTTATGATTAATTAACACGTGCTACTGAAAAATAAAAATCAAAAGATTGTGTTTCAGTTATTGTCACTTTTAGAGATTACTATTGTAAGTCATATATATTATGTAATTATTGTGCTTATGTAAATATAACTTTCTACCTTTTAAAGAAACACCCTAGGACACTAAAATGTTGATTTCTGAAGTATCTTGAGATCATTTTGTTTAAGACTATAAAAAACGTGGTAGAATTTATATCGGCTCCACCCTTTTGGACGTTTAGTTTCTATAGGTGATGAGTGAAATGTCCCTGTAATATGCTAAATGATATTTTTTTCGAAGAGTAAAAGTCAGTCACAAAAGGGTTTGTAACAGGCACTGAGATAGAATTCATTTGCCTGCCTTTTGTAGCTAGTCAACCTCTTCCATACTCAAAGCCCTCAGTGGCTGGTGGGGTCCGTTTTACATTACCTCACTAACACTTAATCCATTTCTATTTACCCCTCTTATACTTTCAAAGATCTTTGAGATTAAATTGAATACACTTGGATAATCTAGAATCATCTCTTTATTTTAAGGTAAAATGATTAACAAACTTAATTCTATATGCAACCTTAATTCCCCTTGACATGTAACATAGTATATTCATAAATTTTAGTGTTTTTGATATGGAAATCCTTTTTGGGGGTTTGGTCATTATCATGCCTACTACAATCTGTGTAGTAGACATTTAATAAATTATGAACTAAGCTAAATATATTTTCACAAACTATTTCAAACAAAAGTGGATATTTTTTGCAGCCTTGTTCAGAAGAAAATACTACAAGATACGTTTAGGGAACCTCAGTAGCAGAGGTTACTTGTATACTTTGGGTACAATGTTCTATATTCCCTTAGTGTAGATGCTATGTATGTCCTTCCGGTTTAATTATCATTCATTCATTTTACTAACACGTTCCTGACTTTAATTTCATGCCTCTTATCATTGTATTATAATGGGCCTACTGCCTACCCTAGATAATTTATCACCACATAATAATTAATTGGGTTTCTCCTATAAATCATTGTGGAGTATTTGGTTATTTTAAGTCAGTCATTCACCACAAACTTGAACAATTCTAGGTTTATTAATGGAATTGAGTATCTGGTTCCTTACTGAATAAATTGGAATAGTAAATCAATCAAAATGAAACCATCCTGTGTTCTTACAGTAGACACCTGACAGCCTTCTTACATGCCTATTTTTTTCCTCTTTAATATTAAATATATTTTTATTTTTGTTGTCTTTATTGGTTGGCTTGTTATGTCAGTTATTTCTCTTACAAGGGTCTTAGCAAAATAATCTTAAAAAACTTGATTTCTCACTTTCCAAATATTCCACTCTTGTCATAAGAGAATTCCATCCAAACTAGTAAATCTTTTTGTTAAAGAAGTCCTCCATTTCTAGAACCTAGAAATAAAAATAAGAAAAGAAATACGCAACTTTTTCTAGGTTTTAATCACTATGAAGTTAATGTTGACATCTTTTTTATTAGCAGTAAATTCAAGTACACAATTTAATTGACTGACCTTGAATTAGGAAACTAAGACTTATAAGTGTTTTTTTTTAAATTAAGTCTTCATTATTTTAGAGCAGCTTTATATTAATAGCATAACTGAGAAAAAGGTACAGAGATTTCCTGTATACCCCTGTCTCCCCCCATCATTTTGTTGTTACTGCTCATGCAGAATACTTCCAGAAAAGTGGAAATATGAATATGAATTTATTTACATATCTGTTTTTACTTGGAATAATAATGGTCCTCTCCCAACTATATGTTTGCAGAATAGCACACATTATAGAGGCAGAATAGTATTCCTACTACAGGTGCAGAGTTTGAAATCGTATTGCCTATGTTAAACTAATTAGTATATTCATAAATACTAATCAACATTCCCATCAGAATGATATATATGTTACAGTCGATGAACCTATATTTACACTTCATGATCACCCAAAGTCCACAATTCATATTATGAGTCACTCGTGGTACGGAATATTCCATGGGTTTGGACAAATGTATACAAAATGACATGTATCCATCATCACAGTACCATGCGGAGTCATCTCACTACCCGAAAAAATGCTCTGCGCTCTGCCTGTTCATTCCAGTTCCTCAGTCCTCCTGACAACCACTGATCTTTTTTTTTTTTTTTGCCTTTTCCAGAATATCACATAGTTGAAATCAGAAGAGTACAAAGTTTTTCATATTGGCTTTATTCACTTAGAAATATGCATTTAAAGTTCCTCCATCTATTTTCATCTTTGGAATCTCATATCTTTTAATGCAAATTAATACTGTATTGTCTGAATGTACCACAGTTTATTTATTGGTTCACCTACTGAAGAACATCTCAGTTGCTTCAAGTTCTGACAGAAGTGAATAAAGCTACTATAAGCATCTGTGATCAGGTTTTTGTGTGTACATAAGTTTTCAACTCCTTTGGTAAATTATAAGGCGTGTAAGCCTTTATCATAGGGCAAGAGCATACTTAATTTTGTAAGAAACCACCAAATTGTCTTCCAATGTGGCTGTAGCATTCTGCGTTTCTACCAGCAATGAATAAAAATCCCTGTTTCTCCACATTCTTGGCAGAATTTGGTGTTGTCACAGTTCCAGATTTTGCCCATTCTAATAGGTGAGTAGTGATGTCTCACTTTAATTTGCATTTTCCTGATGATATATGATGTGAAGTATCTTGTCATTTACTTGTTTGCTATCTGTATATTTTCTTTGATGAGACTTCTATTAAGGTCTTTGGCCCATATTTTGGTCTGGTTATTTGAATTCTTGTTAAGTTTTAAGAGTTCTTTGAATATTTTCGACAGCAATTCTTCATCAGATGTGTGTTTTGCAAATATTTCTCCCAGCCTGTGGCTTGTCTTTCATTCTCTGGACATTGTCTTTCATGGAGAAGACACTGTCAATTTTAATGAAGACCAGCTTATCAATTCTTTCTTTCATTAATTTGTATCTTTGGTGTTCTATCTAAAGTGTCATCACTGTATCCCAGGTCACCTAGGGTTTCTCCTTTGTCATCTTCTAATATCTGTAAGTATTCATTCAGCAATTCAAACTTAGCATGGGCCTATTCCTAAAAAACATCACTTTTTCTCTTTGATTGCCTATTTATAACAATTGAATGAAATATCAAAGTGACTGTATTAATGAAATCTGGTAGAATTGAAGATCGTGTATATTTTATCACATATCCTACTCGATTAATAGTGATAATAGTAACAACTAATGTTTAAAATTTACTATGTGTTAGGAGTTGTGTTAACTTCTTATTATTGGTTAGGTCAGTAGGGAGATAATAAACCATATGAAGTAGGTTCTTTTATTATCTACATTTGATAGATAGGAAATCTGAAATAGGTTAGGTTAGAGTAATTTAACAAGGCCACAGATTATTAAATGGTGGAGTAAGTAGTTTAACACAGGCAATATGATTCCAAACTCTGCACCTGTAGTAGGAATAGTGTTCTGCCTCTATAATGTGTGCTATTCTGCAAACATATATTTGGGAGAGGACCATTATTATTCCAAGTAAAAACACATTTGTAAATAAATTCACATTCAGATTTCCACTTTTCTGGAAGTATTCTGCATGAGCAGTAACAACAAAATTAACTAATTTGCATTGGTTTTATGATATTTATGATACCTCATTTTCTCATTCTCTGATGTTTTATGATCCATTGGCAAGCCATAATAGTATAACTACTGTAAAAATTATGAGGGTTCTTCTAATACTTTTCTTATCAATAGGATGATTTACTACTTATGTCTCCATGCATTCTAGCACAGTAAAAATGAATTACTTTAAATTCTCCAGTGCTTAATATCCAGAGAATTAACAGAGTCCTTGGTGGTTTACTTTTACATTGACCTTAAGGTACTTTCTTGCATTTTCTAGCAAAGTGAAACAAGATGCAATTAAATATGATCAGCTTTTCAAGGTTGGAAGTTCCCCTCTACTTTATATCACTCAGCAGAGTGCTGGTGAACATCCATGTCCTCATGCACATGTGTTACATATAATTATTTATTGGATCATTTTGTTTATTCTGAACTGTATTACCAAAATGTCAGTTTCATTATTATTTAAGCTAAAATATAAAGTGCTTATGGAATGGCAAACCAAAACTGTTGGTGATTTGTGCCCTTCTTGATTCAATCAACATTTACCAAGTGTCTAGTAAACACCATATATAAAATTGAATCTCTAGTTGAACACACTGCCCATATTACCTGTGCCTTTTTGGAAGAATGGGGAGTACAAGACAGACAATAACTTATTTCAAGGGAAAATATATTATGCTCTGAGGATGTAAATAGGGGTGATATTACCTAATGAATCATAGAAGACTTTTGTAAGGAATTAGCATTAAAGCTGCAACATGAAGAAAGTATTTCAGTACATTAAGTTATGAAGTCAGAGAAGAGCTATGGTCCCAAAGAAGAAGAACTTGTTACATTATAGGTAATAAAAGTATCTCTGAAATGAGGAAGGGTGAAGAATGATGTGGATTGGAGAAAATGCCTGAGACAAACCTTGCAGTCATTGTACTTCTTACGTTTTTAGAAAACAATAAGCACCATTGAAAGATTATAAACTAGGGAGTGATGTGATTAAAGTTTTATCTTGAGGAGTGGATGAAGAGGAACAAAAAAACAATTTGATTATTGCGTGTGTATAATGGTTTGAACAGTGTCCAGAATACATTCAAAAAGATCAGTTAAGGAGTGTCCCTATCCTATTAGACTACCTGGGAGAAAAGATAGTTATCATTTAGAAATCATCTCAATCATTAGCAACTTTGCAAACCATGCTTGATTGCTCTTTCTCTTGGAAGAATTCATCAAATTGTGCCTTTATTACACAATATACAGATATCACAACTGCATTATGCTATTATATTAAAATAACTTATTTTTCTCTATTAACCGCAAGCTCACTGGGAGCAGCAACTCTATCCTAAGGATTCATCTTTCTGTCTTACTATTTCATACATAATAGGCACTGAATATATGATCACTGAGAAAGTTAATACACGAATCAAAAATGCATAAGAGATAGGTCTTAGATTAATCTGCACACTGTGGCAGAAGAAATTATATGAATGCAAGAAAAAAATCACCAAAGAAATATCTGAGAGAAGTGGACAGTTGAGATTTTAATTCTGAAGACCAGCCAGAGAAAAAGGATTCCATGGGTGAAAAGGAATAGTTAATAGGATAGGTAGAAAATCAAGAAAAGATATAATCAAAGAAGTTGGCTAAAGGAGAAGAAATTTAAAAATAAAATTGTCTAAGATTCCCATAAAACAAAGTGCTACAGAAAGGGTAAGGCATAAAACCTAAGGACTGAAATGTGTCTATTGACTCTACCAATCCAGAGGATGGTTGCTGTACTTTGGACTGCCCTTCCCAGTGGAAAACTAAGGGAGTGATACCAGACTGCATTGAATTGAGGAGTGGGTGAAGAGGAACAAAAAAATAGAGACATGAAAGAGGAGAGCAGTGGTTTTTTTTTTAAAGCATATTTTTATTTAGGTTTTACACAGGGAAATTTGTGTATGTTTATATTTCAAGAGGACAACAAAAGGGTGATTGGAAGAGAGAGAGATTTGTATGTGTTTGCTTGATTTGGGGGATGGTTGTTACCTTTCTTCAGATCCAGTGGATCTTCACCTATGCCAAAGAGACCTCGGCAGGAGAGAGACACACTGCAGCTTCGCTTGGAGTCACTGGGTGATGACCTACTGGATGCCCTTAAGAACGAGAGGCAGTTATTGAGAGGACAGTCTGCGCTCCTGGAAATCCACCAAAATTTGCACAGGTATTTCTCCCTTCAGCGAGGGAGGAGACATCTGGAGAATTCATGCTGCAGGAGGCCATGGAGGAGGGAGAGGAAAGAGTGGTGCCTTCAGCCCACAGATTGTAGAGGAGATGTTGGGAGAGGATGAGCGGGTGGGACTAAGGGCCAATCTGTTGCTAAGGCCACTGCCCAAGGCACCAGCCTCTCCTGTATTACAGGTCCACACAGTTGAAATTAAGAAAGTAAAAATGCAACAACTGTGAGCTACTCAGGGGGAGGAGCCACCCCCTGCCCAGGATGTGGAGCACTCCATGCTCTGCCCCTATAAACAGGGTTTGCTGGTGGGCATGAGCATCCAGTTTTGGCAGAAGCTCTTGGAACTCTGCTTAAATGGCTTTTGCATCTCTGGTATATGGGGTGGAAAACATTGTTATGTTGGGTTCTGAAATGGGTAGACTGGCTTCCCTGATGACTCCACTTCCCTCTGGCATCCATTGCAAAGTGCCCATCATGCATTAGGGAATCAGGTGCTTCTGGATTGGCTGACAGCTGCTATCAGGGTAGTTTGGTCTAATCAGGGTGATTAACATACTTACCCACTAGCTTGAAAATGTATGCAGAGCTCCAGCAGGTGTTATGGGAATTGGGCTGCCCCCAAAGTGGAGGGATGTGGCTTTCCATCCCAAGACTGAGGCGATATGGATGGAGGATGGGGAAGGGAAGAGCAGCCAATGGGCAGAGTTATGGGCTATGTGGCTTGTGATCACCCAGGAGCCCTCCCCTATAGTTGTCTGCACTGACAGATGGGCCACCTATCAGGACTTGACCCTGTGGCTGCCAACATGGTACCATGGCAACTGAATAGTATTTTGCCCTAGGATTTTACCCCTGGAGTTACACTTTGAGAGTATTACTAGCTTTCCATGTGGATCCTAATAAGATTACTGTCAGACAAATACGAATCAACGACATAATGCCTAGATTATAATCTCCTGACATGTGTCCTTGCTTCTGCCATTGCTCCTTCACAAATTATTTTCAATAGCACAGCCCTATTGATTTTTTTGAAACAAATCTTGGATCATAATATTTGTAACATAAATTTTAGCCAAAATAAGCAGGCGAAGAGAGGCAACAAAGGGCCAGGTAGTTTATTTGAGTGCAACTCTCGGGTGATGTTCCGCGATCTGGGTATTACAGGCTGAGGAAGTCACACCTGGTCAGGGAGGTGGGGGCTTATAAGGGGTTAGGAGGGGGAGGAGTGGGCAAGCTATCCTAGGGGGTGTGTAGAGGTATGATTGGCTAAAGGTGACATAATAGACAACTAGAAACTTTTTTTCCTTCCAAGAGGGAGGAGGCTGACATCCGACTCTTAGTTGGCACATCAGAAGGATGGAATTCAAGAAGAGCTGCCCCTTTCCATATAAAGCACGGACCTTGGGGTCTGGTCTGTTCTCCCCCTGTGGCATCTCTCTGTTCTGTTCGCATGTCCTTGTTTTTCCTTCCTCCAGCCTAACAATATTCCTCTTCTCAAAGCCTTCCAGTGGTTTTCCATTATGCTTAAAGAAGAAGTCAAATTTTTAAAAATTTTTATATGGAATGGATCCCATTGTCACTCCGATATTAGCTACTACTGCTCTATTTCCATTACTTAACACACCCCAGATGCACTCACCTCCTTGTCAGTATATTCCCATGTTAGGGGTCCCAAAAAATAACTCAAGATTGATTCCCTAGTATATAGCATATTTAAACTCCAGATATTTTAAATTAATTATATAAATATTTAAGAAAGTAAAACCAATTTCATCAATTGTTTTTCTTTTAAAGAATCAAAGAATATATAGAATTTCAGTTACTTGTCATGTTTGCTATGTTTAAAAAAATTTAAACCATTGGGATAATATTTCAGTCTTTAAATTCTATTTCTAATATATATTTATATTATTGAATTATATTTGTTATTTAAAGTGAACTTTTGCTGACAGAATTAAGTAATTATATATATATCGTAACTCTGAGGGGAAAATCCCTGGGCAAAATACGTCTGAAACTGAAATCAGTAAGGAGAAATAAAGTTTAAGAAACCTCTTTTTCTTACAAGCAGTCATCCTGTCTCTCTCTTGACCAGGCTGAAACAGAAAAGAACTCCACCCAACCTCACTCATCCAGATAAACCCTCCCACACCCTTGGAATTACCTATTGATATTTAGATGGCTACTTCTCTCCACCCCTTGGAAATACCTACTGATATTCAGATTAACTAAAGCCAGGAGAGATATTTTGGAAATACTACAACTTTACCAAAGCCCACTCCTCCAGAAATCTCACCTCACAATATACACCTTCCCCATCTTCCGCAATGGCCCCCTTGGGAGAAAATTGGAGCATTGTAACTAGACTAATAACATAAAATAACAACAGTAAAATCATCATAGTTCTCAAGCTGGAGGATTCAACTAGGTTCAAAGTCCTACACAGATTAAGTCCATACCTCATCCATTCCACAGGCAGGCAGTAGCTGAACAGGTAGGGAGTTCATAACAGTCATCACACGGCAGCTGCAACCAGGGGGCACATCCCGGCCACAAGGACTGTAGAAGAAAATAACCTTAAGGACATTATAAAATATATGTTTTAATAACAACAGCATAAAAAATCTTGTCCATCAGGTAGGATGCATGCAAGAGAGTGGTTCTTCTGATAGGACAGTGGCAGGAATGGGATCTCATCTTGGTCTAATACACCAGACTTTCATTCACCTCTCTGTGAGAGTTACAGATGGGTCAATATATAGGGTTATGGGAGGTAAATGCAAAGGCCATAATGATAAAACAAAACATCCCCGTCAAATGTTTTTACCTCCTCGATGTTTGGGTATACTACCATGATCTTTGGGGGCCACTCTGCTGTTACTCCAGGAATACACATGAGGCCAGCTTCCAGGCATTTTTGCCAAGGTGCCAGGAAAGCCAGCCATTGCTGATCCATGTGTTGAAATTTCCAGGGCCATGTCCATTCAACAGAGGTTCCAGGGTTTAATGTAGTTGCTGTGCTGGCCATATCCCAGTTTCAATAACTCCTCTTTGGTTTGCACACACAGCTGTATAGGAGAGGCAGCAATGTGTATTAGCATATCCACAGGGTTCAAGGTCCTTTTCAGGGCTTTTTTTTCAAATGCTGTAGCACTGTCCATAAGTGAACTGACCAGTCCTGTAGGCTGTGGGTGTCTGACTTCAGGCCAGATTTCAATAAAACATTGTACCTCTCTATCATTCCTGACTCAGTAGGGTTATATCATACATGCAGCTTCCACTTTATTCCTGATGGCTGCACCCATTCTCGTAATGTATGTCTAGTAAACTGGGTGCCTTGATCACTCTTAATCACCTGTGGTCAGCCATAGGCTGAAAAGAAAAGCTCTAGACCCCTCTTGGTGCTTTGCTGATCTGCATGATATGTAGGAAAAGCAACCAATATTCCAGTAGCTGTATCCACACAAGTCATTGCATACCGACATCCTTCTGATATGGGCAGATACCCAATATATTCTATTTGTCAGCTGGCAAGGTGTATGGACAACTTTATTATTGCCCATGCTGCTGTGGGACTTGGTGTAAATCCCTCTTAGAGCACACCAGGCACTCTCTCCAGGCTATGCTGACTTCTTCAGATGTCAATGGCAAGCCCCACCAACAGGCTATAGCCCACATTGTCTTTTTCCCTGCGTGCAACTAATGCTGAAGTAACCATTGGGTCACATCAGAGGTAGGTTTTCCTTCTAGCTAGTGCATCTGGGCCAATGTGTCTGCATCATCATTCCCTGGGGATGCCAAAAGCAAATGGCCAGTGATATGATATTTGGTAACAGCCATAGTCTGACAAGAGGCCCATAGGTCTTGCCAAAACTCTTGCCGCCAAAAGGCCCAGTGACCAACCATCCAGTTTGCATGGTACCATGTTGGCAGCCACCCAGCCCAAGTCCTGATAGAAAGCCCAGCTGTCAGTGCAGACAACTATGAAGGAAGGCTCCCCCATACTGCCTGCCATACTGCCTCAAGCCATACTGCCTGAAACCAGCCCATTGGCTGCTCTTCCCATCTCTATCTTCCATCCAAATTGTCAGTCTTAGAATAGAAAGCTTCAGTCCTCCATTTTGGGGGCTTCCCATGACTGGAACCATCTGTATACCTAGCATCTTCAGGAATAGGGGCTTTTCTCTCCTGATAAGGATTCTTGGCTACCAATGGCTCAAAAGCAAGTTCTTCCTGCTTTCCATTGGTATAGGTCACTGGCCCCAGTAGGCATGGGAGTTCTCCACTTAAGGGGGCTAGTAGAGAGGGTACTGTGCTGCTGTAAATATGCACCCCTTTTGGCCAGTGTAGGGATCTGTCCCATGCCACTCCATGGCCTTTGGGTCCAGTCTTATACCCACCCTGTGATGACATAGCCAGTTATTACATTCTCTGGAGCTGTTTCGGTGATGGGCTTTGTAGCCAGCAGAAGCCAGTTGTTTTTCTGTCAAGGTGTACTGGACCTCTGCTCCTTTCCATAGTTGTGACCAGATCCAATGGGTTGGTGAGACTTTCAAGCCACTGCCAAAGACCCCATCCATAACCATCCTTGGTTACATGAACATCTAGCTCACAGGGCCTTGATGAATCCATTATACTCAAGGCCCATATGGCCTTGACTACTTGCTTAGAAACAATAAAAGCAGCTGCACATGTCTTATCCCAGTACCACCTGATACCCTTTCATACCAAGCAGTATAAGGGCCTCAGAATTTGTGCCACATGTGGGATAAACACTCTCCAGTAGCCCGGAAGACCAAAAAACTCTTGTAAGACTGCCACAGTGGTAGGGGTGGGGAAAGCCTGGACCTTGTCTGTGACTGCTTCAGTAATAACTTTAGTTTTACCTCATTGGCCCTCGGCCCCACCCCCTCATCCTCTCCCAACACCTCTTCCACCATCTCCAGAGCTGAAGGCACTGCTCTCTCCTCCCCCTCCCCCATGACCTTCTGCAACACAAACTCTCCTGCTGCCTCCCCCCTCACTGCTGCTAAGGAATTTTACAGGAGTGCGGCCCTCCTCTCAATAACTGTCTCTCTTCCTAAGGGCATCCCATAGGTCATCACCCAGCTCCTCCAAGTGTTGCTTAAGTGTGTCTCTCTCCTGCCGAAGTCTATCTCTCTCTCCTTGATAACACTTTCCACTATCTCCACGAAAAGAGGTCCTACAATACCAGCTGCTACATGGCCACTCAGAGGCCTCTAACCAGTGTTCTGTCTGAGGGAGGGCTAATTCTGCAGCTTCCGGTGTCTTTGCTTTTCCCAAGTCCTCGGGAAGGCCCCACCCCTCCAAGAGGTGCTTTACCCTAGACCAATTCCCCACTAGGGGCTCCCAAACTGAAAGTCCCACATATAAGGGGTTCCTGAACAAAGCTGCACCCTCTACCACTATAGCCACTGGGGCCTCCTGTCATCCCTAGAGGCAGCCCGCCCAAGGGTTGCACCCATTTAGACAGATTTTGCCTTCAGATATACTGCCAACTACTGCCAGATGCAACTCTGTGGGGAAAATTCCAGGGCAAAATACCTCTAAAACCAAAATCAGTCAAAGGGAGAAATAAAGTTAAGAAACCCTTTTATTTCTTATAAGGAGTCATCCCTCTCTCTCTCTTGACCTGGCTGCTGCAGAAAAGAGAGCTCCACCTAACCTCTCCAGTCCAGATAAACCCTTGCACACCCTTGTAATTATCTATTGATATGTGGATGGACCACTTCTCTCCACTCCTTGGAAACACCTATTGATTTGCAGATGCACTAAAGCCAGGCGAGAGATTCTGGAAATATTAAAATTTTACCCACACAATAATGACTACATTTAATAAAAAGAAGGAAACCTGTACAAAACTACTTGCTGGTTTAAAGGAAATCAAGGTATGACTAACCAGGAAGAAAATACCTACCCTGCACCCAAAGGTTAGGGAGAACGAGTGTTGAACAGACCCCAGGGGAACTTCCAGCTATAGAAAAAGGCTGTCTTAAGAGCTGTGCCACTGTTAGAGAAACATAGCCACTTCTGAACCTATTTCACCAAGGAGGGAGCTGGAAAATGAATACTAATTTATCCTCCCCAATTCTGTTCTCCTGCCAGTTTCTCTATTCTGAAGAAAGTAAAAAGATGTCAGAGGACAAAGCATTTTTAAAATATTTAAAGATTATTTTGATGGTAGGACACAACACATGGCACTTTCAGGTGTGAAAAGCTGAACTCTTGGTTACTTACAACTCTGGGCAAAAGAGGGGTGCCGACAGCCACATGGATGGTTGTATTTGGAGAAGGGGTAACACAAGCTGGAGTTGTAGGAAACAGTTTATATGACAAGTGGGTTATGGTTACCTGTGCTTCCTCAAATACCTGTGGATTAGCTAATTTGATTATTTCTAAGGCCCTGGAGCAAAGAGCTGTCCCTAGTGGTCTGAAACCTGGTCCTAGGGCAATGAGGGCAGTTGCATAATGACCCAGAATGTGAGAGCTCAGTCAGGAAAGGGGTTAGAGTGTGAACTTAATCAGCTGTTCAAAAGGTACACTGGCCAGTCTCTAGTCAAGGCTTCAAATCTGGGTCAAGGTAGAGTCACACAACACACACACACACACACACACAATTGTATTACACAAGGAGCTTCATTTGATATAATCCTTAAAGTTCTGGTCTGCAAGGTATAAAGCAAGTGGAAAAAAAAGTGGTGAGGAAAACAGAAATTGAGAAGTGGCAGGATTCCAATGTGTGAAGCTACAAATAGCAGGACTTGCAGATACACTAGACATAGGATGTGAAATATGGAAAGAGGTTAATGAGGAACTCCATATTTTTTGCCTGAGCAATAAGAAGGATGAAGTTGCCATCAAAAGGAGTGGACTGTGTGTGTGTGGTAGGGGTGAGGTTGGCAAGGGGTAGGATATATTTGAGGGCTAAGGTCAAAAGTTAACCTTATATATGAATTTTGGAATATCTATTAGCCTATGCTATCAATTGTCAACTAGGAAATGGCAAACATAGGTCTGGAGTTTGTGCTGTAATTATAAATTATTGACATACAAATGTTATTTAATCTCATAGAGTAGATAGGATTACCAAGTGGTGAGTATAGGTAAAGAAGAACAAATACTCAAGGACTGAGCCCTGAGATTGTCTGTTTATGTGGAGGAGGATGGAAGAGTTCATAGTAAGTTCAAGAAGAAGAGGATAAATAACTGATAGAGATTGAGGATAAAAAGGAAAAATTTAGTATCTTGGAAATCAAGTATGAAGGAGAAGGGATTATAAATTAATTAAAATAAAGATTGATAACTGCTCATTGGAGTTAGCAAAATGGAAAAAAACTGTTTAGCTTTACAAGAACAGTTTCACTAAATCATGGTGTATGAAATCTTGATTTAGAAAGAGACCAAGAGAGAAGAGGAGAATTACAGAAAGGATGTAGATAACCCTTTTCTGTTTGTCTATATGGTTTTGAAAAAGAGAATTAAAAAAATGAGGCACTGGCTAGCTGCTTACTAGTTTGTTGGTTGGTTTTAAGACTGGAGAAATACCACAATTTAATTACACTGATAAGAATGATTCATCAAGGAGGAAAAAAAAAAGCAGAAGCAAGGGAAAATTCCAGAAGCCTTGTCTCTGCAAGGGCCCTTGAGGTAGAGAACAGTTCACGAGTGGAAAGGTTTTAGTAACAAGACAGCAAAAAGACAGGAGGGAACCCCTGTCTAGTTAAGGCAGGATAAAAGGCCCAGGAAAGAACAAAACAGGATGTTTGCGGTGGGAACTTCCTCGATTCTTTGCTGGCAGTTGGCATTCTGCGAGCATGGCGTGAGCACGTCACATTTGGAAATATAGACAACTGTCAGTGAGATCATTCTAACCAATGGACAGCATTCAATCAGGGAATAACAGAAAATAGACAACTCAGCTACGTCTGAAATATAGACCCCTAGACAAAGCCCAGACATGGGCAGTCTTGTCCCTTCCCACCACATGTTGGGAGTTCTGTACTTTTGCTTTCTCTAAATAAAAAGCCTTTTTCTCCTGCTTGCCTACCTTGTGTATTTGCAAAGTTCATTCTAAGATTCCATAAACATGAACCCAGTATCACTAAGGAGCATGGAAATAACATATATCCTGACAGTTAGAAATGCCAAATGTGTGAATATTTTTAGGTAAACTGAGGTATAATGAGAGTTTAAGAAATCAGTGAAGGAAAGGACATGATGTTAAAATGATCCTCTCTATAGCTGTGAAGGAATAAAAAGTTCTTAAGTTTATGAGAAGTTGTGGCTCAGACTTTTTAAAAAGCAATAATCTGGGATGTTTTAGGTTTAGTAAAAATGTTGCAAAGAAACTATTTCGGAGGGCATTATGGGATGGCTAGAAAATAATGAATGAGTAGTCAAATGGGATTGGTGGGGAAGGGTAATGCAGTACAGGACACATTGCAAAGCACGCTTACGTTGCATATAGTGGAGAGTTAAGAAACAGAATTGAATTAACTTTACAACTTCATGTATACAATGGAAATGCATGAAAATACCTCACTACAACACTCCAGTATATTGTGAGAGTTAAATGAAATATTGGCGGAAGCGGTGTGAGAGACAGAGACAGAAACAGAGGGAAAGAGAGAGAATATACTGAGTGACCACAATAATCCATTCAGTCCTCATGGTGATGCTGAGAGGTTAGATCTCATTCTGTATTTCTAACAATAACAACAACAAAACAGAATTCCACATTTTCTAGAAGGAGCATGCTCTAAAAAGTTTTCTAAAATTTTTATCTATTTGTCATTTGATGAAAACTTGAGTTTTAAAGTCAGAGTTGAATGGGGTTTAAAAAATGGGAGTTTTATACAGGATAGAAAGAAATATGTTAAGATTTATGTTGTTTACTGGCAAAATTTAATAGATATGGTAAAATTAACTGAAGTTAATATTACGAAGGGAATGGTGTTATAAGTTTTTGGCCTTTAAGTTTTTATTTTAGCTTTACAGGTTTTAAGAACACGTATGTTTTTTTTTTGTGACTATATACATCCTTCCTTACAAAAATTTATGCTCTGGACAAAGTACATTTTCACTAATCTTCATTAGATATAGGCAGAATAAATTAAATAGCTACATGTATTATTTAGAGACCTAGTTGAAATTTAGGTCCCAATCTGAGTAAAACAGAGCAACTCAAAGCCACCTGATGCCCACAGTGATCTCAACAGGACCATGTTACATAACTTTCATATATTTCCCTTAAAGGGACACTTTGGAATGGTTAAAAATGCACACGAAAGGAGTCAATATTTAGTTTTACTCCATTTCTGTTAATGGCTAGTGAGTTGGAGCAAATGATTTAATTATTCCAGTTCTTAGTTTCTTTTCTTGTAGAATAAAAATAGGATTATTTTAAAGGTAAGACCTCTCCTAGTGCTAAGATATGGTATAGATTCCCCTGTTATTTTAGAGAGAAGCCTAAGAAAAAATTATTTTTTCCTGTATGCAGTTACTACCTATTAACATGGTGAATGAAACTCAATAGACTATATTAGTTTCCACCAATATTTTTGTAAATATCATTTCATATTTACCAAAACACAACCTTCCTTCCAGATAATTCAAGAACTTCGTCCCTTTCCAAATTTAATAACATATTTTGAAAAGTAATTAATTTATTTAATCAGTAAGAAAATAAAGGTTTAAAGACAAATTTTTACTATTTTGTCTCAAAGGAATAGGAGAAAGCCCAATTACTTATGTGCTTATTTTATCTGTTTTAAAGGTAATACAAAGAAACTACAATAATAAGATTTTCATAAAGATCTCAATTGTATGGTATAGGCAGTTACTAGACATTTAATAATGCCTATTGATTTATAAATATGCACACACTGAAAGCTGATACATTTAAATATTTCAAGGAATAAAAGCAAAATATAAGTTTGAGTATCCAGATTTTAATCTTGCCTGATGAATGTTCTCCTACAGGCTTATGTAATACTTTAAAAATTTTTTACATGTAATGTTGTCTTTACTGCTTCTTTCTTCAAACTCAAACATTTTCTATAAAAATCTTATTATAAAGTGAAATAGCTGTTCTTGATTGAGCATATTTTCTTGGTTCATTTTTGATGACTTCTATCACTGAGTGATGCATAATTTTTTTTATTGAAAGAGGATTCCAAAATTTTATCTCGAGAGTTGAATCATTAGTACTCCTTGGAGGCAGTCTTCTCTAAAATGGTAAATACTATGTATCTGAGGCATCAAGATGAAAAGCTTGTCAACACAAACAAGACTTCCAACTCTTTAACGGTTCCAGTTCATTGACTGAATCCATGGACTAAAAAGAATTTGAGCATAGATCAGAGTACCTCTGTCATTTTTATAGCAAATTCCATCACTGTGCTTACTCAATAGTAATGGCTAGAAGAGATGGCCAGAGCTGACTTGATATAAAGAGCATGTTAAAGAAAATGGGAGGTTTCATGTAGTTGAGAGTAGATTAGATATATGCCAATCTTTCTTTTGGCACAAATAAAATAATTCTATGTGGCGGATGATGCACCAACTATCTCAGAGAATGTGTTTTCAGAATAGCAGTAGGGATGTACATACAATATGACCACAGGTATCAAAAAGAGAAGTTGAAAAATAATCTTTTGTAGTACCTCATAATGTCTTTAAAAATAACTCCACAGGAAAGTGAGAAATCTGAAATCATATAAGTACATGTGTATCATAACTATTATGAAGGGGACATTTTGCTTTGCTCTATGTTTTCCTTAGACTTATCTGAAATGAACTTACATCCTCTAAAGTAATAAATAAAAGCACTTTGTGCAGCATACATTTCAAAAGGGTTTATTGGCTTAAGAGATTTTTACCTCTCAACTATAATTGTCACTGTTTGAAAGACTTAAAATTAACAGTGAACACATTAGATTTCATATTGTGCAGAATGACAATTCATACAGCCTCAGACCTTGAATTTTTTTCTTCCTTCACTCTTTGAGAGTACTGTGAACTTGGACAAGTCAAAGAAGCTGAAAGTCTTGCTTTTTCATCTATAAAATGTGAAAAAACTGTAATCACTGTGATAGCTTTGTTACTTTGGATAGAAAATCTCGAAGAAAAAAAAAGTTTGTGAATAGTCAAGTGCAGGATGTAAGAAAGTATAGAAATGTAGGCTATGAGGCAATTACATCTGTTACCTAATTTATTTCCAGGTTGATTGAAGTAATTTAACTGGGTAGGAGATGTCTTTCACTATTCAATAAACGTCACCCAAGTTCTTCCCAGTCAAAATAAACAACCATAAAATAGAGAAAAACTATTCTTCAGCCAGGAGTAGATAAATATTCCTTGTCAGCACATGTAAGTAAACTCACAGATAAACTATATAGAATATATGTTTGTATTATTAGCAACAGTGTCCACGTTGTTATCTGCAGTAACAAAGAAAACACTTTACAATTTAAGGTAACTGAAGTATAATTTTAGTTTGGTCAATTAAGGTGTGTCTATTTTTATAAGATTATCTTCTGACATTTGAACTTACTGAATGGAAGGGCAAAGAAGGAATACTATGTTCCACTTTTAAGAAAACGTATTTATGAGCGATTATAGATATCAGTTTCTGCTTTAAATTATTACATAAATATTTGTGACTTTCATCCTTAAAAGGAAAAAAATGATTAAAATATTGGTCTAAATAGAATACTTCCTTCTTTAAGATATACTGATATGTCTTTGTATAGCTTGTAAAATCCTTGAATGCAGAGGCCTAAATGTTTACTTCTTTGTGGCACCTCCAAAGATGAGAATTTCTTGACTTGCAGTAGAATTCATGAATGAAAGGATAAATATAATTAACCAAACATGAGAAAACAACGTAAATATTAAGAAAAAACAAAGTGTATTTTTAAAAAATTTCTTGCATTAATAGACATATGTTCCATGATGACCTGGCAAGATCCCTGAATTTGTCCTCTTATCAAGACCTCTTATCCACCATAATGCTTCCCTTTTGTTGGGTTGAAATACGACAGACATGAGTTGGTGCATTTAAAAAAACATGGATATAACCATAGACCTCATTGTTCATCCATATTCCCTACTCATACATCTTGTGACAGCATAGATTTTTCTAATGAAGTCTTCCATATTACCATTGTTTGAATCAGTTCCATCAATTATGTGTGCTCAAGCATTTTATTGTATTTTATTTTCAGTGACTACCTGATGGATTTAGTGTCTCTTCACTAAGTTCTGTGCTTCGTGAGGGTAGCACCATTTTTCTTGCAATTTTATTCTCAACATCTTCGGAGAATTTGGCATTATAAGAACGTAAGTAAATATTGACAAGTGACTCCTTGACTGATTTTAATAATTAATGAATTAAGTTTACTTACTACTAAGTGGTAAGAGAATTTCCTGACAAACAGAAAAAAACAAATGTTCTCTCCATTTCTGACAGCACATTATGATACATCTATGGGACTGAGGTCTTGTATAAAAACACATTCCTAAAAGAAAAAGGCTTTGTATTATTTTCAATAGGAAGAAAATAGATGTTCTTTTTTTATGATGGTGTAAGGAACAAATATTGTCTAGCTTAGCAGGTTATATTAAATGCGTATTCAGTCCTATATTTGTGTGGTAAAATATGCTACAAATGAATAAGGTTTGTTGAAGAGACTATCCACTAAATAGTAGCTCAAAGGCAGCTTTGCAATGATGTCCTTGCCCTGACAGAAGGTGTTGAAATATTTACTTCAGTCTCTTGATATTTTCAGTAGTTTGTCCTTGACCTTTAAAGAAAGAATGCTTCCAGAAGGGAAGAGGAGAACCTTAGAGTAGGTGTAAGTTAAATATCTGTAGAATGTGTCTACCACTATCATTACCAGTCTTAGTACTAATAACTCTCTTTTTCTTGGCATATGAATATTTTTTCTTCTTTAGGCTAAACAATAACATTTATTTGTGATTGGAACTGAATGCCTAAGTAAGGTTGATGTTGAGTTTGAGTTGTTTTTTTTAACTGAAGCAAAGGTGAACTTTTCTACAAGGTTCTGACATCTCTCTCTGTGAAACTGCCCACAATGAAAGCATAGGAAAGTCCCAGTGAGCCATGAATGATGACCACCTGCACAGAAAGTATAAGATGGCATCTTTTCTGGGTTGTATCTCTTTGCCAGTTCTGACTGACACCAAATAATTGGAGTCAAATAGACAACAAACTCATTTCCTTTTGCCCACTCCTCTCAATTTAACACTCACATTCCTCACAAGGAAATGTAACAATGTGTCTGCTGTTGAAAATAAATCACCCAAAAGGGATCAAAAGAAATATGGTATACATTACAGGATGACACAGGTTAATATATCCACCCAATTTTGTACTTCCTTAAGATAATTTTTGGATTGACTTAATTAGTTTAATGGAGAAATGGTAACAGAACAGTCAGTTTCGTTGCCATCATGGAATTAAGTTGAGTTGGTAGAGATGAACTATAGATAATATAATTTTTAATTGAGTCACAGTATGTAAAACAAATAAAAATCGTGATGTGATAATGTTTAACTAAAGAACGGAGAGCTGTTACCTAAAATAAAGTTTACAAGGTAGTACATGTTTGGCATGATAGAAGAGCCGAAGAAAGGCTGCATAGCTGATGCAGACTATGGGAAAGGGAGAATTCTATCACGTGGTGGTGAAGACGTAGGTCAAACCAAACCGTATAATCCAATGCAAGGAAAACCATGAAAGCCTATATACAGGGAAAGGTTATGATCTGACTTATGATGTGATTGCCCTATAAAGAAATAATTTTAGTTGAAAAATATTGAAAGTCGTACAGACAAAAGATGACGGGGATGAGAGATGGGGAAATAGCAGTCAAAATGGAGAAAAATTGAGTTAATACTCAAGGTGGTACCAATAGGATAAACCAGGAGGTGAAGTAAGCAGGAACCAAGGGATTGGCATGAGCTCTTGGGTATGTATTGCCATTCATTGAGGAGAGCACTGTGAAAGGAGCATATTTGCTTGAGTTTTTTCTTTCATTGACTTTTTATGGACTGAAAATAAGTAGTGTTTTATAATAACTACTTATCATAGAAGTAGAACTATTTATTTTGTATTTAAACATAACTGGCAGGATGAGGACAGTGCTGAAGATACAAACTTTCAAAAACTGTAGATACTCTTTCTATCATAAAAGTGGTTGAGATTACCCTGGGAGAAGGCTTGGACTGGGAAGAAGAGGGAAACAAGGATTAAAAACCTGAGATTTAAAATAATTTCAAACTTACAAAAAGTTGCAAATAAAATGTAATGACTTTCATAACTTGGTCACCCTGTCTCTAAAATTTTTCACATCTTACAACCACAATACAGTTACCAAAGCCAGGGAATTTGATCTAATACTACTAATCAACATAAAGACCTAAATTAAATTTTACTAACTTACCACAAAATACTAAATTTTTTTTGTATTAAATTTAATACAAAATATATTTGTATTAAATTAAGTATGAAATCTACCAAATTTCCCACAAAATTTTTCCCACAAAAATACCTTTTTGTCTGGACCCATATAAAATATTGCATCTAGATGTCCTATCTTCTAAATCTCTTCTTGCTATTCAGTAGTAAAAGACTCAGGAATAAGAACCAATATAGAACAACTTCCAGAATACATATTTAGCAAAAAAAACAAAGTATAAAAAGAATCTGTAGTAGGTAAGCTTTCATGAAAGAAAAAAAGGGAAATAAGCAAATGTGCATGCATCTGTTCATGTGTGCAAAAACACCGGAAAAAGGCAGCACAAACCAAATGAGTCTATGTGGATGTATATGAATGAATATAGCAGAAAAAGGTAAAAATGGGAATGGAATAGTAAGGATAAGGGGGGATTAACACTTCCCTGTATACATATTTTTATATAATTTAGGCTGCCAGAATAATCTCAATATTATGAATATGAAAAAAATCAATAAACATTTAAAATCAACTGTAATGTGCTGGGCATGTCGAAATGGAATGCAACACTGACAAATAAGACAGGCTATATTGTGGGTAGATGATGTAACCATATCAAAGTGAATGGGGAAGAAAAATATGTACCTCTTTTTGGCTTAACATAAGCAAAATATATTCTTTTATGTTCAACATTCATCCGTGTTTAGCATGTGTCAATACTTTTTTATTGCCAAATAATACTCCATTATAGAGATAGATAACGTTTTGCCTATCAGTTAATAGACATATAGGTTATAATGAATAATGCTGCTACAAAAATTTTTGGCAATGTCTTTGTGTGGACATGTTTTTATTTCTTTTGGGTATATAGCTAGGAGTGGAATTTCTGGGTCATGTGGATACTCTACAGTTAACATTTTGAGGAAGATTTTTTCAGAGTGGCTATACTGTGTTGCATTCCCACCAGTAATGTATTAAAGTACTAATTACTCTACATCCACACCAAGACTTATTATTTCTACATTTCTGATTACAGAAAAATTTTAAAAAAGTAATGTAGGTATGAAAAGGTATTTCATGGTGGTTTTGTTTTGCATTCCCCCAATGACCAATGATGTTGAGCACCATTTGCTCATTTTTTTTGAGTTATTTGATTTTTTATTGTTGAATTGCAAGATTTATTTATATAGTATAGATGGGTCCCTTCTCAGATACAGATTTTTCAAATATTTTTTCCCATTCTCTGGGTTGGTTCTATTAGCAGCACAAAAGTTTTTAATTCAATAAAGCCCAATTTATATATTTTTTTCTATTTTTACTTACACTTTTGATGTCATATCTAATAAACCATTGTCTATTTCCAGGTCACACGAAATTTCTCTATGTTTGGCCCAAAGTTTTATATTTTTATATCTTAAATTAGGTCTATGATTCATTTTGTGAGTTTTTCTTTTTTTTTAATTGTGTAAAATGTATGTATATATCCAGTTGTCATAGAATTATTTTTTGAAAACTTTTCTCTTCTCAGTGAATTATCTTGGCAATCTTGTCAAAAATTAATCACTAAAAATGTGATTTTATTTCTAAACTCCTGATTCTTTTACATTGGTCTATATGTCTATTGCACCAGTGCCATATTATATTGATGATTATAGCTTTTAAGTAAAATTTGAAATCTCTAATATAATGTTTATCCTCCATGCTGAAATTTGCTGTTATTATAAAGACTACATGTTATTTGAACTATAATTGTATTTCCGATTTTTTTCAAATGCATCTTTTTAAGATCCAAGTTAACTATATTATTTTTATTCCATTGTTTGTATATTTTCTCTTTATTGAGCATGTTTTACTTCTTTCTTAAGTTGTACTTCAACAAATGCCTACTTTTTTTCTGTATACTTAAATATGCAATTTAGATTCTATGGAATCCTATTCATGTTCACTGTGAAAGAAAAAATTTGGCAGTTGCTTCTGCCATGGTTTTACTGATCTCACTAGTTCTAATCCTTACCCCCTTGATATTATAAAATTGGTAAACTTTATAAACTTTACCCTGAATCTGGAATAAAAAGTAATAGTGGTAGAAAGGGATGTATGGCTCACTTTTAGATTATGATCTCTAACAGCTGAGGATTTTCTACTATTCTGTCATCAGTGGGTCATCACTTGCTTGTTTTTAGCATTAGCAATTTGCAGAGATACAGGTACCTGCTTCACATGTTGCCCTCATCCATTAGCTCTGCAGGTAATAAAACCACAGGCCATATACCATGTATGTTTCTATAGGCTTCACATTTTAACTTTTTCCTTCATTACTGGCACCATAATTTTCTTCCTTCAATATTAGCAATGCATTATTTTAATCACTGTGGTTTAAGTTTATTAAAATTAATATGCACATAATTAAAAATGACTTGTTTGAAAAGTACAGATAAATGGTGGTTTACATGTCATTAAACTATAAAGAAAAAAAAAATGAGTTTCCTGAGTAACTTTTTATCTTGCTAGGTGAATCATTTTAGAGATGGACTAGGGCATCACTGATCTTTTTTCTTTCTGTTTTTCTTTTGTCTAACTAATGAAATCTGAAAGTGGACTTTTTAACTTTCAGGATAACATATAGTGTGTGTGTGTGTGTGTGTGTGCATGTGCTCCTGTGTGTCTTCAATTGCTTTCTAAATATAGTTCTCATTACTGTGGGTGTGTAAGAAAGAATAGGGATTATTATGGGACATAATTTTGTTTGTGAGAGCCAAATCAAAGAGGAAAAATCAGGGCTAAGTATAGCTGGACATGATAAGAAACTTCACAAATCACCTTAAAGTTAGTTACAGGTAAAGTAGATAAGACAGAGGGGGAGCTTACCTTTGATAATATGTTCTCAGTAGAACACATCATCTGACCAGTTTTCTTTCTATGCTTAAAATACTTTTATTTTATGGGAATTGCAAGGGAAGCAGATGTAGGCTACAAGGATCATCAATTACTTCAGGCAGTAGAACTGCCTGTTCAGAACACTAAGACTAAACCAGAGGAGGATCATTTTAACTTTATGAAGCAGAAAAAAATCTTGGGTAAAAAGAAGGAATATTTTTCTGAGAAAACAAAATCATGTGAGATTATGGGTAGCTTTTGCTTATTTAAACATGTTTGTAAAACCAAGAAGCTTCTCTAGTTTAGTGGAGCACTAAGGTATCCCTGTTTGACGCTAGTACCTCAACTGATGTTCCAACATATCCCCTTACTCGCCCTACTGCCACTCTAATCCTCCAGTCTCACACATTCACGAACATCTAGAGTTAGTCTCACTGGTGATGCCCACCAAGAATTCCACACTGGAGCTCTGTAGCTTCTTCTACTTGAGGCAGTTAATGGTATAATAATGCCATTTCCTACATATCTTATATACCTATATATATCATTATATACCTTATATCTCACCTTCCTGATGTAAATTCCATAAGGCATAAAATGTGCTATTAATTTTCTACCCCTTGAGAACTAATGTGGTAATTTGCAAATAATAGTTATTTCGTCAAACAGTTGGTAATTGCATAAATATTCTTTTCAGAGAAAAATGTGCAGATCTTATATTCAGAATCTGAAGAGGTAGTAGCTATTTTTGCCATGTAGATGCAGCCTATTTTCAAACCTACATTAAATCTTTGATGTTTTACATTTTTTCTTGTATATTTCATTTCATTTTCTAATTTTTAATGCCAGTATATGGAAATATGATTGACTTTGAAAACTGACCATGAATCATATAGCCTTGCTAAAATCATTAATTGTAACAGATATTTTATCATTAAGAAAGTGTTTGTAGTACTTTCACAGAGAAACTTTATTCAGGTTGAAGAAGTTGAATTCTTTTTTATTCTTGCCAGTAGATTTTAATATGAACTTTTAAATACTTTTTTCTGCATCTATCAATATATTCAAATGCTTACTTTAATGTTGATGTAGAATTATTTTCATTGACTTCAAAATGAAAATAAGCTTATATTTTTTGCATAAACTCACATGGTCATGAAGTATTATCTTGTTTATTTATTGCTAAAATCAATATGAGAACACTTTAGAAATGATTTTTGTGTCTATGTACATGTGGTACACCAGTACATATTTTACTTTTCTCATAATATCTTTGTTTGGTTTGGACTCCGGGAAATGCTGGTCTCATAAAATGAGCATGGAAGTTCTCCTTTCTCCCCTAGATCTCAAAAGAATTTGTGTACATTGAAAATATATCTTCTTTAAGTATTTGACAGAATTTAATACTTCTTTAAATATTTGACAGATATTTGAGGTATCTATACCTACAGCTTTCTTTTGTGAATGTTTTAAAATTCTAAATTCTATTTCTTCAATATATGGGATTAATGGGCTTAATATATAAATCAAGTAATATAGAAATCAAATGTATGAAGATTTGTGACTTGATAGTCTCTCCTATGACCTCAGATGTTTGGTCAAGGACAAAGTTATTAAAACCATAAAAGGTTCCTATAGCTCGTGACCACCCTCACATAGTTTCGGTATCCTTAAGGAGTGTCCCGCCCTTGGGCAGGACTCAAAGATAGATGATGATCATGTGCTGAACCCCCTACTCTGAATTCTTCAAATGTTCATTTACTCAATAAACATGAAGAGTGCCTTCTTGGAATTACTCTTGAGCTGTTACGCCTTGAGTCCCCTGGCTGGTTCGTTCAGGTCTTCGATACCTCATCGCATCACCTCCTTAATCTGCGGGTCAGAGACAGGGAGGAGGCAGACACGATATGTACAGAATTATTCAAATTTCCTAACAACCCTATCCAGTTGGTGGCTTAGTTGGGATTGGTTGATCTGTTATAATCTCACTCTTTTTTTCTAGCTATAGTTGGGACATGTGAAACTGCTGGGTTCTCTCTCAATGTGATTTGTTACCTTGGGTCACTATAACATGAGGAGCTCAGAGTTTCAATAGAATGATAGCAAAATCTTTAGTTTTCTGATGTTTAGAATCAAAAGTTATACAATCTCATATTTCTGCATTCAAGTAGGGAAAAGCATGTTACAAGACCTAACCACATTTAAGGAGTGGAAAAATGGACTACACTCTTTGTTGGGGTTTCTGAAAAGTATGTGACTATATTAATTTTTACCACTCTTGGCTCTCTGATTACAATTTTAGTGTGTATGTAAAATGAATTCAGATGCTACAGAGATCCACAAAAAAAAATCTCAACTCATTATGGAATCTGTTTAAGCCAAGATTTTGTGATTTGCTTTTAAGTTGAATAGTGATCAGGCCCTCATTATGGCTCATAATAATTTATTATTCTCTGCCCTTGACTCTGTGCTCACATTGAAAATCTCAGTAAGACTGCTTCCTATCTGTAGAAAATAGGGGCCCTTGTAAATAAATCTGATTCAACTTTCTTTGTAAATTTGTTTCTTTCTGAGAAAACTGACTGTGGTTCACTGCACGACTCTTAAGCCCCCTCTGTAGTTCTTCTCAGCATAGACCTCTGGTTGCTTTGGAGTGTGGGGGGTCAGATTGCCATGAGACAATGCCCTTCAGATTCTTAGAATTGCTTTTGTCTATATGAATGTGTCCCAGATATCACTCTTAAATATTTCTGAGATATTAACAAAAGTCTTACAATTACGACTTTAATTTAACCTTCACCTTAAAACCATTTTACACCTGAATCTTTTGCTAGTTTGAAAGCCTGGGTATTAGAACAGTTTTATTTTATAACAGATCATGTTCTTATCTCCAATAAATTCTCTAAATTCTGCTTGTAAACTGAAGAGTTTCCTCTTTTTTTTGTATTTTTATCTCATATCTTATCATATGCAAGTAAATGAAAAAGCCAGTTGACATTTCTAACATTCTGCCTGGAAATATCTTAATTTGATTTGCAATTTCATTAAGATGTCTTCCATGTTTCAGTTTAACAGTTTTGTTCTGCCACTACACAACAGTCATTAGATCTTTCAGCCTCTGAAATTCCCATATTCCTTTTTCACTCTCTATTAAAACTCTTCACTATCCTTTCAGGTTCTGTGGCTACCTGGTGCCAACACCATGTACTTTAGGATTTTGTTATGGCAGCATACTATGTAGTAAATCATCCCATACCTGATGGCTCATAATAGTAATGTTTCATACTTTTTACAGTTTTGTGGGTTGACTAGGCAGTTCTTCCAGTGTTTCTTTTTGTTGTACCCTGATGGCATTTATCTAGCTCTCTGAGCCTCTTCAATTTGGAAATGTTCAGTCATCATTACCTCAAATATTGCTTCTGATCATTTATCTCTATCCTCTTGTAGGAGTAAAATTTTTCCTATGTTAGATATTTTCACCAAATAATGCATATCTCTAACAGTGTTTTCTTTTTTCTATATTCTTTTTCTTTTGCACTCTGCCTTCAATGTCTTCAATGTCTCAAATTCTATATTCTGTTGTGTTCCACATGTTACGAAGTGTATATAATACTGCTGATACTGTCTTTGGTAATGATTAATCATTTAATCTTTTCATAGGTTCAAATTAGTGTTAAAATTCTACAGTTTCAGCTTCTTTTTATATTTTTTCTCTATATTTTAACATATTCATTATAACTGCTGTACATCTGTTTACTAACTCCAATATCTTGGTGATGTCTGGGTATGCTTTTATTGTTGATTGTTTTCATTCAAAGGTCAATTTTACCATTTGTTTACATCATATTTATATTGCATATGTGCTTTTGTAGATGATTATTGCAGACTTTTCTGATTATGTCATGTTTCTCTCAAAGTTATTTTTGTACCCTCAAGTGCTTAACTTACTTGCTGATCACCTTGATACAGTCAAGACTTAGTGTTGTTAATTTTTGTTAGTGTAATTAATATGTGTCAGATTGACTGGGCCATCAGGTAACCAATGTGAGGTTAAACATTATTCCTGGTTGTGTCTGTGAGGCTGTTTCTGGATGAGATTAGCATTTGACTGAGTAAGGTAGGTTATCCTTCCCAATGTGAGTAGGTCTCATGTAATCCACTGAAGCCCTGGTCAGAAAAGAGGCTGAATAACAGCAATCCTTTCTCTTTGCCTGTCTTCAAACAGGGATATCAGTCTCTGCCTGCCTTTGGATTCAGACTGAAACTCAAACTATCAGTTCTCTTGATTCTCAGGCCTCTGGCTGAGAGTTAGAACTATGCCATAAGCTCTTCTGGGTCTCCAGCTTGCTGACTATAGGTAGATGTTGGGACTTTTTAGCTCCTATAATCACATAAGTCAATTCCCTATAATAAATCTCTTTATATTTATTGTGTATGTTATTGGTTCTATTTCTTTGGAGAACCCTGCTAATAGAATATTATATCCCAGGCAGGGCCATTTTAGTGTCTATATTGAAGATACATGGTTCGCATCTAGTACATCATGTTGGCTGATCCCAATGACCAGTTTTGTTTCTATATCACCATGGGAGCTCTGACATCTCATTGACTCCATAGCTTCACAAATAAGTATTCTGAAATGAGTCTCTTGGAGCACTGAACATGTGCTATTTACTAGTTGACAAAGGAACTGTGAGAAATAATTGTGCAAAATTTGGGGGATTTCTGTTTGCTGTTAACTTCTTTTTAGGAAGTTGATTTCAGGTTCAATTCAAACTGTGATCACATTCTCCTCCACCCAATGAGAGCCACACTCTGCTTTTCCACTCTTCCCATTTGGAAATAAACTTGAGAAAATGGGATTTCCAAGTGGAAATTAATGACTAGTTTGCTAGGTTACTAAATGGGTACATAAGTCATTTTCAGACCCTATATATTTGTCAATAATCAAACTTAAAAGGCTATAATCTTTGTTGTGTATTAAGGAATTTAGTCTCAACCAAAGAAAGGTATACTGTTGGTCCTAGGTCCTGGGTGGTGAGTGCCAAGCCCTTGGAATTATTCCACTGAGAGGAGTGTCTTTGTTACCTATGATGGTCTTCTTGGATAATACCATTAATTTATGCTAAAAGGGGACTTATGGTAGACTGCCCAACCAAGTAATGTCATTTTATCCTCTGGTAAGTAGGGAAGCTGGAGATTGAGTTCAACCACCATCAATCATGAAAACTTAATAAAAACTGGATCTTGGGACCTATGTTTATCGCAGCACTGTTTCCAATAGCCAAAAAATGGAAGCAACCTAAATGTCCATCAGTAGATGAATGGATAAAGAAGATGTGGTGCATATACACAATGGAATACTATTCAGCCATAAGAAGAAAACAAATCCTACCATTTTCAACAACATGGATGGAGCTAGAGGGTATTATGCTCAGTGAAATAAGCCAGGTGGAGAAAGACAAGTACCAAATGATTTCCCTCATCCATGGAGTATAAGAACAAAGGAAAACTGAAGGAACAAAACAGCCTCAGAATCACAGAACCCAAGAATGGACTAACAGTTACCAAAGGGAAAGGGACTGAGGTGGGTGGGTGACAAAGGAGGGAGAAGGGGAATTATGATCAGCACACATAACATAGGGGGGGGCATGACGAAGGCAGTATAGCACAGAGAAGACAAGTAGTGACTCTATAGCATCTCACTACACTGATGGACAGTGACTGTAATGGGATATGTGGTGGGGACTTGATAATGGGAGGAATCTAATAATCACAATGTTGCTCATGTGATTGTATATTAATGATACCAAGGTAAAAAATAAAGCAAATACACACAAAAACAAAAGAACTCTGTATGTCAAAGCTTGGAGGACCTTCACTAGTTGACAACATTCTGCATGTCATCACAAAGAGTGTCTGAAAAGAGGTAATGCTATCTATATAACTCCATTGGAGAGGATGATCCAAAACTCCATACTTGATCCACTACTTGACTTTTCCCTCTGTATTTCTTCCTTTGGTTGGTTTTAATTTGTATCCTTTCTCTGTAATAAATGTATCTATGAGAATGAAAATTTCTATAGCAAATTACTAAATCTGAATTTGGCTCTGAGAAACCCCTGAATTTGCTTTTGGTTTGAAAAGTCTTAAACAGACTTGCTAGTTTGGCTAATACTATATAATAAGTCAGAATAATAAGTCACCATAATATTACCAGTTTGGGGATCTTGAATTATATATGCAGAGAAATTACCCCTCAAAAGTGAAAGAAAAATAAAGAATATTAAAGACATACAAAAACTGAGAGAAATCACCAGCAGAACTGCCCTGCAAGAAATGTTAGAATAAGTTCTTCAGACAGAAGAAAAATTACATAAGTCAGAAACTTGAATCTACGTAAATAAAGGATATTGGAGAAGGAATAAATGAAGGTAAAATTGGATATTTTATTTCCCTTATTCTTAATTGATCTATAATATAACTTTTTAAAATGATAATATTAATAACAATCTCCTGGGAAATTATAGTATATAAATATGTGAAATGAATGACAGCAATATCACATGGGACAGCAGGCAGGTCTTGAAAATACTCTGCTATAAAGTATCCATACTACACATAAAGTGGTACAGTATCATTGGAAGGTAGACTTAGATTAGTTGTAAGTATAGGTTTCAAATACAAAGGTAACCACTAAATATTTTCAGAAGTTATATAATCAGTATAATCAATATGTTAACAGAGGGGATAAAAATGGAATAAAATAAAATGCTCATTTAAATCCAAAGAAGAGAGAAAAAGAAGAAAATAAACGAGGAAAAATGGCAATGAAAAGAAGTAGTTACAAAAATGGTAGCTGTTAAAAATATATTTGTAAACTCTTCAAATGGTAATGGTCTATATGCATCAATTAAAAGGTAACAATTTTTAGAAAAGGTAAAAAATAAACCACTATACATTGTCTATAATAAACTCACTTTAAATATGAAAGCACAGGTAAGTTATAAGTAAAGAGGTAGAGGAAGATATACCATGCTAACACTGATCAAAAGAGATGTGGAATACATTGATCAAATTCACACGAAGAACAAGGAAATGTATCAAGGAAAAAGAAGGCAAAACATGGTAATAATATGTCAAGAAGACATAAAAGTTCTTGAATTGCATGCGAATTATGAATTATATGAGAATATGAAGTACATGAGGCAAAAATTAGTATCATGAAAAGAAATAGATAAATCAACTATTATCATTGAAGACCCTTTTCTATGTAATTCATAGATCAAATAGGCAATGAATCAGTGAGATATTGAGTTGAATAGCATTATCAATCAAGTTGTTTTAACAGATATTTGTAAAATTGTTGTAGGAATCATGGGAACTATGAACAAGGAGTCGGGACACCGAGACGTTTGTCAAGAAGCAGCATTTATTAGTGCCAGTACTGGCTCAGCGGAATTCTTATCCAAAGGCTGAGCCCCAAGTGCAGCAGGGCCTTAACTTTTATACATTCATTACAAAGTTGGGGGGTAGTCAGCACCCAGGAAACTTTGTGGTGGCAGCTATAGGTCACTATAAGTGCATTCAGGATGCTAGTTATATTTTAATCGATCTCTGTAAAGGTTACCCGGATACTGCATTATAAACTAATGGGCTTCTGTGACTATGATCAACAAGCTGTTCCACACCAATGAGTCCCTGTCGGGGGAAAACATTGTTACATTGTTTCAATCTCAGGCACCCAAGCACCTTGTGATTCTTCTACATTCCTGAAGCCTCTACAGAAGTTTTGTCTCCTTGGCTTCTTACCATACAATACTCCATCCAACTGAAAGTGCATTTTTCTCTAGCTTACCTGGAATATTCTCCAAAACCTACTACATTGTGGGCCATAATACATGCTTGAACAATTTAAAGATTAGAAGTAGTCAATGTTGAATTTTTCCCTGAGCCCTGTGCTACTAGAAACTAGTGATGGTTAATAAATTCCCCTACACTCCACACTTTTTTTTTTTTGCTAGAAATTGGCTTACTGCAGGAATATACCCAACCCCATATTAACTAGATAAGACTTATGGATGCTTACTTGTTTACCTATGACAAGGCCAGAAAAGACCCTCCAAATTTCCATTTTTGACACATAAATGGTTAGTTGGATCCTTTGTCTTCTCAGAATTGATCAGAACAAAATGCTTCTTAACCAAAATTTCGTTAAATTTTTCTCCATCCATCAGGCTCCTGAACTGTGACTGACTCTCAGTCTGAGCCAGCATACACTAATCCTGAATGGCTCCCAATATTGGCTTACCTCATTATAAAAAATCATTTATCTTCTATTACATTTCCTTCTATTATAATAATTATTTCAAATTCTATATCACCTTGCCTAAGTCCATATTTGTTTCTTATTTGATAATATAAAGTGCATTGTCAAACAATGATAATTAAACTATAAATCAGTAACAAAAAGATAGCTGATATTAAACATCACAATTCTAAATAACACATGTATCAATGAAGAAGGCTTAAGCGGCATTAAAAAAACATTTTGAACTAACTGAAAATAACATTACAATGTACCAAAATCTGTGGGGTCCAGAAAAAGCTGTTCTTAGAGGAAAAATCTATGGCATTAAAAGTGTATAATATAAAAGAGGAAAGATCTTAAATCAATAATCTAAGGTACACTTTAGAAAACTAGAGGGGCAGAAAAAGCATTTTAAGTTTAAAGCAAGCTGACCAAAAGAAATAGTGCAAATTAGAGAAGATATCAATGAAATAAAAACAGAAGCACAATAGATAAAATCAATAAAAGTGAAAATCTATAAAATTGTAAAACTCTAGACAGACTAACCAAAATAAGAGAGAAGACACAAATTACCAGTATCATAATTTAAAGAAGGGTCATACTATCTAGCTCAAGGACATTAATAAGAATGCAATGAATAATGAAAACAAATGAAATAGATCAATTATGTGACATAAAACTCATACAAAAAGAAATAGATATCTAAAATATGCCTGTATCTATGTATGAAATTATAGCAACAAGAAATAAATTCACTTTACCCTAATGAATGTATTTGCATTTTGTATATCTTCTTTGATGAAGTGTTTGTACAAGTATTTTGGCCATTTTTATTGTTTTGCTTTCTTATTGCTAGGTTTTAAGTGCTCATTACATATTCTGGATAAAATTCTTTATTAAATTCTTTAATGATTTTTTAATCATTTTAATAAAAATTCTTTATTAAAATGATTTGCAAATGCTGTCTCTTAGTTTATGGTTTGTCTTTGTACTAATAGACTTTATTTTTAGAGCAGCAAATTTATTTTATTTGAAGCTTCACAGCAAAGTTGAATATAAGTTACCGAAATTTCCCATTTATTCCCTACCTCCACATATGACTACCTACTTATCAACATTCCCCATCAGTCTGACATGTATGTTACAATTGATGAACTGACATTAACATATCATTATCACACAAATTTTATAGTTTACAAATTTACACTGGGCTCACTCTTGGTGTTATACATTCTATGGTTTTATACAAAAGTGTGATGACATGTATTCACCATTACAGCATCATACTACTCTATTATATACTACTATATTATAGTTTCACTGTCCTGATAATCTTTTCTGCTTCACTTATTCATCCCTCTTTCCCAACTAACCCTGTCAGCCACTGATATTTTTGCTCTCTCCATAGTTTTGTCTTTTACAGAAAAAAAATATACATACACACACACACACACACACACACACACACACACACACACACACACATATATATATATATATATATCATAGAATTGGAATCATGCATTATGTAGTCTATTGAGATTGGATTATTTCACTTGTTAATATACATTTAAGTTTCCTTCATGTCTTTTATGGCTTGATGTCTCATTTCTTTTCAATGCTGAATATCTCATTGTCCAATATACCACAGTTGATTCATCCATTCACTTACTACAGGACATCATGGATACTTCCAAGTTTTGATAATTGTGGATAGAACTGCTACACCCAACCATGTACAGGTTTTTATGTAGACTTAAATTTCAACTAATCTGGGTAAATTCTAAACTGTGCAATTGCTTGCATATGATAAAAGTGTGTTTAGTTTTGAAAAAGCTGACAAGCTCTCTACAAATGTGACTGTATCATTTTACATTCCCATTAGCAATGGGTGAGAGCTCCTGTGGCTCCACATCCTTGTTGTCATTTCATGTTTATTGATGTCCTGGTTTGAGCCAGTCTAATAAGTGTGTTGTGGTAACTCAATATTTGAATTCACATTCTTTTGATGACATAGGGTATGGAAACACGTTTTCATCTGCTTATTTTCCATCTACACTTCTTCTTTGGTGTGATATAGATTGAGGTCTTTAGCTCATTTTTAAGTTGTTTTTTTCCCCTTTTTGAGATTTTTATTTTTATTAAGTATCATTGATATACACTCTTATGAAGGTTGCACATGAAAAACAATGTGTTTATTATATTCATCCATATTATCAAGTCCCCCACCCATACCCCCTTGCAGTCACTGTCCATCAGTGTAGTAAGATGCCACAGAATCACTACTTGCCTTCTCTGTGTTGCACTCTTCCCCATGATCTCCCCCACACCCCATCTACTAATCATAATGCCCCTCAATCCCCTCTCCCTCCCTCCTCACCAGCCCTTCCTCACCGCTACCCTTTGGTAACCACTCGTTCTTTCTTGGAGTCTGTGAGTCTGCTGCTGTTTTGTTTCTTCAGTTTTGCTTTGTTGCTATACTCCACAAATGAGGGAAATTATTTGGTACTTGTCTTTCTCTGTTTGACTGACTTCACTGAGCATAAGACTCTCTAGCTCCATCCATTGTTGCAAATAGTGGGATTTGTTTCTTTCTTATGGCTGAATAGTATTCCACTGTGTATATACACCACCTCTTCTTTATCCATCCATCTACTGATGGACACTTAGGTTGCTTCCATATCTTGGTTATTGTAAATAGTGCTGCAATAAGCATAGGAGTGCATATGTCTTTTTGAATCTGAAAACTTGTTTTCTTAGTTCTTTTTGTATTTTGGATAGCAATCCTTTACAGGCATGTCTTTGCAAATATTTTCTCCCAGTGTAGCTTGCCTTCTTCTTCTGTTGACAGTGTCATTCACATAGCAGAAGTGTTAACTTTAATGAAATTAAGCTTACCAATTTTTTTCTTTTATGGATTGTCTTTATCATTGGTAAATCCAAGGTTATAGAATTTCTGCTTTGTTATCTGCTAGGAATTTTATAGTTTTGAGTTGTACATTTAGATCTGTAATCTATTTTTAGTCAATTTTTGTGAAAGGCATAAGGTCCATGTAGGCTTGGCTTTTTATTCACTTAACAAGAGTCTTTCAAAGGGTAGACTATTTTATTTGATGAAGTCAAATTTTCTAATGTTTTCTTTTTATAGATTGTATTTCCATTGTACATAAAAATACTTTGGGGACTTACTATATTGAAAAGTTTTTCTTCCATGTTTTCTTTATGAATTTTATAATTTTAGGTGATATACTGAAAGCTATAATAAATTTTCAGTGATTTTTAATATATGGTGCCAGATATATATGATGCCAGGCATTGATTGAAGTTCTTTTTTATGTATTTTTGGGATTTCCAGTATTTCCTATACTACATGCTGAAAGGCATACTTTTTTAGAATTTAACTTGAAAATGAAATGCAATTTTTATTTGAATAATAAAATCAAGAAACAAAAACTAAATAAAAGAACTAAATCCTCAATATAGAAATTAACTCAGTGATATAAATTTTGCAGATAAGATATAAAGCATCCATAACAACACAATATTATAAATGCTATACAAACAGCTTTCCCTAAGCACTGGAAGCAGGGGTCGGAGGAGGCAAGCTTCACATTACCTTAGTGGTTCAGATGGCTTTACAAAGATAGGAGCGTATTTGTGCAGCTTTGAAAATCAAATAGGAATTTTTCAATTGAAATAAGTGTGAGACAGCTTTCCAAGGAATCAGAAAACACTTGATGAACAGCTTTTGTGTGAACATATATAATATGCCAACGAATTATTTGTAGGGCTAGCAAGAAACACTTTGTAAATTAAAATCTAGAGTTTGTAGGGGTGTAGGTTTGAAACAGAGTAGAAAGCCAAGTAGGGAGTTTGTTGGATATTAGGGAGCTTGGACTTTATTTAGTGGCCCCATAAGGACTATAAAAACAATAAATGATACATCTTAAAAGACTTTCTCTAGTGAAGCACTAAATATTCTATGTTCTTTCAAATTTTAAAATAAACTGGCTTTAAAATTCAATTCCTACATAGTATAAATGTCAAGAAATAAAGCAATTATTCTACCTTAAATATTGTTCTAAGTTCAATAAATTTCTTAGGGAGTTTAGTAGAAGCTGTGAATAATCATGGATTTGCTATATTCTTATGTGCTGTGTAACAGTAATATTATTTGTTTCAATCCTCATTTTACCACTAAGAAATTGATGACTGGGTATAAACTTCTGCAAATCAACTTTTTATTGATTACAATTCCCTTAACAAGACTGACATTAACCTGACCTCTGACCATGAAATCAGACCAATTTTTATTTACACTTTATATGTACATTTCTTATTAGACCTTGTTGGGATTTGGGGAAGTATTGTTGCATAATAAAAAGAACACTGGTATCTGGAGTCAGAAAATCTAATCCTGACATGCACACCATTAATTTCTTTTATAACTTTAAACATATTACTTAACCTCTTGGTTTCTTTCAATGCTTTCTTATTTAAAATTACGTATCTAGATAAATTCCAGGATCATTCCAGAGCAAAATTCATGAATTATGGAAATGGAAGGTATTTTTTGACCAGCAATATGTTTTCTTAAAATTTATAAGCATGCTAAAATATGACAGCAATGTCAAAATAAACATGATGTGAAAATATTAAAGGTTATTGTTACAGACCAAGATGAATGTTAGAAAAATTACCCACCACTTGATTAGAAAGTTACATTTTTTTATTACATTAAAAAATAAAATTTTATTCAATGGCATGAACCATTTTGTATTTTATGAAGAAAGTTACCATTTTTATTTTGATTCCTTCTCTTTCAAACTGACTTTTCATTCACTACCCAAAAACCAATTATCCTAAATATTATATATACATTGTAAAGTTCAGTAATATTTCCATTCATTCTGCTATCCCATTCTTCATTTATGTCTCTGGTGGTATAGATATGACAGAACATTACATCAGTCTACAGCAGTTGCTGCTTTATTATTGTCAGTCCTCAAATGGATTGTAATAAATGTTCTGTTAGGAACCCAGGTTGGACTTTGCAAACATAATGTCATTTTACTGGCTACTGTATTTGAAAACAAATTGCAGGGAAATATATACATGTATTATATAATATTTTGTAAATATTTTCAATTTAATGTTCTGATAATGTTCAAATTTTAAAAAGTATCTTTTCTCAATCAATATCTCCATACAAGTCATTTTTTTTAAATCTTCCATAATGGAAATTTTATGTATTAGAGTAGAAATTGAAAATCTTAAGTCAGTTTGAGCTTTGTGGCACTCCTGAGAATACACAGTTTGTAGACATTTCTTTTACAAAATTGTCCCTGTATAACATTGAACATAACCATGCTGAAACTTAAGTCACTGGGGATTTTAAGATATAAAAAGCAAGGACTCAATGCGAACTAGCAAAGTAATGTTTCAATGTTTACCAGGAAAGATAAATTCATCTCATCTCAGTCACAAAAGTGACCTGAATTTCTTTGGCTACCACATAAGAAATTGTATCATTTGGCAACTTCAAAGGTATAAAAAATATGCAGTTTGCTCTTCAAATTTTGATTTTCATATATACTTCTCAAAATCATTTACTTATGTAATAGTTATAAAAGAAGTCAAATTCAAACTAGAAATTGAAATATTTGAATTACAAAATACATGAAATATCAGAAATGAATTTGGCAACAGTGTGCTGTGCAATTTAATGTATAAATATTTTCTAATTTACCCAAGATATTTAAGGATTTGAAGTCATATACAACTGAAGAATTATCAAATATAAACCTAAAAACCATTATTTGAGCTATCTAAAGAACATTCTCCTAATGCAGTTTTCCTAAATCTCAATAAAAAAGTTATCTTTTTATATCTCCTAAATCTTGCTCAAATAGTGCAAGTAGCAAGAAGAGGTATTAGGTTCCTGGGGTTCTTCTTCTCAGAAATTAAACTTTTCTTATCTCTATAAAAGTGTTTTGGAGAAGCTTCCCTTATTCCTTTAACATGAAATGTACTTAACGATAACTTGGAAAAGAGCTACTGTTTATATAGAAGATAGGGACTCTCTGGATGTTTTTAAAGATTTTGATACTCTACTTCTGTACAAAGAAAGAAATTAAGATTGCTGAGATTAGTAAATAATCAATATATAAAATATATTATTCCTTTAACATATACTCAGTTAAGCTTATAAATATTCTTATCAGCTTAACTTAGTGATTTGAAAGCAAAAATATTTCATATGTTTGAGTAATGTTTTTATTTTTGTTGATATTTTTCATAAAGAGAGCAAATATTTCAAGATTGCTTAATGGTACAGGTCATAAGTCTAATTTCTTCCACATAATAGCACTAAAGCAACCATTTTCAGAAAAATGGTTTATATATTTTTCACACTTGAAATTCTAGAGTTAGTCTACTTAAAGGTAGTAAGCATTTATAATCCAGCGTTTTATAATTGAAATTCCTGTAACAAAAGTTAGTTAAAAATGCATATCATGTTATACACATTTATGTCTTATGTACGATTTGGAGATTGTTTTCAAGAATGACTCTGAAAAATCATTAACTAGATTTGAAGAGATGAATGAATTCATTGATTAATGAGGAAAGATAGTATATTTATATATAAGACACTTTTTGCTTTTCCTTTCATTATATTATCCTGAAAATCACATTTATTTAATAAAAGAAAGAGTACATTGTCGTTATTTACTAATGTAACTCTTGAACAGTATTAATGATTCTTAAAATATCTTTAAGAGTGATTCTAAAATGAGAAAGTCCGGGAACGATAGCTGTGCTCATGTTTCATTTGTGGTTTGGACGCTCCCTTACCATTTAATCTTGCGCAAGTCTCTGTGCCTTGGTGAGATTTCAAGGTACTTTAATGGTAGAAAATATGTGTACGAATGGGAAAGTTATTCTATGTTGTAGGCTAAAACCAGTAACCAAAACATTTTCTTGTTATAAGTTAGCTAGTATCCTGAACTTATAGACACAAAACATTACCACTTTGAGCAATTTAGGTGCTTATTTGATAGATGTTTGAGTTTACCTTGTATGTTACATAGTGAGAAGAAAAATAAACATTAAAGATGGAAGGATGGAAGTAAAATCCATTATGACTGTATTTGTGATGATATATGTAATATTTGGGAGTTTTTTCTCCTTAATATTGTAATGGTAAAGCTCATCCATATGATCACATGTTGTAACTTACTCATTGTTAATTTTTTATGGTGTTCCATTGTTTGATAATTTTTTCATCCATTTTCTTGTAGGCCTATAGTTGCTTGTTTATAGATACATTTGGGTTTGTTTAGGTTTTTGCTGACAGAGAAAGTGCACATATTTTATGAAGCACATTTGTAAATATTTTTCTTTAGTTTATAGCTAGAAGAGAAATCTCTCCATTATATGGAAGGAGTATTTTCAATATAAGAAAATGCCAAAGTATATCCAAATGTATGTTTAAAAGATTTTACTCACGCTAGTAATGTTTAATAGACATTAGGATCCACTTTCTCAACAATATTTATTGTTGTCAGACTTTAAATTTTTTTCCAATGAATAGATACAAAACAGTATCAATTTTTTAATCTCAGTTGCCTGGTCACCAGTAGGATTCAATGTGACTTCATTTGATTGTTGACCGTATTTGTGTTATACAATGAAATATTTCTAATTAATATTTTATCATACTATGCTCCAGGAAACTGTAAAACAAGTGAAGAATAAAGTATTCAGGGTGTCACTATAAGGTTGATTATAAATGTTAAGTTAGATAGAAAATTTTTCCAAGTGCAAGACACTTTAGACTTTGCCAGATAGGAGAGATAGTAAATAATTCATAGATTAATCTATTTTACTTGAATGAGATGACTTCTTTGGCTTTATTTATTCAATCACTTCTCCAATCTCCTAGAATTTTCTTTTTACATTTATCATATTTAAAATGCACTTGTTTTATTTGATTTTTCATCTGTGGATAACATATGTCTCATCAACCAAAACTGGTATTGCAGTTCATCAGTGCTAATTTTCTTGCTTTTTAATATTATGTCTGTTTTAATTTGTTTATTATTGGAATTGGCTTATTACTGGTCCACCATGTCTACATCTTTAGACTTCTTAACAGTTGTCAAAAATAATAAAGATGACTGTCTGGAATTAAATTTTTTTTTATTATTCCTCTTCACAAACTTAATAGAGACTTTTTGCTCTATCCCACAACAAATTAAATGTCCTACATTTTTATTTTGTGTACTTTCACAGAAATTGTATCTTAGCTTTTTTTTTTATCAAACTCTGTATCTTGTGGATTTTGAGCACCAGTGCAGTGTATTTTTTTATTGAAGTATAGTTGATACATAATATTATACTGGATTCAAGTATACAACACAGTGACTCAAAAGTTTCACACATTATTAAATCCTCACCCTACTAGTACAGTTACTTTCAACATAGAAAGATTTTATAGAACCATTGACTATATTCTCCGTTCTGCACACTTCTATCTCCAGGACCAACTTATATTATGATTGAGATTTTTGTGCCTCTTTATCTCTCTCACCCACCTCAACTCCTCCTCTATGGCAACCACCAGCCACTTCTCAGTGTCTATGAGTCTACTGCTCCTTTATTCATTTTGTTTTGTTTTGTTTAAAGATTCCAAATGTAAGTGAAATCATATGATATTCTTTTGATGAGGGATATTTTGCCAAATTTTTAATTAAAATCTTGCTCTTCTCATATCACTTGCCAGATTGATAATAGTAACACTAATGTCATAGATGAGATTCTTAAGGATTACGTTGAGAATTCTAAAAACAGCAGCAATTATGGGAAAGGTTCTCTGCCCTAAAACATTTATGCATGCTTACAAACTTGGTTAAATAAGAGTGATTTTGGGACAAGTGATAAGGTATCAGAATTACCTTCTTCCACCAGAGATGCAACTTTAGCAGGTGTCAGTGTGTTTGGACCTGAAAAATAGGGGAAAAAGTTGGGGCACCTACCCAATTAGTGTGTTAGTCAACAATTAATGTGTATGGTGCTTTGGCAAGAAACACTACAATTGGTGAAGGATCTTATAAGCATAAATCATAAATAATTTTCTTCTTTAAAAAATAATCTACTCTATATGCTTGAGAAGATTGGAGACTGCAGAGAGTTAGGCTTGGGGTTGATTAATGATTGTGCATTGAGTCCCCTATACAGAATTTTATTGTTGTTAACAACCATTTGATCAATAAATATAAGAGATGCCCTCTCAAAAAAAATAAATAAAAATAATCTACTGTAACCTAAATTATATCACATAATTAAACTCAAAGTTTTTAACCAAATTTACTGATCCCTTTCTTAGTTGGTAACATCCACTCACCCAGCTTCCATTACTCGTAATACTCCTGAAAACACACCAAAATATGTACATATTTGCATACATAACTGTGTTAAGGAAGGGATTATCTTTGAAGATATTGAAGATATTCCAGTTTAGAGCCAGAATCAGTAGTTTGGAATACACAGGAAGCATTTGCATGGGGAACAAGATAAAACTTCAGAGATTTTGAGGAAAGTTGGGTACTAGAAGGGCTGGGGACCTGGGAGGTGAGAGGTTAAGGGAAAGATCAAAGACCTAGGCCCTAGTTTCTGTTGTGCCAGTGGGTTTCTCTATGACCCACAGATGTCACTAATGATTTCTGAGCTCAATTACCCTGTTTGTTCGAGAGTGTTATGAGCTATGCCTGCTGATGATGTCAGGGTTCTTGTTCATGGAGTCAAGAAGAATGAACTTCTCAAACATTCAAGGTAGGCAAGCAAAGGAGGGGTTTTTATTAAGAGATAAAGCCATAGGACAGAGCTTCTGGTGCATGCCAGGAGGGGCAAGAGAGTCTGTGGTTGGGCGTTGTCTGGGGGTTTATACCTTTAGGTTTCCCTGAGGTGTTTTGTTATTATTGGTCTCAGCCTGAATGCTGCCTTTTTGTTTTAACCAATCCCATTGAAAATTGCCTATATTGCTAATTTGGTATTTCTATCCTAAAGAATTTGTGTGACTCTGAGTTTGCTCAGTGTTTAACACGGTTGCAGTAAGAGTCTCTCTGCACATTGTTACATTGTTGTGACCATCATTATCCTGTTTTGCTTCTTCGGAGGCCCTCACCCTACTCTTGTCTAAACCCATGGTTCCTGTCTCATTGATGTCTCCATTCCATCTCAGTAAAACATTTCTAAAACTCATCAAAAGTAGAGAGAATCAAGAAGTTGATATCAGTGAATAACAAACAATCTGCAATATATTGTTTTTGGAATTTGATATATTTATATATAGTTATAAGATTGTCATTGGAGCAATAGTTAGTACTTCTATCATGTCACGTAATTGTGATTTGTTTTTTTATGGTTGTGTTAGGTAGAAAGATAGACATGATCATCTGGGGAAGGGAAGATAAAGTTCAAGGCAAAACTGCCCAAACTGCCTAGGTAGGGAGTCCTGTGTGGGGACGACAAAGGCTTCATTGGGAAATAACTTCCTTGCCTATTAAGACTAGGTTAAACTGGTCCCAACCCGATCCCAACATGGATGCAAGAGAACAAAACTAAAAACTGCCCAAAATACCCCTCATAGTAGTAAAGGACATACACACTGGCAGGGATGGTTAAATGACAGACCTATCAATCAAATAACACAAACTTGTCAATCAAAGAGGCACCTCCTAAGTCAGAATGCAACGTAAAGTCCTCCTGCCTCATGGATAGGGGCCTTTGTCTACCTTGACTCTGGCCCATTCCTCCCTTGGAGTGTATTCAAATAAAATTCTCAGTCTGCTTTGCTATTGTGTCTCTGCATTTCAATTCCTTGTGGCAGAGGGGACAAGAACTGAGAATAATCTTAAACTGTAACAGTTGGGATAATAAAGATCTAGCTTCTTACCAGTTTTGATGATTGTAGTACAGTGTTGTTGTCTACATATACTCAACTGTGAACATTTCTAAGACTTATTTATTACTTGTAGCAAGTTTGTGCCCTTAAATTCTTTCCCCCAACATCTCACCCCCTATGAACTACCATTTTACTCTGTTTTTACAAGTCTCAGTCTTTTAAAATTCCACATATCAAAGATCTTATATACTATTTGTCTTTCTCAGTCTACTTACCTCACTTAGAATAATATCCTCAATGTCCATTCATATTGTCTCTCTTCTTCAGTTTTCTTCTCCTAAAGAATTCTCTTAAGCATTTTTTTTAGAGCAGGATTGCTTACCTTCATCTGGGAATGTTTTTCTTTTACCTTTATTCTGGTGGGTACTTTTGGTGAATATAGTATAGAGAACAGGAAATTTTATGCACAGGATTCTCACCTCCTCTCATTCTAATATCACTCATAATATACATAACAGAGCCTACTTGCATAGCAGTGGGTGGTAGGATGTTTACCAGGGATAGAGCCACCCAGAGCAAATTGTCAGTCCCTGAAGTACTGGCCCAGGGGACGGTTGGAGTGGAAACACACAAGCTGCCTATAGTATTTGGTCAGGTGTCTGCCAGCCACCACAGAGACCCACCTGCAGAGTTCTGCCCTATGCTAGGGGCAGGGAAGTAGACAGCTTAGAGAGCAGAGAAAGGAAGGCAGGAGAGAGCAGCTCCAGAGCCAGCAGAGACTGAGAAAGAGACTGTCTTTGCTGCTGGTACAGTCAGATGACTGCCCTGAGAATAAACTTGGTATGAGTCCCTTTTAACCCCTAATGCTCTATCATCATAATTCAGTCTCAACGTCATAGTGAATTTCTCCAGAGTGGAGAACCCTCACCTCCTGGAGCAACATAGAGAATTTGAGGTTAAAAGGTTTTTCTTAGGACATTAACAGTATTGTGCTACTGCCTTCTGCTTTCCATGGTTTCTGATGAAAAATTTGCATTTATTTATATCATTATTTTACTATATATAATGAGGAATTTTCTTTGGATGATTTAAAGTTTTTATCTTTGATTTTAAGAATTTGATTTGATTACAATGTTTTGGGCATGGAATACTTTAAGTTAATCTATTTAGAGTTCAAAGAGGCTCTCAAATCTGTAAGTATATTCATTTTGCCAAACTTTATTTAGGAAGTTTGCAGATATTACTTCTTAATGGTTTTTCCTTCTACATACCTTTTTTTCTCTTCTTATAGGACACAAATAATAGACCTTTTGTTATTCTCCCACAGGTCCCTGTGGCTCTATTTAAATATTTTTATTTTATTCAGATTGAATCATTTATAGTGAGCCATCTTCAAGATCATTGACTCTTTTATTACCTGTCTTCTGTTACTGAACTCATCAAGGAACTTCTAATTTTGTTATTTCAGTTCTAAAATTTCATTTGGTACCTTTTACAACTCTTTTTTTTTCCTGAGGCTTTCTAGCTTGCTTTTCATTTTATCAGCAATGAACTAAGGGTGATTCTGATGGACCTCTCCACATTTCTACATGAGGAGGGGTGATTTATATTCTCTCTTCATGTTTCCAGGGACACATAAACTCCTAATCACTTTAGCTTATATATACAAATACAAGTATAGGTTCATGTATTTTTATTTGCCCCCAAAGTAATTTTAGAATATATATTTTAATTCATTTTCTTCTTTCCTCTTTTAGTTCCATTTCATAAAATGAAGGTCAACTTCATTTCACTTGAAAAATTCTCAATTATATTATATCCATACAGTTTTTATATGTTGTAACTGTGCCTCAAAAACATTTGATTTTTAGAGCTTTTATAACTTGCAGTGGATTGAAAATTAATGGATTTAAGTTAGTTAAATTGATTGTGGAACTGAACGTGAGAGCTACAGAATAAGATAAACAATATTGCTCCCTACTTCTTCTATTTCTCTTTGATTCTTATACAAGTATGACAGATTCACGTATAACCAACATTACGTGAAGATGACTCAGTGTTAGAAAGAAACACAGAGCACTTGCATGCACACACAGACACACAAGTCTGAATTGGAAAAATATATTCATTAACTAAAATGAACTCTCTTTTTTTTCTATTCTTGGAGAAGTGAATGAATAAAAGTTTTGGCTGCCCAATATTTGGTATTACATGGTCAACTGCCAGAGCAATTTAAAAGTCTTAAAAACACAGATGTGATGGATCAGAGGATTTGTGTAGAAAGAAAAATCCATACCACCCCTTTTTATGTTTTATCTGACAACTAAATAGCCTACATTAAAAAGAGTAATACTGTGCTATGTAAACCACAGATGGTATTTATAAAGTTTTAATTAATTGTTTTCATTTATAGAGAACATGGAATTATGTAAGATATTTATACTGTAACAAAATACATAGAATACTGTTGTTTTATTTAAAAAGTTATGAGCTTAAATAGGAAATTAATGTAAGAACTTGTTAAATATCCTCACTTATTTCTGAAAGTCACATTTTTCCTTTACATGCCAGAAAATATTTTGGTATAAAGTCTACATTTTAGCATCTTTTAAGATAAAGTTCGTGTAACTTTTTATGTCCTGAATTTTTATAAATTTGGTATTTTATAAAGAACTGCATATCATATCCAGAAAGCAAAACAAAATAAAATGAGTTAAGATGAATGTTGCAAATATATAAAATATTTCATGACAAAAATATATTTTAAAATATAACTCTGTGGTCATGCATACATGAAAACCTGATGAAAAACAAAAATGCAGTTATATGGAATCTGATATTTCATATTTGTATGGAAAACTCTAATTTCACATTTCTTATCAAAATATTTGGTCATTTAACAGATGTTTACTGATTCCATAGAATGTAAAAGCCTTTATTTCTAGAACAGGTAATAAATGAATAATAAAATAAATATTCTAAATATTTGAGAAAATAATAAAAGTGTAACAGAGTAAATAACATAGTAATAAAAATAAATAATAATATATCCAAGTATGTAATGTTATATTTCCAAAATTGTAGTATATGAATTTTTAATTTTGTCAACTTATGTCCTGCCCATAGCTAAGCACATGGAAATAGTTTGCCCTCATCAAAATGAGGAACAGAAGTGAAAATCTATTTACTTTCAGGAGAAATGTTTACTTTAGTGGTTAAGTATGAATACAGAAAAATGGTAAGAATTCCCAAGATGTGAGTCATGAAACTGTAATTTAAGAAAATCAAGTGAATAGCTTCCTGTAGGACTCACATAACAATCCTTTATTATAGTAATATAATTTTCCATGTCCCAAGAGGCAAAGAGTGTCATCTAACAGTTTCTTTTTCTGTTTCTTCCTTTCTTCCTTCCTTCCTTCCCTCCTTCCTTCCTCCTTTTTCTTTCTTTCTTTTCTTCCTCTCTCTCTCTCTCTCTCTCTCTCTCTCTCTCTCTCTCTTTAACATGTATGTTTATTTTGGAAACAGAAATGTTCATTCTACAAATGATCCATGATTCATAATATTAGCCATCTTTTTTTGGTGAAGATAAATCTTTAGTTTTGATTTTAATCTTGTTAACACTCAGAAAAAATTATTTCAGCTGAGGATATATTAAAAGTCATTAAAAAAACAAATAAAAAGATTTTTGCTTCATTTTTCTTTATCTCTCCTCTACTTACCTCACCTGTCTAATCTGAGACAAGCCACTGCCAGGTTTGTGCTTATTAAGCAAGTTCACCTCCAGTTTCCAAGACAAACTGGGGAAAGAGAGTTGATGCTAAATGTTGCCCACCCTTAATGAGCAGAAAACATGAGGTAGAGATTCATGCAACCTGAAGAAAGCTTGGTTCTGATAGACACAAAGACCACTCAAGCAGGTAAGCACACGTGGGCCATTTGAGAAAAACTATTTCCCTGACACCTCAAGAGAGGCCAAATAAACAAAGAGGTGTCTGAGGTTCCTCCACTTCTGAGACTGAGAAAAGCTTAGGAAACACAGAACCAGAGAATTTCCTCCTGGAGCTAGTTCCTCCAAGGTAACTAGCAATCTGATAATGAGTAAATCCTGCCTAGGGGAGCAATAAACAGCACGTCTAACAGGGCCCCCAAATTAGAGGTGTGAATATAAGATAGCTCTTAATGAAGCATGTGAATATTATGTATACATGCATATGTCATTGTATATGTTTTTACCTAAATATACACGTATCTGTATAGAGCACTTACAGAATTTCAAGCACAAGATGAAAGTGATGTTCAAAAATCGACACAAGTAAAAGAATTCATTAACTTAATTGAAGAAGATGAAGGTCACTGCTATGTCAATTGATGTCTTGAAAAACACCTGTGTAAGAACTGTATCAAAGCACAAAAGCAAAAATTTGGAAGTAAATACTCATTAAGCAGAATAAAAGAGACTTAAAGGAATGATCCAGACGATCTTACATGAAAATTGGAGGAATCTCAAAAGATGATAGAAGAGGTGGAGATAAGATCCCTGCCCAGTGGCAGGAGGTATGATCTGTGAGGATCTGTGTGATGATTCTGAATGGAGATGACATTAAAGGTATAACACTTTTTAAAACAGTAACCTCTAATTTTAGGGGTAATATGTTGCTCATTAAATTATTGTGAGGAGTGACTATAAAACGCACACACATGGACATATCCTAGGAAGATGACAACCTTAAAAACTTCCTTAAATACTACTCCAGACAAAAAGAAAATGCGACTTACAAAGGAAAGAGTCAAACTGATTTGGGACTAATCTGCTAGAAATCAGTGGTGGTAGAAAAAAGCTATTAAAAGAGAAGACCAGGAACCCCGTAATCCTGTATACCCAAGTAGAGTGAAAGGAAGAAATTTGTGAAGAGGCAAAAATTCAAGAATGTTTCACCCATCTGAGGAATGCACAGGAGCTGAATGAAAGAGAAGGTACTAGGGAGCTATGTGTTGTTCCTCTATCTCTTTATATTTTATGTGAAAGAAAAATTACAGAACAATTTGTAATACAATGCAAATAAATATTCATGAATTATAAGACACTTTTAAAAATAATATCCAGATGTAGAATATTCTTCTAGAGTACCTATTTATCCAGGTATTCTAGAATCTACTTTTAAATATACAAACTGAGAGATCCTTCAGGATCCCCAATTCTAAAATTCCTATCACTCAGACACATAACATGTTTACACTCTCAGCATCTACAAAATGCTTCACTTCATTTTTCTACCTCTTAGAAAAATGTATCCTAGCTTCAACAACACCCCTATTCCCAGTCTTACAAAACACAAATGCTAGGTATATGTTAGGAAGTATAAAAGCTACAAAGTGGCTTGGCAAATGTTTTAAAACTTTTGTTGGAACCATAAGTAACTTGTGTCTATCTCCTGAGAATCAGATGTTCGGGGTGTGTGTGTGTGTGTGTGTGTGTATGTGTGTGTGTGTGGTGGGTGTTGGACTGTGGAGGAGCGTGGTTAACGTAGAAAGTAACTTGACAATTTTGAATGTACCAAAATGGAAATTATTCATGGACAGCTAACTATATTTAAGATAACTTGATAAGCCTTTTTTGGTAAGATATTTCCTATTTTTTGTCTGAGAAATGTTTCAAATCCCCTGTTCTTTGTACTATACTGATGTTGAAAATGCTTTTAAGTTGAAAACATGAACAATACTTGTCAGCCTCTTGCCTATCAATGAGTCAAATCTTGTAGTAGTTTCAGGACATGAATCAGAACCAAAAATTGCTTTCAAAAGGGACATTACAAAATGATGTAAATTTCTGCTAAAACATAACATTCCCTAAATGGAAAATTATTTATGTGGACAATTCCTTCATTGTGGAAATTCAGGGGGATAAAGAAGAATGATTCCTTTTATACTAGGGAAAATAAATTTCCAAGATAACAGAAGCAAAACTTAAAGGTCACATAACCATATGCCATGAAAAAATAAAAATTAGACCTTGCACTATATCAGCCAAGAAAATTAACAGGTATGTAATAAATAAACTAAAATCCTTATCCTGGCGGGTTTTTATTCAGCATTTACAATTTTTAACAATCAGAAAACATTTTTCAATTGGCATTTTTTCAACTCCTGCTAAATTATTTAGATTCCACAACTTTACAACTTGGCTTACCAAATTTCAAGTGTAAATTCCCTATTTCCTAGTTCAGCCTAGCAAACTATGATTAGATTATTTTCATAAATCTAATAGATATACATCATATATATGGGCACAGTGGGGGAAGAAATCGTAAGAGGTATGTGCAGGTTGGAGACAGACTAATATTGACACTGAAATAATTTTCATAATTTTATGTATGTATTTGTTACTTATATTTATAGATATTGTAGCATTTTTGGAATTTTTAGCTATAATTAAGTACAAAATAGTTTACACTATGAATCTTCATGATTAGCATAAACTACCTATCTATAGATTTTTAAATGATGTGTTTTTTTGGTAAAGTCTACCTTATGCTAAAATTAAATGTAATTATCTCCTTAAATCAGAACAATGTTAATATTCATGGAAATAACATTTGAGTGGTGTTTCCTAAAACTTTCATAGGCTTACTAATAAATATTTGCCTAACTACCAATATTTTTAAAAAGTAGCCATGTTTTTTAAGAAAATATACAGTAATATTATACAATTTATCTGAAAAATTATTCAAATTATTAAAGAATTCCCCTAACAGTTTTTTTTCAGTCAGAATTAAGATGTAATCTAATCCCAACTCGAGAGGGAGGCTGAGCAATGGGATAGGGCCTCACAAGCGAAAGAGTTAAGGGTGAAAATCGTAGTAATGAATCCTAGTGTGAAATAACTTAACTAGTGCTGGGCTTTTAGATCCACATGCCCCAAATAAAATACACAGTTATATTTTATATTATTGAGCAATGTGTAACCATATTGTTAAGTACTTGAATATAAAATGGGAGATTGCCTATCAAAAATGGTTATGTAGCTTCTTTTGAACAACATGAATCTGTAACACTAGTCTTCCACTTAATAGAGCATCAATCAGTTGAAATATGGCATTGATTTTTTTTTCTCTAACATTTATCTAAGCACTTCACCTCCAGCACTGCCATTGATGGAGCCACTGCCACACTTCAAGTGCATAATTCCACATTGCAAATTTGAAATTATTTACTACATTTATTTCTTATTGCCTATCTTTTCCTGTGGAATGTAAGAACTACAGGGTAAAAACCTCCATTTTATTTATTTATGTATCCTAAAAACCTAGAAGAGAGCCAGACTCATAGGAAGCAATAAGTGTTCAATAAATGGAAAAATAATCAGCTAATTAATTAAGAAATGAATGAGTAATCAAACAAACATGCTCTGCTTCACTCATTCATTGCTATTGCCTTGACATTTGAGTTTAAGTTCCCTGTTTAAACTTTGGGGCCCCTTTGTGAAATGGAAGTTGGGGCATGTAATAGGAGAGAAAGGGAGAAAGAATAAACAATTAAAAGATATAATGAGACAAAGAAACATTTAGGTAGTCAATAAAGGTATAGAAGAATAGAATAACTAAAGTACTCAACTCTAAAAGCAATAAGCAATTTGCCAATTAGTATAAAACATTTATTCATGAATAGTGAGAATGACAACTGCTAAATACAGAGTGTGAAATTTTTTATACATTAGAACTAGAAGTGAAACATTTTTATTTGTTTATATGTAATCAAAGTTATTTGAAGAAATTATACTTTTGCATTTGAGGTATAAAAAAATGGAAATTTCATACTGGGCTTATTTCCTATTCTTTGAAAGAAGAGCCATAAGTGAAGGCATAGATATATGATATGGACGGAATGTTTGTATTCCCTTAAAATTCATATGTTGATCAGGGACACTAAACCTAGAAAATGCAGTTATTTTTAAGGGCAAAATGGCAGTTTGTGAAAAGTCAGCTCAAGAAAATGGTGAACTTGTGTTCAAACAATTGATTTCTCTATCTTATGGTAATAGAATTTTGGTTTTTATCTCCTGAACCAGTGTTAAATCTCTGTAGATAATCAGCTCAGTGTAAGAGGAGTTGAGCAAATCGAACTCATAGAAAAGCCTCAACAGATATTTTTTGACTTGCTGATTAAAAACCACTAGAAAATTAGGAAAGCTAGAAAGCACAAAAGAGTGTTACTCTTTCAAGTAAAAGTATTCAGAATAAGTTGTTTCAAAAATGTTTATGCACTTTTGATAAAGTGATAGACATTATTTTGTCAAATATCTAGAAACTTAATAAACTCTAAATAATGTGATTATTTGAAAAATAAGAACTTTACATTCAAAACAAAAACTTGGAAAGTAAAACTTTATGTTCATTAATTTTCTCCATCAGTTTATTTAACTGTATACTATTTATTTTTAATGAACTATGCAATGGTTCACTTCATATATGAATTCATCATTAGCCTTTGTTAATTACATTTTGCAAAAAGATTAGTTTTCAGAAATCAAATTATGACTTAATTAATACACACTTACAACACCAACCACAAAAACAAAGCAAATGTGATTAGATACTATTTTTGAGCCAGTATTTACAAAAACAATACTTAATGTTAAGACATTTCTTTTCCTACATTATTTCACCTTACATTTAAAAAGCAAATCAAGTGCAACTCAGGTACTAAATTTTTCTTAGGAGATTAGTTTCCTACTGATTGAATGACACTGTGAAAGAAAAGTTGAGGTATTCAGTCAGCTTGGTATGTAATGAACATCTGACCTTGTCAATGTCACATCCGGTCAATCTTTGTGAAGCAGATAATACTCTTCATGATTAATAGTATATGTTTCTGTTCATCATTGTGTTCATCAGGTTCCAAAAGAGTTTCTTTCCAATGTCATCTTTCAATATTCCTACAAATGTTCCCATCACTATAGCCATGCCACACAGTGTCACCCTTTGTGATCCTTGGAATGTGTCGTGGTGTTTGGTTCTTTATGCTCCTGTCCATGCCCTTGACCTGGATTGCTGCCTTCCACCTCTTCATTGAGGATAAGTCATACTTGTCTTCCAGAGTTGTTCAAACATCTTTTTTGTGGAAGTATAATGTAAATATTTATTCAGGTTTTTCTAACCCAGGTCTATTTTCTGTAACAATGTTTGTGTTCCGTAATTTTTATACTACTCTATGATTGCTGAGTCCCTTTCCTCATTACTTTCTTCCATCTCATTCTAACATGGGCACCTATGCCTAAGACTAGACCATAATTAGTTTAATATACACAAGTAGAAATATGAAACTCAAATAAGATAGGCAATGGATAAAATTTCACTGAATGAATGAATGAAAAACATTTGTTTCTATTTTATACATTTGGGATTGTAAATCTTTGCATAACAATACATCACCAATTCCTTCTCTACTGCGTCCAATCTTTAAGCTTACAAAGTAATACATGCTTTCATTATAAGTAAAAACAGTGTAAGGATGCATAAAGAACAATTGATCAATAGCCCCTCACTTCCACAAAATAGGTTTTATCAGTTTTCTGCTTTGTAAATCTAAAATTTGTTTATTGACACTATAAAGCATTTTTCTCTAGGAAAAAACAGCTACCACTACATTGATATTGTACATTTCACATTCTAAAAATGCTCTTAAGACATATGTCTTATTTCGGTAGCTTAAATGCATATGTTTTTATATATTTATGTAGTGTGAAAAAGAGGTACATTTTTATTATCTTCCAGGTACTTTTATTTAATAAATCACACTACGCATTGAAAGACTACTTTTGCTGTACAGTATTTGTATTTGTTTTCTTTAATTAAGGGAGTTTTGAAAATTCTTTTTTACATTCCACCAACATTTTTGTTCATTGTTTTAACAATTCTAGGAATGAAAATAAAAGAGATGTTTTTATATATCCAGAACAATTCTGATTATTCTAGAACCATTGTAACAAATAGCCACCAGAACAATTTACTAACAGAATTTATCGATAATAACTTTCCTTAGTTAACATGTACCTTTAATCCATCAGTTGGGGTAAATATCACCTACCCTCCCCTATCCACCCTTTATTTACAAAAATAAGCAAATCGGGGAGGGAGAAACTCCAATAATCTTCCACACTGTCATTCAAGTAACCTTACTTCTATGGGTGATATCAACCCATTTATATCTCAGATAACTTCCCAAAATTCCTATATAACAAGGCTGTCCAGCAGAACTTTCTGCAATGATGGAAAATATTTTTATCTGTATGTTTAACATGCTAATTACTAGCCACGTGTGGCTACTAAACATCTGAAATGTGACCAGTGTGCTGAGGAAATGAATTCTAGATTGTATTTAATTTTAATTTCCATTTAAATTACCATAGCCACATTAGTCAGTACTATTATTTTGGCCATCACAGTTTAAAAGATTAACAGTCCCTTGAAGAGACCGCCTGGACAGCATAGCTCTCCCTTATTATAACAAGCAGTACATTCAACTTTCTCTTTTCAGTTTAGATCATTCAGTGAAAATTATAGAAATTATACTGAAGGTGCTTTTATAATACTCAGTTGGCAGTATTTCAGGAGATCCTTGGACCAACAGGTGTCCTCAAGGAATGCCTTCTGTCCAAACCCTTTGTCCTTCAGATTGGCTACCAGGTGAATGAGTCTAAATGGCAACCTGAGCTCTGGTTAATGTGATTGACTGAATTTATTTTCTTATCTTTGGATTTGTAAGTCAAGCTAGTCCTTTATTTTCACATTAAGGACATCAAACATAGCACTTTATATACAATGAGACCTAGAGTAATTTTAGTTGAATGATTGTTTGATCAATTCATTAGATTATTAGATATTTTTTCCCCATTAAACTGATTATTTTCTTGCTCCCTGCTTTGTTTTGATTTTGTTGGTTTACTTGAACAAAGTTATGCTATTGTTTTGTTCTGGATTGTCTAGAAAATTATTAATACCAAATTTTGACTTAACATTATTTACTGGAGAGTTTCATGTTAGAAATAAAAATAATTTAAAATACCAGGGTTTATATTAATAAATAGCACAACTGTTTTTAAAAATCCAATTCCTTACCAAAATCTAAACTTTTAAAAATGACTGGACCGTGGCCCTCTCTAGGGAATATAAAATAACTAAAATAAAAATGTAAGAATATTGTACATTTATATAATATATATTTTATAAATGCATATATAAAAATGCACGTGTATACTTATATATCAGCTTTATGAATAATTCACTTACTCCAATGTTATAGAAAAGCTTGCTTAATTTTAAATGTAAACAAATATGGATTTATATGTTCATAATACAAAAAATATTAGGTTCATATAGTATATGATCTCCATAGTAGAAGTACAGAAGTACTACATTCTATTATAAAAATACTATAGAAATATATATAGCATAAACACATTTGAATATTTTATCATGCTAAGTAGGCTGATGTCAACAAATTCCTTCTAAAGGATTTCATTTAAAACAAAAATAAAAAGAGGTAATAAACCCAAAAGGAGATTCAAAATTTCCAAAATAGGCACATAAAACCTGACCTGTTGAATTCTTAAAAAAAATACTGGGATTTGTCATATTGTAAGACCCATAAAAATAAGATCTGGCAAAATCAGAACGTTTACCTTATAGCTCAAAGTAAAACCTTAAATGGATATTTGGCAATATCTTCCAATAAATAACTCATTTTTTAGGTATGGTTTGGCCACAATATTAAAAACTGATAGAGAAAATATTCCTAGATAGCAGAGAACTAGTGTTAGAGTTTGTGGCTTCCTACTTAGGATACTGCAAATTTTCAATCCAATGATATGGGTGTACATTCAACTAGCATCATTTTTCATGACTTTGACTTAAGCATGGCCTTGCTCTTCACTCAGAAAACATTGTCTTATTATTTATAATCCTCTGGAAAATGTGAGGGATCTTAATAGAATTGAGACATCAGTGTCATTAAAGAATTTAAATGGAGATTTTCTAGAGAATATACAGGAGCCCAAACTCCGTAGCAGCTGACAGCTAGCCTCAGATCCTTGAACAAACAGGTGACTACACAAAGTAGAAATCTTCCCAAAACCATTAGAAAAGGATTATCTTACCTATTTAATTCTCCTTTTTAACTTTTTCTTATTCACACTTGTTTTCCCCTGTAACTTAAGGTTATATACTCTGACTTAATTTATCATGTTTTCCTTAGGACCTATTATTTGCCCAAGTCTGGGCTATAATTACTCCAGGTATTCAGCCACCTATCTCAATAATCCAGTACTCCCAAGCTTCTTAGTGTAGTCAGTTTGAAAAATCATATCAAAGCACCTTGCACTCACTTTACCAAAATTAATAAATACTTTCACATATAATACATAAAGGAAAAAATCTTTAAAACTAAACAAAATACAACATTCATTGTGAAATTGCGGAGTTCCACAAAGGACCATTCATTTTTTGTACATCTCTTACATATTTTCCTCATTTGGGAATCAGGGTCTTCAGTTATCCCTATTTAATTGTTCTATGAAGCTAGTATTTCAAAGGGACACCTCACCAAAGGGACTCTAAGCTATTTCCTTAGAGTCCAAAAGGGTAAAAGCCTTTCTGCAGAAAACTCCTGAGGAAAGTGATCCCATCCAAAAACAATTTGAGACATTATCAAAAAGGATTGTTGACCAAAAAAAAGAAAAAATGAGGTAACTGAGGCAAGCTCAAAATTGTCAAAAGGATGAATTTATTCTGAAATGGCAAAGAAATTGTAATTCAGGGCATGCAGTCTATATCAAGCTACAGGTAAATCCACTGGGGGTTTGAATTAAGCTGTACTTAGAACAGGGAATATAAAGAAGGGAGAGTGCAGTTAGAGTCTTAAAATATAAAAAACAAATAAAGAGCAGATTTGAATATTTCCCAAGCAGGCAAAAGCAGTCCAGTCATATAAATAAAGCTCAATTAAGCTTATTTTGTGAGATCAACTAGACCTGAGTCATTTCTTGTTTATGTTTTTGGAAGCGATAAGCAAAAATTCCCCTAGGTTGATGTGATATAACCTGTGATCAACTCCCTATCATTTAAAAAAAAATCCAACATTATTAGTTTTCTGTAAATCAAGCATCTATGGGAAATGAGTCTCTCAGTCATTAAGTTTTCTTTTCCTCAGAGCACATGCACGAGATTTTCCATTTTATATCTTTTGGTTTCACTTCAGGTTGAAATTCTTTCACAACATTGACACAGTAAGTAGTACAGGCTAAACACTGGAAGAAAAGAAATTGTGAAATATTCTTAACCTCCAAATTATAGAACATAAAATAATCTCGGATATTATTAACAATGTTAATAATAAGGAGGACTCTCAGCTATTGTTAACAGTTCATGATGCCCCCAGATTAATTAATACTGCAGGTAAAGTATCCATCAACAGCAAGTCAACTCAGGAATTCATAGGACTTATTTCTTCTTCTGAACTGGGAAAGCTTGGATCACTGTTCCAAAGTTTTTATCCATTTTATAATTTTATTATAGATCCATTTTATAACTCCTGTTTCTTTTGCATGTGACTCTGTTGTCCAGAGTCATGAATGCTGCATCACTGTCATGTTCTCAACAGGTGATTCAAAAAATGATTCTAAGTTTAAAATATGATAAAATCTTGCTGATCAATATGCAAAACTGAAAACCAGATATTCACAGATGAAACCTCATCTTCAATGTAACTGAACTGTTAGTGAAAGGCAGGGTAAACTTTGATGTTCTCTCCTGCAGTATTGACTAGTGAGTACAAAAAGGACTTAAAAGCTTTGAAAAGACTCATTGGTCTGTAACCATAGAAACAAGTAGTCACCAGAGCCAGATTAAATTTGTTCAATTGACAAATTCACCTCAGTAAACTCAGTTCTGCAAGCAGTTAATGTCAGCCACTCACTTTTGAAAGCCAATCAAGGACAGATTCATTCCAAAATACACATTTCTGAATGACACTTCATCAATGACACTCACTGGAGCAGCCACTTTTCTATAGATGGTGGCAATACACTTACACCTCTGAAAGTTCACCAATCCTAGAATTCAGTGCTTCCCAATACCTTACATAGGATGAACACACCTCAGAGAGATTGCCTGACCACTGTATTTCTCCCTTGCTGTGATCAGTAAATGGATTCAGATTTGTTTTGTTTTGTTTTTTTCCATTTCATTTGCAGGCATGGACTAATGTTTTAATCATCCTTTGATGAATTTATTTGATAATACTGATGACATAATGACATAATGTATTCTTAAATATAGTGAAGGAAATCTTTTCACCAGTTCTTTTCAAATTTTCTATTTAGACATTGTACAACTGAAAACCACCAGTTGCAATTTGAATATTAATGTATATATATTATTGTTTCAGGAACATCAACTTCTATATATTTCATTCTTCTAGACAAAAATACAGTATTTTAATTAGAATCTAGTTTTATATCTCCTAATTTGATTTGATATAATTTTTCATAGTTCTATGTATCTCGTTAAATTTATAAAATTATTTTATCTTCAGTGGGATAAAATTTTGAGTTTCCCTTCATTCCAAGAGTTTTCTAGGAATACAGATTTCAAATTTATATATTAAAATAATTTAGAAAATTTATTTGTATTACTTTAACCTTTATGGAATTACAGCAATAGATGTATCCTATATTTATTTTTAAGACATTTATTCAGGTTTTCTTTCACCCAGAACATGATTATATGATAAAACAGAAAAAATTATATTCTATAGTGTAGGAATATGTGTCTATATATCTCTTAAATGGGATTTATTGATAATATTTGAAAATATTTATATTTATGTACTTCTTTATTTCTGTTATAGATACCTGATTAGTTTAAAATAAGTAGTTCTTTAATCATTTCATTATCAGACTATTTTTATCATGTGACCAGCATTGCTTTTCATGAGAGATTTAATTCACTTTGCATTTAGTATAAGAGTGGATAACAGTTCTTTTCTTTTATCTAACCTCTATTTGCTATTCATTTTACTTTCTGGTTTATCTTCCAAAATTTTATCCAATATTTTGCTGATTTTATCAAATTGATATTTATTAATACTTTTCCTTTATTAATCTGGGAGTTCAACTTTATTTTCTACTGCTTTTCATATTAATTTACCTTTTCCTGTGTTTATTATCAAACGTGAATTTCTCTATCAATGTGTGTAAGCTAGATGTTTAATACCAACAGCTACATTTTACCTTGTACTTCCATCTCAAGTAAAATATATATAAACTGTATGTCTTTCTCCAATATAATCTTCCCTTGCCAAATTTATTATTTTCTTAATAGAGAAGAGTAATTTCTGAAAATGGATTTCCTTCAGTGTGTGCTTTCTGTATATGGAATCATATTTAGTGTTTATATCACACATCCCTCAGCACTATTATTGCCCAGAGTGTTTTCCCTTTTTTATATTTCTTTGTTGAGGTATAGCTTCTGATTCATTTTTTTGAGTTAGAACTGTTTGTATTCTGTTTAAAATGTTTATATGCTTATATATTTTCTCAATATACTTGTTTCCATCTGATACAAAATTGATATTTAGATTGAATGCAGTATTTATTTCACTGTGTAATAGTAAACAGTAATGTAATTTCCTTTATAATGAACTTAGGGCTTTGAGTAAAAATATGTTTAGTATTGCTGTTGTCATTTTATCACTTCAAAAGTTTTTTATTACCTTTATTATTTTTATGCTCACTCCTTTATAAAAATGTATGTATCAATTCAAAAACTTTGACTATATACTGGTATGAAAATGACATTTTTAAGTGAGCATATTTATCTATGTATTATACACATACATTATAAATATAAATACACATGCACACACTTATACATCTGTGTATTTATATATGCACATGTATATATATTATACAGGGATAAGTATTTTATGCTAGGTAATGAGATTAGACCTTATTTTAATATTTTAATAATTTTTGGCTATTCTGTAATTTCTGACTGATTGCCAATGAGCATTTATTGAATGTGTAATGAAGGGCTTATTTCCTTAGCATATTGCTGCATACAGTATAGAAAAATAATACAGTAAATCTGAGATTATTTTTAAATTACACAGTTTGGGATTATAGGCCTCAAGAGGAATAATAATAAGCTCCTATAAAGCAAGAAACACAAAAGTGCAATAAACCTTTACTTTTATAAATAGGGCTATAAATAACAACTTAACTTTAATATACATGGACACATTTGTTTACTTGGAAAGAAAGGAAAGTTTTAGTGTCCTTTGAGAGAAGATTACCCAATAGAGAATTTTAAATGGGAGTCTCAATACAGCTATATTTTCAGCTCTCAACAGTAAATAGAAATTATCATAGAAAATCTAATGCTGTCAGCAATTTTTTTCTTGAAGGATAAATTGCATTTGTTTATGTATTATTGCTGATAGTAGATATCTAGTATATTCAAGATGAATTTCTTGAATCTATTTTTAGAATTTCATACATAGAAGACAGTGGAAATGATAATAGCAATACTTAAAAACCTAATTCCCATGTGGACTGCATTCAAATTCTAGTTCTATCACTTAGAAGCTTCATCATCTTTTACAATTTACATAACCAATCAGTGCCTTAATGAGTGTTCTACCTGACTGGGACAATGTACAGAACCAGTGCCAAAATTTCCCTTCTTATTTCAAGAGAAAATTTTTCCTTACACAAGAATTCTAAATAATATATACTCCTTCATTCAATAGATAGAGCTTAACCTTTGCTACTCCTCCTTTTGACCATAGACTAGACTTAATAACTCCAGTCCAGAAAAAATACTAGAAGAGTAACTTTACAGTGAAGAAAACTTAACTACCTTAACTAGATGATGAAGGTCAGCATCCTTAGTGATGGCATAAGGATATCATGCACTCCTGATATGATAGGACTAGAAGGTATTTTACTTCTATAGTATTCTTTCCCAAAGCTGATAATGCAGCTTTAATTGTGAGGAAAATGTTAGACAAACATGTTGGAAGACATTCTACAAGATATCTGGAAAATATTAAGACCATCAATGTCATGAAAAACAAGAGAAGTCTGAATATCTGTAATAGACAGAATTAAAACTCAAGTACTCTCTTCAAAGTCCATATTCTTTTTTATATTACTATGTTATTAAGATAGTGATCTATTTTTACTCTGTACTCCAGAACATTCTTGGGTGTGGAAGGTAAGAAGTACACTAAAATTGGATACAGGTGGGACTAAGAAAGAAAAGATTACTTAAATGTATGGAGAGGAAAACTTGAGACCCTATGACAATTTTTCTGACTGCACAGACCATGTGAATTCCCCGTTTATAGCCTGGAAGAAAATACAAGATACTACACTCGGGATTATGGGCAGTAGATAGAACAGAGGGACATGATGTTATAGTGATTTACAGATATTAAGTGAAATTATGCAATTGAACAATGAAATTCCAGCCTCTTACTCCTGCTTGGATCAAAAATATAGAGTTGAAAAACTGTTGTATGTTTTTCAATCAGAAACTTGGAAAATTTCTCCTTGGAATATCAGATCCAAGGGATAGTTTATCAGATTATTAGTTAATGACCACCTGCCCCTCTGCCCCACCAACTCATATGCCAATACCAATAACCTACCATAGATAAGCTCTCTATTTAATATAGACCAACCTATGCAAATGAAATTTTATTCTACATTTCCTTTCTTCCACTTAAATGTCTTGAACATCCAAGGGAAACCAAAATTTTTTTTCTGAGAAGTTGGAAAACTAGAGTAAGAAAATGAATTCAGAAAGAAAAAACATCATCATAAAGTAAAATAAAGAGAATAAAGTTTTTAAATAGACAACAAATAATATGCACTCCCTCATTCAATAGAGCTTAACCCTTGCTTTTGAAAACCTGAAACAAAGTGCTCAGAAGAAATGCATTGTATGGATTTATATAATGACTTCTGTACAATAAGAGTATAATGCATCCATTAAATAAGCAGAATATATTGTTTAAAATCGTAAAAATCAGAGAAGTCAAACAAATGTTTAGGAAAATCATGCAGGAATGATATTAAAATAACAATAGATATGTTGGGAGATGAAATTGAATCTCCTAAGAGGAAAATCCAAAAGAGAATAAAAATTAGGAGACAAAAGTGAAGCCAATTAAGTACAATATATAGCAGAAACTTCTATCTGTAACCCTGAGAAACTGGAAAACAAACATTTAGCTGAGAAAAAGTAACTCTGAATAAATCCTGTATTTCTTAGATGTCCATCTAGCTAGTTAACTAAGGTATATATAATGTGAGTAGAATTATGGTGTTGGTCTTCTGGGACAACTCAAATGGAATATACCATTCCTCATTAACTCCTTTTTTCAAAGCTGGAATCCAGATAAAGTGACTATACTAGAAGCAGCAATGTAAGGCCATGAAATACGAGAAAAACTTGTAAAACTGCAGAACAGGAATTCCTAGGTCCTAGAATTAAGAGAATGCTATTTTGCTGAATGACTCTCCAAGACTAAAGAGAGGAGAAAAGATATTCTACCCTTTGTAATGCATTGCTATTTTCAGTGAAAACAATGAAAAATGATATGAATGGTAAATCCAGAAATTTCTGGATTTGGAGAAATTGGAGAGATAAAACCATACTATATAAAAATAAACTAGAATTAATGAGAATAAGTTCTCAAATTGAAAATTTCCAGAATAATGTGTATGTGTGTCTGTATATGACAATAATACACTTTATCAAAAACAATGGAAAAATTAGGATAGATTATCACTTTAAGTCCCAGAAAAAAAAATGAAGAAAGTTTTTTAAAAACCATATACAAACTTCATATTGAACTTCCAACTACAATACAAGAAGAAACCTTCTGAAACCAAGAAGAAAATTTTCTCAAAGTTTGAAGGATAATACATTTAAAACCTGAATTTATTGTCAGTAAAGAGCAAGAGAAAAATTAAAAAATATATTTTTTAGACATACAGGGATTAGTAAATATAATTCCAATGCATGAATTATCAGGAAATTAGTGGATAGGGAAATAAAACATGAAATCTAAAGCATAGAATCCCCAAAACCAGGAATGTAATAAATGAAAGAATCAAAAATGAGAGAGGAGTGTAAACTGGAAGGATATTGACAAGGTAAGCAGACCTATAAAATAATATGGGAGAGAAAGATCTAATACTCTTGGAAATATGTCTCAGGAAATTCAAAAGAAAGAAAGAGGGAAAAAAGAGAGAGAAAGAGGGGAGGGAGAGGGAGGGAAAAATCATAAAATTCAATCAAATAACTAATATGCATGTGTATATTTTTCACAGCTGTCAGAAGTTTGGGAAACAAATTTTTTTTTGTAGTTTTAAGAATTTGAAGCTTTCAAAAGGTACACAAGGAAAGAAACAGTCGTAGTGCTTTTCTGACGGTATATAAACCATATACATATGCACCATAATGAATCACATTGAAGCCCTAAAGCAGGATTTACTAGGGCACCTTTCAAATGCACAGCATCAGTGTGATGAGTAACTTGGTTTTCAAAGCTCTGCTCATTCAACAGTAAAGCACGAATTAATGAGGTCATACCTTTCAATACACCACGGATTATGCTCCATGACAGGGAGCCTGTAAACTGCTACTTTATTTTTTTCAAAGGACAAATATGAGAGTGGTTTTGTTATACAAGGGGCCTTGTGAGACCTGGTCAGGGGATTCCTTTCCTGGTGCTATAAATTCTGCTTTAATAGGAGCACTGCATGCCGTTGCAGCCCTTCCTTCCAGGGGATGGCAGCCACAGGGTCATCCATGAGGGAGGAAGGTTTTTCTCACCTTAGTGACTTGCCAACGCTATTATGGGTGCTCAAAAGTGGCTGAAATCAATGGAGTTTCCAGTATTGGTTGATCACCCAGGCAGCAACACTGTGTAAGGAAGGACAATTGCATCAAGCCCATCACAAAGATGTTGAGTCCTTCTGGAGCAATCTAGTGATGGTGTCCTGGCCAATTGAGCAGAAAGGCCAAGGAGTGGACTGCAGGCATATCATTTGCTTCTGCATTCACTGACTACTCACCTTGGCCTGAATTATTTACCAAGGCACCAGAAAATGTTGGCCAAAGTCAGTAATAAAACAATATTTTCAAGATTTTATTCAGTGTATTTTTGTCCTCAAATATTTTACTACTTGCCTGAATTATTTTACTTATAGATGTTTATTTGTATTGTTCTTAAATACAGCAATTATGAAAAACATTTTTACAAGGGCATATAAAATATAAACAGCATGAGAGGTGGAAAAAGATGGGGACATGAGAAGTGAGGCAGAAACCTCATCCCAAAACCACATATAACATAACAATACAACAGATACAATTAATCCTGAAAGAGCAACCAGAAAAATGACTGTAATAGAAGGCTTACATCTGGGGAGAATAGAAGACCTTACAGAAAAGGTAAAGTAGGAAAGCCAAGATCTGGTGGAACTGAGGCATTCCCCCTACCCCAGCTCACAGGCAGGAGTAAGAGAAACAGAGTAAGGGGTGAGTAGAAGCCCAAGACTGCTTAACACCAAGACCTGGAGATCTCCTCCAGGAGCACAAAACTACATTACATGGTGCTCTAGAGATTACAGGGGTTGGAAAGCAAAGACAGGCAGAGTACTCAGAGAGACTGAGATTCCAGCCACTTGTGGAGAACAGGTACCCACAACACACTGCTATGGGACAAAAAGGTGGACACTTTGAAAGACTTCCCAATAGCTAGAGGGATGCTAAAGGGGCAAGGATTACCAGAGCTTGCTGCTCAGGAGAAAGGACAGGTGGACAAAATCGTTCTGGCACACACAGCCAGGCAGATTGGGAACTTTCAGGATTGTCAGGCACTCCATCCCTTTGGCTGGCAACACAGCACTGAGGCCCCAAACTGCAACACACAACCTGCTGTTTCTTCCTTCAGACTGGCACCAGTCTGCAAACCTGCTTTCCCTGCCATTGCTGCAGGCCAGCTGGAGGGTGGCCCTGCCTATGGCAGCTACAAGGGTGTAAAAGAGAGATTCTTCCTGGTGCACTCAGCCCACTGGCCCTAGCAGTGGAGTCAGGCACTGCAGCCATGAAGTAGGAAAGAGCTCTTGCCTTCTGGCAGGAACTGGTGTTGCTTGCCTGTGACCTGGGCCATTGCTCCAGGTTCTGGGAAGCTCCAGAGAGTAAAGCTTCTGGACACTAGAGGGTGCCACCTACACAAAGTTATTATTCCATAGTAAGCACTAGAAAGCTGAAATGGCAAAAGTAACCTTTACAAACCAAAATCTCTCAAACATGAGCAACAGGGCTAAGTGAAACCAAAATCATCAATATTCTTGGTAAAGATTTCAAAACAAAAATCATAAACATGGTCATGGTGCTACAGAAAAATAGTCAAGAACTCAGGGAGGACTTCAAGAAACAAATAGAAATTTTGAAAAATACATTATCTGAATGGAAATATAAAAGGGAAGGACTTAAAAGCAGATTAGATGAGGTAGAGAAGATGGTAAATGAAATAGAAATTAGGGAACAGGAATACAAAGAAGCTGAGGCACAGAGAGAAAATGAAAAAATAATAAGAAAACTGTGCAACAATTCCAAACGAGATGATATTCATATTACGGGGTCACCAAAAGAAGGAGAATAAAAGGGATAGAAAATCTATTTGAGCAAATAAATTCTGAATACTTCCACAATGTGGGGAAGGAAATAGTCTCTTGGACCATGGACGTGCACAGAACTCCCAACACAAGTGACCCAAGAAAGACAACACCAAGATATGTAATAAATAAAATGATAAAGATCAAGGACCAGGATAGAGAATTAAAAGCAACCAGAGAGGAGGAAAAAGATCATATACAAAGGAAAACCCATAAAGCTATCATTGAACTTCTCAGCAGAAACCTTACAAAACACAAAGGAGCTGCATGATATATTTGATGAAGTGAAATAGAAGGACCTAGAACCAAGAATATCCTACCTGGAAAGATAATCATTTAAATTTGATGCAGGGATTAAATAATTTACAAGTGAGTAAGAGCTGAGGGGGTTTATCCCCCAAAAACCATCTCTACAGTGTTTTTCAAAGTGGACTGTTCTAGATGGAATCATACCTAAGGCTAAATAGATGCCACAAGAGAAAAAAAAAAACCATAAAGTGAGTAGACCGATTAATTACTAGCCAAATGCAAAATTAAATCAACTACCCACAAAGTCAGTCAAGAGATACACAAAGAGTACATAATACAACACCTAATATACAAAGAGTGGAGGAGGAAGAAGAAGAAAGGAGAAAAAGAACCCTTTAGATTGTGTTTGAAATAGCATACTGAGTCAAGTTGACTATTAGGTAGTAAAGAAGCTGCCCTTTAATCTTTGGTAACTATGCATGAAAAGCTTGCAATGGCAGTATCTATCGATAATTACCCTAAGTGTTAATTGGCTGAATGTACCAATCAAAAGACATAGAAATACAAATGGATGAAAAAAATGACCTATCTATATGCTGCCTAGAAGATACTCACTTCAAGCCCAAAGACATACACAGACTAAAAGTGAAGGGATGGAAAAGGTATTTCATGCAACTGATAGGGAGAAAAAAGCAGGAGTTGCAGGACTTGTATTAGAAAAAATACATTTAAAAACAAAGTAAGTAACAAGAGACAAAAAGGATATTACATAATGATAAAGGGGTCAGTCCAACAAGAGAATATAACCATTATAAATATTTATGTACCCAACTTAGGAGCACCTACATTTGTGAAACAAATACTAACAGATTTAAAGGGAGAAGTAGAATGCAATGCATTCATTCTAGGAGAAATCAAAAAAACATTCACTTCAAAGGACAGATCAACCAGACAGAAAATAAAGAGACACAGGAATTGAACAACACACTAGAACATATGGATCTAACAGACATCTACAGAGAAATCCACATAAAAGCAGTAGGATACACATTCCTCTCAAGTGCACATGGAACATTTTCCAGAGTAGATCACATACGAGGCCAGAAAAAGAGCCTCAGTAAATCCAGGTTTGGAATTGTACCAACCAGCTTCTCAGACCACAAGGTATAAAAGTAGAAATAAATTTTGCAAAGAAAACAAAAAGCCCACAAACACATGGAGGCTTAACCACATACTCTTAAATAATGAATAGATCAATGACAAAATAAAAACAGATCAAGCAATGTATGGAGACAAATGAAAACAACATCTCAAAACCCAAAGTTCTGTGGGATGCAGTGAAGGCAGTTCTAATAGAAAAGTATATAGCAAGACAGGCTTACTTCAATAAAGAAGAACAATTCAAACTGAAGAGTCTAAATTCACAATTAATGAAACTAGAAAAAGAACAACAAATGAGGTACAAAGTCAGTAGGAGGGACATAATAAAAAAAGAGCAGAAATAAATAAAATTGAGAAGAATAAAACAATAGAATGAATCAATGAAGCTAGGAGCTGGTTCTATGAGAAAATAAACAAAATAGATAAACCCTGAGCCAGACTTATCAATAAAAAAAGAGAGTGTACACACATAAAAAGAATCAGCAGTGAGAAAGGTAAAATTACTATGGATACTAGATAAAGACAAAGAATTATTAGAGAATACTATAAACATTTATATGCTAATGAATTGGATAATCTAGAAGAAATGGATAACTTTCTAGAAAAATATAACCTTCCAAGACTGACTTACGAAGAAACAAAATCTGAACAGACCAATTACCAGCATGAAATTGATTTGGTAATCAAAAAACTACCTAAGAATAAAACTCATGGACCAGGTGGCTTTACCACTGAATTTTATCAAACATTCAGTGAAGACCTAATACCCATTCTCCTTAAACTTTTCCAAAAGTAGAAGAGAAGACTTCCAAACTCACTGTTTGAAGCCCACATAACTCTAATACTAAAAACAGGCAAAGACACCACAAATAAAGAAAATTACAGACCAACATCCATGATGAACAGAGAATTTAAAATACTCAAAAAAATACTAACAAACAGAATTAAAAAATACATTGAAAAGATCATCCATCATGATCAAGTGGGATTTATTCCAGGGATGCAAGGGTGGTACAGCATTTGAAAATCCATCAACATCATGCACCACATCAAAAAAAAGATGGACAATTCCACATGATCATCTCCATAGATACTGAAAAAGCATTTGACAAAATCCAACTTATATTCATGATAAAAACTCTCAACAAAATGGATATAGAAGGTAAGTACTTCAACATAATAAAGCCCATATATGACAAACCCACAGCCAACATCATACTTAACAGCAAAAACATTTTAGCTTTTCCTGTAAGATTGGGAACAAGACAGGATGCCTACTCTCACCACTTTTATTCAACATATTACTAGAGCTAATCGCCATGACAAACAGAAAACACAAATTAAAAGGCTTCCAGATTGGTGAGGAAGATGTTAAAATTTCACTATTTGCAGATGACATGATATTATACATTAAAAAACCCTGAAGAATCCACCCTAAAACTACTAGAACTAATTACTGAATTCAGCAAAGTTGTACAATACAAAATTAACACACAGGAATCTATGCATTCTTATATACTAATGATGAACTAGCAGAAAGACAAATCAGTAAGACAATGCCATTCCCAATTGCACCAGAAAGAATAAATTACCTAGGAACAAACCTAATAAAGGAGGTGAAAGACCTATACCCTGAAATCTATAAGACATTCTTGAGAGAAATTAAAGAAGATACCAATAAATGGAAATACATCCCATGCTCATGGATAGGAAGAATTAATATTGTCAAAATGGCCATTCTGCCTAAAGCAATCTACAGATTCAATGCAATCCCTATAAAAATACCAAAAGCATTCTTCAACAAACTAGATCAAATAGTTCTAAAATTCATATGGAACCACAAAAACCCTGAATAGCCAAGGCCATACTGACAAGGAAGAATAAAGTGGGGGGGATTATGCTTCCCAACTTCAAGCTCTACTACAAAGCCACAGTAATCAAGACAATTTGGTACTGGCACAAGAATAGACCCATAGATCAATGGAACAGAATAGAGAGCCTGGATATAAACCCACACATATATGGCCAATTAATATATGATAAAGGTGCCATGGATATACAGTGGGGAAATGACAGCCTTTTCAACAAGTGTTGTTGGAAAATTTGGACAGCTATATATAACAGAATGAAACTTGGTTATTGTCTAACTCCATATACAAAAGTAAACTTGAAGTGGACCTGAATCTAAATCATGAAAACACAAAACTCTTAGAAGAGGACATTGGCAAAAATGTCTTGAATATAAACATGATAACATTTTACTAAACACATCTCTTTGGACAAGGAAAACAAAAGCAAAAATGAAAAAGTGGGACTACATCAGACTAAAAACTTCTGTACAGCAAAGGACACCATCAGTAGCACAAAATGGCATCCTACAGTATGGAAGAATATATTCTTAAATGACATATATAAAAAGGGGTTAACATCCAAAATATATAAAGAACTCACATGCTTCAACACCCAAAAAGCAAATAACCCTATTAAAAAATGGGTGGAGGATATGAACAGACAATTATCCAAAGATGAAATTTAGATGGCCAACAGACACATGAAAAGATGCCCTCCATAGGTAATTATCATGTCAATACAAATAAAAACCACGACGAGATATCACCTCACACCAGTTAGGATGGCCAACACCCGAAAGACTAGGAACAACAAATGCTGGCGAGGATGCAGAGAAAGGGGAACCCTCCTACACTGTTGGTGGGAACGTAAATCAGTTCAACCATTGTGGAAGCAAAATGGAGTTTCCTCAAAAAACTAAAAATAGAAATACCATTCTGTCCATTAATTCTACTCCTAGGAATCTATCCAAAGAAAACAAGGTCCCAGATTCAAAAAGACATATGCACCTCAGTGTTTATTGCAGCACTATTTACAATAGCCAACTCATGGAAGCAACCTGTGTCCATCAGTAGGTGAATGGATGAGGAAGTGGTACATATACGTAATGGACTTTTATTCAGCCATAAGAAGAAAACAAGTCCTACCATTCGCAACAACATGGATGGAGCTAGAGGGTATTATATTCAGTGAGATAAGCCAGGCAGAGAAAGACAAGTACCAAATGATTTCACTCACATGTGGAGTATAACTATAAAGCAAAACTGAAGGATCAGAGCAGCAGCAGCCTCACAGACTCCAAGAAGAGACTAGCAGTTACCAAATGGGAGCGGGTGTGGAGGGTGGGTGTGGAGGGAGGGAGAAGGGGATTAAAGGGCATTTTGATTAACACACATAATTTGATTAACACAGTATAGCACAGAGAAGGCAAGTAGTGACTCTGTAGCATCCTACTACACTGGTGGACAGTGAGTGCAGTGGGGTGTCAGGGGACTTGATAATATGGGTGAATGTAGTTACCACAATGTGGCTCATGTGAAACCTTCAGAATATTGTATAGCAATAATACCTTAATATAAATAAATATGTCATGAAATAAAGAAAAAATTCACCCACACACACAAAGAAATATAAAGTCCAAAATGGTGAATTTAATTCTAATATTGGAGAATAAGTTTGAGCTCTCTGTGTGAAAGTATCTCAGATGATTTCACCTGTTTTGGTACTCAAGAGCTGAATCAATATGGTGCTTTTACTTTGTATTCAAAACAAAGTTAAGGGGAAAAGTCAGGGACAAACAGAAAGAAGTTAACAGAAATTTTAGAACATTTAGATATATTAGAAGAAAGCTTCTTCATAGATACATATTTTTAATTTCTAAATCTGTTGTATTTTAGCAGAACCCTTGCTATTTAATTTCATGAGGCCTCTTAATACCATGATAAATGGTGGATACTAACTTTATGTACTAATTTAATAATTGCTTCTTAGAGAAAGATGTTACTTTTGTTTTCCTCTCCAAAAAAATATCATGCCAATTTGCTTTCACAGCTCCCATCCTCCAAATTTCCATGTGTTTATCATTTTGCTAATCAGTTAATGAATTTAATGAAATTAGTGAAAGTACTCTCCAATACTGAGTACTTACTTTTGTTTATAGAAACAAATTTGATTTTGTTTGTTGGTTTTTGCAATCAAAAAAGCTGAACATTACCTGTGTGTCAGTCACAGACACAAAATATATAAAACACATGAGAATATCCTCTTTGCCTTTTGAGGGCTTCACAGTTTAGCTGTTGTCACACATATTTATATAGCTTGTTAAAGCAATAGGACAAGTACCATAACAGTGAGCAACATTGGAAACACAGAGTATCAATTGCTTATTTCCTGATGTTACAGGAATGATATTTAAACCAATTCTAGACAGTAGGAAACCAATGTGTAAAGTAGAGATGGATGAAAGAGAAATAGATATTGAATTTTTGAAAGTTTTTCACATATTAAATATTAACCCTGTTTATATATAGCTAAGTTCCTAGTGTTAAAGCCTTATCATTTGCCAGATACTAAATAAAACAACAGTGAAAGTAAGGATACTTGTCAAGTTATTCAGTGTGCAAAATCTAATTTGAATTGGACATGTAATTCCAGATAGGTACCCTGCCTTAAATTAATTCAGCAAATCTAATCGCAGAATAATAGTTTTTATTTTTTTCAAAGTAGGAGAAAATGGAAAATAATAACTTTCTTTTATAGTATATATGTAAAAATAAGTTTTAAAATAGCAATAAAACTAAGTACAATCTTAAATTTGACCATGTTTACAAGGAAGTCAATCAATAGGGCCTACCAGTCTGTAAATCTATACTGTGGTTATGTCCCAGATTTGGAATAGATTTAGTGAGCACTTTCAGAGTACTTGTGCTAGCATTTTGATCTATAGAGATAGTTTTATGATGGTAGGAACAGACAATTGGAAACTACTACCACTTTATTTTCTATCATATTTAACAAAAACCCACAATTTTCCTGGGTGAATTAAAATTTTTGCAATGTCCATTTATGACATGTTTACCTCTGCATTTCACTGTTCCACATGCAACACAGGTAGGTCTTGGGAAATACTGGTGGATCATTGGAGCCTCTATAAATAATGACGCCAATCGCAAGTGTTTTATGTTGGCCCCTTTCCAGAGTGAGTAACATAGGCTCTGCATAAATCAGTCCTTGACTTGGGTTTTCCTCTACTTTGTTTTGTTTTTCTCTATTCTAACAATCAGTAACCCAAGACAGCAACACATCAAAGCAATCCTGTGACAGAGCAGAGGCTAATCAAGTCTGTGCCATGGGAAGTTCCTTGATCTGCTCACCATTGCCTCAGATCCACTATACTGATGAAATTTCTGCTACAACCTAGTTAAATTTTTTTTTAAGTCTGTGTCATGTAGTCATGGAAGTACTTTCCTTTAAATTGTCTTTCCTTATATACTTTGCTACTAAATCAGAATTTTATTTGTTACATATTTTAATTTCCTCATAATTCCACATGTTCGTTTTCTTTTCCGGAAAACTATTCATTTTAAGCTCTTATCATCTGGCTTAGTGTGCATATTGTAGTTCTATGTCATGCTCTCTTAAAGATCACATGAGTATAGTACAAATTTTGTCGAGCCTGTGATAGAAAAGGAGAAAAGAGATGGTTTTCTTAAAGGAATGCAAAATTTTTAAAATCTAGATAAAATATCAGAAAATGAAAGATAGGTCAATGGAATTCCTTCATTTTACCCTAGGCAACGATAGAATTGTGATTAATTATTTTTCCTCAAGGTTGTAAAAGGAATTTCTGGTTCTTTCATTCTTTTATATATCATCCACTTCTCTCTCCTCCTATCATCTACCTATCTATTTACCTATTAGATTGCTTTTAAATGAATGGTTCACCAAATGAGCTTCGGTATATCTGCTAAACAAGCAACAGTTCATTCTGCCTTATTTTATAGAGAGAAAATTAAGTAGATCCTTTATTTATTTCATTTTAATTAAATGCCTATGAGATTCAATGTTAATATGCATGTGTAAAATTCCCATGTACCTATTTTATATATACTATAAACCTTTTTTAATGTTCCTACAAAAGCACAGAATTCTTCAAATACTGTTTCTACAAAGGGTCTTAAGAAGATGAGGTCATTAAAGGGAAACAAACAGAAATTAATAATTATTTTTATTTAAATGTATCTGAAATTCATACATTAATGGGTCATGGAATTCAATTGACAAGGGAGGTTTTGTCATTCCCATACATCTTAATACTTCACTCACATTTTCCATTTCCTTAGTTTGTGTTCCCAAGTTCCACTTTGCCACAGAGTAATCATAAACTTGGATATCTATTATTCATTACCATTCTTTGTTTTTATAGATTTACTATATTTATGTGCCCCTAAACAATATTTTCTCCTTTTGACCAGTTGAAAAATTTGTAGATATGGCAATATGTTATAAATTATTCTGTTATATTCTTCTCTAACTCAATATTGCGATATAGAGATTCAGCAATATAGATTAATGCATCTTAATTCATTTACTTTTTTACTGTGTAACAAATACACTTTTATTAAAATAACACAATTTATCTATTCTACTGTTAATGAGCATTTGGTTTTTTCCATATTTCCCTATGTAGACAAATTTATGAAAATCATTCATATATATAGATTCTAGTGCATGGGTGCATATGTTTCCTTAGGGTCATCCATTTGGGGAAAAGAGGCTACGTACATTTTACCAAAAAAGGCTCACTGCAAACTGTTCATAATATCCTATGAATCATCTTACTCCACAATTTTACCAATATTTGGTATTTTACTATTTTACTTTTCATTAATCTGAATTATTTTACTACATTTGAGCATCCCTTAATCTATGTGCAGTCACACATAATTGTGTTTATGTAAGTGCCTGTTCATGTTCATGTCTTGTTTACTTTTCTTTGAGCTGCCAGTTTTTTAAGACTTTTAATTGTTTATCATATATTTTAAGTACTAAACATTTTCTGATTTTTATGTGTTATTAAAAATGTACCTGTTATAATAGTATCCACTAGTATATTTTCACTCACCTTATATATCCTTTGATGAACAGTGATGAACTAAGGACAAAAGTTCTTATTATCCTACAACTTAGTTCATTTAGCTTTGGCTGTGATTTGTGCTGTTTATGCGTTAGGTAAGGCATCTTTTCCTACACTAGTGATATAAAAATTAACTTATATATTATTTTCCAAAGGCTTTATACATTTTTTATACTTAAATCTTTAGTACACTGTAATTGATTTTGTAGACTGTGAAGTAGGAACCCAGTTTCATTGTAACACAATGTGGATAACTCATTTTTCCAATAATGTTTATGGATCATTTTATTATTCACCAACTGATCAACAATGCCCCAATCAAATTACTACATAGGGGCTTATTGTGGCTTTTTAAAAAGTTTTGGTTTTTCTTTCTGTTTATTAGTCTGCTTTTCTATTCCAATATTAATTTGACATGATTTTAATAACTTCAGTTTGTCAAGGGATATTGTTTTTGTCCCTTAAAATAGAAGTGTAGGGTTTCTGTTATCAAGTTTCACAACTGTGGCTAAAATACATCCCCAGCTTTTTATAGAGAGTACACGTTTTCCCTCTACTCTTGCAAAGATCTGCACAGTATGTAAAACCCCCAGAGCAGCCATTTGAATAAATTCAAATTTAACTCTTAGGTTCTGGAGGCCACTAAAGTAAAGGGTTTTTCAGTTTTGGGTTGACAGTTGCTTTCTTTCTCTGTGAGAGATGTCTTCTATTGGGACCCTGGCAATTTCTCTTCCTTACTTTCATGTATAAGCTATCATTTTAGAACATTTGAAGTAAAAAGTGGAGGGTTTCAACATATGCTCAATTCATCATCTTAAAATTAAAACCCTTGTATACCTTTCATCTTAGTATATATAAATCTGGTTCAAATTCAATTATATTTATAGAATAAATCCAAAGGTAATTTAAACATGTTTTTCATAGTAATCACATTGAGTTGATACCTAGTTATATTGCATCTGCAGTAAAAAAAAGTCAATGTTTTTTCTTAATACATTTCCTCCCAATATGGTTGAGCCCAGCAGAAATATTATTTTTGATTTGCAGCTACATATTATTGTTATTAAAAATAGTACAGAGGGCAGAGCCAGGATGGCGGTGTGAGTACAGCAGTGGAAATCTCCTCTAAAAAACACATAGAGCTATGAAAATATAACAAAGAAAACTCTTCCTAAAATAGAGACCAGAGGACACAGGACAACATCCAGACTACATCCACACCTGCAAGAACCCAGCGCCTTTCGAAAGGGGTAAGATACAAGCCCTGGCCCGGCGGGACCCGAGTGCCCCTCCCCCCGGCTCCCGGCGGGTGGAAAGAAACCGGAGCCATTTTTTTTTGGCAAGTGCTTTTTGGAAGCCTTAAAGGGACAGGGACCCCATTGCTAGGAAGGCAGGGCAGCAGGACCGGTGAACGGGTACCTGGGACCGGCACCTGAGGACAAAGAATATGGCGTGTTTTTCCCTGTGGGATCGGTGGGCGGGTGCCTGAGACCGGCGCCTGAGGACGGAGGAAATCGTGCATTTTTACCCCCCCCTTTTTTTTTCTCTTTCTGGCGAGTGCTTTTTGGAAGCCTTAAAGGGACAGGAACCCCGGTGCTAGGGAGGCAGAGCAGCAGGACCGGTAAGCAGGTGCCTGGGACCGACACCAGAAGACAAAGAATATTGCGCGTTTTTGCCTGCGGGACCAGTGGGAGGGTGCTTTTTGGAAGCCTTGAAGGGACAGAGACCCCAGTGCTAGGGAGGCAGGGCAGCAGGACCAGTGAGTGGGTGCCAGGGACTGGCGCCTGAGGAAAAAAAAAAAAAATCGAGTGTTTTTTCCTTTTTCTTTTTTTTTCTGTTCCCTCTCTCATTGTTGCTGTTGTTGTTTTGGTTTGGAGAGTGCTTTTTGGAAATCTTAAGGGGGCAGGACAGGACACTTAGACCAGAGCAGGGAATCTGGGGATCTCTGGGCACTCTAACCCCCTGGGCAACAGGGAGCACAGAGGACCCTTATGGAGATAAATAGCCTCCCAGCCACTCCCCCTCCAACGGGGCTCCACCACTTTTGAGGAGCAGCCCCAGCCAGGCCATGCCCACAGCAACAGCGGAGATAAACTCTATATCAAGTGGGCAGGTAGCAGAAGCCCTGTCTGCGCACAGCTGACAAGCATAAGCCACTAGAGGTCGCTATTCTACCAGGAGAGGAAGGCCACAAACCAACAAGAAGGGAAGTTATTCCAGTGGGCACTCGTACCAGGTGTGCAAACTATCTCTATCACCATGAAAAGGCAAAACTACAGGCACACAAAGATCACAGAGACAACACCTGAGAAGGAGACAGACCTAACCAGTCCTCCTGAAAAAGAATTCAAAATAAAAATCATGAACATGATGACAGAGATGCAGAGAAAAATGCAAGAGCAATGGGATGAAGTCCGGAGAGAGATCACAGATGTCAGGAAGGAGATCACAGAAGTGAAACAATCCCTGGAAGGATTTATAAGCAGAATGGATAAGATGCAAGAGGCCATTGAAGGAACAGAAGCCAGAGAACAGGAACGTATAGAAGCTGACATAGAAAGAGATAAAAGGATCTCCAGGAACAAAACAACACTTAGAGAACTATGTGACCAATCAAAAAGGAATAATATTTGTATTATCGGGGTACCAGAAGAAGAAGAAAGAGGAAAAGGGATAGAAAGTCTCTTTGAAGAAATAATTGCTGAAAACTTCCCCAAACTGGGGGAGCAAATAATCGAACAGACCATGGAATTACACAGAACCCCCAACAGAAAGGATCCAAGAAGGACAACACCAAGACACATAGTAATTAAAAGGGCAAGGATCAAGGACAAGGAAAGAGTTTTAAAGGTAGCTAGAGAGAAAAAGGTCACCTATAAAGGAAAACCCATCAGGCTAACATCAGACTTCTTGACAGAAACCCTACAGGCCAGAAGAGAATGACATGATATACTTAATGCAATGAAACAGAAGGGCCTTGAAACAAGGATACTGTATCCAGCACGACTATCATTTAAATATGATGGTGGGATTAAACAATTTCCAGAAAAGCAAAAGCTGAGGGAATTTGCTTCCCACAAACCACCTCTACAGGGCATCCTACAGGGACTGCTCTAGATGGGAGCAATCCTAAAAAGAGCACAGAACAAAACACACAACATATGAAGAATGGAGGAGGAGGAATAAGAAGGGAGAGAAGAAAAGAATCTCCAGACAGTGTATATAACAGCTCAATAAGCGAGCTAAGTTAGGCAGTAAGATACTAAAGAAGCTAACGTTGAACCTTTGGTAACAACGAATCTAAAGCCTGCAATGGCAATAAGTACATATCTCTCAATAGTCACCCTAAATGTAAATGGAATTAATGCACCAATCAAAAGACACAGAGTAATAGAATGGATAAAAAAGCAAGACCCATCTATATGCTGCTTACAAGAAACTCACCTTAAACCCAAAGACAAGCATAGACTAAAAGTCAAGGGATGGAAAAACATATTTCAGGCAAACAACAGTGAAAAGAAAGCAGGGGTTGCAGTACTAATATCAGACAAAATAGACTTCAAAACAAAGAAAGTAAAAAGAGATAAAGAAGGATACTACATAATGATAAAGGGCTCAGTCCAACAAGAGGATATAACCATTCTAAATATATATGCACCCAACACAGGAGCACCAGCATATGTGAAACAAATACTAACAGAACTAAAGAGGGAAATAGACTGCAATGCATTCATTTTAGGAGACTTCAACACACCACTCACCCCGAAGGATAGATACACCGGGGAGAAAATAAGTAAGGACACACAGGCACTGAACAACACACTAGAACAGATGGACCTAATAGACATCTTTAGATCTCTACATCCAAAAGCAACAGGATATACATTCTTCTCAAGTGCACATGGAACATTTTCCAGAATAGACCACATACTAGCTCACAAAAAGAGCCTCAGTAAACTCCAAAATATTGAAATTCTACCAACCAATTTTTCAGACCACAAGGGTATAAAAGTAGAAATAAATTCTACAAAGAAAAAAAAAAAGGCTCACAAACACACGGAGGCTTAACAACATGCTTCTAAATAATCAATGGATCAATGAACAGATCAAAATAGAGATCAAGGAATATATAGAAACAAATGACAACAACAACACTAAGCCCCAACTTCTGTGGGACGCAGCAAAAGCAGTCTTAAGAGGAAAGTATATAGCAATCCAGGCACACTTGAAGAAGGAAGCACAATCCCAAATGAATAGTCTAACATCACAATTATCAAAACTGGAAAAAGAAGAACAAATGAGGCCTAAAGTCAGCAGAAGGAAGGACATAATAAACATCAGAGAAGAAATAAACAAAATTGAGAAGAATAAAACAATAGCAAAAATCAACGAAACCAAGAGCTGTTTCTTTGAGGAAATAAACAAAATAGATAAGCCTCTAGCCAAACTTATTAAGAGGAAAAGAGAATCAACACAAATCAACAGAATCAGAAATGAGAATGGAAAAATCACAACAGACTCCACAGAAACACAAAGAATTATTAAAGACTACTATGAAAACCTATATGCCAACAAGCTGGAAAACCTAGAAGAAATGGACAACTTCCTAGAAAAATACAACCTCCCAAGACTGACCAAGGAAGAAACACAAAAGTTAAACAAGCCAATTACGAGCAAAGAAATTCAAACAGTAATCAAAAAACTACCCAAGAACAAAACCCCGGGGACGGACGGATTTACCTCGGAATTTTATCAGACACACAGAAAAGACATAATACCCATTCTCCTTAAAGTGTTCCAAAAAATAGAAGAAGAGGGAATACTCCCAAACTCATTCTATGAAGCCAACATCACCCTAATACCAAAACCAGGCAAAGACCCCACCAAAAAAGAAAATTACAGACCAATATCCCTGATGAATGTAGATGCAAAAATACTCAATAAAATATTAGCAAACAGAATTCAACAGTATATCAAAAGGATCATACACCATGACCAAGTGGGATTCATCCCAGGGATGCAAGGATGGTACAACATTCGAAAATCCATCAACATCATCCACCACATCAACAAAAAGAAAGACAAAAACCACATGATCATCTCCATAGATGCTGAAAAAGCATTTGACAAAATTCAACATCCATTCATGATAAAAACTCTCAGCAAAATGGGAATAGAGGGCAAGTACCTCAACATAATAAAGGCCATATATGATAAACCCACAGCCAGCATTATACTGAACAGCGAGAAGCTGAAAGCATTTCCTCTAAGATTGGGAACAAGACAGGGATGCCCACTCTCCCCACTGTTATTTAACATAGTAATGGAGGTCCTAGCCACGGCAATCAGACAAAACAAAGAAATACAAGGAATCCAGATTGGTAAAGAAGAAGTTAAACTGTCACTTTTTGCAGATGATATGATACTGTACATAAAAAACCCTAAAGACTCCACTTCAAAACTACTAGAACTGATATCAGAATACAGCAAAGTTGCAGGATACAAAATTAACACACAGAAATCTGTAGCTTTTCTACACACTAACAATGAATCAATAGAAAGAGAAATCAGGAAAACAATTCCATTCACCATTGCATCAAAAAAATAAAATACCTAGAAATAAACCTAACCAAAGAAAGGAAAGACTTATACTCTGTAAACTACAAGTCACTCTTAAGAGAAATTAAAGGGGACACTAATAAATGGAAAGTCATCCTATGCTCATGGCTAGGAATAATTAATATCATCAAAATGGCCATCCTGCCCAAAGCAATATACAGATTTGATGCAATTCCTATCAAATTACCAGCAATATTCTTCAGTGAATTGGAACAAATAATTTAAAAATTCATGTGGAAACACCAAAGACCCCGAATATCCAAAGCAATCCTGAAAAAGAAGAATAAAGTAGGGGGAATCTCACTCCCCAACTTCAAGCTCTACTACAAAGCCATAGTAATCAAGACAATTTGGTACTGGCACAAGAACAGAGCCACAGACCAGTGGAACAGATTAGAGGCTCCAGAAATTAACCCAAACAAATATGGTCAATTAATATTTGATAAAGGAGCCATGGACATACAATGGCAAAATGACAGTCTCTTCAACAGATGGTGCTGGCAAAACTGGACAGCTACATGTAGGAGAATGAAACTGGAGCTTTGTCTAACCCCATATACAAGGTAAACTCAAAATGGTTCAAAGACCTGAATGTAAGTCATGAAACCATTAAACTCTTGGAAAAAAACATAGGCAAAACCTCTTAGACATAAACATGAGTGATCTCTTCTTGAACATATCTCCCCGGGCAAGGAAAACAACAGCAAAAATGAGCAAGTGGGACTACATTAAGCTGAAAAGCTTCTGTACAGCGAAAGACACCATCAATAGAACAAAAAGGAACCCTACAGTATGGGAGAATATATTTGAAAATGACAGATCCGATAAAGGCTTGACGTCCAGAATGTATAAAGAGCTCACATGCCTCAAAAAACAAAAAACAAATAACCCAATTAAAAAATGGGCAGAGGAACTGAACAGTTCTCTAAAAAAGAAATTCAGATGGCCAAGAGACACATGAAAAGATGCTCCAAATCGCTAATTATCAGAGAAATGCAAATTAAAACTACAATGAGGTATCACCTCACACCAGTAAGGATAGCTGACATCCAAAAGACAAACAATAACAAATGTTGGCGAGGCTGTGGAGAAAGGGGAACCCTCCTACACTGCTGGTGGGAATGTAAGTTAGTTCAACCATTGTGTAAAGCAGTATGGAGGTTCATCAAAATGCTCAAAACAGACCTACCATTTGACCCAGGAATTCCACTCCTAGGAATTTACCCTAAGAACACAGCATTCAAGTTTGAGAAAGACAGATTCACTCCTATGTTTATTGCAGCACTATTTACAATAGCCAAGAATTGGAAGCAACCTAAATGTCCATTGGTAGATGAATGGATAAAGAAGATGTGGTACATATACACAATGGAATACTACTCAGCCATAAGAAGTGGAAAAATCCAACCATTTGCAGCAACATGGATGGAGGTGGAGAGTATACTGCTCAGCGAAATAAGCCAAGCAGAGAAAGAGAAATACCAAATGATTTCACTCATCTGTGGAGTATAAGAACAAAGGAAAAACTGAAGGAACAAAACAGCAGCAGAATTACAGAACCCAAAAATGGACTAACAGGTACCAAAGGGAAAGGAACTGGGGAGGATAAGTGGGCAGGGAGGGATAGGGGGGGGAAGGAGAAGGTGGGTATTAAGATTAGCATGCATGGGGGGGAGAGAGAAAGGGGAGGGTGGACTGCACAACACAGAGAGGACAAGTAGTGACTCTACAACATTTTGCTAAGCTGATGGACAGTAACCGTAATGTGGTTGTTAGGGGGGACCTGATATAGGGGAGAGCATAGTAAACATAGTATTCTTCATGTAAGTGTAGATTAAAGATTAAAAAAAAAAAAGAAAAAGAAAAAGAAAGAAAGAAAGAAAGAAAAGGGGGATTACTCCTTGATAGGATATAACTATTGGTAAATCAAAGATCAACGCATGCTTTAAATATCCTTAATGTTGATCACTTAAAGGGTGTCAGATGATCAGCTATGGAGGTACACTTTTCTGATAATCTTCCTTTCTCTTAATAATAAAAAAAAAAGCAGTCCCTGTGTGCTGACCTCCAATGAGTTCTACACATTGGTATAGAGGGCATGTCAAAGTGTGGGCAAAGGGTCTGTTTGTTTCTATGCAGAAGATCAAGGCCTAGCTTGGATACCCAGAAAATGACCTAAGATATGATATGAGGAGGAGCTTCCGGCATCAGCACTCTCTGGAGGACTCATGCCAGGGGATGATCACCAAAAAGCCTCCACAGGGATCCAGGCGATGCTTCGGTTGTGGCTGTGTCCACCCCACCGTTTCCTGGACTTGCCATTGGAATGAGGAGGGATATGTCTAGGCTGGCATGTGCATAGAGTGAGACAACGAATTTGACCGGATCTGTACTGTTGGAACTCAACCAGGAGTTGGGAGGGGTGCAAGTTGTAGCACTCCAAAATCTTATGACTATAGACTATCTACGGTTAAAAGAACATATGGGATGTGAACAGATCCCAGAAATGGGCTGCTTTAATTTGTCTGATTTTTCTCAGACTGTTCAAGTACCGTTGGACAATATCCATGATATCATAGACAAATTTTCACAAATGCCTAGGGTGCCTAACTGGTTTTCTTGGCTTCACTGGAGATGGATGATAATTATAGATTTGCTTTGTTTATGTCACCGTATTCCTATTATGTTAATATGTGTGTGCAAATTAGTTAGTAGTTTAAAACCTATACATACTTAAGGTACTCTACAAGAAGATATGTCAAAGAAATAATCAATCCTCCCATGTTTTCTTCCATATGCTACCTCTGTAGCTTTTCTTCTTCCTTCCTAATTACAACCCTTAAATAGAATTCGTGCCTCATGTCGAATTTTCCGAGTATCATAATTCCTCCAGGTGGTAAAGATACCTCGAGACAAGTGCTGGGCATAGAAGCCACAGGGCATGAATCTGCAAAGAAGTAAAAAGCTAACCTTTTCAAACAATATGGCTTCTCTCTCACTTACCAACTTTACGTTTCCCTGTATGGCCCCGGAAGATGACTGGTTAGCCAGAGACGGGTAAGATTCCTCAAGGGAGGAACAACCTAAGACAGGCACAGTCGCAGGGGGGCCATCAGGTGAGAAATTGGGGATCAACAGAGGTGAGGCTCAGAACCCCCCCGCCCCCTGTTTTGAGAGAAATCTTCTCAATCCGTGGATGTTTTGCTGCCCTAGTGTAGCTTGGATTAATACTTAGTCCATAGGCACACACCTGATCATCTACATTTGCCCTCTTACAGCACTAAACTATGTTTTCTCCCTTTATCTTGCATCTACCTACCACTTCAGCATTTTATTAAAAATAAAAATAATAATAATAATAAAGGGAGAAATGTGGGATCAACATATAAATCAAGTATAAAAATCAAACGAATATTCATATTTGACCTGATTGTTTATAGTTCATAATGCATGATCAAAACCGAAATTTTCTGTGATGAATGCCCTTGTACTGTTCACCATGTAAGAACTTATTCACTATGTAAGAATTCGTTCACCATGTAAGAACTTGTTCGTTATGCTTCAGAAGATTGGAGACTGACAAGAATTAGGCTTGAGATGGATTAATGATTGTACATTGAGCATTGACCCCCCTATACTGAATTTTATTGTTGTTAACAACCATTTGATCAATAAATATTAGAGATGCCCTCAAAAAAAAAAAAGTACTATGCAACTTCCTAATTCATTTTATTACCCTTCGTTTTGTAATTTCTCCCATCAATATTTTGTGAATGTGAGCTCTGAATGTCTTTACATTGGGTCAAAATATTGAAATTCCTCACTAACCACAGATTTCCATTTCCAGAATATAATCGTATGCTATAACGACACTGAAAACATGTTCAAAATATATATTGAGCAAGGTTACATCATGGAAAAAAATAATATAACATATTACATGAAATATTTATGGTGAATGATATATTTTTAGTTTCATACTTTCTAATGTGGGGTTCTTTAAGTCTTCTTACTTTATAATGAACCGTCTCAAAATAATTGGAACAAGCGTTAATCTTCTTTTCAATCTTTTGCCACAATTTTATGAAGAGATGTTATTTACTTAAGATTGTTATTTTCTCAGGAGAAGCAAAATAGTTTCAATCACTTAAATCCAATTATGTGTATCTTACATCTAATTCATCTTCAGATAAAATCAGTAAATTAGAGGTATTGTAACTAGATAGAGATTTCTCAGCTATCACGGAATGCCAATTCCCTCACCTAAGGCAAGAAATATCAAGCACCACTTTCAAGTAATAGATCCGGTATCCTGCAGATTGATTTTGCATCAGCTTGACCTTACATTTTTACCCAAGCCATTTAGAATGAAAATCTCATTTCTTCTGGAAAGAGATGTGAATTCCATGTGTGTATAATGTCAAAATGGAATGTCATAAGGAGTAAAAAATATTGTTTTTGAGAAATTGTATGATAGCACATAACATGTTTTCTGATTTCTCTGAAATAATGGGATGCTTTTACCAAGAGCTCATTTATATATATTACTTAAGTTTAAAGTAGTTAACTTATTAAAATTTAATAGTTGAAATAAGTGTCATTATGGCTTCATGAGGTTACAAAATGTGTTCCTCAAATAAATTATAATGTCATATTTTTCATTTATTGATTGATTGATAACATATTTGCAGCTGTAATGATACTCTTCTAAGTTAAATTTGAACATTGTTTTTAATTTTCTCTCATTAATAACCATTAATCTGAATATTAGTTTTGCAAGAGTCTTCATTATCAAGGACAGAACTAAAGCACTACACACACTACAAAGAAAATTGGGGAAGAAAAACCTTTAGTTATCTACATAGCAGTCATGAAGCAGTTAAAGGAGTTTCTTCTCTTTGCTATCAAAATCACTGCTAAATAAGAGCATTTTTTCATTAATGGGCCATTTTTATCCTGAGAAGAAATCAAGATATTTTAGAGTCAAGAAACAGCCACAAAAGAAAGAGTTGATATTCCAGACAATAATCTATTTGAAAGATTTATGTTTTATGTACTAAACCAATAAAAACTCTCAAGTCCCTCTCTGTAATTCAAGGCAAGTGAGAGAGGATGTTGTTTATGAAAGTTTGATCTCTGAAAGTCCATATGCCACACTGATTCTATTGCAATAAGGGATTAGCCCTATTATTATTTTCATTAAGTCACAAATCTTTGAATGCTTGGTTATGATCCCAGGACTGTGGTAAATGCATCATCTCACACAACAGTGTCATATTAACCTCACAACATTGTGTAATAGATAACGTTATTGCTTTCACTTTAGAGGTGAGCAAATGAGTCTCTGAAGCATTCAATCATTTGTCTAAGTAACATGGCTAATAAATGTTGCACAAAGACATCACACCAGTCTAACTCTAGAGCCCAGCCTCTTTACAGTGAAGGAAACAATTAAAAGAGCAATCGTAATAGAGAGTCTAACCCTTTGAGGCATACAAAGGTTTGTTCCTTATGCTAGTTATGGATGAAGTCATGAGAGAGATCGGTGCCAGGCTGATGTAGACCTACACAGATGGCACAAATGAATGCGGTGGCCTGCAGTTGATAAATGTTTATAGCAAGAATTAGTAAATAATGAAATTCTTCTATTGCTCTTTCTCCTCCAGACACAAAGAACTCTGTTTTTTTTTGAGAAGTAATATCACCTTTCCTATAGGACATTTTCACATGATCATTCCTGCCTGCAAGGCTGTTTCTTTTTCTTTGCCTGGTAATTCCAATGAATTCTTTATGTCCCAGGTCACTGGTGACCATATCACGGAAACCTCCCAGATAAGCCACAGTAAGGTCAAATTCCCAATCAGCCCCTTTAACATTTTATTCCTCTCTTTCCTTTATTTTCCTTATTTTCACTAATCATTGCATGTTTTATGTATTTTAGTTATTTTTGGACATCACAAAAAGAATGCAAGTTTTATAATAACAGGTTATGTTTTATTAAAGTATAGTTGATATGCAATCTTATGTTGGCTTCAACTATACAGCACAGTGGTTCAACAGTTATACACACTGTTAAATCCTAACCCCAACTAGTGCAGTTACTTTTCTCAACATATGAAGACGTTACAGAATCACTGGCTATATTTTCCATGCTGTACTACCATCCCTATGATGACAGACAAATTTTTATTTGTGTTTGTCACTAGTGCATCTACAGCACCTTGAATGTGCCTGATAAATAATAACTATTCAGTAAATGTTTGTTGAAGGAGCCAATTAACAGTATTAGTTTTGAGATTTTGACATGCATGTTCACTTCTTCTGCTAGACCACAAGCTTCATGAACAGGAAAGACCTCATCAGTCTTTGCTCACTAACCACAGTGGCAGGTGGTTAGACCCTCATTAAATGTTTAATGAAAGGATTTTTTTCAAACTCAGGATCCTCCGACTTTGAGAACACCAAAATCTGAGTCTGCTTCCCTTTTAGATCTTCTCTGCCCCAAAATGATTCACTTTAAAATTATTTAGCCACCAGAGTGATCAAAAAAATTCAGCAAGAACTTCCTCTGTCCAGGCATGTTTTGCATCCTTAGCCGACTTAAGTTTTGTAAGAGATTTATGAACTGACTGATGTTATTGCCACCCTCCACCCCATTCCATAGACGTAATGAATTTCAGATCAGAGAATTGAAGCACCCTGCCAGGGTCCAAATCTAGTAAGTGTCTATCCAAGGATCCAAGCCCAAATGCCTTTGGAACAGAGACGGAATTCTTCACCACCACCAGCGCTAGTCTGAGTGTTGCTGAGTGTTCTTTGTTCCACATGCTAACATATTACCTCTTGATTAACTCACACAGAATCTTCGGGTAGCCTGTTTCTGACATGGGCTTCTAGATATGCTATTTTAACTCAGAGTTTCTCTACAGTTAACATAAAATTTCTATTTTCAAAAACTTTGTTTAATCATTTAATACTTTCAAGAAGTATTTTAAACCATGAATTATTTTAATGATTAAGGGAGATGTTGGATATTTAAAGCAATCTTAGCAATGATGAAGTATGTGAACTTTGATTGTGGGTTATACTCTTAAAAGTGTAAAGATAATAAAGAATGATTTATCCCAAATCAGTGTTGAAAGGGAAATAAAAATAAGAATGGAGAACTCAGAGGGAAAGCTAATGAATGACAGAGAAGGATGGGCACTATGTTTAGGTGGTGGTTGTAAATTCAAGACAAACCAAAACAACAGCCAGAATGTTTAAAGTGAAACAGAGAGGGAAAGGTGGAAGCTTAGCATCAATTACATTCTTTTAAACACGACCATGAGAGCATTCAAGAAACTGAACAATTAGATTTCAAATTCTTAGCTAAGGCTGCCATGCATATTCACCATTCCAGCCAGTTTAACAATAGAAGCCTGCCATTATGGCATTTGTATTAAATTAATACACATGAACATGAACAGAAGAATTAGAGAAGGATTATGTGTATTTTGTTACCCACATAGAGGCAAAAGTTTTAGGATGTAGTCTGAATGGGGATTGCGTGTAGGCACAATGAGTTCATCAAAGGGGTATATTTGAGTTATATGTAAAATAGTTCTTTGGAGCAAAGACAGAGAGCAAATATGTATGTGGATATATGTATATATGTAAGAGCTAAGTACTGTTGTTTTTAATATAAGGATTATAATTATTGTTAACATTATGTTGTAATATTGATAACTTATCAGTGACATAAACTCTTGTATAAATGTTTAGACAAAACATTGGAAAATTTTTATATAGCATTTTCTCCACAACTAATTCTATTTGTATAATCTTAAGTCATAAAGCTACTTTCTACACTACAGTTCTGACCTAAAATGACAAATGGACATGAAAAAAAATTTTAAAGATAGTACTATGTAAGGAACACATTGGTTTGATCACTGAGCATGGGGTATTATTTTTATATGAATGATAATTATAAAATGCATCTTTTTTGAATACCAATATGGCAGACATTGTGCATACTTTTTACATGCATAGCTTTTTCTCTAAACTTCACAACCTGGAAAATTATGTATTATCACCCATATATTTCACATGTGGCAAGTAAGTGTTAGACAGCTTAAGTAAACTGCTGTGGGCCATGTACTTACCAGTGGTTAATTCAGACTAGAAATAGCTAATTCAAAAGATTGAGTTGGATTCACAAAAAGGGTTATGGGGAGTGGGGGTGAGAGATACACTCACTGTTCAGCAGCAAATCTGAAATTTTAGAAGACAGAGGGAGTTGAGCCACTTCCTAATTTAGTCCTGATTCTGCTGTTGGACAGATGCTCCTGTGTCCATTTCCCTCTGTGATCCCAGATTATAGCATCTGGGAGATGTTTTCTTCCCTATTATCGATTATTAATTTATTATCCTATGTGGAATACCAAGTATCACCCAACACATGGCCCTGACAAATCACCGGAGGAAATGGCTAGAGATTTGGAGTCAAAGGCCTTTCTAACAATTAAAGTGCTGTGTGCTTTAAGTGTCCTCAGTGCTTAGCAAGATTTGCAGCGCCCACTGAAGGTGACGATGGATTTGGATTAAGAATCTTGGCTACATTCATCATCCTGAATAGCTGTGTATGACAAAACTCAACATACAATGCTATTTAACTGCAAATACTTTATTTCTTAGCACTTTAAGAGTGCACCTGACTTTCAGAAATGGAAAGAGGTTCATAAATTATAGTCATTCATCCAAAACACAAGTAATGATCTCATTGTAAGTACACTCTTGATAATACAGAGGACAATGAAAATGTTCAAACATACAGATCTTCAGGTAATGAATTAAGGAATATTTATTTGCTTTATGGATTGTTGCAGTAAATTTTTTGTTATGTATTTATAAATAAGGTTGAAAATCTATATTTGGTTCCTGGTTGACACATTATGTCTTGAGGATTCACTATGGCTAGTGTGTTTAATGTTTGAAATATTTCATGTCAAACATGCATTCAGTGAGAAAAACTGTAAGTTAAATGCAATATTAACCATTTAAAAAAGTTGTTCAGAGATTATTCATTTCAAAGACATTTTTACATGTTTCTGATAAGACACATTATTTTATAATATGAAGTTTTAAAAATGTCTAGAAAGGCATGTATAACAGCAAAGAAACATATTGTGCAAACACATTTGACATTCATATATAGCCAAATGCTGTAATGTATCAGTCAAAGAACAAGAAACAGAAAGAATGAATACAAATTAACCTAAATTTGCTTATTATATAGTTTAATTGATGTATAATCCTCATAAAAATTTTACTGGTGATGCTTAAACACTGGGTTTTTTATTTGATATGAATTGGAATATTATATCTGAAATTATCTGATAGAATTAATTAAGATACCTTGAAATAAATAAAATTTCTGATCACATAATAGCTAAATATTTCACCTGGATAAAAAAGATTATCATTTTAAAATGGATCTTTCAAGAATCCATAGAAGTGTTTTCTTTTTTGTTTCTTCTGTCACATTAAGATCAAATTAATGTTTCATCAATAACCTTGATTTTTTTGTGTGTGGAAATTGTGAAGACCCATGTTATTCATGCAAAACTTTGGTTTCGTGCATAAGACACTGAACTTTTGCTAATAAAATGTTTTTATGGGTGTGATAAAGCTAGCTGTTTTCCAACTTTTCAAATTTAATATGTGATGATTTAGTCAATGTACATGTAAAGCATTAAAAAAAAGTTATTAGTTAGCTTGAAAAGATGTGACTTGTACCAAAAAGTGATCTTATACAGGCAAAAAACAAAAGTTTAAGAAACTTATATAAAGTCTTAATTTAGTGACATGTAGAAAATATACTGCTTTTCTCTCTTGTACATGCCAGCATACCTTGTGCTATACAATAATAGATCAAGGTAGAACTGAACTCATGAAGTGATGCCTTTGACAACTTATTGTGTGGAAATTTTCATGATACTGTAAAGCTTACTGTGAAAATATATTTATTGATCATTTTACAATAAACTATTTTTAATAACAGCTCCCTAAAAAACAGTGATATCAAGCATTTGGACAAATATTCACTTAATTAATTCATAACTTGCTTTATTTCATTTTGATCTTCATGTGCAAAACAACAATCTGGTATCCAGATAAACTGAGATAAATGAGACACAATTACTATTTACAACAAATAGTAATCCTTGTGTTTTATTTTTCTGAGTCATCATTAATGAGCTTCATTTTACTTTGCATTTGAAAATTTACAAAATTCTCATTTTAAACTTGCTTTTTAAGTTTTATTTTCTTGAAATAGTGTTTGTATCTACTGGAGATAGTGGAAGGCATGGAAAGGAGGCAAGAAATAGAGAACAGACACGTGGACCACGGTGCAGTGATACCCTGTATTTTCTACCCACTTGGTGCCATCAGAAACCTATTTTTTCTTTTTTTTCCCTCTTCTATAATATTTAAATTTATTGTTGAATTTTTAACTAAGGTAGACCCAAAAGATAATGCAGTTGTTTTAAGATATATTAAAAAGACCTGCCAAACTAGACTTGGAGTATCTGATTTCAAGACTTAATACTCTGGTAATCAAGACAATACAGTGCTGACAGGAGGATGGACAGATAAAAGCACCAGTGAGAATGTCCAGTAAGAAACCCATTCATCTATGTTCAACCATTTATTTTTAACTAAAAGTGCTAGGACAGTTCAATGGGAGAAAAGGCACTTTTTTTTTTTTTTGACAAATGGGGCTAGAACAACTGGCTGTGGGACTTGGAAAAAAAAAGGAACCCAGATCCTTGTCTCAATCCATGCTCAATATATAACTTAAAATGAATGAGACCTCAACATAAAAGCTGAAAGTATAAAAATTCTAGCAACACATACTAAAAATATGCAAACTTTGGAAAGCCAGTTTTTCCTGTATAGAAAAAAAGGCAGAAACCATAACAGAATATAAATTGGACGATATTTTTACAGAATTAAAATATTTGCTCTTCAAATATAACTGGGAAAAATCCACAAATTTTGAGTAAACATTTATAATAACTATATTTGACAAAGAGCTTGTTTTCCAGCATACATAAAGAAACTCTACAACAATAATAAAAAGAAATGTAACATAATTAAAATGGGCTCACTCATTTAAGGCAATGATGATTATCCATAGATAACGATGTTCAATCTCCCTCAAAATTTAAATATAATGAAAAATGCACACTATATTGGACAGACATATTAAGTAAGAAACCATGTGCATGGGCAATAAAAATATTAAAAGATGGTCAAATTTAATTGTCATTAGGTCAATGAAAATTTAAACCAAAATGGGATAGTACTCTATAACACCTAGAAAGTTTGAAATTAAAATTATAGCCATACCTGTATTGATTAGGCTGTGAAGCAACTGTATTTTTTTACATCCATTGTGAGAAAGTAAAACCAGTATGGAAAACGGTGCTTTCTTATACATGCAAATGTTCTCATATTTACTATATGGCCTATTAATTCCATTTCTGCTTATTTTGTTCAAAAGAAGAAAACTTATGGACTTGAGGCTAGATGTTCATAGTTGCTTTATTCATAGTAATCAAAAAGTGAAAAAGCCAGTGTCTATGGACAAAAAATACGTAGTTCATCATGAAATGAAATGTTGATCAATAAAAATGAAAGAAACTACCAAATTACCAAATACCTTGGATGAATTAAAAAATGTTATGTTGAGCAAAAATATATCGACATGTTTGAGTAAAAATTACATGATTACATTTTTATCAAATGATGTTTCTACACCTTGCTCATTGTGGTGTTTACAGACACATATTGTTATCAAAACTCACTGGACAGTACATTGTAAAAAATGTGTATACTTTATTACATACGAATTACACCAAATGTGCTTTCAAAGTACTGCAAAAGTCATTGGCTTACAGGTAACTGGTGAAAAAGTCAACCTTTTAAAATTTTTTATTATCATTAGTAAGTCCCCAAAGATAATTCCAGAACTCAAATTTACTGCAGTTTAGAGTTTTGTCTACTTCAGTTCACAAAACAAAGGAGAGGTAATCAAGAAACTTCTGCTACATTCTAATAATTGATATTTGTACTTTTAAGTAATAATAGTGATGGATTATTAGATTTTACAAGCCCACAAATTAATATTCTCCATCTCTGAAACAATTAGACAAAGAATTTGCCATGGAAACAGCATCTAGTTAGCAAGTGCAAATAGAAAATAATATAACAAAGATACTTTTAAGACATAACCCCATTGAATGCAATTCAAAAAATTATTAAATAAGAAAAAATTCCTATATTTGTGTATATATTTGTAATAGCTATATATATAATATATGATTTAATTAAATACTTTGATGCATATACATAAGATGAATATACATAAAACAAATTAAATTATATCCTATATAAATCATGTATGTCATATTTACATCTGCAATTGAATTAGTCATCCATTACTTATATTTGTAACTTAGATGCAGAGATTTGAGTTCATCTTTCTCATCACCTACTGTTCTATTATCATCATTGATAGTCATTATAAGGTCCCTTTCTTTTTTATATTTATGAATAAGTTTTTCCTCTACCATATTCCCCTTGTACTTACAAGTTGAGACAACTATTTTAATGTGTTTAATGTGTGCATTAGTTTTTGAACATTTTCTTACACGTGGGTATGGAATATTAAAAAATAGGTGATGTTTTCTCTACATGCATTATTTTATTTACACAAATGTTTTATTTTACACTTATTATTCTGTTTCTCTTCTCTAAGCAATACATTTTCAATTTCCAGTTATTTTACTACAAGTGCAGCAAATTTGTTTACTTTAGATTTATTTTAATATTGTATTTTGATAGTCACAAAATTTTACCTATTCATTAGGGAAGCTACCTCTAGCTTCCTCCCAACAAAACTAAAAATATCTTTGAAAATTATAAAAACAAACTCAATCTATTATGTTGCTAAGCAAAGAGATTTCTTTAATATAGCTCACGAAAATAATTATGGTATCTTTTAATATATAAATACTTGTATTGACTATTTGGTGCCAAACTGCTTTCCACAACCCTCAAAATAGTACATGAAAGTTTCTGTATATCTGCATCAAAATTTAGCAAGGGAATTACCCAAATCCATGTAAATAGTTTCTATGCATATAAAATCAAAGCAATACATATCAGTGTTATTTTAGTTTGGAATTAGGTAAAAAAAGATATATTCCTATACTTTTTTCTATTAACTTTGTAATTAACCAAAGCTATCCATTAAGATTCTACTGGTAAGTAGAGTATCCTATATGGTTCCATGTCCCACTATTATAATATATACAGAGTAATTACCCCACAAGAGCATACTATATCTCTATGTTGACCTGATTTATACACCAAGTAAATATATATACACATCTACAGTTTATTTTCCTTTATAATTTTCATTTAAGAGAACATTTCTCAAAATGTGGTCCAACCCCTGAGGATTTTAAGACCTTTCAGGCATCAGGCATTCTGCAAGGATCCCCCAGTACTAATTATATATTTATCTATCTATCTATATATATATATACACACACACACACATATATATATATATACACACACACACACACACACATATATATATATATATACATACACACATACACACTATGTGTGTGTGTGTGTGTGTGTGTGTGTATGGATGTATAACCAGACTTTCTTCATATATGTCAGCCAAAAAATATATTGTAACAAATTGAAGGCAGAAGCAGATATTAGAATCCATTTGTCTTTATTAAGTCTCATAAAAAAGAGATTAACAACAGCATAAAATGACACTTGAACCCAATTGTTTTTTTTTAACATAGACTATTTCAATAAATGTTATTTATGTTAAATAACAGTGGGGTTTTTTTCTAAGTAAATTGGTATTTTTTTTGCATTTCTTAGTTTTAGTCCTTAATATGATAAATATTGATATACATAATCCTTAAAAACAAAATATCTTTGTGTTTAGGGTCATCACTAACTTTAAGGATATGAAGAAGTCACAAAACCAAAATTTTTTAGAACTGTTTCAAGGAATGAGACAAGCACCACAATGGAATCCTAATTAATTATAGTCTACTTCCAAAGAATAAGAATTTAACATGCAATGATGAAATTATTGTATTAGTAGATCATAAACCTACAAATAAGTGACAACTTGGGTCTGTTTTATTTCCCAACACTTACTATAATTCAAGTTATTAAATTATAATATGATATGCATTTTAAGAGAAAAATATAGCAGCTGAAGATACAGCTATATAGATAAATATCATAGTTGCTAAAATGATAAGGTTTAATTAGCAATGTTATTTGAATTGACAACCAATTCTATCTTTTCATTTATTATCATATATTTAAAACATATATAAGAGTAGTGTATTTTTATGCTAATTTAATTCTTATCAAGGTCTACATCATTCAGATTCAAGAAGCTCATGAATCTAAAATATCTACTAGGTAAAGTTATTACATTTATTTGAACAAAAGCTTAAATTCGTTTGCTCAGAATCATGGTGCATATAAATGTTTAAGAACACATTAAGAAGATAACTTCTACTTATATGTGTCTATGATTCTATGAGATTCTGAGAGTTACCTAATATTTTAATCATAGATCGAATGTAAGTTTCTTTGAGTAAATATAATATTAGTAGGTAACATTTAGGATGTGTTTCCTATTGATCAGTATGGTGGGTAGAATTCTAGGAGAGAATTCCTTTCCCCCAAAATTCTGCCTCCTGGTTATTCAGTCAAGTACTAATCTAGCTACTTCTCTAAAGGCACTTTGCAGATATAACTAGGTGACCTTAAATTAGAGATGATCCTGGATTTTCCATGTTGTCCTAATGTAATCACATGACCACTTATAGCAGCACCAGAAGACAGAAGCTTTAGTCAGAGAGGATTAGGAAAATAGAAGAGAGAAGAGGCAGAAAAGAGGTCAAAGAGATTAGAAGCGTTCATTTGGTTATGACTTGGCTTTGAAGATAGAGAAAGGGTGCACTGAGCTAGAAATGCAGTCAGAACCTAGAAGCTAAGACCTGAGCCAGCACCAGCAAGGAAACGGGGAACTAAGTCATACAACCACCTGGGACGGAATTCTGCCAAGGTGGATGAGCTTAGAAGTGGATTTACCCTCGGACACTCCAGAAAGTAACATAGACCTGCCAGCACCTTGACTGGTCTGCAACCTGGAGCAGAGAACCAGCTGCATCCATTGTACCTAGACTCCTAACCTACACGACTGTGAGGAAATAAATCAATGTTGTTCAAAACTGCTAAATCTGTAGTAATTCCTTAAGGCAGCAATGTAATAGAAAGCTAATACAATTAGGCAAAAAGCTTTTAATTCTTTACAACAGCTCTCAGGGCTGGGCACTATTTTACATTTTTTATTCCTTCTGAAGCAGATATTAAGTAGCATTCTAAGGTCATGTAACTAGCAAATGGTAGACACAAGATTTAAATGTCTTCTGATTCTAGTAAACATTCTCTTACTCAGCTTATTTCAGAGCCTCCAAACCATTTGTGAAACACCAAAAAAGAAAAAAATATGGCATTTCACTGAATGTACCATCAAACATTTCACTTCTCCCTTTCTTTTCCACTGACAACCATCATTACAGCCCCATGCTTTCTCTCCTGTGGTTAGACAATGTTTCTCTCCTAGAAAGTCACTGTGCTCTAACTTATCTTTGGATATTTCCCCTTTGTCCTCAATTTCTCACCTCCCTCACTAATTCAATCCTTCTTTCAAACTACAACTCTTTCAACTGAGTCCTACAGAAAACATTTCCTGGTAGTGCTATTTTCATTCACCTTCTATCCTCTAAATGCTAATCTCTCCTTTTAGTTATAAAGAATCATTTTTTTCACTTGTAACCTAACTTGTATAGTTTACACTTTTTAATTTATCTCATTTCTGAGATGAAAAGGAAGTGATAAATACTTTGACAAAGTTACTGTTTCATCATTTTTAGTGACTGCCATCTGCTGCTACATGCTCAGTAAATTATTGGTAATTTATTTACTGAACAACTGGCTATCATTTCTTTTATTCACTAATTTCTCGGAGAATTTATAAGATTTCTTAGTACATAAATTGTGTACTACATGAGCATGCTTAGCTATTTATTTAACTGAAAATAAAAACTAATATTTATTTGAATGACCATAAAATAAATGTAAACTTGAGGCAAATGGCTAATATTTTTTTAATCAGCTGACCTACAGTTACATATATTTAATATTCTTATGGTGCCAGACAGCTGCATCTGGAAGGTGTCTCCCATAGAGAGACCTATGCACCAGGATGGGGGAGGGTTCTTGACTCTGAGAAAGAATTCTTGAGCAGGTTGGAAGAGTGGAGGTAAGGAATGAATTCGTTAGAACAAGTAGAAATGAATGGCAGCGACCTTGCAGGCAGCTGAGAGCAGCAAAATGCAGAGATGAAGAGGGAAAGTTTGCTGAACATTTTCTTGGTATAGGGCAGATTCCCTTGCCATCTCTTAGAGCCAGGGTCACTTGGCATCCTGTGTCTGCTAGGATCTGCACTGCATGGGGGCCAGCCTCTACCACCCCGGGATTTAGGGAGCTGCAGAGCACAGGATGCAGTGAGATTATGTTCTGAGAACTTCCCAAAGGCTCCTGCAGCTGCAGTTCCTTCTGGGTCACCCAAGGATAGGAACTTGCAGGCCCAAATCTCAGCTCTCAGCAGCCCCTCCCTACTTATCAGGGGTAAAATTGCAGACTTGGAAATAGAATGCAATAGCAAAAAACAAAAACAAAATGCAGTAAGTTGAGCAGTGAGAAAGCTTTATTTAAAGGTACACACTTAAAGAGTGAAGAAGTGCAGGCATCCTCAGAGAGGAGGAGGATCTAAAAGACTGTGGGTTCCCGTTTTTAAGGATTTTTAAAATGAGCCAGGAAGTATAAACTTGTGAAGTGATCTCAAAATGCTTATCTCTAGTGAGAGACATTAAGTCTCTTCTCTTTTATTATCAGTCCTGCAGGTAATTCTACAAAATTAACACAAGAAGTTTACTGATTGGTTCCTCCCCAGGATAACAGCATCCCTCTGGGAACATACCAATCAAGACCACCTGCCATACCCCCAAAGTGGATTGATTTCTTGTTTGTTTGCCAAAAAAAAATCTGTTAGGAATCTTACTGCCTTACTTCCTGGTTAAAATTGCAATATTTCCAGAATCTCTCACCTGGCCTCAGTGCATCTCAATGCTAATAGGGGTTTCCAAGGGGTGGAGACAAGTAGTCCAACCCCATATTCTGTAACCCTGCAAGATTTCCTGGGGGACATTACTCAGCCTCCATCTGGGCCCTCATCCCCACAGGAGGATGATTGGACATTGTGGTCTGACTGAGGGGGTGGTCAAGGCCCCTACCTTGGGGGACATGGTGGGGACTGAAGGACACATGTAGAATTAGCAATTCATTGGTCCCCCAAGAAAGTACAGTGTGGCCTGGTGCTGGTGGACACAGGAGTTGAATATTCTCTGATTTATGGCAACCATGAGCATTTTTGGGGGACCCCTGCTGTGATAGATGGCTATGGGCATGAGGCAATGAGAGTGAAAAAAGCCCAAATCCCATTGGGGATAGGGTGTTTACCCCCAAAGGAGTACACTGTGTACATTTTTCTCATTCCTGAATATATTTTTGGGGTTGATATCCTGTAGGCCTGTCATTACAGAAAACTGCAGGTGAGTTTAGACTGAGGGTGCATGTGGTAAAGGCAGTTCTGAGGGAACATGCTAAGCAACCACTTGTAGCTCTGCCAGTAGTCACTGGGTGTATATATATATACATAAACCATATATCATGTCACTGGCCATTTGCCTTTGGCATCCCCAGGGAATGATGAAGCAGACATACTGGCTCAGGTACACTGGCTAGAAGGAAAGCCTGCCTCTGATGCAGCTCAATGGTTATACCAGCATTTGTTACACTCAGGTCAAAAGACACTCATTTGTTACACTCAGCCCAAAGATGGGCTGTAGCCCATCAGTGGGGCTGGCTGTTGACTTTTGAAGAGGTCAGCAGAACCTGGAAGGAGTGCCTGTGTGCTCTAAAAGGGATTCACACCAAGTCCCACAGCAACGTGGGACAATAGTAAGGTGGCTGATACCCCTTGTCAGATAGCAGATAGAGTATATTGGGCCTATCTGCCCATATCAGAAGGATATTAGTATGCCATGACTTGTGTGGGTGCAGCTACTGGACTGTTGGTTGCTTTTTCTGCATGTCGTGCAGATCATCAAATGACCAAAAGGGGACTAGAGCATCTCTGCAGCCTATGGCCAGCTGCAGGTGATTGAGAGCGATCAAGCACCCACTTTACTGGACAGGCATTACAAGAACGGGTGCAGCACTTAGGGACAAAGTAGAAGTTTCATGTACCATATAACCCTACTGGGGAAGACATGATAGAGAGGTACAATAGCTTGTGGAAATATGGCCTGAAGTTGGACACCAGTAGACTTCCTGGCTGGTCAATTTGTTTATGGACAGTGCTACAGTGTTTGAATGAGAAGCCCCGAAAAGGAGCCTTGAGCCCTGTGGCTATGCTAACACACCTTGCTGTCTCTCCCGTATAACTGTATGTCCAAACCAAAGAGGAGCTACTGAAGCCAGGATATGGCCAGCAGAGCAACACCCTGCTGCCAGCCCCAACTGCATTAAACCCTGGAGACTCTGTTGAGTGAACATGTTCCTGGACATTTTGACACATGGCCCAGGGATGGCTGGCCTTCCTGGCACCTTGGGGAAAAGGTCTGGAAAGGCCTCATGTGTATTCCTGGAGTAACAGCAAAATGGCTCCCAAAGATCATGGTAGTCTACTTAAAACATCCAGAAGGTAAGAGCACCTTATGAGAAAGTTTCATTTTATCTTTATGGCCAGTGCATGTCCTTCCAATAGCCCTATATATTGACCCATCTGTGACTCCCACAGGTAGAGAGGTGAAGGTTTGTTATACCAGATAAGGATGAGATTCCATTCCTGCCACCGTTCTATCATAGGACCATTCCTTTGTGTGCATTGTACCTGATGGACAAGATTTGCCTATGCCGGTGTCATTAAAACATGTATCTTATCACCATTAAGGTTATATTTTTCTACAGTCCTTGTGGTCTTCACCAGCCCCTTGGCTGTAGCTGCCGCATGATGATTGCTCTGAATTCCCTACCCATTCAGCTACTGACTGCCTGTGGAATGGGCAAGCTATGGGCTTAATCTGCATAGGACTGTGAACCTGGCTTGAGGATTATCATGATTTTATTGCTGTTGTTATTGTGTGTTATTAGTCTGGTTACAGTGCTCCAGTTTTCTCACACGGGGCCATTGCAGAAGACATGGAGTAAGTAGATTGTGAGGCAAGATTTCTGTAGGGGTGGGCTGTGGGTAAACTTGCAATATTCCCAGAATGTCTCACCTGTTCTTAGTGCATCTCCTTATCAATAGGTGATTACAAGGGGGAGTGAGGAAATATCTGGACCAGAGAGTTTGGATAGCATCCCTTTTTGCTGCTGTGTCATGAGAGACATGGGCGAGCTGAAGTGGATGACTGCTTGTAAGGAATAAGTGGGTTTCTCTCAGTTTATTTCTCCCTTTGACTGATTTTGGTTTCAAAGGTAATTTGCCCCAGGCTGGGATCATATTTCCACCTACACCCCTTCCCGTACATTGTTACACTAGTTTTTAAAATGGAATCTTAGCTTTAAGATGGAATCCTTCCTGTTCTTAAGTATACTGCTTATATCAGCATTTTTCATCATAGGCAGGAAAAGTTCACTATGAGACTTGTCCCATGTCCCTCCTGTATCTCAATTACAAAGTGCACATTTATTCAAGTTTGAACTACCCTCCTTTTTAGTGACTTATTTGAACTATATACGGAGGATTCAAACAGGAAATGCCATAGTCAAACCTGAAATACTGTGAATTACTTGATAGGAAAATTCTTAATGAACTGTGTTCTAACCCAATGGTCAGGATTTAATTGGTATTCAAATCTCCCTTACTTGCTCATCTACCAAGAAAAATAATCATCATTTTGCTCCTCCTCTTGAGTAGGGAACATGATGTTTAATGCTTATCCCAATTAATTATTCTGCACATCTTTAGTCTTTGTTCATAGCCAGAGAAATTGTAAATTGTTCTTTGTCTGTAAGTGCAATAGGAATAGAATTTATAACTGTGATTTTTATGTGAATTAATTAAAAATCTGCTTAATCTTCAACTTTAACCTTTTCATTACTCTTCAGGCCTAGTTAATATCCAAGGTTTTGTTTGTCAATCTAGATGAAACTACAAATATCCTGACAGTACACATTTGAGGTCATTTTTGAAATGAAAAACACATGACATGAAGGTAATTTAATAAGGCTCCAAATAATTCTGCTTTCTGCCACCCAAATTAAAAAATGCACTCAATGGAGAATCTTGAAGTCCATTTTTCTTTCAAAATGTCTTTCTCTGCAGTCTTAGGCCTCCTAATATTTCCTTCTTCAAGGTCTATCAGCTTCCTTTAAATAATTGCATATTTTGTTATCTAGCTTTTCTAGCTGCTTCTGGCAAGACTACTGCTCTGCCAGCAGCTTGTCCATCCCACTAGCAGTAAAAAGCTGATTAGAAAAAAAGAAAATCAGCTTTTACTGTTATTCCAATGGAAAGATACCTGAAGTTCATAAGCAGGAAATAAGACTAGTGTTTTTAAAGATTGATCACCCTACTGTGTTGATAATGGAATATTCCAGGCAAGAAATAATTGTGATTTAAACAATGGTGGGAAAATGGAAAAGAGGAGAAAGTGGACACTCTCAGGCTTTATATTAAAGTACACCAAGTTATCTTCAGAAATTAAACATTGTTATGTACAAAGATGTATCCACAAATTTATTTACTGCTAATTAAACTAAATAACACAAAATGGAAAATAAATAAGATTATTATATTTCCATTTAATGGAATACTATTAGATAGTTGTATTTTAGAAAGTTATTTAATAACATGGAATTGGTTTGATGAAACACTTAAAAACAAAATGTGTGTATAATATGCATGTTACAACAATTTTCTAATATTTTATGCTATCACGACTACCCTATGAGGCAGCTTTTATATTCATTCCCATTATACAGATGTAAAAATTGTTTTGTAACTTCTCAAAGTCAATGGTGAATCTGACATTTGAAACTAGAAGTAGCTTCTCAATCACACATCCATTATTATACAGTATTACATATATATATGCATTATACATCTACATATGCCACAGTTGAGTATCTTTGAGCAATTAATGACAATATATTTATTTGTATTTCATGTGCATGTTTTTTAAAGCTTTTCTGGATATTATTGCCATACACTAAATTGTCCAGATGTAATGTGTAAAATGTAATGTTTTGCCTATGTATATACATTTTTCACCAACACAATTAAGTTAATGTATATATACATTACACTTCCTCTTTGTAAACACTCTCTCCTTCTTTTCTGTTCTCTCTCCATCACCAACCACTTAACCTGCTTTCTGTCATATAGTTATTTGCATCTTCTAAAATTTTATGTAAGTGTAATCCTATATTATACATTCTCTTTTGTCTAGCATCTTTCACTCAGATTATTTTGCAATTTATCCATGTAGTTGTAGGTTTTAAGATCATATTGCTTTTTATTAGTGAGTAGTATTCCACTGTTGAGTAGTATGTATATATCACACTAGTGAGTAGTATGTGTATATCACAAATTATTATCCATTTACCTATTGATGAACATTTAGGTTGTTTTAGTTCTTGGCTATTGCAAATAAAGCTGCTATGACCATTTGTGTATGAGTATTTTTATGAATATATGTTTTAATGTCTTTTGGGGAACCAGGGGTGAAGTGGTAGGGTCATGTGGTAGGTGTATTTCTAAATTAACAAGCATTGAAGAACTACTTTTCAAAGTTATCATTAACATTTAAAAATTTCCATTTAATCATTTAACATCTCCATCATCAGTTTATGAGAGTTACAGATGTGGCACATCTTACCAACACTTGGCATGGCTAGTCTAGTGGGTTTGCAATGCAATTCTATTATGGTTTTTTATTTGTATTTCCCTAATGGTTCAGTAGTTTTTATATATTTATATGCCAGCATAATTTCTGCTAAATGGTTTTCTAAGTCTTTTTAAAATTTGGCTAAAAATGAGTTGTAAGTGTTCTTCAGATATTCTAGATATAAATATTTTAGGGGACATGAGTCTTACAAGTACTTTCTACCAGTCTGTGGCTTGTACTTTAATTTTCATAACAGTGTCTTCATAATTTTTTTAAAACAGTTTTTAAAATGCTGATGAATTCCAACATACTGATAATTTTTTTCTATGATTTTCAACCAAGATTTTAAAATATTTGCTGAATCCAAGTTCACTGATACATTCATATATGTTTTTTTCTATATGTTTCACTGGTTTAATACTTAGACTTACATTAAGGTCTATGATACATATAATTCTTGTATATTGTATGATGCATAAGGGTCAAGGATGATTGATACACACACACACACACACACACACACACACACACACACACACACACACACATATACACATTTTGTAATGCAATTATTCCAAGACTGCTTGTTGAAAAGTTTATCATTTCCCAATGGAGCTGGTATGTTTTGAAAATCAATTGATCATGATATGAATGAATCTATTTATTGGTCCTCTATTCTGTGCTTTTAATCTATTGTCTATTCTTATATCAATATGCACTCTTTCTTAGTATTGTAGCTTTATAATAAATGTTGAAATTGGGTAGTGTAAGTGCTTTAACTTTGGTTAGTCAAAGTTATATTGGTTTCCTAGATCACATACCATCCCACAAAAATTTTATAATTAAGCTTCACAGTCAATTGGTGGGATCTAGGTTGACACTAAAAGTGAATTTGAAGAAAATTTTGTTTCTCAATATATAAACATGGTAGAGTTGTCTGGTTATATAAGATTCTTATATTTCTTGAAGTGAGTTTTATAGTTTTTAGTGTATAGGTATTGAATATCTTTTTATCAAATATATTTGTATTTTATATTTTCTTTAAAATTTCAATGCCTTTTCAAAAATTGTTTTCTAATTCTTTCTTAGTAGTTTAAAAATATAAGTTATTTTTATATATTGCTTCTATTTTCTGGAAATTTGCAATGCGTATTATTAGATGTGGTACCTTTCTACTTAGATTTTTATGTCATCTGTGAATAATGACAGTGCTGTTTTCTTACTCCAAATTAGAAGAATTTAATTTATTTTTCATTCTTATTACACTGAATTTTTCCTTAGCATGTTCCTGATCATCAGTGATGATTTTCTATTCTTTTACATTTAAGTCTCATGATAACTATAGGTTTTTCATAGATGTGTTAAAATTGAACTTCAACTGTTCATTTATTGAGATTTAGTTTTTCTTTTTTATATGATGAATAGATGATAGATTTTACCAACTATTTCCTTGGTATTTAAGAAATGATAAACATATTTGTTCAGTATATATATTTTCTTTTATTTATTATTGGAGTTACTCACCTAAATTTTTGTAAAGAAATTGTGTGTCTCTTTCTGTAGGATATAAAAGTGTTGTTTTATTTTCTTGTGGTATATTTGGTGGTTTTGATATAAGGGCAATTTAGGATTCACAGTATGAGTTTGGAAGCATTCCCTCCCTTGCACTTTTTGGAAAACTTTAAGGAGGATGGACCTTAGGTCTTCTTTAAGTGTTTGATAAAATCCAACTGTGATGTGATCTGGTTCAAAGCTTTTGTTCTCAGGTAGTTTTTTGTTATCAATTCAGTTCAATTTAAATGCTGGTGATTGGTCTGTTCAGATTTTCTGTTTCTTCTTGGGTAAGTCTTAGAAAGTGGTATTTATCTAGAAAGTTGTCCATTTCTTCTAGGTTACCCAATTTGTTAGCATATAATTTTTCATAGTATTCTCTAATAATTCTTTGTATTTCTGTGGTATCTTTAGTAATTTTTCCTTTCTCATTTCTAATTCTGTTTATGTGTGTAGATTCTCTTTTTATCTTGGCAAGTCTGGCTAGGGGTTTATATATTTTATTTTCTCAAAGAACCAGCTCCTGGTTTCATTGATTACAAGTTTAGACTGTTCATTTGGGATTGTTCTTTTTTCCTGAGGTAAGCCTGTATCGCAATATACTTCCCTCTTAGAACTGCCTTTGCTGTATCCTACAGATGTGGAACTGCTGAGTTGCTTTCATCTGTCTCCATATATTGCTTGATCTCTGTTTTAACTTGGTCATTGATCTATTGATTATTTAGGAGAATGTTATTAAGCCTCCATGTATTTGTGGACTTTTTTGTGTGTTTTTTTTTGCACATTTTATTTCTAGTTTCATACCTTTGTGGTCTGAGAAGCTGGTTTGCACAATTTCAATCCTTCTGAATTTACAGAGGCTCAGCTTCTGGCTTTGTATGTGATCTATTCTGGAAAATGCTCCATGTACACTTGAGAAGAATGTGTATCCTGTTGCTTTAGGGTGATGTGTCTGTTAGGTCTATCTGCTCTAATGTGTTGTTCAGTGCCTCTGTCTCCTTATTTATTTTCTGTCTGGTTGATCTGTCTTTTGGTGTGAGTGGTATTTTGAAGTCTCCTAAGATGAATTCATTCCATTTTTATTTCCCCCTTTAATTCTGTTAGTATTTGTTTTATATACTTAGGTGCTCCTGTATTAGGGGCAAAGATACTTATAATGGTTGTATGTTCTTGTTGGACTAGCCCCTTTATCATTATGTAATATCCTTTTTTCTATCTTGTTCCTTTATTTTGAAATCTTTTTTGTCTGCTACAAGTACCACTACTCCTGCTTTCTTTGCCCTATTATTTACATGAAATATATTTTTCCATCCCTTCACTTTTAGTTTGTGCATATCTTTGGGTTTGAAGTAAGTCTCTTGTAGGTACTGTTTCTTATTTTTGTATCCATTCTGTAACTCTATCTCTTTTGATTGGTGCATTCAGTCCATTTACATTTAGGGTGATTATCGATAGGTGTTTACTTACTGCCATTGCAGGCTTTAGATTTGTGATGACCAAAGGTTCAAGGGGAGCTTTCTTACTGTCTAACAATCTGTCTCAACTCATTTATTACACTATTCCAAGTACAATCTAGTTTCCTTTCTTTTCCTCCCCTTCTTCTTCCTCTTCCATTCTTTATATATTAGGTATTGTATTCTTTGTGTATCCCTTGACTAACTTTGTGAGCAGTTGATTTAATTTTACATTTGCTTAATAATTAATTTGTCTCGTTTACTGTAGTTTTTTTTTCCTTTTGTGACAGCTATGTAGACTTAGGAGCACTTCTATCTAGAGCAGTCCCTTTAAAATACACTGTAGATATGGTTTGTGATAGTAAATTCCCTCAACTTTAGATTATCTGGAAATCGTTTAATCCATGATTCAAATTTGAATGATAATCTTGCTGGGTAGAGTATTCTTGGTCCGTTCTGTTTCATTGCATTAAGTATATCATGCCACTCCCTTCTGTACTATAAGGTTTCTGCTGAGAAGTCTGCTGACAGTGTGATGGGTTTTCCTTTATATGTGGTCTTTTCTTTCGATGTTTTCAATACTCTCTCCTTGTCTGTGATCATTGCCATTTTAATTATTATCTGTTTTTGTGTTCCCTTCCTGGGGTTCCTTGTGTTGGGAGATCTCTATACTTCCATGACTTGAGAGACTATTTCCTTCCCCAGACTGGGAAAGTTTTCTGCAATTATTTCCTTAAAGACACTTTCTATTCCTTTTTCTCTCCCCTCTTCTTCTAGTACCCCTTTAATATGGGCATTGTTTGGTTTGGATTAATCACATAGTTCTCATTATTCTTTCATTCCTAGAGACCATTTTTCCTCTCTGTACCTCATCTTTGTTTTCCTGTTCTTTAATTTCTATTTCATTTACCATTTCCTCTATCTCATCTAATATACTTTTAAATCCCTCCATTGTATTTTTCATTTCAGATACTGTATTTTTCAAAACTTTTATCTCTTTGTTGAAGTCCTCCCAAGACCTTGAATATTTTTCTGTAGCTCCATGAGCATGTTTATGACTTATAATTTGAAATATTTATCAATAAATTGGTGATTTCAGTTTCACTTAGCCCTCTTTCTGGCATCTTTTCCTGCAGCTTTCTTTGGACAAAATTCTTTTGCCATTTCTTTTTTTTTTTATTCCTATGCCTCTAGTGCCCAGAAGCTCTACTTTCTGGAGCTGCCAAGAACTTATAGCAATGGTGGGGTTTGCAAAAAGCTGAACTGGGCCTGCTGGGCAGAAAAAGCTTTTTCCTGCCTTCCTGGATGTAGCGCCTGTTTCCAATGCTGGGTCCCATGGGCTGAGCATGCAGGGAGGATTATCTGTGCTACGGCCCTGAAGCTATCATAGGTGGGACCCCTCCAGCTGGTCTCACAGAATGGTCGGGACAACAGGTGTACAGGACTGGTGCCTGCTGGAAGGAAGGAGTGACAGGGTGTGAACTGCAGTGGGGAACCTTGGAAATGTATTGCCATCCAGGGTGACGGAATGTCTGAAGCTCCCAAGAGTTGCCAGCCTGCCAGGCTGAGTGTGCTGGGACAATTTTACCTACCTTCCTTCCTCCTCAGCAGAGAGCTCTGTGTAAACTTTGCCCCTTTAGTGCCCTTCTTGATACTGGGAAGTCTTTCAAAATGCCCACCCTTCTTTTTTCCTGGGGGGTTGATTGTACATACCTGTTCTCCAAAAGCACCTGGAATCTCAGTCTTTCCAACTATTCCATCCATATTTTCTGTCCAAACCCACAAATAATGGGGGTTTTTGATCTCGAAGTAGATGTCTAGGGCTGGTGTTCAGCAGTCCTGGGTTTTACTCCCTTCCAGTTCCATTTATCTTTCTCCCACCTGTGGGCTGGGGAGGCCAGAGGGCCTGGGCCCTACCAGCTTGTGGCTGAGCTCATTTACCCTTTCCTCTGAGATATCTTTTCCCCAGATGTAGATAGTCTGTTATGCAGTCTTGAGGTTGCTCTTTCAGGATTAGTTGTATTTGCTCTATTTTTGTGTTTTATGTGGTTTTTGGAGTAGTTTCTGCCTCACTTCTCACTCCACCATCTTTTTCAGACACCCTAACTATCATACAATCATTTTTTTTGTTGTTATCATTAATGTACAATTACATGAGCAACATTATGGTTACTAGACTTCCCCTATTATAAAGTCTCCACCACATACCCCATTGCAGTCACTGTCCATCAGCATAGTAAGATGTTACAGAATCCCTGATTATCTTCTCTGTGTTATACTGCCTTCTCCATGCCCCCCCCACATTATGTGTGCTAATCATAATGACCCTTTTTTCCCCTTATCCCTCCTTCCCACCCACCCTCCCCAGTCCCTTGCCCTTTGGTAACTGTTAGTCCATTCTTGGGTTCTGTGAATCTGCTGCTGTTTTGTTCCTTCAGCCTTTGCTTTGTTCTTATACTCCACAGATGAGTGAAATCATTTGGTATTTCTCTTTCTCCACCTGGCTTGTTTCACCAAGCATAATACCCTCTAGCTCCATCCATGTTGTTGCAAATGGTAGGATTTTTTTTCTTCTTATGACTGAATAATATTCCATTGTGTATATGTACAACATCTTCTTTATCCATTTATCTACTGATGGACACTTAGATTGCTTCCATTTCTTGGCTATTGTAAATAGTGCTTACTACTGGTTTCACATATGTAGGTGCTCCTGTGGTGGGTGTATAGATATTTATAATGGTTATATCCTCTTGTTGGAGGGATCCCTTTATCATTATGTAATGGCATTCTTTATATCTTGTCACTTTCTTTGTTTTGAAATCTCTTTTGTCTGAGACTAGTACTGCAACACCTACTTTTTTCTCCCTATTGTTTGCATGAAATATCTTTTTCCATTCCTTCACTTTCAGTCTGTCTTTGAGTATGTCTTTGGGTTTGAGGTGAGTCTCTTGTAGAGCATATAGGTAGGTCTTGCTTTTTTATGCATCTATTACTCTGTGTCTTTTGATTGGTGCATAAAGTATATTTACATTTAGGGTGATTATTGATAGATAATCCATTGCAGACTTTGGATTCATGGTTACCAAAGGTTCAAGGGGAGCTTTTTTACTATGTCTAACAACTCACTTATTACACTGTTATAAACACAGTCTGATGAATCTTTGTTTCTCTCCCTTCTTTTTCTTCCTCCTCTACTCTTTATAAGTTAGGTGTTTTATTCTGTACTCTTTTGAGTTTCCCATGACTGATTTTGAGGATAGCTGATCTTATTTTGCATTTAGTTAGTATTTCGTTGGTTTACCTTCTTTGCTGTGGTTTTATTTTCTTGGGTGACATTTATTTAGCCTTATAAGGACCTCCATCTAGATAAGTCCCTTTAAAATACACTGTAGGCAACTGGAGGAGAGACAGAAGCTTCCTCCTAAAAGTAGCTACAATTATAAATTTTAATTGGCGCAACTAATCCTGAGAGATCAAGAGGAAAGAGGACATTGCCAGACTGAACACACCTGGGGAAATGAGCAGACCTCACCGAATGGGGAAACGTACCAGAGCTGTGGTTCCACAGGACCCAAGCCCCACCCCCACCCCAGATCACCAGTGAGAGGAAGAGAAATGGAGCAGGGAGGGAGTGGAAGGCTTGGGACTGCTGAATACCTGCTCCAGAGATCTGCACTGGGAGCACAAACCAACATTTCTTGGTGCTTTCATGAGACTTTCATGGAAAGTTCATACAGGTAGAGTTCCAGGGGAGACTGGTATTCTGGCCACTTGAAAGCATGGATCCATATTTGGCTGCTCTGGGACAGAAACATACATGTGTGCTCGGCCCACTGGCTCAGACAGTGGAGACAGGCACAGAAGCCGGGAGGTGGGGAACAGCTCTTTCCTCCCCCCGGGCACCAATAACGCTCCCCTGCAAGCCCCAACATTGATTCAGGGGATGGGAAGCTCCAGAATAGAGCTTCAGGACACTAGAGGGCACCATATATGAACATGAAATGCCAAAGGAACCTGGTCCAGAGTAAAATTATTAATACAACTACCAAAAAAGATTTAAATGATATGGACCTTGTGACTCTTCCTGAAAGGGAGTTAAAAATAAAAATTATCAATATTCTGATGGAGGTAAGGAAAGACATCCAATAACTCAGGAATGAATTCAGGTCAGAGATGGAGGGTATTAAAAGCAGGTTGGATATGGTGAAGGAGACAATAAATTAAATAGAAACTAGAGAAGAGGAATACAAAGAAGCTGAGGCACAGAGAGAAAAAAGGATCTCTAAGAATGAAAGAATATTGAAAGAACTGTATGACCAATCCAAGCAGAACAATATTCACATTATAGGGATACGAGAAGAAGAAGAGAGAGAGAAAGGGACAGAAAGTGTATTTGAGGAGGTAGTTGCTGAAAACTTCCCCAATCTGGGGAAGGACAGAGTCTCTCAGGCCATGGAGATCCACAGATCCCCCTACACAAGGGACCCAAGGAAGACAACACCAAGACACATAGTAATTAAAATGGGAAAGACCAAGGATAAGGACAGACTGTTAAAAGCAGCCAGAGGCAGAAATAAGATCACATACAAAGTAAAGTCCATCAGACTAACAACAGACTTCTCAGCAGAAACCTTACATGCCAGAAGAGAGTGGCATGATGTATTTAATGCCATGAAGCACAATGGCTTGGAACCAAGATTGTTTTATCCAGCAAGATTATCAGTTAAATTTGAAAGAGGGATTAAACAATTTCCAGATAAGCAAAAGCTGAGAGAATTTACCTCCCACAAATCATCTCTACAGTTTATTTTAGAGGGAATGCTATAGATGGAAGTGTTCCTAAGGTTGAATAGATGTCACCAGAGGTAATAAAACCACAGTGAAGAAAGTAGAACAGCTAATTATGAAGCAAACTCAAAATTAAATTAACTATCCTCAAAGTCAATCAAGGGATAGACAAAAAGTACAGAATTTGATACCTAATATATAAAGAATGAAGGAGGAAGAAAAAGGAGGAGAAATAGAAAAGAACCTTTAGTTTGTGTTTGTAACAGCATACTAAGTGAGTTAAGTTAGACTCTTAGATAGTAAGGAAAGTAACCTGGAACGTTTGGTAACCATGAAACTAAAGCCTGAAATGGAAATAAGTATATACCTATTGATAATCACCCTAAATGTAAATGGACTGAATGCACCAATCAAAAGACGTACAGTCATTGAATGGATAAAAAAACAAGAACCATCTATATGCTGCTTACAAGAGACTCACCTCAAACCCAAAGACATGCAAAGACTAAAAGTCAAGAGATGGAAAAAGATATCTCATGCAAATAATAGGGAGAAAAAAGCAGGTGTTGCAGTACTCGTATCAGACAAAATAGACTTTAACAAAACAAAGAAAGTAACAAGAGATAAAGAAGGACACTACATAATGATAAAGGGCTCAGTCCAACAAGAGGATATAACCATTCTAAATATATATGCACCCAACACAGGAGCACCAGCATTTGGGAAACAAATACTAACAGAATTAAAGGAGGAAATGGAGTGCAATGCATTCATTTTGGGAAACTTTAACACACCTCTCACTCCAAAGGACAGATCCAACAGACAGAAAATAAGTAAGGACACAGAGGCACTGAACAACACACTAGAACAGATGAACCTAATAGACATATACAGAACCCTACATCCAAAAGGAACAGGATACACATTCTTTTCAAGTGCACATGGAACATTCTCCAGAATAGACCACATACTAGCTCACAAAAAGAACCTCAGTAAATTCCAAAAGATTGAAATCCTACCAACAAACTTTTCAGACAACAAAAGCATAAAACTAGAAATAAATTGGACAAAGAAAACAAAAAGGCTCACAAACACATGGAGGCTTAACAACACGCTCCTAAATAGTCAATGGATCAATGACCAAATTAAAATGGAGATCCAGCAATATATGGAAATAAATGACAACAACACAAAGCCCAAACTTCTGTGGGATGCAGCGAAAGCAGTCTTAAGAGGAAAGTATATAGCAATCCAGGCATATTTAAAGAAGGAAGAACAACCCCAAATGAATAGTCTAACATCACAATATGAAAATTGGAAAAAGAAGAACAAATGAGGCCTAAAGTCAGCATAAGGAGGGACATACTAAAGATCAGAGAAGAAATAAATAAAATTTAGAAGAATAAAGCAATAGAAAAAATCAATGAAACCAAGAGCTGGTTCTTTGAGAAAAGAAACAAAATAGATAAGCCTCTAGCCAGACTTATTAAGAGAAAAAGAGAATCAACACACATCAACAGAATCAGAAATGAGAAAGGAAACATCACTACAGACTCCACAAAAATACAAAGAATTATTAGAGACTACTATGAAAACCTATATGCTAAGAAGCTGGAAAACCTAGGAGAAATGGACAACTTCCTAGAAAAATACAATCTTCCAAGACTGACTAAGGAAGAAACACAAAATCTAAACAAACCCTTTACCAGCAAAGAAATTGAAGTGGTAAACAAAACACTACCCAAGAAAAAAAAACCCAGGACAGATGGATTTACATCAGAATTTTATCAGACATACAGAGAAGATATAATACCCATTCTCCTTAATGTTTTCCAAAAAATAGAAGAGGAGGGAATACTCCAAAACACATTCTATGAAGCCAACATCACCCTAATACCAAAGCCAGGCAAAGACCCCACCAGAAAGGAAAATTACAGACCAATATCCCTGATGAACATAGATGCAAATATACTCAACAAAATATTAGCAAACCAAATTCAAAAATACATCAAGAGGATCATACACCATGACCAAGTGAGATTCATCCCAGGGATTCAAGGATGGTACAACATCTGAAAATCCATCAACATCATCCACCACATCAACAAAAGGAAGGACAAAAACCACATGATCATCTCCATAGATGCTGAAAAAGCATTTGACAAAATTCAACATCCATTCATGATAAAAACTCTCAAAAAAATGGGCATAGAGGGCAGGTACCTCAACATAATAAAGGCAATATATTATAAACCCACAGCCATCATCATACTGAACAGTGAAAAGTTGAAAGCTTTTCCTCTGTGATCGGTAACAAGACAGGGATGCCCACTCTCCCCACTGTTACTCAACATTGTAAAGGAGGTCCTAGCCACAGCAATTAGACAAAATGAAGAAATACAAGGAATCCAAATTGGTAAAGAAGAAGTCAAACTGTCACTATTTGCAGATAACATGATATTGTACATGAAAAACCCTAAAGACTCCACTCCAAAACTACTAGAACTGATATCAGAATACAGCAAAGTTGCAGGATACATAATTAACAAACAGAAATCTGTGGCTTTCCTATACACTAACAATGAACTAATGGAAAGAGAAATGAGGAAAACAATTCCATTCACAATTGCATTGAAAAGAATAAAATACCTAGGAATAAACCTTACCAAGAAAGTGAGAGACCTATACCTTGAAAACTATAAGACACTCTTAAGGAAAATTAAAGAGGACACTAACAAATGCAAACTCATCACATGCTCTTATCTAGGAAGAATTAATATCATCAAAATGGCCATCCTGCCCAAAGCAATATACAGATTTATTGCAATCCCTATCAAATTATCAACAACATTCTTCAACAAACTAAAGCAAATAGTTCAAAAATTCATATGGAATCACCAAAGACCACGAATAGCCAAAGCAATCCTGAGAAAGAAGAATAAAGTCAGGGGGATCTTGCTCCCCAACTACAAGCTCTACTACAAAGCCGCAGTAATCAAGATAGTTTGGTACTGGCACAAGAACAGAGCCACAGACCAGTGGAACAGAATAGAGACTCCAGACATTAACCCAAACATATATGGTCAATTAATATATGATAAGGGAGCCATGGACCTACAATGCGGAAATGACAGTCTCTTCAACAGATGGTACTGGCAAAACTGGACAGCTACATGTAGGAGAATGAAACTGGATCACTGTCTAACCCCATACACAAAAGTAAATTAGAAATGGATCAAAGACCTGAATGTAAGTCATGAAACCATAAGACTCTTAGAAAAAAACATAGGCCAAAATCTCCTGGACATAAACATGAGTGACTTCTTCATGAATATATCTCCCCTGGCAAGGGAAACAAAAGCAAAAATGAACAAGTGGGACTATATCAAGCTTAAAAGCTTCTGTGCAGCAAAGGATACCATCAATAGAACAAAATGGTACCCTACAATATGGGAGAATATACTCATAAATGACAGATCCGATAAAGGGTTGACATCCAAAATATATAAAGAGCTCAAGCACCTCAACAAACAAAAAGCAAATAATCCAATTATACATGGGCAGAGGAGCTGAACAGACATTTCTCCACAGAAGAAATTCTGATGGCCAACAGACACATGAAAAGATGCTCTACATCACTTGTCATCAGAGAAATGCAAATTAAAACCACAATGAGTTATCACCTCACACCAGTAAGAATCACCACCATCCAGAAGACAAACAACAACAAATGTTGGCGAGGTTATGAAGAAAGGGGAACCCTCCTACACTGCTGGTGGGAATGCAAATTAGTTCAACCATTGTGGAGAGCTGTATGGAGGTTCCTCAGAATGCTCAAAACAGAAATACCATTTGACCCAGGAATTCCACTTCTAGGAATTTACCCTAAGAATGCAGCACTACAGTTTGAAAAAGACAGTTGCACCCCTATGTTTATCACAGCACTATTTACAATAGCCAAGAAATGGAAGCAACCTAAATGTCCATCAGTAGATGAATGGATAAAGAAGATGTGGTACATATACACAATGGTATATTACTCAGCCATAAGAAAAATGAAGTTCCTACCATTTGCAACAACATGGATGGAGCTAGAGGGTATTATGCTCAGTGAAATAAGCCTTATGGAGAAAGACAAGTACCAAGTTATTTTACTCTTATGTGGAGTATGAGAACAGAGAGAAAACTGAAGGAACAAAACAGCAGTAGAATCACAGAACCCAAGAATGAACTAATGGTTACCAAAGGGAAAGGGACTGGGCAGGAGGGGTGGGAAGGGAGGGATAAGGGCAGGGTAAAAGAAAGGAGGCCTTATCATTAGCATGTATAATGTGGGGGTGGGTCATAGGGATGGATGTGCAACACAGAGAAGATAAGTAGTGATTCTCCAGCATCTTACTATGGTGATGGACAGTGACTGTAATGGGGTTTTTTTGGGGGGAACTTTGTGAAGGAGGTAGTCTAGTAACCATAATGTTCTTCATGTAATTGTAGATTAATGATAATAAAATAAAATAAAATAAAATACACTGCAGAGATGGTTTGTGGGAGGTGAATTCCCTCAACTTTAGCTTATCTGGGAATTGTTTAATTCCTCCTTCAAATTTAAATGATAATTTTGCTGTATATAGTATTCTTGGTTCGAGTCCCTTCTGTTTCATTAGATTGAACATATCATGCCATTCTCTTCTGGCCGGTAAGGCTTCTGCTGAGAAGTCTGATGATAGCCTTATGGGTTTTCCTTTGTAGACGATCTTTTTTCTCTCTCTGGCTGCTTTTAATACCCTGTCCTTGTCTTTGATCTTTGCCATTTTAGTTATTATATGTCTTGGTGTTTTCCTCCTTGGGTCCCTTGTGTTGGGAGATCTGTGGACTTCTATGTTCTGAGAGACTATTTCCTTCCCCAGCTTAGGGAAGTTTTCAGCAATTATTTCTTCAAAGACACTTTATATCCCCTTTTCTCTCTCTTCTTCTTCTGGTACCATTATAATGTGAATATTGTTCTGTTTGGATTGGTCATGCAGTTCTCTTAATATTCTTTCATTCCTAGAAATCCTTTTATCTCTCTCTGCCTCAACTTCTCTGTATTCCTGTTCTCTGATTTCTATTCCATTAACAGTCTCTTGCACCTCATACACTCTGCTCTTAAATCTTTCCATTGTTTGTTTTATTTGTTATCTCCCTTCAGAATTCATCTCTGAACTCTTGCATATTTCTCTGTAGCACCATCAGCATGCTTATGACTTTTATTTTGAATTCTTTTTCAGGAACATTGGTGATTTTGGTCCCACCAGGCCCTCTCTCTGGTGTTTGAGGGATTTTGAACTAAACAGGTTTCTTCTGCCTTTTCATGGTGATGGAAGTTATTGCCAGTGTGTGGCACATGTGTCTGCTGGGAGAAGAAAGTCCGCTCCTGCTTGCTGGTCTCCTTGCCCATCTCCACTGTCTGTGATGTTCAGTTGCATGCAGGGGCTGCCTCTGGGTTGATCTCCTGAGCTGCCATGGGTGGGGAAGCCCTCAGGATGGCCTCGGACACTGGTGGTGGTTGCAGGTGAGCAGCATATGTTTGCTGTGAGAACATAGCCCCTATGTGCTTTTCATGAAATCAGATGATTCTATATTTATGATTGGTGAGTTTCTTTTGGTCTCAACTCACCTCCCCCATCACCAAATTTGATGAGGAATGGATTCCTTCATGGATGCCTTCTGATGGGAAATTTATTGAAGAATTTGTGGCCATTTTATCTTACTGTTTCCATAAACAATGTTCTGTCAGATACTCTTCCTCAGTGAGATTGGGTATCCAGAAAATTTCAAATCCTCGTTAAAACTTTTGTGTTATTATTGAGTAATATTGGGTAATACTACATAATAGGTACTGTAAGATTGCTTCTGGCTCAACAGAGGCTTTAATGGTAAAAAAATGAGGAAAGCATATAATATTGCTGGCAGGCCTTTCTCTTAACATGTTTCACTGTAATACTTTTGGGAAGGGTATACTTATAAAAACTGGCTTAGAGATGTCCAAAGAAAGGTTCTTTCTTAGGTGGACACATTGTTGTACTTCTTGGGATTTATAGAAAAACTACCCCAAACAAGTAAATTATTGGTATCTTTGTGATGAATATTAATCAAGAAATAAATGAAGAAATGAATTGGACAGCCATAAAAAACATATTAAGAAACTAGAATAAGAAATCAAGAAATTGAAAATTCTCTCCAGGTTTTGATTTGTCCTTTACCTCTGATCTCTCTGCTCTCCTTTACCTCCCTTTTCTCTTATTTGCCTCAATCTAGGATTTGGGATTAGAGTGGGGTCAATGGATAATTCCCAATGGCTTTGCTACATCCAATGCGGTGACATAGTTTTAGGTGCATTGCTAATCTTTCTCAAATGTCCTCATATGGGGTTTCTAAGGGTCAATTTCATCCTCTAAGATTGCTCCTAAATGAAACATGCAAACATATTTAGGGTAACTGTAAAATAAAGGAATGTCTAGAATGAAGGCATTAGATTGCTGAATGGTTGCCTAGTAACCTGGGTGGAAAAGGAATAAAAAAAGAAGCCAAACTTCTATATGGCACAATGAGAGCTGAAATACAGTGCCATACAAAATAATTTGTTTTTCATCACAGTATGAGGAAATTAAACCCTCACCTTTGAGCACCTGTGGGTCACATGCCTTGGAAAGTATCCAGAAATGTCAGGGGAGGAAAATAAATAGTAATATCAGCTTTTTCCCCAGATGGTGTTACTTATTTAAGAATCCTCTTCCCAGGAAATGGGAAGATCCAAAAAATTGTAAAGGTACTGCATGTATAATCTCATTGTACAGACTTAAATATGGTGAGGTTCATTGGCTGCTGTATGGAGGTTTCTTCTTGTTAATATCATTTCATTAAATGACCAATCATGATAGAGGCTAGAGGATAATCCTATTGACTAGGGAGTGCCAGGGACTTATGAAGCTATCTGCCTCCTTCAGCAGCTCGAACTTGAACTTTGTGCCTTGGAAATCCAACATGTGGGATTGTTGGCAATCCTCCACTTATTAAAACCTTTGCACAGAAGGAGAGTTGGAGGGAGCTACGATGTTGTGCTCTGAACCCGGGTGAGTTCTCCTTGGTTTTCACAGTTCATTGAGTCAGTTCTTAAACTGACTAGGATATAACCAGAAGCAGATCAGAATGGACACTTTGTGAACTTCCCTTTTGTGTCAGCCTTGATGGGTATTCAAGCATATACAAAAGAAAAATAATTGAATAACAACGACAGAAAGTTTCTTACATATTGACAACATCAGTAGTTTGGGAAAATATAGAGAAGGAGAAGACATATAGAATTAAGACTGTAGTGTTAACTGCTTAGCTAGAATTATTCACAAAAAGAACAAACCTTTTTCTGAGGCCACCAAAGGATAAGACATTTCCTACTAATGGAAAGTCAGTATCTTTTACAGTTGCAGGAAGTCAGAATATTGGACAATGTCCTTTCTCCCCCTCCCTCTCTTACTCCCTTCCTTTCTTTCCTTCCTTCCCTTTTTCTTTCTTCTTTCTTTTCTTTCCTATTTCTCTTTCTTACTTCCTCCCTTCCTTCCTTCCTTTCTTATTTTCTCTTCCTTTTTTCATTTCTTCATTTCATTAATTTCTTTTCTTTATTTCTTTGGTTGCCTTTGAGATTTTATACTTATCACTGGTGTTCATTTTGTCATGTGCCTTGTTATAGATTTCTTTTTGCTTCTTGTTCCTTGTGTTTTTGTGGATCTGTGGGTTTATAAATGTATTACTTTTGGGAAGATTTCAACCGTCTCTTCAACTACTTAACTCCTTTAGAATTTCCAACTACATGTTCATCAAGCCAGTAGAAGCATTTCCATATCACAGTGATCATTTCATGTTGGCAGTAGATGTTTTCTCTGTTTCTTTTGAACTGTTTTCATTGATGTCTTTAAATTTATTTTTTTTCCAGCAAATCAACCCTACAATTAATCCAATCCAGGGTAAGTTTTATCTAAGACACTATATCTTTCTTCCTTACAAGTTGGATTTGTTTGTTTTTCATCTGTTCTATGACTCCAGTTAACATATTTAAATAATTTTCTTTTCTTAAACATATGGATTATTATTCTAATAATTTTTACTATCTTTATATACTAATTTTTACCATATGTCATTTCTGGATCTGCATCTTTTGACTAATCATTCTTTTTATTACTTTTTTTTTTGGCTTTTTTGTATGCCAGGATATTTTGGGGGTAGTGGATCAAAGCACTGTGTATTTTAGGATTAATTTTCCATCATAACCAAGATTATACCCTTCTGTATACTCTTCCTATTTAAGTTGAGCTACAAGATTTTTCAGAGTGGCTAATGGGAACACAACCTATTTTCAGGCCTAAGTGAGAATCATTGTTCATTTTGCTCCTTTTGAATGGTCCTTTACCCTGTCTCGGGTAATTTCCTCAAAAACTTGATCTGCATTTGAAGAACTGAGTAGAAAACTCTGCAAATCTCTGAAATGCTATTTCTGTGTAGCTCTCTCTTTTGCACCACTCTGTCCTGGGACCGCAGGCCTCCCCACTCCTCATGTGTGTCCTCGGCTCAGGAGCTTGCCAGGTTCCACCTGTCTTTCTCTGGCCTGCATTGTGTCCTAGAAATTTTCTCCCGTGGAAAACAAGGTAATTGTTGTGCTTCCTTAATTGTTTTCCCACTCTCAGGAATCACTGTTTTGAACAGCCTGATGTTCAATGTTTAAAAACTGCTATTTTAAATTATTTTCTGGATATTTAATTCTTTCCAACTACTTTGCTCATCTAGGCCCCTTTACTTCATCTTGTCTGGGATAGAATTCAATATATTTCACTTTAAAATCATTATTTTCTTTTCCTGCAAAATCATACATTTTCTATAATGTATACATTTTGGTTGTCAAACTAAAGAGATGACTTTTAAAATATGAATGTATATACATATATACATATATGTATGTATATAGATGTACACATATATGTGTGTGTATGTGTATATATATATATGTAAAATGTTACTTCTCACTGATAAAAGAAAACTATTTGCAAAAATATAATTTTCAAAATGAATATCTTTTATTTCTCATATGTTGGTTTCATATAGTCTTCTAGCTTCTACATATGTACTTGAAAATGTTACAGAACAATATTTTCTAATGACATGTATTTAAATTAATCTCTAACCTTAATGGGTAACACTCTGTGTCACTGGATGACTTTTTAATGCAATTTGGGTGCTTTATTTCAATATTGACTAATTTGGAGCCTTACATTTTTTTTTTCCTTTTTTGTGTTTTCTTAATTTTAGCTTTCTTTGCTGCCTGCCAAATTTAGGAAAGCTCAGGCCAAGAAAATGCATCATATTTTAATTTTGTCTTGATTTTTAAGTATGAGTTCTGGAGAATTAATAAAAGAACTTTCATTGTGCATTCTTCATATTATATCTCCCTTAAGGTATATTTTATATACATAATTTATATTCATAAAATAGTCTATTATTGCTTTTGAATTTTGAATTTTCATCATTTGTCAGATACTAAAATAAATCATCCTTTTGGATATTATCTAAGACAGTTACTTTGGTAATAAGAACATTGCACAATCTTTGTGTCCCTAGAATCTTCAGTCCTGCAGGAAAAATACAGGTATATGAAAATCAGCTCTGAGATTGTTTTAGGTTCTCTGTATTCTCACAGAAAAGCTTCCAGTTTCCATCTATTCTGACTAGTGCTTATCAGTTTTTTAGTTTATCTTGTCACTTATCCTAGTAGTTAAGATTTCAGGCCCTGAGTCAGACAATTTTTTTTGAAACATCACTTTGGAAGTTATAACCTAGAACCTTGAGTAACTAATTTAGCTTTTGTGTGCCTCTATTATCCTTCTATGTAATGGGAGAAAATCAAGGTATGTAGTACATGTGTTGTTATGAAGATTACAAGTGGGATTCTTAAGAGAGGACCATAACTGTGTTGTTATACGGTGAGTACATGAGTGCCTCTAGAGCCTGGCAGCATTCCTTGGCTTCTGAAGCTCTTTTCTCCATCTTTAAAACCAGCAATTTAGCATCTCTCTGACACAGCTTCTATAGCCACGTCCATTGACCACAGCCAGGAAACGAATGCCCTATGTGATTAGACTGAGCCTGCCCAGGGAATCTGAGGAAACCTCTCCAGTTCAAGACAATTAGATATATAAAGTCCCTTTTGCCCAATCACATAGCATGCTCACAGGTTCTAGGACTTAGGATGTATACATTTTGAAGGAAGCCATTATTTTGCCTACAGTATTTAGTTCTGTTCTTTTATTCTTTCATATGAATTTAAGGATCAGGTTTTGAAATTCTATGCACACTTAAAGGAGATTTATACTAGAATTATATTGAAAGTATTATGGGAGGGCTCCAAATGGGGAAAATACAATCCTGAGTTAATGAATAGTTGCTGTTTCTGGTCTCCTTTCTCAGCACTGAATAATGTTTCAGCGAGTATTATGGGTGGCTGTTTCAATAATCTGTCAGTAAATATTCAGGTGAGTTGGGCAAAAGCCAGTATAGATATTATTATCTGTACTTCAGAATATGACTGTATTTAGAGAAAAGTTCTTTAAACTGGTAATTAAGTTAAAATAAGGTCTTTAGGGTAGATCCAAATTCTGACTGTGAAAAAATAGATTTATGTTGTTTAAGCCAACCAGTTTTTGGCATTTTGTTCGCACAGCCCTAGCAAACTAATATAGATGTGAGTGAAAATAAATATCTGTTTAGCATGAAGTTTGTTGCAATCAGTTTTGAAAAATAATTTGGGATTTAAGTGTTGAGGTTTAAAATATTGCAGTCTATGACTTGACACATCCATTCTCCACCATATTGCCCCAAAAATATGTGTACATGTAAAAACAGGATACATTTACAATAACATACATATAATATCCTCACATCATTGAATTGGCTCAAAACTCATAGTTCCAGTGTGGCCTTGCCCAACCAACCAGATTAAAATTGCATTGTGCCCCCCATCTAACTCTGACACAGTAGTGACTAGCTCCTAAACTACTGTAAGTCACTTATTTATTTTGTTGAATATGTCCCACCTTAAATCAGAATGTAAGCTTGTTGTGGGCTGTGATTTTTTTTTTTGATTCATTTTGTTATCCCCAAATCCAAAGAAGGTGCTTTCAGGTGTAAGTTACCTTAATAATGAATTGAATAGATATCTACAAAATAAAAGATTGTCTACAAATAACCTGGTGAATGAAAGTGTTAAAGAGTTTCACTGCATCAGACTGGCAGATATTAATAAATATCAAATATTTATGATAAATCCAAATTTTGATTGAAATGGAGCTCTTTTAGATTGCTCTTGGGGATAAGAAGTGTTGCAAATTGGCAGTTACCAAATTGGCAGTATTAGTATAACTGGAAATACAAATACTCTAAGATCGGGCAATTTTATGACACATGTTGCCTTGAAACTCTTACTGTACTAAGTAGGACAGGAGAAGAAGTTGACCAGTGAGAACTGCCTAAGAATCAGTCAGTTAGGAAACTGAAGAATAAAATGTATTCCGCAATGGCAATAATAATTTACTGTAATTAGAGTTCATTAGATCTTTCTGAAAGAGTATATGCAGTTTCTATGAATACTTACGAATAGATAAAAATTGTTATGTAATTGTGTGTAAAAATAGCTTTGGCATGAAAAAATGAAACTTGTGAGACAATGTTTGTGGATATGTGCCTTCAGAAATTATAAAAGCAAGAATATAAAAATATACACTAACTTCATCACAGGGAATAAAGAAGACTTCAAATGTATCAATTATGCTTTTCTTCCTTTATTTAACAGCATTGAAAGTATTATTGTGTCCTGGAAATTATTCATTTGGCCCTTCCAGATTACCCTCTACACTTACCTATACTAGCCCATGACCTAGGAGGCTCATATTTATTTGTCATATCAAATTAATGGATGTATTTGCCACTCCTTACCTTCTCTTTGGGTTTGGTTAACACAAAGCATTGGCAAAAGATTTGTCCTGCCCTTAATGCTTCTGCCAGGAACATATTTTTAGAATTTACTAAAGTATGTATTCATAGCCATGGGATTCCATTAAACTTTCTGTCTTACTGAAGAAACCATTTTACTACAACTTAATTTATACTGGGGTCTGATAATAATTAGATTCAATTGTGTTATTCTGTACCTGATCATACTGAAGTAGTTAGACTTTTGTAAGAGTAGCAGTTTCTATAGAATACTCAGTTATGATACTGCTGGAAGCAAAATTTTCTGGTGTTAAAATGCCACATTATAGGATAATTTAATCTGAATCAATGACTAATGATGCTTTTTCCAATAACCAAAATGAATGTATTTGGAAACCAGTTGTGGAGATAGAAGTTGTCACTCTATATTTTTTAACCTAAAAATTAATTTGCAGTTTTTCTGTATCTTTCAAGTAATCCATTTGCAAAGTTACATTTCATCTCCCTGTGACTGACGTTTGTCTCTGCTGACTGAGATTTTATATTACCAAGACATATAATAATTGCTTAATTAAATTGGAAATTGAAATTTCCCCTATTCCACAGGATAAAAGAGGTCAAAACAGGTATTACCTTATGAACTGTGTCATTGATTATAAATTTCAAGAGAGAATAGACATGATCTGAGTATGGACAAGTACTCTGCCCTCAGGCAGTCAGAGATTCAGCTGCATTTTCCTCACAAACCTAAGCATAGGTAACATGGTGACCTCTAAGCCCCAGTTGTATAAACCCCTGTACTGCAAGTGCCTACATCTCCTACGAATTCCTCTTCTACGTTTTTTTCTCTTGACATAAGCATATGTTACTATGACTCTTCATAACTGGGCTACCTCAACATCTCTTTGTTTCTGCCCTTTCAGCCACTTGGTAATTGTGTAACCGATTATCTGTAGTGTAATTATCTCTCTTTGAAATACCTAGCATTGCTCCTCCTTTCTGGTTGGACCTTGATAAATATACTTGCAAATCTAGTGTCAAACTATTCATTATTTTCATGGTACGAGTCATAAAATTATTCAACTATACATGAAATAGTACAGTGATTACAATTCTTTTTAATGGGCCAATATGAACTTTAAGCCAAGTCAAACAAGTGTGCTTATAATGGCATAATTGTCTAAGAAGCAAGAGGAAACATTAAATATAGATGCCTCGAGTTCAGCGACTACTGCAGCTCCCAGATTTTATGATGCAGTCTCCACTGGAATTAAAAGCATGTTAAAAGATTCGTTCAATGTGTTTTCTTTCTGAATATAAACAGTTTTATTAAGTTTCTATGTCAGAATCTAAAGCTGTCTAAAATGTCATTATTTTCATATGTCAACAACTTGATTTATATGTTTATAAAATACGTATATCATGGGAAATATTTGCTTTGTTAATCCAGAAGTTACTCATTATATTAATGAAAGCATACCATATGTAGCACAATCAGAAACCACTTTGCATGAAATCATTGACTTGAAAATCACATCTGCTGGCTTAAAATTGATATAATGTAAAATATACATCTGTTTATGCCTAGGAGGTAACCATAGTTTTTATTTAAGAATCTATATTGGATATATACAGCTCATGCTACAAAACCATCTAGAATATAATTCCCTCAAACTGGTAGGAACTATGTTTTTGATTATTTTCTTATCAAAGTGTAGTTGATGTACAATATTATATTGGTTTCAGGTATACAAGTGATTCAACAGTTATATACATCATTAAATGCTCACTTCAACTAGTGAAGTTACTATTTGTCAGCATAGAAAGATATTATAGAAATATTGACTTATATTCTCTATGTTGTATTTTCATTCTCATGACCAATTTATATCATGATTAAGATTTTACATCTCTTTATCTCCATCTATTTCACCCACTTTTACCAACCCCTCCCCCATTGTAACCCTTAGTCACTTCTCAGTGTCTATGAGCCTATTGCTATTTTATCACTTTGTTTCATTTTGTTTTCAGATTTCATATATAAGTGAAATCATATGATATTTGTCTTTCACTTAGCTTAATACCCTACAAGTCCATCTATGTTGTCACAAATGGCAGGACTTCTTTCTTTTTTATGGATGAATAATATTCCATTGTATATATGTACCACATTTTTATCTGTTCACCTATTGATGGACACTTTGGTTGTTCCCATATCTTGGGTGTTATAAATTGTGTGGCAATAAACATAGAGATGCATATGTCTTTTTGATCAGGGATTTTTTTTTCCTTCGTGTAAATTCCTAGAAGTAGAATTACTGGGTTGTGTGGTATTTCTATTTTTAACTTTTTGAGGCACCTCCATAATGTTTTCCATAGTGGCTGCACCAATATACATTCTCACCAATAGTGTAGGAGGATTCCCTTTTCTCCTCAACCTTGCCAACACTTACTATTGCTTGTCTTTTGGATAGTGGCCATCCTAACTTACGTGTGGTGATATCTCATTGTAGTTTTGATTTACATTTCCCTAAAGATTAGTAATTTGGACCATCTCTCATGTGCTTGTTGGCCATCTGTATGTCTTCTTTGGAAAAATATCTTTTCGGGTCCACTGCCCATTTTCTAATTGGATTATTTGCATGTGTGTGTGTGTGCTGAGTCATATGAACTCTTTATATATTTATCACAAAAGTAAACTACATTAGCCGTGGACTAAAACTATATACTGAAATATATGGATTAGTTATTTAATATCTATGTTCCATAACTTCTTTGTATGTAAAATGAGAATAATAAAAGTACCCACATCACTGGTTTAATGTTAACATTGATTAAGTTAATGTATGTGACATCCTGAGACTGGTGTCTATTATTTGGTAAGGATTAATTTTTATAAATTATTATTGCTATCATTAATATAATATTCACTACCTCTACTACTATTACTAAACAAAACAATATTAATTTACTTGGGGATATTGTTTAAAGTAGAATACTTTCATCATAAATTTTCATTGTCTTGTTTCCCTAAAGAAAAGTGTTCAAGCTTAATAATGGTATCACATATTACAAATGCCTTCAAAGAAAAATGGGAACAAACTGGTAATTAAAAGAAAGTTTCCTATTTTTATATATTCTAAGTTCAAGAAATACTACGCTATTTTGAAATTAAGTTGTGTCCCTTCAAACATAAAAATAAAGACTTGAATGTATAGAGAATACATATTATAAGAAATAATTGGAAATTCTGAAGTATGTAGATACATTTAGTTGCCCATACAGTGTACTTGAGTCTCTTCAAACTTAATAACAGAATCCTAGTTGGAGCAGTGGAAATAATGAACAACTTAATTAGAAACACTCAGTCTTGTGAATGCTTTTACATCAATACTTGATCATTTGTTATTAATGTAAGGAGATATAAGCAATGCCATCCAATAAAGTTTGTTGAAAGGGGCCAACTTTGCATGCAGACTCTCAGCATTTATTTTCCCATTGCTGTCAGCTAAAATGTGGACAGTATATCTGGATTTATATAAAATGGAGAAGAATTTTCAAAAATTAAGAAAGGATAAATACCCATTTATTTCTACATGTATATTAGGGAATATGATAGAATTCCATAAAACCTCCCCACAAGATTTCCTCGCATAATTTCTGGAACTGCAAATGTGGTGAAATATCATATCCATACATAAGTTATATTATATGACAGAAGGGAATTTGTAGATGTAACGAAGGTTACGAATTAATTGACTTTTTTGTTATTAAAAGGAAAATTCTTGGGCGGAGCCAGGATGGCGGCGTGAGTAGAGCAGTGGAAATCTCCTCCCAAAAACACATAGAGCTATGAAAATATAACAAAGAAAAATCTTCCTAAAATAGAGACCACAGGACACAGGACAACATCCAGACCACATCCACACCTGCAAGGACCCAGCGCTTTGCGAAGGGGGTAAGATACAAGCCCCAGCCCAGTGGGACCCGAGCGCCCCTCCCCCCAGCTCCCGGCGGGTGGAAAGAAACCGGAGCCGTTTTTTTTTGGTGAGTGCTTTTTGGAAGCCTTAAAGGGATGGCCCCCCGTTGCTAGGGAGGCAGGGTGGCGGGACCGGTGAGCAGGTGCCTGGGACCGGCGCCTGAGGACAAAGAATATCCCGCGTTTCTCCCTGCGGGACCGGCGGGCAGGTGCCTGAGACCGGCGCCTGAGGACGGAGGAAATCACGCGTTTTTCCCCTTTTTTTTTTCTCTTATTGGCGAGCGCTTTTTGGAAGCCTTAAAGGGACAGGGACCCCGGTGCTAGGGAGACAGGGTGGTGGGACTGGTGAGCGGGTGCCTGGGACCGGCACCTGAGGACAAAGAATATCCCACGTTTTTCCCTGTGGGACCGGTGAGCGGGTGCCTGAGACCAGCACTTGAGGACAGAGGAAATCGGACGTTTTTCCCCTTTTTTTTTTCTCTTTTTTGTGAGTGCTTTTTGGAAGCCTAAAAGGGGCAGGGACCCCGGTGCTAGGGAGGCAGGGCTGCGGGACTGGTGGGCGGGTGCCTGGGACTGGCACCTGGGGACGGAGGAAATCACGTGTTTTTCCCCTTTTTTTCTCTCTTTTTGGAGAGTGCTTTTTGGAAGTCTTAAAGGGACAGGGACCCCGGTGCTAGGGAGGCAGGGTGGCGGGACTGGCGATTGGGTGCCTGGGACCAGTGCCTGAGGACAAAGAATATTGAGCGTTCTTTCCCTATGGGACCGGTGGGTGGGTGCTTTTTGGAAGCCTTGAAAGGACAGGGACCCTGGTGCTAGGGAGACAGGGCAGCAGGACCAGTGAGCGGGTGCCTGGGACCGGCACCTGAGGACAAAAAAAAAAAAAAAAATCGCGTGTTTTTTCCTTTTTTTTTCTTTCTGTTCCCTCTCTCATTGTTGCTGTTGTTGTTTTGGTTTGGAGAGTGCTTTTTGGAAGTCTTAAAGGGGCAGAACAGGTCACTTAGACCAGAGGCAGGGAATCTGGGGATCTCTGGGCACTCTAACCCCCTGGGCAGCAGGGAACACAGAGGACCCTTACGGAGATAAATAGCCTCCCACCCGCTCCCCCTCCAACGGGGCTCCACCATTTTGGAGGAACAGCCCCAGGCAGGCCAAGCACACAGCAGCAGCGGAGATAAACCCCATAGCAACTGGGCAGGAAGCAGAAGCCCTGTCTGCGCACAGCTGCACAGCACAAGCTACTAGAGGTCGCTATTCTCCCAGGAGAGGAAGGCCACAAAACCAACAAGAAGGGAAGCTCTTCCAGCGGTCACTTGTACCAGCTCTGCAAACTATCTATCACCATGAAAAGGCAAAACTACAGGCAGACAAAGATCACAGAGATAACACCTGAGAGGGAGACAGACCTAACTAGTCCTCCTGAAAAGAATTCAAAATAAAAATCATGAACATGCTGACAGAGATGCAGAGAAAAATGCAAGAGCAGTGGGATGAGATGCAGAGAAAAATGCAAGAGCAGTGGGATGAAGTCCGGAAGGAGATCACAGATGTCAGGAAGGAGATCACAGAAGTGAAGCAATCCCTGGAAGGATTTATAAGCAGAATGGATAAGATGCAAGAGGCCATTGAAGGAATAGAAGCCAGAGAACAGGAACGTATAGAAGCTGACATAGAGAGAGATAAAAGGATCTCCAGGAATGAAACAACACTAAGAGAAATATGTGACCAAGCCAAAAGAAATAATATTCGTATTATAGGGATACCAGAAGAAGAAGAAAGAGGAAAAGGGATAGAAAGTCTCTTTGAAGAAATAATTGCTGAAAACTTCCCCAAACTGGGGGAGGAAATAATCGAACAGACCATGGAATTACACAGAACGCCCAACAGAAAGGATGCAAGGAGAACAACACCAAGACACATAGTAATTAAAATGGCAAGGATCAAGGACAAGGAAAGAGTTTTAAAGGCAGCTAGAGAGAAAAAGGTCACCTATAAAGGAAAACCCATCAGGCTAACATCAGACTTCTCGACAGAAACCCTACAGGCCAGAAGAGAATGGCATGATATACTTAATGCAATGAAACAGAAGGGCCTTGAACCAAGGATACTGTATCCAGCACGACTATCATTTAAATATGATGGCGGGATTAAACAATTCGCAGACAAGCAAAAGCTGAGGGAATTTGCTTCCCACAAACCACCTCTACAGGGCATCCTACAGGGACTGCTCTAGATGGGAGCATCCCTAAAAAGAGCACAGAACAAAACACACAACATATGAAGAATGGAGGAGGAGGAATAAGAAGGGAGAGAAGAAAAGAATCTCCAGACAGTGTATATAACAGCTCAATAAGCGAGCTAAGTTAGGCAGTAAGATACTAAAGAAGCTAACCTTGAACCTTTGGTAACCACGAATCTAAAGCCTGCAATGGCAATAAGTACATATCTCTCAATAGTCACCGTAATTGTAAATGGACTTAATGCACCAAACAAAAGACACAGAGTAATAGAATGGATAAAAAAGCAAGACCCATCTATATGCTGCTTACAAGAAACTCACCTTAAACCCAAAGATAAGCATAGACTAAAAGTCAAGGGATGGAAAAACATATTTCAGGCAAACAACAGTGAGAAGAAAGCAGGGGTTGCAGTACTAATATCAGACAAAAGAGACTTCAAAACAAACAAAGTAAGAAGAGATAAAGAAGGATACTACATAATGATAAAGGGCTCAGTCCAACAAGAGGATATAACCATTCTAAATATATATGCACCCAATACAGGAGCACCAGCATATGTGAAGCAAATACTAACAGAACTAAAGAGGGAAATAGACTCCAATGCATTCATTGTAGGAGACTTCAACACACCACCCACCCCTAAGGATAGATCCACCGGGCAGAAAATAAGTAAAGACACACAGGCACTGAACAACACACTAGAACAGATGGACCTAATAGACATCTATAGAACTCTACATCCAAAAGTAACAGGATATACATTCTTCTCAAGTGCACATGGAACATTCTCCAGAATAGACCACATACTAGCTCACAAAAAGAGCCTCAGTAAATTCCAAAATATTGAAATTCTACCAACCAATTTTTCAGACGACAAAGGTATGAAAGTAGAAATAAATTCTACAAAGAAAACAAAAAGGCTCACAAACACATGGAGGCTTAACAACATGCTACTAAATAATCAATGGATCAATGAACAAATCAAAATAGAGATCAAGGAATATATAGAAACAAATGACAACAACAACACTACTCCCCAACTTCTTTGGGATGCAGCAAAAGCAGTCTTAAGAGGAAAGTATATAGCAATCCAGGCACACTTGAAGAAGGAAGAACAATCCCAAATGAATAGTCTAACATCACAATTATTAAAACTGGAAAAAGAAGAACAAATGAGGCCTAAAGTCAGCAGAAGGAGGGACATAATAAAGATCAGAGAAGAAATAAACAAAATGGAGAAGAATAAAACAATAGCAAAAATCAGTGAAACCAAGAGCTGGTTCTTCGAGAAAAAAAAAATAGATAAGCCTCTAGCCCTACTATTAAGAGAAAAAGAGAATCAACACAAATCAACATAATCAGAAATGAGAATGGAAAAATCACGACAGACTCCACAGAAATACAAAGAATTATTAAAGACTACTATGAAAACCTATATGCCAACAAGCTGGAAAACCTAGAAGAAATGGACAACTTCCTAGAAAAATACAACCTCCCAAGAATGACCAAGGAAGAAACACAAAAGTTAAACAAACCAATTACAAGCAAAGAAATTGAAACGGTAATCAAAAAACTACCCAAGAACAAAACCCCGGGCTGGACGGATTTACCTCAGAATTTTATCAGACACACAGAGAAGACATAATACCCATTCTCCTTAAAGTGTTCCACAAAATAGAAGAAGAGGGAATACTCCCAAACTCATTCTATGAGGCCAACATCACCCTAATACCAAAACCAGGCAAAGACCCCACCAAAAAAGAAAATTACAGACCAATATCCCTGATGAATGTAGATGCAAAAATACTCAATAAAATATTAGCAAACAGAATTCAACAGTATATCAAAAGGATCATACACCATGACCAAGTGGGGTTCATCCCAGGGATGCAAGGATGGTACAACATTCGAAAATCCATCCACACCACCCACCACATAAACAAAAAGAAAGACAAAAACCACATGATCATCTCCATAGATGCTGAAAAAGCATTTGACAAAATTCAACATCCATTCATGATAAAAACTCTCAGCAAAATGGGAATAGAGGGCAAGTACTTCAAAATAATAAAGGCCATATATGATAAACCCACAGCCAGCATTATACTGAACAGTGAGAAGCTGAAAGCATTTCCTCTGAGATCGGGAACCAGACAGGGATGCCCACTCTCCCCACTGTTATTTAACATAGTACTGGAGGTCCTAGCCACGGTAATCAGACAAAACAAAGAAATACAAGGAATCCAGATTGGTAAAGAAGAAGTTAAACTGTCACTATTTGCAGATGATATGATACTGTACATAAAAAACCCTAAAGACTCCACTCCAAAACTACTAGAACTGATATCGGAATACAGCAAAGTTGCAGGATACAAAATTAACACACAGAAATCTGTAGCTTTCCTATACACTAACAACGAATCAATAGAAAGAGAAATCAGGAAAACAATTCCATTCACCATTGCATCAAAAAGAATAAAATACCTAGGAATAAACCTAACCAAAGAAGTGAAAGACTTATACTCTGAAAACTACAAGTTACTCTTAAGAGAAATTAAAGGGGACACTAATAAATGGAAACTTATCCCATGCTCATGGCTAGGAAGAATTAATATCATCAAAATGGCCATCCTACCCAAAGTAATATACAGATTTGATGAAATCCCTCAGAAATTACCAGCAACATTCTTCAATGAATGGGAACAAATAATTCAAAAATTCATATGGAAACACCAAAGACCCCGAATAGCCAAAGCAATCCTGAAAAAGAAGAATAAAGTAGGGGGATCTCACTCCCCAACTTCAAGCTCTACTACAAAGCCATAGTAATCAAGACAATTTGGTACTGGCACAAGAACAGAGCCACAGACCAGTGGAACAGATTAGAGACCCCAGAAATTAACCCAAACATATATGGTCAACTAATATTTGATAAAGGAGCCATGGACATACAATCGCAAAATGACAGTCTCTTCAACAGATGGTGCTGCCAAACTGGACAGCTACATGTAGGAGAATGAAACTGGACCATTGTCTAACCCCATAAACAAAGGTAAACTCAAAATGGATCAAAGACCTGAATGTAAGTCATGAAACCATTAAACTCTTGGAAAGAAACATAGGCAAAAACCTCTTAGACATAAACATGAGTGACCTCTTCTTGAACATATCTCCCTGGGCAAGGAAAACAACAGCAAAAATGAGCAAGTGGGACTACATTAAGCTGAAAAGCTTCTGTACAGCGAAAGACACCATCAATAGAACAAAAAGGAACCCTACAGTATGGGAGAATATATTTGAAAATGACAGATCCGATAAAGGCTTGACGTCCAGAATATATAAAGAGCTCACACACCTCAACAAACAAAAAACAAATAACCCAATTAAAAAATGGGGAGAGGAACTGAACAGACAGTTCCTCAAAAAAGAAATAAAGATGGCCAAGAGACACATGAAAAGATGCTCCACATTGCTAATTATCAGAGAAATGCAAATTAAAACTACAATGAGGTATCACCTCACACCAGTAAGGATAGCTGCCATCCAAAAGACAAACAACAACAAATGTTGGAGAGGCTGTGGAGAAAGGGGAACCCTCCTACACTGCTGGTGGGAATGTAAATTACTTCAACCATTGTGGAAAGCTGTATGAAGGTTCATCAAAATGCTCAAAACAGACCTACCATTTGACCCAGGATTTCCACTCCTAGGAATTTACCCTAAGAATGCAGCAATCAAGTTTGAGAAAGACAGATGCACCCCTATGTTTATCGCAGCACTATTTATAATAGCCAAGAATTTGAAGCAACCTAAATGTCCATCGGTAGATGAATGGATAAAGAAGATGTGGTACATATACACAATGGAATACTACTCAGCCATAAGAAGTGGAAAAATCCAACCATTTGTAGCAACATAGATGGAGCTGGAGAGTATTATGCTCAGTGAAATAAGCCAAGCAGAGAAAGAGAAATACCAAATGATTTCACTCATCTGAGGAGTATAGGAACAAAGGAAAAACTGAAGGAACAAAACAGCAGTGGAATTACAGAACCCAAAAATGGACTAACAGGTACCAAAGTGAAAGGAACTGGGGAGGATGGGTGGACAGGGAGGGATAATGGCGGGGAAGAAGAAGGGGGGTATTAAGATTAGCATGCATGGGGGGGAGGGAGAAAGGGGAGGGTGGGCTGCACAACACAGAGAGGACAAGTAGTGACTCTACAACATTTTGCTAAGCTGATGGACAGTAACCGTAATGTGGTTGTTAGGGGGGACCTGATATAGGGGAGAGCATAGTAAACATAGTATTCTTCACGTAAGTGTAGATTAAAAATTAAAAAAAAAAAAAAGAAAGAAAGAAAGAAAAGGGGGATTACTCCATGACAGGATAAAACTATTGGTAAATCAAAGATCAACACATGCTTTAAATATCCTTAATGTTGATCACTTAAAGGGTGTCAGATGATCAGCTATGGAGGTACTCTTTTCTGATAATATTCCTTTCTCTTAATTAAAAAAAAAAAAAAAGCAGTTACTGTGTGCTGACCTCCAATGAGTTCTGCACAGTGGTATAGAGGGCATGTCAAAGTGTGGGCAAAGGGTCTCTTTGTTTCTATGCAGAAGATCAAGGCCTAGCTTGGATACCCAGAAAATGAACTAAGATACGATATGAGGAGGAGCTTCCGGCATCAGCATCTCTGGAGGACTTGTGCCGGGGGATGATCATCAAAAAGCCTCCACAGGGATCCGGACGATGCTGCGGTTGTGGCTGCATCCAGCCCACCGTCTCCTGGACTTGCCATAAGAATGAGGAGGGAGATGTCTAGGCTGGCATGTGCATACAGTGAGACAACGAATTTGACCGGATCTGTACTGTTGGAACTCAACCAGGAGTTGGGAGGGGTGCAAGTTGTAGCACTCCAAAATCTCATGACTATAGACTATCTATGGTTAAAAGAACATATGGGATGTGAACAGGTCCCAGAAATGGGCTGCTTTAATTTGTCTGATGGTTCAAGTACAGTTGGACAATATCCATCATATCATAGATAAATTTTCACAAAAGCCTAGGGTGCCTAAATGGTTTTCTTGGCTTCACTGGAGATGGATGGTATTTATAGATTTCCTTTGTTTATGTCACCGTATTCCTATTATGTTAATATGTGTGTGCAAATTAGTTAGTAGTTTAAAACCTATACATACTTAAGGTACTCTACAAGAAGATATGTCAAAGAAATAATCAATCCTCCCATGTTTCCTTCATATGCTACATCTATAGCTTTTCTTCTTCCTTCCTAATTATAACCCTTAAATAGAATTCGTGCCTCATATCGAATTTACCGAGTATCATAATTCCTCCAGGTGGTAAAGATAACTCGAGACAAGTGCTGGGCATAGAAGCCACAGGGCATAAATCTGCAAAGAAGTAAAAAGCTAACTAACCTTTTCAAACAATATGGCTTCTCTCTCACTTACCAACTTTACATTTCCCTGTATGGCCCCGGAAGATGACTGGTTAGCTAGAGACGGGTAAGATTCCTCAAGGGAGGAACAACCTAAGACAGGCACAGTCGCAGGGGGGCCATCAGGTGAGAAATTGGGGATCAACAGAGGTGAGGCTCAGAACCTCACCCCCCCTACTTTGAGAGAAATCTTCTGCATCCATGGATGTCTTGCTGCCCTTGTCTAGCCTGGATTAATACTTAGTCCATAGGCACACACCTGATCATCTGATCATCTACATTTGCCCTCTTACAGCACTAAACTATGTTTTCTACCTTTATCTTGCATCTACCTACCACTTCAGCATTTTATTAAAAATAAAAATAATAATAATAATAGGAGAAATGTGGGATCAACATATAAATCAAGTACAAAAATCAAACGAATATTCATATTTGACCTTATTGTTTATAGGTCACAATGCATGATCAAAACCGAAAGTTTCTGTGATGAATGCCCTTGTACTGTTCACCATGTAAGAATTTATTCACTATGTAAGAATTCGTTCACCGTGTAAGAACTTGTTCGTTATGCTTCAGAAGATTGGAGACTGACGAGAATTAGGCTTGAGATGGATTAATGATTGTACATTGAGCGTTGACCCCCTATACTAAATTTTATTGTTGTTAACAACCATTTGATCAATAAATATGAGAGATGCCCTCTCAAAAAAAAAATAAAAAATAAAATAAAAATAAAAATAAATAAAAAAAAAGGAAAATTCTTTACGTAGGCATAACCTAATCACATTAGCCCATTAAAAGCTGCTTCTGTTTTTATTTTTTAGTAGAGATTTCTGTTTTAAATATTTGAAGTTATTTATCTGTGAAACCATTGGGCCTGGTTTTAGATGTTTTTTCTTCTAAAACTTTTCTTAGAAGATTTGTAAATTTTGATTAAATGTTTTAGTAGATAATGGGTTAGTCAGGTTATCAATACTCCATTTATGAGCTTTGGATGTTTGTGCCTTTGAAGCTGTAATATGTACCTGGTCAACCTGAAGCATATAGACTTTTATAACAGTGGACTGAAGACACATACATGATATCTCTAAAGGTAACACATTGTGGTACTAAAATATCACAGTGGTATCATCATGATACATCACTGACATTACAAAAGTATTGTGGTAATAAAATATCAAAGGTTAGTTTATGTAATTTGAACCAATGAATTAAATGTGGTGCTTTTTGTTGCAGTTGGGGACCACAAAAATGAGAAACAGAGTCAGAATGATGTTTAATGCAGAGGGTTTAGACTTCCTCGGAGACTAAGGACCAAGTCAGTTCTCCCCTGCTTTTTTATTACGCTACAGCAAGTAAAAAGACAGGCATCGGTTAATGATTATAGGTTGAGTTTTTTCATCAAGATAAACAATTGCAAACTAATCACCTCTTAAAGTTTCTCTTATGTCTCGCTAAGTCATCTGGCCACGTGAGTCCCACAGTGTGTTCCTTATCCGGGTTTGCCTCAGAAAGGATCAGGAGAACTGCTTGCAGTCCTCCCAGCACTCATGACTCGCACCAGATTCCAAGATGCAGCTCCTATCGTTCTTCTCTCTTAGATTAGTTTTGGCTACAGATTAAGCTTAAGCAGGCACTGAATTACAGCAAGGTTAACTGCTGGGGTATCTACACTGTGGTATCTACAGCTTTTCCTCCATATGCAAAATGAAAGTATTTGGAAACAAGTTGTGGAAATGAAAATTTTTACATTTGAGAGCTTTGCAGGCATGTGCCTTTCAAATTGTTTTTGGTTGTTGGTTCATCTAAATTATCAAATTCTGAGGAATAGAAATGTTTATAGTGTTCACTATTTCCCTTTTAATGTTGTGAGATAAGAATTGATAATCTCTTTTTCATTTTGGATATTGGCGATTTGAATTCTCTCTTTCCCTCTCTCTACACTTTTTGTCTTTATTAGCTTATGTGGAGGTTTAATGATTTTATAAATCTGTTAAAAAAAACTGGCCTTTGATATGGTATCTTATTTGATTTCTTGTTTTCAATTTCATTTATTTCTCTACTAATTTTATTTTAATTCTGTTATCAGTAATCTACAATTACATGAAGAACCTTATGTTTACTAGGCTCCCTCCTTCACCAAGTCCCCCCACACACCCCATTAAAGTCACTGTCCATCAGCATAGTAAAATGCTGTAGAATCACTACTTGTCTTCACTGTGTTGCACAGCTCTCCCCATGCTCCCCCCCCCCCATATTATACATGCTAATCATAATACCCCCTTTCTTTTTCCCCACCCTTATCCCTCCCGTCCCACCCATTCTCCCCAGTCCACTTCCCTTTGGTAACTGTTAGTCCATTCTTGGTTCTGTGATTCTGCTGCTGTTTCGTTCCTTCGGTTTTCTCTCTGTTCTCATACTCCACAGATGAGTGAAATCATTTGGTACTTGTCTTTCTCTGCCTGGCTTATTTCACTCAGCGTAATACCCTCTAGCTCCATCCATGTTGTTGCAAATGGTAGGATTTGTTTTCTTCATATGGCTGAGTAGTATTACATTGTGTATATGTACCACCTCTTCTTTATCCATTCATTTACTGATGGACACTTAGGTTGCTTCCATTTCTTGGCTATTGTAAATATTGCTGCAATAAACATAGGGGTGCATCTGTCTTTTTCAAACTGGGCTGCTGCATTCTTAGGGTAAATTCCTAGAAGTGGAATTTCTGGGTCAAATGGTATGTCTATTTTGAGCATTTTGAGGAACCTCCATACTGCTTTCCACAGTGATTGAACTAATTTACATTCCCACCAGCAGTGTAGGAGGGTTCCCCTTTCTCCACAGCCTCGCCAACATGTGTTGTCTGTCTTTTGGATGGTAACGATCCATACTGATCCTTACTGGTGTGAGGTAATATCTCATTGTGGTTTTAATTTGCATTTCTCTGATGACTAGCAAAGTGGAGCATCTTTTTATGTGTCTGTTGGCCATCAGAATTTCTTCTTTGGAGAACTGTCTGTTCAGCTCCTCTGCACAATTTTTAAATTGGATTATTTGCTTTTTGTTTGTTGAGGCACATGAGCTCTTTATATATTTTGAATCTCAACCTTTTATCAGATCTGTCATTTATGAATATATTCTCCCTTACTGTAGGATGCATTTTTGTTCTATTGATGGCATCCTTTGCTGTACAGAGCTTTTCAGCTTGATATAGTCCCACTTGTTCATTTTTGCTTCTTTTTATCTTGACCAGGGAGATATGTTCATGAAGAAGTTGCTCATATTTATGTCCAAGAGATTTTTGCCTATGTTTTTTTCTAAGGGTTGTATGGTTTCATGACTTACATTCAGGTCTTTGATCCATTTTGGAATTACTTTTGTGTGTGGGGTTAGACAGTGATCCAGTTTCATTTTCTTACATGTAGCTGTCCAGTTTTGCCAACACCATCTGTTGAAGAGACTGTCATTTCCCCATTGCATGTCCATGGCTCCTTTATTGTATATTAATTGACCATATATGTTTGGGTTAATGTCTGGAGTCTCTATTCTGTTACACTGGTCTGGGATTCTGTTCTTGTGCCACTACCAAATTGTCTTGATTACTGTGGCTTTGTAGTAGAACTTGAAGTTGGGGAGCAAGATACCCCCACTTTATTCTTCCTTCTCAGGATTGCTTTGGCTATTCGGGGTCTTTGGTGTTTCCATATGAATTTTTGAACTATTTGTTCCACTTCGTTGGAGAATATTGTTGGTAATTTGATAGGGATTGCATCAAAATCTGTATATTGCTTTGGGCAGGATGGCCATTTAATGATGTTAATTCTTCCTAGCCAAGAGCATGAGATGAGTTTGCATTTGTTAGTGACCTCTTTAATTTCCCTTAAGACTGTCTTATAGTTTTCAAGGTATAGGTATTTCACTTCCTAGGTTAGGTTTATTCCTAGGTATTTTATTCTTTTTGATGCAATTGTGAATGGAATTGTTTTCCTCATTTCTCTTTCTATTAGTTCATTGTTAGTGTATAGGAAAGCCGCAGATTTCTGTGTGTTAATTTTTTATCCTGCAACTTTGTTGTATTCTGATATCAGTTCTAGTAGTTTTGGAGTGGAGTTTTTAGGGTTTTTTATGTACAGTATCATGTCATCTGCAAATAGTGACAGTTTAACTTCTTCTTTACCAATTTGGATTGGTTGTATTTCTTAGTTTTGTCTAATTGCCATGACTAGGACCTCCAGTTACTATGTTGAGTAACACTAGGGAGAGTGGGCATCCCTGTCTTGTTCCCGATCTCAGAGGAAAGGCTTTCAGCTTCTCGTTGTTCAGTATGATGTTGGATGTGGGTTTATCATATATGGCCTTTATTATGTTGAGGTACTTGTCCTGTATACCCATTTTGCTGAGAGTTTTTATCATAAATCGATGTTGAATTTTGTCAAATGCTTTTTCAGCATCTATGGAGATGATCATGTGGTTTTTGTCTTTCTTTTTGTTTATGTGGTGGGTGGTGTGGATGGATTTTCGAATGTTGTACCATCCTTGCATCCCTGGGATGAATCCCACTTGGTCATGGTGTATGATCCTCTTGATGTATCTTTGAATTTGGTTTGCTAATATTTTTTTGAGTATTTTTGCATCTACATTCATCAGGGATATTGGTCTGCGATTTTCTTTTTTGGTGGGGTCTGTGCCTCTTTTTGGTATTAGGGTGATGTTGGCTTCATAGAATGAGTTTGGGAGTATTCCCTCCTCTTCTATTTTTTGGAAAACTTTATGGAGAATGGGTATTATATCTTTGTATGTCTGATAAAATTCTGAGGTAAATCCATCTGGCCCAGAGGATTTGTTCCTGGGTTGTTTTTTGATTACCACTTCAATTTCTTTGCTGGTAATTGGTTTGTTTAGATTTTCTGTTTCTTCCTTGGTCAGTCTTGGAAGGTGGTATTTTTCTCAGAAGTTGTTCATTTCTTCTAGGTTTACAACTTGTTAGCATGTAGGTTTTCATAGTATTCTCTAATAATTCATTGTATTTCTATGGGGTCCTTCGTGATTTTTCCTTTCTCATTTCTGATGCTGTTGATGTGTGTTGATTCTCTTTTTCTCTTAATAAGTCTGGCTAGAGCCTTATCTATTTTGTTTCTTTTCTCAAAGAACCAGCTCTTGGTTTCATTGTTATTTTCTATTGTTTTATTCTTCTCAATTTTATTTATTTCCTCTCTGTTCTTTATTATGTCCCTCCTTCTGCTGACTTTAGGCCTCATTTGTTCTTCTTTTTCCAATTTCTATAATTGTGACATTAGACTATTCATTTGGGATTGTTCTTCCTTCTTTAAATATGCCTGGATTCCTATATACTTTCCTCTTAAGACTGCTTTTGCTGTGTCCCACAGAAGTTGGGGCTTTGTGTTGTTGTTGTCATTTGTTTCCGTATATTGCTGAATCTCCATTTTAATTTGGTCATTGATCCATTGATTATTTAGGAGCATGTTGTTAAGCCTCCATGTGTTTGTGAGCCTTTCTGCTTTCTTTGTACAATTTATTTCTAGTTTTATACCTTTGTGGTCTGAAAAGTTGGTTGGTAGGATTTCAATCTTTTTGAATTTAGTGAGGCTCTTTTTATGGCCTTGTATGTGGTCTATTCTGGAGAATGTTCTATGTGCACTTGAGAAGAATGTGTATCCTGTTGCTTTTGGATGTAGAGTTCTATAGATGTCTATTAGGTCCATCTGTTCTAGTTTGTTGTTCAGTGCCTCTGTGTCCTAAGTTATTTTCTGTCTGGTGGATCTGTCCTTTGGAGTGAGTGTTGTGTTGAAGTCTCCTAAAATGAATGCATTGCATTCTATTTCCTCCTTTTGTTCTGTTAGTATTTGTTTCACATAAGCTGGTGCTCCTGTGTTGGGTGCTTATATGTTTATAATAGTTATATCCTCTTGTTGGACTGTGCCCTTTATCATTATGTAATGTCCTTATTTATCTCTTGTTACTTTCTTTGTTTTGAAATCTATTTTGTCTGATACTAGTACTGCAACACCTGCTTTTTTCTTCCTGTTGTTTTCATGAAATATCTTTTTCCATCCCTTGACTTTTATTCTTTGCAGGTCTTTGGGTTTGAGGTGGGTCTCTTGTAAGCAGCATTTAGATGAGTGTTACTTTTTTATCCATTCTATTACTCTGTGTCTTTTGATTGGTGAATTCAGTCCATTACATTTAAGGTGATTATTGAAAGATATGTGCTTACTGCCATTGCATGATTTAGATTCGTGGTTACCAAAGGTTCAATGTTAGCTTCTTTGGTATCTTACTGCCTAACTTAACTTGCTTATTGAGCTATTATATACACTGTCTGGTGATTTCTCTCCCTTCTTATTCCTCCTCCTCCACTCTTTATAAGTTGGGTGTTTTACTGTGTGCTCTTTTGTGCTTCCTTTAACTGTTTTTGCGGGTAGTTGATTTTATTTTTTGCCTTTAGTTAGTATTTGGTTGTTCTGCTTTCTTTGTGATTTTATTTTCTCTGGTGACATCTGTTTAGCCTTAGGAGTTCTCCCATCTAGAGCAGTCCCTCTAAAATACCCTGTAGAGGAGGTTTGTGGAAGGCAAATTCCCTCAACTTTTGCTTGTCTGGGAATTGTTTAATCCCTCCTTCATATTTAAATGATAATCATGCTGGACACAGTATTCTTGGTTCAAGGCCCTTCTGTTTCATTGTATTAAATATATCATGCCATTCTCTTCTGGCCTGTAAGGTTTCTGTTGAGAAGTCTGATGATAGACTGATGGGTTTTCCTTTGTAGATGACCTTTTTCCTCTCTCTAGCTGCCTTTAAAACTCTGTCCTTTTCCTTGATCTTTGTCATTTTTATTATTATGTGTCTTGGTGTTGTCCACCTTGGGTCCCTTATGTTGGGAGTTCTGTGTACTTCTGTGGTCTGATCGATTATTTCCTCCCCCAGTTTGGGGAAGTTTTCAGCAATTATTTCTTCAAATACACTTTCTATCCCTTTTTTTCTCTCTTCTTCTTCTGGTATCCCTATAATGTGAATATTGTTCTGTTTGGATTGGTCACACAGTTCTCTTAATATTGATTCATTCCTGAAGATCTTCTTATCTCTCTCTGCATCAGCTTCTATGTGTTCCTGTCCTCTGGTTTCTATTCCATCAATGGCCTCTTGCATCTTACCCATTCCACTTATAAATCCTTCCAGAGATTCTTTCATTTCTGTAATCTCCTTCCAGACTTCATCCCTTAGCTCTTGCATATTTCTCTGCTGCTCCAGCAGCATGGTTATGACCTTTATTTTGAATTCTTTTTCAGGGAGATTGGTTAGGTCTATCTCCCCAGATTCCTTCTCAGGGGAGGATGTCTGGGTTAGTCTGGTCTGTATCAAATTCTTCTGCATTTTCATGGCGATAGAGGTAGTTGTGGGGAGCTGATATGTGTGTTGGCTTGGAGAACAGCAAACCCTAGCAGCTTGTTCTGGGCAGCTGTGCACAGTCAGGGTTTCTAATTCTTGCCCCACTGCTGTGAAAGAAGCTCTGCCCTGCTGCCTCAGGCTGCTGCTCCCCTGTGGCGGTGCGGCATTAGAGGGGAAACCGGTGGGAAGCTGTTTATCTCCGTGACAGGCCTCCAAGCTGTGCTGCCGCCCAGGGGGTTAGAGGGCCCGGCGTTCCCCAGAATTCCCAGCTCCAGGGCTATGTGTGCCAGGAAGTTTCTGTCCAACTGTGGGGATCCTGTCCCTTTTAGTCTTTCAAAAAGCACCTGCTTTTCTTTGTCCCAAGGGCACCAGCTGCAGGGACCAACTTGCAGGTTTTACTGTCCCATTTCCCTAGTATCCAGCACCCCATACACTGTGTGTCTGCACTCTGGTGCAGATGGCTAGGGCTGGGTGTTTAGCAGTCCTGGGCTCCCTCTCCCTCCCTGCTCTGACTCCTCTCTTTCCACCGGGAGCTGGGGTGAGGGGTGTTCAGGTCCCGCAGGGCTATGGCTTGTATCTTACCCCCTTCCCGAGGCACTGGGTTCTCGCAGGTGTGGATGTAGTCTGGCTATTTTCTTGTGTCTTCTGGTCTCTCTTTTAGGGTTAGTTGTATTTCTTGAATTTTCAAAAATATATATGGTTTTGGGAGGATATTTCACTGCTCCACTCACACCACCATCTTGGCTCCTCTTCTCTACTAATTTTTATTACATTATTTGTTCTGCTTACTTTAGGCCAAAATTTGTTGTTTCTGCTCTAGTTTTATGTAGTGGAAATTTCAATTATTACTTTAGATTTTTCTTTAATATATGCCCTTAATGCTGTAACTTTCCCTCTGAATATTTATTTCACTGAAACACATTTTTATTTATTTTATTTTTTAGTAAATTAAAAAAAAGGAATTATCTTGAGATATCTTTTGGCCTTTGGAATATCTAGATGTGTGCCTTTTAGTTACCTAATATTTAGAATTTCCCAGATATCTCTGTTGTTTGATTTCAAGTTTAATTCCCTTCTGGTTTGAGAACATATTTATATGATTTCTATTAGTTTTAATCTATTACAGAGTGGTTTCAAGCCCAGGATGTGGTCTGTCTTAGTGAGTATTCCATGTAAACTTGATAAGAATGTGTATTATTCTGTTTTTGATCAGAATAGTCCATAAATGTCAGTTAAATAAACATGATTAACAGTTTTACTTATTTTGTATCCTACAAGTTTGCTCAACTTGTTTATTAGTTTTAGAGGTCCTGTGTGTGTGTGTGTGTGTGTGTGTGTGTGTGTATCTAGTCCTTGACATTTACTGTATAGATGATATTATCTGTGAGTATCTTCCTTTCCAATCTGGATGCCTTCTATTTCTTTTACTTGATTAATTTACCTGACTAGAACCTCTTGCACAATGTGGAACTGAGATGACAAGAACAGATATCCTTGTCTTGTTTCTTATTTTAGGGAGAGTGCATCTAGTCTCTAGCTATTAAATATATTAGGTTATTTTTGTTTATTTACCTTTATCAGAACAGGCCTTTATACTCCTAGTGTGTTGGGTGTATTTATCATGAAGATACACTAAATTTTGTTAAATTTTTTTCTATTTATTTTTGGGGTGATTGTTTTCTGTCTTATTCTGTTACTATGGTGCATTTCATTGATTGATGATTATATGCTAAACCAATCTTGTTTTCCTGGGACACATCTCATTTGGTCATGGTGCTTGAATTTTTTAACCTGGTCCTTGACTCCTTTGTTAATATATTCATAAGGGATATTCCTCTATAGTTTTGTTTTCCTTAGAGTGGAACATAGATAGAAAGAGAGGGAGTCCCATTTTCCTGGGTGTTCATGACTATAATAGAACAAAGGGGAAGGGGTTGAATGTATGCAGGATGTAGCTTAAATGCAGCACACTCTTATTCTTACTGAGATTTTGTAGATGGTGCTGAATAGATGTTTCTCCATTTTCTGTAAGCTCTTAGGGTAATTTCCAGAGACTTTTTCTCTATATCTTTAATTTCAGTAAAATGACTGTTTCACAGGGGAGAGGTGCTACCATGTTCCTCACACTGCTATTAGAGAGGTCAATGACCATCTTCATTCTCAAAAGATATTTTCAATTGACATAGAAAGATACAATCCTCTTGTAATCTAGCTTTTATTTTCTACTGTAAAATCAGCTTGCTTCTTTGAAGATAATTCTTTCATTTTCTGGGTACTTTTAATATTGTCTCTGCTTTTGGTTTAGTTTCCAGGATTTGTACTATAATATATCCAGATATGTGTATGTGCATGTACATATGTGTGTGACTTTTAAAACCTAGACTACTATTTCTGCCCCATTCCATTTGTCTGATCCTTCTGAGACTCGAATAATATGTATGTTAATCTCATGACCTCTATCAATTCTCTCTGATAAATTTTTCTCTAGTCTCCTTTTTTTATTTGTTTCAGTTTGTATTCTATTCACTTGTTTTCTAATTCACAAGTGCTCTCTTTTGCTGTGTCCAAAATACTTCTAAACATATTGTATTATTTTCTTAATGTTGCATATTTTATTTATCAACTCCATTTTTAAAATTTTTTTATTGATTCAGATTTTCTGTTGAGATTCTACATTATTTGATGTATTTATTTCCTTCTTATTTATTTGAAATTTTAAGCATGGTAAAGTAAAATACCTTGTAGTTAATTCTAGTAACTAGATGACTTTTGGTTTTCGTAGATGTTTAATTTCTCCTTTGTTTTTAGTCACAAAGGTCTCTTTTCTACCTCTTTGTTTATACATGTAAGGTCCTGTTTTCTGCAATGTCTTTTTGTTTTACCTATATGTGTCTCACCATAGGGTTCCAGCCCCAAGCAAGTTCACTATGGATTCAGTGAGGTCAAATGATGACAACAGAATGATGGGGATAAAAGCGTTTATACTAAGCTTTATTTTCACTGTGGCAGGTCGAGTGCTGGAATTACATCTGCATCCAGGAAGTGTGCAATCCATCTCCACCTCTACCTCCTTTGTATAGTAACACTGACAATATTGACTTATTGCCAACAGGTATGTAAGCATTGGTCTACACAGTAGGCCAATTACATTATCAAGTATAATAGGGTCAGGTGAGAATTCTGGCCATAGCAACTTCCATTTCCCCTACACTATGTGGAATATTTTGCTTAAATAATTGTAGAGGCTCCATATATGTTATCTTCCTTCTTAGAGCACCCAACATTCTTTATGTCAAACAAATAGAAATATTTGTTCTAATCACATTATGGACTAGATTGATTCAAAGCTGGACCACAGCCCTCGAAAGCCTCAGTCTACCTCTGGTTTGCTTATGATCCTCCAAGGTTTTAAATTAAGAACCTGTATCTTCTGCAGAACCCTCACTTAAATAGCTCCAGAATCTAATATTTGTCTCAACAACCTGTCCAAAATCTCAACTCTGATTTTCAGCAGCTTTCTGTTATATTTTACCTCTCTGCCCTATAGTTTCAGGATTGGGCAAATAAACCAGTGGAGAAAAGTTACTGTAACTGTGTGCCTGAGGTTCCCCATGTCTTTGCCAAAAGCTGCTGGTTTGTTTCGTTATCCTCCACAAAAATCATTGGTGGTTCAAAGCCCAGATTGTCAGCCACCAGATTGGGCCCAGGATAAAAGCAGTTATGGAAGTGCGGATTTCCACTTAAAAGATTTGAGGATAAAGTGAAGGTTCCTATAGCCAGGATTCCCACCTGGCCCTAGTCAGCCAGCTCACTACACATGTGTGGGCAATACCTCATTATTGACTCTAAATGAAGAGGTCTACCCAGTGCTCTGGGCTACATGGTGGCAGGCTGCATGGCTGCGGGAGAGCAGAGAATGGAGTAGTGGCAGTGCTGAGGACAGAGACTGAGAAGGCTGCAGGGCAGAGAGGCCCAGAGGCAGAGACTGGCTTGGTGCTTGCAGACTCATTCTGAGTGGATGGGATTCTAGTGACTAACCTGCCACTGTGGGAATAAAGTTGGGTATAAACCCTTTCACCCCACGAATGTTCCATTGTCCTTTTTCTGTCTCATTGAAACCATACTGAACATGTCCGGGGCTGAAACCTATTGGCAGGACAAGGTTTACCCCTTTACGGAGTCTTCTTCCCCACTGTGCTTTGCCTCACCTTCAAGTTAGGTTTTCTAGTCATTGACTGCCAGAAGCTACGTCAGGAGACAGGGATTTAACACAATGCATTTGAGAGTCATAAATATATTGGAGGTGCTGAAAGAGTGGTCTCTGTGCTTACATCTAGGAAAAACACCAAGGTCAACAGTACTAATCTGTTTGTCCCCGGGAAACTGTTATGTCTTCCACTCTCAGACAGATGGGAAATCAAGAGAAGGCCACTGAAAATAATTGACCTCAAGAACATCACACCATAAATGCAATCAAAATACCAAGAACCTGAGGAAATACCATTGTTTTGCACCCACCTGAAGCTGCTCTCTAAACACTAGCTTGTCTCTATAAGCAAACAGATACCCTGGACCACCTGTGACTGTTTGCCAGCAGTATTAGTCATGGTTGCGGGAAGTCAGCCTATGTCTCTCTTTGACCTAATCTTAAGGGAGTGTTTGGAAGTTGACATACTGTGATGTAATATAATACAACCAGTCATCCTTTTAATACTAAAAATGTCACTTCATAATTAAAAACTAAAAAAAACCTGTATTCTCTACTACTATCTCTCAAATTTATAAAGGTTGAGTTGATAGTCTATCAAAATGTTCCTATTTTAATATATTATCCTTTAATATTCTATAACCAATTTTAACATAATCACTTTTAACATTAAATATATTAAGCAACCTATCTTGTAGATCCTCTGAGATTTCTAGAAGGAACAAGAGTACAGATATCTTGTGATCATTTTAATGTTGCTGTTCACTGTTATAATTTTCCTATTTTTGCATGTGTGACTATATATTAAAAATAGTGCTTTTAAAAGTAAATAGTGTTAATCAAAATGGGGATAAAATAACAGACACATGTTTTTGAATAAACTGAATCAATTCCATCATGTTACAAATACCTAGGTAATTTTAATACATCATTCTGTTTCCTTTGTCCATTTTTTTCCATAAAATAAGTTTTAAATGGGCTCTTATTGATACTTTTCCTTATCTTAAAACTGGTATTTTAATTGTTGAAAAAAATAAAATGTATCACCCATATTTTAATCTGGACATTAAGCTATTAAAAAAATTATTTCTATGATTACTATTGGGCTAAAGAAGAGGTTGGAAAATGCAGTAACTTGGCCAAGTTGGAGAGTTTTGCTGCAACACCATCATGACCTTTTGTGCACCTAGTGCCTGTGACTGCATCCACACTGAAACAGTTACGTATTTGTAACAGAGATGTCTGGTTGGTAAAGAGGAAATGACCTACTTTGTGGATCTTTAAACACACAAAAAAATTGCTGTTGACCCCAAGACTAGAGTTCTTTTCCCACTAACTTAATGGCAGATGTTATAATACTAACTGCTCATGTTATTCATAGTTCAGTAATGCATTTTTCATTTACATTTCTAGATACACAGTTGAAGAACTTTGCCAAATGAAGCAATATATTCTGTTCCTGATTTATTGTGAACTACATTGAATTTATAACTAATAATTTCACATTATCAAATCCTCCTATTTAGGAATACAGTATTTTTATTTCAATACTATTTAAGACTTTCAAGAAAGTTTTGTAGCTTCTAGATTTTAGATTTAGATAATTATTCCTAAGTTTATTTTCAGAGTCTATGTCAATACAAATTTGTTAAATTCTTAGTATATATGGAAATTACTAGTGCGTATTTATTTTATATAGGGACAATGTCATATCTCTTTTTAGCTCCACTGTCACTACCTGATTGTATTAAATTTCATAAGCTAATTCTTTCTTGATTATATAATAATTCCTGTGTTTATCTTTTTTTAAACATTAACCTTTTCTTCCTTCATTACATCCTATTTCATCAATGTGGCATCATCCTAAACTAACCAACTCTCTGACATTTCATTTTGCTGATAAAAATGCAACCTCTACAGATTATCCTTCCCTCACATTCTACAAGTGTATTTGAATTACTCTAAGCAAATCACAGTAATCCCATTTCCCTTGCAGTAAATGATTTAGATGTGGGAAATGAATGACACCTGACATGTAGTCCATTGGCGTGTCCTGGAACAAAAGCTGTGGGTGGTGCCCAGAACTGCTCCATGTATCTTCTGACCATGAAGTGGGCCAGCCTGAGAGAGCAAAGATGGTACTCTGAAGAAAGCATAGTAAAAAAAATGGAAAGAAGTTTACTCTTTAAGCAACTGAGTCAATGATTTAGAGCCCTTTTTCTGAAAAAAAAAATGACATTCAATAGTGTTCAACATGTGAGTTTCAATTTTCTATTACCTGTGGCCAAAGTTATCTTATTGATAAATTGATGGGTTGAATCCTTTAGAATATTAATTATTCTTAGTACTAGAACACATGCTTGTATCATTTTAGCCCAACCTTGCTAAGACTGATTAATCAGAAGTGGATGTGAAAATTTTTAGTTGTGTGTATTTCTGTTACAATGATCAAATAATTCTTATTAATGCATTGTATAATAATACATAAAATAATGTTGAATTACATTTCTCGGATAAACCTGTTGGTTCATGATATACTAAGATTATTTTAATATACTTTCTGGATCAATTTGTTAATGTCTTAGTTAATAGTTTGGATTATAGTTACTTTTGATACTATGTATATACCTCTTATGTAAAAATGTATTAGGAAGTTTTATATTATTTTTAAATAGCTTTGTCTTAAATATCCAAATGTTAAATAAGCATATACCTTTCAATATAATGATTTTTAGGCAAAGTTAATATATAAAAACATATTTATATAAATACCAAAATTCAGTGTACATGAATACCAAAAATTCAGTATAATATTCTAGCACAATGATATGAATAAAATGTTAAGTCCATAAAAATTAAGGACTGTCCTAATTAACTTCAGACATTTTAAAATTAGGCATAGTTTATATACAGTAAAATACATACTTTATAAATGTACCATTTAATGATTTTGACAAACTTATCCAATCACATAACCATCAGCCAAATCAATATTTAGAATACTTTCATCATTCCATAATGCACCCTTCTTTGGCTTGGCTGTCAGTTCACTCACTACTTGCCTTAGGCAAAGATTGACTTTTCTCTCTATGTAGATTGTTTTTGTCACTTTAAGATCTTCATATAAATTTACAAAAAATACAATATATGCTCTTTTCTGTCTGACTGCATTCCTTCAGCACAATGCTTTTAAATTGTATCCACATTGTTTCAAGTATCAGTGGTTTATTTCAATTTATTGCCAAGAACAATTGCATAGTATGGAGCCACGTTGATTTGTTTATTCATTCGTCTGTTGATAGCTATTTAGATTGTTCCCAGTTTTTTTTTTTTATAGGAATGAAGTTGCAATGAATGTTCATGTAGAAGTTTTTATGGATTTATATTTTCATTCTCTTGGGTAACCATCTAGGAGTGTCATTGTTGGGTCACATATAGTATGTCAATTATCAATTTATTGTCTCCTACCTACAAATTCACTTTACATTGTTTGTTCTGTAAAAATGAAGCTGGGTCACTAAATAATTTACTTCTGCTTACTGGCATGAGGTTAAGCTTTGCCACTGGAAGATGCTGGGAGAAACATTGCAGGGGGAGGGAGTTTTCCTTCCTGGGTCAGGTGCGCTCTGTCCACAGGTTCCTACGTAGCACAGGTAGCTTTCCCAGTGCGGCCTCTTTCAACAGAGTAGTCCCTCCAGTGCAGATGGTGTCCCATGCAACTCAAGTTGAAGCAGCTTTCCTCTGCCTTGTGTCTACAATGTCCAAGGTCAGCACTATCTAGGGACAAGGAAACCCCTCAGGTGGGTTTCATGGTGTCTCTGATGCACAGCTTCTCCCGTGCCCTAGGCGGCACATTTGCAGCAGGAACCACAGCAGCTTCTCTGCTATCCAGTGAGACACTCACGCCCTATCCTGCAGGTTGCAGCTTAGGGATGAGAGGAGATGGTTTTACTTCTGTGTTCTGTTAGGTTTTTGGTTACGCTTGCTCTTTAACCCATGTGAATGATACGTGTATTCCTTGCAATCCCCTTTTACAGCAAGTATTTGTATGTCATATTTTCCCTGTTTAAATAACTTTATGGTTTATTTCTCCTGGTTGGACTACACATAACATGACTCTCTTGTGCTTGATGTTTGTGCTTTTTCCATTTTTCCCACTACTGTGTTGGAAGTTATACAGTATAATTTTCATTTTGATTACCTTGTTCTTGAGTTGTATTCTATGGTTATCTAGTATTTAGATTTAGATTTTCTCTTTTTTCTAGGTTATTTTTGTTTAATTAGGAATGATGATTTTGTAAGTTTTGCTTCATTCAGGAGTTACAGTCTTGTATACTGCAAGAACACTGTCCCTTCATATATTTTATCTAGTTTTACAGCTTTTCACAGTGGAAAGGTTTATTTATTAAGAGTTGTGTCAAGTCCATGGGAAGAGGTCTTGACAGTATGATTTTAAGTTCTCCAAAATAGATGTATACATTTAAAAATTTGCTTCAAAGAGCATGTGCCTTGGAAATGACTAGAGGCAGTAAAACATTATCAGCATTCAAAGAAGCTATATTAACCATATTAATTATTTGGTGTTCAGAAAGTGATGTTTTAATCATTTTTTCCTAGTATAAGGGCTTTTTTCTATAAGTTTTTCCTTTAATTTTTGTAAATCTTGGTGTAGGGTATTAGTGTAGCTATGTAACGCTTTCTAATTTCCCCATTTAAAACATAAAAAAATTTGTTTCTAGTTACCATTTTCACACATAATTAGCTATTTTAAACCAGAAATTTCTCTAGATCCCTCCCTACTCAGTTTCATTCTTCTATTTCAAGTTTTTTACTTAATATATTTATCCATTTGGTCTATAGATACACTCAAAATGCCAATATAAACATCATATTTCTTTTTAAAATATGTCTGTCACAGTTTATATTAAGAATGATACCTCCTCACACAATTACCCAAGCCAGATCTTGTCTTTGCTATTACTATTTTATCAATCGCAAAGTCACATACATCACACAACCTTTACATTTTTCATATCATCCATGACTTTCCTGCCACCTCTGACTTAATTCAGATTTTCACTAGAGCACTAATTGTATGGCTGGCCTTTCACTGTTCTTCCATTGATGCCAGAGTACTATTCCCAAATACAAATGTGATCATGTGACTTTCTTTCCATTTCCTTCCCAAAGAGTTATTGGCATAAAATTCACATTTCTAATTCAACAAATTAATCCCGGATTCCATCTCTTCTCCACTCCTATTACTCTACTAAATAACAGGCATGCTTTCTTCCAGCCAAACTAAGGTTTTTAAAAAAAATTCTCAAAACGCATTATAATTGATCAAGAGTCTGCATTATTACACATGCAGCTCCTCTGGTGCAATAGCCCTTTGAATTTCCTTGCTGTTTTTAAATTCTGCTCTTGCGGATTTCACTTACCATTGCATCAATTCCAAAAATCTCTCCCTACCCACTCCTTTTTGAGATGTTATATCTACTTTAAAGAGCTAATATCACCTAGTGATAGATCTATTGAAGCACTTATCAAAGTGCATTTATTCTGATTTTCCAGTTAAATGCTTTCCCCAATTTGATCATATTTAAGAAGAGCCAGTTTTTAATAGACTTTGAAATGCTAGCTTTTAACAAAATATATTCCATAGAGTGCCATGTTTTAAAAATATTCTTTTGATGAATAATCTAAAAAGGCTTGCAGACATAATAACATAATACAACACATCAAATGTGTAGTAATATTTTCATCCAATACACCAAAATAACTAGAAGTTTGTTTAATGTGTCCTAATACATGCCCTCTACTATATTTAGTCACTATTAAACAGTTAGACTTTAAACTAATCCTCCATAGAAAAGATAAATAGGACAGTGGAAGACTCCTGTAGGGCACTAAGGTGCTATAAAATAGATTGAATGAGAGACAAAACTTTCAAAGAATGGAGAAGGTGAAGGACAGTACCAAGTTTTGTAAAGGAAAAACTGTTTTAGTTTATTCCTCACAATGTGTTCCCTGAAGACAACAAAATCTGAAGCTTGATCTATGTATTTAGGAGAAAGAAATAGAAACTGTATGCTCAGGGGAATATAGCTATAAACAAATAAATTGGTGATGTTTATTTTAAAACACATTTTCTATCTTCTGGGTTTTTGATTCTCACTATGATATTAAAAGTGGTATTTCACAACTTTTCAGCATCTGACCTCAAAACATACAACTCATGAATATAAGACCAGAAAGAAAAAAATACCTTGCATGCTTATAGGCTGAAACTAAGTATAAATAAATAAATAAATGAATATATATATATATATATATATAATATATATATATATATATATATACGAAAAGTGAATAGTTTTTTTTACATTTTGTCTTAGCTTCTTGATCTGTCTTATATGCTCCACCTACTGGGTAATAGGAAAATAAACTAATTTTAAACCAAACATTTTAAACTCAGTGGAGACAGATATAATACATTTAAACTATTCTTGTATTCATTAGGTTATATTTGGTTGTGATGACAAAATAAATTAAATGAGACATGAACAAGGTTAGCAGTTTCATTTTTTCTCACCTGCACAAGGCTGAAAGTTCAGCAACTACTGCTGTGTGTTGGCATCATTAATGCAGGAACTCAGGTCCCATCCATCCTGTTTCTCTTTCACCTTGCTAGACCTGGGCATGTGGACTCACAGATAGAATAGATAGCTGAGAATTGTAGGATTTCATTGTTTCTCTTTTAATTTTGTTGTTTCTTTTTTAAAATTTGGCTATATGCAACATTAAAAATCAGAGACTATATTTTAAAGATGGGGAACTGATATTGCAAGACAAATTATAATAAGTTCTCTTTAAGCAAACATGTTCTTTTTCTCTTAGTTCATATGACCTTCCCCTTCCTTTCTGGAAAGTGGTTATATATTTGAGTGAGGGGAAAAAATGTGGCTTAGGTAACCTTATTGGGGTGAGAAACTTCCTTGACTACTAGGCATCTTTATAGGATTTTGCTGTAAAGTGGTTGTCTGGGTTGTCTCCTGGACTGGAGATTGTGGAGACCAGGGGTCATATTTCTGGTCACACTGCTAACATATTTTTCTGACTTTGAATCTGATCTACCACTAAGCCTTGTTTCTCCAATTAGACTACAGCTTGGGCTATTATTAAAATCCAGCTTGAGTTTGTCATAGTCTTTGCATTACCTTCTCAGGCTAGAAGGAGAATTTCATCTCTTCTCTTCTTCCCTGGCTTGAACTGTAGTATGAAAAATAAATAAGTCAAAAACCTCTGTCTGGGTCCAGGGCACTACTTCTTGATGTATTAATGAAGTGGGAGAGCTTCACCTGTAATGATGAATTTTATCTTGACGTGGAACATCAGATGCTCTGTTCTGGTCAGTACATACTCTCTTACTCCTATAAATGAAGGGACTATAGGGGGGTTCAAGATGGTGGTGTGAGAGATGAGACAGAGAACTCCTCCCAAAACCACCTATATTACAAAAAGATAGTTAATACAACTAATCCTAAAAGAGCAACAGGAAAGAAGGCTGTACCAGACTGCATACACCTGGAGAACGGAGCAGACCTCACGAAACAGGGAGTACAAGTCTACACTGCATAGTGCTCTGGAGATTAGTGGGGTTGGAAAGCTAAGACAGGTGGAATAATTGGAGAGACTGAGATTCCAGGTATTTGTGGAGGACAAGGATCCACATCTGACTGCCATGGGACAAAGGAAAGGCAGGCAGTCTGACAGGCTTCCTGGCAACCAGAGGGCTGCTAAAGGGGTGGGGTTTGCAGGGAGTTTGCTGTACGGGAGAAGGGATAGGTAAACAAGGTTTTCTGGGTGCACTCTGCCCAGCCAGTTGGGAACTTTCAGGAGCTTTAGGTGCTCCATCCCCTTGGTTGGCTACTCAGCAACAAGGCCCCGCATCATGATACGCAGCTTGCTGTGCCTTCCTCCTGGACTGCTGGCACCAGCTCGCAAACCGGCAGTCCCTGCCCTGGTGTCAGCCAGTCATATGGAGGCCATGCCTACTGCAGCTACAGACACAAAGCACAGAGACTTACACCTGCATGCTGGCCCACTGGTTCTGACAGTGGAGACAAGCACTGCAGCCAGGAAGCAGGAAACAGCTCTTTGTCCCCCAACCCCAGACACCAGTGCTGTTCCCCTGTGACCCCTGACATCACTCCAGGGACTGAGCAGCTCCAGAGAGTAGAGTTTCTTGGCACTAGAGGATGCCACATACAAATATGAAATCTCAAAAGTACCTGATTCAAAAAAAATCTCACAAACACCAGAAAAAGGGAAAAATGAAACTGAACTCACCAATCTTCCTGAAAGAGAATTCAAATAAAAAACCATAAACATGTTTATGGAGGTACAAAAAAATATTCAAGAACTCAGGGAGGGATTTATGGCAGAGATTCAATCATTAAGATATTCCATATCTGAAATGAAACATACAATGGAGGGATTTAAAAGCAGATTAGATGTGGTAGAATAGGCAGTAAACACAATAGAAACTAGAGAAGAGGAATACAAAGAAGCTGAGGCACAAAGAGAAAAAAGGATCTCTAAGAATGAAAGAATATTGAGAGAAATGTGTAACCAATACAAATGAAACAATATTCACATTATAGGGGTACCAGAAGAAGAAGAGATTGGAAAAGGGATAGAAAGTGTCTTTGAGGAGGTAATTGAAGAAAACTTCCTGAATCTGGGGAAGGAGACACTCTTAAGTCATGGAGGTACACAGATCTCCCAACACAAGGGACCCAAGAAAGACAACACCAAGACATATGATAAGTAAAATGGCAAAGATCAAGGATAAAAACAGACTTATAAAAGCAATTAGTGAGAGAAAAAAGATCACATACAAAGGAAAACCCATCAAGCTTTCATCAGATTTCTCAGCAGAAACTTTACAGTCCAGAAGGGAGTGGCATGATATATTTAATGCAATGAAGCAGAAGGGCCTCAAACCAAGAATACTCTACCCAGCAAGATTATCATTTCAATTTGAAGAAGGGATTAAATAATTTTCTGATAAACAAAAGCTGAGAGAATCTACCTCCCACAGATCATCTTTACAGTGTATTTTTCAGGAACTGCTGTAGATGGAGGTGTTCCTAAAGCTAAATAGCTGTCACCAGGGGAAATAAGACCACAGCAAAGAAAGTGGAACAATCAATTAGTAAGCAGATGCAAAATCAAATCAACTACTCCCAAAGTCAATCAAGGGATAGACAAAGAGTACAGAATAGAATACCTAATATATAAGGAATGGTGGAGGAAGAAAAAGGAGAAAACTCTTCAACAACTGGTGTTGGCAAAACTGGACAGCTACATGCAAGGTAATTAAATTGGATTATTTTCCAGCCCTATACACAAAAGTAAACTCAAAATGGATCAAAGTCCTGAATGTAAGTCATGAAACCATAAAACTCTTAGAAGAAAATATAGGCAAAAATCTCTTGAACATAAAAATGAGCAACTTTTTCTTGAACACATATCCTTGGGCAAGGGAAACAAAATAAAAAATGAACCAATGGGACTACATCATACTAAAAAGCTTCTGTACAGCAAATGACACCATCAACAGAACAAAAAGGTACCCTACAGTATGGGAGAATATATTCATAAATGACAAATCCAATAAAGGGTTGACATTCAAAATATATAAAGAGCTCATGCACCTCAACAAACAAAAAGCAAATAAGACAATTAAAAAAATGGGCAGAGTAGCTGAAAAGACACTTCTCCAAAGAAGAAATTCAGACGGCCAACAAGAACATGAAAAGATGCTCTACATCACTATTAGGGAAATGAAAATCAAAACCACAATGAGATATCACCTCACACCAGTGAGGATAGCCAACATAGAAAAGAATAAGAACAACAAATGATGGCAAGGATGCAGAGAAAGGTGAACCCTCCTACACTGCTGGTGGGAATGTAAACTAGTTCAACCACTGTGGAAAGCAGTATGGAGATTCCTCAAAAAACTAAAAATAGAAATACCATTTGACTCAGAAATTCCACTCCTAGATATTTATCCTAAGAATGCAGGAGCACAGTTTCAAAGAGACATAGGCACTCCTATGGTTATTGCAGCACTATTTATAATAGCCAAGAAATGGAAGCAACCTAAGTGTCCATCAGTAGATGAATGGATAAAGAAGGTGTGGTACATATACACAATGGAATATTATTCAGCCATAAGAAGAAAACAAATCCTATCATTTGCAGCAACATGGATGGAACTACAGGGTATTATACTCAGTGAAATAAGCCAGGCAGAGAAAGACAAGTACCAAATGATTTCACTCATCTGTGGAGTATAAGAACAAAGGAAAACTGAAGGAACAAAGCAGCAGCAGACTCACAGAACCCAAGAATGGACTAACAGTTACCAAAGGGAAAGGGACTGGGGAGGATGGGTGGGAAGGGAGGGAGAAGAGGAATCAGGGCCATTATGATTAGCACACATAATGTAGGGGGTGGCATGGGGAAGGCAGTATAGCACAGAGAAGACAAGTAGTAACTCTATAGCGTCTTACTATGCTGATGGACAGTGACTATTATGGGGATATTTAGTGGGGACTTGATAATGGGGGGAATCTAGTAACCACAATGTTGCTCATGTGATTGTATATTAATGATACCAATATTTAAAAAAAGAGAATATAATTTATCTTCTTAATATGTATGATATTTGTATCTGTAGCATATATAATAGATAGCTTTATAAATATAAATATTAATTAATTAAACATACTGTTCTCCATTCATATATTAAGTTATTAAGTGGATTATATTTCATAGTTTTTGTGTAGATATCTAGTACCTAATAGTATTTTTTGAAAAACATGGTCCTTTCCCCATTAAATAGTCTTGGTACCCTTGTCAAAAATCTTTTGACATATATGCTCAGGTTTATATCTGGGTTGCCTTTTATATTTTGGTGATTTATATTTTGGTCTTTAAGCCAGTACCATACTCTTTTGATTATTTTAGCTTTGCAGTAATTTTTGAAATCAGAAAGTATGGGACCTACAACTGTCTTCTTTTTCAAGACTGTTTTGACTAGAAAACAATTTTTACTATACAGACATAGATAGTTTAAAAGAAAATAAAGGTCAAGTGGGAAATATATTCCTTTGATGTGTACAAGGAACATTTACCAAGATAAGATAAACCATATCCTGGGTCATAAATAATACCTTAGCAATTTTAAATAAAAAAATTTATAGTAATTGAAATCATGCAAAGTATATTCTCAGGCCCAAAAGTAATTGAAATCATTGAGTAAAAAGTATATGTAAAATATACAAATACTTGGAAATCAAGTAACATACTTCTAAATAATCCATTGCTCAAGAATAAAGTATCAGAAAACATTATAAAATTATTTATATTGATTAAAAGTGTAAATACAGTGTGCCATAACTTGTGAGATGAAGTAGCAATTCTTAGAGGGTAATTTTTAACAGTTAATGCTTATATTTGAAAAAAGGATATATCTAAAATCATAAACAAACTTTCTTCCTTAAAAATAGAAAAAGAAGATAAACTTTATCCCCAAGCAAGAGGAAGGAATAGAATAATAAAAATAAGAACAGAAACAAATGAAGAAGTGAACAAAACATGAAATGCAAATGTAGTTTAATTTATAGCATTATTACAGACTACACAGCATAGATATAAGGGGATATAAAAAAAAATCTATGCCCAGAAATTTGACCAATTTGTTCACTTCAGCCAATGGACATCTCCCTTGAAAGACCAAAATTTCCAAAGATGACTTAAAAAGAAATAGACAATTTGAATAGTCCTGTATTTATAAAGGCAAGTGAACTCATAATTAGAAACCTTCCAACAGAGATAACTGCAGGCTCATGTGGCCTCACTTGCAAATTTTATCAATCATTTAAAAAAGAAATATCATCAATTTTGTACAAATTCTCCCACAATAAAGGAGAATATTCTAACTCATTTTATAAAGTTAGCATTACCCTGATATCAAATCTGGAAAGAGATTTTTTAATAAAATTTAATGAAAGAATAGTCCTTCTGGGCTGAGGTGTAAAATTCATTGGCAAAATATTAGAAAATCAAAGCTGAAAATATGAGTAATGAATGCTATGCTATGATCACACGAGATTTATTCTGGGAGTACAAATGTAAATGTCAATCATTGTAATAGATGTAGAAATATCATGTGACAAAATTCAAAATCTATTCATAATAAAAAATATCTTGAAAAGAGAAGGGTAAAATACAAAGCTTAATGAATATCCTCCACAAAGAATCCCTTTTAATCCTTTGTCTATTTGTCTTCATTATTGACTTGTGAGAGTTATTTACATATTCTGGAAACATGTGTCTCATCACATATATGATTTACAAATATTGCCTTTCATATTCAGGTGTTCTTTCCACTTTCCTAATGATGCCCTTTGTAATACAAAAGCTTTTAATTTTTATGCAAATTAGTTAATTTGTCATTTGGCCTTCTGGCCTGAGATCTAAGAAACCATTGCTTAACATGAAGTAGTACAGATGAATTCTTTGTTTTTTGTTTTTTTCAATGATTTTTGTAGTTTAGATCTTACATATCAGTGTATGCCTTATTTTCAATTAATATTTTATATGATGTGAGATAGGGATTTCAGTTTATTATTTCACATGTGGGTATCCATTTAACCCAGAAACCATTTGTTGAAGGGCTTATTCTTTTTACGTTAGGTTATCTTGATATCTTTGTAGAAAAACAGTCAATCATGAATGTAAGGGCTTATTTCTGAAATTTCATTTATATTCCACTGATCTGTATGTCTATAGTTCTGCCAGTATCAAACTCTCTTACTCAGTGAAGGGTTGTATTAAATTATGAAAGTGAGTCCAGTGTTTTTCTTTTGATTGAATGAACTTCCATTTGTATTATTTCTGTCTCTTTATTGATATTATATATTTGATGAGACATAATTGTCATCCACCCTTTAAATTATGTAACCATAGTTTCTTTTAGTTCTTTAAATATGTTTATACAGCTGAGTTAAAATCTTTGTCCATTAAGTCTAATTTCTGGTCCTTTTCAAGGATATATTTTGTTGGCTAATTTTTCCCAAATTCCATATGATCTGTTTCTTTGTATGTGCCAGAATTCTTTGTTGAAAACTAGGCATTTTAGATAGTATATGGTAAAAAATTTGGGGGTTACTAAGGTCTGGAATTCTCTGTATTTCAGAATTTAGTCATTAGAAAGGTTTTGACTGTCAGAATTCGCAAATTCAGTTCCAAGTCTCTGCCTCTTCATAACTGGCCCATTCAAGAAATAACTGAAAGATTTGTGGCTCCTCAGAAGGACAGCTTCCCTAGCTGTTGGCAATGGAGGTCCTCAGAGAACAGACCCAGGATATATTCAAGGATCTTCCTCCTCCACCAGGTTAGGTTCTTTCTTTTTCCTGTGCCATACATACGGTTACATCTCGGCAATCCACTGAGTGACTGCTGTGTGTTTTTATGCTTATTGTATCTAGTCTGAATGTCAACTGTGATTTCTCAGTTATTGCTCTACCTGGCTGTTGTTGGAAGTAGGGTAACTTGCCTGTCTTTTAGTTAGGGACTATCAAAATGTGAAGAAATAAATCTGTACTCGATAGAGTGAAGTACGTATTATCCTGAGACCTTGGCATGTACAAAAGGAATGCACCTCAGGCCATCTGTTTTGAGAAGGGGCTGTTTATCATGCCCCTGGAGAAAAGGCAAACATGATTTTCACTGACCAGAGATTGGGATGTGCCAAAGATTGCTAACTCTTCACCAAAATCCATTCCCCATTCTGATTAATATTGAATTATCTGCAAAGTAATGGCTCATCTTTTTCAAAAAGCTTTATTTAAACTGTCCCCCTTGCCCCTGACAACTCAACCCCACCCCACTGAGACAGAATAGAAGAGGACCTGGCCCTTTTAAATGTTTAATATTGATCAGGAGCCCTTACTGCCTCATCAGTTTGGGTATGTCCCCTGTGTATTTACCAAGCAGTTGTACTTCATCTTTGATTCATTTCAAGTGTTGCTCATTTGGTACCTAAGGCTGTAAAGCTTCATTTGTTTCTATTTAATCATTTCTTTGAGACTGTGTCAGCAATTAGAGTACAGGTTCTGAATTAAGTTTGGTTGGTGATAATCTTGGCTTCAGTATTCACAACTGTGAGACCTTTTAAAAACATTTTCCACTTCTTGAGAGAGTCAGCCTGAGGATTCTTTCCACTGTGCTGTCTCCTTTCTGCTCCAGTGTAATTTTAAGTAAAACCTTGTCCAGGTCAAACTTTGAGTCTGAAACTAATTCCTCTAGCATGAGGAACAAGGTCCCTAGCTCAGTAACACTACTGACCTCTCTTACAAAAGGTGTAGTCATGCTACTTGTTATTACCAATAGAATGGAAGCATTCAAAAACAAAATTCCCTCCTCTTCAATCTCTTTCTCATTTCACAATGTGGTATAAGAGGTTTCTCAGCCCCTAGGTTTGGCGATGACAAAAAGCAGAAGGAACCTGTGTCTCTGATTCAATATATAGAAGAGAGAATGCCTTCTAACATAAAAACAATATTTCTTGAACTGTCAGAGGAAGACAAACTTCTATATGTTGTAGTAACTGGGTTTTTTTTTATGGTGTATTTGAAATAGACATAGAGTTTGCTATAATTAAATCTTTCTTTACCTGCCACAACATATGAATAAATAAAGACAAATTTTTGAATGGATGACAAATCATTATTTTACAGTATCTTCTCATTTCTAAATATTCAGAAGTGTGTATGTTACCTAAATTGCATACCATGAAAATGCACATGACTAAAAACACACATTCCAAAAAATAAGTAAATTGTTTTTATCCATAGCCAGTGTGACCATGTCAAGCCAAATTTAAAATGGTGTCATTTCAAGTGAAATTATGTCTACAGTAAACAATTAGATGAATTCTGGGTTTGTTTTTATCTAATGATACTTACAGAATATATTATTTCACTTTCAAATATGAATGTGGGATTATCCACCCTGAAATATACAGTTTATTTTTTTCAAGTGTTATGTCGATGATGAAGAGGAAATGGGTATGGTCCTAAAAATGGAAATGCATTGAAAATCATGTAAAGTGAATAAGCTTATAATTTTAGTTCCCTATTACTGAGCTAAAAGATGTTCTCCTTCTTGTCAGAATCAGGAAAATTCATGGCAAGGTCCACAAAATAAAATTTCTCTGATTTTATAGGTACATATACAACTTTCCATTCATACATAGTCAATATGTTGAAAAAGTGGCTGGAAGAAAATAAGTTGTAATGACACTGTTATATTTTAGCAAATATTTAAATGAAACACTATTTTCATAATTTAGTGTATGTCCTCCATATTGCTTACTGTGGTCATAAGTTTTTCTATTATAAGAATTATAAGAATTCCATCTTGATTGCTATCTATGCCGTTTCATCTTTTATATAAATATATATGTATCTGTGTTTTTTCTTTTAGAGCATACTTCTTTAATTTAGTGTATGGGTGATAAAAAAAAAAGACAGTTTGTTATTTCGAGTTAACACTGAAATCAATTTTTATTTGCCATTCCAAGATCCCTTATATCATTTTACTACATACATGATTAAACTTAACATTTAAAAAAATCTCAGAATCTCTTGGGGTGTTGCATGTATTTATCGTCAAACAGGCAAGTCTGTATCAATTCATCTCATTTCTAGCACACCACAGAAATTACTCTCCTTTGGTCAAGGTCTCCTATGATATCCATTTTCCTCATTAATAATAAGTCATCTAACTCAAATCACTAACACCTTTAGAAACAACTCACATCTTCATTACTGTAATGTTCTCCTCACTCAGCCCCTAAAACTATAAACTCTCCTCTCCGTACAGTAAGCTTCAGTTTCTCCAACGTTCAAGTGTTTTCCTTTTTTCTGGACTTTGGGTCGCTCATGTACTCTTCCCCAGAGAAGAAGCAGCTCCTTCAGCTGTCAGCCACTGTCACTATGCAGGAGACCTGCTGGTGTGGTGGTGAAGTGTGAGGGAAGGGTTCCATAATCTTCCAATTAAATCTCAGTCTTTAATGAGCTTCTGTCTTGAGACTGTGATCTCTATATAAGTGGTTTTCTGAACCTAGCATAGCTTTCTTCCCTCTGCTCCTTGTTCTATTCCCTGGCTACAGCATCTCCAGTCTATTTTCTTGAATCCCTAAGTATTGTGAACCGTGTTGTTCTCCTACTCCAGCCAACCCCCCATCTTCCCTTAGATGAAACAAGAAATATGAAGTGGGGGGAATTCCCTTTCCCCAGCTGAAATAAAGTTTTAGAATTGTACTATGGCAATTTTCTTAAGCCTGGAATAAGGGAGAAGTGTCTGGGTGTATTTTATTTCATTTCCCCCTTCCCATGTAATAGCTACAAAAGGATGTCCTCCATATTGGAGGAATCCCCACCAAAAATACTGGTGTAAAAGGATGAAAGGCCCCCTGAGTCTAGGGCTCAGCAGTTTCTCATTCTTATGGCAGCAGATACACAACCTGCAGCAGTTCATCAAAATTACCATTAAAGTGTTCCTACCATTGCATGTCTCTAGTGCTTTTTGTTCCACATAAGCAGATCTCAATTGTTGTATCTCTGTAGATGTGTGGGTTTTTCCTCAGTGCAGTATTGCACACAGCAGTGGTACTCCTTTTGGGGGGTGGAGGGGGTCTTCCCATGCACAACACGAAGCAATTCTCTAGCACCAGTAGGTGTCCAAAAGCTCAACTCAATTCTGATGCTACCTGCCTGGACACAGCACCAGATTCCCCAGGTTAAGGGCTCCATCCTACAAGACTGCACTCCATCCCCGACTCCAGATGCTGATCACAAGCTCCAGGCTATTTGCTGTGCTTCTGACCAACTGGCTACAGATTAGAGATTCTCATGACCTCTCCCTTAGGTTCAGTTAATTTGCTAGAGTGACTCACAGAACTCAGGAAAACACATCTACCAGTTTAATAAAGGATACCATAAAGGACAGGTTAACAGCCTGATGAAGAGACACCTAGGGCAAGGTCCCAAATAAAGGAGTTTCTATCCTTGTGGAGCATGGGGTCTGGCTCAGTGGTATGTGCAAACTTTCTGGTTCCCCAAGCATAGAAATTCTCTCTGACAGAGAAACAGGATGCAAGAGAGTGATATATTGTTTCCCTGGGTTTTTGTGAGGGCTTCATGCATAGTCATGATTGATTAAATCATTGGCCATGGGCTAATTCAACCTTCCATCCCTGCTCTTGGAAAGAGTCCCAAAGTCTTTCATTAACATGACAAGATACCTATTTCACCTTTAAGGTTCTGAGCTGCTCTCTGGAACTGTGGATGAAGACCAAATATACTTGGGGAATATATATTTGGTCATCTGAATGACCAAGTATGTGTTTCTCATAACTCATTATATGGTACTGTGCCTTTCTCTTTAGTCACTGGAATGATAGCTTGCCATACAACTTCCATTTTCAGGTGAGCCCAAGAAAAGTCATTGGCTTCCATATTGTTCAGCTTCCCCTTGTTGTAAGGATGGAAGCTCTTCAGCTGTGCATCTCAAACCAACAGTCGGGCTTTTTGATAATTTATAGAAGATGTCAGTCCCTCCAGCTTAGTTTTGCCTCAATACTTTCTCCTTGTATCTTGAAATGAATGAATTTCTCTCATCTTTTAAGTATCAACCTTAAATGTCACATAGAGGCCTTATTTGTTATTCTATTTAAAATAACTCTTTCATCTCATCTTTATCTGTTAAAACATCCTTGCAGCACTTGTCAAAATTTTGAATGATTTTTGAAAAATTCTGTCTTCTTTTGTAGGATTAAAAAAAGTTGAGGGGGAGAAGTATGCCTTATAGTTTCAATATTTATTAAGATGTGTTACTCAATATTTCATGAATAAGTAAATATGCTTCTTATTCATACAAATGTATTTTTTCATATGATAAATATTTCACATTATTTATGAGACCAGTCTATATATTTAGAAATATTTTAGGTGTTTTCTACCCAAATTATGTCTATTTTCATGAAAATAGCTCTAACTTTGGTTTCTAGTAGATTAGAGTAATAATTATTATTATTTTTAATCCTGGACAATATAACATGAATAAACATTGTTCTGAGATTTTTTATTTGCCTGTAAATAGGCTCAAGTGACATTGAATAGCTTTACAACATAAGAAGCAACAGCAGCAAAAATCCGTTTTCGTGTACTTTTTGTTCTATGAAGAAGCACCAATCGAGACTGTGAGGCAGGGTCCGAGCCAACTTGCCCTGTAATGTTGATTGAGTAATAAATAGACTTAAAATGTTTTAAGCTACTGAGAATTTAGGGTTGCTTGGTTTGCACCATACTTTACCTTCATCAGACTGATACCACAGGATTGCCAATGAAAAATCATAATCTTACAATTCACGTTTGTGATAAATCAGTGAACAATTTGTTTTTTCAGTTTTATAGTTGTTGTTTGATTGTTTTATTGGAACTCACTTAACAATCCAAATCATTTTATATGTTTGAATAACACTGCCATGAACAAAATATAGCCTTAATCATGAGAGGGTATCATGATCAAGAAATGAGGTTAAAATTTGTCCTGAAATTTACAATTATTTCACAGGAGACCCATGGAATGGATGCTAAGGACAGTAGCTGAATGATATTAACTATACTGCTTCCTACACATTTTTCTTTCATACACTTAACTTTTTTTCCATGTGAGGGCTGTGTTCCCTTTTTAAATGAAATTAACTAGGCAGGATTAAGCCTATTAATTATTATAGGAATAAAAATAATTACAACCTTTTTTGAGTGAAATTATGATAAAGATACTCATTTCCAATTCCTGGTGATTGTCCTTGACAAAAATCATGTACAGTAAAATTCCCCAGATTTATATAGACTTTTTATACAGACACACACATTTTCTGGGGAAAGAAAAGAAAGTAAAATTATTTGATTTAAATGCTTCTCAGTTCACTTCTATTCTGTCTAAATTTTCTGATGAAAATGAAAAAAAAATTAAAATACTTGGGATGTTTGGTTTGCTTCATATTAACACTGAAAGAATGTTTCCAAATGGCCTAGAGTAAATTATATTTTCTATGTAGTGGCCTAATAATAAATTAAATGATATTTACCCTAGTGTCTAATAGTCATTAAGGCATTGCTAATATGTATGCTATTCTCCATGTTTTGGCACTGCCACTGAATTCCTGCAGTTCTTTCCCTCCCTCCTTCCTTCCTTCCTTCCTTCCTTCCTTCTTTTTCTTCTTACTTTTATTTATTTATTTTTGTTCAATTTGAATATTTTCTTGCATACACTGTGGAATTAAAATCATATTAGTGATGACAATGTGCTTCCATCAAGTTAAGGTCAATAGCGTTAGAATAATATCATGCCTTTAAAAAATCTATTTGCAGCAGGCTATAAATAGAATAGAGATATAGATGAGATAACTACCAGAGTTATGCATGTGACTTTCATTAAATGGTAATGAGATATTATATTTAAGAAAACCATTCGATTTATCAGGCATACTAGGGTAGTCTGTTGTTCCATGAGGCTGAAGTACAAATGTGTATTACATGTGTCTAGGGTAAACTCTAATTATGCAGCTATGTATTTGGCTAAGGTTCTTCCTAATATTCTTAGTCACTTAGTCACTAAATACTCTTTAGTAGAATCCCTAACTACTTTTAGGCAGTAGGAAAAAACTTTATTTTTAATAGATTTATAACATTGTTACTTGGCTATATTTTTTATTTGCTAAATTTTATGTCATCAAATTCTTACTGTTTCCTGGAATCACCTTATCTATTAAATATATGTCTATAAAGCTGTATCTATTTATCTATCTATAATTGTAGCTTATATCATAAAGAAAGTTTGAATCAAATAACACAACAATAGAATGTGGGTCCTGCAATACTTAGCAAACAGTCTCCTCCTAATGGCCTGTAGGTGCTGGGCAATCAACCACTATAATCATGATTAATTGCTAGCCAACTAGCAAAGGGAGCCCCACATGCATTTAAATCGGATTTTAGCTCAGCATGATGTACAAGTTGAAAGATCTCCTCTTTTTTACTAGTATATCTATTAAAATAACTTACTATGCCTGTCTAAAAGAAGTAAGTACTTTCAAGGGTACAAAAACAAGTTATAGTCCCATTAATAGAACATTTGTGAATTATAAGATTTTCTATTTCTAAATGAATTCTGTTATCTGCCTGTTGCGTTAGGGAAAGTAATGTTATATGGAGAAGCAGATTAAAAACTAGGAACAATTATTATTAATTTTTCTGGGCCCTAAACCCAAATAGAAAATTTTCCCTTCTTAATAGAAGGATCATCACATGAATCCATTTCAGACAAAAATAACAGGATTTATTTTCCTTCATTTGTTCACCACCACGTTGGACCCTCTAAGAATGTGTATATAGCACTTCCTAACTAATATGGAAATCTGGAACCCTTGGTTTGTACATGAGGAAAGGAAGAGACTATCTCTCACACCACCAGAATTAATATCCACATAAAGTGAATAAAAACATTTACAAAATCAGAGTCTTCTACAAAGATGGTGAAAGCGAACTAACATGCAGGGAGTTCTAGCTTAGTGTGTCCTGGATGGGATCCAATTAACATTCCTGCTGGGTGGCTCTTTGGATTGTGGCCTACCTGACTGAGGCTCTCTGTGCCTTCGTGGACATGATCCTTCCTGTGTTTTTGTGCTTCATATGCTAAAATTGTACACCGAGGTATTCCCACCAGGATCCCTGTATCTCTGATGTTAATTATTTGATTATAATAAGCCTGGACTAAAAAATCCACCCTGATACCAGTTTTTATATTCTAATCTGGATTTAATACTACCTTGAACTTTCAATTATGAGCAGAAACATACTCTGGGACCATCCAGGAGAGACAGGAAGCTCCAGATACCTACAGTTACTTTCTATTTGAGATGGCAACTGTTTTGTAAATAAATTCATGTGAAATACACATGTAAGCCAGCAGTAGGAAAGGACTTCACACAGAGAGAAATGAGCTTCTCAGACTCAGCAAAACCTTGCTTGTGCTGAGGTATCGGCTGCTGCTATGTACTCCCTTCAGGAAGTGTGCACTCCAGAGGGGACTCTGCTGGGAAGCGCTGCATCTTGGACCACCATGTGGCCATCTCACTTCACTTCAAGTTTTGTATTCCTCCAGGGAAATGTATTTTCTGTTCGCCAATACATAACTCATCAAAATAAGGAGTATGTTTGTTCTCCAGTTGAAAGTTTAATAAAAAGTATTGCTTGAAGTGAATGCTGCTTTACCTCATTTCTAGCATAAGCTAAAAGATTTGTTGAAAATTATTTTAACTGGTATTAGTTTCTTGGAATTCAAATCTTTCATTTACAATCCTATAAAAGAAAATAAGTAATTAATTTGTAGTTTAAGAATTAGAAAGGAGTCTATAGTCTACTCATAATTCTTAGATATGATATTATGTGAAAACAGCACATACACACAGACACAGTATAAATTTGTTAATGGGTATGGATTCTTCCTAATGGATTTGGTCCGAACTTAGCAGTTAAAAATTTTAAAATAAATTTAGAGGTGCTGTACATGAAAGATTCTATCTCAAAGAGTATGTATAATACATCTATAACTTGGGAACTTATGATACTCCATTTTTACCTGAGCCCTTTATAAAACTCATCTAAAATATATATGTATATGTAAACATGTCTCTATACCATAAACATGTATATGCATAATTTATTTAAATATGTTTTTAAAATATATCATATAGGGCGGAGCCAGGATGGCGGCATGAGTAGAGCAGTGGAAATCTCCTCCCAAAAACACAAAGAGCTATGAAAATATAACAAAGAAAACTCTTCCTAAAATAGAGACCAGAGGACACAGGACAACATCCAGACTACATCCACACCTGCAAGAACCCAGCGCCTTTCGAAAGGGGTAAGATACAAGCCCTGGCCCGGCGGGACCCGAGTGCCCCTCCCCCCGGCTCCCGGCGGGTGGAAAGAAACTGGAGCATTTTTTTTTTGGCAAGTGCTTTTTGGAAGCCTTAAAGGGACGGGCCCCCGTTGCTAGGGAGGCAGGGTGGCAGGACCGGTGAGCAGGTGCCTGGGACCGGCGCCTGAGGACAAAGAATATCCCGCGTTTCTCCCTGCGGGACCAGTGGGCGGGTGCCTGAGACCGGCACTTGAGGACAGAGGAAATCGCGCGTTTTTCCCCTTTTTTTTTTCTCTTTTCTGCGAGTGCTTTTTGGAAGCCTAAAAGGGACAGGGACCCCGGTGCTAGGGAGGCAGGGTGGCGGGACTGGTGAGCGGGTGCCTGGGACCGGCGCCTGAGGACAAAGAATATACCACGTTTTTCCCTGCGGGACCAGTGGGCGGGTGCCTGAGACCGGCACTTGAGGACAGAGGAAATCGCGCGTTTTTCCCCTTTTTTTTTTTCTCTTTTCTGCGAGTGCTTTTTGGAAGCCTAAAAGGGACAGGGACCCCGGTGCTAGGGAGGCAGGGCGGCGGGACTGGTGAGCGGGTGCCTGGGACCGGCACCTGAGGACAAAGAATATCCCGCGTTTTTCCCTGTGGGACCGGTGGGCGGGTGCCTGAGACCGGCACCTGAGGACGGAGGAAATCGCACATTTTTCCCCTTTTTTACTCTCTTTTTGGCGAGTGCTTTTTTGGAAGCCTTAAAGGGACAGGGACCCCAGTGCTAGGGAGGCAGGGTGGTGGGACTGGTGATCAGGTGTCTGGGACCAGCACCTGAGGACAAAGAATATTGAGCGTTCTTTCCCTGCGGGACCGGTGGGTGGGTGCTTTTTGGAAGCCTTGAAAGGACAGGGACCCTGGTGCTAGGGAGACAGGGCAGCAGGACCAGTGAGTGTGTGCCTGGGACTGGCACCTGAGGACAAAAAAAAAAAAAATTGCGTGTTTTTTCCATTTTTTTTTCTTTCTGTTCCCTCTCTCATTGTTGCTGTTGTTGTTTTGGTTTGGAGAGTGCTTTTTGGAAGTCTTAAAGGGGCAGGACAGGTCACTTAGACCAGAGGCAGGGAATCTGGGGATCTCTGGGCACTCTAACCCCCTGAGCAGCAGGGAGCACAGACACCCCTTACGGAGATAAATAGCCTCCTGGCCGCTCCCCCTCCAACAGGGCTCCACCATTTTGGAGGAACAGCCCCAGCCAGGCCAAGCCCACAGCAACAGCGGAGATAAACCCCAAAGCAACTGGGCAGGAAGCAGAAGCCCTGTCTGCGCACAGCTGCCCAGCACAAGCCACTAGAGATCGCTATTCTCCCAGGAAAAGGCCACAAACCAACAAGAAGGGAAGCTCTTCCAGCAGTCACTTGTACCAGCTCTGCAAACTATCTCTATCACCATGAAAAGGCAAAACTACAGGCAGACAAAGATCACAGAGACAACACCTGAGAAGGAGACAGACCTAACTAGTCCTCCTGAAAAAGAATTCAAAATAAAAATCATGAACATGCTGACAGAGATGCAGAGAAAAATGCAAGAGCAATGGGATGAAGTCTGGAGGGAGATCACAGATGTCAGGAAGGAGATCACAGAAGTGAAACAATTCCTGGAAGGATTTATAAGCAGAATGGAAAAGATGCAAGAGGCGATTGAAGGAATAGAAGTCAGAAAGCAGGAACGTATAGAAGCTGACATAGACAGAGATAAAAGGATCTCCAGGAATGAAACAACACTAAAAGAACTATGTGACCAATCAAAAAGGAATAATATTCATATTATAGGGGTACCAGAAGAAGAAGAAAGAGGAAAAGGGATTGAAAGTGTCTTTGAAGAAATAATTGCTGAAAATTTCCCCAAACTGGGGGAGGAAATAATCGAACAGACCATGGAATTACACAGAACCCCCAACAGAAAGGACCCAAGGAGGACAACACCAAGACACATAGTAATTAAAATGGCAAGGATCAAGGACAAGGAAAGAGTTTTAAAGGCAGCTAGAGAGAAAAAGGTCACCTATAAAGGAAAACCCATCAGGCTAACATCAGACTTCTCGACAGAAACCCTACAGGCCAGAAGAGAATGGCATGATATACTTAATGCAATGAAACAGAAGGGCCTTGAACCAAGGATACTGTATCTAGCACGACTATCATTTAAATATGATGGCAGGATTAAACAATTCCCAGACAAGCAAAAGCTGAGGGAATTTGCTTCCCACAAACCACCTCTACAGGGCATCCTACAGGGACTGCTCTAGATGGGAGCACCCCTAAAAAGAGCACAGAACAAAACACACAACATATGAAGAATGGAGGAGGAGGAATAAGAAGAGAGAGAAGAAAAGAATCTCCAGACAGTGTATATAACAGCTCAATAAGCAAGCTTAGTTAGGCAGTAAGATACTAAAGAAGCTAATCTTGAACCTTTGGTAACCACGAATCTAAAGCCTGCAATGGCAATAAGTACATATCTCTCAATAGTCACCCTAAATGTAAATGGACTTAATGCACCAATCAAAAGACACAGTGTAATAGAATGGATAAAAAAGCAAGCCCCATCTATATGCTGCTTACAAGAAACTCACCTTAAACCCAAAGATAAGCATAGACTAAAAGTCAAGGGATGGAAAAACATATTTCAGGCAAACAACAGTGAGAAGAAAGCAGGGGTTGCAGTACTAATATCAGACAAAAGAGACTTGAAAACAAAGAAAGTAACAAGAGATAAAGAAGGATACTACATAATGATAAAGGGCTCAGTCCAACAAGAGGATATAACCATTCTAAATATATATGCACCCAATACAGGAGCACCAGCATATGTGAAGCAAATACTAACAGAACTAAAGAGGGAAATAGACTGCAATGCATTCATTGTAGGAGATTTCAACACACCACTCACCCCAAAGGATAGATCCACCGGGCAGAAAATAAAGACACACAGGCACTGAACAACACACTAGAACAGATGGACCTAATAGACATCTATAGAACTCTACATCCAAAAGCAACAGGATATACATTCTTCTCAAGTGCACATGGAACATTCTCCAGAATAGACCACATACTAGCTCACAAAAAGAGCCTCAGTAAATTCCAAAATATTGAAATTCTACCAACCAATTTTTCAGACCACAAAGGTATGAAAGTAGAAATAAATTCTACAAAGAAAACAAAAAGGCTCACAAACACATGGAGGCTTAACAACATGCTACTAAATAATCAATGGATCAATGAACACATCAAAATGGAAATCAAGGAATATATAGAAACAAATGACAACAACAACACTAAGCCCCTGAGGGATGCAGCGAAAGCAGTCTTAAGAGGAAAGTATATAGCAATCCAGGCACACTTGAAGAAGGAAGAACAATCCCAAATGAATAGTCCAACATCACAATTATCAAAACTGGAAAAAGAAGAACAAATGAGGCCTAAAGTCAGCAGAAGGAAGGACATAATAAAGATCAGAGAAGAAATAAACAAAACTGAGAAGAATAAAACAATAGCAAAAATCAGTGAAACCAAGAGCTGGTTCATCGAGAAAATAAGCAAAATAGATAAGCCTCTAGCTCAACTTATTAAGAGAAAAAGAGAGTCAACACAAATCAACATAATCAGAAATGAGAATGGAAAAATCACGACAGACTCCACAGAAATACAAAGAATTATTAAAGACTACTATGAAAACCTATATGCCAACAAGCTGGAAAACCTAGAAGAAATGGACAACTTCCTAGAAAAATACAACCTCCCAAGACTGACCAAGGAAGAAACACAAAAGTTAAACAAACCAATTACGAGCAAAGAAATTGAAACGGTAATCAAAAAACTACCCAAGAACAAAACCCCGGGGACGGACGGATTTACCTCGGAATTTTATCAGACACACAGAGAAGACATAATACCCATTCTCCTTAAAGTGTTCCACAAAATAGAAGAAGAGGGAATACTCCCAAACTCATTCTATGAGGCGAACATCACCCTAATACCAAAACCAGGCAAAGACCCCACCAAAAAAGAAAATTACAGACCAATATCCCTGATGAATGTAGATGCAAAAATACTCAATAAAATATTAGCAAAGAGAATTCAACAGTATATCAAAAGGATCATACACCATGACCAAGTGGGGTTCATCCCAGGGATGCAAGGATGGTACAGCATTCGAAAATCCATCAACATCATCCACCACATGAACAAAAAGAAAGACAAAAACCACATGATCATCTCCATAGATGCTGAAAAAGCATCTGACAAAATTCAACATCCATTCATGATAAAAACTCTCAGCAAAATGGGAATAGAGGGCAAGTACCTCAACATAATAAAGGCCATATATGATAAACCCACAGCCAGCATTATACTGAACAGTGAGAAGCTGAAAGCATTTCCACTGAGATCGGGAACCAGACAGGGATGCCCACTCTCCCCACTGTTATTTAACATAGTACTGGAGGTCCTAGCCACGGCAATCAGACAAAACAAAGAAATACAAGGAATCCACATTGGTAAAGAAGAAGTTAAACTGTCACTATTTGCAGATGATATGATACTGTACATAAAAAACCCTAAAGACTCCACTCCAAAACTACTAGAACTGATATCGGAATTCAGCAATGTTGCAGGATACAAAATTAACACACAGAAATCTGTAGCTTTCCTATACACTAACAACGAATCAATAGAAAGAGAAATCAGGAAAACAATTCCATTCACCATTGCATCAAAAAGAATAAAATACCTAGGAATAAACCTAACCAAAGAAGTGAAAGACTTATACTCTGAAAACTACAAGTCACTCTTAAGAGAAATTAAAGGGGACACTAATAAATGGAAACTCATCCCATGCTCATGGCTAGGAAGAATTAATATCATCAAAATGGCCATCCTGCCCAAAGCAATATATAGATTTGATGCAATCCCTCTCAAATTACCAGCAACATTCTTCAATGAATTGGAACAAATAATTCATAAATTCATATGGAAACACCAAAGGCCCCGAATAGCCAAAGCAATCCTGAAAAATAAGAATAAAGTAGGGGGAATCTCACTCCCCAACTTCAAGCTCTACTACAAAGCCATAGTAATCAAGACAATTTGGTACTGGCACAAGAACAGAGCCACAAACCAGTGGAACAGATTAGAGACCCCAAAATTATCCCAAACATATATGGTCAATTAATATTTGATAAAGGAGCCATGGACATACAATGGCAAAATGACAGTCTCTTCAACAGATGGTCCTGGCAAAGCTGGACAGCTACATGTAGGAGAATGAAACTGGACCATTGTCTGATCCCATATACAAAGGTAAACTCAAAATGGATCAAAGACCTGAATGTTAGTCATGAAACCATTAAACTCTTGGAAAAAAACATAGGCAAAAACCTCTTAGACATAAACATGAGTGACCTCTTCTTGAACATATCTCCCCGGTCAAGGAAAACAACAGCAAAAATGAGCAAGTGGGACTACATTAAGCTGAAAAGCTTCTGTACAGCGAAAGACACCATCAATAGAACAAAAAGGAACCCTACAGTATGGGAGAATATATTTGAAAATGACAGATCCGATAAAGGCTTGACGTCCAGAATATATAAAGAGCTCACACGCCTCAACAAACAAAAAACAAATAACCCAATTAAAAAATGGGCAGAGGAACTGAACAGACAGTTCTCCAAAAAAGAAATACAGGTGGCCAAGAGACACATGAAAAGATGCTCCACATCGCTAATTATCAGAGAAATGCAAATTAAAACTACAATGAGGTATCACCTCACACCAGTAAGGATAGCTGCCATCCAAAAGACAAACAACAACAAATGTTGGCGAGGCTGTGGAGAAAGGGGAACCCTCCTACACTGCTGGTGGGAATGTAAATTAGTTCAACCATTGTGGAAAGCAGTATGGAGGTGCATCAAAATGCTCAAAACAGACCTACCATTTGACCCAGGAATTCCACTCCTAGGAATTTACCCTAAGAACGCAGCAATCAAGTTTGAGAAATACAGATGCACTCCTATGTTTATCGCAGCACTATTTACAATAGCCAAGAATTGGAAGCAACCTAAATGTCCATCGGTAGATGAATGGATAAAGAAGATATGGTACATATACACAATGGAATACTACTCAGCCATAAGAAGTGGAAAAATCCAACCATTTGCAGCAACATGGATGGAGCTGGAGAGTATTAGGCTCAGTGAAATAAGCCAAGCAGAGAAAGAGAAATACCAAATGATTTCACTCATCTGAGGAGTATAGGAACAAAGGAAAAACTGAAGGATTAAAACAGCAGTGGAATTACAGAACCCAAAAATGGACTAACAGGTACCAAAGGGAAAGGAACTGGGGAGGATGGGTGGGCAGGGAGGGATAAGAGGGGGGAAGAAGAAGGGGGGTATTAAGATTAGCATTCATGGGGTTGAGGGAGAAAGGGGAGGGTGGGCTGCACAATACAGAGAGGACAAGTAGTGACTCTACAACATTTTGCTAAGCTGATGGCTAGTAACCGTAATGTGGTTGTTAGGGGGACCTGATATAGGGGAGAGCATTGTGAACATAGTATTCTTCATGTAAGTGTAGATTAAAAATTAAAAAAAAAAAAGAAAGAAAGAAAGAAAAGGGGGATTACTCCTTAACAGGATAAAACTATTGGTAAATCAAAGATCAACGCATGCTTTAAATATCCTTAATGTTGATCACTTAAAGGGTGTCAGATGATCAGCTCTGGAGGTACTCTTTTCTGATAATATTCCTTTCTCTTAATTAAAAAAAAAAAAGCAGTCCCTGTGTGCTGACCTCCAATGAGTTCTGCACAGTGGTATAGAGGGCATGTCAAAGTGTGGGCAAAGGGTCTGTTTGTTTCTATGCAGAAGATCAAGGCCTAGCTTGGATACCCAGAAAATGAACTAAGATATGATATGAGGAGGAGCTTCCGGCATCAGCACTCTCTGGAGGACTCATGCCATGGGATGATCATCAAAAAGCCTCCACAGGGATCCAGGCGATGCTGCGGTTGTGGCTGCGTCCACCCCACCGTTTCCTGGACTTGCCATTGGAATGAGGAGGGAGATGTCTAGGCTGGCATGTGCATACAGTGAGACAACGAATTTGACCGGATCTGTACTGTTGGAACTCAACCAGGAGTTGGGAGGGGTGCAAGTTGTAGCACTCCAAAATCTTATGACTATAGACTATCTACGGTTAAAAGAACATATGGGATGTGAACAGATCCCGAAATGGGCTGCTTTAATTTGTCTGATTTTTCTCAGACTGTTCAAGTACCGTTGGACAATATCCATCATATCATAGACAAATTTTCACAAATGCCTAGGGTGCCTAAATGGTTTTCTTGGCTTCACTGGAGATGGATGGTAATTATAGATTTGCTTTGTTTATGTCACCATATTCCTATTATGTTAATATGTGTGTGCAAATTAGTTAGTAGTTTAAAACCTATACATACTTAAGGTACTCTACAAGAAGATATGTCAAAGAAATAATCAATCCTCCCATGTTTCCTTCATATGCTACATCTATAGCTTTTCTTCTTCCTAATTACATCCCTTATATAGAATTCGTGCCTCATATTGAATTTACCGAGCATCATAATTCCTCCAGGTGGTAAAGATACCTCGAGACAAGTGCTGGGCATAGAAGCCACAGGGCATAAATCTGCAAAGAAGTAAAAAGCTAACCTTTGCAAACAATATGGCTTCTCTCTCACTTACCAACTTTACATTTCCCTGTATGGCCCCGGAAGATGACTGGTTAGCCAGAGACGGGCAAGATTCCTCAAGGGAGGAACAACCTAAGACAGGCACAGTCGCAGGGGGGCCATCAGGTGAGAATTTGGGGATCAACAGAGGTGAGGCTCAGAACCTCACCCCCCCTATTTTGAGAGAAATCTTCTGCATCCGTGGATGTCTTGCTCTCCTTGTCTAGCCTGGATTAATACTTAGTCCATAGGCACACACCTGATCATCTGATCATCTACATTTGCCTTCTTACAGCACTAAACTATGTTTTCTACCTTTATCTTGCATCTACCTACCACTTCAGCATTTTATTATAAATAAAAATAATAGTAATAATAGGAGAAATGTGGGATCAACATATAAATCAAGTACAAAAATCAAACGAATATTCATATTTGACCTGATTGTTTATAGGTCATAATGCGTGATCAAAACCGAAAGTTTCTGTGATGACTGCCCTTGTACTGTTCACCATGTAAGAATTTATTCACTATGTAAGAATTCGTTCACCATGTAAGAACTTGTTCGTTATGCTTCAGAAGATTGGAGACTGACGAGAATTAGGCTTGAGATGGATTAATGATTGTACATTGAGCGTTGACCCCCCTATACTGAATTTTATTGTTGTTAACCACCATTTGATCAATAAATATGAGAGATGCCCTCTCAAAAAAAAAAAAAAAGATATATCATATATAGTTGTAATATTTAATATTGTACAACACATTTGGTCTCAAAGAAAAATACAAATATAAAAGTAATATTTGTGATTATTGTTTATACTTTTTTCTATATATTTTACTGTTTTAAATAATTTAAAGTGAATTAGTATTATATTCTTAACAGTTAAAAATAAAGATCAATAAGATAATATACACTCAAAAATCATGTGTATATGATCGGATAGATAGACAGATAGGCAGGAAGTGTGGCCTCAAACCTTTAGGAGTTAATTATTCTATTTTGTCCCATACAGAAATTTGCATGATTTTATTAAATGGTAATGAGAGAAGGACATTTACAAGGAAGAAACTAATATTAGTTAAGATATATGACATGGCTTCTCATATTATTTAGCTCATTTAATATTTATTACAACTTGTCGAGATTTATTTTCCCCTTTTAGTAGCTGGAGAGCAAGACAGAGCTATTAACTAATTTTACGAACACTTCCTTAATGTCACAAGTCTATGAGTGGAACATTTGTGTTTTAGTTTCCAAACTATGGAAGAAGCTTCTCCGCATTTCCTGACAGAGTAATCCCCGAGGTGAGTTTGGAGGACACTCTTTCAGTCTCACAATTCCACAAGCTCTTGCTCTTTCCTTGGTCTTGCAAATGTTCTTTTACTCTTCCCTTTATTATTCCATTGCTTGCTTGATGTTGACTTTAAAAAAGTCACCTCTGTGTGACTAATGAAAAGAACTTTTCTATGCAGTATATGCACTTATGTCCAGATTATAACTAGGTGGTCTTTAACAGTTTTTTATTTAATCAAGCAAACTCTTTTTTGACTTGGGAAATGAATTTTTACCAATCTTCAAATTAAGTATATTAGAAAAATTTTAAATGGTATCAAATATCATACTTTCATATTATAAAGGACATTCTAGTAATAAAAGTGCATGAAAGATAAAATGCCAGAACAAAGGAGAAGCTTTTCAATTTAATACATTTAACTTCATGAAAATCTCATTACAGTTTTTTTTAACTTCTATAATTATACTAGCGAGAACTTCTGAGGATCAATTTATGAACCCACATTTGAGAACTTAACTAGTGGACTAAAAAGGTAAGAGTTCCTTTAATTCACAGAATCTGAGAAACTGATCAAGTGATAAGGCTGGATTGTTCAGAGCTGCAAATACATAGAATAAAGCCTTCTAGCAAAGTTGGTAATGAGAATTCAATATTTTGTATTAATCTCATTGAGAGGACAAATGTCAAAAATAAGATAATTTCAATTTTATAAAAATATTTTTATAAGTCTTTTCTATTACATTCTGATTTTGAAAATATGTATTCTGTTATTTAAGCATACCATTTTATGTAGTTTCTTAGCAATAAAAATTGTAGCAATGAAGAATACAGTTATGCAATATCATAGATTTCTAATATCAACAAACAAATATATAATCACTAGGAAATCTAAATGGAATAGTGCAACATAAAAATAATACAGGGTCACATGGCACGTCATGTTGACTAGATGAAAATCAGATGGAAATGAAATAGATGTTTTTTGGATATTGTAAAGTATAGGTTACAATGAAAAAAAAAATTCTAGTTAGAAAAATCCTTCATATGTTATGTGCAAGTTTGGATCCTAACTTATTCTACATGTACTTAATACTAAATTTCAATGCTTAAAGTTTATAAGTAAATAAAGCAACTTCCTAGGCTAACATTAAGGAGTTGTTAGATTACTTTTTCAGCTTCCAAGAAGCTTCAGAGATTTGAAAAAAAAAGCAAAATAAATTCTCAAAGAATAATTTTTAAAAATGCATTATAGAAAAATATTGTGACCCCTGAACTGACTCACCTAGCCTAACAAAGGTGAAAGTCCAGTCAACTTTCATTCCTACACTGCATACATTTCACTTTTCACCAAGCTTTTGAAAAAGTTGACCAGTTATTTCGTCCCTGTGTCATAAGTTATCATAAACTATAAAACATCTAAGATGTGCATTTTCTCAAACAAGAAGCCTAAGGATATAAATGTAGACTGCAACATTTGTAAATATTTGATGTTGTTTCCTACAAATATCATACTTATGGTCAGTGAGACTATTAAGTGTTCAGACCAAATAAGATATAATCTACCAAGGTAGGCTCGCTGGTGATAAAAATATTCAAACATAATTCAAGAAATTTGTGGCAGATTACAAAATTTAGAAATACAGCTCTCATTCCCTAATCACGTATTTATTTCTTTCCTTCCTTCACACTGATTTCTGCCAAAACAACTCTAGGACTTTACTGATGATGCCCTTTCCTCATCCCTTAATCTATTTGTTGTATTTGGTACTGCTGAACATTTCTTAAAGTTATTTCTTTTATTAATCCCTATTATACTACATCTGGTTTGTATTTCTCTTTTCTAACTCCATTATATGAAAAATAAATGCAGAAAAAATGGTGGGTTTTCTAATTATGGGTTATTTCAAGTAAATGAAAAGCTCTTGAGCTGATGTAGCCTTGTTTTATTTTCTTTCGCATCTTCTATAGGGTCATCTTTCTGTAAACAGGAGCTTGTATTTGAGTGCTCAGTCCCAGCCCCATCTCCAGAACCGATCTACAGAAGACTGACTTTAGAAGTCTTCAGTGAGTCCTTGCTCCCCAGTGAGGTCTCTTGTGCTCTGCCAGTAGAAAATCTGCTTTCATCTGGAGACATAACACCCATTGGAATGTCAGTATGAATAAGAAACTCCCTTTTTTCTGCTTTTTCACTTTAGTGTTTACTGCCCTCATTTTGCTAATATGTACAATTTTGTTCTTAAAATGCCTTTAAATCCTCAACCTCTCTCTCTTGGAGGCTAAAATTCATTGTTTTGACTGTTTTCTGTCACCAGCTTAAGCATCTTTCTCGGTGCTGAGTACTGCAGGACGCTCAGGGAACAGAGGCGTCTTTTGGGTTCTCTTTGGGTGACCTCTCATTTCCCAAAGGGACAGTCTGATATCATTCCCCATTGGCCTTTCTTGATGATAAGTGGCAATATGTCAAGATACATCTAAGTTCCACTATTCTTTTACCCATCTTGTGTAAGTTCTGGACAGGATTGCTTTCAGAGTCTGCATCTGGAAAACCTACAGATCACCTATTGTTTCCAGCAATTTAAACTGTATTAATCAGTTGTGAAGGTCTCCACACTTCAGATACTGATTTCAAATAAAAAAAGGACTGATTGGCTTTTCCTTTTAATTCTGGGGAATAGCAGCATTTTACTAATAAACCAGTTTTTCACTTCCCAAATATAACACAGGCACTAAATTATATAACTTAGATTGAGAATATATATTATAAATTTAGGCCCTAAGGCTGAATTCTTTTGAGTTCTCTTCAGTGAAGAAGTAAACCACTATTAGTTATGTTATCATTTGCCTCTGTTGTAAAGGAATAAAATATTTGCTGAAGTAAAACCATGCACAATGTAACATCTTTTTGTAGTTTTTTTCATGATTACTAATTGTCATGGCCTTACATGGATAAAAAAACAAAACCTTCTGCTATGTTTTACTTGGATATGGATTATTGTTTATAGGTAGAAAACACAGATTTTTTTTGGCACTTGAATATGAATTACATATGTCCTGAATGTTTTTACATTAAGACATATCAGTCCAAGATGCAGGCCATGAACTAAGCATGTCTCAATTTTAACCCATCATACCACCAGCAAAAGCAACATTATGACTATCACTGAGCTTCACAGAAATATTCTGCTTTGGATTTTATTTTTATCTCAATATTTCATGTCTGTATGCACTTATACATCTTTTTATTGATACTTTGTGAAGTAGCATTTGGTGGAATAATTATAGCTATAGAAACAATACTTTATGTAGGTGAACTTTCCAATTCTCTTTCAGTAGGGGAGCATTTCATTTTAGGGGTTAATCTATGGCCTTAAGAGGATTTTTCAATCAAGTTTTGGAAAAATAACAATGTAGATATTGAGAAAAATCAACTACAGATCATGTCTGTATTTACTTTAAGACTAGAAAAGAAAGAGCTAAGTGTGAAACGGCTTTTAGGATCTGTGAAGATTACTATTTCCAAATAGCCAGGATTTTTTTGTGTAACAGTTTATGTCACTATTTTGTGATACAATAATATTGCAATTATATCTTTATCAAAATAATTTTTAAAATAGTTTACTTACTAAATAAATATCTATTAAAACATTTGCCAGGTCTCCATTGTACTTTTGGAGCATATAGTAAAAAAAATACTAAAAACATCTCCAAACTATATATAGATAGAAATACACAAATGATTTATTTTGATGGAAAGCCACAAAAACAGACAAATGATAAAATTAGGTATATCTTTTAAATTGCAAAGGAAATAAATAAGAAACTGAGATAGACTCATGGGAGAAAAAGATACTTCCAATGTAATGCTTACAAAGTTCACTGAGTAAATTTGCTACTTATGCTGATGCTAATGGAGAGTAGAGATAGTGAGGCATAAAGCAGTGGAAAGAAAATATTACAGAGTAGAAATTGTATTTACTGAATCTGTGAATCTGGAATAAAATCACTCTGATAAGGAGCAGATGTATCCTTGCCATGGAGAAGCCAGAAGGAGAATTTCAGAAGAGTTTGCATATACACGTATAAAATTATGTCATGGCTTACTGGTCATGCTGAGAATTTGGGGTTGTATTCTCTTAGGTTGAACCCTATGAAATTGTTAATATTTGATTGTTTTTATTACAGAAGCAGTAATTTCATAGGTTTCAACTCATTACTGGACAAAGAAGGCATTGGAAATTCTGAGTTCAGTAAAGTTATAAATTTTAAGTTGATTCTTACATTGGGTAAAAGTGTTATTAGGCAGGAGCAAGAAATAAATGAAAGAAAAACATTTAGGAAGCTTTTACAATAATCATTGTTTACGAAAAGCAATGGTGGACTGTATTCAAGTGAGGTGGAAAGAAATGCAGTGAAATCACACTAACCACCTCCTGTGCTTCAAAAACTATGATGGACTCCATGAAAACAAAGATGGGTACATAATTTCACTGGCATCCACAACACTGTAGGGCAGCTGCTTTAAACCAAGATTTGTATCACACTACCCTGTGGTAATTTAAAAAATGTATGATATATTGGTCACTTCCCAGATCCACTGATTCAGTTTCTGGGTATAGGATCAGGAGTATGTGGTGTGTGTGTGAGTGTGTGTGCTTCATATTACATAGCTCATTCAGATGTGCAACTCCTGTCAAAAATCCTGAAACACTTGAAAAAACATACAGTTAAAAGGATGATTACAGTACACTGTGACAAATGTGATGACATAAGGAAACACTGAATTCAGGAAATCATAAACAAATTAACTAATTAAATAAATTATAATTTACTGAGTAATTTATCTAATTATTTAGCTGGAAAGATACAACTTTCTAGAAGTACATGTATCTTAAAGTCATAAGTAACCTTTAAAAAACAAACACTAACAAATCAACTGTATTTGTTTAAACTTTTTGTTCCTTAACTCGTTTAGGTTAGAATTTTGGCAATGCAAAAATATTTTGTATCACTTTATCATGATGTGAAAATTGTATGATATTACTTAAAAACATATGTGATACACAATTTGCAAAGACTTTGAACACTTACATTGTTAGTGCTGTTATCAGGCAGGATTGAGAAATTAATATTGCATTAATTTGTCAAATCATTCTTCTATTTGTGTCTTGCAGACAGGGTAAAAATAACCTTTCTTTTTTATCTTTTAAAATTAAACTTCCCAGTAAAACACAAATATGATTCTGATGTATGTTTTATAATTGTTACAATATCAGTCTTCTGTTACAATATTCACCTAACTATAGAAAACTATTCTACCATTCCACTATAGCATTACTTGGTTGCACTGATATCCTGGAGTGGCTTGTCCTTACTCAAAACAGCCAACTCTATGTATCTCTTTCCAACTCCATGTACAATGATATCACTTTAGTGTTGTTATGTTGTTCACAAATGAACCAATGCAGTTTTATAGCTTGAAATGGAGCCAACTGTTATTTATTTAGCTAATTCTCAAGTAAATAAACTGCTTTCCATAAAACACCTCCAGTCAATGGGTTAGCTTGTTTAATTCAGTGTAGTTAGTTAATGTGTTCTCACATACAAAGGCACAGATCTGAGATTTAGCAGAGTATTAGAGATTCCTTAAATATCTTAATTAGTTGTGGAACAAATAAAATCATTTGTTCAGGAAATCAGAGTTCCAGATATTCATGTTCCTTCTTCTAGATAATAAGGATATAATATTTGAGCAATAAATTTACATACTTGAAAATGGATAATGTTTGTAGTATGTGGATATCACCAAATAGTTTCATAATTCAAGACAGTCATTTAATATTGGAAATTACAGGCTTAAATAGTTAAAACATTCTGTATTTTTTAAATTTGTTAATGGCAGTTTTTCACACAATTAGATCAGCATTTGTGAAACTTTAGGCATTTAAATGATTAAAATATCAGATATCTGCTCTTTATTATCTTGGCCTGGTTATTCTCACCATATACATGAAAGGCTTAACTATGTTAATTGGAAATGTTGTTTTTTCTTATATTTTCTTGAAATGGGAACCTGTTATTACTAATAATCTACATGTTTTCAGTAACAATTTACATTAGGGAGATATATGACCAGGCAAAATAAAAAGTCAAAATAGCCAATTAGTGATTATCTTATAATTTGTGGAAAAAAGATAGAATGTCCTATATATTATTTTGTAAAGAAGAACTTTAAATAATAATAATAAACAATAATAAAAGTTATGAAACCTGAGAGAGAAAAAGTGCTCTTCTGCTGTCCATATTTTCATGACAGATTTATATTCAGTAAGTGACTACTTATGTTTTATATTTTGACTGATTATTTTTGAGAAGTGTGTAATGTTTCATTGAAGCAACATGAATAGATATGCATTTTAATTTTATGCAGTAATATCATCAACTTAAGAAATACAATATAACCAGTCCCTTTGACACTGTGCATTCCTGGCCTAATTCACAGATATAATAACTTTTCTGAATTTCAAGTGTATCACATAATTATCTACTTTTATGATATGTGCATGTCTTACTCTATCAGAAATTTTGTTACTGCTATATGAATGCCTGTCATTACACTCTATTTCATACTTCTGTATCTTGCTTTCATTCAACTTGATGTGTGCATGTTGTGTTCCTGTTAGTGCACATAGTTATTTTGACAACTGTGTAGAATTTCTATTAATTTATTATACTGCACATGCATTCTACTAAGATTATTATTTGGGTTCATTTCAGTTGTTTCTTTTGCTTTTACTAGTATAATTTGTGTGAATATTCTTGAGAGCATTTTCTACAAAATATGTGTTAGGGATTTTTAGAATATGTCATTAGGAATATGATCTTTATTTTCAGTTTTCTGTTCCACATTTCTGCTCCAAGCAGTACAAAACAGTTCTTGAACCAAAGCCTCACATACTCTGAGTATGATCCAACGGTTTCTCCATTTGTTTCTCTGACAAGGCATCCCACTGGTCTTTGGATTTGTATGTTGCCAATTACAAATGAAGTTAAAGCTCTCTTCATTTGTAGCTGACCACTTTGACTATTCTTTGAAATGTCTGCTCATAACTTTATTATTTTACCAGTTATCTATTTCTTAGTAAAATTTCTGTGTATTTGAATGTTAATTTTTTGTTGGTTACTACATTGGATTTTGAATACTGTGTAACACATTATCACAAATTTTAGCAGCTTAAATCAACAAAAAATTATCTCAAAGTTTCTGCAGGTTAGGAATTCAACATGATCTAGCCAGGACCTCTGTGCAGGGTTTATTAAGGCTGGAATCAAGGGGTCAGTGAGGTTGTCTTCTGCTGGGTGCCGCCTCTGAGCCCTCAGGTCATTCGCAGAATTCACTTCCCTGACGTCTCATCTCGGAGATCCCTGCTTCCTTGGTACCTGTCGGCTGCTGTCATCGTCTACAGCCCACTGTAAGGCCTCTGTCATGGGATCCACTCTGCAAGCCCTCTCCAGAACGTGACGGCAGGCTGCTTCAAGTCCAGCAGGAAAGCATCTTCCGCAGCTTCGAATCTCTGACCTCTTCTGTCTCTGACTTCTAAACCCTCTTTCAGAAGAACTCACCTTCAGTCAGGCCCACTCAAGGGGAGATGATTTTACAAAATATGCACTCCAGGGATCTTAGAGGCTCTCTTAAAATTCTACTTCTAGTTATATAAGGTGAAACATTTTTACCAGATTGTTACTTCTCTTTTACCTTAATAAATGCTGCTTTTTAATTAAAAATTCTGTTTTAATAGAGATATAATTGGCATGTAACATTGTATTAGTTTCAGGTGTACAACATAATGATTTAATATATGTGTACATTGCAAAATAATCACCACAATAAGTCTAGTTGACCTCTATCACCACACATAATGAAAATTTTTATTTTTTATGGTGAGAATTTTTAAAACTCTCTTAGCAATTTTCAAATATAAAATACAGTATTGTTAACAGTAGGTACCACCATACTTTATATTATATCTGCAAGACTTATTTATCTTATACCTGGAAGTTTGTACCTTTAGACCCCCTTCACCCACTTCAAACACACCCCCACACTCCCTGCTTCTGGTAACTACCAATCTGTTCTCTGTAACTATAAGTTCATTTTTTCTTTTTGCTTTGTTTTAGGTTTTACATGTAACTGATCATACAGTATTTGTCTTTCTCTTTCTCTGTATGACTTATTTCATTTTGCATAGTGCCCTCAATGCCCATCCATTCTGTCATAAATGGCAAGATTTCTTTCTTTTTCATATATATATATATTTATATATATATATGTGTGTGTGTGTGTGTGTGTGTTATATGTATTAATATTCATATATATGTGTGTTTTATATTAAACACCCTTTTTATCTAGCCATCCATTAGTGGACACTTACATTGTTTCCATGTCTTGGTTATTGTAAATAATAGTACAATGAATGTGGGGTACAGATATGTTTTTGAATTAGTTTCCTCATTGTCTTTGGATAAATATCTAGAAGTGGAATTGCTAAGTGATATGGTAGCTCTATTTTTAGTTTTTTAGGACCCTCCATACTGTTTTACGTAGCGGCTGCACCAAATTGTATACCTGTTAGCAGTGCAGAAGTGTTTCCTTTTCTCCATCTCCTTGCTAACACTTATTTCTTATCTTTTTGATAATAGCCATTCTAAGAGGAATGAGGTAGTATCTCATTGTACTTTTAATTTGTATTTACATGATGACTAGTGATGTTGAGTATCTTTTCATGTACCTGTGAGAAATCTGTGTGTCTTTAGAAAAATGTCCATTCAGAACCTCTGCCTATTTTTACTCAGTTTGCCTATTTTTATTTGTTATTGAGTTTAATTACTGTCTAATTTAAATATTGTCAACTTTAATCTTCCTCAATTATGCCTGGCAATTTGCCTTTCTAAATGAATTCTTATATAGAAATCTTAAATATACCTATGATCTTTCTGGTGATAGAATTTATTTTTTATATATGAATGATAATTAACTTTCTACTAAAAACTACACACGTATATGAGTTAGTTTTCTAAGTTACCACTTTTTTCCACTTGCTTAGCAATGTTCCCACTACTGTTTTCTCTTTTTTTTTTCTTTTTTTTTTTTTTTGAGAGGGTACCTTTCATATTTATTGATTAAATCGTTGTTAAAAGCAATAAAATTCTGTATAGGGGACTCAATGCACAATCATTATCAACCCCAAGCCTAATGCTCAATAGTCTCCAATCTTCTGAAGCATAATAAACAAGTTCTTACATGGTGAAGAAATTCTTACATAGTGAATAAGTTCTTACATGGTGAACAGTACAAAGGCAGTCATCACAGAAACTTTCGGTTTTGATCATGCATCATGAACTACAAACAATCAGGTCAAATATGATTATTCATTTGATTTTTATACTTGATTTATATGTGAATCCCACATTACTCTCTTATTATTACTATTATTATTATTATTATTTTTTAAATAAAATGCTGCAGTGGTAGGTAGATGCAAGATAAAGGTAGAAAACATAGTTTAGTGCTGTAAGAGGGCAAATGTAGATGATCAGGTGTATGCCTATAGACTAAGTATTAATCCAAGCTAGACAAGGGCAACAAAACATCCACAGAAGCAGAAGATTTCTCTCAAAACAGGGGGGGTGAGGTTCTAAGCCTCACCTCTGTTAATCCCCAATTTCTCACCTGATGGCCCCCGTGCGACTGTGCCTGTCTTAGGTTGTTCCTCCCTTGAGGAATCTTACCCGTCTCTGGCTAACCAGTCATCTTCCGGGGCCATACAGGGAAATGTAAAGTTGGTAAGTGAGAGAGAAGCAATATTGTTTGAAAAGGTTAGCTTTTTACTTCTTTGCAGATTTATGCCCTGTGGCTTCTATGCCCAGCACTTGTCTCGAGTTATCTTTACCACTTGGAAGAATTATGATACTCAGTAATTTCAATATGAGGCACGAATTCTACTTAAGGGTTGTAATTAGGAAGGAAGAAGAAAAGCTATAGAAGTAGCAGGCAGAAGAAAACATGGGAAGATTGATTATTTCTTTAACATATCTTCTTGTAGAGTAACATAAGCATGTATAGGTTTTAAACTACTAATTAAATTGTACACATTAACATAATAGGAATACAGCTACATAACCAAAGCAGACCTACAATTACCAGCCATATCCAGTGAAACCAAGAAAACCAGTTAGGCACCCTAGGCATTTGTGAAAACTTATCAGTGATATGATGGATATTCTCTAACTGAATTTGAGTAGTTTGAGGAAAATCAGACAAATTAAAACAACACATTCCTGGGAACTGTTCACATCCCATATGTTCTTTTAACAGTAGATCGTCTATTGTCGCACAATTTTGGAGCACAGCAACTTGCACTTCTCCTAATTCTTGGTTGAGTTCCAACAGTATAGATCCAGTCAAATTTGTTGTTTTACTGTATGCACAGGCCAGCTTAGATATCTCCTTGTTCATTCCAATGGCAAGTCCAGGAAATGGTGGGATGACTGCAGCTACAACTGCAGCAGCGCCAGGATCTTTGTTGAAGTCTTTGGATGTTCAACTTCTGGAATGACTCTTCCAGGGGATGTTGATGTTGGAAGTTCTTCTTCATATCGTATCTTAATTCGTTTTCTGTGAAACCAAATTAGGCTTTGATCCTCTGTATAAGCACAAACAAACCCTTTGCCCACACTTTGATATGCCCTTTATACCATTGTGAAGAACTTATTGGAGATAACCACACAGGAAATGCTTTTTTTTTTTCTGTGAAAGGAATATTATCAGAAAAATGTACTTCCATAGCTGATCATCTGACACCCTTTCAAAGACCAAAATTAAGAATATATAAAGCATGCATTAATCATTGATTTGTAGTTATAGCCTGTCAGGGAGTAATCCCTATTTTCTTTCTTTCCTTTTTGTTATCATTATTCTACAATTATGTGAAGAATATTATGTTGACTAGGCTCTCCCCCATACCAAGTCTCCCCCACAGACCCCATTACAGTCACTGTCCATCAGCAGAGCAAAATGTTGTAGAATCACTACTTGTCTTCTCTGTGTTGCACAGCCCTCCCCTTTCTCCCACCCCTCACATTCTGCATGCTAATCATAATATCCCCTTTCTTCTTTCCCCCACTTATCCCTCCCTACCCACCCATCCTCCCCAGTCCCTTTCCCTGTGGTACCTGGCAGTCCATTTTGGGTTCTGTGATTCTGCTGCTATTTTGTTCCTTCAGTTTTTCCTTTGTTCTTATACTCCACAGATGAGTGAAATCATTTGGTATTTCTCTTTCTCCACTTGGCTTATTTCACTGAGCATAATACCCTCTAGCTCCATCCATGTTGTTGCAAATGGTAGGATTTGTTTTCTTCTTATGGCTGAATAATGTTCCATTGTGTATATGTACCACGTCTTCTTTATCCATTAATCTACTGATGGACACTTAGGTTGCTTCCAATTCTTGGCTATTGTAAATAGTGCTGTGATAAACATAGGGGTGCATCTGTCTTTTTCAAACTCGAGTGTTGCGTTTTTCAGGTAAATTCCTAGGAGTGGAATTCCTGTGTCAAATGGTAAGTCTATTTTGAACATTTTGAGGAACCTCCATACTGCTTTCCACAATGGTTGAACTAATTTACATTCACACCAGCAGTGTAAGAGGGTTCCCCTTTCTCCACAACCTTACCAACATTTGTTGTTGTTTGATTTTTGGATGGTAGCCATCCATACTGGTGTGAGGTGATACCTCATTGTGGTTTTAATTTTCATTTCTCTGATAATTAGCGATGTGGAGCATCTTTTCATGTGTCTGTTGTCCATCTGTATTTCTTTTTTGGAGAACTGTTTGTGCAGTTCCTCTGCCCATTTTTTAATTGGATTATTTTTGTTTGTTTGTTAAGGTGGGTGAGCTCTTCATATATTTTGGATATCAAGCCTTTATCGGATCTGTCATGTACAAATATATTCTCCCATACTCTAGGGTACCTTTTTATTCTATTGATGGTGTCTTTCGCTGTACAGAAGCTTTTCAGCTTAATGTAGTTCAACTTGTTCATTTTTGCTTTTGTTTTCCTTGCCCAGGGAGATATGTTCAAGACGAGGTCACACATGTTTATTTCTAAGAGACTTTTGCCTACTTTTTTTTCTAAGAGTTTTATGGTTTCATGACTTACATTCAGGTCTTTGATTCATTTTGAATTTACTTTTGTGTATGGGGTTAGACAATGGTCCAGTTTCATTCTCCTACATGTAGCAGTCCAATTTTGCCAGCACCATCTGTTGAAGAGACTGTCATTTCCCCATTGTATGTCCACGGCTCCTTTATCAAATATTAATTGACCATATAAGTTAGGGTTAATGTCTGGAGTCTCTAGTCTGTTCCACTGCTCTGTGGCTCTGTTCTTGTGCAAGTACCAAATTGTCTTGATTACTATGGCTTTGTAGTAGAGCTTGAAGTTGGGGAGTGAGATCCTCCCCCACTTTATTCTTCGTTCTTAGGATTGCTTTGGCTATTCAGGGTCTTTGGTGTTTCCATATGAATTTTTGAACTATTTGTTCCAGTTTGTTGAAGAATGTTGCTGGTAACTTGATAGGGATTGCATCAAATCTGTATATTGCTTTGGGCAGGATGGCCATTTTGATGATATTAATTCTTCCTAGCCATGAGCATGGGATGAGTTTCCATTTGTTACTGTCCCCTTTGATTTCTCTTAAGAGTGACTTGTAGTTTTCAGCGTATAGGTCTTTCACTTCTTTGGTTAGGTTTATTCCTAGGTATTTTATTCTTTTTTATGCAATTGTGAATGGAGTTGTTTTCCTGATTTCTCTTTCTATTGGTTCATTGTTAGTGTATAGGAAAGCCACAGATTTCTGTGTGTTAATTTTGTATCCTGCAACTTTGCTGTATTCCGATATCAGTTCTAGTAGTTTTGGAGTGGAGTCTTTAGGGATTTTTATGTACAATATCATGTCATTTGCAAATAGTGACAGTTTGACTTCTTCATTACCAATCTGGATTCCTTGTATTTCTTTGTTTTGTCTGATTGCCATGGCTAGGACCTCCAGTACTATGTTAAATAACAGTGGGTATAGTGGGCATCCCTGTCTTGTTCCCAATCGCAGAGGAAAAGCTTTGAGCTTCTTGCTGTTCAGTATGATGTTGGCTGTGGGTTTATCATATATGGCCTTTATTATGTTGAGGTACTTGCCCTCTATACCCATTTTGTTGAGAGTTTTTATCAAGAATGGATGTTGAGTTTTATCAAATGCTTTTTCAGCATCTATGAAGATGACTATTGGTTTTTGTCTTTCTACTTGTTGATGTGGTGGGTGATGTTGATGGATTTTCGAATGTTGTACCATCTTTGCATCCCTGGGATGAATCCCACTTGGTCATGGTGTATGATCCTTTTGTTATATTTTTGAATTCGGTTTGCTAATATTTTATTGAGTATTTTTGCATCTGCATTCATCAGGGATATTGGTCTGTAGTTTTCTTTTTGGGTGGGGTCTTTGTCTGGTTTTGGTGTTAGGGTGATGTTGGCTTCATAGAATGAGTTTGGGAGTATTCCCTCCTCTTCTATTTTTTGTAAAACTTTTAAGAGAATGGGTATTATGTCTTCTCTGTGTGTCTGATAAATTTCCAAGGTAAATTAATCTGGCCTGGGGGTTTTGTTCTTGGGTAGTTTTTTGATTACAGTTTCAATTTCTTGCTCATAATTGGTTTGTTTAACTTTTGTGTTTCCTTCTTGGTCAGTCTTGGAAGGTTGTATTTTTCTAGGAAGTTGTCCATTTCTTCTAGGTTTTACAGCTTGTTGGCATATAGGTTTTCATAGTACTGTCTAATAATTCTTTGCATTTCTGTGGAGTGTGTCATTTTTTTTCCATTCTCATTTCTGATTCTGTTGATGTGTGTTGATTCTCTTTTTCTCTTAATAAGTCTGGCTAGAGGCTTATCTATTTTGTTTATTTTCTCAAAGAACCATCTCTTGGGTTCATTGATTTTTGCTATTTTTTTATTCTTCTCAATTTTGTTTATTTTTCCTCTGACCTTTATTATGTCCCTCCTTCTTCTGACTTTAGGCCTCATTTGTTCTTCTTTTTCCAGTTTCGATAGTTGTGATGTTAGACTATTCATTTGGGTTTGTTCTTCCTTCTGCAAGTGTGCCTGGATTGCTATATACTTTCTTCTTAAGACTGCTTTCGCTGCATCCCACAGAAGTTGGGGCTTGGTGTTGTTGTCATTTGTTTACATATATGCCTTGATCTCTATTTTAATTTGTTCATTGATCCATTGATTATTTAGAAGCATGTTGTTAAGCCTCCATGTGTTTGTGAGCTTTTTTGTTTTCTTTATACAATTTATTTATAGTTTTATACTTTTGTGGTCTGAAAAGTTGGTTGGTAGAATTTCAATATTTTGGAATTTACTGAGGATCTTTTTGTGGGCTAGTATGTGGTCTATTCTGGAGAATGTTCCATGTGCACTTGAGAAGAATGTGTATACAGCTGCTTTTGGGTGTAGAGTTCTATAGATGTCTATTAGGTCCATCTGTTCTAGTGTGTTGCTCAGTGTCTCCGTGTCCTTACTTATTTTTGGCCCAGTTTTTTTGCTTTGGGATGAGTGGCATGTTGAAGTCTCCTAAAATGAATGCATTGCATTCTATTTCCCCCTTTTGTTCTGTTAGTATTTGTTTCACATATGCTGGTGCTCCTGTGTTGGGTGCATATATATTTAGAATGGTTATATTCTCTTGTTGGTCTGAGCCCTTTATCATTATGTAATGTCCTTCTTTATCTCTTGTTACTTTCTTTGTTTTGAAGTCTATTTTGTTTGACATTAGTACTGCAACCCCTGCTTTCTTCTTGCTGTTGTTTACCTGAAATATGTTTTTCCATCCCTTGACTTTAGTCTGTACATGTCTTTGGGTTTGAGGTGAGCTTCTTGTAAGCAGCATATGGATGGGTCTTGCTTTTTTATCCATTCTGTTACTCTGTGTCTTTTGATTGGTGCATTCAATCCATTTACATTTAGGGTGACTATCGATAGATATGTACTTATTGCCATTACAGGCTTTAGATTTGTGGTTACCAAAGGTTCAAGGTTAGCCTCTTTAGTATCTTACCACCTAACTTAGCTTGCTTAGTGAGCTGTTATATACACTGTCTGGAGATTCTTTTCTTCTCTCCCTTCTTATTCCTCCTCCTCCATTCTTTATATGTCGGTTATTTTATTCTGTGCTCTTCCTTGTTTCCTTTAACTACTTTTAGTGGGTAGTTGATTTTATTTTTTTGCCTTTAGTTAGTATTTGGTTGGTCTGCTTTTTTTGCTGTGATTTTATTTTCTCTGGTGACATCTGTTTAGTCTTAGGAGTGATTCCATCTAGAAAAGTCCCTCTAAAATACCTTGTAGAGGTGGTTTTTGGGAGGCAAATTCCCTCAACTTTTGCTTGTCTGGGAATTGTTTAATCCCTCGATCATATTTAAATGATAATCGTGCTGGATACAGTATTCTTGGTTCAAGGCCCTTCTGTTTCATTGTATTAAATATATCATGCTATTCTCTTCTGGCCTGTAAGGTTTCTGTTGAGAAGTCTGATGATAGCCTGATGGGTTTTCCTTTATAGGTGACCTTTATCTCTCTAGCTGCCTTTAAAACTCTTTCCTTGTCCTTGATCTTTGCCATTTTAATTATTATGTGTCTTGGTGTTGTCCTCCCTGGGTCCTTTCTGTTGGGATTTCTGTATATTTCTGTGGTCTGTTCGATTATTTCCTCCCCCAGTTTGGGGAAGTTTTCAGCAATTATTTCTTCCAAGACACTTTTCATCCCTTTTTGTCTCTCTTCTTCTTCTGGTACCCCTATAATGCGGATATTGTTCCTTTTAGATTGGTCACACAGTTCTCTTAATATTGTTTCATTCCTGGAGATCCTTTTATCTCTCTCTGTGTCAGCTTCTATGCGTTTCTGTTCTCTGTTTTCTATTCCATCAATGGCCTCTTGCATCTTATCCATTCTGCTCATAAATCCTTCCAGAGTTTGTTTCACTTCTGTGATCTCCTACCTAGCATCTGTGATCTCCCTCTGGACTTCATCCCTTAGCTCTTGTATATTTCTCTGCATCTCTGTCAGCATGTTTATAATTTTTATTTTGAATTCTTTTTCAGGAGGACTAGTCAGGTCTGTCTCCTTCTCATGTATTGACTCTGTGATCTTTGTCTGCCTATAATTTTGCCTTTTCATGGTGACAGAAATAGTTTGAAGAGCTGAGATGAGTGATGGCTGGAAGAACTTCCCTTCTTGTTGGTTTGTGGCCTTCCTCTCCTGGGAGAACAGAGACCTCTAGTGGCTTGTGCTGCTCATGTGCACGCATACAGGGCTTCTAATTCCTGCCCAGCTGCTATGGAGTTTATGTCCACTTTTGCTGTGGGCATAGCTTGCCTCGGGCTAATGCTCCTATATGGTGGAGCCACGTTGGAGGGGAAATGGCTGGGAGGCTATTTATCTCCATGAGGGTCCTCCGTGCTCCCTGCTGCCCAGTGGGTTAGAGTGCCCAGAGTTCGCCCAATTCCCTGCTGCTAGAGTAAGTGTCCCAGGACACTTTGGTCCAGCAGTGGTGTCCCTGTCCCTATAAGACTTCCAAAAAGCGATCGCAAAAAAAAAAAAAAGAAAAAAAAGCCACTCACTTTTCTTTGTCCCCAGGGAGCCGGCCTAAGGGATCTGCTCACAGGTCTTACTGTCCTGTTTCCCTAGTATCCAGGACCCCATGCATGCACTCCGTCTGCGTTCTGGGGCTGGTGTTTAGCAGTCCTGGGTTCCCTCACCCTCCCCGCTCTGACTCCTCTCCTCCCGTTGGGAGCTTGAGGGAGGGGCGCTTGGGTCCTGCCAGGCTGGGGCTTGTGTCTTACCCCCTTTATGAGGTGCTGGGTTCTCGCAGGTGTGGATGTGGTCTGGCTGTTGTCCTCCGTCCTCTGGTCTCTCTTCTAGGAAGAGTTGTCTTTGTTATATTTTCATAAATATATGTGGTGTTGGGAGGAGATTTCCACTGCTCTACTCACGCCGCCATCTTGGCTCCAACCTGACCACTACTGTTTTCTAATTATCAACTAAGTCTGCTTTATAATATTGCAATTTCCATAATAAAATAGTTATTTTATAGAATAACTAGTCTATTGATTTGGCCTCTCTTTCTCTGACTATTCTCTCTTCATTAATACCACTTCCAACAGACATAATATATTTTATCTTTTATGTTTCTTATTAATAATATGCATATGTTTTCTATTTGTCAACATTTCTTCTGAATCTTGAGTTTTTTTTAAGTGTGTCTCAAGTTTTGAAAAATAAGTTTTTTTTTTACTGCAATACTGGTATTGAATTCTAACTTATTGATTATAGCAAAAGCAATGATTCCTATAAATTTGACATATCATTTACTAGGAACGGAAAAAAGTATGCTCAAATCTACTTATTGGTGAATTTGTCAATTCATCCTTGCATCCTATACATTAAAATAATAATTAAAGCTATGTAATTAGGTTAATGAAAGTTTAAAATTATTACATTTCCCCAGTAAATAAGATTATTACACTACTTTTCTGAGACTAATATAATGTTTCTTTTGGTGAATATTTGTGCATTTTATATTTTCATCTTTTAGTATCATTTATATATTGGTTCAACTGAGCACTTAGCTGGTTTTTGCTTTTATGTTTTGTAGTGTTTAATATGGTAATATGGTTGTAATGTGACCAGGTAGTATATTCACATGTCTAATTATGTGTTATGAAATAAATTATACTTTTTTACCTTTTGTCTCTTTGTCTGTTTTATTTTATTCTGCATTCTTTTAAAAACATTTTTTTTTATTTTATAATTTTCTTCTACTAGTTTTCAGTTATGTAGTCTATTTCAATTTTTAGATGATAGCATGAACATTTCCTTGTGCATAATTTGACAAATTTAAGATTGATCAATATTTACAATCTTCCACCAGGCAATAATGCACATTAGAATTAATTAATTAATTAAACAAGTTAAAACTTTTCCCATGTTATCTGCTATTTCATCCACTATTTTATTTTTATTCTGTTTGTTTCCTCAAATTAGAAATTTGTATGTTATTTTGTACAATAAATGTGTATTTAGATATATCTTCATATTTGTAATTTTATTAGTTTATGGTTCCTGGTTAGATTTTATTCAAAATCTTCATTCTCTTTACTTATCCTTTATAGTAACTTTAGTGAAGATATAACATTAAATGATGTCAGTTAGAATAGTATGAAAATATTCTTATTTCACTATTTCTACCAAAGTATATTTTTATTGGTTATATATGCTAGGTGAATTATATTTTTTAAACCATTTTGTTGCTAAGTAATCTACTTTCAATCTTCTACTTCCTTGAAGATAATCTGTATTATATCTTTGACTCCTTTTAAGATACTGTCCTTCTTTTTTAAATCCAATTCATGCGATGTTTTATTTGTACTTCTTTTATGCTCTTGGTGTCCTTTCATTAAATACCTGTGAATGTGTTACATTCTGCATTTGATAATGACAATTTCTACAATCACAGGAGGTTTGATCCTATAGCTTCAATTCACTCTTATGACTGATAGCATATTTTCTCAGAAGTTTTTTAATTTTTGAGTATGAGTTCTTGATCCTTAGAAGTTTATTTGTGGGAATTTCTTGAACTCTTCTTATAAAATGTGTCTTGCTAGAGATAATTTTGGTTTATTCTTCTCCAAAAGATAGTTGATAATTTTGGTTTATGCTTCTACAAAACTGACACTAACTTGGCTTGTATTTGTTTAAGATAGTTTCTATCATATAAGTCACATGATGGCCAGCACGTGGTTAAAAATCATTTTTTTTATGTTCCCTTCAATGTGTAGGCAAGTTTAAAACACAAAGCACCAAAATGAATCAATCTACAAAGTACATATGATTTTTTCTGTTTTCCAAGTAAGAGTTTTATTTTAGGGGTTGTGCTGAAAAATAAAGACTTTCTAGTACTTTCTCCCACCTTGTGAAATTCCAGAGTGGGTCTCCTCTGTCTTATATGCCGCCTGTTAAACCTCTCTAGTTCACCAGGGATAGAGATATGCTCAAAGGTCAAATGCCTGCTTTAGAAAGCAATCACACTGACAGAACATCTTTTTCACCACAATATATGCACAAGGACTTTCTTATTTGTATACTCAACAAAAACTTTTAAAAATAATTTTGTATCAAGCATTTGTACTTGTTCTGTAGTGGGAGCATTGACCAGACATCCATGAGGCCTCATTAATGAAAAAAATGTCCTTGTTCTTTAGTGTCCAAGGCATTTTTGTGCACAAGAGAAGAGTGACCACAAACATTATTTTAATATATAATTTACTATAATAGAACATTTGGAAGGATGATTCTTCTGGCCATTTCAAACACATCACAACAAATATAACATATACACAATTCTGAAGCATATAAAATTTATTGCTGTACTTATAACTTGACCAATTCTACATACCAACGTTATAATCAGTTTATTTCTTCGTTATTTTTATACTTGTTTTCACAGCTTCTTAGAGATACAACTATATTTGTTTTGGTATTTTCCTAGGATTTCTGTAATCCTACCAGAACTGAGATAAACAATTCCACCTTAGGTAAGCTGACAGAGAATCTATATTTTTTAATAAATTCATTTCTGTTTATAAAATTTATAAAAGCTAAATTGAAAATGAATCATCTGGGCATCTGGATGAATTTTCCTCATAGAGTTAATCTTCCCTATGACGTTAAAAGCATTTCTAAATTCATAAGTTTACTTACATTTTAGTTTTTTAGTACCTGGCATCTTTCTCTAAAACAATTTACTTGTATGTATTTTACGACCAGCAGCACATAAATAATTGTTCTGTCACCATGATATTTATCTATTCTCTTAGCCTTGTTAAAAATGTATATTGCTTATTAGTATTTTATTATTATTTGCAGGATCATCTAAATGTTTCATCTGCTAAGAGATAATGGATTGAGTTTATGTAGTTACATAGTTCACTCTCCTCTTTTGGATATAAGGGTAATTATTATAATTATATCATTTCAGAACACGCTCTGGAAAATGATATTACTTGGTCATTATTGTGAACACCACAACCTGTCAGTCATTACCACACTGGTAACATTCCAGTATTTCCAAGCCTTCCTGGCTTACTCATAGCTCCTTATATTTAATTCAGAATGAAGTACATAATTTATAAACAAGCATAATGGATTGGAGAAACAAAGTACCATTTATGAGAACTCTCTCCTACTCATTAAAATCTATTACAATTCAAATTTTATTCACCCCTTTGCATTTGTGCATTAAACTGTATCTCGTATGCTTCAAATCACTGTTCTTATTTAAGGGAATATGTTTGCAAATTCAATTCCTTTTAATGAACCAGAATTCTTCTGCTACTACTTTTGTCTATGATGATAAATTGTCACCTTGTGGCTGTCAGAAACGTTAAGTCCTCCCTCAAATTATTTCTGACTCTTTTCCAGAGGGCCAATTCATATGCCCCATTGTGGTCAGGGGCTCAATGAAACTGTAGCTCTGCTGATCAATGGAAAACAACCTCAGTTTGACTCTCAGACAGAACATTCTCATGCCACATACATTTATTTTTTTTTTGGTATCATTAATATACACTTACATGAGCAACATTGTGGTTACAGGGTTCCCTCCATTATCAAGTCCCCACCACATACCCCATTACAGTCACTGTCCATCAGCGTAGTAAGATGCTATAGAATCACTACTTCTCTTCTCTGTGTTGCACTGCCTTCCCTGTGCCCCACCCCTTACGTTTACGTTATGTGTGCTAATCATAATGCCCCTTCTTCCCCTTATCCCTCCCTTCCCACCCATCCTCCCCAGTCCCTTTCTCTTTGGTAACTGTTAGTTCATTCTTGGGTTCTGTGAGTCTGCTGCTGTTTTGTTCCTTCAGTTTTTACTTTGTTCTTATACTCCACAGATGAGTGAAATCATTTGATACTTGCCACATACTTTTAAACTCTTTTATGATGTGTAAGCCTTAAGATGAGTTTCTTTTCATGGGTCCTAAAGAAAACTCTAAATATAGTATGATAATGTAATGATACAAAGTTTCTAAATCAAACTAGACATTGGTAAAATTCCCAGTAAAATTCCCATGAGATTTTATAGAACAAGATGAATTATATGTATTTGGTTTTTGATCAGTTTTCACTACAAATATTAAAATCAAGAGTAATAGTGCATACCAAATATATAGGAAAATACCAATGGACTATAATAATAAAGGTTCTTATTTGTAAGAGGACAAGTCAATGTAACAGAATCCAAAAGCACAAGATTTTATATATGGGAAATTAGTATATGCATTAAAGACCCATTTTAATCACTCATAAAGAATAGGAAAATTGGAAATTGTTTTGAAAAATGAAATTTACTTAAAAATAAATATGTATTTGATTTTAAAGACATATATGATCCACACATACCAATTTGTTTAATTACTAGAGCAAAATGTAGGGTAATGTATATGCATATATGCATTCAGAAATAACATTAGCCTCATGTCAACCTTGGGGGACACATAATAATACCACCATACCAGGATGTTTACATTCAAATCGCCAGAATTTATGAATATGTTACTTTACACCTTACATGGCAAAAGGTACTTGGTTGATTTGATTAATTTAAGGGTCTTGAATTAGAGGAATTATCCTGGATTATCTGGTAAAAATTAAGCAGTAAGGTGACAGTCAGAGAAGGTGATGACAGGATGGAAGCAGAGACAGACAGACAGAAGATTCTATATTGCTGGCTTTGAAGTTAGAGGGTTGGTGCATGAGCCAAGGACACCAACGGCCTTTGAAAGGTAGAAAAGGCAGGGCAACAAATTCTTCCCTAGAGCATCTGAAGGGAATGCAGCCCTGCCCACTGGTTTTCGACTTTGACCTCTGGATCTGTGTGCTGACTGAACGCACTAGGCTTATGGAAATTTGTACAACAGCAATAGGATATGACCACAACCTTACTAAACTAGAAACAGAAACAATAATATACATGGGGAAAAGATGCATGTTTTTGTCATATCATTTAAAAAAATCTCTATTTAGAAGATATTTTATACAAATAAGGCAAGTGACAGAATGCAGTATAGTATTTACAACATGTCTAAAATATACGTGTTGATATACAGATTATCAACAGAGTTCCCTTAAGATAAAGCACAGACAGAGCCCTGTTATGCAAAGGATGTGAGTGGGCTAATTATGAAACAGGAGATAAAAATGAGAAGAGACACATATTTTCAAGATCAGTTAAAGAAATTATTATTAAAAACATGCATTTTTTAAAATCTCATAATCAAGCCGTAGAGGTATGAGTACTTCCTTCAGTTAAGTGTTTATGGTTGGTTTATTTCCAGCATTTTAAAAATAGGAAATCAAAAGTTTTAATTATTGTTCTGTTAAACATATATTTATATAATCTATACAATGAGATCTTATTGTTTGATTACTTATCATTTTGTATATTTCAGTGACCATGTTTAAAATCAAAATGTATTTGAAATTATGAATAAGACAATGTAATCGTTTCATTTCTGTAAGTAGAATCAAACATTCTTGAAACTAAAAATTACTGGGAGAAAGGTATGAGACAATGTAATTATTTTGTTTTAAAATACTTTTTACATAAATAAGTACACCAGTTTGCTCTCCTTAAACAAGTAAGCAGTGCTGATATGTGGGGAACAAATTTCTGCTTCTACTTTTAAATTATTGTTTGACCTTATGCAAGTTGTAAAATTCTGGATTTTGTGGTCCTTATCTCTATGATTATAAAATTTATTAAAAATTCAAGTTGAAAAAGACATCTTATCTTGAGGTGGTTGGAAATTATAATATGTATAACAGCAAAGAAAGAATCCATAAAATCAAATGACAGGAATACAAGAGATAAAATCAAGATACTTAAAACCCTGACATTTTTATCCTCATTTTTTGCTAGCTACCTCTTAAAGCTTATTTTGCTTTATCATTCCACTGGGAAATATTAAATTTATCTACCCCACCCTCAGCTTTGTCTAATTTCAATATGTCCTTACATTTCATCATTTTCCAAGGCCCTTCAATGGTCATTTTCAATTATTAAACATAAGTATTTGAAAAACTTGTTTTTTGGAGAAGAAACTATTAGTTACCTTATAAATGAAGTTTCTATTATATACCTACTTATCCATCTATCTAATATCTACACCATTTGAAAACAAATTCACAAAAATGTTAGTCAGAGTTATCTGTACTCCCATATTCACTGCAGCATTAACCACAATAACCACAATATGGAAATGACCCATGTCTGAAGATAGATCATTGGACAAAGAAAATGTTTTTATATATAATGTTTATATAAAATAATACATACGTATTACATTAAAAATATAAAATATTTCATATATATATAATGTAATATTATTTAGCCTGAAAAAAAAAAGAAGGAAATTTTGACATTTGCAACAACATAGATTAATTTGAAGGACTTCATGCTAAGTGAAAAAAGCCAGAACCAGTAGGATGAATGCTGCATAAATCCATACATGACATGTCTAACATAGTCTCACAGAAGTAGATAATGAATGGTGGTTGCTAGGTGCTGGGGGAGAGAGGGAAAAGGGGTGTTGTTCAACAGGTATAACATTTCAGTTATGCAAGATGAATAAGTTCTCGTGATCTGCTAACCACATCGTGCCTGTAGTTAACAGGCACTTAAGTTGGTGCACTTGTGTTTGTTAAGAGAGAATATCTCGTATTAAGAGTTCTTACTACAAAAATAAAACAAAACATAAAAGCAAAGAGACATAAGGAAAATTTTGAGTGTGCTGCATATGTCTGTTACTTCGATTAGGGTGGTGGTTTTCATGGGTGGACATATGTCCAAGCTCATCCAATTGTATACATTAAATATGTGCAGGGTTCTTTTGTATCTCAGTTATACCACAATAGCACTATTTTAAAAAAAAGTAAAAGATGAACACAGCAATGCCAGTGACACTACCCTGAATGAAGACAGGCGCCAGGCTGTTTTACCTCATGTGGTAATGGACTTTAATTGGACTTTTTTCAGTATTGGTTCCTTCCTGGCCATTCCTGAATGCAAATGATTATATTTTTCTTCTTAAAAGATGGGTTTTTGTACTTTAAAAAGTTTACAACTATTTATTATTTTACATTTTTTGTCCAGTAATCTAAATCATTAAATTTTATACTTTACTGACTGATTTCTTTAGGTATATTTTTACTTTTTTATTTGATATTTGACTTGAATATAAAGAACACTTTAAAAGAATGTATTTTTCTTTGAATGTAGAATCATTTAATTCCTCACTGAGAAAAAATTAGAAAATTCTGAGGAGCTTAATGTTTTTCATTTTATCCAGTTATCCTTTACTGCATGCTTCTAGATGTGTGGCAATATTCTCAAAAATCCTTCATAGATCCTTTTTCATTATTATTTATTGATATTTCATAAGGCTGATATGCAAAGTTTATATATTTTTTCTTATATACTTAAAAAGGGTAAATTCAAATCAATTTGATTCTCTCTAGAATGTCACGTGTTATCCTAAGCCATTCCTGACAGCAGAGCTATTCCTATGAAGCAAAATACAAAACACAAAGAAGTATGTAAAGAAATCGAATTTTTTTCCCCTTGAACTTCTTTCGAAATATTTTTTGCTAATAAATGGAGAAGGATCATTTTTTTCTAAATCTATTGATTGTTTGGGGGGAAATTTTTCTTAACCTCTAACTAAAGTAATATTTTAATGTTAACAGATCAGTTCCCATAAAGTAATTTCAGATGCTTATTAAAGAAAGTTTATTTAATGTCACAAATTTTTATATAAAATTAGGTTATTAAAGATTAGAATTATTCAAATGAGCATGTAATTACTGAACTGAATGTCTATTTTCAAAAAAAAGCACAAGATCTTGAAATATTTCCATAGATAATTTTAACATTATTTCTTCCCATTAGTGGTAACTTCTACATTTTCTTTTTCACTGAACTCTCTCTCTCCCCAGTTAGTAGTCACTCACTCTATCCTGCTCCTTCTGCAAGTAAAACTTAGTCTACAAAAGTCTCGATTCTTTGTTATTGTAAAATCAACTTATTGAAATTTCCTCTTAATATTAAATACATGTAATTTAGTAGAAAATACACTGGATTTAGGTTTTCTTTGTCTTTACACTGAGCTATGTAACATGGGCAGGTTACAACTCTCAAACTTTACTCCACTAAAAATAGGAATTAAAATACCATTCTAAATCTTACTATGAAGAATATTAAATATATATATGTTAAAGGGTTGTGTGTGATAAAGTAATCTTTGAAAAAAATTAGGAACAAAGCAAATTAGACAAAGCACAGAGAAAACTACTGACCAGAAATTTAGAAAAAAATAGTTATCAATAATGGACCACACAAATACAAAATGGGAAATTGTAATAAAGAGTGTACAAGTGAAGAATAAGGTCTGGTGTACAGCTTGGTGCTCAGGGAATGGGAAAGAGATAGAAGAATGAGGTTAGAGAAACAGGAGGGTTCTTCCTGATTTTGTATTGAGAAGCTCTTTGTAAAGAGTTACACAAATGTCAGGAATACAGTCACAAACTACCCTATCCTCTTGTACTGGTGCTGGTGCCATTAGTGCTGTCCAAGCAGAGTGCTGTAGGCTGTCCCGGGAGGTTTTCAAGAATTAGTGCTAAATGCAAAGTGAGCAGCCGTTGTCATCGCTCTATTTTCCCTTTTCTCAGAACAAAAAAACTACCTTGGAAAAGTCAGGGGGGAGAACTTTGAATGTTGCCTTCTTTTACATGTGCATTCTGTACTTTATAGCCCATTGCTATGCCAGTTGTTAATATACCCATACAAGCAATGACCATCACAGGAGAAATTAAACAACGATTACATCCCTTTCTGGTATGTACAGATAAGTGCCATCCATCCATCATCCTACAGCAATGAATCAGTTTAGGTCAGCTGATTAAAATAATCATGTGCATTTGTAAAATGGGTGGGCAGTGAGCAATCCGTTCATAATGATGGAAATGTGTTTACAAAATACAAATGAACCATAAAGCAAGACAAGAATGAAGTAATGAAAATTATCAGTTAGTTCTGCTTTTCCTTACTTAACAAAGGAGGATTTTCAACAGATCAAATATATCTGACACATGTCCAGCATCCAGATAAAAATCTTGTATCTGAATCTTGTTTTGTGTGAAATGCAGGGGAAAAAGATACTTTTCAGGGTTCTCTTTTAAAGGGGGCAAACCTTGCTTTCAATATAGACTTTAACAGTTTTATTTCCAGAGTCTCACTTTTAACTCAGAAGCCCAAGTAAATAGAGGCCAGAGTCAGAAGTTATTGGCAAATGACTACTGGAAGAAGACAGGAAGGGGCTTGGGGCCCGGGTGGGGGCGGAAGAGTGGCCTCTAGTGGAAGCACTGCGTAATGGTCTTTGTCTCTGTACTCTGGTCTTTGGTCCCCTATGAGCGAGGTATATAAACATGGAAATAAACTTAGATTTCAAGTCTTGATTTTCTGATTTTTATGTTAAGGCTAGAAATAAATTGTCTGCTTGAAGGAAGATCACAGTCTCTTCAGCTTCATTTGGCATTGGTAACACTTCTGAAACGAGTGACACCCTTCCAGAATGTTGTGGGGAGAGAAACTTTCCATAGAACAGTATACTCTGGGCTGATAGCTGGTTAGGTGATCTCTGAAAAGTCACGTCATGTTTATGTGCCTCATTTTTCTTATTTTTTCAAAGAGGATGCACTAGATCAATGATTTTTAAGCACTTTTTCCTAGCCAAAGCTTTCGTTATTTTTAACAAAATCATATATTTTAAGTTTCAGTACTACAAATTTTAAAAGGAACATTGTTCTAATGAAAGTGGGGGATTAAAACTAAGAGCCCCAGGACTCAACCCTCCATCTAAAACTGCATAATCCCAGGAGGAGACTTAAACCCAACAGTTAATCATTCCACCATTGTCAAAGCTGATTTACATTCAATTTTATTTTCATGATGCAAAATCAGATAATCCTTTATTCTAGTTTCCTGAACGAAGTTAGTAAAAGCACAGTGCCCGTTCCAACCAACCTCTGAGAAATAACCAAAAAACAACCCGCTTATTCCCTGAATGCTTTTGCCTAAACTCGGCCCCCAGGCGATCTCAGAACTCTCCTGGAACCGTCTTTTCTTTCTCAGTTCCAGGAACATCTTGCCCTCTTAGATAAACTTTTCCTCAAGGCATTAATGACTGCCCACTCTGCCCAGGAGGTCAAGGCTCAAAAGAAAAATTCCCCAAACGGAGATACTAGCAATTTAATGAGACAATTAGTCGTTGCTGCCCTGAGGTTAAGTGTTTTTGAAGATTATTTCCAAGGGAAGATGTTTCTATGGCTACATGTATCACTCCCACTATCAAACTAAATCCTAATCTCACTTTCCCTAATGAATGACATACCATTTCTTGGCAAATCTTTTTCTTCTTCCTGAAGTCTTTACTCTCCCATATCTCAAGGAAACCGGCTTTCAGTAGTCTAAAACTAAGAGGCTCCAGAAATTAAGAATTTGGCTGTAATTTTTCCTAAAAAGCTGGGTGATTCTTATTAGTTACAATTATTAGAAGTTAATAGTGTGTCATTAACTAGAAATATTAACTCAAATATTAAACAAGTATTCTGACAGGTATGGGAGGTACAAACTTCAGAGAAAAACATGTCTTGCATGTTATAAACAATATATAAACCTGAGTTGTAAAATCGGCACTGGATTTATACGAGAATTTTAGTTCAAGGTCTCACTATGGGAAAATAGAGTAAGCCTGATTTATGCTTATCTGTGTATTTGTATAATAAAATACAAGTCAGCTATTTATTTGTCTATCTTATTCATTGGTTGAGTATTTGATGAGTTGGCCAATAAGAGGAAAGAAAAGATATGATAAGTACTAAAACATATTTTGACTTCACTGAATTTTCTTAGAGAAGGTTCAGGTTAAATAGAAGATAAAATGCTAACAGCAAGTTAATGTATTTATACCTTACAGGTCAATCTTTTTGATAATATCTGCTTAAGCAATATAATATTTTACTCCTGAAAGAACTCATTTTTTTATATCTTCTGAAGTTTCCATCATATATAAAAAATTACATGTTAGAAAAAGAAGTAAAATCCTCATGGATGATCTTAGTTGAACAACAAAATACCTCTCTAGCATCAAACAACTATATACAATAATTATACTTAACTTAAAATCTTACTCTTTGAAGAAAAAATCAGGAAATGTTTTAAGCAAAAGGAAATGAGTTTTAGAAAACAAACTCAAGTAAATAATGGTACCCTATGCATACAGTCACTGCAAGAAAAAAAATAAAATTTTAATGTCAGTATTATAATAATTTACTTCATGAAACACATTTCTTCTTAGAGGTCTCCGAGTGCTCCATTCACTTTCACTTTTACCTTTATTTCTGAATGCCCCTGTATAAAATCAGAACTTGACTGGCTTGATAAATCTACATATGAAAGTCTCTGGGTAACATGCAATATTTGCCCTTGCTATTGATAGAATTAAGCAATTTTATGAAACACTGTGCCAAATTTTATGTAACCTGACATGAACTTTGGGGTTTGCTCATTAATATCTATTTTTGTTTTTCAACAATGCTTTGCCTGTGAGGTTAACAGATTCCATTATGGTTATCTAGGAATCAAAATGTTAAGGAGGTGTATATGTAAGTGCATGAGGATTTATCACTAAGAATGTTTTCTCTAAGAACTCAGTTTTCACTAAGAACTCAGAAAGCATTCTATTATAGGTTGTAGAACTACTAAGATTTGAGGTATAGACTCTAAATATGTTTGTAGTTGTAAAGTATCCAGAATCTGAGAGTATGTCCTTCTAGTCACTGTAACTACACTACATATTTTTTTTCATAGTTATCAAGTAGAAATGGTGGTAAAACCAATTCCTTGAAATTCTTTTGGGTAATAAACCAAAGTTGTACAGTGATCTATCATCAAAAATTTTGTTATCTGCTAAAAATATCTTTATTTCATCCTTAAATTTACAGAAAGCCAAGAAATACAAGGTGTATGATTTCTTGAAGGAACCCCTCTCTGTTCATTAAGTTGGTTCACTTTTTCCTTATTTACACTATTTCAAAAAATCTCATAATTGGTAATTCTAGAGGTTTCCTCACCCCAGGAAAATGCACGATGGTGGGATTAGTGATAGGTTAGCGGTGTTTGTCTGTAGAAACAGAAGGGCTGACTGTGAAATGGAAGATAAAGCAATAGAATCTTCATGATGGTCACCGTAAGCCCTTTGGTTTTGCAACAAATACATTTAGAAAAGACAGTTAAAATAAATAAACAATTCTAAAGCCATCTGCAACCTTCAAGTATCCCCACTGTATTTGTCTTTAGTTTGATTACTAATGGTAAGTAACTTAAATGGGAAAAAAATGTTCATGGTCATGCCATTAATTGCATGTAAGTTCTCAACAAGCAGTAACATCTGTCTTCGTTTCTCTTTAGGCTGAATTTTTTTAATGGTAAATATTTTAGATCCTCTGTGTCTTTTGAGAAGCAGTGTGAAATATATTTGGCTACAGAAATCTCATATTCTAATCTCACTTTTTCGGGGCCCCCCACCTTCAGGAACCCCCATTCCCCATTATTATCATGCTATAGTTTAACTGCCCAAATTTCCCTAAAATGGCTTCCCCATCAAAACCTTACCCGTCATGTAATTTAATCTCTTTCAAGCTGAGTTATTTTTTTAACTATAAAATACCTAACTCACAGGTGTTTATCTACATGGAGAGAGTTATGCAATACTTGGCCTGTACTATAAGCAGCTGAGGTTATAAGACACAACAGGCTTTAACCAATACCAAGTTTACTTGGCTTTAATGAAGAATACAAACAACAAACACCACCAGCTCAACACACAGAAGTCCCTGATTTTTAATCCCAGACCTAGTTATTTACACTTGGGTCAGTTATGATGAAAGTTAAGTGTGTGTAGATACCTAAGCCCAGGGAATTCAGGAAGCTTGAGGCTCCAACATATTTCTTACCAGGCTGATTAGGGGACCCACTCCTATGGATGCTATGTGACTGGACTCCATTCTTCAAATCAGCTGCTTCTTGTTGATACCAGTCATTAATTATTCTGTAAAAACCTTGAAACTTAATTATAGGTGTGTAACTGAGTGCATAGTGCTGGCTGAATTTCTATTTATCTTGTTTCATGTATGGATAACCTAACATTTCTTGACTTAATGATTGTATTACATAGGACTGCCATAGGAAAGTGTCACAGACCATATGACAAACAACAGAAATTTACTATCTCAGTCTGGAATCCAAAATTTGGAAATCAGTGATCAACAAGGTTGTTTTCTTTTGAAGGCTATGAGGGAGACACTGTTGCGTGATCATTTTAACTAAACAGGCTTTGATCAGTAACAATAGCCTATTTGCTATTGAGAACTGTTTGATACAATTCTTAGTTTTTCACAATGAAAAAAAATCATTTTCCTTGAAATCTGTTTACTCCTCTTTTTCCTTTTGAAGAGTATGCTAACAAAATATCAATCTTCTCTAAAGTTAAAAGTGCATCTACCTGACTGAATTTTTCTTTTTTTTTTCTAGTGAACTTTATTTGTTAATATTTCTTTATAACTTTTAATTCTGAACAGTGAACTGTTATACCTATGAAAAACAATTATTCCCTTAAAATACAACACAATAGGATGCCAGATGCAGTGTGGTAAGGGAGATCTAACTGCTATGGAATTATTATGGTACCATGTGATTTATATTAAATCTCAACCATCATTTTACCATACTACTGTGTTCTTTATTGTTAGAGTGAATGCTTTCAATGACATCTTATAAATCTTTGCTTTGGCCAATATTTTTGCAGTGTCTTAACCTAGAAGAGGTATGCCTAGCTTTCACTACCTCCAAGATTTAGAGGTATAATTTCACTTTAATGTGAAAAGTTTTAGCTGGGTAAGTTCCATTAGCTTCTTTTGTCAAGAAGGGAATATACCTATTCATTTTCATGTTCAGTTTATATATATGGATCTCCATCAACACATAAAAGGTATTACATAGTGTTTGTAAAGATGGGAGTTTATTGTCTTTAACTGAGTTTCCCACATGCACAGAAGTCTTCTGATAACATTGATGTATATTTCTCTTACTAAGGAAATGTCAGGTATATAAAAGTTTATGAAATAGGGAGCTTTTCCCCTCTTAACACCTATCCTCCCAGTAATGGTGTTTCTTTCACTTGTCTCAGGAAGTTATGATCTCCTAACCTCTTCCTCAACACCTCTCCAAAAATTACTCAGGAAATTATCTTATAAATCAGCTTATACTAAAATCTAACTGACCTCCAAAGCTCAGTGTGTTATATAAATTAAGTGCAAGAATGGTTCACAAATTAGATAGAATATTAGAATAAAATATACAGAAGATATATTTTATATTCTAGTTTGTGTATATGCCCTCATGTAGGCTGAAAGGAGACAAGCAAAAATGTTGCTAATGGCCACCTATGAATGATATTAGCTTAACCCCTTTTTCCCCCAAGTTTTCTAAATTTCAGCCTAATGAGAAAAAAAGGCACATGTTATTGCTTGTTGAGATCTTATATGCAATTAATGGCATTACCATCCCATATTTAAGTTACTTATTACGGTAATCAAACTAGAAACATATACAATGGGGATACTTGGAGACCACAGATGGCTTTAGAAGCATTAATTCATTTAAATTGTCTTTTCTAAATGTATCTGTTGCAAGACAAAAGAGCTTATGGTGACCATCATGAGGATTCTAACTACCTATCTTCCACTTCACAGTCCTCTGTTTCTACACACACACACACTGCTAATCTATTCCTGGGGTGAGGAAACCTCTAGAGTTCCAAATTATGAGATAATTCAAAATAATATAAATGAGGAAAAAGTGAATGACCTTAATGAACAGAGAGAGGCTCTTTTAAGAAATCATACACCTTATATTTCTTGGCTTTCTGTAAATTTAAGGATGAAATAAAAATACTTTTAGCAGATAACTTACTAAAATTTTTGATGATAGGTCACTATATGACTTTGGTTTATTATTCAAAAGAAGTTAAAGGAATTGAGTGCCACGAGTCAAAGCCACTTACCACTCACCTATTAATATGAACACATTTCCTCTACACCTACATAGAAATAGAAAAAATAACATAAAATAATTTTGTACTTTTTTTACTTTGACAGTAATAGTCTTGAACAAATAAATGCCTAATAGATATACATTAATTTTGATCAACTTTGCACCATTAACAATTTTAATGGCTATTCAATCCTGAAGGAAACTATGTTAACCCTTTGAGCTGCATGGTAACAGAATATTAAAATTATTTTAATTATTAACACATTAATTTTCCAGTGAATTATGCTATTTTCATAATTAAGAGCTTATTTAAGCCAAAATTTATTTTCAGCAGAGTAAAAAATTACTGGAGAAAATATTAAATAATAAAAGAAATAATGTAAAATATCAGGAAGAAATATATTAGTAAAATTTTAGATGGATGATTATGGGTATCACATTTCTTTGGTATTTAGATTATATTGGGTATATTAAAATGAATAATTGTGCTAGTTTTATTTAAAAATATATATATATACATTAATTCACCAATTACAATATTTGAGATTATTTCAATTTCTGCTGAAAAAGTGTCCTAGAAATTAAATGAAAATGTGAAAGCTACAGGAGTTTGAGAGGAAATATCTTATGGCTCCTAAAAGCATATAGAAAAACCCAATGATTCCATTTGCTCCTTTTCATTATTGAGATTTAGTTGACACACAACATTATATTCATTTCTGGTGTGCAACAAAATGATTTGATATATGTATACATGACAAAATGATCACTATGATAGGTCTAGCTAGTTAACATCAGTCATCATACATAGTTACAGTTTTTTATCTTGTGATGATGACTTTTCAGACTTGCTCTGTAAGTAACTTGCAAGTTCATAGTACTGTATTATTAACTATGGCCACCATAATGCTATACATTACATCCTCAAAAATTTTTTGTTTTATAACTGGAACTTTGTACATTTTGACAACCTTCATCCATTTCACCCACTGCCTCATCCCCCAGCTCTGGCAAACACAACTCTGTTATCTGTTTCTATGAATTCCCCTTACTTTTTAATTTCTTTAAGATTCCATATATAAGTGAGATCATACACCATTTGTACTTCTCTGTCTGACTTATTTCTCATAGGATAATTTCCAAGGCCCATCCATATTTTTGCAAAAGCCAGGATTTCCTTTTTTTAATGGCAGAAAATATCCCATTGTGTATATGTATATGCCATGCTTTCTTTATCCATTCATCCATCAGTGGATGCCTAGGTTGTTTCCATCTTGGCTATTGTAAGTAATGTTGCACTGAACATGGGGTGCAGATACCCTTCTGGGTTAGTGTTTTCATTTCCTTTGGGTAAATACCCAGACGTGGAATTGCTGGATCAAATGGTAGTTCTATTTGTAATTTTTGTTAGGAATTTTCATACTGTTTTCCATAGTGGTTGCACAAACTTACATTCCTGCAAACAGACCACAAAGGTTCCCTTTTCTCAACATCTTCACCAATACTTGTTATTTCTTGGCTTTTTGGTAGTAGTCATTCTAACAGGTGTGAGGTGATACCTGATTGTGGTTTTGATTTACATTTTCCTGATAATTAGTGATGTGGAGCATCTTTTTATGTACCTGTTGGCCACCTGCATGTCTTTGCAAAAATGAACATTCAGTTCCTTTGGCCATTTTTTAATCAGATTTTTTTTTGTTGTTGCTACTGAATTGTATGAGTTATTTATATATTTTGGATATTAACTTTCTTCCAATATATCATTTGCAAATATTTTCTTCCATTTAGTAGGTATCTTTATGTTCTGTTGATGGTTTCCTTTGCTGTGCAGAAGAGTTTCAGTTTTATGTAGTCACACTGGCTTAGTTTCATTTTTGTTGCCTTTGTTTCTGTCAAAGCAAAAAAAATAAATGATCACCAACACCAGTGTCAGGAAGCTTACTGTGCATATTTTCTTCTAGGAGTTTTATGGTTTCAGGCTCTCCATTCAAGTTTTTAAAGCATTTTGAGTTGAATTTTGTGTATAGTGTAAGAAAGTGATTTAGTTTCAGTTTTTTGTATGTGGTGTTCAGTTTTTCCACAACTATTTATTAAAGAGACTGGCTTTTGTCCATTGCATATTCTTGGCTCCTATGTCATAAATCAATTGACCATATATGTGTTAGTTTACTTCTGAACTCTCTGATCTGACCCATTTATCTATATGTCTGTTTATATGCCAATACCATATTGTTTTGCTTACTAGAGATGTATAGTAAGTTTGAAACCAGATAGTGTGATACCTCTAGCTTTATTCTTTCTCCAGATTTAATTGATTATTAAGATAATTTGTGGTTTCATACAAATTTTAGGGTTTAATTAAGAGCATATTACACAATAATTTACTCATATTTCAAGGACATGGGGTACAGATGTATCTAATATGTGTCAAATTTAATGCCATGCCCTAGACAAATGAAACATGGTCTCTATCTTTAAAGGACATAGGAACTCTTATGGAGAGACAATTATATAAACAGTACATAAAATTTTTTAGGTACTAGAGATGTGCACATTGCACAAATCAAATAAGAACTACAGTAATTCTGTAGGCTCCTCTGAAATACAAGATTAATTTGAAATCAGGTAACTTCTCTACATTTGTTTTATTGAATTATATTATTATACATAACTGTAATATACATAAATATTTATAAAAATATTTGTATTACTTAACTTATGGTTAACTTATGTATAATTCATGTATAACTTATGTATAACTTATAACTTATGTATACATATAACTTATGTATACTTATGTATAACTTATGTATAACTTAACTTACTTATGGTGTTATACTTAACAGTGAGAAGCTGAAAGCTTTTCCTTTAAGATTGGGAACAAGATAAAGATGCCCACTTTCTCACTTCTATTCAACATAGTACTGGAGGTCTTAGCCAAGGCAATCAGACGACACAAAGAAATAAAAGGCATCCAGATTGGCAAGGAAGAAGTTAAACTGTCCCTGTTTGCAGATGACATGATATTGTATATCAAAAAACCTAAAGTATCCACTCCAAAACTACTAGATCTAATATCTGAATTCAGCAAAGTTGCAGGATACAAAATTAATACACAGAAATCTGTGGCATTCCTATACACTAACAATAAACTAGCAGAGAGAGAAATCAGGAAAACAATTCCATTCACAATTGCATCAAAAAGAATAAAATACCTAGGAATGAACCTAACCAAGGAAGTGAAAGACTTAAACTCTGAAAACTACCAGACACTCATGAGAGAAATTAAAGAAGATACCAATAAATGGAAACACATTCTGTGCTCATGAATAGGAAGAATTAATACTGTCAAAATGGCCATCCTGCCTAAAGCAATCTATAGATTCAACGCAATTCCTATGAAAATACCAATAGCATTCTTCAACAAACTAGAGAAAATCATCCTAAAATTCATAAGGAACCAGAAAATACTTCAAATAGCCAAAGCAATCCTGAGAAGGAAGAATAAAGTGGGAGGAATTACGCTCCCCAACTTCAAGCTCTACTACAAAGCCACAGTAATCAAGACAATTTGGTACTGGCACAAGAACAGATCCATAGACCAATGGAACAGACTAGAAAGCCCTGATATAAACCCAACCATATATGATCAATTAATATATGATAAAGGAGCCATGGACATACAAGAAGAGGGAAAATGACAGCCTCTTCAACAGCTGGTGTTGGCAAAACTGGACATATACATGCAAGAGAATGAAACTGGATTATTGTTTAATGCTATACACAAAAGTAAACTCAAAATGGATTAAAAACTTGAATGTAAGTCATGAAACCATAAAACTCTTAGAAGACAACATAGGCAAATATCTCCTGAATATAAGTATGAGCAACTTCTTCCTAAACCCATCTCCTCGAGAAAGGGAAACAAAAGCAAAAATGAACTCATGGGACTACATCAAACTCAAAAGTTTTTGTACAGCAGAGGACATCATCAACAAAACAAAAAGGCATCCTACAGTATGGGAGAATATATTTGTAAATGACATATCTGACAAGGGGTTAATTTCCAAAATAAATAAAGAATTTACAAACCTCAACACTCAGAAAGCAAATAACCCGATTAACAAATGGGCAGAGGATATGAAGAGACAGTTCTCCAAAGAAGAAATTCAGATGGCCAACAGATACAGGAAAAGATGCTCCACCTCATTAATCATCAGGGAAATGCAAATTAAAACCACAATGGGATATCACCTCACACCAGTTAGGATGGCCAGCATCGAAAAGACTAAGAACAACAAATGTTGGCGAGGATGCGGAGACAGGGGAACCCTCCTACACTGCTTGTGGGAATGTAAGCTAGTTCAACCATTGTGGTAAGCAATATGGGGGTTCCTCCAAAACTAAAAATAGAAATGCCATTTGACCCCAGAATCTCACTCCTCAGAATATACCCAAAGAATACAACTTCTCAGACTCGAACAGACATATACACCCCTATGTTTATTACAGCACTTTTTACAATAGCCAAGATATGGAAGCAACCTAAGTGTTCATCTGTGGATGAATGGATAAGGAAGATGTGGTACATATATACAATGGAATACTATTCATCCATAAGAAAGAAACAAATCGTGCCATTTGCAACAACATGGATGGAACTGTAGGACATTATGCTCAGTGAAATAAGCCAGGTGGAGAAAGACAAATGTCAAATGATTTCCCTCATTTGTGGAGTATAACAATGAAGCAAAACTGAAGGAACAAAATGGCAGCAGACTCAGAGACTCCAAGAATGAACTAGTTGTTACCAAAGGGGAGGGTGGGTGGGGAGGGAGGGAGAAGGGGACTGAGGGGTACTATGTTTAGTACACATGGTATGGGGGATCACGGGGAGAACAGTGTAGCACAGGGAAGGCACGTAGTGGATCTGTGGCATCTTACTACACTGATGGACAGTGACTGCATTGGGGTATGGGTGGGGACTTGATAAATGTAGTAACCATATTGTTTTTTCATGTGACACCTCCATAAGAGTTTATATTCATCATGCCTTAATAAAAAATTTAAAAATATATATTTGTATTAGAAAATATTTGCATATGTAGAATTTACTGTGACTTTTTTGGGGTGATTTCTGGGTTCATAATCTTTTTCTGAGGAAAAAACCTTCATAGTGGATTGTGTGCTATTTAGGTGGTCAGCATTCCAAAGTATTTTCAGAGTTGAGATTGTTACAGTGCTGAGGAAGAAAAGGAAATCTTTTGTGATCATATGTTTATTGATCTTGTGATTTAACAATAGGGACTTGAAAAACTTACTATAGTTTTTCAATATTCAGGCTTTAATCAAGAAATAAAATGTAATCAGTCTTCTTACAGTAGTATTATGCCAAATTGCTGAAATTCAAGTAACCTTCATTAATTTAAATAACACATTACAAGTGTATGCTTTTTAATTATCAAATTCTATGTATTAAACTTTACAAATAGTTAATAATACTGATATAGGTTTTATGGAAATTTCTTGGTGACTAAAAATTATTAAGAAATAATCTACAGGATAATCTGTAGAGAAATAGAGTAGTCCCTGATTATTCTTCAACCCTCTGCTCAGATTTTTTTTCATAAACACCAAAATAGAATAAAATATATCATAGGTTTTGGATAATAAAATGATATGCAGTATTATTCTAATTACTGCCTAATCTGAAAAATGTAATGCAGAATTAGAGATAAGTAATTAGCAGATTCAATAAAAATAACCTATGAAAATAGCAGCAGTGATGATTAGTAAAAATATGCATGAAAAGTGCCCCCCTCCCATGATGATACTTGAAACTCAGAAATAATTCTAATCTAAGGAACAATTCAGTGTCATCTCCTGTTACAACTTAAAGTTAGCATTATACTGAAGATTCTAGCCAGTGCAGTGAAAAAAAAAAATTAAGTTAAAATCTAAGTATTGAAAAGGTGAACATATATCTGCATCATTCAGAGAAGATATGAGTGCCCAAATAGAATATATAAAAGCTATCTATAGATAAACAATTAGAATAAATGTGTATATTTACTAAGATCACTGTACTTGATAGCTATATAAAAATCAAGTAGACACCATCAATTTGTCTAACTTTTAAAAAATTATAGTACAGGAATTTTTTTTCTTCTCTTGCCTAAATTCAACCTCTCCACTTCTCCAGGATGAAAAATAATCTGGGAGTCCAGGGGCTGTACCCAACAATTCCTTGCTTTTTGAATGCAGGACTTCAAGGTATTTCAAACTGCACCAATGAGGGAGCATTGTTATCTGAGATGTCCACTCTGGGTGGCTTGGGTAACCAACTTAAACACAACTAGTCACTCCTTTCCTGGTTTCCCAGAGGAAGGGCCACAGTGTTCTCCCTCCTCAAACCTTCATGTTCTGTGCTTGGGATCAAAGTTCCTAATTTGTAATTCAAACATTTTCAAAAAGACCCATCAAGAGACACAAAAGGAAAAAAGGAAAAGGAACTCTTTGTTTTTTAGTATATATTCAGTATATATTGTGTGTCTGCTCCTCTAGTTTGTTGGTACCCAAGGTAATACCTCTGATACTGGATCTTATGTTCTACTACCTACGTCAGCACATCTAATTCTCCTCCAAGGAAACATGTGGTCTGGAGCCTAATAGCTCTAGGTATATCTCCTTTCCTTGAGTTTAATGAGAACACTGAAGTTGGTCTCCCAATAATAAACAATTTTGCTTTGATAAATACATAGTTAGGAAGTGCTTTCTCAACTATAAATGCCCTTGAAATTAAATAGAATATATGAGTCTTTATTTCTTTGACCTAATGATTTATTGCTAATAATAAACACTTTTCTTATTTAAAGAATCGTCACTATGATTTGTTAAACACTCTGAAAATAATACCTCAAATATTATTTACAACATTCTTATGAAATATTTAGTATCATCACTACCATCATCACCACTTAGAAATAAGTCATACAAAGACTAAGTAAACCAAGCATCCTTCAGTTATGCTACAAACATTTATTGAGCAACTACTATTTGCTGGATATAGTTCTTGGTGTTGGAAGTACAGAACTGACCAATCAGAAATGGCCTCTCTTCGGGTGTACTTCTATGTCTAACAGGTGGAAGTGCAGAGTTTGAAGCTCGTAGTTGTCTTCGTCAATTCCTGCTTGTAGCTACTGGGCTGTCTGTCTATACTGCTGCATCCCTGGTCATCTGTTATGAGAAACAAAGAACATGAAGTTAGCATAGAGCTCTGGTGATCACGCAATTAAATTAATCAACAAAGAAAAGCTCTTCCCTAAAAGGATTCCACAACCTCTTTGAAAGCTGTGGGTAAATTTATACTTAAATTATTTGAGTTCTTTTTGTAGTTCTGCTAATAATGAAATGTAACTGGATAAATTATTCAACCTTATAATCTCCATTTTATTTTTTAGGAAATGGGAAGCAGCAAAATCTATCCTGCCTCAGGGGTATAGTTTATATGTAAATATAAAAATATAATTTGTAAAAGTTCCTTTCAGAAGCAGATTTTATTGATATGGTTACATAAGTGCATACAAAGATCAAACCTCATAGATGATAACAAATTACCTTTGCTCATTTAAAGGTTAAATAAAATACTTTAAAATTCAGACCACATTTTTAGGCAGAATTAAGAATATTTCCATTCAATATTTTTATGCAATTTTAAAAGATTATTTCTACAAATCTAGAAGTGTTTGGAAGAACAACACTGATGAAATTCTTATACTTTAAAAACATATTTTACATATGAGAATAAATCTTGTGTCAATAAAAAGAGGAGCAGTGCCTATTAGTTCATTTTTTGGACATAAAAATTCAGTTACTGATAATTCATTAGGAGCCGAGCTTTGGTGAAATGGAGCCATCCGTTGTTAATAGCCTGTGCTGCTGTAGGACTCACTGAGAGCAGGTGATGATTGCAGTACTTAGCACTTCTGGAGAATGAAAGTATAGTGACTGCAATCATTCTAAAAATTACTGTATAAATGTCACACTATTAATTACAGTTCAAAGAATTAGAGTCTGGTTGAAGGTATAGGTGTAGCTTTGAGGAATTGGTATTACAGGAAATGCATTGAAAGAATCTTTAATCACAATATAAAATGTTCTGAGCCTGGCTTTGGGTCTCCTCATACAGGAAGCCACATCTGGTGTTTACTACATGTGCCAAAGCACAAAACCATATTGATACTGGATTTTCTGTAATGGAGCAAGAAAAACAGTATCATTTTACACTTTAGACATTATGGTCCTTAGAAGAAAACTAAAATTGTGACCTTTAATGAATTTTAAGTTTTGGTAACATTGAAGGTGTTAGTTATAAATCTGGTTTGATTTTTAATCAATATGTAAATGAGATACGAAATTACCAAAGAACATTAAATGACATTAACTTGATTTTTATATAGATTGTGTTTGGAAAAAGTACTTATGAAAAGAATGTGAAAACCTTTTCATTAATGCTAATTCATTGACAAGGAGGCATATTAAGGATTATTCTGAAAGCATTTGGATTTTCTTGGAATTTTTATTTGGAAGTTAGTGCTTCAAAAAAGAAATGGAGAAAAGGTCAGTAAATAAACTCACATATGTTACTTAATATATAACATGCAGCACTTAAAAATCAGTGAGAAAGATAACATTTCTTTTCCTGAAATAATGTTGGGATGATAAGCTAGCCTTTCTAAAAAATATAGTTTATATGATTAAAGGTAAACATTTAATCATAAAAATAAGGAAAAAATACAGGTTATTTTTAAAAGGTAGATTTTTATTAATTAAAAATATGCTGAAATTTGGAATCAATTAAAAGCTGGACATATTTGTCTCTGTAATCTAAAACTTCTGAGTAATAAAAATAACAAAACAAATGTAAACAGGGTTTATACGATCTTTACCAAATTTAGAAACTTTAAAACATATATACAGTGAAAAGTATTAATCTATATGAGTCTTTTTTGTTTACAAACACTGTGGAAAAAATAGTATCACCAAAGGTCAAATGTAAACAGCTAATACACAAAAAATGGAATTTAAACCAATGTTAAATTAAAATATCACTTTGAGAAACATGCACTAAAAAAAAGTCATCTGAGTCAAAACTTATGTAAAATAGGCTAAAATGTATTTTTAAATAAGTAATATTTTGGCAGATATGAAAACGTCAAGAGTAGTATTTAGACGGAGCTTACAGTAGTAGATTAATATTACCTAATAATATGAAGTCATTAAAAAGCTTACTTATGATAATAGCTGTGGAAATATGTTAATATTCATAGGAGAGAGAGAGAGGCTGCTTAAACTAAAAGGATGGACAGAAGAGAGATTAACAAGAGTTTTATCTGTGGATAATATGACTACCAGTGATTTTTACTTCAACTTTTACCTTGTATTTTATTTTTAAGCTTATTTAACATATATAATGTATTTTTTATCTTATTTTTCCTTTCAAAGAGAATACATTTTCAATTACATAAAAAAGGTTTAAAAGTTGGCAGAACTTACCATCTACCTCAAAACAGGTACCTCTCTAAGGGATAACCTTTGTTGTAAGTTTTGTATTATTTTTCCTGCTATTTCTATTCATTTGCATACATGCAGTTGTGTCCAACAATTATTTACATAATACAAATATAATTGATAAATACAGTAAAAATATGATATATAAACATATAAATATATATACATTTTTACTTTTGTTTCTGCCATGTAATATGTACAGGAAAAAATAAAATTCCTAATCTTATTGACCTGGAAACACACACTAGAAATGTGAAATTACATATATAGTATATTAGGTAGTGTTAAGTGCTACAGAAAAAGAAACAGCAAACTGAAATCTCTCTGGCTAAATTGAAAGAAAAGGGAGTTTTCCCATTTCTCTTGAACCCTCTGTAATTAGATAATTGAGTATAAAACTTTAGTTATTTCACCCTTGTTAAAATATCTTTTAAATCTTTGTTAAATCCAAAGCCAATATTTAGTTTACTTGATCCAATATTAACAGATGACATAGTTTTTCACTCCCTTTTTTTTTTAGGTGTGTATGGTGTGGCGGGGTTTGGGGGGGAGGGGAGGTTAGAATGGTTCAAGACTCACTTCTTAGAATTCTTTTTTTGTTTTAAAATACCTCTTCCCTGTATGATATATTTTTTCAGATATATTGCTTTGAATATTATCAATGTTCTGAAAATTTTCAAATTATATTTTCAGTCTCAAATCTAAAAATCCCCTGAATTCCAGCCTAGATCTGCTATCGCCTACTTGACATCAATATAATAGGAATCTCAAAATGAACTTGTCCACATTATATCCTTACTGAGCCCAGACACCAGCCATCTACTTATCCAACAGTTTTGCTGCCTGATTAAAATGGAGTCACATTCACATGGTCAATTCTTAAAGCAACCACAAGGAACCTGTGAAATTTTCATCAGGTCCCATTACTTTACTGAATAGGTATCTTTCAATTGCTGTAAAGGCTTACTTAAATGCACCTCCTACCTCCTTTTACCTCACCCTTTACTACTTTGTTACATTAGTTTATTTCACCGTAGTCATGCTGAACTTCTTGATGTCCTTGAAATCCATTCAGTATGCTTCAATCTCAGACATTTTCACTAACCACATTACAATATAGGGTCAATCTTCCTCTAGATGGCCAAACAAATTACTTCTCCCTTCAGTTTTATGCTTAAAAACCACTTGACAGTGAAGTCGTGTCTTACCCCTGTATTTAAAAGAGAATACTCACACAAGTGCATGCACACATACACACGCACACGCATACACAACCCGCTGCTACATACCCTGGTCTTCCAGTATGCTTTGCCTTTTTCTAATGAACCTAATGCTGTCCCCGAATGGTGGTTTTTAAGATTTTCAGATATAGATTAAGAATAGCTAGTCTTAAAGTATTTAGATAAAAAACTGTAACCCAAAAGATAAATTTATGGAATAAATAATAGTATAAAATGCATATAAATGATGCTTGCTTGTATAAATGAGAAAAAAAATATATAATTGTTGATATCACACAGTCAGTAAGCAGATAAATCGGAATGTTGCACACAGCTGAAAAGAGCATGAGCACAGAAGGTGCAGCTGAAAAAGAAATTACACAGAATTCATTCAGAATTACATAGAAAGGAGAAGAGATTGACCAAGATAGTCTAAGTATTCCCCTCAGATGTACTAAAATTTAGACAGTTTTCTTCCTGAACATAGGCACTTGACCTCCATTTTCTTAAAATATTTAGTTCAGAAAATGTGGGCAATTTTTTTCTCTGCTCTTGTGAAGTATAAGTATTCTCTCAGCCTTTTCAGTTTTACAACCCAGGAATATCTTTTCAAGGACCTGGGTGCTATCCTTTTGAAATATAATCACCAAGGAAGATAGGGACCCTGTCTCCTAGTCTCTGTCGGAGGTAAAGCGCCTAATGTCAAAATCTGTTAATTAGAAAACACTGTTGGTCTATTCACAGTGGCTAACCTCTTGCTAAAGCTTTTGTTTATTAACTTACACCAGATTTAAAAATCATACTAATTTTTGTTTCAGTGGAGCAAAATTTGATCTCTTATTGCAATGGTTTTGACCCATATTGCAATAGTCTTGAATAAAAACTTCCATAGTTTAACTTGTTCCAATGCATTTTTTTTCAAACAAAGTATGTTAACTATAATGAAGACCTTTAAAATATGTGTAATTAAAGTCTTATTTAAAAAGAAGAATAAAGAGTATGGATTTGAAGAGATAAGGATTAAAAAATTTCCTTCTCAAAAAAAAGTCATTAATTGACAGACTCAGCAATCACACTTCCCAATCACATTAAAAAAAGAAAAAAGTATACTTAACTATTATTCTGACTATGTTTTCAAAATACTTCTTACTAGATATATTTGTTCAGGCAAGTATTATTATTATTATTAATTAAAATTAATATGTTGTTAATATACAAATCACTTGTATAATAGTCATCATTTTTTTCTAAAAGCCTTTCATGACATACAGTTTTTAAAAAATCTGTTTTTATGATAAAATTATAAACTTACGAAGTGAACTTCTTTAAACAATTGGTATTTCATACTTTTCATTCTTAGAGTATATATAATGAGATCCCCAAGTGCTTTTAATTTTCTCCTTAGATAATATGATATTGAATATTTTATTTCCAAATCATTGTGCTATTTTTACATCCATATGTTCTGGTGAGTTCTTTACTAAACACCTGTTTTGAGAATTACTGATAGAAACAAATGGTAATTATGAAGAAATGCTTCATAATCAACTCAAACACTTCTGCTTATTTATTATTTGCATTTTTATTTGTGGATTACGGTCACCTTCCACGTTATAATATTTTGCAATACATTACATGTAAAATAGTAAGTAACATCATTAAAATTAAACTCTAAAGTATCTTTTCAGATGAAGTTTCCATTATAACTGCTTTTCTGGCTTATTTGTACATATAGCTATGAAATATATTTTGGAAATCTGACAACATTAAGATTCGGTCATTTCTATCATGCAGTAATGAATATACATAACTTGCCATAATTTTAGAGACAGCAGCATTTACAAATTATGGCATTGGTGTAATTGATTTATATTTATGAATTAGGCTTTTAATACTTAATAAATATATTTATTAATATCATCTGGTTTAAATATTTATTTTAATTAATAGTATAGTAAATGTTTTTGAAAATATATGCATACAGTCTTGCATTTCAACATATTGACCTTTAACATGGATTAAAATGGTCTCGCATCTTTAAAAATATATATATTGCTTAGAAGATATTAATGATACCCATGTTTCAGCCAATGTAATTTTATCTAATTACATTCCTGGAAGTACTTTCAGAATTGATTCTGCTGATAAAACCAACAGCTGAGAAGGAAAGATGATCAAATTAGAGATAATGGTAATAATAATTTCCACTGAAGTATTTATGTATTATCTTGTGCTGATCATTCTAAAGCATCACATTCTACCTACACACAGCATACATTTTTACAAATCTATTATATAATAGTTTTGTTTCATCCCTACAGTTAAAGTGCAATAGAGATTGGCATATATACATATAAACTACTTTGGTGTTAACTTCAGTAATTTTTCCATGATGTGAAGAAAAAATAGTGGTCATAAATCAGAAATATTATTAGGAAAACTGAAAATCAGAAATTGATGCAAAGTACCTGAAAGAAATATATTAACGCTTTGTTCCTTTAAATATATATGCAATTATATATATACATATATATATAATTTGCTAATTATATATATATAATTATATATATATGCAATAGAATACTATGTAAATAATGCAAATAAAAGACTTCATGCCAGAACTGCTCAGTAGACAAGAAAGGAACATACGCAGAATGCCTAAATATGGTATTTCTACTACATGGAAGGCTAATTAGGAAAAAAGGCACCACAAAAAAAAAGAACACTAGAGCAGAAAGCCATCTGAATCTCTGGTTTGAGATAAACAGGACTGGTCAAACAATATCCTTAGTTTATCTGAATAAGCATGGATTTGGGGGACAGTTACTATAGGTTTATATCTAAATAGATGGAAAAGATATTTAGAACAAGACTTATTGAGTAATGCTTGCATTGAAGATGGAGATTATACGACCAGTTATATGCTGGTAAATGTTCAAAACCCAGCCCTCTGATGGGAAAAAATAGTCTTAATTTATAGCAGCTGTCATTTTCCATAGTATAAATGTTGCTACCATGACTAATACCAAGATGGCAACGTGACACATCTGAGAATAACCAGTTCAAGCCAGGTCTAGCACCGCACCACCTTGGACAACTGACATTCACATATATGTGGAATGTGAACATTTAGAAAAATTGAATCTGGGGCAAACCTGGAAATCAAAGAGAAAACACTTAGTGTGTAGCCTAAGGAAGCGAGCTAGTGGGTCTGGGGTTTTTCAAGGATATTTTTATTGCATAGCATAGTACTAAGCAGAATTCATACATTTCAAGTGATTTGACCATGTAAATTAATCAACTGTATAGACTTTGCTTATTAAAATTGCATTCAGTATTGTCTGTGTTGCAATGAAGGTATTATGAGAATATGTGTAAGAAAACTCTCAATAAATAGTAGTGAAAACCATTTAACCTGCAAATTGCATCCAGATGAGACAAGCCATAATAAGATGTCCTGTTAGGAGTAACCTGTTAATATAGTTCATGGAAATAATAACTTGTGACTCAAATTCCTTTTAATAACATCTAATATTTTTTAAAGATGTGGTCAGGACATACCAAAAAGATATTTAGTAAAATATTGTTTCACGTATTCCGATGTTGCTTCATTTCATAGTTTGCACCATTTAATTATTTGTTATGCAGGAAGAGAGTCCTTACCAGACATTGGAACCTTTTAGCATCTTGAGCTTGGACTTCCCAGACTCCAGAACTGTTAGATATGAATGTCTGGTGTTTGATCAACTTAATCTATGGTATTTTGTTACAGCACACTGAAATGACTATGACATGGACTAAATTGACGTTATGTCTTATGACATAACTGCTAACTTGGAAGGCCCAAGATAAGCCATGGGATAATGATTAGATACTATAGTAACATTTTTTTAAAAATGTAATGTAACAAATAAAATCCTTTTTTATATATAGAAAGTACTTAAGAAATATAGGGAGAAAACCACATCAAAATATTAACAATACAAATAACAGTTAAACATATCTCTAGGATACACACACACACACACATGTATCTACTTAGTGACATTAAAAATAAAATAAATTGAAGCATGTACATTAAGTTATGTGGAAACCCTCACTATTGAAAAAATGTCAATTCCCCTAAGTACTCAGAAATAATCAATAATAATGCTAAGAAGAATATGCCATGCATTTATTGAGTTTCCAGGAGGTATCTAAGGCTGATACCAATAAAATATCTCCCTCATTCATTCTTCTTGCAACCATATCCCTGTGTTAAGTCAGGCAGATGGCTATCTAGGTGGAATATTGTGAGCTTAGGATGAGAGCACAAATAATATATACCAATTCAGCGTCATTTTATAAGAGATAAAATTGCTTGCACAGGTTGAAAAATGTCAAGAACTGCCAAGATGGAAGACAAATATTGTTGACAGTGGAGTCAACTGCTCCTGGGGCAGAGTCATCCACCTAATTGTTACATGAAAAAGAAACTCTTCTGTCATATATAAGCCACTTACTTTGAAACTACATCATTGCAGCGATATAGCTTGGACTTCCAATTTTATTTTTATGCTAAGGGAGAACAGGTAATTGATCTAGTTCAGAAAGTAATCTGGACAATCAAGACACACGTCATGAGAGTATTACCATGTGACCACTGCTCATCCCTTTGACCATGATTTCCCTATTTAACAAATTATTTCCATTATCCTATGGAGAAGTGGAGTTCCAGGTTCACTTTCACCAAAATAGAATAATTTGTTTCCAGTTTTTCTATGTACTGCTGGAGTTTTCACATTTAAGTAGGGCTTACTTCCAATTGACCCAATTTATTCATCTACCAAAATTTATCAAACAAATCTAAAAATCTAAGCATATTTCTTATTAAGTATTTCTGATTGGTTTAAGCTTACAAATGCAATCTTGTCCTTTTACTCAGAGGACAAAAAAACACAGGTGGAATACTTGCTAACCTCCTTTGCTAACCTCCAAAACTGAAATAATCACCAGCTTTAAGAAATTCCACTAGCCAATAGACAAGAAGAGAAAGTGCCAAATGAAGTAATGCTGAAGAAGGTTAGCTAAGAGAAGGATATTTGAACTTATTTGCTATTCCAGTGATAGCTATGGGCTATCAACATAGCCTGTTTTATACCTGATAATTCCAGAGATGTAGGAAACTATGAATGGATCATGGTTTTCTCCTTTGTGTGGACTGTATCATTTGTAAAGCAAAGAATTCATCCAAAATGTTCTGGTATAACTGAGCAAGATAAAGGTGAAAAACATCAAAAATATATCCCTATTTAACACTGATAATTATTATAATAACTATTAGTATATTCTGATATTGACACTTAAAGCAATAAAAAATCCTGGTTATCTGTAAGCATACTTATGCATGTTTCATTAACAGCAAAAGCAAAACTAACAAATGAAATTAACAGTCTTCTCCTCTCTTTCAACTGACCTGGGAAACTCTTCATAGGCTCTGACCCTTTACTTAAAATTCCTATTGAAGATTCTTCATTGTCGTTTCACAATTTTTAACTTTGATATAAATGAATAACTTTTTATCCCTTTATATTAAAAAAGGACAAAAAGTGTATCCTGTTTCTTTATAGTAAAACAACATACAAACATATATTTAAGAACTTTGAGATACATGGAGCATCATTTTGAAGGTCATGTTCAATAAAAAACCAAGTACGATATTTGAATTGAAATGAACATAGAGGGAGGAGTTTCCTTGGTTACAATAAAGTTGAATTAGTGTATGTGTCATAGTTCCTCAAAATCTGGAACATTTTTTCCTACATTTAGCTGTTACTTAATTTGATAGTTCACACTGTTTAAATATTTGTTCCACAGTTTATTTTATGTAGTTATAATAATTCTCCCAGATACAAATTAAATTGTAGAATTCTAATAAATATTAATTTAAAATTTTCTTGATTATGCAAGGATCATTGAAATGTGTCCATTTCCTTAACATCTTTAGGAGTAATTTTATTCTATTTTGAAAAGAATGCTTTCCAAACTAAAAAGCATTCAACATTAATATTGAGGATGATTAGTTCAAATGGATTTGAAATATTTACCGCTCAGTGGCTGCTTTCCTTATAACTTTGATGACAGTGAAAACTCTACATTTCACTTTGGAAAAACACTGTAATATTTAGTACAAAATAAATTATTTTTAAATATATATACAGTAACATTTCAAAATCAACCTCAGCAAAATATTCTATTCATTAACGTTGCATTTTTGAAAAAAATGAACTTCCAAAGTCTCAAAAATAATTAAACTTTTTACTCATACTAGTAAAACATGAAGGTAAAGATTCAACAATTTCTCAAAAAATCTGTACATACTTGCTCAGATGTTGACCTCATTATGATGCTGCTTTTAATTTACAAATCTTTTCAGAAAGGTGTGTTAAAGTTGAGTGCCTCTTAGAGCAGTTTTGATTTTTCACAGTCTCTCTTCACTGGCAAATTAAAGTCTTCATAGCACATACAAAGCAATAAACTGCTTCTTTTTAAAATCGTCTAGTCTCTGGAATGCGTATACCCCTCCAGTTCCTGAGCCGTTTATTTGTGCCCCAGTATAGAAAAGATCCAAATCGTTTCTGTACTCAGTGACTCCATTTCCCTTTTCCCATGTTCTCAGGATTGACTCCTGCTGTGCCATGTAGTTTCTACATGTAATGATCTACAACTGTCTACATTTGTATACATCAGTCTATTTTAAATATTTGAGTTAATTGACCGTTTTTTCAAGGTTTGAATTATTAAATAATTCTTTTGTTCTTGAAACATTCCACTTATTTCAGTATGTCATTTTGGTCTTCCTCCTCTTACTGGTCATTCTGTCTTTCTGACTTCTCCTTAGCTCAAAATTTGAAAGGGTTTAGTTCAGTTTGTGGCATTTTGGCATTTTTCTCTCTTAATGCAATGATCCTAGGTTCCCTATGCCTTAAAAACCATTCATGTACAGATAATTCTTAAACTAATATCCCCAGTCAAAATGTTTCTCCCAAGCACCAGATTAAAATAATCAAGAGCATTTTACTAAATATAAGTATTAACTGCAATTAAATTAAGGTTAATATTAACTGAAACTAAAATATATCTCAAACTTAATCCATTTAAAACAGAAAATGTGTTTCAATAATTTTATCCTTGCCAACTCTTAACACAGTTCCAGAATGGAACTACTAGTCATCAAAAGTTTAAAAAAGAAGAAGGAAAGAAAAAAAACTAGAAATCTAGAAATCAAGTAACTCCTCTTTCTTACATTCCTCTTCTCTACCTGGCAGCTACACTTCAACTAGCTAAACTAGTCCTGACAGCTAAAATTTCAACTTACTCTCCAAATTCAGACACTTCTTACCACCTCCACTGTACTGCTGCCACCTGGGACAACCATGTTACAAAAAGTCTGCATGCTCTTCTACATTGTTAGAAGGTAAGCACACCAAAGGGGGTGAGGCTTAATAATGTGGGTAACTGTTGAACCACTGTGTTGTACATTTGAAACCAATGTAAGATTGTATATCAATGATGCTTTAATAAAAAAAAGTCTGAATGTTTTCATTTTACCCCAACCCAAAATTTAATTCTCTATACGAGAGACAAATCAGATAAGGTCATTCATCAACTTTAAAATAACTTATGATTTTTTTCTCACTAGGAGGTCAAAATGTCCTACCAGTGTGACCTACTGCTTATAATCTCTCCTATTCAGGTGAGGATTTGGTCATATCTTTCAGAGAAAATTCCTTTTTCCTTTTCCTTTTCTTTTGTAACGTTTTCTTTCTTTTAAAATACCTATCTGATCCCTTTTGTCTTCTCAGGAGGCAAAGACCTGTCAAGAAACATGACCTGTAACATGCCATATTTTTTGGAATCTTTTCTGAGCATGAGGATTGTACAGATTATATCCTCAGAGCCCCATTCGCATTCTACAAGTCTGTTTTTTTTACATCATGCTGGTGTATGACTTTCCTTAGGCTGACAGTTTTGCTTAACTTGTGCTGTATTCTAATATTACTTCTCCTACTTTTTTATTTTATTTTATTTTTTTATTTTTTTTAATTTTGGTATCATTAATCTACAATTACAGAAAGAACATTATGTTTACTAGGTTCCCCCCTTCACCAAGTCGCCCCCACATACCCCTTCACAGTCACTGTCCATCTGCGTAGTAAGATGCTGTAAAATCATTACTTGTCTTCTCTGTGTTGTGCAGCCCTCCCCGTGCCCCCCACGCACTATACATGCTAATCGTAATGCCCTCTTTCTTTTTCCCCACCCTTATCCCTCCCTTCCCACCCATCGTCCCCAGTCCCTTTCCCTTTGGTAACTATAGGTCCATTCTTGGGTTCTGTGATTCTGCTGCTGTTTTGTTCCTTCAGTTTTCCTTTGTTCTTATGCTCCACATATGAGTGAAATCATTTGGTACTTGTCCTTCTCTGCTTGGCTTATTTCACTGAGCATAATACCCTCTAGCTCCATCCATGTTGTTGCGAATGGTAAGATCTATTTTTTTCTTATGGCTGAATAATATTCCATTGTGTATATGTACCACATCTTCTTTATCCATTCATCTACTGATGGACATTTAGGTTGCTTCCATATCTTGGCTATTGTAAACAGTGCAACAATAAACATAGGGGTGCATCTGTCTTTTCCAAACTGGAGTGCTGCATTCTTAGGGTAAATTCCTAGAAGTGGAATTCCTGGGTCAAATGGTATTTCTATTTTGAGCATACTGAGGAATCTCCATACTGCTTTCCACAATGATTGAACTAGTTTACATTCCCACCAGCAGTGTAGGAGGGTTCCCCTTTCTCTACAACCTCACCAACATTTGTTGTTGTTCGTCTTTTCGATGATGGCGATCCTTACTGGTGTGAAGTGATATCTCATTGTGGTTTTAATTTTCATTTCTCTGATGATTAGCAATGTGGAACATCTTTTCATGTGTCTGCTGGCCATCTGGATTTCTTCTTTAAAGAACTGTCTATTCAGCTCCTCTGCCCATTTTTTAATTGAATTATTTGCTTTTTTGTTTGTTGAGGTGTGCGAGCTCTTTATCTATTTTGGATGTCAACCCTTTATCGGATCTGTCATTTAGGAGTATGTTCTCCCATACTATAGGATACCTTTTTGTTCTATTGCTGGTGTCCTTTGCTGTACAGAAGCTTTTTAGCTTGATACAGTCCCACTTGTTCATTTCTGCCTTTGTTTCCCTTTTCCGGGGAGATATGTTCATGAAGAAGTCACTCATGTTTATGTCCATGAGATTTTTGCCTATGTTTTTTTCTAAGAGTTTTATGGTTTCATGACTTACAGTCAGGTCTTTGGTCGATTTGGAGTTGACTTTTGTGTATGGGGTTAGACAGTGGTCCAGTTACATTCTCTTACATCTAGCTGTCCAGTTTTGCCAGCACCATCTATTGAAGAGACTGTCATTTCCCCATTGAATGTCCATGACTTCTTTATCAAATATTAATTGGCCATATATGTTTGGGTTAATGTCTGGAGTCTCTATTCTGTTCCACTGGTCTGTGGCTCTGTTCTTGTGCCAGTACCAAATTGTCTTGATTACTGTGGCTTTGTGGTAGAGCTTGAAGTTGGGGAGCAAGATCCCCCCCACTTTATTCTTCCTTCTCAGGATTGCATTGGCTATTCAGGGTCTTTGATGGTTCCATATGAATTTTTGAACTATTTGTTCCAGTTCATTGAAGAATGCTGTTGGTAGTTTGATAGGGATTGCATCAAATCTGGATATTGCTTTGGGCAGGATGGCCATTTTGACAATATTAATTCTTCCTAGCCGGGAGCATGGGATGAGTTTTCATTTGTTAGTGACCTCTTTAATTTCTCTTAAGAGTGTCTTGTAGTTTTCAGGGTATAGGTCTTTCACTTCCTTGGTTAGGTTTATTTCTAGGTATTTTATTCTTTTTGATGCTATTGTGAATGGAATTGTTTTCCTGCTTTCTCTTTTTATTAGTTCATTGTTAGTATATAGGAAAGCTACAGATTTCTGTGTATTAATTTTGTATCCTGCAACTTCGCTGAATTCTGATATTAGTTTTAGTAGTTTTGCAGTGGAGTCTTTAGGGTTTTTTATGTACAATATCATGTCATCTGCAAATAGTGACAATTTGACTTCTTTACCAATCTGGATTCCTTGTATTTCTTTGTTTTGTCTGATTGCCATGGCTAAGACCTCCAATACCACGTTGAACAACAGTGGGGAGAGTGGGCATCCCTGTCTTTTTCCTGATCTCAGAGGAAAAACTTTCAGCCTCTCGCTGTTCAGTATGTGTTAGATGTGGGTTTATCATATATGGCCTTTATTATGTTGAGGTACTTGAGCTCTATGCCCATTTTGTTGAGAGTTTTTATCATGAATGGATGTTGAATTTTGTCGAATGCTTTTTCAGCATCTATGGAGATGATCATGTGGTTTTTGTCCTTCTTTTTGTTGATGTGGTGGATGATGTTGATGGATTTTCGAATGTTGTACCATCCTTGCATCCCTGGGATGAATCCCACTTGGTCATGGTGTATGATCCTCTTGATGTATTTTTGAATTTGGTTTGCTAATATTTTGTTGAGTATTTTTGCATCTATGTTTATCAGGGATATTGGTCTGTAGTTTTCTTTTTTGGTGGGGTCTTTGTCTGGTTTTGGTATTAGGGTGATGTTGGCTTCATAGAATGAGTTTGGGAGTATTCCCTCCTCTTCTATTTTTTGGAAAACTTTAAGGATTAATTCTCCTATTTTTTAAAGCATTATTTCAAGCAATATTTCATGTCTGATCCTTTTTTTCTGGAGTCCTCAATAAACGTTACTCATCCTTTATAATTCAGTACCTTTTGAAACTATCCAGTTGCCACCCCTCTTCCTAAGTTGTAGGTTTCTTTTCCACAGGTTGCTCTCATCTGTGATCTCATAACCAAAGTCTACCCAAAACCTGAAAATGAGTAGATGCCCAACTAGTATTATTGAATTGAATTGCAGCATAATTAAAACATTTTTTTTTACTGGTTAGTATTTCTTTTCACTCCCCAGAATGTAAGCAGCGTAAGAGCAAATTTTTTCTTTCTCCATCATCCCTGTTGCACAAGACTTTGGAATTAAATCTGACACATTACATGCTTAAAGAATAATTGCATAAATTAATAAAGAAAAATTTAAAGTGGGAAGCAATTATACCAATCCCCTTGAAATTGTTTATTTTTAAATAAGGAACATGCTAGATCATCAAATGTCCAGAGAAAGGCAGAGTACTGGAATGAGGCTGCATAGGTTGTGACCAAACATGAGCTAATTCAGTTGCACTGAAGCCCAGGTGGTAGCCTAAGAACTGGACCTTACAAGACCATCTACTCAACGTTAAACAAAACAATTGTCAAAAATTAGCTAATGACAGATCTAGACAAGGATCTTGGTCTCCTAATTGCTCTTTATTTCCTGTCCTCATGAAGCCTAAATGTTACATGAGGAAGTGTATGTGTATGTATATTTATTTATTTACTGTGGATCACTGAGTTTGGAATAATCAATTTTCCTGTGCTTTGGGTACAGATAACTAGATAATTTATAACTGACTATCTTTGTCACCTTTGGGGTTAATGATTATCCTTAGAAAAATATCAATGTTTTTGTAATTTTTTTTCCCGAGGGATATAAGTGATATCAAGTTTCTCTGATTTAAGGGCCAGTAAATAACCATTTAGACCTCAATAATTTAATTTTCATTTGTAGAAAAACAAATTATTAGTTAAAGAAATTTGATGAAAACACTTTTAAATGTATTTGTAAATTAATAGTATAGATAGAAAGTAAAGAGATAATCATCTCATGATTATTTAATAACGATTTTTATTAAGAAAAACATATTCTTCTCAATTAGCCCCTCAATTAAAACCTAAAGCTGTCTACTGCAATAGAATGGGCCTTCAGTAGCCCTACAATATGCATCATACACATATACAGATTTTGCTGTCTTCCAAATAGCTGCTGTACTGAATATTTGGGGAAAATTTAATTATAAACTCAATATTCATATTGCTAATGCTATGTCCATATATATTATAATATTGAATACTTCCTTGTATGTGGAATTGTCTTATATTAAAATTTGTTTTAAAAATGTGGAGAAACACGAAACAAAATGGTTCAGGATTGTGATCATGCCCAAATATTCACACGAGAAAAAGCATAATGGTAAATACACAACAATATATCTAGTATTTAGTTTTTTTCATTTGACTTTACTGGCACCTGGTACACCTCATGTAAGGTTCCCCACAGCATCTTCCAGGCAAACCTGAAATGCACACTGAGGATTTCCAGAAGCCCAGGAGGTTTTTCCCAGGAGGCTTTTTGATGATCACATAAATCTGCAAAGTAGTTGCAAGCATTTTGTTTCCTTCTGGGGATTTATTAAAGGAACTGGAGTTTATCAAGAAAATTAAATAAAGCTCATCTTTATAAATACATAAATCAGGAGATACTGAAAAAGAATCCTGTGAGAACATTTATTGTTTTGTTGTTTGTTGTTTTGTTTGTTTTATTTTCCTAGAAGCATACAAGATAAATTGTCTTTTTATTCTGTACATATGCATTATTTTTTTCAATATTCACCAGTTACTGCTTTGGGAATAATTAGTAGAAACTATTATCTTCCAAAGTAATTAATGCAGAAAGTGCTACAATATGCTGTAAAGCACTTATAAATTCTTGCATACACTTAAATTTTGCAAATGCTCTCTAAAGGACAAATTTTTATAGGGTTTATATTCCTCTAAAATATGTAAAGTATTTTACAATGGTTTAATGATATTAAATTGCTAATTAATGATACTTAACAGAAATCAAGGGCTTTCACATGATGGGCTCAAAGTGGTAGGAAAATAGCTAATTTATTAAAGAAGTAAAAGTCTATTTTAAAATGGTACCCAAATTTTTTAACAAATTGTTTTTGCACATAGCTTCGGTAGAGTTAAGAGACAGTGAATAAAACAAAGAGTTTATATTTCATTAAGAATGATATGTTTAAGAATACTTAGAACAATCATAAAGGCCATATTTGACAAAACCACAGCCAACATCATACTTAACAGTGAGAAACTGAAAGCTTTTCCTCTAAGATCGGGAAATGCCCACTCACCCCACTCACCCCACTGTTATTCAACACAGTACTGGAGGTCCTAGCCATGGCAATCAGACAAAACAAAGAAATACAAGCCATCCATATTTGTAAAGAAGTCAAACTGTCACTATTTGCAGATGACGTGATATTGTACATAAAAAACCCTAAAGACTCTACTGCAAAACTACTAAAACTAATATCGGAATTCAGCGAAGTTGCAGGATACAAAATTAATACACAGAAATCTGTTGCTTTCCTATACACTAACAATGAACTAGCAGAAAGGGAAAACAGGAAAACAATTCCATTCAAAATTGTGTCAAAAAGAATAACATACCTACTAATAAACCTAATCAAAGAAGTGAAAGACCTATACTCTGAAAACTACAAGACACTCTTAAGAGAAATTAAAAGGGACACTAACAAATGAAAACTCATCCCATGCACTTGACTAGGAAGAATTAATATTGTCAAAATGGCCATCCTGCCTAAAGCAATCTACAAATTCAATGCAATCCCTATCAAATTACCAACAGCATTCTTCAATGAACTGGAACAAATAGTTCTAAAATTCATATGGAATCACAAAAGACCCCGAATAGCCAAAGCAATCCTGACAAGGAAGAATAAAGTGGGAGGGGGATCTTGCTTTCCAACTTCAAGCTCCGCTATAAAGCCACAGTAATCAAGACAATTGAACATACCCACAGACCAGTGGAACAAAATGGAGACTCCAGACATTAACCTAAACATATATGGTCAACTAATATATGATAATGGAGCCATGGACATATAATGGGGAAATGACAGCCTCTCCAACAACTGGTGTTGTCAAAACTGGAGAGCTCCATGTAAGAGAATGAAACTGGATCATTGTCTAACCCCATACACAAAAGTAAATTCAAAATGGATCAAAGACCTCAATGTAAGTCATGAAACCACAAAACTCTGAAAAAAACATAGGCAAAAATCTCTTGGACATAAACATGAGTGACCGCTTCATGAACATTTCTCCCCAAACAAGGGAAACCAAAGCAAAATTGAACAAGAGGGACTACATCAAGCTGAAGAGCTTATGTACAACAAAGGACACCAATAGAACAAAAAGGCATCCTACAATATGGGAGAATATATTCATAAATGGCAGATCCGATAAAGGGTTGACATCCAAAATACATATAGAGCTCACACACCTCAACAAACAAAAAGCAAACAAATCCAATAAAAAAGTGGGTAGAGGAATGGAATAGACAGTTCTCCAAAAAAGAAATTCAGATGGCCAACAGACACATGAAAAGATGCTCCACATCACTAGTCATCAGAGAAATGCAAATTAAAACCACAATGAGATACCATCTCACACCAGTAAGGATCACCACCATCCAAAAGACAAACTACAAAACAAATGTTGGCTGCTGGTGGGAATGTAAACTAGTTCAACCATTGTGGAATGCAGTATGGAGGTTCCTCAGAATGCTCAAAATAGAAATACCATTTGACCCAGGAATTCCACTTCTAGGAATTTACCCTAAGAATGCAGCAGCCTAGTTTGAAAAAGACATATGCACCCCTATGTTTATCGCAGCACTATTAACAATAGCCAAGAAATGGAAGCAACCTAAGTGTCCATCAGTAGATGAATGGATAAAGAAGATGTGGTACATATACACAATGGAATATTATTCAGCCATAAGAAGAAAACAAGTCGTACCATTTGCAACAACATGGATGGAGCTAGAGGGTATTATGCTCAGTGAAATAAGCCAGGTGGGGAAAGACAAATACCATACGATTTCACTCATCTGTGGAGTATAAGAACAAAGAAAAAACTGAAGGAATGAAACAGCAGCAGACTCACAGAACCCAAGAGTGGACTGACAGTTACCAAAGGGAAAAAGGGACTGGGAGGATGGATGGAAAGGGATGGATAAGGGGGGGGAAAAAGAAAGGGGGCATTATGATTAATTAGCATGTATAATGTGGGCGGGGGACACAGGGAGGGCTGTGCAACACAGAGAAGACAAGTAGTGATCCTACAGCATCTTACTATGCTCATGGACAGTGACTGTAATGGGGTTTGTTGGGGGGACTTGGTGATACGGTGAGTCTAGTAAATAATGTTCCCCATGTAATTATAGATTAATGATACCAGAATAAAATTAAAAAACAAATAATAAATAAATAAATAAGAATACTTATGACAGAAAAGTATTATTACGTTAATCAAACACCCAAAAACGGCCTTTTCTCAAAGCTTCTAATGTTTAGTTTCGATTTCGTTTTTTTTAAATATGATGGATTTGAAAGAGAATTTTTTACAACATGACAACATAGGAACAATTAAAATAGCACTCAAAGTATTTGCCATCTGTCATTTTTCTTTTGGCTTTCTGTGTTTAAACTTACTTAAATGATTATTAGGTCAGTAGATTTTCTTCTTAAAATAATTATATTCATTTAAATTTATAAAAATTAAACTTTTCAATAAAACCATGAACAAGGAAGCTGAATATGAAATAAAAAACCCATAATGTTGCATATTTGTCAACAAGAGTGACTAAGCATCAACTAGATAGTGTTTCTGAGGAGGCAAGCACCCTGTAATATAGATAATTGACTTGTAGTAAGAAGAAATTATTTAAATTGTTTACCAGTTACATATCTTAGAGTAAAAAACTTAATGCCTCTAAGTTTTGAGTTCATTGCATACAAAATAGGACAAAATTAGCTAACTTTGAATGTCATTCTATTGGTTAATGATAGACTATGCGTAAAATCAATTTGGACATCATCAAATGTATACAAAGTATCACATTTTACCTCTGATTTTCAGGACACCATATGAATTCATAAAATAGATATTATTAGATTATAATTAAATAGTCTTTAGTGATTACTTTCTTTTTAATTTTAAAATTTAGACTTTGGTTTTTGAAAGGAATTTTAGATTCCCAGTATGACTGAAAAGAAGTATAGAGATTCCTATGCATCTGCTGCACCTCACATGCATAGCTTCCCCCATTATCTGCATCCCCCACCAGAATGGTACAATCTTCATTATAACCTATGGAAAAAATAAAATGATTTGGCTGAATATTCTTAAGAATATGGTGTGCTTAATGCTTTCTGCCAGTCATTGGAATAAAATTAAAGTGGACTATATTAGAAGAAAAGGGAGAAGAGAATTTTTTTAAAATATCAACATAAAACTTTTCTGGCCCATGCTATATAAGGAAATCCCTGTGGAGGAACAATGCTTTCTCCTTTCTGAAATAAAGATCCACATTTTTAGGTGGAGGAGGATATTTTCAACATAACTCAAATAATACACTAAACATAATATTTATAATATTAATGTATATTAGATACAAGGTTTTAAAATGTCTGTGACATGGTGCTCCTGTGTATTTATATGCTATAACAGTACTATGACAAAAATCATAGAAAGTAGTGTTCTTATTATTTCAAATTTACACCGGAGAAAATACATTTGAAAAGTTAGTGATTAGTTCAAGGTCACACAGTTAATAAGTGACACACTTGGTCACATACGCAGAACAATATAACTCTGAAACTTAGATACTTAGATATCACTCATCATTACTGTAGTTTCCTAGCTCTTTCATGACTTGTCCCTTTCTGACTGGCTCAGTGTGCACTGTATGCTCTCTTTTCTTTAGGTTTTTGCAGATTATCATTGCTCTTTTTCACCTCTTCACTTCCATCTGCTGACCATCCTGCTGTGTTTCCAATTGCTTCATCACTTAATTTGCTCAGTTGTCTTTGCTTTGTACTCTCATATATTACAGTATTTCTCTTATTGTACTTTTTGAAAATTAGTTTTTTTGTCAAAGCTTAAAAAGCTGCCTTTGACATCAGAATGTCAGATCATTATCATTTTTGTCATTGCATACCAAATGCCTGGCCCATGGCGAAGGGGCATCAACTGCCTTAGGGGGAAGAAAACTGCGACCTGGAAATTTAGGATTTGATACTCAACTGAGTTATTAACAAGATGTTAGTTCACTTATTTCTTGTAAAAATAGATTAAATAGATTGTTTCAAAACTTACAATTTACTTTTCCAATGCATTGTTTGATGGCACTAACTGAAACATAATCTTAAAAGTAGTTTAAAATTTACCATTATCACATTATATGAGATCAAACTTTTTTAAAACACTGATATCCAAAGCAAACCAATGGGATAAATCTAGAATGATATTTCAGTTTCAAAACACACAGGCACACACAAAATATATACATATGCACACATTATATACATTTATGTAATGTAATATATATTTATAAATATTCTCATATACATTTGCATGAATATGTTTATATACACACACATAAATACAGGTGTTTAGAGGTGTATGTTTTTGTGTTTATGTGTATGGCATTATACATAACTGTTTTGTGAAATTTGAACTACATAAAATAAATCATCTGAATCTTAAATATTTATAAGTTTAAAGACAAAAGATGAAAAAATAAAAGATGAAAGAGTTTAAAGCTGAAGATTCAAATAAAATATTTTTTATGGTACATCATAAACCAAACAGAAAGATTAAATAAAATGGATTTTTTTTATATAAACTTTTTATATAACTATAACTAAAACTAAAAAGTTTATATAAACTTTTTATATAAACTAAACTTACCCAAAATTAGAAAGTTCAATTCCATATTTTTTAATACTTTTTTTCTTAACACTTCATGTTAATTTAGTGTTAACATCAAGCAATTTTTAAAAATATTCTCTAAGAAATCAATTTTAAATTAATTTTTAGCATCCAAATAACTATTTTTTATTGAAATGAGTAAAAGTAAATGTAATAAAGTATTTTCATGTGCATAAACTGATACATATATTAGATTAAAAATTGAGTAGGTTATATAAAAGTTCTGTTGCAAAAGATTAGAGTATTTTGACAGATGTTAAAATCACATTAATTGTAAATTAGGATTTCTGTTAGCTAAAAATGTGTTATGTTTTTACAGTTTAATAGATGTATCACACATGTTGCTACTTGAAATATGTCACATATAAAATATTAGTAGTACTAACAATTATTTTATGAAATTCAAAAAATGGTATGTGATTCAGGTGCATCCCATACTTTATGAAAACAATGTGCAGCTCACAAAGTCATCAGGAAGTTATCTTAATGTACTTTTGTGTAATGGCCCCTGTATTGTAATATACACTAAAAAGAATTATGAAAGTCATCTTTGTGTAATATGAGGTTTAAAATTTATTGTCATCTTTGTGTAATATGAGGTTTAAAATTTATTGAGAGACACATGACAACTGATAGTGGGAAAAAGCTGAGTAGGAAAAATAATAATGTTTTGAATGTTTTAAGCATTATCACCATCAGTTATTTTGTATATATACGCATATATATGAATGCATAATATACATAAATATATTATTCATGTAAATACATATGTGTTTTCATATGTACCATACAAAATATAAGGTAACTAAATTAATTTTTAAAAATTGGTGTCCACAAAAAATAACTTTATTAAAAGAGTATATGATGAAAAATATCATTTTGCTTAAAGTTTTAACTTTATTACAGGATGTCTTGATATAATATAGGGAAAAGGAATATAAGCTAAGTATAACTAATAGTATTTTTTTAAGATATATTTCAGTTAAATTTCCAGGATTGCTACTTGTGTAATCCTAGGTAAGTTCTTAAAAATTTCTGAACTTCAACCCTTTTTGTTTTGTTTTATATTATATTCTACAATGGGGACTATGGAGTCTGTTGAAAGACTATACATATATGTCTATCACAGTAGACAGTATGTGCTGGTCCTTCATGATTACTATGGAGATACAAAGAGTCAACAAACCAAAAATAGAAACATTCATTGTATAAAGCCATTTTTTTCTGCTTGGTTTTGTTTTTGATTCTTAACATATTGTCTGCCATAGTATTATCTGTTCATAAGAGGCACTTAATATATGTAATTATTATTATTCTAATCAATAGTTACTCAGACTTTCCCCAGTGGTTCATTAATATTACTCTACCACAAATCATGTACATTATTCAAGAACTTATTTTTATTTTTTTATTGTTTAGTTTTTTTCTAGATATAAAACTTAAAAATTTTTTTTCTCCCTTCACCTATGTCCCACAGCTCCCTGCATCTCTCTCATATGGGAACTATTGGTTTGTTCTCCATGTGTATGAGTCTATTTCAGTCTTATTTGTTTGTTTTGCTTTTCAGATTCAACATAAAAGTTAAATCATATTGTATTTCTCTTCTTGTGTCTAACATTTCACTTAGAATCTATCCATGTTGTTGCAAATGACAAGATTTCATTCCTTTTTATGGCTGAGTAATATTCCATTGTTTATATGTACCACCTCTTTTTTATCCATTCACCTATTGATGGGCATTTAGGTTGGTTCTCTATTTTGGCTATTATAAGAAATACTGAAAAGTTATTTTTAAGTGCCAATAACTCTTAGTGACAGATTATGAGGAGTTAACTGACATTTTAATTTCCATAGCCTAGAAAATATGATGGAATATATATATAGTTAATAGAGTAGAAAGAGCAATGGAAAATAATATCTTACTTTGATTGGAACTTTTAATGAGAAAACATTGATCTTTTAGTTCATACAATAAAATAACTCATAACATTTTAAAATTTGGATTAATAACTATAGAATAAGTCAAAACCAGAAAAGTTTAAATACTTTGGTGAGCAAAACAGGCTAGTTTCACAGTACTTTGTAATTATATTCCCACCAAGATTTTTCCATTTATTTATTTTACATAGCTTTGTGTGTGTTTCTGTAAGTTTTTTTTAATATTGTCTGGAATGATAAAAAAAATTTAACATTATAATAGCAAAAAAATAAAGTACATAATTCCTATTACCAGAACTACAACATAATATTCATGATAACAATGTTTTATAGCTCAGGCAAAAATGCATTATATTAAAATTTGGGTATGTTTTCTTGGTTAACTTTTTTCTTCTTTGAATAATTTAATAGGATCAGAAAATTGTTAACATTAAGTTTGAAAAGTCTGGCATGAGTCAAGTAATATTTGGTAAACAAATGCTTGACAATATATGAGAGTACATGCCAACTTTGAAACAAAATTATATATAGGACTCATATGAAAAGTAATCAGTTGAGAAACTGACACCTAATTTCATTTCCTTCCTAAATTGAGTTAAAACACTGGCAACCAGTTCCAGCTTCATAGATTAAAAATTAGACTGACAATATTATTAAAAAGTCATTTTCAAATCTGTGATAATCATGCATCATAATAGGAGTTGGCCCTTTATGACTAACATGGGAATATAAAACAGGGAATCAAGAAAACAAAATAGAGGCATGAAGTCCATTAAACCACTTTGTTTCTCTTTGGTTTTATTTATATATTTTTTATTTTTTAAAAATGTTTTGTGAACTAAATACCCAACTACATTTATTATCTGTATTTTATAAATTAGAAACCTAAGAATCAGAGAGATTAAGCATAAAACAGGCATAATAATGTTAATATTTTTGCTGTGATTAAATATCATACTTCAAACCTTATAACTATATGTTACCACATAATGTAACATTTTTATTACAAAAAGTTTAATTTATTTCACTTTGCCATGTCCCACCACTATTGTTTTAGTAAATCACATTTTGTTCATATATATATATGTGTGTGTGTGTGTGTGTGTGTGTGTGTTTTCTATTCTGTGGAAACATTTGTCTATATAATAATCATATGTTTTAATGTTATAGGATATTAACTAAATTTTGTGACATATTTTATGTCACATTCATAGAGTCTAAGGCTAAGAAACAAATTCTGTATGAAGATTATTTGAATTGTTTTATTGGTAAACATTTTAAGATTCCACAATTACTAGGTATATTTTATTGAATTGACATGAATTGACATGAAAGTGCCAAACAATAGCCCACATCAGCTCTTTTCCATATCCTACTAATAAAGTCTATACTGACTACCACCAACTATTAAAACATTGACTGTATTTTATGTATCATTGTATATATGGATATATATGGATAATAGATTAAAATTAAATTTAATGCTTAGTTTCAATGGCTATTTCATCCATATTTTTATTAGTGCATGTTCATGTCATGAAATTTTTCTTTGTGTTTTCATTGCACTCCTCCTTGATTCTCTGAAAGAAATAAATTGAGTAAAAATAGTCAATGCATAAACTAAGAAATCAAAGTTCATGGTATAGAAAAACATAAGTGCTTCACCCTGATATTATTAAGTAAAATAACTCATTACATATTGAAACATACATTTTAAAGGTCAATAAATGTTAAACTTAAACTAAAATAGTAATTGTAAAATTCACACACTAAAAACAGAAAGAGATATTTAAATCTTTGAATTTGTATCCATAATGCACATTAGCAACTTTGAGGAAAGGGTTTCAAAACATAAATCTTTTTACATTCATTGATTGATTACACAAATTTCTACCAATCCAAAAATAATTGCAATCTTATAACCACAGTGCCAAAATAATGAATCATTGATGTGTCTGAGTTTTAGTAGTTTTCAAATCCAGATAAGATTCAGTATCATTAATCACTGGTTTTCTCTAGTCTTCCATGGTTTTTAGTCAGTAAAATAACTAAAGAATTCACATACTAATATAACAACAGATTTTAACTAACAAGTATAGATTAACATAAAGCATAACAAAAAAAGAGGGGGAAATCAATAGTAATACTAACAGCAGAAATTTTGACACAAGAAATAAAATAACAGTAAAATGATTGATCTTTCCCTGAGTGATATTTTTATCATTACAATTCATTAACTTTACCAAAGAAAGGTTTTCCCTGCCACAGAGTTCTCTGCAAAGTTTTTCACCTCTTAGTCATAATAATTGTCTAATCTATAAATATTGAGTGTTTCCAAAGTGAATTCCATGTAAGAATAAATCCATTTTGATATATTATCTTTATCTTATTGAATAAGTTTTCAAAGCACCACTACAGATAAGACATTAAGATTAGCTTACAACATAAAAGCCTAGGATCTTTTGAGATAATTTACTACAGCAACTTTATTTTTCAAAATGTTGCCCAGAGTAGTTCAGTGTCTTACATAATGCCAAACAGCTTTTTCTGTTTCTAATTTTGAAGAATTTTGTACTGAATAACTAATTAGCACTTTATAGAAGAAAAATTAAGTGCATGAATAGAGTGCAAGTTGATATAAGAACAAGTACCAAGGACAATGTTTTTATCCACAAAAATTTTGATTAGAAACTACTCTATCCTTAGTTTTCATCTTTCTGATACTTCTGATGTGCAAAGGAGATTGGTAACTGACCTCTTAATTTACATACTGTGTAATTATTGTAAATCCAATATAAATGTATGCTTTATTTTTTCAAGGCAATGAGTGTCAAAATGGACAAAGATTAGAAAATTTGTTCCAGAATTTGTTATTTTTTTATGGTCTATATAATCAATATTGTATTAACATTTCAATAAACATATACTGTTTATACTGTATACATGTATTTAAATTTTAAAAATGAGCAAATAATCCCACATAATTAAGATGTTTCATATTCTGAAAATAACTGGTGTTTGGATGAAATCAATTAAATGCTTCATAAATTAAATTTGGTGAGATTAAGTTTAGAACATATATTTTTATTTATTTTATTTTTTCCTTAGACATTTGTATTTATATAAATCCCAATATTTCTAAAGCTGTTTTTCAAAGGAAATAAGCAAATATCTTTACCTGGATAACAAAGAATTTTTGGTAGCGCATTTTAGTAAGGATGTAAGACTACTTATATATTGGGTAGCATAAGTAATATGACCATAATTTCCCAATATTCCTGGGAAAGTAAATTGTTAAGTCCTATTTCTTTTCTCTAGATTTAGGGATTGAATTAAATCCCTAGGTTTATGGTACATGGCTATGGGTACATTTATGTCTTTATTTATCTACTTTACCCCTCATTCCTTCCAGCTACTTCCTTTCCTTTTATTCCAAAGAAGTCAATTTAATGTAATAGTTTTATGTAAAAAGAATACATATGTACATTCTAGAATACAAGGGGAATCTTTCACTTGAACAAATAAGTTTAGAGGATTTGGGGGAATTAAAAGTATTTACTGTTATTTAAAAATTGCTCCAAATTTGTGAAGTAAATAAATCTTTTTAATATAAAACATTTAGCTCATCTTTCTACAAGGTTGTTAGAAACTGAGATAATTTTTGTGTGGGGGGGCATTTTTCTAAGTAGTTATTAAATCCAATGTATAAAATTGTCTTAGAGTGGTGCTAAAATGAAACTTTCTCTAATGAAAGAAATATTTATAATAAATGGTAGCTACTGGCCACATATGGTTATTATTGAATGTTTAGAATGTGATTAGTGCACTTAAGAACTGAATTTTTAATTGTTTAGTTAATTTAAATTGCCATAGCCATAGTTAAATTGCAGACTTACAATATAGATTTCTTAAGATATACCTATATATTGTTCTAACTAAATTTTCTGATAGTCATTATAAAGAAAAAAAGAATATAAAATATTAATTTAATATCAGAAGTCCTGCAGGATTTTATGCACTGTGATAGTAAACTAATCAGAAAGAGGAAGAGTTTAAGGATTTATATTAATAGTTAATTAATTTTTCCTTGTACTAAATCTAATAGTAACTGCTTTTCAATCAAACTTATCACATAATGTTTTATAGTCTATTAATGTGTCAATGTATTATTTATGTTTATCCAAGAAAACCGTCATACACACACACATTCAGGTACATGTACACACACATGCATTGACTACAAAATGTCTTTTCAATATGGTTGAAGATTATTGACAATTCTCAGTCAGAGATTTCAGGTTCTCTTTCCTTTCTGGAAAGACTAAGAATGTCTATGCAAAGACCAGATACAGAGGACATAGCTATAAAAATGAAGTACCATGTGATAGACACATCATAAGCCATATGTGTAGTGGAGGGTGGTGGAAAAAGTTGTGTTTAGGTAATATTGTTGCAGGTAAAGGGACATGTTTTATAACAGACACACTGAATGTATGGTGGAACATTTATGATCTTGAGTAGGTCACAGTGAGAGCTATGTAGGGAAAAAGGAAATGCTCTGTGATGTGGTTTGAGAATGATCACTCTGAAGTGGCTAGAGGTAACAGTGTTTGATATTTTGTTACAGCTTTTTGAGAGCTCTCTACAAATATGTGCACGTAATGGGTGATTTTAATCAAATTATTATATTATGAAATTTGTGTTCAGGACATTCCCGGTAGTTTTAGAGATGAGGAAAAGGCTTTGTTACTTCATGTGGGAGACATGAAAGGGCAGTGGGAACATGAAATATTGTGTTGGTAGAAACAAGAACTAAGAGGTGTGAATTAAGGCAATAGCAATGGTGTATGGGCAGATGCTAACTGTCTACTCATAGCATCACTTGCCCTTCCCCTCTCCTCTCCTCCACAACCCTTCCCCCTACAAAATGTTCTCCTGAAAACCTGCCAGGCATAGTAAAGCCACCAGACATATTTATTCTTTCTCATTGTCTTCTTTTATTCTCCACTCCTTCCCTTCTCTTATACTGTTGGGACAGTAAAGAATCAGACATAAACACAATCTTCAAGAATCTCATATCAGTTCATTAACTGTAATACTTTAATACAGTTCTGTTAAAATACAAACATCCCAACAGCAATCACCCCTTCTTCCAAATTCTGACTTTTGCAATGTTGTGTTTGTTCTCATCTGTTTTGGTCAAGGTGATATAGCATCACTCTGCATACAACTTTTTTAAATGACCACTGCACACCATTATCAGGGAAGCCAGTTACAGTCTCCTGCACTTTTTTAGTATTGTAGGAAACATTTTTCTAGCTTGATACACTTTATTTTAATATCTGTATGAATCATGATTACCACATTTTACCAAAAGTTCTCTCAACCAAGAAGTCAGTTAACATCCTTCTGTTTCTAAGGTGTTTTTCCTTCTTTATTCCACATTCTTTATAGTTAATAACTAAGAAAATACACTTGATGTTAAGTGATATCAATTTAGTAAAACCACAACTTTATATACAAAATTTGTTTTCCCTCTTTATTACTGAATAAAAAAATGTTTTCAGGGTTCTGAAATTAAGGAAAAATCACTTTTAAAATTCAAGGTCTTGGTAAACGAATGATCTTAAATCTTACATTTGCTTCTACTGATTTTGGCTGACCAGAGTATCTAGCAAGGAATTAGCATTTATTGGGAATTATAGAAAATACTTAAAAAAATTTTAAAGAATATGCATTGCTTCTATTTTTCAGATAATAAAGCTAAATTTAGAGAATTAGAGCAACTAGCATACAATGACAAAGTCATTATCAAACAATATCCCTGAATCTGAATTTAGTTAACTTTCTATTATATTATATTGGAACCAAGTGGTATAGAATCTGTTAGTTTCAGTTATGATATAGGGGATTTACAGTTTTGCTGATAAAAGTTATAGTTCATACCCAAGCACCTTATACCAGAGGTAATTTATGGGTTTCTGACACATTCATTTTTGATGGAAAATACGTAGCAAGAAAATAAAAAGAAGCAAATGATAATTGTATTCTACATATTTTCAAAGTGGAATTACGCAATTTGGTAAGCAGAAATTAGCAGATAAAATATTTGAATTTAAATTGTAATGCAAATAAGTTAATCCATTGTTAATTGGTAAGAATTGCATTTGGCTGAAGCCCTCCAAATAAGGAACAATTCCTCCATAAGGTGAGAACTCAAGTAATATTAGAAGAAGCATATTGAAAAATGAATAGGTGAAAATATTTAAAAGATAAGACTTCAAAGTAAGTAGAGTTTAACTTTCCAGCTTAGAAATAAATTTCAGGAGATTTGCTTAAATTGATGGATATGCCTAAATGATCTCTCATTAAAGACAGGATAATAGATTCCTAGAAATTTGAAGGAATGTATTTGTCTCAGTATGAATCATCAGCATCACAAATACAATTCATCTCTTTGAATTAGTTTTATCCCGGTCCTGATAATTACAAACCATTTTATCATATCCCTTCCAAATCATTTCTTCCCAAAATTAAAGATCCTCAGATCCTTCAACTATTCAGTATTTTTTAATTTCTTTTCCACTCTGGATTTACTACTCTGAATATGTTTTGGTTTTTTTCTAAGCAGAGACACTGCATCTGGAATTTAAACCATATCCATGGATTTTCTTATTCTCAGAGAAGAGTAAGAATATTTTCTTCCTAATCTAAGTTACCAATATGTGCATAAAAGATGTTACATTTATTTGTTGATTCCTACAGAGACCACTTTCCAGTCCCCATCAGAAGCAGTCATGGGAGTTACACTGATAAGGAACATTTAAATTATCAAATATGGCCAAGAGATTCAAACTGTAATGAGTGACAGGAATAAAATAAGTGTAACATTAAGAACTCAGAATCATAATTCCAGATACCTGTGTTCTATTCTAAACTCACAAAATTATTAGGTGATTTTGGACAAGTCACTTAACCTTTGAGCCTCTATAAAATGAGGTTTGAAAAGATTGGTGATTCTCCTTCAGACACACTGGAGCATCAATATAAGTAGTGAAACATGTTACCAAAGGGAATGCATTGTATGCGTGAAGAGTGCAACAGTAGGGGAAATTTGGGGGAAACACTGGACTAGGTAATTTCTAAATTCTTAACAATTCCTGGCTTTTATGCAGTTTTATTTTCCAGATTTTTCAGATATATTTTCTTCCTACGTTCCATCAAATGCCAGCATCTGCAGATATATTAGTGTGTGCTTTCCAAAAGGTTTCGATGTAAAAAATAATTTTGTTAAGTTTTACATACGTTATCAACCTACTGGAATTCAGATAATTTGCATAAAGAAACCTCTAAAATCTATCCATTGTTGCTATTTCTCAGTGTAACTCCTGCGAAAGGAAATCCTGGGGCAAAATACCTCTAAAACAGAAATCAGTCAAAGGGAGAAATAAAGTTTAAAACCCATTTATTGCTTACAAACTGCAGCTGGGACTCTCTCTCTCTCCTGCTCCAGCAGAAGCAAGTGAATCCTCCTCTCAGTCTCTCAGGTTCAGATAAGGCCTTGGTCACCAAGGTAATTACCCAATGATATAGAGATGACGTACTCTCTCCACCCCTTAGGAACACCTGTTGAAATGGAGATACACTAAAGCCAGACAAGAGATTCTGGAAATAACTGCAATTTTACCCACACTCAGGGTTGTTGTTCTCATAGAATCATTTACATTGTGTCTCCTTTAGGAAACCATGAGTTGTTGTGTCATCTCTATATTACCCAAAAAAATCAGGATAAAATGAAGACAGTGTGCTTATGTTAATCTAAATAAATAACTTCAATACTTTCAGTATTGAAAGATAAAAGAAACAAACATATTCTTTAGTTTATATTTATACAGTGGAATATTATGTTTGGGATAACTATAGATATAGATAAAATATAAATGAAAGCACCAGGTAGTGCATGCTAAGTGTCAGATAAATGATAGATAGATGATAGATAGATAGATAGATAGATAGATAAATTTCAACAGAAAAATTAGAAACCTAGAAAGATTTCAGGTATATTGTACTAGTAAAACCTCATAAGAATGGTCAGATGTTTACTGTGAAAGCATTCCAGGTAGAACAAATTGATAAGAAGAGAAAATTCAGGGATAGTGTGTTATTAGATATTTTTTCCTTGAAAAGCCTTCTTTTGGGGTAAAAACACTATCATTTTCTTGAAGTCTTCTGTAAGTCATTTTTTTCTCACATTATATTGAGGATTCACTATTATGTATTCAAGGCAGAAGGGACTGTGTGATGTAGGCAGATACAATATACAATGTGCATAACTACAATGTTCGATGTGTTACCAGGCACACCTGATTTGTGAAAGGGCTTGTGGACCGACTGTATAGTTATGTAAGAGAAGTCTGGCTCTTCCCTAAAGTACTACTTTTAGCTGAAACTTCCAAATGGGGTTTATTCATTCTTTCAAATCCTCCTAACTTCAAATTATAGACTTAGGTTCATTTTCTCCTTTCCTTACTTTCATACTCTTTTCCTTTATCCCCTTCATAATGATATTAATCTAACTGTTCAATCAGTAAATTCTTGCTTCTGTTATATAAAGTAATGAAACTTTCATAAACACTTCCTGCCTCCTCCTCAAACTATTTTCTACAAAATTCCTGATCACCATTCTTAATTAACTGAAGGCTTATATATTTCCTTTCTATGATCAGAGAACACTTGTTCTTGGCTTCTGGCTTCAAAGTCTACCTAAGTGAGCCATTTGTCAGTGCCCTAACCTGTCCAGGGACTTCTCCCTCAGGACATGTATGACACACATTCTCATGCTCACACTTTGAATCTATTATGTGAAATATCCCTACTTCCAAAATCTACTTTCTCTCAACACACCTTTTTAATAGTTCCCCCAACTGGTCTTTGAACTAACTGAAACCTCTGTTGCCAATATTCCATGTTTTACCTTATTCAATCCCATGAGGTTGCCCTAAACACTCAGTATGGCTAATAGGAAATCTGAAGAATATCTCAGAGATGAGGACATTTCAGCCACTTTAAATTAACTGCTAGCTCCATCAACAGAACCCTTTAAATTACTAAACCCTTTAATTCATGAACATAGTCAAGACATTTTCCAGGCCTCTCTTTTTAGATATTTTAAGTATTTCTTTTCTCTTTTCAGTTCTTTAAATGTGAATTTCTGATTTACTTATTCCTTCAACTTTGTTTAACAAAATCTAACAAGATACTTTCATCTATACCTTTCCTACATACATTTTTTTCAAGTAGTGTTTTTTTTTTTTAACTATCTTAACCTGTTCCAGACCTTATTTCCATTCACATTCTCAGGAAACATCTATTGTAACTTATAATTTCTTGCAATATTTCCTCCTACTCTTACTTCTCTACTGACTCTATCTTACTAGCATTTAAAATGCCCAATTCATGATCACTGCAAAATGTGTTCATGACACTTTTTAATTACTGTCCCAATCAGTTTTCAGAATAAATTATCCAAACTGTTGTCTACCTGTTTTTACTTCCTACTTTTTCCTCTACCATTTCTATTCTGGTCTATAACCCTAGCACTTTCCTGAAACTGCTCACACCAAGTTCACCATTGGATAATCTAGTGAACAGTTCTAAGTCTCAGATAAATACAGTCAGCCCTTGCACAACACAGGAGCTCAAAAATCTACATAAAGCTTTTGACTCTCCGAAACTTAACATCTCATAGCTTATTGTTGACTAGAAGCCTTACTTATAAAAAGTTGATTAACACATGGTTGGTAGGTTATATGTATTATATACTGTAGTCTTACAATAAGGTAAGCCCGAAAAAAGAAAATATTTTTTCAGATTGTCACAAATCTCCTAAAAATTTTCCGATATACTTATTGAAAAAACCCATACAGAAATGGACCTGTGCAGTTTAAGTCCACATTTTTCAAGGATCAAATGTACCCCGAAATCTTTGAAGTGACTCCCCTCTAAGAACGACTCTCCAGTATCTTCCAGGACGACACACTTTCTGCATCTGCCCTTTTATTTCTGGTCACTCCTTTTCAGTCTTCCGTGTTGGCTTCTTTTCCAGAGTATGGGCAATTTGCAGAATTTTATCCAAAGCCCTCCTCTTGATCCACACATAGTTATCTCATACATCTGAATTGTTCTAATTAATCTCTATACAGGCAACTTTTGATTTATGTTTTACAGTTGGGTGGCTGGGCAGCTGCGTATGGGAGGTCTTTCCTGAGGACCAGGTGAAGCCTCAACATAGATGGGGGAGGGCTCTTGGCTCTATATAAGAAAGAATTCTCAGGCAGGTTGGGAGAGTGTAGGTAAGGAAGGAATTCATTAGAGAGTAGAAATGAATAACAGTAGACGTGTAGGCAGCTGAGAGCAGGAAAATAGAGGTGCAGAGGGAAATTTTGCTTTAAATTTTCTTCGTATAGGGCAGATTCCCTTGCCGTCTCCTAGAGCCAAGGTCACTTGGCATCCTGTGTCTGCTTGGATCTGCACTGTGTGGGGAGTAGCCCCTACTACCTGGGATTTGGGGAGCTGCGAAGGATGGGATGGAATGATTATGTTCTGACAACTTCCCAAAGAAAGATTGTCAGGCAGGCTCCCGCAGCTGTAGTTCCCTCTGGGTCACCCAGGCGATGGGAACCCACAGACCCAAATCTCAGCTCTCAGCAGCCCCTCCCTGATCATCAGGAGTAAAGCAGAGATGAAGTGAAGACTTAGAATGAAATAGAAAAGAAACTAAGACACTTATCACTGGAAAAGTGCAGAGAGACAAAGCACAATGAAATTGAGTAGTGAGAAAGCGTTATTTAAAGTTATGCACTGAAAGAGAGAACAACTGGGGGCCTCCTCAGAGAGGAGGCACACTGCAAGACTGGACTTCTGTCTTTTAGGCATTTTTTAAAAGGTCAGGGGTATAAACTTATGAAGTGGTCTCTAAATGCTTATCTCCGGAGACAGGCATTGAGTCTCTTCTATTATCAAACTTCCAGGTAATTCTGCAAAATAAACTTGACACAAAAAATTGGCCAGTTCCTCTCTAGGATAGCAGCTTTCCCCTGGGAACATATCAATAAAGACCACCTGCCCTGCCCCCAAGGTGGGCTGAGTTATTGTCTGTTTGCTAAAGAATATGTTAAGAATCGTACTTCCTAACTTTCTGTTTTTTAAAGTGGAATCTGAGCTTTCAGATAGGGGCCTGCCTGTTCTTACTCCAGTGTTTGTCTCAGTATTTTTCATCACAGGCAGGAAAAAGCTCACCATGATGTTTGTCCCAGGTCCCTGCCTACCTCATTACCCATCTCCTTTCTTGAGTTTCAGAATATTTAGTCACATCATACTGGCAATTTTCACTTGAATATTCACAAGCATCTCAAATTCAGAATATCTAAAACAGACACATCACAATATCTCCCCCACTTCTCCGTTAGTTCTGTGTAAATCATAACATGGCAACAATCAATACTCTTCTCAAACCAGAAATCTGAGTCACTTACATTTGCTCCAACTCCTAATCAATCATAAGTCATTTTCATTTTACCTCTTTCTGTAAACCACTGTCCATCTCCACTGCCACTGTCCTTGTCCCTAACACCATTGTCTATTATGAATTACTGCAGCAGCATTCCTAACTGGATAATCCCCACTTCACTCCTCTTAACTTCTAATCTATTCTCCAACTACACCTTGAGTTATAGTTTTAAAATGAATATCTAATTATATAATTTCTCCCTATCAAATTCTACAGAATCTTCCCATTCTCTTTTGACTAAAATAAAAAAGTCCTTAATATTGTTTGCAATGCCCTGCATGATCTGTTTCTCTGTTCATTATACCATTTTTATCTCCTGTCAGGTAGAAAACTGCTTCACACATTTATGATAGAGTTTAAAATAAATGCATGTTCCCAGCTAGTGAGAGTTCTGTAATTTTATTTGAAAGAATTTTGTTCTTTCCTGGAATGAATACTTTTTAAATTTTAGTCATTGAAAATAAGTTCAGCAAAGATAGCTAAGGAATGACTTCATTTTTAAAACATAACCTCAAAGTGAATTTTCTCTAGGATGGAATATAATAATTTAGCTTACTTATGACAAATGTTTTTTAAAGATACTCATCACTATAAAGGACATATTAAATGTGTCCTTGTTTTGAAAAATGTTTTCTATTTAGCTTTAAACTTTTTACCTCAACCACATCTAAAAGGAACTCAAAATATGATGTAAAATACAATTCAGTCTTGGAGAGAAGAGAATTGGTCAGAATTGGCTAATTGTGTAATGCACACTTGTGAATTTGTTTAGGTTGAATACTGCCCCACATATTCAGGATCAATTTATAAATAAATGCATATCCCTGATATGTGAGAATTAAGAAATTTCTCTTGAAAAAATATCTCAAGTTTTTCATATAAAAACATTAGTATTGTTTGATTAATTTCACTAAATATATACTGAGTGTTTACTGCCTTAGTATTTACTATCTCTGGTGGGAAAGGGTTCTTTTATTATTTTACCTAAAATATTTAATGTTTCATGTAAGATATTTTGTTAATCATACACAATAATGTGTGAACTAAACATATATAAAAATAACTAACTAAATAAATGAATAAATAAATATATACAAGGATGATGGCAAAGAGAAGTAAGTAAAAATTCCGAAGTGGAAATTAAAATCATGTTCACAATGGACAGTGTGTGACTGCAAATGAATATTTCTTTAACTCCATGGAGGATATTTCTTTCAAGTCAGTATTAGTTATGTGGAGAAAAAGACATGCAACTGATCTTTATCATGCATGGAAATAGGCCTAAAATCTAAATAGGCCTAATATCTTAATGATGATCTTCCCAGCCTCTTTTACAGCTAGAAGAAGTCAAGAAATGCATGTATAGTTTTGATTTAGAAGTCACCAGCAGGCTCCCTACCAGGACCCAGACATAGTAAGGACTCTTTTGCCCTGTCTGCACTTTAGCTGCCTGTCTAATATGGACATACTGGGTTGAACTCTAGCAGGTCTCTGGCATAAAGAAATCATTTTTAGATGGAAGCTGCTTACTAAGAAAGAAGAAGCAGAAAGAAAGGATTCCAGCAACTGGTACTGGGTTTTCCTCCACTAATGTAATTAATACACTGAAAGAAAAAAAAATCCCCTCCTTTTGAGCCATTGTTCTTTCTCATTTCTGTTTCTGGAAGTCAAAACAAGTAGTATTTGCAGTTATTTCAGAGAATATTTTATTTATTTAGTGTCTATGTATGAAAATAGATTATCTTTGGTAGTTTTGACTAAATAAAATGTATGTAACTTTGTGTTTGGACTGCTAAACTGTAATAATTCCTCCATTTTTTATGATCTAGAAGAACTTATTAAAATTAGTTTTGAAAAACAACCCATATCTTTTCTTAACATACTCCATGTATATATATACATTTTTTTTGCAAATGCCTTTGCTCGTTCTAGGTATTTATGCCTCTGGCAAAAATACATGGTTGAATTCAAATATTAAATTCATGTTTAAGTTTCATCCATCCCCTTCTCCTTGCTATAAAATATATACACTGCTTATTAATACTGTGTAGAGGATGATAAGTTCATCCACATTCTAGAGCATCACAGGTTTGGTTCTCTTCATATACTGTATTGAATAAATGGGACAAGGTATATAATGAAGACGAAAATATTTACTACAATATACCAACCATAGTACTCAGTACCTGACATACACTAACTCCTATGACTCTAGTGAAAACACTTTGGGGGTAGAAACCAGTTAGGCGCAGGCTCCACAGAGAGAGGAGCAAACCAAAGCAGAGATGAAGCGACTTACCCAAGGGCACAAAACTAGTTATCAGGAGACCTGGGAACTGACGTTTGTGCACTCAGGCCTCAGAGTCTGTAGTTTTTGTCACCATTCCCTCTTCACTTTTCTTTTCCTTACTCTCCTTTTCAGTTCACTCTGTGGAATGCTTCTTCAGGAGGTCCTAGATTACAGCACAGGTGAGCCCCCAACCCACGGCCATAGTTTATGCAACACAATCACTGCTGATGAGCTACAGAAAAAAGCAAAGGGTTAATTCATGACAAGATGAATAGTGACTCTTTAATGAGCAGATAAAGAGTTTACAACTTAGTTAAACTGCATATGTCACTAAAAAATTGCCCACAAGTTAAAGCTCATGGAGACAGTATATATGATCTCTTTAATACTGTAGTAAAAAGAAAAGTATGTTTTTTTTCTCCTTCAGTCACATTCATTACCTTTTTTGTTTGGTTTTTAATGACTAGACAGCAAAAAGACTACCTTAAGGAAGACAGCAGCAACAATGAGGTTATCAAGACCAAACAGACTGTACACCATCACTAGAATTATAATTTATATTCACCAGGTTTTCAGTGTCATACATGTGTGGATAATTCAGAAATTCTTTTCTTCCTTAGAATATATACCTGCCTTAAGTTCTGACTGAACCTTACTTTTCAAATATGTTTCTAAACCACCCCCTATGTCAAAATAAAAAATTTGGGTCACAAATATCGCACTGTTGTATATATTCATAATACTGCTGTGATACTCTGATTTGTAATAAATACTTATTTGGTCTTCCTCCATGTTCTTGGTTCACAGCTCCCAAAACCTTTAGAATTTCCCAAATATTCGGAAAGATAAAGGTTTTTTTGTTATGTTAATGAAGCGACTTTGAGAAAGCTCCCAAGGGTGGCCGCTGGTTGTCAGTGCAGCCATGAGCATTAGGGTCCCACCTTCCGACCTCTGGGGAGGGGAGAGGGAGAGAGGTAGGAGGCCGAAGTGACTGCCAATGGCCAGTGACTTAGTCAGCCATGCCTATGTGATGAAGCCTCCATAAAAATCCAAAAGGGGTTCAGAGAGCTTCCAAGTAGGTGAACACATGGAGATATGGGGAGAGTGGGGCACCTAGAGAGAGCATGGGAGCTCTGTACACTTTCCCCATACCTTGCCCTCTGCATTGCTTCTATCTGGCTCTTCCTGAGTTATATTCTTTTATAATAAACCGGCGATCTAGTGAGTGTTTCGCTGAGCTCTATGAGGAGTCTAGCAAGCTAATCAAAGCCAAAGAGTTGTTCATGGTACCCTCCAATCTGTAGCCAGTCGGTTGGAAGCACACGTAACAACCTGGGCTTCCACCTGGTGACTGACCGAAGTGTGGGACTACGTTTTATAGGCCTGACTACTCTACATATGTCCATTAATTGCTTGATTTTTGCAGAAAGCCTCCTTTTCCCTGCAGCACACATGTTAGAACTGGGTCCAGGAATCTAAAAGAACTCCCTTTCGAAATAACTACAAGTCATTTTACCCAAGAAATTTGGCCACCCAAAGTTAAGAAATATTCTGAATTAAAGTGAGGAATGCCTAAAACTATTATTTCTACTCACGTACACTAGCTACCTAGAGTGATTTTTCAGTACACCATTCAAAACCTTGTCAACTTAAGGTAATTATAACTCCAGGGGGGAAATGTGTTCCCATCCTGGGGAAATAAGACAGGAAAACCTGTGAAGATAAAATCAGTCAAAGGGAAAAATAAAGTGGGAGAAACCCATTTATTCCTTATAAGAATCCTGTCTCTGCTAGTCTACTCCTGATTGCCAGTGTCTCTCCCCATCTCGGCTGGACTAAGGGGAGAAAATTTTCTCCCCAACCCTTGTAAACACTGATATGGAGATAGACTACTTCTCTCCACCCTTATAAATACCTATTGATAAGGAGATGGACTAAGGCCAGGTGACAGTTGATGGAAATATTGCAGTTTTACACACAGCACCTCCCTCCAGAAATCTTGCCTCCCAATCTACTCACTCCCCATCTTCTGCAATGGCCCCTGTGTAAAAAAAACTGGAAAATTATAACCAGATTAATAACATGCAATAATAATAACAGCAATAAAAGCATGATGATCCTCGGGCCAGAGGATCTGGCTAGGTTCAAAGTCCTATGCAGATTAAGTGCATAGCTTGCCCATTCCAAAGGAGGCCAGCAGCAGAACCGGAAGAGACTTCCATTAACACTCAGCAAGCATCAGCTGCAGCCAGGGGGCAAGTCTAAGTCACGATGACTGTGGAAGAAAATAAACTTAAGGGTGATAAGATACATTTTTTAATGACACCAACATAGGCAAATTTGTCCATCAGGTAGGATGAAGGCAAGAGAGTGGTGCTGGGAAAGGACGGTGGCAGGAATGGGATCTCGTTCTGGTCTAGTGTACACCAGAAAATCATCCCCCTCCTTGTGGGAGTTACAGGTGGGTCAATATATAGGGCTACAGGAGGTACATGCACTGACCATAAAGATAACACAAAAATTCCCCATAAGATACTCTTACCACCCAGCCATTTGGGGTACACTACCAATATCTTTGGGTATTATTCTACTGTTACTCCAGGAACACACAGGGGGCTGTCTACCAGGCGTTTTCTGCAAGGTGCCAGAAAGAACAGCCATCACTGGTCCATGTGTCAAAATGTCCAGGGCCACATCCACTAAATAGAGTCTCCAGGGTTTAATGCCGTAGGGGCTGGCAGCAGGATGTTGCTTTGCTGGCCATATCCTGGTTTCAGTAACTCCTCTGTGGTTTGTACACACAGTTGTATAGGAGAGGCAGCCATGTGTGTTAGCCTGCCCACAGGGCTCAAGGCTATTTTTGGAGGCCTCTTATTCAAACACCTAATCATTGTCCATAAGCAAACTGACTAGACCTTTAAACAATTTGTGACTGTCTTCAGGCCAGATTTCAACAAACCATTGTACCTCTCTATCGTGCTGCCCTGTTAGGATTATATGGTATATAAAAATTCCACTTTATCCCTAATTGCTGCACCTATTCTTGTACCACATGTCAGTAAAGTGGGTACCTTGAACACTCTCAATCACCTGCAGCCAGACATAGGCTGCAAAGAGACGCTGTAGGCCCATTTTGGTCATTTGCTGATCTGCACAGCATACAGGAAAAGCAACCAATAGTCCAGTAACCATGTCCACACAAGTCATGGCATACCGATACCCTTCTTATATGGGCAGAGGCCCAATATAGTCTGGCTGTCACCTGACAAAGAGTATCAGCCCCTTTACTATTGTTCCATGTTGCTGTGGGACTTGGTGAAAGTGCCTCTTAGAGCACACAAGGCACTCCTGCTGAACTTTGCTAACTTCTTCAAAGGTCAATGGCAAACCCCTCCGACAGGCTACAGCCCACACTGTCTTTTGCTCCAAGTGCAATAAGTGCTGATGTAACCATTGGGCTACATCAGAGGCAGGCTTTCCTTCTAGCCAATGCACCTGGGCCAATGTGTCTGCATCACACTCCCTGGGGTGCCAAAGACAAATGGCCAGTCACATGATATATGGTAACTGCTTTGTCTGACCGGAGGCCCCTAGGTCTTGCCACAACCTTTGCCCCCAAAGGGACCGGTGACCACCCATCCAGTTGGCATGGTACCATATGGGTAACCACAGGGTCACGCCTGAATATATGGCCCAGCTGTCAGTGCAGACAACTATGTGGGAGGGTGATCATGAGCCATACTGCCTACAACTCAGCCCACTGGCTGCTCTTCCCCTCTCCATCCTCCATCTATATTGTCTCAGTTTCAGGATGGAAAGACACAGCCCTCCACTTTGGGGGCTGCCCATGACTGGAGCCATCTGTAACTAGGCATCTTCAGTTACAGGGGCTTTACCCTCCTGATAAGGACTCTAAGCTACCAATGGCTCAAAAGTAAGTTTTTCCTACTTACCACTGGTATAGGTCACTGGCCCCAATAAGAGTTGGAGTTCTCCACTTAAGGGGCTAGTAGAGGGGTTGCTACACTGCTGTAAATATGCACCCCATTTGGCCAGTGTAGGTATCTGTGCCACACCACTCCATGGCCTTTGGGTCCAATGTTGCATCCACCCCATGATGGGATAGGTGGAGATTATCTGGATCAGAGATATTCTAGTGATGGGCTCCATAGACAACAAGGTGTGGTCCAGAGTAGCCAGTTGCTTACTCATCAAGGTGAACCAGACCTCTGCTCCTTTTCTTAGTGTGACCAGAATCCAAATAGGTTGGTGAATCCATTCAAGCTGCCACCAGAGACCCCACTTACAACCATCCTTGGCTACATGACATCTAGCTCACAGGGCCTTTACACTCAAAGCATGTATGGCCTTGACTGCCTGCATAGCAGCAGTAGAAGTGGCTGCATATATTATATCCCAGTCCCATCTGATGCCTTTTCATACTAAGCAGTATAAGGGCTTCAGAATTTGTGCCAAGTTCAGGATAATTACTCTCCAATATGCCAAAGACCCCAAAACTCATAATACTACCATAGTGCTAGGGGTAGGGAAAGCCTGGACCTTGTCTATGACTGCTTCTGGTATAACTTTAGTTTTACTCGACCAGACAACCCCCAATAACTTTACAGAAAAACCAAGTCCCCAAACCTTTGAGGCTGTTCACAGCCCATCCTTTTTACTGTAGATGTTGTAGCAGTCTAGGAACCTCCGCTTCTAAATCTGCAAGGGAATCAGACATCAGCATAATATAATCAACATAACATAAAGAAGCAGTCACACTGTTTGTGGTTTCTTCCACGTGGCCATGTCCTGGGCTACAAGACTGTGACAAATGTTCAGTCTGTGGAGGAATCCCTATTGAAGGACAATGAATGTCCACTGCCGGCCTTTCCACGTGAAGGCAAACTGTGCCTGACTTTCCTGTGCTATATCAATAGAGAGGAAAGCATTAGAAGGTCCACAACATAATGATACATCCCTGGTTCATGACAGAGTGTCCATAAGGGCTGCTACAGAGGGGACAGCATCATGCAAAAGGGGTGTGATTTTTCAATTCCCTGTAATCCACAGTCATGCACTAGGAGTCATCTAGGTTTTTCCCTGGCCACACTGAGGAATTAAAAGGACTATGAATGGGCTTTATGATGCCCACTTTCTCCAACTCCTGTAGTAGATTTCTCCAATTTCCTTGTGCCACCAGAAAGTCTATAATACTTAGTATTTGTCACCCACCAAGGTAAAGGCAGGGCTATAGTTGGGTGCTTAGCATATCCTCTCAGAATTGCCTTTACCATCCATATGTTCAGCATGAACCCACCTGCAGTACCCTGTAACTACAGGCCCTGCAGGATATCAACCCCCAAAATATATTCAGGGATGGGAGGAATCTACACAGTATACTCCTTTGGGGGTAAATGCCCTATCTCCAATGGGATTTGGGCTTTCTTCACTCTAATTGTCCTACCCTCATAGCCATCTATCACAGCAAGGTCCCAGGAAAGTGCTCAGGTTGTCATAAATCAGAGAACATTCATACCCTGTGGTCACAAGTGCCAGGGCACATTGTATATTTATGGGGGACCAATGAATTGCTAATTCTACATGTGTCCTCCAGTCCCCACCATGACCCCAAGGTGGGGACTTGACCCTCTCAATCAGACCACAATGCCCAATCATCCTCTTGTGGGGTTGGGGGCCTAGGAAGAGCCTGAGTATCTTCCCCCAGGAAGCCCTGCAGGGGCACAGGCTGGACATGGGGCTTTGCCTCTGGCTCCTGTGTCCTGGACCTCAGCAGCTGAAACTGCTGCTCTGGCTTTAATTGTTGTCACAGTTCTAACAGAATCCTATTAGAGTACTCATCAAGTTTTTCTTTCACTGCCCCAGCCTTTATCAAATCAATGCATATTTGGGTCTTTGAGACCTTCACAGGGCCTTTGAACCTCCCCTTTCAGTCATAGGCCATACTTCCTTCTGTCCTTTTATTTTATTAACCTCCCCCAGATTTGCTAAAGTACAAGTAGTCTCACTTATGGGTTGCCTTATGTGGGGGGTAAGAATAGTCACTAGGGATCTAAAGAGATATGGGGGAGCTGTATGGAGCACTGGATTTTTTATTCCTACAGTGAACAACTCCTCATCGAGGCCTTGGGGGTTCATATTATAGATGATATTTTTCATGCCCAGTTTCTGTAACACCTGCTGGAGCTCTGCATATTTTGTCCAGCTAGTGGGTAAATACGGCAAGTCATCCTGATTTGGCCAAACTGCTCTGATGGCTGCTGTCAGCCAAACCAGAAGCACCTGATTCCCTGAAGTACGATGGGCACTTTGCAACTACTGCCAGCGAGAAGGGTGAGTCATCAGGGAAGCCAGTCAACCCATTTCAGAAACCAACTTAACAATGTTTTCTACCCCTATATGTCAGAGAGGCAAAAGCCATGCAGGCAGAGGTTCTGAAGGCTTCTGCCAGAACTGGATGCTCATGTTCACCAGCTCATCCTGGGTGTAGGGGCGGGGCATGGAGGGCTCCACCACCTTGTGAGGGGGCTGCTCCTCCCCCTGAGGAGCCCATGGTTGTTGCAGTTTTATTTTCTTAATTTCAGCTGTTCAAGTCTTTAATACAGGAGAGGCTGGTGACTAGGGAGGTGGCCTTGCCGAAGTTCAGTCCTCAGCCCCACCCTGTCTTTCCCCAGTGCCTCCTCTACCATCTCTGGGGCTGAAGGCACCTCTCCTTACTCCCCTTCCCCCTCCCCCATGGCCTCCTGCAGCACCGAGTACTCTGACGCCGCCTCCCTCACTGCTAATGTGTCTTTGAACAGCACGACATCAGCTCTCATTGGCTGTCCATCTTTCTTAAGGGAATCCCATAGGTCCTCACGGTGATCTGCCACGCAATGCTGAATTCCATCTCTTTCCTCTGTAAGCTTTCACACTACCTCAAGAGACAATGATCCCACAATCCCTGCCAACACACAGCCACTCAGGGACCCTAAGTAGTTTTCTATCTCATGGAGGGCTAATTCCACAGCTTTTGATGTCTCCATCCTTCTCCAGTTTTGGGGGGACCCACTCATTTAAGAGGTTCCTGATCCCTGACCAATTCTGCACTTGGAACTCCCTAGTAGGAAGCCCCAGGGATGGGGGATTCCCTGGAGAAGTCATACCATCTGCAGGGGGAACTACATTTGCATCAGCTACCAGGGGGTCCCCACAACCCACACGAGTGTTTTGGGGTACCTACTCACCATCCCTAGGGGCAGCCCACCCAAGAATTACAACCATGAAGACAGGTTTCCGGTTCAGAGACCCTGCTGACTACTGTCATGTGTAACTCCAGGGAAGAAATGTTTTCTCAGCCTGGGGCAATAAACCAGGGAAACCTGTGAAGCCAAAGTCAGTCAAAGGGAAAAATAAGGGAGAAACCCATTTATTGCTTCTAAGAACCCTGACTCTGTTTGTCTACTCCTGCTCACCCGTGTCTCTCCCTATTCTGGCTGGACTTAGGGGAGAAAACTTCTCCCCACTTCTTTTAAACACCTATTGATATGGAGATGGACTAAGGCCAGGTGATATAATCTGGAAAAATTGCAATTTTAACCACAGTAATTTAGGTATAAATTTTTAAATTACTATATGTAATAAGCCTCTTTCCAACAGTCCCACTGAAAAAACTTACTTTACAAAACTAGAGGCAGTTTAGCTTGATTGTGGCATCTAATAAAATCGTATAATAGACTACAAACTATAGAAAAGCACATAAAAGGTAAAGAGTATGAGACATTGATATTCAAAATGGTATAAGAAAAATATCCCTGGAATTTCTCCTCTCCAATAGCATGAAATGTTAAGAACAACAACAACAAAAGAAAAACAGTCATGAATATTCCATTGGAACAAAATGAGGAGATATCCATAACCTTAAATACATTATGGAAGAAAAACATCTCCAAAGAATCCTGGTGGAAAGAGTCTAATCAAAGATGCTTATGATCCCAGGTATTATTAAAAAGCTTATGAATCCCACCTGACCAAAGTATGTGAATATCACAGACTTAGGAGAAAAACATCATTTCATTGCTGGACATAGTAAGAAGAGATCTGACACTTAGCAGAAAACAGAATTTGGAATAAAATAAAATTATTACATATCATATTGTATTCCACTTTGGAATAGAGGAGACAAAATATAGGATTCATCATGAAGAGTAAAATTAAGAAAAAAAAAAACTAGGTAAATAAAACTGAAATAGAGGAGAAGTGATAAAAATGGAAGGTTGACAAATAGAAATCAACAAATACGTAAACTGGTACTTTATTGGGAGCATGGTTAACCCACCAGAGACTGTTTCTCAATTTCTCTTCTGACCTAGTGAAACCAAATAACTAAAACAAATAACAAATGAAGTGTGATCACTTTCCAAAAGGAGATTGCCTACCTCTCCTTTCTGTAAACTGGAATGCAGGCATATAAATCAGCAGCTCCAATATTGGAGGAATCTTGTAAAAAACAAACACATATTCCCCATGGACTGATATTTTAAACAGTTATGAGCTGCTATCTTCCTTCAGTCATAGGAGCTTTAATCTGTCAGTTAAGGCAATTGAGGCTGAATCCTAAGTAGAACAAGTTATTTATAAAGTTTAAAAGGTCATACTATGTGCCAGGATATACTGACCCGGAAAGAGCAACATCAAGACGAGGCCCAATAAAGTTATGAAAAGTTAAAGATAAGGAAGGAATTATTTTAATTGGATTAAAAATCAGTATGGTTTCAAATGTCCTTATAACAATCAATGTTCTTCATAACATTCATTGCTTAAATACGTATGAATTTGCAAAGAAAGAGTGCATACTTGTGGGTAAAATTTCAGTATTTCCAGATCTCTCACCTGGCCTTAGTGCATCTCCATATCAATAGGTATTTCCAAGGTGTGGAGTGAAGTATTTAATCTCCCTATCAATTTGTATTTACAAGGGCTAGCAAGGGCTTATCTGGACTGGAGAGGATGGGTGGGGTCACTTCTTCTGCAGCCGGGTTGTGAGAGACATGGGAGAGCAGAGGTGAATGACTACTTGTAAGCAATAAATGGGTTTCTCCCACTTTATTTCTCCCTTTGACTGATTTTGGTTTCAAAGGTATTTTGCCCTGGGATTTCCCCTCCAGTTACTTCTGGCCATAGTTGTCAGGACCTCTGAACCAAAAATCTGTAAACATGTGTGCAGCCCTTGAGAGATGCCCAGAACCCTCCTTGTGCATTATGGGGAGAACCCAGTGGCTGCAGTAGTAGAGGGTGCAGCTTCACCCAGGAGCCCCCTATCTTTGGAGCTTCCAACTGAGGGGACCCTAGTGAGGAACTGGCCTAGGGTAAAGCACCTCCTAGAGGGGTGGGGCCTTCCCAGAATTGGGGAAGGGTGGAGACACCAGAAGCTGTGGGATTAGCCCTCCATGAGATAGAAGACTGCTTAGAGGCCCTGAGTGGCTGTGTAGTAGCTGAGATTGTAGGACCTCTTCTACTCAAGATACTGGAAAGTGTTACTGAGGAGCGAGGGTTATCAAGGAGAGAGAGACCTCGGCAGGAGAGAAACACACTTCAGCATCACTTGGAGGAGCTGGGTGATGACCTATGGAATGCCCATAAGAAAGAGAGATGGTTAGTTGAGAAGACGGGTCACTCTCCTGGAAATGTCAGCAGCAGTGAGGGGGAGACATCAGGAGAATCAACATTATAGTATGCCCTGAGGGAGGTGGAGGAAAGAGCGGTGACTTCAGCCCCAGAAATGGTAGAGGAGATGTTGGGAGAGGATTAGCGGGTGTGGACTAGGGCAGATCTGTTACCCAGGCTACCACCCAAGGCACCAGCCTCTCCTGTATTAAAGGCCCACCAGGTTGTAATAAAGAAAATAAAAACACAACAACTGTGAGCTCCTCTGGTGGAGGAGCTGACCCATCCCCAATTTTTGCAGCACTCCATGCTCCACCCCTATATCTAGGATAAGCTGGTGGACGTGAGCGTCTGGTATTGGGAGAAGCCATCAGAACTTCTGCCTATGTGGCGTTTGCATCTCTGGTATATAGGGGTGGAAAACACTGTTATATCAGGTTATGAAATGGGTCCAACAGCTTCCCTGATGACTTACCCTTCCTTCTAGCAGCAGTTGCAAAGTGCATGTCACACCTCAGGGAATCAGGTGCCTCTGGATTGGCTGACAGCAGCCATCAAGACAGTTTGGCCAAATCAAGATGATTTTCCATACTTACCCACTAGCTGGAAAATGTATGCAGAGCTCCAAGAGGTGTTACAGGAGCTGGAAATGAAAAAGGTCATCTATAATATGGACCCTCAGGACCCCAATGAGAAGTTGTTTACCATAGGAATGAGAAATCTGGTGCTGCATACAATTCCTTCATAATACTTTGGATTGCTAGTGAATCTTCTTACCCCCCACATAGGGCAGCACATAGGTGAGGCTACTCATACGTTAGCAGATCTGGGGGAGGTTGAAACAATAAGGGTACAGAAGGAAGTATGGGCTACGACTGAAGGAGAGGTGCAAAGGGTCCTCTGAAAGTCTCAAGGACCCAGATGTGGGTTGATTTGATAAAGGCTGGAGTAGTGAAAGAAAAACTTGATGGGTAGCCAATATGATCTTGTTAGAACTATGGCATCAATTAAAGCCCGGGCAGCAGTTCCAGCCACTGAGGTCCAGGACATGGAAGCCAGAGGCAAAGCCCAATATTCAGCCTGTGTCCCTGCAAAACTTCCTTGGGGACAGTATTCAGGCTCCAACAGGGCCCTCACCCCCACAGGATGATGATTGGGCCTCATGGTTTTACTGAGGGGGTCATAGTCCCCACCTTGGGGGATAGTGTGGGGACTGGAGGCCACATACAGAATTAGTAATTCATTGGTATCTTGTGAATGTACAATGTGTCCTGGTATTGGTGGACAAACGTGCTGAATGTTCTCTGATTTATGGCAACCCTGAGCATTTTCCTGGGCCCTCTGCTGTGATAGATGGCTATATGGGGGTAAGGCAATTAGAGAGAATGAAACCCAAATCCCATTGGGGATAGGGTGTTTAAACCCAAAGGAGTAAGTATACTGTGTAGATTTTTCCCTTCCCTGAATAAATTTTTGGGGTAGGTATCCTACAGGGCCTGTGGCTACAGACCAGTACAGGTAAGTTCAGACTGAGGGTTTTTGTGGTAAAGGCAGTCATGAGGGGAGATGCTAAGCACCCACCTGTAGCACTTCCTGTACCTCAGTGAGTGACAAACATTAAGCAGTATAAATTACCTGGGGGTCAGAAGGAAATTGGAGAAACTCTACAAGAGTTGGAGAAGGTGAGTATCATAAAGCCCACTCACAGTCCTTTTAATTCACCAATGTGGCCAATGAAAAAGCCAGGCAGTTCCTGGCAAATGACGGTGGATTATAGGAAATTGAATAAATTCCTTTTGCATTCTGCTGTCTCCTCTATAGCAGCCATTCTGGACACACTCAGTCATGAGCTGGGAACATATCATTATGTAGAAGACTTTGCTAGTGCTTTCTTATCTGTTGACAAATCACAGGAAAGTCCGGAACAGTTGGCCTTCACATGGGAAGGCTGGCAGTGGACGTTCACCATCCTTCCACAGGGATACCTCCACAGTACCACCATTTGTCACAGACTTGTAGCCCAGGACTTGGCCATATGGATGAAACCGCAAATGGTGCAGCTGTATCACTACACTGATGATATTATGCTTGATCCAATTCTCTTGCAGATTTAGAAGGGCAGTTCCTACACTATGGCAACATCTATAGGAGAAAGGGTGGGATGTGAACAGAGAGAGCCCAGAAGAGATTTTGGGCTACTGGAGAGTGTTTATCCCAGACTTGGCACAAGTTCTGAAGCCCTTATACTGGTTGGTATGAAAGGGCATCATCAGGTGGGCCTGGGGTGAGACATGTGCAGCTGCTTTTACTATTGCTAAGTGAGCAGTCAAGGCTGTACAAGCCGCAAGTGTAATGCACTCATCAAGGCCCTGTGAGCCAGTTTTTCATGTATCTGAAGATCTTATAGATGTGCCTTCGGCAATGGTGAGCAGACCCACCAACCTATTGGATTCTGGTCACAATTCTGGGAAGTAGCAGGGGTCCAGTACATCTTGATAGAGAAGCAATTGGCTGCTTTGTACCACACCTTGCTGGCTATGGGGCCCAACACTGGAACAGCTCCAAACAAGGTAATAACCACCTATCCCATAGAGGGGTAGGTGTGAGACTGGACCTAAAGGCCACAGAGTGGCATGGCACAGATGCCTACACAGGCCAATAGGGTGCATATTTACTTCTGCATAGTGCCCTCTCACTAGGCCCTTACGTGGAGAACTAAAATGTTTATTGGGGCCAGTGATGCACACCTGTGGAAAGCAGGAAGAACTTGCTTTTGAGCCATTGGTAGACAAGAGTCCTTATCAGGAGAGAAAAACCCCTACACCTGAAGATGCTTGGTATGCATATGACTCCTATTGTGGGCAGCCCCCAAAGAGGAGGGCTGTGGCCTATGGCTTTCCATCCTTAGACTGAGACAATATGGATGGAGGATGGAGAGGGGAAGAGCAGCCAATGGTCTGAGTTGTGGGTAGTATGGCTCATGATCAGCCAGGAGCCCCTCCCCTATAGCTGTCTGCACTGACATTTGGGCCGTCTATCATGGCTTGACCCTGTGGCTACTGACATGGTACCATGTGATTTTATTACAAGTAATAGCAGACTCATGGAACACTATTTACAAAAGAGAAGTAGTATTAATTGCAAAACAATGTTTTAACAAGATATTATAAGTCAAAAGTCAAAAATAACTCTCCACAAATGCAGTACTCTGGTTGGTGAATCAGCTTCTTACAGGCATATATATTTGTGATTCTGAAATGACTTTTCATATGTATAATGATTGAACATATCAGTAAATATATTTATTATAATGGCAGCCAGGTTTCTCATGGTCAGAAGGAAATTACAAATAAGCAAGAGGTAGACTGGTGGGATGAAAGTTGTGTTTCTGGATTAAAATTAAGAGTTCAGTCTGAATACATATTTAATTATTTATATAATAGATACAGAAATAAATATAGATATGTGCATTACATGGATGTGTACCATGCATACAATTCTTTTTTTTTCAGAGAAAGACAGCATTTTTATTCATCTGAATCACACTAATACAGATATCATGAAAAACTGTGCTATTTTTTCCTTTTTGAGAGGGCATCTCTCATATTTATTGATCAAATGGTTGTTAACAACAATAAAATTCTATATAGGGGACTCAATGCACAGTCATTAATCAACCCCAAGCCTAATTCTCGTCAGTCTCCAATCTTCTGAAGCATAACAAACAAGTTCTTACATGTTGAACAAGTTCTTACATAGTGAATAAGTTCTTACACAGTGAACAGTACAAGGGCATTCATCACAGAAACTTTCGGTTTTGATCACACATCATGAACTATAAACAATCAAGTCAGATATGATTATTCATTTAATTTTTATACTTGATTTATATGTGAATCCCACATTTCTCCCTTATTATTATTATTATTATTTTTAATAAAATGCTGAAGTGGTAGGTAGGTGCAAGATAAAGGTAGAAAACATAATTTAGTGCAATAAGAGGGCAAATGTAGATGATCAGGTCTGTGCCTATAGACTAAGTATTAATCCAAGGTAGACAAGGGCAACAAAACATCCACAGATACAGAAAATTTCTCTCAAAGCAGGGGGGCTGAGGTTCTAAGCCTCCCCTCTGTTGGTCCCCAATTTCTCTCCTGATGGCCATCCTGTGACTGTGCCTGTCTTAGATTGTTCTTTCCTTGAGGAATCTTACCCGTCTCTGGCTAACCAGTCATCTTCCGGGGCCATACAGGGAAATGTAAAGTTGGTAAGTGAGAGAGAAGCAATATTGTTTGAAAAGGTTAGCTTTTTACTTCATTGCAGATTTATGCCCTGAGGCTTCTATGCCCAGCATTAGTCTTGAGGTATCTTTACCACTTGGAAGAATTATGTTACTCGGTAATTTTCGATATGAGACACTAATTCTACTAAAGGGTTGTAATTAGGAAGGAAGAAGAAAAGCTATAGAAGTAGCAGATGGAAGAAAACATGGGAAGATTGATTATTTCTTTGACATATCTTATAGAGTAACATAAGCATGTATAGGTTTTAAACTACTAATAAAACTGTGCACATACATTAACATAATAGGAATACAGCTACATAAAAAAAGCAGACCTACAATTGCCAGCCATATCCAGTGAAACCAAGAAAACCACTTAGGTAACCTAGGCATTTGTGAAAACTTATCAATGATATGATGGATATTGTCTAACTGAATTTCAATAGTTTGAGAAAAATCAGACAAATTAAAACAACACATTCCTGGGAACTGTTCACATCCCATGTGTTCTTTTAACAGTAGATAGTCTATAGTCGCACGATTTTGGAGCACTGCAACTTGCACTTCTCGTAATTCTTGGTTGAATTCCCACAGTATAGATCCAATCAAATTTGTTGTTTTACTGTATGCACAGGCCTGCTTAGATATCTCCTTCTTCATTCCAATGGCAAGTCCAGGAAATGGTGGGTTGACTGCAGCTACAACTGCAGCAGCACCAGGGTCTTTGTTGAAGTTTTTGGATGTTCAACTTTTGGAATGACTCTTCCAGGGGATGTTGATGTTGGAAGTTCTTCTTCATGTCGTATCTTAATTCGTTTTCTGTGAAACCAAATTAGGCTTTGATCTTCTGTATAAGCACAAACAAACCCTTTGCCCACACTTTGATATGACCATTGTACCCAGTACAAAAGGTATTCTGGGGTGAAGGGGGAGTATGCCTGCACACCGAGATGCGTTACTTGATCCGTGAGAATGCAGTGCCCTGAAGCCCGGGTGGTGGCTGAGCCAGTGGGGGTTACATGGGTGAAGAGCATTCCTACAGAACAGGAATTGGAGATGACCACACAGGAACTGCATATTTTTTTTAAGAGAAAGGAATATTATCAGAAAAATATACTTCCATAGTTGATCATCTGACACCCTTTCAAAGACCAAAATTAAGGATATATAAATAATGCATTAATCATTAATTTGTAGTTAGTTATATCCTGTCAGGGAGTAATCCCCATTTTCTTTCTTTCTTTCTTTTTTGTTATCATTATTCTACAATTATGTGAAGAATATTATGTTGACTAGGCTCTCCCCTATACCAAGTCCCCCTCACAAACCCCATTACAGTCACTGTCCATCAGCATAGCAAAATGTTGTAGAATCACTACTTGTCTCCTCTGCGTTGCACAGCCTTCCCTTTTCTCCCACCCCCCACATTATGAATGCTAATCATAGTACCCCCTTTCTTCTCCCCCCCTCATTTCTCCCTGCCCACCCATCCTTCCCAGTCCACTTCCCTTTGGTACCTGTTAGTCCATTCTTGGGTTCTGTGATTCTGCTGCTGTTTTGTTCCTTCAGTTTTTACTTTGTTCTTATACTCCACAGATGAGTGAAATCATTTGGTATTTCTCTTTCTTCACTTGGTTTATTTCACTGAGCATAATACTCTCCAGCTCCATCCATGTTGCTGCAAATGGTAGGATTTGTTTTCTTCTTATGGCTGAATAATGTTCCATTGTGTATATGTACCACATCTTCTTTATCCATTCATATATTGATGGACACTTAGGTTGCTTCCAATTCCTGGCTATTGTAAATAGTGCAGCGATAAACATAGGGGTGCATCTGTCTTTTTCAAACTGGAGTGCTGCATTCTTAGGGTAAATTCCTAGGAGTGGAATTCCTGGGTCAAATGGTAAGTCTATTTTAAGCATTTTGAGGAACCTCCATACTGCTTTCCACAAAGGTTGAACTAATTTACATTCCCACCAGCAGTGCAGGAGGGTTCCTCTTTCTCCATACCTCGCCAACATTTGTTTTGTTGTTTGTCTTTTGGATGGTGGTGATCCTTACTGTTGTGAGATGATATCTCATTGTGGTTTTAATTTGCATTTCTCTGATGACTAGTGATGTGGAGCATCTTTTCATGTGTCTGTTGGTCATCTGAATTTCTTTTTTGGAGAACTGTCTGCTCAGTTCCTTTGCCCATTTTTTAATTGGATTATTTGTTTTTTGTTTGTTGAGGTGTGTGAGCTCTTTATATATTTTGGAAGGCAAGCCTTTATCAGATCTGTCATTTACAAATATATTCTCCCATACTGTAGGGTTCCTTTTTGTTCTATTGATGGTGTCCTTTGCTGTACAGAAGCTTTTCAGCTTAATATAGTCCCACTTGTTCATATTTGCTTTTGTTTTCCTAGTCCAAGGACATATGTTCAAGAAGAGGTCACTCATGTTTATGTCTAAGAGATTTTTGCCTATGTTTTTTTCTAAGAGTTTTATGGTTTCATGACTTACATTCAGGTCATTGATCCATTTCAAATTTACTTTTGTGTATGGGGTTAGAACACGATCCAGTTTCATTCTCTTACATGTAGCTGTCCAGTTTTGCCAGCACCATCTGTTGAAGAGACTGTCATTTCCCCATTGTATGTCCATGGCTCCTTTATCAAATATTAATTGACCATATATGTTTGGGTTAATGTCTGGAGTCTCTAATCTGTTCCACTGGTCGGTGGCTCTGTTCTCGTGCCAGTCCCAAATTGTCTTTATTACTATGGCTTTGTAGTAGAGCTTAAAGTTGGGGATTGAGATCCCCCCCCCCCACTTTATTCTTCCTTCTCAGGATTGCTTTGGCTATTTGGGGTCTTTGGTGTTTCCATATGAATTTTTGAACTATTTCTTCCAGTTCATTGAAGAATGTTGCTGATAGAGATTGCATTGAATCTGTATATTGCTTTGGGCAGGATTGCCATTTTGACTATATTAATTCTTCCTAGCCAAGAGCATGCGATGAGTTTCCATGTGTTAGTGTCCCCTTTAATTTTTCTTAAGAGTGTCTTGTAGTTTTCAGGGTATAGGTCTTTCAGTCCTTTGGTTAGGTTTATTCCCAGGTATTTTATTCTTTTTGATTCAATTGTGAATGGAGTTGTTTTCCTGATTTCTCCTTCTATTGGTTCATTGTTAGTATATAGGAAAGCCACAGATTTCTGTGTGTTAATTTTGTATCCTGCAACTTTGCTGTATTCTGATATCAGTTCTAGCAGTTTTGGAGTGGAGTCTTTAGGGTTTTTTATGTACCATATCATGTCATCTGCAAATAGTGACAGTTTAACTTCTTCTTTACAAATCTGGATTCCATGTATTTCTTTGTTTTGTCTAATTGCCGTGGCTAGGACCTCCAGTACTATGTTAAATAACAGTGGGGAGAGTGGGCATCCTGTCTTGTTTCCAATATCAGAGGAAAAGCTTTCAGCTTCTCGCTGTTCAGTATGATGTTGGCTGTGGGTTTATCATGTATGGCCTTTATTATGTTGAGGTACTTGCCCTCTATACCCATTTTGCTGAGAGTTTTTATCATGAATGGATGTTGAATTTTGTCAAATGCTTTTTCAGCATCTATGGAGATGATCATGTGGTTTTTGTCCTTCTTTTTGTTGATGTGGTGGATGATGTTGATGGATTTTCGAGTGTTGTACCATCCTTGCATCCCTGGATGAATCCCACTTGGTCATGGTGTATGATCCTTTTGAGATATTTTTGATTTTGGTTTGCTAATATTTTATTGAGCATTTTTGCATCTACATTCATCAGGGATATTGGTCTGTAATTTTCTTTTTTGGTGGGGTCTTTGCCTGCTTTTGGTATTAGGGTGATGTTGGCTTGGTAGGGTGAGTTTGGGAGTATTCCCTCCTCTTCTATTTTTTTGAAAACTTTAAGGAGAATAGATATTATGTCTTCTCTGTATGTCTGATAAAATTCTGAGGTAAATCCATCTGGCCCCAGGATTTTGTTCTTGGGTTGTTTTTTGATTACCCTTTCAATTTCTTTGCTCGTAATTGGTTTGTTTAACTTTCGTGTTTCTTCCTTGGTCAGTGTTGGAAGGTTGTATTTTTCTAGGAAGTCCATTTCTTCTAGGTTTTCAAGCTTGTTAGCATATAGGTTTTCATTGTAGTCTTTAATAATTCTTTGTATTTCTGTGGAGTCTGTCGTGATTTTTCTGTTCTCATTTCTCATTCTGTTGATGTGTGTTGATTCTCTTTTTCTCTTTATAAGTTTGGCTAGAGGCTTATCTATTTTGTTTATTTTCTCAAAGAACCAGCTCTTGGTTTCATTGATTTTTTTCTATTATTTTATTCTTCTCCATTTTGTTTATTTCTTCTCTGATCTTTATTATGTCCCTCCTTCTGCTGACTTTAGGAATCATTTGTTCTTCTTTTTCCAATTTTGATAATTGTGACATTAGACTATTCATTTGGGATTGTTTTTCCTTCTTTAAGTGTGCCTGGATCGCTATATACTTTCCTCTTAAGACTGTTTTTACTGTGTCCCACAGAAGATGGAGCTTTGTGTTATTGTTGTCATTTGTTTCCATATATTCCTTGATCTCTATTTTAATTTATTCATTGGTCCATTCATTATTTAGGAGCATGTTGTTAAGCCTCCATGTGTTTGTGAGCCTTTTTGTTTACTTTGTAGAATTTATTCCTAGTTTTATACGTTTGTGGTCTGAAAAGTTGGTTGGTGGAGTTTCAATCTTTTGGAATTTACTGAGGCTCTTTTTGTGAGCTAGTATGTGGTCTATTCTGGAGAATGTTCCACGTGCACTTGAGAAGAATGTGTATCCTGTTTCTTTTGGATGTAGAGTTCTTTAGATGTCTATTAGGTCTATCTGTTCTAGTGTGTTGTTCAGTGCCTCTGTGTCCTTACTTATTTTCTGCCCTGTGGGTCTGTCCTTTGGGGTGAGTGGCATGTTGAAGTCTCCTACAATGAATGCATTGCAGTCTATTGCCCTCTTTAGTTGTGTTAGTATTTGTTTCACATGTGCTGGTGCTCCTGTGTTGGGTGCATATATATTTATAATGGCTATATCCTCTTGTTGGACTGAGCCCTTTATCATTATGTAATGTTCTTCTTTATCTCTTGTTACTTTCTTTGTTTTGAAGTCTATTTTGTCTGTACTAGTACTGCAACCCCTGCTTTCTTCTCTCTGTTGTTTGCCTGAAATATATTTTTCCATCCCTTGACTTTTAGTCTGTGCATGTCTTTGGGTTTGAGGTGAGTTTCTTGTAGGCAGCATATAGATGGGTCTTGCTTTTTTATCCATTCTGTTACTCTGTGTCTTTTAATTGTTGCATTCAGTCCATTTACATTTAGGGTGACTATTGAAAGATATGTACTTATTGTCATTGCAGGCTTTAGATGCATGGTTACCAAAGGTTCAAGGTTAGCTTCTTTAGTATCTTACTGCCTAACTTAGCTTGCTTATTGATCTGTTATATATACTGTCTGGAGATTCGTTTCTTCTCTCCCTTCTTATTCCCCCTCCTCCATTCTTTATATGTTGGTTGTTTTATTGTGTGCTCTTTTGTGTTTCCTTTAACTGCTTTTAGTGGGTAGTTGATTTTATTTTTTGCCTTTAGTTAGTATTTGGTTAGTCTGTTTCTTTGCTGTGATTTTATTTTCTCTGGTGACATCTGCTTAGTCTTAGGAGTGTTCCAGTGTAGAACAGTCCCTCTAAAATACCCTGTAGAGGTGGTTTGTGGGAAGCAAATTCCTTCAACTTTTGCTTGTCTGGGAATTGTTTAATCCCTCCTTCATATTTAAATGATAATCGTGCTGGATACAGTATCCTTGGTTCAAAGCCCTTCTGTTTCATTGCATTAAAATGTCATGCCATTCTGTTCTGGCCTGTAAGGTTTCTGTTGAGAATTCTGATGATATCCTGATGGGTTTTCCTTTACAGGTGACCTTTTTCTCTCTAGCTTCCTTTAAAACTCTTTCCTTGTCCTTGATCTTTGCCATTTTTTGTATTATGTGTCTTGTTGTTGTCCTCCTTGGGTCCTTTCTTTTGGGAGTTCTGTCTATTTCCATGGTCTGTTCAATTATTTCCTCCCCCAGTTTGGGGAAGTTTTTAGCAATTATTTCTTCAAAGACACTTTCTATCCTTTTTTCTCTCTCTTCTTCTTCTGGTACCCCTATAATGAGGATATTGTTCCTTTTAGATTGGTCACACAGTTCTCTTAATATTGTTACATTCCTGCAGATCTTTTTATCTCTCTCTGTGTCAGCTTCTATGCGTTCCTGTTCTCTGGTTTCTATTACATCAATGGCCTCTTGCATCTTATCCATTCTGCTCATAAATCCTTCCAGAGTTCGTTTCACTTCTGTAATCTCCTTCCTGGCATCTGTAATCTCCCTCCGGACTTCATCCCTTAGCTCTTGTATATTTCTCTGCATCTCCGTCAGCATGTTTATGATTTTTATTTTGAATTCTTTTTCACGAAGATTGGTTAGGTCTGTCTCCTTCTCTGGTGTTGTCTCTGTGATCTTGTTCTGCCTGTAATTTTGCCTTTTCATGCTGATATAGTTTGCAGAGCTGGCACGACTGACAGCTGGAAGAACTTCCCTTCCTGTTGGTTTGTGGACTTTCTCTCTTGGGAGAACAGCAACCTCTGGTGGCTTGTGCTGGGCAGCTGCATGCAGAAAGGGCTTCTGATTTTTGCCTGTCTGCTATGGAGTTTATTTCCCTGTTGCCTTGGTTGTGGCCTGCCTCAGGCTGCTACTCCAATATGGTGGTGCCGCATTGGAGGGGGAATGACCGGGAGGCTATTTATCTCCATGAGGGTCCTCCATGCCCCCTGCTGCCCTGGGGTTTAGAGTGCCCAGAGATCCCCAGATTCCCTGCTGCTGGACTAAGTGTCCCAGGATGCTTGGGTCCAGCAGTGGGGTCCCTGTCCCTTTAAGACTGCCAAGAAGTACTCACTTTTTTTTGTTCTGGGTACAATGTCTGCAGGGACCCACTCACATGTCTTACTGTCCTGTTTCCCTAGTTTCCAGCACCTTATGCATGCACTGTGTCTGCACTCTGGTGCGGATGGCTGGGGCTGTGTGTTTAGCAGTCCTGGGCACCTCTCCCTCCCTGCTCTGACTCCTCTCCTCCCACCGGGAGCTGGGGTGTGGGGTACTCGGGTCCCACTGGGCCGGGGCTTGTATCTTACCCCCTTTGCAAGGCGCTGGGTTCTCACAGGTGTGTATGTGGCCTGGCTGTTGTCCTGTGTCTTCTGGTCTCTCTTTTAGGAAGAGTTTTCTTTGTTGTATTTTCAAAAAGATATGTGGTTTTGGGGGGAGATTTCCACTGCTTTATGCATGCTGCCATCATGGCTCCACCTCCCATACAATTCTTAATTAGTCCACTGAGAGGACCTAGCACTGAGATTTTTTTTTTCTAAACACCATTTTCAAATAAGAGAAAAATTGGATTATAACATTAAGAACAAAATTTAAAAAGTCATGCCCATACAAACATAATTAAATGATTAAATAAACAAATATATGTGGCAAAAGGAAAAGACCTTCCTTACAGGGAATTTACACCTGAAGAGAAAATGAGGGAAATGGAAAATCACCCTTGGAAAATTATGCTAATAAATGCTACAAGCAAGATCCACTGATGATGCTGAATTTAATCAGTGAAATTTTAAGGAGAAATGGGATATTGCCATAGAAACAGAGTACAACCCTGTATTATTTATTAAAAACTGTGGTGGTTTTAAAATATTACCACAAATTCTTTAATATCTTCTAGGAGACAGAGTTTCATTCACCACCACCCCACCCCACTTTATTTTGGACTCATCCTAATATATAAGATGTAGAAAGGGAAAAATATAAACTTTTCAGTGAAGAAATCTGGCACATACATCCCTAGCCAAGTAAACAATGTTAATACCACCTACAATAAATCATATTTTTCTCATATAGCCTCTAATATGATGCACAGGGAAGGGCTCTTCACCTCTGTTACATTCTTCTACAAAATCTGTAGTCAAGTCTAATCATGAGAAAATGTCAGACAAGCCTAAATTGAAGGAAACCCTAAAAAATAAATGACTTAGTAATTTTCTAGTGTGTCATGTCTGTGAAAGACTTCTTGTCACAGTTCAGAGGAATCTAAGGAGATATGATAACAATGGGATATTCAGGGCTGTAGTTTTATAAAAAAGACATTCGCTAGTGGGTAACCCATTCAATAGGAATAGAGTCTGTAACTTAGTTATTAAGTATTGTATCTAAGTCAATTTCTTGGTTTTGATAAATGTACCATGGTTATGTAAGATGTCAATAATAATGGAAGTTACTTGGAAGGGATACAGGAACTGTCTGTACTATATTGTAATTCTTTCATAAATTAAAAATTCTTTCAAACTATTATATTTTTAATAAAATCAAGTGAAGAGAGGAAAGAAGTTTAAGGAATATTCTTCAGTAAAAATAGAGAAATTAGGATAACAGAACATTAATTACCTATGACTTTTAATAGGTGGTGTTTTTAAGAATCATTAGGTAAAATAGATTATTACCTGAGCTTCATTATGTTTAACAGAGGAAAACACATTTATATTTATTTCTTTTATATTTACTTTAAAAACTATATAGTTTTCATATCTAGTAAGCATTCAATATATAAAATATGTTGTTTTTATATAGTAACTAAATTGTTTTAATATATAGTAAGCATTCAGTATAGTTAGTGATGAAAACTGTATTCAGAAAGTAATTCTATTTAAAAAATGTGTACACAAAATCATTCCAGGAACCATGGGAACTACAGAAAAGGAGTTGGGACTCCAACAAGATATTTGGCAAGAAGCTGAGTTTATCAGTCCTGACCCTGGCTCAGTGGATTCCTGTCCAAAGGCTGAGCCCTGGGTGCAGCAGGGCCATGACTTTTATACATTCACTGCAAGGTTGAGGGAGAGTCAGCCCTCAGGAAACATTGCTGTGGGAGCTATTAGGTCACTATAGGTGTAGCCAGAATACTAGTTATATTTTAACCTATCTCTGTAAAGGTTACCCAGATATCCTACTATAAACTAATGGGCCTCCATAACTGATCAATAAGCTGTTCCATACCCCTGGGTCCCTGGTTGGGGGAAGGGGTACATCGTTACGTTGTTTCAACTTCAAAGCACCCTGTGATTCTTGAAGCCTCAACAAAAACTTTGTCTCTATGGCTTCCTACCACAAAATAACTAGGAACACATTATCCTGTTACTTCTCTAAGTACTCATTTAAGCCCAATTTTATATTACTTGGGAATCTTCCATTTATAAAAAATAAATAAATAAACTGAAAATTAATAAAGTGTTCAACACATACTAAATAAGGTCCTTCCCTGTTTAATTTTTCCCTTTAACGAAAGACATTTAATTCTATAATTCATATAGTATAAATAAACACTTTTCTGCTAAAATAGCATGCTTCAGATTATGTCCCTCAAATTAAATTACAATAAGTAAAAATTCACAAGCAAGGAGGATGATTACCTTTGCAAAGGATATTATGATATGTACAGTTATTTTTATAAGGCAACTACACAGATAATTTCATTATTGGTAAGTATGTATTTTTTGTCCCTTAAATTTGAGTACAATGAGGGGAAATCCAGAGAATTATAAATACATTTCTTTTCCTAAATAGTTCTTGGATAGGAAAGATTAAAATACTGATGATATAGATAACAGATAAAAATACAAGTACAATAACTGTTCCAAATGATGAACTGCAGAATCATCTGTCTTGTAGGCTTGATAATGCAAGTTATTAATTCCATATAAGATAACCCAAATTTAAAAATAATGTTTCTTTTCTTAACCAAGGCTTATGGATATTTAACAGTTATTCAGAGCCTGCCAATTTAAGGCAAACTAAATAGACAATATCTGAATAACAAGCAATTTTTCCTCAAATTCTATTATCCATGGTCTCCCTAGAAATTATACCTTCTCCTCTTTTGCAGAACATTGTTTATCCCAGATCCAGAGACCAGGATAACTTTCCAAATTGTTGATTCACAGCCTTCAGATATTATACTGCAGGAAACCATTTTACTTCACTATATTATGAAATTTGTGAACAATTTCAAACAAGTATATAATTTACCTGTGTTAGATAAGGACAATAAAGGAATCACAAGCTGAAGTTTGTGAGAACAAGTTTTTAAGTATACTTACTATTACATAATTACCACCATTCAGTTTTCAAGATAATCAAGAGTATCTGTAAGGCTTAAACTCCAGAAAATATGAAAATTAACATATTGAGGTCAAGCATTTCTTTTTACTAAATATGCCAGGCCATAATGATTGTAAGCTGTCATATATACAAATAAATAGAGACTAATCCCATAAATTATTTTGTGATTCTTGTATGTAATTTCAATTACATTTTTAAAAATATACTATTTCATATAAAAATCAATATCATAACGCATTTTTAAATGTAAGAGTATCTGTCTCCCATTCCAGATATAGTTTTTTTTATCACAGATCAATTGTCACAAAATATGTGAAAGCATTGTTCTTTTCTGATAGAGTAGAATTTAGAATTTCAATATGAATTATGCCAGTGAAGAATTTTACCATTTTGAATGTCACTAACAACTCTATTTTAGGGTTTCATAAAATATTAAATGAAAATGAGATTCTAAAATGGTCTTAAAAACCACAGCAGAATCTGAGCAATAAGAAAAAGAAACTTATGAATTACGAGGATCAAATAATAGTTGTAAAGGAAGTGGGTGGCCATCTTTCATCTCTTGACTGGTCTGTTTCCTAGGAAACAGACCAAATGATTGCACAAATGACCCTAGGCCTGTGGATTTAAATTGATGAAATTATATAGGACTGTAATCTATGCAGAACAAGAAAGGTAATTGTTAGGATGACTGTTTATTAGGTAAAATGGAAAAGTTTAAAATACTTATTTTACTTTCCAAGAGTTTCTAAAAAGTAAATTATTATTAAAATATATTTTCTATATTATTAGATTCCCTAGCCTATCAAATCACAAGATTATAATACGAGTCAACCAGCATGCTGATTAAACACCATTGTTTAAATGTATATGTACAGGAAGCTATTCACTGACTCAACTCTAGCTCCTACCAGTAAAGCTAAACTTGATTCCAACAGACATCCAGATGGTATCAGTAGGGTATCATTTTGACTAGCTGCATAGAGTTTATTAAATGGCCTTTGTCTGCTGGACTTCCAGCAAAACTAATCCTGGATAATAACCACACAGTGCCTTCACAGAGTTTGACAAATACATCTCTCTCATACAACATATAAGAGCCTGGTGATGCATCACCTATGATCATTATAAAAAGCCTCTGTGAAAATATCAAGTAGTCACTAAAAGCATTTTGCCTCCTCTTGAGAAAATAAACTTGGACTCCTCATAGAAATTCCTGTAGCAATCTAAAGATCATGTCTTTTCATAGAGATGATTCCATTTACAAGTGTCTTGTTATAAGAATAGTTAATATTTCTAGTTTATTGTTTCCTCTTTGAGCTGTATATGTTTCATTATGACATAATTGAATTAAAACATTGCAAATTATTATGGTGATGAGGAAAATAAAATTAGAAGATGATTAAAGACCTAATGGAAGCTCTAGAAATGCACACACACCTATACATATATGTGTGTGTATGCATACATATGAGAGTAATAATTCTATGGGTACCATAATTAATAATATCTTATAATAACTACTACAGATTATAGTGCCTTTATTCATTCATAAATATTAATATGGAAGATGTTCTAGATTCTGGGAAGGAAATATTTATAAATCTATATTTATGTGGATCCCATATCCATATGTATATCTATATCTAATCAATCTATATGTATATATGATTATTGTCCATAACAGATTTAAAAATGAATATTAAGCCATCAAAAATGATTTATTGTAGCTATCATATCAATTAAATACTTAATGAAATTCTTAGATGAATATATTTTATCATAGTATATATAACTAAAAGTAGCCAGTTTGCCTTGTGATTATCCCTCTCTCTTCCTTTTCCACCTTGTGTATAAGAAATTACATTAAAATGTTTGGAGATGAGAATAGCTGAAGAGAGGAAGAGAAAGACATGGACCTAAAACGCTGAAAAATTGCAATGTAAAAGATTACAGAGAGAGTACAGAGAGTTCCCATATAACTTGTAGCAGTTTTCTCTATTACTAATCCATTATCTTGGCATGAACATTTGTGATTTAATCAGCCAGTATTCCTACATGATCAGCTAGCATCCATACTTAGTTTATATTTCCTTAGTTTATGCCTAGCATACTTTTCCTGTTCCAGGATCTTATCCAGTATACCACATGACATTTAGTTGTCACCTCTCTCTAGGCTCATCTTAATTACAGCAGTTTCTAAGGTTTTTTTTAAAATAACCTTCACAGTTTTGAGGATTATCGATCAGAAATCTTATATAATATCACTCAATTTGTATTTGTCTGATTTTTTTCCCATTAATTACAATCGATTTGGGGATTTGGGTAGGAAGAACGGAAAGGTAATTCCATTTTCATTACATTATATCAAGGGTTCTACGAAGTGCTGTTTTTACCCACACTTCTGACACTAAATATGTGGGGGTTTTCCAAACCAAGAAAGTCTCTCAATCTGTAAGGACACCAACTGGTGTTTCACAATTCATTTCAAGCTGACACTATCCTGAGTTAGTGTAGAGCCTACAGGTAAGGTGCTCTGTGCCACAAAGCTGCTCCTCACCCCCATTTCAAATGCAAATCACAAGCAATGAATCCTCATGTAACCCATGCATTTGCCTTACTTGGCTACAAATTGGAGGTTCTTACTTTATAAGAGAACCCAGGGAAACATTTTACTTTCATTTAATGTTATTTTTTCTTTATAAGGGATACAAATGAATAGCCAGACAAAGAGGTACAACAGGGTGGGGTCCAGATGGGTCCTTTGTGTAGGAGCTTCTATCCCTTAGATCCAGGGTGTGTTACCCTCCTGGCACAAGGATTCATTCACCAACCTGGAAATTCATTAAATCTTGTTCAATGATTTTTCAGAGCTTAATCTCCAGTCCATGTCCCCACTTCCCAGAGGTCAGTGGTGGGCTGAAAGTTCCAACCCCTGATCACTTTGTCTCTCTGGGGACCAGCCCCCTCCTGAGGGCAGGTAGGAGCCCCGTCCTGAGTCACCTCAGGTGTGATCAAAAGAGCCTCCTTATGAACAACAAAAGATATTCCTGTGACTTAGGAATTTTAAAGTATTTTAGGAGCTCTGTGGCAGCAATCAGGAGGTATACCAAATATATTCCTTATTATACCACAGGTACTTAATATTACAACTCTTGATGTTACCTTTGATCATCTGGCTGACATAATGTTCGTTGAGATTCTCCATTGTAAATTTATTCTTTTCTTCCTTTGTCTACTGTGTACTTTGGAAAGAAATAACTGCATCGCCCAACCCAAAAAGTAGGAGGCTTTGCTCCCCCTCCTTAGGAGCAGAGTATCTACTTATGATTACTTGAAATACTTCTGCATAGAATATCTGTTCACCTCCCCCCACTGGTTCATTTATTCAGCATTTATATCAGTGTTGGAGCTCTTTCAGTTGTCAGCTGTGTCTCACTGACATACCTCCACCATCTTTTGTTTCCCAATCACTTACTTTCTGGCATTACCAGATTTCCTGGCCCAGCCTGTGTATAGCCTCCTGTTTTCTGATTTTTGGAATATAATAGACAATGACATATAATTACACATCTATGAAATGGTTGACTTGAAAGTTTGATATTAGTGTATATTTGTAATTATTTGAAGAAATTGGGAATCTTTTGGTTATGGTGGAAACAGTTGGGCAGTTCTGTACATATGTAAATATACAGCTATCATATGATCCAGTTATTCCAGTCTATGTATTTACCCAAATAAAGAAAACCAAGTGAAAGATTGTCCATTAGTCCATCAGTCCAATTTCTACAGAGCAATTTTATGTGTCCTAGCCCAAAATTGGAAACAAAGTGATTGTTTTTCAACAGGTGAATGGAAAAACAAATTGTAACACAAGAAATAATTCATATAATGTTCAATATAATAATCATGAGCTATTGGAACCCACAAAGAATGAATGATTACATGCTGTGTGAAAGAACCAGACAAAATCAAACATATTATATGTTTCCATTTACGTACAGTTGTAGAAAATGCAGACATATCTACTATGATAAGAAGAGATCTGAGGATTGTTTAGTGGGGAATAGTGTAGGATCACAAAAGGGCAAAAGGAAACTCTAGGGGTGAAGAATATATTAACTATGTTTGTGGCAATGGTTTCATAGTATGTGTGTATATAAACCTACCAAGATGTACATTTCAACAATGTGCATATTTAGGTTTATGCAGTTTACTTTGTCATTATAGCTGTCAAAGTTAAAGAAAAGAAAGCAAGAAAAAAATAATCTTCAAGGAAGTATAAAGCCTAATACATGTTATTCTAAGGGCCTGCAAGCAAAAAAGCTTTTAAATATCTTAAGGACTATTAAATAAATATTTATGTAATATATCTTTATATATATAAATATATATATATATAATTTTTCTAAATTAGTATTTGATAACAGTGCTTTTCCAAAATATCAAATTTCTGCTAATTTCAAACAAGTCTCTAAAGTCCTAATTAACAGCACATATCATAGACAATATATTTATAGCTCTTGGAATTAAATCTATGCAAGACTAGACAGTTGATCAATACATTGTATGCTTAGGGATAAATCAGTTTGTGGTAAATAAGAGAAATCCATTTAACACAGGTGACATTCCATCAGATAGGATGACAAGACTTGTCACTAAAACAGATAATGTGACCACAGTGGCTCTAGCATGTAGTTTGGGAGCTTTTGTTTGTTTTGCTTATAGTTATTATTAGAGTTTTTTTCTTGGTCCCAATGCAAATAACAAAGTATTGTTATGTGTGCCTTACATGCACACCTGAAAAAATATATACAGTTTGATACTTTATATCAAATACTTGCATAAAGTGAAAAGTTGAAAATTTGAGATTTATTTGATCACAAATCCATTTTATATCATGTCTTTCATGCGACAAATGTGTAATTTAAAATAATAAGTGAATAGCCCCCAGCTCAATATAGAGTAGTCAAATAAAAATAGCATGGTTCTTGAATAACTGATGGTTAGTGAAGCAAAAAAACAAGCAAAATATTACAATGTAATGTAGTAGGTACTCTATGTTGGTATAGAGCAGGATTAGGAAAAGCAGAAATAATAAAACAGAAAAATCACTAGACATGGAAATGAGGTCTAGGTCTAAATCAATGTAGTTAGCTATACTTGGCACAAAAACAGACACACAGCAGTATAACCACTAACCATAATAGTCAATGTTGAACCTGAATCTAAAGAGAAGTACAGTCAAGAACAAAGCAATGATGTCTACCCTCCTTATTTCTATTTAGGACTGTAATCCTGTAGGATTCTCATGAATTTCAACAGAACAGCAAAAAGAAAAATAAAAAAGAAATTTTTGGGGATATGAAAATATTACTTTAGTGAAGATAATTATTTACTTAGAAAATTCTGAGACAACTACAAATTATGAAAACTAAGAAGCAAACTTTTAAGAGAAGTTTAAATTACACTGTCAAGTATATCTTATGTACTAGGAGCAAACAGGAAAAGTAAATAATTCAGTTTATTTAACATCATTATATATAAAATGCTTGGAATAAATTTAACAAAATATTGAAAACTACAGAATACTGTAGGAAAGATTATAGAAGACAAAAATTAGATATACCTCATTAATCAGAACACTCAGTATTGTTAAGATACCAATTTTCTGCAAATTGATTTATAGATTTAATGCAATCCCAATTGTAATTATGTTTTTTTAATACAAAGTTATTCTAAAATACATATGAATTCAAATTATCTAATATATCCAAAACAATATTTAAAAAGATAAACAAAGTTGAAAGACTTACACTGCCATTCCAGACTATAAACCTATAAAAGATCAATAAATAGGCCATGTGGTGTTGTCATGCTGACAGACACAGACATACAGATATATATACAAACAATCAACTGTTTGTTATCTTGAGCCATTGAGTTAATAATGTTGAAAAACAGTAAATGATGGTGAAATAACTGTTTATCCAAATGGAGAAACAAATGATCCTCAATAATTACCACTTACTCCTCATACAAAAAAAAGAACAAGCTGTTTCATAATCCTAAATTATAACATTTCTAGAAGAAAAGAGAGGAGAAATCTTTGTGACATCAGAGTAGGCAAAAAAAAAAAAAATGAAAGAAAGAAAGAAAGGAAAAAGATAGTACCAAAACATACAACTCATAAAGGAAAATAAATAAAAATGAAGTATCACCGTTTATAACTGTATGTTCTTTGGAAGCCACCTCTTAGAAAATAAAAAATCAATCCTAAGAATGGGAGGAATTATTTACAATTCCTATATCACATAAAAGGCTTATAAACAGAAACACATGTACAGTGAACTTGTACAATCATTAAGACAAGCAACCCAGACAAAAGGTTTGAGTGTACATTATGTAAAAAAAAAAAGTACAAATGCCCAATGTATTTGTAATAAGTTCCTTTTTATCATTACTCATCAGAATTTAATATTGCAATATTAAGACACACATTCTAAAATGGAGGGATTAAAAAAGACTAACAATATCAGGCTTAGTGAGGTTATGGAATGAACTGCTAGAATAAATATGTATTATTTGTTAGTGTGAAATGATAAAATCCTTTTGAAAAACAAATATTTCTTGTAAATTTATTATATGACCTAATTTCATTCCTAAGTGCTACCCAAGGGAAATGAAAATGTATATCCACATAACATCTTATATATCAGTGTTTATAACATCTTGATTAACATCACTCAAAATCTGGAAGAAATTGAAATACACATCAACAAATGAATGCATGAACAATTTAAGGTGTATCTGCTCAAAGGGCTATTACACAGCAATGGAAAGGGGGCAACTCCTCATGGACCAAACAAAATGAAGGAAACTGAGATTATGTTAAGTGAAAAAATCCTGATATAAAGAGCACATACTACGTGATTTCATTCTTATGGAGTTCTTGAGGAAGCACATCTTCTTCGTGGTCACAAAGTGCATATTAGTTGCCTGAAATTGGGTGTGGAGATGTGTGTGCAGAGATGTTGACCGCAACTTGACATATTGGAACCGTCTGTGTTTTTGACATTTCCTGTATCCTGAGTGTAGCAGTACTGGTAAGGAGTTCATTACAACTCATCTTCATGTAAACTTAAAACAGGTGCATTTTAATGCATGCAAATTATACTTCAAAAAGTTTATTGCTGAACAATTTTATGAAGTAAACTTTAATGGTTTAATGACAAATCTCTTACCTTCCACACCAGAAACTGTTAAAAGTGAGCTCTTGGGCTTATAAAGGATGTGGGGGTAAACTTGGATCTGAAACTTTCTTCCCACTCCCACTTTTCCAGCAAGCCATTCAAGATTCTTTGGGGTTTGGTCACGGAGCAGAAATAAATAATTAGTTACTCCTCAACAAAACAAAAATGTCCTTGACCTCGCTCAATTCTGGCCTAATCCTGCCTGTTGATGGTAATATCTGGCGATGTGACAGCATAAATATTTATTTTTCCCTTGGGGGGTGCTCAGCTTCTTCTCGGTCTTCTTTTCATTGTGGGTCCTCTCAGAGAGGTACAACCATAACTCCCCTTCCCGCAGAGGAGGTCTATATACCAAATCTTTCTCTGCCCTCAGTGTACCGTCACTTGATGGTGTGGTGCCACTGTGGTACTTATCCATTCTCTATATTCCAAATTGTTTCTTGTTGGGACACATGTTCTGGGATTTTTAGAGAACTGGAATGATTAATGTGGTGTCCATTATTCTTCTCAGGCACCCTATACAATGGCTCAGAATACCCCAGTGACTACTTGGAAGTCTTTATATCCAAAAACAGAACCCAATCTTGACATATAACTCACCCCCAAGCTCTAAGCTATCCATGTCAAACCCCTCCAAGAATTCTGCTCCATTGTAATGGTCAAACAATAGTGGCTTTGCAGAGTGCACAGCTCGGGAGCTATTCAGAGACGAGAGGTCAGTCTCCCTTTCTGCAGACATTCTCAATCTCCACTAACCTGGTTTTAGAGCCCTTCCTACTGGGTTTGAACATTGCCCCTGTTCTCCCAGATGAGGCAAGGGAGTAATTTTTCATCATGAGCACTGTAACGCCTGGAGGTCAAATAAATACGCCTTCTGTTTCCACCTATGTGGTTTCCTTTTATAAACTGGAAAAGAAGGTGGTGGTGAAGGTTGGATATTAATTGCATACCTGTTGTCACTTCCAAGTAAGGCCTGCATATGTCATAACGGCTCATTGGTGTTTCTTTTCAGAATTTGACAGTTTTTATCTTTTTCTCTTTAAGCTGTACTTTGTGACAACATGAAAGGGTCCTCTTAAACTCTGTTGCATTAACTTGTTTTTGTTTAAGTATTTGTTTTTCACTTTTAAAATTGAAATATTATAGATGTAAGCCTGTGTGTAAAGTTCCAACAGGCAAGGATTTTATGAAGGGCAGAAATAGTTAACTTTTAATTTTCTAAGACAGTCATTTCTTTAAAAGGACATAGACTGATTTCTATTATTGATTACTATTAATAATAATAATAATATCAGTTAATGATTAGAAACATCAAGTGAGCATTTTAGGTGTACTGCTTACAGTTATTCCTATATATTTTACTTTATAGAGTTTGTTGAGAATCTTAAGAAAGACAGAAACTCTACCACGCATAATATTTTTCACATACAAGGTCAATGGATTTACTCACCTCCTGAAATCCCTTGAATCGTGGACACCCGTTAAAACCTATGGCCTAGAAACTGTGCCTGAATCAAAATTAAAATGCATAGCATAATAAATAGCTTCATACCATACCACTAAAAATTGGTAATAGTCCTATACTGTATCCTTCCTTAGAGGTCATCATTGAATAAAGATTATTCTTTTTACCTCATAAGATTTTCACAACTTAGCCTACATTTTTTCCTAGCTTCTATATTCCTCTCATAGAAATTGGATTATAAAGCCAGTTTCAAGCTCACAGTTTAGGCTATGAGTAGCTTGTAGAATTTAAATAACTCTTCAAAGACTGCAACTTGATGGATCCCATTAGTTTTATTATTTCTGAAATATTGTAATAAATAATTTTAATTGGGTTTTTCTTCTTAAGTGACTGGAAAAACAAAATGTGTACAATTCATTGTATCTGGGGAATTTTACAGGTGCATTCTTAATCCTTTAGATGTTACATACATTGATAAAAATACATCCTTTGTTACTCAGGAAAAAACATGCAACACGGAAATTTAGAAATGTGAAAGTTTACATGTACTTTTAGTCATAATATTTATAAGCCTTTTCAGAAAGTGTCATAAGTCAGTATGCTAGGCTTTTGCTGACGTTTCATCCTATTATAGAAATGTCATAACTTTATGTCATGCACAGAAACAATTTGGTTGGTAAATCTATGGGATATTATGATTTCAGTTCCTGAATGAGGTACTATATTTGAAACTATTCATCTGAATTGACACAGGGCTTTACTATAGGCGATCTAAAACAAACAAAGTACAAAAAAACTGTTAAGTTTTTCCTGGCATCACCTAAAATCCAGAGAAAATGGTGTGTGCTTTACGCTAATTTACTAAGTCACTCATGTCAGGAAAGGAGCCCATACACAAATGCAGTATACATTACTAGATGCTTCATCAGACCTAAGGGATTCCTTACTTCTCTAATAAGAACAGGAAGGAGAGGAAAAAACAGATTGCATTTATCAAATGTCTGTTAATGTTAGCTTCTTGCTTTTCTTACAGGAGGACCACAGAATGAATTGAATGACCCTATGTAATTGAGAAATCCCCAATTAAAAGTCATGTGTTCAACATAAATATTATAAAATATTATATCAATTATCCCCTGAGACTCAAATAAAGTAGTAGGAAAAAGAATGGAAAATGGTACAAGACTACAGAATCAAAAGTATAGTGGACAACTATAAATGAGTGTTTGTAAAAATATTTAGAATAAGATAATGCAAATAAGTTAGTGGTAACCAACTTAGCAGAGTGGCTCAAACCAATGGGTATGCAATGAGAGAAAAGTGTGGGAAACAAACTAATTGGTGCCACAGAGTAACTGGTTAGGAAATATCTAAAATTCAATACTAAAGACCTAGCAGTCTACACAAACAAGAGAGGGTTGAAAGTGATGTGTCTCTAGGATAAGAACTGAGATTGGGAGCAAGTGGAGCAGGGCACTGCATAAGCTGAAGGTATTACATACATTTTTAAATTATATTCACATAATACATATAGAAAAATATAGAAAGTAAACAAATAAACATAAGGAAAGATAGCTCCTTTCTTAGTTCATAGTATATCCTTTCTTAGTTCCAAGTATATCTTTAACTCTTTATAGAGTGTTCAGCATATAATAAATACACAATAATGCATATATATACAAATGCATGAATGGTGGCTATGTCCGAGTAACTGAAAACTTTTTAGTGAAAAAATAGAGACTTAGGAAATTTATTCATTCTAATGTCACACAGTAATGGACAGATGCAAGCAACAAACCTCAGTTAGCTTCACTCTGTGCTGAATGATTTCCAATCAACATTTTGCAAGGTATGTTTCATTCAGAAATAAAGGAGATATAAATTAGTATAAAAGAACAATAAGGATCTGCCAAAAAAGACAAAAGGAGAACAAACTGTTTGTTAGTGAAAAATTATTTAGAATTGATGAACACAAATTGGACTCTATCTGACAAGCAGAAAAGCAATATCTAGATTGTATACAGATGCACCACAATAGCATTAAATGATTAAACTATTCAGTCACATTGAAAAGATTGTTCAGTACCAAACAAATTTCCCCAGAACAGCAGTCTTCAAAATGGGTACATACACATTGGAGACACCTGCAGATTTTGCAAGGTTAAATAAGCAAAGCTATTCAAAGGGAACTCTATTTCATATAGTCAAATTTTATAATACTAATGTCTACTGCTTGGCAGAGTGCATTTTGTTGAGGCATCATGTCAAGTGTTCTATCTTACCTCCTTATATGAATTATTCTCATTTTCAAGTAAGAAAGGCTGACTTACATACCAGAATTTCACAATCAACTATTGCTCCAGGTTTTAAAATGGTCTGTGCAGAGGCAAATCAAGATTTTGAGAAGATGGAAGCCTATAAATGATCAACATACTGCTTTAAGAAAAATAACACAAAATTACGTATGAAAGTGAATATTTATTCAGGATAAGAAAAGACACCATAAATAATTACTGGAGCATTGGAGTGAGAGGTGCATTTCTTATGAAATTGCCTTAGGCATTTACCAGAACTGCTTACATAGACAGGCTTCTTGCTTGCAATCTGTCTTCATTTGTTCTCTGTCTTCATTTGTTCTCCTAGAACAGTCTGCAACTAACAGTGACTCAAGCAAGCACAGAAGTCTATTCATGGGGGGCATGGGCTCTGAAATTCGAATTAATTATCTTCAAGGCCATCTACTTCTGCTTCCGGACCTCCAAACAAAAATAAAATTTGAGATGTGAATGGCAGTGATATTTCCCCTAACCAGTTAACTCACCATAGCCATGGTTCTTTCCTTGCCTTAGATATATTTGTGTTGAGAGTAAACTGTATAGATAGAAATAGATTTTTTGGTCGTTATTCTAAATATAGATATATTGTAAAGTAGGACAGAAGGAGCTATAACAGCTTTAACTTAAAAACCGTATCATACCTCTGCATTTTCACCTCTGTTCTGTAAATTGGAACAATGCATATGTGGCAACTATCTAAAGCAGAGGACAAAGGGCAGCATAAGACTGATCATAAGCTTTTTGAAAATGACATTATAAAATGTCATTTACAATAGTACTTGAAAAGCATTGAGCACAATTAGCAAAAGAGTGAAGGGCAATCCACAGAATGGGAGATATTATTTGTATATTATTATTATTATTATTATTTATCCCCAAAAAGAGATTATTATCCAGAATACTTAAAGAAAGGATTCATGCAACTCAACAACAAAATGACAAACAGCCAATTAAAAAGTGAGAAAAGGATGGGAATAGATATTTGTTCAAAGAAGATGTACAAATGGTCAATAAAAAATAAAAGCCTTACATCATGAATAATTAGGAAAATGTAAATCAAAACCACAATCAGATACCACTTCACATGCATTAGAATGGCTATTATCAAAAAATAAAAAATAAATAAATAAAATTGGCAGGAATGAGGAGGAACTGGAATCCTTGTGAATTGTGGCTGGGAATATAAAATGAATGATGCTGCTGCTATGGAAAATAATATAGTGGTTCTAAATATAGAACCACCATAAGATAAAGCGATTCTATTCTTATGTATATATACAAAATAATTGAATATAAGAACTAGATTATATATTTTATCCCAATGTTCATAGTATTATTAACTCATGCCCATTGAAAAATGAATGGATAAAGAAAAGATGGTATATACATAAAATGGAATATTATTCAGTCTTAAATAAAAGGAAATTCTAATACATGCTACGATATGGATGAACCTTGAAGGCATTATGCTGAGTGAAATAATCTAGCCACAAAAGGATAAATTTGAAATATTGTGTGATTTTATTTACATGAGTTACCTAGAAAAGAAGTGATGTAGATACAGAAAGTAGACAGTGGCTAACAGCGTGAGGACAGAAGGAAACACAGTTACTATTAATGCATGCTGAATTTCAATTAGGGATGATGAGAATGTTCTGGAAATTGATAGTGGTGATGGTTGCACAACAATGTGAAAGTATTCAGGGCCACTGAATTGTAACACTTGAATATGGTTAAAATGATAAATTCTATGTTGCACATATTTTACCAAAATAAAAAATGTAAAGAATAATTGTAAACAGCTTAGAAAGTGAATAAAATATTTTAAAGATCTCTACTCAATTCTCCAAATCTTCTGAATGAAATGAACAAAGACTTCACTAAAGGAGAGATAACATGTAATTGAGTGAAAGAATCAATATTAGAGACGTCCATTGTCCCTAAACTGATCTTTAGATTTAATGGGATTATAATAAAAATACCATTATTGTTTTTGTTTCTGTAAAAATTGAGAAACTAACTCCAAAGTTTATTTGGAAATGCGAAGGACCAGAATAGCCAAAACAATTTACTTAAAAATTAAAAAGCTCAGGAATATATGCTACTTGATTTTATAACAATAAAAAACCATATTAAGTCATACAATATGGTTTAGTTATAAACTCAGATATACAAATCAATAGAACAGAATGGAAAGTTAAAAAGTTGACCTGTTCATATATAGTTAGTTGATTTTGAAAACATCCACCAAAGAAATTAAAAATGGAAATGACAGTCTTTCAACAATTGATTCCAACACTAGATATCTAAATGAAAAAGTAAAGGAATATTGAATATATTCTTACATTATAATGATATTTAATTTAAAATATAATGCAGAAATAAGCATAAAAGCTGTAAATAAAACTTTCAGAGGTAAACATTTAGAGAAAGATTTTGTAATGAGGACTCAAAAAGTCTAAATAAAATAAAACAATGATAAACTGGATATCTTCAAAACTGATACCACTAATCCTAAACAAAATGGAAAAATTCTTAGAAACAATCTACCAACACTGAATCAGGAAGACACAGAAAGTCTAAATAGACAAATTACTAGTTACAAGATTGATTCAGTAATCAAAAACCTCCCAGTGAAAAAATTCCACACCAGATGGTTTCACTAGTGAATTTTATTAAATATTTAATGAATTAATGCCAATCGTCTCAAACACTTCCAAAAAATTTTGAAGAGTTAGGAACACTCCCAACTCATTTTACAAGGTCAGAATTACCCTGATACCAAAGCCAGGAAAAAACATTGCAAGTAAAGAAAATTAAAGACAAAATCCCCAATGAATATAGATACAAATTTCTCAATAAAACATGAGCAAACTCAATTCAGTAGCACATTTTAAAGATCATTCACTACCATGATCCGCTGGAATTTATACCTGGGGTGCAAGGATGTTTCAAAATATGCAAATCAAACAATGTGATTCACTTTATATTGAATGAAAGAAAAAAATTCACATAATCATCTCAATAGATAAGGAAGTTTGAAAAAATTGAAATCTGGTCATGATAAAGACTCTCAATAAATAGATAGAGAAGAAACATAACCTCAGCATAATAAGCCATATGATAAGCCCATAGCTAACATCATACTCAATGGTGAAAGGTTGAAAGCTTTTCCTCTATGATCAGTAACAAGACAAAGGTACCTGTTCTCACTATATATATTCAACACAATACTTAAAGTTCTTGCCAGAGCAATCAGAAAAGAAAAAGAAACAAAGGCACCAGAATTGGAAAGGAAGAAGTAAAACTGTCTTTATTTGCAGATAGCATGATTTTATATATAGAAAAATTTTGACTCCACACACAAAAAAAAACACATCTAATCAACAAATTCAGTAAAGCTGCAGAATACAAAATTAACATACAAAAATCAGTAGTATTTCTATATACTAACAACAAATTATATAAAATTATTAGAAAAAAATGTGTAAAAAAAATAAAATGATCCCATTTACAAAAGCATAAAAACAATAAAATACTTTGGAATAAACTTAGCCAAGATGGTAAAAAACACTCTACTCTGAAAACTGTAAGACACTAATGAAAGAAATTGAAGATAACACAAATAAATGGAAAGGCATCCCGTGTTCATGGATTGAAGAATTAATATTGCTAAAATGTCAGCACTACCCAAAGACATCTATATATTCAATGCAATCTCTATCAAGATTCCAATGACAGTTTTTACAGAAGGAAAAAAAGAATCCTAAAATGTACATGGAATCACAAAAATCAAAACCAAACCAAAATGAAAAAAGGCCTGAAGAACAAAAGCAATCTTGATAAAGAAGAAAAAAAACATGAGGTATCACATTTCCTTATTTCAAGCTAAAGCTATAAAAATCAAAGCAATATGGTCTTCAGGGAAGGTGGACAGAAGTTACAAACTTCCGGTTATAAATAAATAGGTACTAAGAATGTAATGCAAACCATGGTGACTATCGCTAACACTGCTGTAAGATATATAGGAAAATTATTGAGAGAATAAAATCTAAAAGTTCTCATCGCAAGGAATATTTTTTCTTTTTATTTTGTCTGTATGAGATGTTACCTACATTTATTGTAGTAATTCTTTTACAATCATGTAAGTCCCACCCTTATACTGTACACCTTAAACTTATACAATAATATATGTTAATTTTATCTAAAAAAACTGGAAAAAACACATATTTAGGAGTGAAAACAAACTGACACCATTATCCAAAAAAAGCTCTCAAGAAAGTGAAAAGGCAGAATACAGATTGTGAGAAAATATTTGCAACATGGAAATGACTTGTAGTCATAATTTTGTAAAGCATTCTTACAAAGACAAGGCAATATTAAACAGGCAATATATTTCAAAAGACATCTCACACTAGCTTGCCCTTGTCTTTATCAATTATTTGACAGTTTCAGCTGCCTTTTTAACTGACATTTTGATAACTGGCTTCTATCCTGAAAGTAAAGACTTGCACCCCATCTGCCTTGGCAACTGTCTTCTTTTAGATGTAGGGCTTGATTGCCCCACAATATCAGCTCCAGGACAGGCTGAAGGAAAGTTGTAATATTGAAATTTACCTGTTTCTTTGTTGTTACTGTAAGGGTGGGAGAGATGCTCTTTCCAGCTTTCAAAATCCTAAATGGAAGCTAGACATCTGAGTCCTGCTATTCAGGACGTCCTAAAAGGATCTAGGCTAGGTCTGGATCCATAAATTTTTCACACATAATAGGTATGGAGATCTTTTAAATGGCACGACTTTCAATTATGTGGTGAGATTTTTGTTCTCATTTCATTTAACTTACCTCATTAAACAATGTGAAATGAATATAATATACATGCCTCTATTATATAATAGACATAACTAAATCATTTGATGTCTTGGTAAATAGGTTTCACTCTTTGGAAAAGTGAAAAGGAAATGTATAAGTTTACAACAGATAAATTACTAATTTTGATTTTATAAAATGTTTGACTTTGACATATAACAAGAAAAGATCAAAATAGAGTGCCATTGTTAGAATAAAACATGGTTAACTCCTACCTACTTGTTTATATAAAAAATGATTTCTCAAAATAAATGAAAATAAGAATAAATGCTAAAAACTCTCTAGAAATGAAGAATACTCATTTATGAATTTGTGAAGTAATTAGAACTATAAATCTCGTCTGTTATTAAGAAATGAATTTCCAATAAATTAAATTGGTCATTTGTAGACTACTATAACTTGTAATGCTATCTCAATCCAGACACAAACAAAAAAATAGCACTTTAAAGTGTCTGCAGAAAATTTAAAAAAATAATAAATGTAGATACGTTATTTGGCTAAGAAGGACAAGACATTTTCAAGAATGCAAATATATTACATGAGGATAAAATACAAGTGTCTGGGAAAAGACAGGAAAATATAAATTCAAGAAAATATTTTTTCAAGTTTCTTAATGGTATATAAAATAGTTTTTATTGATTAAAAATGCCAAAAAAATGGTATACAGTTTTCATGGATCCCCTGAAAGGCATGTCATAACAGCTTTATTTTAAAATATAAAATACAATGCATTAGGAATGTAAATAGCTTAATTCATTTTAACAATTGCAGATGCCAAATTAAAAATGTAATAGACATATATATTGCAAAATTATTTTAGGAGTGTATGACTGAATATTTTATAAAGCTCTAAAGTAAGATGCCAAATCATTCCTATTATCATTTCCCCTGCCATAGTGAGAGAAGAAATTGAAGAAACATATTTTGAAAATTTCAATGGTAGGTGTGATATTTGTTATAGGCAGACACACAAAAAGATTAAAGGGAACATAAGAGGTAGGGGTTAAATTGTGAATAAATTTATTCTAGCCTGCTGATTGAGAGTTTATCCATAGTTAACTTTTATTCCACTCAGCTACTGCTTTCCATTTAAGGAAATACAATTAGGAGCATTGTATTGCCTAGCATTGTACTAGGAATTATTGTACCTCCCTGAGAGGATGGCTCCAAAGGCTAGAGACAATGAAATTTATCCACTTCATATTAACAAGTTCAGTTGACATTGTATAGATTTTGACTGCCTTTCTTTCTCTGTAGAAATCTGTTATTTCCCAGTAAGGCCAAAAATTACACTGAGTTTGGAGTAGAGAGGGAATTGTCAATGATTTTATAAAGTGATTCTATCACCAAAGAAAACATAACGTGAATACCAATACCTCTTTGAAATTATGGGGATAACAAATCTTAGAATTTAGAAAATGCTTAAAGAAATCTAGTCATTGACTAGTTTAGAATACCCACTAATGTGGGTCACTCATTTATCCAGTCTACCCAGTTACATTACTGGAGAGAATAGTTTATCAAGAGTTCTCAACATCTGGACTTAGGAGACTGTGTGCCTTTCAGTAAATTTATTATTTTCAATAAAATATTAATGTATTATTTTAATACTTGGAATCAATTCACTGATTGGTTTTATTTGTGACCCTGTAGCATTATTCTTTCCTATTTGGGTAGAAACTCCCACTGTGTATATTATCTGTGGGTTGCCTTTCACTCTTTGCTGCTTGGAAAGGGAAAATCCTCCTTCATCCAAACTTAGGCAGCCACAGTGTAGGCAAGGTGACCTACAGTTGTTTAGTGTGACCCTCCAGCGGGGACATTTTTGCTTGAGTATGTGATACAAGAAGTGCAGACATCACAGCAATAAAGATGATAGTGGCGATCAGAGTCGAAATGGGAGGCTCCCATTGAAGGTGACTCACTGACCTCAGGCCCTGGGAATGAAGCTTCAAAGCTCTGGAGCTCCACGCAGGTCTTTCCTGTCCAAACCTGGTATCTAATGTTGCTCTTCAGCAACAAGAAGGCAGGGGGACAAGCAGGAACAGCCTGTTATCCCCGGGGCTCAGCGAGAGGGCAAGTGTCGGTGGCTTGGACACCCTCCCCTGAGATCTGGGGAAAAACAAAACCACACCAATCCGGGAGATGTGTCAGCCTCAAGGGCGCAGCAAAACTCAGCTTTATTCCATCAGAGGCTTAGTTATATAGGGGAAGATAAGGAAGTAACAGAAACCAATGGGAATTGATTATCTCATCTGTCACTAGGGTCTTTAGGCAGGTTTGGGTTAGGTGGGGAGGCGGAGTTAGGGCCAAGAGTGCACACGCGGGAAGCTTGTTAGGCCACGAACACAGAAGTAACGAGGGAGGAAGGAAACCTCCAGTCTGCAGCCATCACAGGCCTAAAAGAGACAAAAGGTCCCAATATCTAACCCTCCAATTACATCCATACACTTCCCAGTTCCCTAAACTGATTCAAATAAAATAACACTTAGAACATCATAGCTAAATATAGATTTCATAAGACAGAAGTAGATTACTTCCACAGCTTGGCCTAAGACTTATTAGTGATTATTTAAAGAATATCTCATAGTACAAAACTGACAACCACCCCTCAATGCTTATTAATATTACTACTGGAAATTAAGATAACTTACCTCAATAAATCTAACCCCAGATATCATCCCTCACTTGAGGGATGAAGCTCATGTTTAGAGCATATATGAAAAATCCCTATGTTTAAATATGATAGTCATGCTCATTAAAAGAGATGTTTATACTCTGAGAGGCACATGAAAACAGATTTCTTGATGTAGCAACAGAATTTCAATCCCCATCTCATTTTACCTTATATGGTGAGCAGACATACTCTAATTGTTTTGCTTTCTCACTCCCTGACAAGAAAGTAGTTGCAGTCATGCCAGTAAATGTGCCCTTGTCGTCTTGTGCAAGATATGCTCTTTTTACAATTACAAAGTGAAATTTGTATGAACTGCAATGAATGGGAAAAACACAAAGTTCTGAGGACACTGGAGAGTTCAGTGTCATAAAAGATATCCTAAAGTATGCTCTTTCATGTATATTTTTTGATTATTCACATCTGGAACTTATTTTTGATGAACCATATGGCATTTCATTCTTCTTTACAATCATTTCCTCTTCATTCAATGTTATCTGTCCAAGTTCATCAGCACATAGTTTCATTTTGCCTTCAGTTAATGTCTCCTCTGATATATTATTCTGTCTTACAAAGTTTCTCAGAAATTTTTGAGCATAGTTCAGCAATTTTCTAATTATGAGTATCCATATAATTATGGATATCAATATATTCTTACAATTTCTGCCCTTACACTGTGTTGTAGACAGTGAAGCTAACTCCCCTTTCTTTAGTCATTGCATATTGCTCATTACTTTGTCAAAATTCTCATCTTAGTGTTTCCATTCTTGGAAATGGGAATGAGCTCTAATTATGGATAAAAAAGTTATCACTGATTATATCATGAACATCATGATTGCACAGGTACACTTCTCAGTATAGAAAGTTTAATTTTTTTAAACTTTCCATCCCTTCAAATACTTTTGTTTTCACAATGAATTACAGCCTACAAGCCCACAAACAATAATTAAAATTGCAACAGATTACCACAAACATGGGGGCTTATGACAGTGGACATTTATTCTCTCACAATTCCAGAAGACAGAAGTTTCTAACCAAAGCATTGCCGAGCAGCTATCCCTCTGGAGCAGGGAGAATTCATGATTTTCCTTTCTCACCTTTGAACAGCCATAGGAATCATTTGACTTATGACCTCCTCACTCCCATTTATGCCTTTATGGCCACATTGCTTTCTCCTATTTGGCAAATCTCTCTGGGCCTCTTATAAGAACACTTGTTAGTGGATTTAGGGCACACACAGATAATACAGAGTAAGTACCTCACTCAAAATCTTTAACTTAATCACATCTTTTGCTACATAAGGTAAAATTTACCCTAATTATATGAGGTAATATTCACAGGTTCTAGGATTAAGATCTGGACGTGTCATTGGGTGGCTACTATTCAATCTACTCTGTTCATAAATGGCATCACTATTCAAATCACAGACACAAAAACATCTGAAAAATTATGACTCATTTAAGGGATTATTTTATTTTTCACTCTGCATTGTTATTAGGTTACACACACTGAGCAATATTCACTATTAACAGTAATGATAACAATGCCTTTCCTATGTAGATACTTTTTCCCATCACAAATAACCCTAGTATACAATGTGTAAATTATCCATTCCCATTTTGCATCTGAAATTCAGAAAAAATATGCCCAGTCACAAAGCTGCTTGATGGAAGAGTGAAATACATAAGAATAGGAAACGAATTCTTTTTTTTTTGTATTTACTCATACTTATGAATCTGAAAATTCCACCTCAATAAGCTGTGATTATGGTTATTTGTGTGGGATACTCTACCTGCAAATGCAACACGAGCAGAGGAGTAATCATGGCAGATATGTGAGGCTTGGAATGTTGTAACAAAATACTAAGTAAAAGAAGACAAAAATAGTCTCATATCTCTCCATTAATGATAAATCCATATTTGAAACTTCCTCTAATAAAAGAAGTCAATGAAATCTGTTTCTTCTTTTATTGAAAGTGTAGTTGATATACAATGTTATATTGGTTTCAAGTATACAGCACTGTGGTTCAACAATTACATACATTATTAAATCCTCACCCCCACTAATGCAGTTACTATCTGTCAACACAGAAAGATGCTACAGAACCATTGGTTATATTCTCCATGGTGCACTTCCATCCCCATGATCAATTTACATTACAGTTAAGATTTTTGTGACCCTTTATCTCCCTTACCTCCCTACCCATCCACACCAAACTCTACCCCATGGTAACCACCAAACGCCTCTCCGTGTCTATGAGTCATTGTTTTTTTTTTAATTTTGGTATCATTAATCTACAATTACAGAAAGAACATTATGTTTACTAGGATTCCCCCCTTCACCAAGTCCCCCCAACATACCCCTTCACAGCCACTGTCCATCTATGTAGTAAGATGCTGTAAAATCACTACTTGTCTTCTCTGTGTTGCGCGGCCCTCCCCGTGCCCCCCATGCACTACACATGCTAATCGTAATGCCCTCTGTCTTTTTTCCCCGCCCTTATCCCTCCCTTCCCAGCCATCGTCCCCAGTCACTTTCCCTTTGGTAACTATTAGGTCATTCGTGGGTTCTGTGATTCTGCTGCTGTTTTGTTCCTTAAGTTTTCCTTTGTTCTTATACTCACCATATGAGTGAAATCATTTGGTACTTGTCCTTCTCCGCCTGGCTTATTTCACGGAGCATAATACCCTCTAGCTCCATCCATGTTGTTGCGAATGGTAGGATCTGTTTTTTTCTTATGGCTGCATAATATTCCATTGTGTATATGTACCACCTCTTCTTTATCCATTCATCTACTGATGGACATTTAGGTTGCTTCCATATCTTGGCTATTGTAAACAGTGCAGTGATAAACATAGGGGTGCATCTGTCTTTTCCAAACTGGAGTGCTGCATTCTTAGGGTAAATTCCTAGAAGTGGAATTCCTGGGTCAAATGGTATTTCTATTTTGAGCATTCTGAGGAACCTCCATACTGCTTTCCACAATGGTTGAACTAGTTTACATTCCCACCAGCAGTGTAGGAGGGTTCCCCTTTCTCCACAACCTCGCCAACATTTGTTGTTGTTTGTCTTTTCTATGATGGCGATCCTTACTGGTGTGAAGTGATATCTCATAGTGGTTTTAATTTGCATTTCTCTGATGATTAGAGATGTGGAACATCTTTTCATGTGTCTGCTGGCCATCTGGATTTCTTCTTTAGAGAACTCTATTCAGCTCCTCTGCCCATTTTTTAATTGAATTATTTGATTTTTGTTTGTTGAGGCATGTGAGATCTTTATATATTTTGGATGTCAATCCTTTATTGGATCTGTTATTTATGAATATGTTCTCCCATACTGTAGGATACCTTTTTGTTCTATTGATGGTGTCCTTTGCTGTACAGAAGCTTTTTAGCTTGATATAGTCCCACTTGTTCATTTCTGCCTTTGTTTCTCTTGCCCAGAGAGATATGTTCATGAAGAAGTCACTCATGTTTATGTCCATGAGATTTTTGCCTATGTTTTTTTCTAAGAGATTTATGGTTTCATGACTTACATTCAGGTCTTTGATCCATTTGGAGTTTACTTACGTGTATGGGGTTAGACAGTGATCCAGTTTCATTCTCTTACATGCAGCTGTCCAGTTTTGCCACCACCATCTGTTGAAGAGACTGTTATTTCCCCATTGTATGTCCATGGCTCCTTTATCAAATATTAATTGGCCATATACATTTGGGTTAATGTCTGGAGTCTCTACTCTGTTCCACTGGTCTGTGGCTCTGTTTTTGTGCCAGTACCAAATTGTCTTGATTACTGTGGCTTTGTAGTACAGCTTGAAGATGGGGAGTGAGATCCCCCCCACTTTATTCTTCCTTCTCAGGATTGCACTGGCTATTCGTGGTCTTTGATGGTTCCATATGAATTTTTGAACTATTCGTTCCAGTTCATTGAAGAATGCTGTTGGTAATTTGATAGGAACTGCATCAAATCTGTATATTGCTTTGGGCAGGATGGCCATTTTGACAATATTAATTCTTTCTAGCCAGGAGCATGGGATGAGTTTCCATTTGTTAGGGACCTCTTTAATTTCTCTTAAGAGTGTCTTGTAGTTTTCAGGGTATAGGTCTTTCACTTCCTTGGTTAGGTTTATTCCTAGGTATTTTATTCTTTTTGATGCTATTGTGAATGGAATTGTTTTCCTGCTTTCTCTTTCTATTAGTTCATTGTTAGTGTATAGGAAAGCTACAGATTTCTGTGTGTTAATTCTGTATCCTGCAACTTTTCTGAATTCCAATATTAGTTCTAGTAGTTTTGCAGTGGAGTGTTTAGGGTTTTTTATGTACAATATCATGTCATCTGCAAATAGTGACAGTTTGACTTCTTTACCTATCTGGATTCCTTGTATTTCTTTGTTTTGTCTGATTGCTGTGGCTAGAACGTCCAGTACCACGTTGAATAACAGTGGGGAGAGTGGGCATCCCTGTCATGTTCCCTTGTCTTGCGGGTGTGTCAGCTGGGAGAGGAAAAGCTTTCAGCCTCTCGCTGTTAAGTATGATGTTAGCTGTGGGTTTATCATATATGGCCTTTATTATGTTGAGGTACTTGCCCTCTATGCCCATTTTGTTGAGAGTTTTTATCATGAATGGATGTTGAATTTTGTCAAATGCTTTTTCAGCATCTATGGAGATGATCGTGTGGTTTTTGTCCTTCTTTTTGTTGATGTGGTGGATGATGTGATGGATTTTCAAGAGTTGTACCATCCTTGCATCCCTGGGATGAATCCCACTTGGTCATGGTGTATGATCCTCTTGATGTATTTTTGAATTCGGTTGGCTAATATTTTGTTGAGTATTTTTGCATCTCCGTTCATCAGGGATATCGGTCCGTAGTTTTCTTTTTTGGTGGGGTCTTTGCCTGGTTTTGGTATTAGGGTGATGTTGGCTTCATAGAATGAGTTTGGGAGTACTCCCTCCTCTTCTATTTTTTGGAAAAACTTTAATGAGAATGGGTATTATGTCTTTTCTGTATGTCTAATAAAATTCTGAGGTAAATCCATCTGGCCCGGGGGTTTTGTTCTTGGGTAGTTTTTTGATTACCGCTTCAATTTCATTGCTGGTCATTGGTCTATTTAGATTTTCTGTTTCTTTCTAGGTCAGTATTGAAAGGTTCTATTTTTCTAAGAAGTTGTCCATTTCTCCTAGGTTTTCCAGCTTGTTAGATTATAGGTTTTCATAGTATTCTTTAATAATTCTTTGTATTTCTGTGGGGTCAGTCGTGATTTTTCCTTTCTTGTTTCTAATTCTGTTGATGTGTGTTGATTCTCTTTTTCTCTTAATAAGTCTGGCTAGAGGCTTATCTATTTTGTTTATTTTCCCAAAGAACCAGCTCTTGGTTTCATTGATTTTTTTCTATTGTTTTATTCTTCTCAATTTTATTTATTTCTTCTCTGATCTTTATTATGTCCCTCTGTCTGCTGACCTTAGGCCTCATTTGTTCTTTTCCCAATTTCGATAATTGTGACATTAGACTATTCATTTGGGATTGCTCTTCCTTCTTTAAATATGCCTGGATTGCTATATACTTTCCTCTTAAGACTGTTTTTGCTCCATCCCACAGAAGTTGGGGCTTTGTGTTATTGTTGTCATTTGTTTCCATATATTGCTGGATCTCCATTTTAATTTGGGCATTGATCCATTGATTATTTAGGAGCATTTTGTTAAGCCTCCATGTGTTTGTGAGCCTTTTTGCTTTCTTTGTACAGTTTATTTCTAGTTTTATACCTTTGTGGTCTGAAATATTGGTTGGTAGGATTTCAATCTTTTGGAATTTACTGAGGTTCTTTTTGTGGCCTATTATGTGCTCTATTCTGGAGAATGTTCCATGTGCACTTGAGAAGAATGTGTATACAGCTGCTTTTGGGTGTAGAGTTCTATAGATGTCTATTAGGTCCATCTGTTCTAGTGTGTTGTTCAGTGCCTCTGTGTCCTTTCTTATTTTCTGTCTGGTGGATCTGTCCTTTGGGGTGAGTGGTGTGTTAAAGTCTCCCAAAATGAATGCATTGCATTCTATTTCCTCCTTTAATTCTGTTAGTATTTGTTTCACATATATTGGTGCTCCTGTATTGGGTGCATATATGTTTATAATGGTTATATCCTCTTGTTGGACTGAGCCCTTTATCATTATGTAATGTCCTTCTTTATCACTTGTTACTTTCTTTATTTTGAGGTCTATTTTGTCTGATACTAGTATTGCATCACCTGCTTTTTTCTCCCTGTTGTTTGCATGAAATATCTTTCTCCAACCCTTGACTTTTAATCTGTGCAATACTTTGGGTTTGAGGTGAGTCTCTTGTAAGCAGCATATAGATGGGTCTTGCTTTTTTATCCATTCTATTACTCTGTGTCTTTTGATTGGTGCATTCAGTCCATTTACATTTACGGTGATTATTGAAAGATATGTACTTATTGCCATTGCAGGCTTTGGATTTGTGGTTACCAAAGTTTCAAGGTTAGCTTGTTTACTACCTTACTGTCTGACTTAACTCACTTATTGAGCTTTTATAAACACAGTCTGATGATTATTTCTTTCCCTTCTTTTCCTCCTCCTCCATTATTCATATGTTGGGTGTTTTGTTCTGTGCTCTTTTTCAGAGTGCTCCCATGTAGAGCAGTCCCTCTAAGATACCCTGTAGAGATGGTTTGCGGGAGGTAAATTCCCTCAACTTTTGCTTGTCTGGGAATTGTTTAATCCCTCCTTCATATTTAAATGATAATCGTGCTGGATACAGTATCCTTGTTTCAAGGCCCTTCTGTTTTATTGCATTAAATATATCTTGCCATTCTCTTCTGGCCTGTAAGATTTCTGTTGAGAAGTCTGATGATGGCCTGATGGGTTTTCCTTTGTAGGTGACCTTTTTACTCTCTCTAGCTGTCTTTAGTACTCTGTCCCTGTCCTTGATATTTGCCATTTTAATTATTATGTGTCTTGGTGTTGACCTCTTTGGATCCCATCTCTCGGGAGTTCTGTGTGCCTCCGTAGTCTGAGCAACTATTTCATCCCCCAGTTTGGGGAAGTTCTCAGCAATTATTTCTTCCAAGACACTTTCTATCCCTTTTTCTCTCTCTTCTTCCTCTGGTACCCCTATAATGCTGTTATTGTTCCTTTTGGATTGGTCACACAGTTCTCTTAATATTGTTTCATTCCTGGAGATCCTTTTATCTCTCTCTGCATCAGCTTCTATGCATTCCTGTTCTCTGGTTTCTATCCCATCAATGGCCTCTTGCATCTTATCCATTTTGCTTATAAATCTTTCCAGAGTTTGTTTCACTTCTGTAATCTCCCTCCAGACGTCTGTAATCTCCCTCCAGACTTCATCCCTTAGCTCTGGCATATTTCTCTGCAGCTCTGTCAGCATGTTTATGATTTTTATTTTGAATTCTTTTTCAGGGAGACTGGTTAGGTCTGCGTCTGCAGATCCTTTCTCAGGTGTAACTATCTTGGTCTGGACCAGAATTTTTTGCCCTTTCATGGTGATTGCTGTAGGCAGGTTGCAGGTGTGTCAGCTGGGAGAAGAAAGTCCTTTCCTCCTTGCTGAATGCCTTGCCCTTCTCCGCTGCCTGTGACAGCTACCTGCACTCCTGGAGCAGCCGCCGGGTTAATCTCCTAAACTGTTGTGGGCGGGTGTCCGTCAGAGCAGCACGGAGCCCTGAGGGGGCACTCCTCCATTCTAGCGGTGACCCTGCTGGGCAGCTGTGTGGCAGCAGCAACCTTTGGGTCTGGCCCGGGTGGCTGTGCATTGGGCTGGGATTCCAGTCGGCTCCTGGGAGCATGCCTGCTCCCTCTGGCTCCGCTGCCTGTGTGCACAGGGCTTTTCTGCACAGGCTTCTACCAGGCTCTGGCTTCACTGCCGCCAGTGTGCACGAGCTGTGCCCAGGCTGTTCGGTCACGCTGCTGTGGGCTAGTCCTGTGGCACACTTATCTGCTCTCGGTTTCTTCTAGTGCTTCTGCCCCTGGTGCGTGCTCCCACTCTCCTGCTACTGGCCCGGTGTTTTGGGGTCCACGCCAGTTGGAGGTATAACTGGCAGGCTGCCTAGTCCTGTGAGGGGCTTCAGACTTGCACTGCCTCCATTTAGGGCACCTAAGTTTCCCCAGTGTTCCCAGCTTCCAGGACAACTTCATTCAGCTATGGGGTCCCTGTCTCTTTAAGACTTGCAGAAAGCACTCGCTTTTCTTTTGCCTCAGGGGCGCCGGTTGCAGGGACCTATCCACAGGTTTTGCTTTTCTGTTTCTCTAATATTCAGCACCCCATGCACCTTGTGTCTGTGTTCCGGGTGCAGATTTCTAGAGCTGGTTGTTTAGCAGTCCTGGGCTTTCACTACTCCCTCCCCATTCTGACTCCTTTCTTCCAGCCGGGTTTTGTGGTGGGGGAGCACTTGGTATCTTACTCCCTTCGTGTGATGCTGAGTTCTCACAGATGTAGATGTATCCTGGCTGTTGTACTGTATCCACTGGTGTTTTTTTTAGGAATAGTTGTATTTATTGTATTTTCATAAATATATATGTTTTGGGGAGGAGATTTCCTCTGAACTACTCATGCCACCATCTTCCCGTGATCCCTGAGTCATTGTTATTTTATGCATTTGTCTTGTCTTGTTTTTATATTCCACATATGGTATTTGTCCTTATCTACATGGCTTATTGTACTTATAATACCCTCTAGGTCCATCAAGTTTTTGCAAATGGCAGGATTTCCTTCTTTTTTATAGCTGAATAGTATTCCATTTTGTATATATACCAACATGGAAAATCCAGGATCATCTCTAATTTAAGGTCATCTAGCGATATCTGCAAAGTTCCTTTAGAGAAGTAGCTAGATTAGTATTTGACTGAATAACCAAAAGCCAGGATTCTTAGGGAAAAGGAAATCTTTATAATTCTATACTCCATACTGATCAACAGGAAACATATCCTAAATGTTATCTATCAATATTATATTTGCTCAATAAACTGAAATTTGATCTCCTATAATTAAAATATTAGCTATAGAATCATAGACACATACAAGTAGAAGTTTTTTTCTTAGTGTACTTTTTCTCTTATTGATGTAACATTGATGTACAATCTTATATAGGCTTCAAATATACAACAAGTAGTTCAACAATTACGTATATTATTAAACCCTCAGCCCCACTAGTGCAGTTACTGTCAACATGTAAAGATGTTACAGAATCATTTGTTACATTCTTGATGCTGTACTACTATCCCTATGACCAACTTATATGATTGAGAATTTTTGTCCCCCTTTATCCCTCCCAACTCACCTACCCCAGTGACTTCCCCATGGTAACCACCAGTCACTTCTCAGTGTCTATGAGTCTATTGCTGTTTTGTTCATTTTGTTTTGCTTTGTTTTTATATTACAAAAATAAGTGAAATCATGTGGTATTTGTCTTTCTCTGCCTGGCTTCCTTCACTGAGCAGAATACCCTCCAGATGCAGAATTTCTTTTTTTATGGCTGAAAAATATTCCATTGTGTATACATATCACATCTTTATCCATTCACTTATTGATGGACACTTTGGTTGTTCTATATCTTAGTTATTGTAAATAATGTGGAGATAAACATAGGGACACATATATCTTTTGAAATCAAGGATTTTGTTTTCTTTGGGTAAATTCTTATAAGTGGAATTACTGGGTCATATGGTATTTCTATTTTACTTTTTTGAAGAACCTCCTTACTGCTTTCCACAGTGGCTGTACCAATTTACATCCCCACCAACAGTGTAGGAGGGTTCCCTTTTCTCCGCATCTTTGCCAATACTTGTTATTTCTTATCTTTGGATAGTGGCCATTCTAACTGGGTGTAAGGTGATATCTCTTTGTTACTTAATAGGATGAGGATCAGGAAATTAAATCTCTTCCTTGTAATTCTGCACTGAAATGCAATAGTTTCTGTGGACATGATAAGAAAAAGAAATGTTTTACATCCTTAAAAAAATGAGAATAATGAAAATGTACACTAAAGCATATGAGGGAGAAAGTATATTCCAAGAGAGAAAACAGTACAAAGATATGATTATATCTGTCAGTGTTAGACATGTCAGTGCCTTGTTTTTCAAGCAGCAGGTGATTCAAATTTTCTGTTGCAGGAATAAAAGGAAAAGAACAAAACCTCAGAGAATCACCAAATAAATAAAGGTAAAATAAACCAGTTCAACTGGTTGGTGTTTACTTGCCTACACTGCTAAATAAGAACATTTTCTAATATTGATTACAGTAAAGCATTTTTAATTTATATTTGCCCAACACTGAAACCATAAAGTCAAGCCATTTACAGTGCATTAGGTGGGAAGAAATACTGTAAGAGGAACCAAAAAAAAGAGTACAGTTGAACAATTTATAGACTAAATTGAAGACTATAGAGGATATTATGAACTTTTGAAGGTATTTTATATGTAAAATGAAACAAAAATGCTAAGTACAAACATTAAGGTTGTGAGATTATACCTAATGCATGTGCATTATTTCCTTGGTCTGTTATTCTTTCTCAACATTTGTAGAGTATGTGTTTTGTTGGTCAGCATTACTTCCTTCCATTTTCAAAGTATCAGCAGGTCAGAAACTCGGGAGAAGAGCAATGAATCTAATGATTACAACTTCAAGACACATTTGTATAGTAAAAATGATTTTTCAGACTCCAAATTTAGTTGTGAATTGTTTGGTTAGAATTAAATGTCATGACATTGACTTTCTACACATACTTTTCAAGTGTAATTGGGCATATGCAGAAATTTGTTATTGTTTTTCTGTTTGTGAAGTAGTGTACTGAAAGATGCGTGTATATAAGCAATTGGAGCATTGAGGCGTAATTACCTGCCACTTAACTTTAACTGCTCTTTAAAAGCCCTAAACTATCTGACTATCTGTTTAACTAGTTGGTGATATCACATGAAGAGAAATTGTACTTCAGGCTGCTGCAAGAATACTTCAATGTCAAATTCAACTAACAATATTTTGGGTTCCATTTTCCAAGTAACAGTGAAGTAAGTCTAATATATAAGAAATCAGAAATATTTTCCAGTCCTACATTAAATAATATTTAAGGGCTATCATTCTCTAACATGAGCATCTTCCTCATGTGCCCTAGCATTTTAAATTTAAAATTGAATGCAGGATTCATCAGTATGTGAATCCTACTCAACTAAAATGCAGTCTACTATATACACATATACTTGTATATATATATATATAGTTTATATAAACTTCCATAGATACAAATATACTTTATGTATATAATTTAAATACTTTAGCCATTGCCAAGTGCTGCACATTGCATTTGTAGCATTTGTAAAGCAGATTTTATGCCTTAGTAGTTTTATTCAAAATATTTCCTTAGGTTACAAAATCATGAAATTAATTTCTCCTCTAGAAGACAAAACAAACTTGAATAGAAAGTATGTATTCTTCTACAATGTATTTTTATATAATTTATTTTCTACAGTGTATTTTTATAAAAGATTACAGAAATTATACCATTCTCTTGGGAAAATAGTCCAATAATGTTTGCTACATATAATGGTTTCAATTTTTGACAATAAATTGTATGTTAGATTCCTATAGAGTGTAGATATTTCAGGTACAATATCATGTTTTATAAACAAACAACCCTAACTTACTTTCTTGGTAATATTCTTTAATGAAAAAAACAATAAATCGTTCTTTTTCCACATGGCATGACAAGTATCACAAACAAGTACTGATTAATAAGACTCAAAAAACTACCAAAAACATAAAAAGTTATAACATGAAAAGTAGTAATATGATTCAATTTCAAGTTTTCAATATGAGGCTGTATCACAGAAAGTATCCTAAACCTCTAAAATATCTTAGAGGTTTAAAATTTAGTTATTCCTAGTGACATACCATGAAATAGATTCTGGGTATTTATTGTTGTGTCAGCAATCTGGACTCTGCATTTAATTTTCTTTTCTCTGCCTATGTGAAAAATTCTGTCCTTATTTTGACATAATGCTTTTTGTGGATAATAATATGAATTTAGAAGCCAGGGAAAAAATCATATTACTAAATTATGTATGTATGCATGTATATATTTTTTGTTCCAACAGGATTTAAAGAGACCTACCAAAATATATGCTACATTGAGAATTTTAATAAGAATAAATTAGAGTTAAGGAAACTGTTAGAATTATTTAGCAATTTCAGGAGTTAGAGTTTACCACAGTGCAGCGTACCTTTTGTTAAGGTGTTAGTGTTCTTCTGACACTATGCATTTTAAATATATTCTCAATTAGTTTTTATTAATTCTAAATTATTTTGTATTACTGGATAGATCAGGAGGTAGAATAGGGACATGTGATTTTAAATGGTTTATATAACAATTTGGTTAGAGATATGACTAAATTAAAATCTATAAGCAACTATTCTGATTCATGATAGACCAACTAAGATGCCATTAAGTAAGGCAAAATAGAAAGTATAATAATAGTGTGTAATGAAGAACTGAACATGTATCACTTAATTATAAAATGTGTTATTTAAAAAATAAGAGAAGTTATTATAAGTGTTGGTGAAAGAGAAACACTTGAATGTAAGAAAAATGTAACATGGATACAAATAAAAAATAGGAACCTAAATCTGACTTGGTAGGCAGCACCTCAAATATATAAGGTAAATAGTTCCTAGGTTGTTTTAAAGCTTTGCTATCTTTTTTTAAAATTCACAGTCACTTATAAAATAGGAAAAATAGACGTTATTATTCTTTTCATTTGGAGTTAAGAAAAATTGAAGTCTGTAGATTATATTCACAATTGTAACAGGTGTAGCTACTTTACCACCTCCTCCTGCCTGCTTACATTAAAAAAGTAGGTCAGTTAAATACAAGAGGTGTCATTATTTTAGGTGGCATGTGCATTTCACATCTGATCCAAGTTGTCACTATCTGTTTACAGCAGGATAGGTCGTTACAGGCATGATTAAGGTATATTTGAAGGGTGAAACAAGATCTTAAGATATAATACACATGCATAAACACAAACACAGAGGAGAAAGATTCTGAACATTTAAAGAATTTCTTCCAGGGTCTCAAATTTAAGATGCAATTATAAACAGTTTAGAAGAGAATTGTATTTTATTCATCAACTGTTTATTGAATTACTTATGGATGTTTATAACACAAATTTATTTCCATAGTTATTGTTTTAAATGCTTAAAGTATTGTGGGCCTATGAAAATTCCTTTGGGCCTGAAACATTTCTCTCTCCGCCCTTAGAAAAAGATTTTATATTTTAACAAGCTCTTTTACAAAAACTCAAATACTTTGCTTTTGATCAAAATCCAAAGAATGGAATGATCATTGGAACCTAATCTATGTAAGAAATTTTGTTCAATGCTTAGGAAACCCACAAATGCTCTTTGTTCCAGTCATCAAATAGTCATTTAAACAGTGAAAGCAATTATAAAGGAAACTAGGTTTTGTATAGTTCAAATAATTCTCCAAGGGAAAGGATTTATGAAAGCCCAAACCATGCCTTTGCAATATGATGCTCTGTAATGCTTTCAGATTTCTATCTTATAAAGACAAAGATAAAATATGGAATATATGAGGAAAAGGACAGAATTTGTGTAATAAGAAGAAGGAGGTTTTAGGTTATGTATTAACACTCACTAGCTATTTGAATAGGATGATTTATAGCCTTTCTCTATCCCACATCGTAAATTAACAAAGAGTGCAGTCTCTCATTTTAAACTGTGTTTCTTTGAAACTGAGTGTTCCATGAAGGTACCAGAGAGCTATACCAGAAAGAGTGAGAGGAAAGTCAGATGGACAGTGCCATAGGCCTGTCCCTAATTTAAGAGGGACAAGTATATTATTTACTAAAATGTATCATATATAGATATATAATTTAGGAATTTTTTATTTTAAATTATTTAAAAATTTCATGTTAAAATATTTATTATTGCGTTATGTAAATAAAGCCTAGGAGCACGTAACGCATGTCAAACTTCCATGTACCTCAATATATCATTATAGGACTGCCAATATCATTTCTCCTTTCTGGATGAGAAAAATTAGGCAAAAAAAAAATGACTCAATTGTACAACATCACAAACGTAGGAACTGGCTTGTCTGAAATTGAATCACAGTTTTGTACTATTCTAACCACACTGCTTGCTGTGTCCTCTGCTGTCCTAGTCACCAGTGTCCTTTACGCATATCCATTCATTTCACATAGAGGTCCTTGGACACCTTGTAGTGCTCCTGAAGTGAATGTGAAAGAGCAGCTTTATATTAATACATTTCCTCTTTCTTGAAAGGTTGTCTGTATGTAAAATATAAATATTATACCCATTCTGTTATGATACAAGATTATTATGATATAATAACATTATTAATAAAGGAAGAGACTAATAATGAAAATATTCATGTTGGGACACCTAGCCTTTACTTTTTCCTTCTTCTGGAAAGGGTTTTACTCCTCTTTGCAAAGTTTTCTCTTTCTCATGTGGCCTTCTTGAGTTTCTTTCTCCCCAGTCAAGTGGTCTTGGGCATGATCCATAATAAATCAATCAGATGCCATGAGTTCTGAAAGTTGTTTCTTTGATTGAGCCTCTCTGCATCCTTCCAATAGATGTATTTTTTTGCTTAAATTAGTCAGATTTTTGTTGGTTGCTTACAAAAACCATCAATGATATAGGTATATAAAATGTTCCTTATGAAATGTAATTATAATATTCCAATATCTAGAAGCATTTTCAGTTCATAGGCATAAAACACACACTTTTCAAATCAAGTACCTTAATGAAATTATACACACATACACATCCCCCCACACACGCACAATTTTTTATGTTGGGTTTAACAAATTAGAAAATGTCATCAGAAGATGGTACCACTTATATATTTTTCAAAACTTTGCCTTATCCTCCAACATGAAATGATTCAAAAGTTTTACTGCTTTTTGTGTTGAGAGGTATCTGTCAATGGAGGAATTAAGTCTACAATCCATTAATTTTCCTCCTCAGGGCCTTTGAACTTGCTGCTTCTTCCATTTAAAACATGCTCCCAATATCTGTCTTCTACTTCTGTCAGACTCCGTATGAAACACCTCCTTCTTAAAGTGATTTTCCAGATCACACTTCATTAAATAACACTCAGTAATACCAGCATCTGCTTAAAACCTTAATTTTTCTTCACATCTCCTATTCACTCTGCTGTATATTTAATTTGTGTTTATTTCTATCTCCTCAAACCTCACCTCCAATACACACCAGAATTAAAGTCCCAAAATAAAGGTATGTTTTGTTTCACCTGTACTAGGATATTACTGATACAGAATATATTTTAATAATAATGTTGTGAATATATAAATGAATGCCTTGTTATTGACTATCCATCTTGAATATATGAAAAATGTTAATATTAGAGAAGGTTAAGAATGCATCAAAATTTGGATTTCTGCCCAAACAACACCAAATTTGTTATTTCCCTTGTAAGTGACCTATTGCTGTATTAGATTAAGAAATTTTGCTGATGTCCTATGCTTTATATATAATGATGGAACTGATCTATGATTCAGTTCAAAGTTAAAAACTGGAATAAATACTCATTGCCCAAACCAAGATTATTCTTTACAGTTGGATGGTTCTCTGCTTTTATTCCACATCTGTGTCATGATTAGCTTTGCTAAAGGTGAGAATTCTTGTGCCTAAGGCTCAGCTATGCCCTGTGGGATTTTTAATTCTTCTTAATGATGTAACAGAACAAGTTATTAATCATCAGTCCAGATGAACATGCCCCTTTCCAGTCACCTAGACTCTCTCCTTTCTCCTCTAACTTTCCTCTTTTCTTCTCCAGCAGCTAACAAAATCATACCAATGTGTGCATGCTTCTCACAGTGATGTAAAAAAGCATTTTTAAAAGATCATCTTCCATTTCTTCACTGTTATAATCCTGAGGTAAGGTACAGTAAAGAAAAAGAAGGTATCTAGGTGCCAGAAATGTACTACTGAGAGTCTAGTTACCCAGCAAAAGGCACCCATTTGCATCTCAATAAAATGTGAAGCTTAGTGACTGAAGGGCTTTCATGAAAACTGTTGTCCTCACTCTTAAAAAGAAACACCGGAAATTTTCCATTTCTCCTTGTGGACGTAACAGTATCTGCTCATAATTCCTGGAAATGTTGTGGCCATCTTGCTGCCTCCCTGAAAATGAAGAACAGCTCCAAGCTACACAAAAGCACAACCAGAGCCCAAGTACGTTACTGGGAGTTTTTATTTCTTCTGTGCAATTTATTATGTGAAACAGTGCTTCTCTCTTCATTTAAACAAACTAAGTTAAGCTTTCTGTTTACACATCTGAATCATACTAATTGATCTTTGTGATGACATGAATTGAGAACAAAGATTTAATTTAAAAGCTTTATGAGGAATCCTATCATCGTACACCATTTGTTTAACTAATAAAATAAGATTAACAAACTCCAATTCCAAATTTGTCCATATTCCTTTGCAAAAATTTTAATATTAATGCCGCCTAAGTGAAAAGTCACAATTTAAGGATTAAAAATGACATGTGTCGTGATATGCCAGATACCACTATGCAATTTCAATTTTTGTATTTAAAACACACAAAAGTGGTCTTGACACAGAGAGTAATTCAACTTAGGTTCTTCTAAATTGGTCAAAAAATAAAAATATGAAGCTGTCCTATCCAAAGCTACATGTTTCAAGGGGGAGGCAGGCATGATCAGAATACCAGGGCGTGGAGTTGAGGGGCCCGAGGTCTGCGGGCCAGGGAGGCAGCACTGACTTGGCAGCTACAGTTAGTGAAGAGAGTGCTGAACTGGCAGATCTAAGAGCATCACAGTCACAGAAGTCACCCACAACCTGGCCACCACGCCACAGGATTGACAGTCACTTCATTGGAGGGGCAAATAAAACCAAATCAGACCACACCCCAAGATCTGAACATTCACTCTGTGAGTGACATCAGTGTCTTGCATGTTGAATTTGTCTTTGAAGAGTTGTCAATGGGCTTCTGTTTCCATCACTATCTTCAACAAATGCTGAATTTACACAGAGTTCTTTTTATAAAGTAGTTCTGCCACTGGAGGAACATCTCACACCCACACTCACCACTGGTGACCATGTCAGAGGGAATAGCCTGCACAGTCTTCAAGGTATGTGGCCAACTATGGTCAATAGTCACAGAGCCCTGGTCCTTCTGTGATTCCACAGTGTCTGAAAGTTTCATTCTAGTGGGCTCATGAGTTCTTCCTTTTGAGATCTTATGAACCTACTCAGGTTTAGTCTTCATAGTCACTTTCATATCTTCTCACTTGGACTAGAACTTCTGGGAAGCACTTCATAACCCAGTAAGCCAGTCCTCTGATCAAAGAGAGGATAGTTAGTTAGTTTTTATTGCTATAAAGGAAGTCTAGACTTCAGACACAATGGCCTGAATATCTTCTTGGAAGAAAATAACTCTTCCTTCTTTTTTATTATGAAATACTAATGCAAACTGATTTCTCAGATTTTCTCATTATATTGCATTTCAGGTAAATCATCCTGCTATACCTCTATTGCCTTTTTGCTTTTGAATGATATCTGTGAAATGGCAAATAGGCCTTTATGTGTTAGATACAAGTAAGATTAAATACTAAAATAAATGTTACAATTTTTCTATATTATATATGAATAATTTAATTTACATTTTGCTATTCATTACTTTTCTTTGCTGATCTTGGTATGGTAAATCAAGAATTGATTATACTTGTTTAAACATAAGTGAACTGAATTAATTAAGTCCCAGAGAACATTCCCTCAGATCTCAGATCATGAAGGGAGAGAGTCACTTCAACAGAACAGATTATATGAATCTATAATGCATAGCAGACATGGTATGTTCGGACATGCTAAAGCTAAGATTATTAGTTTAATTTAAACCTGTTTTTCCCAAGATGTATAAACTATACTTCTTAGTAAACAAAAATGCAAAACTGATGTCAAACTACTAATACATGTATTTTGGCATTTATTTTATATTCATAATTAATTGGGAAGTTAGGGGAACTTTTAGGATATTTTAAAAAGCAATTTTAAATACATAACAAAATTTATGTAAAACAACCACTTTTTAACAGAAATATAACCTGCATGATGGGAAAGACAGTCATCCTAGTATAGGTACTTAAGAATGTACTTTGTGCCTGAAACATATTCCATGGAGATAAAGAAACCTCGCAATCTGCTGGTCATATCACCTTCTTTGGGGACCTTTCTCTATCTGGACTTGATGTGTCCTTTGTGCGTCATATTGCACAGCTGGTCCTTCACTTGCAGCACAAGAGGGTGTGTTCAGACCATGTCCCTGCACTGGCTTCAGGCAAGATTCACGGGCCACACAGGACCGACTATTGAAACTGATCTTGTTCCTTTTTCTCTGTGAGCAAAGCATTGCTCCGTGCAGTGTCTGTGTGAGCCACGTCCTCCTTGGTGACCACAGCACTTACAGGGCGCACAGTGGGGTGATGGTATGCTGAGGCTGCTGCTCCTAGTGGTGGCAGTGTTGTGCTCTTTGCTACCATCCACTCAGTGGGATTCTTCCCCTGGAGATGGTAAAAGGTGTCACTTGCTCGACAGTGCTTACTTTCAACTTAGTATAAATTATTAGCAAAACACTTAAAAACAAAGACACTTACTTGTGAAATTTGCAAAAGGGATCATATTTGGTGTATTAAAGAGTAAACTTTCTAAAAAATAAAGAAAACCTTCCTATCGTTCAGATAGTGACACCTATTTACTATAACCCTGAAAATAACAACAGCCTATGTTGCTGTTCCTAGCCATTTCTGATGGCTGAATTGGTGAACAACTGACATAGGCTGACTCAATAATATATTTCTCCTTAAAAATTTAGAATCCTTAAAAAGTATTTAACTGAGTTGGTAATGGTGACTGGACAACAAGAACCTGAAAACTTAGGGCACAAGACATCTCTTTTGAAGCATCCATGATGAGAGAATGTAGAAATAAACAGCAGAATGTAGACAATAACCAAGAAAAGGAAAAACATGATTCAAGTTTGCAGAAGAGATGAGAGAATGTGTGGCATCAGAGAAAGGAATGGTAACAGCTTCTGCTTTTGTTCTAACAGCTTTCCAGGAACTATTTTCAATCACTGCTGAGGCCAGGCTGCATTTTCTCCCCATGAGCCTCATCTGATTTCTTGTTATTCCTAATAAAAATAATGACAATAATAGCAATAAGAGAATTGTTCAGGGCTAAAACTTAGTAAATGTACAGCAAAATCTTCCCAGGGCCTTCTGGTATTCAGCCAAGTTTGAAAACCATCCATTCGTAAATGCTTCAATAACAATTTCTCAAAACAAATTTTTACAGGAAAGCAGATTTTATATTGGAAAACAATTTATCCTTGAAAAGATAAGGTGTTAGTTATTCACATTTAATAGTGTTACAGTAGGTTTCCAGAGGGCTGACACTCTGTGCAATCCCACTCACATTTGGAGAACTTTTAGGAATAAACCTGCCATTACTCAGTTTTCCCTATTTCTGAAGACCTCCGCTCAGAAAGAAGGTACACCAAGGGAATGGAACATAGAAATAAAAAGTGAAGAGCTAGAAGTAGTTGGCCAACATCAGAGTAAAAGGAATATTTTAAATACAAGGGATTAAAGGTTGTTAAATTTATCTCTCTCTCTCCTCTCCAAAGGACAGGAGCATTAAAAATTAACAACTGAAATTGCTGTATAATATTAGAGGCACCAAAACTCTTCTGTTTAGCCACACAATGGAAAATAACACAAATATATGTAAAAAGTTAGAGGCTTTATTAGCATATTATAGGACAGGATGGAGAAATGGGGAAGGTTTATTGCATCTCAGAGTGTCCCAGTGTCAGGCCTGGGGAATGGCACAGATTCCACCAAAAAGCCCCAGAAAGGACAGAAGGGAACAAACCGATCTCACTGCTGCCACCAGCACGAACCACTTGAGGAAATTCATTTTCAAGTTCATTAACAGACTTTTACTTTCTGTCTCATAATGCTAAATAAAATCGGAGGCACTGGTGGGATAGACTTTGATGAAGTTATGACAGAAAGGCAAAATTATTAAGGTACATACACTGTAACCTGAGGAAGGCTGGAAATGTGACTGTCATAGGCTCATGAAAACTCAGTAGATGCCCCAGGGCTTAATGAGGGACATCTGGGACCTGAAGAGGTGTATAGTAAGAATTCTTGTCCTCTTTGAGATATCTCTCAGGACTAGTCAGTGTCTTATATTTTCAATAAATCCCATACCTAGTTTCACCTGGGGGGTAGATCTTCCCTTTTCTCTCTCTGGAAAGCACATACATATGTATGTATTCAAAAAGACTATATATATGAAACATATATATTATTTTATATTTATATACTGTATGTCTATATTTAAAATTATTATTTTAATAGATGCATGTAATTTTAACATAACAGGAATAAATTAATCCAGGTTTCCTCAGCATTTAATTAAACCTTAATTTAAATGAAATTATATATCAGAAGTACCCTTTCCAAGTAACTGTTAAGGTGTGTTGTGTTTATTCATGCTTAAGATCTTCTGTACAAAATGTAGAAATATTTTATTGAGGGAGGATGTGGGTAAAATTGTAATATTTCCAGAATTTCTCACCTGGCCTTAGTGCATCTCCATATTGATAGGTGTTTCCAAGGGGTGGAGAGAAGTAGGCCATCTCCATATCAATAGGTAATTACAAGGGGAAGCGAGGGCATATCTGGACCAGAGAGGTTGGGTGGGGTCCCTTTTTGCAGCCAGATTGTGAGAGACACAGGTGAGCAGAAATGGACAACTGCTTGTAAGCAATAAACAGTTTCTTGCACTTTATTTCTCCCTTTGACTGATTTTTAGTTTCTAAGGTGTTTTGCCCTGGGACTTTTTCCCTGGATTTACAGAGGATTAAGAAATATCCCAATTATTCCATTTTTCATAGTACAGTGTTATTTAAATGGCCACTCAGAGCATGTTTTTAAATACATATCAGTTTTCAACACAGCTATTACCACCCAAATTCTTTTATGCAGAATTGAAGGAAAAAACATGAAGGTTGTACTCTGAACAAACTTCTCTCTTAAAAAATAATTATTTTTATGTAACTGGTGGTTACAAAAGCACAGTACAGATAGAATAGCTAGCTACTTGGTTTCTAGTGAGAGTGAGCAAAGGTTGTGCATGTCACATATATTCAGAATTAAGTCAGATAGTAGATTTTAAATGCTGCAAAGCAAGTTATAAAAATTTTCAAGAATTCTATGATTTTCGATTAGGTTTGGCTCTAGCTCATGGAGAAAAGATTAATCAAATGAAATGCTGATGTCCTCTAATCTTCAAATTTTGTGTCATATTATGCAAATTGTTGGTCAAACAAAGCACTTCAGCTTCATGGCACTCATGCTACTTAAATAACGCAACAAGGGGAGGATATTTGACTCCTGCGTTCTGGAGAGCCAGGGGTACAGTTCAGCCCAAGTCGGAAAGCCTGCGAATTAGGGAAGCTGATGATATTAAGCCCTAGTCTGAGGGCCAGTCCCAGCTCCGGGTCAGGCAGAGAGGGCAAACTCCAGCTTCCGGGTTTTTTTTTCTTCAGGTCCCCAATGGATTGGGTGATGCCTCCCCACACTGGTAGGGCGATCCGCTTCACTCTTTCTAGTCTACCAATTCAAAAACTAATTTCATCCACAAATACCCTCAAAAACACACCCAGAAATACGTTGAACATATTCAAACATATCTGGACATCCCATGGTTCAGTCAAGCTGACATGTAAAATTAACCATCACAGCTGTGATAACATCTCCCAAAACCATTCTTTCTAATTTCTAACTTTTTCCATACCCAGGAAATTATACATTAGATCCAATAAACTGTTTATACCAAACTTAAGCTGATTTTTTTCCTTCATTAAATTTTCACTGTAGGTGAGGAAGCATTGTTCACCATCTTGTATATGATTGATCTTCATGCATTTTTAAGGCTGATATGTCTCCTGTAATCTTTCTTATTATGTGACAGAAGAGAATTTGGCAAAGATGTTACCTGTATAATGTGGACAATAGGAAATATATCTAAGTAACTCAATAATCTAACTAAAAATATTTCCATAGTGCAAAGGAAAGAAATGGTGTGTCCTCTTCTAAATGAGAAGAACCTGAGAAAAGATAAAAATCTGATGATAAATCTGAGGAGAAAGATCAGCTAAAGAATGAAATCTTAAATATAAATATAAAAGAACTAGGGCATGGTAAGTTTAAAATAAAATTGTTCTCAATGGATAGCTATTTTCAACTGTCAGACATGTAATTAAAGACACATTCAAAAGATTTTACCCCAGGTATCTTCTTAAAGGTGTCTTCAGTTGTCATGAAACAGAAAAGGTATTCTTGTTGCACCTTTTGTAATATCTGCCCCACATAATCTAAATTAAGGGATGAAATTTTAATGAAACATCTTTAATATTTTAATGAAAACATCAGTGCTTCTCAAAATTTTATTTATATAAAAGTACCCCGGTGATCTTATTAAAATTCTGATTCTGATTTAGTACATCTGGGCTGTGGCCTAAGATTCTGACTTCTTATCGTCCTTCAGTGATAGAAATGCTGCTGGTTCATCCCATGTGCCCTTTAGGTAGCAGAGTTACAAATTCTCACCCAGATTTATACAAGAGAATTAAACCCTAAAGATTTGTGTGGCTTTCTTCTCAGTTCTTCCAAGGAAGGTACATAGTTAATATCCTAAATGCATAGGAATATTCTATACTTCAATTGATATGTGTCTGATGAATAAACAGAGGATGATAAAACTGATTAGGTTTCCTGGGGTCAGATTAAGTGATGGTTGAAGTTGAAATGCTATGTTCATTTTGGAGATACCTGATTTTCTTGATGTAAATAAAATGTTCTTATGAATATATTCTAGAGTGTCCCCTCCATGTGGTATTGGTGGATATCTCTATAATAAAGGGAGGATTAGAAGAAATAAGTTTTTTTTATTCTATTATTCTTCAGGAAATTCCTGATGGCCAAATAATATAAAATTTTTCAGTCTTTCTTTTGCAATTACCAGTTCAAAACATGTTCTCTCTTTTGTACCTCTTAAGCAAAAAGTTTGAACCTAGTCTACTTTAATAACATGTTGGAGCTAAAAAAGATTCTCTAAAGATAAACTGTCCTAACTGGTACTTACAGTGCTGTTTAGAATTATGGACTTTGCAGTTAAAAATGGAAGAGTCTAAATAAAACTTCCAGATAGCAAAAGAAAAAAGAGCTAGCTAACACATAGCAGGCTAGAGTTACAGGATTTTGCAGTTAACTCTGGAAATGATTCAAAGACACAGGCAACCAGCAGTGCTGATTAACTTAATTTGATTATAATGTTAGGACATTTTCTTTAAAGAATTACTCTGATGAAACATTTTGTATTTCTTTTTACTATCTTGCTTTTCCTGAAGATTTTATTCTAAATAGGAAGAATAGTCCATAAAACATAAATGGGCTCTCATAGTCACATAGGCTGAAATTTATTTTTAAATGCCAATTAAACATATAATTGAACTAAAGGATCATTGTGTTTTTTCATCTCATTACACTGTGTCACCAAAAGGGATAACAGAAAGTTACATTTTGGGAAATTTCTGGTAACACATAGTTTGTAATCTCATATTTTATAGATCAAAATGAATGTAATGCACATGACTAATGCTCTCAGCAGCCAATAGGAATGTTTACACACTATCAGAATTCCAATTAATAGATACCCCATTAAAATACTACTGCAATTCAAATAATTAATTTTATAAACAGTTGTATTTAAATAGAATATTTGAGAGGAAAGTGTAGAGGAAGATGACAATCAGCTATGTTGTATTTCCAAACACTGCAAATATCCATCTTGTAAATACAACTCATTAATCAATTTAATAATCCAAATGATCTAATTTAACTTTTTAACTTTGACATAGATGAGTGTATATTTCAAATTGTTTAGAAAAATATAGAGAATAATAAAATATAATTGACCCTTGAACAACATGGATTTGAACTGTGTAGGTCCACTTAGGTGTGAGTTTTTTTCAATAAATATATTAAAAAGGTTTTGGAGATTTGTGATGATCTGAAAAAAGCACTTCCTTTTCTCTAGCTTACTTTATTATAAGAATACATGATCTAATACATATAACATGCAAAATATTGTTAGTTGACTATTTTATCAATAAGTCTTCAGTTAATAGTAGGCTTTTAGTTAAGTTTTAGGGGAATGAAATATTACATTCAGATTCTCAGCTGCATGGGAGCTGGCACCCCTGACCTGTGCATTGTTCAGAGGTCAACTGTATGTGATTCCTCAAGGATCAACTAATACATGTAAATATCTCCATAAGAGTGCATTATGTTTTCCTATTTAACATATTGACTTTTTATTCATGAATTTGTTCATTCATTTGTGGAACTAATACTTTTGAGAAGCTGTTATTGGTCAAAATACTTCACTAAGTTCACCAAGGAACAAACCATATATAATTTACACCTTTATGGAATGAAGCAAGCAAATAAAAATATATAATACATCGTGACAAGGCTGTAATGAAGAAGAGTTGAGATGAAGCAACTGGAAAACTCTTCTTTTGTTAATGAGGGAAAGTCTTCCTGAGCAAGTGATACTGTCCTTGAGGCCTTAAGGATGAAGATCTAGGCATTTGGAGGGAGATATCTGGGCAGGAAGAATTATACAAAAAAGAAAAAAAAGAAGAGTGTGGTTAATACACTAGAAAGATTAAAATAGTAACCAAAGATCAAACCACACAGGGCTTCTGTCTATATAAAAAAAATAGATTTCACTGTAGTGAAATTTAAGTTCAGTTAAAGAGAGGACTGCAACATTCTGACATACATATTTTAAAATATTACTCAGTCTTCTTTGTATGGAGTGTTCTGAAGTAGGAATGTGAAGCGCAGAGATGAGGGAGAGGCAAATCTAGCAGCCAACTGAGACAGAACGGTTGCTTAGATAGGCTCCTAGCAATGGGCCACTCAGATAGGTTGAAATAAAAGAATGGTGAAAAACAGCATGCTAACACTAACCAAAAGAAATTTGGAAAGATTATGGTAAAATGGTAGAATAGGAAGCCCCATTATTCCACATCCCTGCCTAAACAACAATTGCACTGGCAGAATCTGTCTGATGAAATTACTTTGGGATTTTCCATTCTATTAAAAACTTGCAATTTCTAGTGGAAGGTTTGACATTAAACGATAGTTAATTTTTGTCAGTCAGATCTTGCTTAGCAGTGGTGCCCTTCTCCACATCAGCCATGTGGCAGGCAGTCTTGCAGTGTTCATAGAGCAATTTTCATGCAGATTGTAGAGCTAGCATGGGTAACAAGAACATTTACCTCTAAATATTGGGGGATCTGATTACTGATAACTACTGATCACAAAGGTGTAGACAAAGAGGAGAGCAGCTATTGTTACACCTCCATCTCAAACTCTGGTATTATTGTAAGCAACTTCCTCTCTGCCATACATAACAGCTGGGGGTTTAAATTCCCAGTGACTTTCTCTTTTTCTTTTTTTTATCTCTTTATTTTTCTCTTTTTTCCTTTTGGCAGTCAACATTGAAAACTAGGTTGTTCAAAAACAACCATATATGGGGAAATTAGAAGATCACCAAAAATACCCAGGGGAAGGCACAGGTCCAGAAAACACCTGAGAAGACCTGAGACTTGCACCTCAGGCTCACCTTACCATAGAAACAGCTTACAATTAGAAGAAACAAATCAAAGCAAAAGCAAAAAATAAAAAATAAAAATAAATACAAAACATTCTGCAAATCCTAGAGGAGAAGAAGAATCAGATTTTCAGAACTAACACATTATTAGATTCAAATATCACTTTAAAAAAAAATCACATGACATACAAAGAAACTGGAAGGTATAGCCCATTCAGCAGAAAAATAACAATGAAACTGTCTCAGAAAAAAACAGATGGTGGAACTACTAGAAAAAGAATTTAAAACAGCTGTTTTAAAGACTCTCCATAGAAGTAAAAGAAGGCATGAGTAAAGTCAAGAAAATGATGAGTGAATAAAATAGAATTACCAATTAAGATAAATAAGCCCTAAAAAAAAAGCAAAAAGAAATTCTAGAGCTGAAATTTATAATAACTGAAATTAAAAATTCATGAGAGGGTTTCAAAGGCAGAATTGACCAGCAGAGGAAAGAATTAGTGAACATGAAGATAGAGCAATGGAAATTATGGAATCTGAAGAAAAGAAAAAAAGAAGAAAAATGAACAGAGTCTAAGGAACCTGTGGGACACCATTAAGTAGACCAATATGCATGTTGTGAGAGTGGAGAAAAAAGTAGGAGGAAGAGAGAGAAGAGAAGAGAAGAGAAGAGAAGAGAAGAGAAGAGAAGAGAAGAGAAGAGAAGAGAAGAGAAGAGAAGAGAAGAGAAGAGAAGAGAAGAGAAGAGAGGGAAGGGAAGGGAAGTGAAGGGAAGGGAAGGGAAGGGAAGGGAAGGGAAGGGAAGGGAAGGGAAGGGAAGGGAAAGGGGCAAGTAGATTTTTTGAATAAAGAATAGTTGAAAACTTTCTAAATTGGATGTAAGACATGACTATAAACTTCCAGGGAACTCCAAGGAAGATTTACTAAATCATGCTGAGATGCATAATAATAAAACCGTCGAAGACCAAAGACAAAAAACAGTCATGAAAGCAGTGAAAGAGAAGCAAGAGAGGCAATTCACAATATTCAACGGGTCCTTCACAAGATTATTACCAAATTTCTCACCAGAAAGTTTGGAGGCCAAAAGACAGGGCAGACTGGTTACCACGGGTTTATGGAGAGGTAAAATAAGGATTAAATAGATGAAGCATGCATGTGTTAAAACCTATGGAACTTTACAGTAGTATGAGAGAATCTTAGTGTATAGTTTTAAAGATATCTCTTAAGAGGTCTGGGGATCCCACGAAGAAATGCAGACTCTGGTGAATAAATCTATCTGTATTAGAAATGAAACAACTTCACTAAATGGTTACTGACCTGAGTAACTTTAGAAATGAAAGGAGTCTATAAGAGCAAAAGCAAAGTCAAATGCACATAAACACTGCACTTTACCAGATAAAATTGTATCCCATAAGTGTATGAGTTAATGATTCTGATACTGCTATATATTATTACATAAATAAGTAAAGGAGACACATCTGTGCAGAAGTTCAAATAATTGCTGTAGACGTTCTTCCCTCAAAGCTATGCATGTTAAGTCAACCTCTGCTGGAAAACCTTAAAATTACTAACGTTAGATTTTGCTGCTTTGTTAGTAGCTTTGATTCATCTGACTACAGCAATTGATGTCACCACAATGTTCTTCTCACCTTAATATTGAAAAAACCTACAATTCCTAGTATTTCCCATTCATCCTCAACATTCTTTAAATTGAAAATTCAGTACTGATTTCTTCACTGAACACATAGTGTTTTTCTGTTGTTTTTATATCTGTGCTACCTATGTAGTTTATTGCCAGATAAAAAAGATGAATTAGCAAATAATAAGAGATTTAAATTTGCAGATTATATAAATGGTGTCACTATTACTAACAAGAGAGTTCATACTATGCTAAATATACTCAACAGCAGACTTATTTACAATGTCAACTGCCATTTCCCAGATATAGCCAACTTGGCACAACTGGCTGTTGCACCAAAAGGCTGGCAGATACGGCTGTCTATGTCTCCCCCATCCTCTGAACCTGAATTGTCTCTCCCTGTCCACTCACATCCCAAGAACATTTCACTACTTTAGCAAATGCCAAACATATTGTTCTTGGAAGGGAATTGTAATTACACTGAGTGTGGAAAGGAGTAAGACTAGTATAGCTGTCTATAATATTTAGTTAAATATTATTATGAAAATATACTATTCCCTGTGAATGCGTGTTACACACAATTAGAGACAACAGAAGAAGGAAAAGAAACAAAATGGTCTTCTCCCCGACTGTCATAGGTTACTTTAGTACAATGGTTAATTATAATATCAATAATACTCCACTAAGAATAAAATATCCGAGGCAATTACTAAAGCAAAAGGCATGCCAGGAGAACAGGTATAAATCTTTATAACTCTGGAAAAACCAAAATGTATTGCCATCCATTGAATATGCCTTCTTTTATTATTATTTTTATATTTATTCTTGATTTTTTTCTAGAATTTTATTAAATTTTATTATATTTAATCTATATTGTATTAGTTGAATGCATTTCAAGCATGTTTTTATTTATAAGTATGCAGTTTTAAAAACTAAAATTATCAACGTTTTCTTACTAAAGATCACTGAAGTTTCTTTCCACAGATGTAAATTCTCTTCATTTAAGAATGTTCAAGAATCATAATTTTTAAAGTTTTAAAACAATAATCACCAATCAGAATTTGACGAAGAATATCCATATCCACGTATAAAATGGATTAAACAGAGAATATTGAGATAATTTTTAAATCCATATAGAAAAGAACATTAAATCATTTCCTTGGAGGAAACACAACAGTTCAGTCTAGACTAATCATTTTTCCTAAAGTTCATTTTGTCTCTTTAGTTAACTGTCCAAAACAGTCACCACCCTCCTGCCTGTAAATAATTATAATTTATCATATTTTCTTGAGTTGCACTGCAACAAAAAAAGTAAAGAAAAAGAACAAAAAAACAAAAAATTGCCTTATTTAAGTTTACTTGCTCGATTAGGAGCAGCTCTGGAAATGAAGGTCTGCCTTGTCTGTCACAGTAGAGTCTCTATTATTTACCAGATTTATGGAAATGTTCTATAGTCAATTAAGCTGGTGGTGTTTTTCAGTGACATGCAATTGAACTTAGGTCCAACTATAGCTTTAATACTGAAAGAATTCACTCTCATCAGAAAAAGGTATCAGCAAATAAACCTTTTTTCTCACTTTTTACTGTCTTCTTGAGAAACCAGGAAGAATTGATGATAACTACTTCATTGCCTGTCACTAAGTGTGAATATCTGACAGATTTCTTCAGTTCCCTTAAACTCTAGAGCTGCTAAAATAGAAAATAAAGTATGAAATTTCAAGACAGCAGTGAAAGAATTGATGATTGGCCTTAAAATGGGACAAGTAGAAATGAGTTCATTGATAACTCACAGCAGTTAAAAGTACAAACTGAAGTAAATGAAAAATGCTACTTAAGTATTCTGACTAAAAATGTTTAATAACTAGACAAGGAAAAGAACCAGGCATGTAAAATTCCAAATAAATGTTAAAGTACTAAGATTATAAAAATATTATTTTAAAAGACTATTTTTTTATCTGAAAACTTGTGGTAGGTTTTTATATTCTAACAATAAAATATATGATATGCTTTATGCTTCCCAAATTACCCTTTTCTCTTTCATAAAATGTTCAGTTAGTGATCCAAATGGAATTTGGACACTGGCAATTCAGGTTTGAAAAAGGACTCTTGTCACTCACTAGGGGAAAACATCGAACCAAGTTATTTCTCTGTTCTAAGTCTCGGTTTCATGTGTAAAATTAGAAAAGCAATGTCTACCATGTAGAAGTGATGGGTAGCTGTGTGGAGATTTATATGAAAATGTTTAGAAGATTAAAATTATGGGTAGCATTGGAAAAAACATATGATGTGATAGAAATAGTAGTAGTGTACTAATAAAATGTACATTTTCCTTATAAGATCAAAAAATTTAGTCAACTATAAAATGCCTTACCTGTTATTTTGTGTGAGTGCCTCTTTTGGATTAAACTGTGTCATCCCCAGGATTCCTATATTAAGTGCTCCCCCCACCCCCCTTTCTTTACCTCTGAATGTGACCCTATTTGGGAATAGGGTTGCAGATGTATCAAGCTCAGATTTAATCATATTGGAGCAGGGAAGGCCCCTAAGCCAATATCACTGGTATCCTTAAGAAGAGGGGAAATTTGGACACAGGTAAACACGCAGGGAGAACACTGTGTGGAGCTGAAGGTGTAGATCTGGGCCAGGCTTCTGCAAATCAAAGATTGGTAAGATTGCCAGTAAGCCACTGGAACCTGGAAGAGAGGCATCAACGCGATTCTCTCTCAGGACCCTCAAAATGAACTAACCTTGCTAACTAACCTCAAAATGACACCTTGATCTTGAATTTCCAGCCTCCAGAACTGAAAGACAGTAAGCTTATGTACACAGTTTGTGGTACTTGGTTACAGCAAACAGCAAACTAATACAGGGCCTATTGCCAGTGCTCAGTTTTCTGTAGAGTTGGACTGGCCTTATTTGAAATCTCCATACATTGCTAAAGTTTACCTAATACATCCTCCATTAATTTAATTTAGTTTTATGATTATTTTCTTAACATATTTTTTTACCTTACCTCTAAAAATATTTGATTATAAATAACCCTCTATGACTTCCACTAGAAGTTATCTTTCTTAAAACTGAATAGGGTAAAGTTAATCTTTAGCACATTATTAACTTAGCCTATAACTTCTTTCTCAAAATCCTTGTTCAATTATCTACTCCATCAGAATATTTTTTCCCTTAACAAATGTCTCTAAATTTACCATTCCAAATAGCTAATCATAATCATTTCATTCAGCAGCTTTAAAAATTCTTTTAAAAACATTAATGGATTCATGCTACTCTCCAGCTCAAAAAAATTTCAATAGATTTCTTCACATTTACACTAAAATTGAATGTGAAATTGTCCTAAGAGCCTGACTGTTTTGATTGCTGTCACTTTCCCCAGTTTCGTCACTTTTCTTTTCTTTTCTCATACTTTCCAGTTTCACGGTGCTGACCTCCAATGCACAGATTTTATTCTGCCTCCACATAGCACTGCCAGATAGAACAAGTGAAAACACAGAATGTCCATTACATTTGGATTTCAGATAAACAATGACTGCTTCTTCAGATACAGTAAGTCAAAACATGGCATTTTTTTCAATAAGAAGACCATCCTTAGTAGGCTTGGAGTTGCTACAGTTCAAATAAATTCAGCGTTATCGATGTCTGCTTTATTCTTCCCGTGTATCTGATCTCCACATGGTAGCTATAGACCTCTCATTTTGCATTCAATTGTCTTACAAATCCTTAGAAGATGTTAAATGCTATGATGGACCCATTATTTTGAAAGAAAAATTAATATCTTGTTTTAGTTTTCTAATTATCATTTATCTATATCATGAATTCTAAGGAAAATAATGTTATTATAAAAAGGAAAGTTCAGTTTTTTCTATAGAAAACACTGCATATGTTTCTCTATGTTTATATTTTTAAAAGGAAATAAAAGTATCCATTAAAACATAGACATTTTGGGGCAGAAGAATCTCAATGTAGTAACTAAGGTTTATTCACATATACATAATTTTAATTACTAAGACTCCCTAAAACCAAGTGTTTAGGACTGCTTCTTGTCTCTGATATATCATTTCAACAATTCCTTTTAATAAATACAGTATTGGGATCCAAGTTATAAAATTCCTTATTTTTTCAATAGTCAATAATTATAGTAAAATCAATTATTCTTAATTTTACAGTAGCTTTTTTTCCCCTAATAAAATATTTTTAAATGATCAGGTTTTTAGTAGGTGCTGGGGTTCTTTCGAGAAATTTTCTCTCTGTAAACTTCTTGGTTAAAATTTACAACACTTCTGAATATTATGATTCATGATATAGCAGATTCAAAGAAGTATAAGTGTTCAGTTATATGTTCTTTGCAAGATTTAATAAACCCATTATTACTGTTAGTTTCCTAAGAGTCCCTTAATGAAGTACTATAAACTGAGTGGCTTAAAACAGAAATTTATTTTCTCACAATCCTGGTGGCTGGAACTTCAAACTCAAACTGTCAGCAAGACCATGCTCTCACTGAAATCTGCAGAAATCCTCCTTGCCACTTACCAAATTTGGGGGTTTTGAAGGCAACTTTTGACATTCCTCAGCTTGCAACTGCATAACTCCAGTTTCTGCACTTGCTGTCACATAGGGCTGTCTTTGCATGTTGTCTTCACATGGCCTTTTCCCTGTAAGGACATCAGTTATATTGGAGTAGGGGTTCATCCTACTCCCACATGACTTCTCCTTTACTAACTATATCTGCAATGACTCTATGTCCAGATTGGGTCACATCCTGAGGTATTGGGCATTAGGACTTCAACACACCTTTTTTTGCAGGACAAAATTGTGACCATGTAAAACCAGCAATAATATCAAGAATCTCTTCTTTGTTTTAAGTCCAGGAAAAAAAGTATTTGTCAATTGATCTATCCATGTACAGCAATGTCATTCATTTATTTATTAATATTTATGAAGGTCATGTGGTAGACAAAGAAGAGCAGTGATTGAGAATGAGTGCTCTGGAGACAGACTAGTAAGTTCACATCCAGGCCCCTCTGAGTTCTAGCTCTTGGATGTTGGACAGACTGCTTTCTGCTCGTGCCTCAGTTTCCTTATTCTTACAATAATATAATAATAGTATTGACTTTATAAGGTCTTTGTAAGGATAAAATGAGTTTATCCTTAAAGAGCTTATAAGAGGCCTTGAGATTCAGTAAGAACTCCATTAAGTGTTAGCTACTATTATTCTGTAGTGCATAAAAGATACTCAGAATATAATTATAAAAGAAAACTATTCAAAGGCTGCTGGGGACTTCTGGTGCTGCCCATGATTGGTAGCTTCTGGCAGATTAAACCTCTCTCTACAGAGAAACGGGGTGCTGTCAGTTCAGCCAGAGTTTGAGGTTCCATGATCCTATAGAACAGGGAACATCAAGGTGTGATTATTACCTTCAACCTGTTTTAATTTTTCCCCAAAGAGTACTTTCTGACACTGACAAATAGAAAACAGAGTATTAGAAAAGTGCTGTAGACTTACAGGACTGTGATAATGAAGGGCTGAGTCTGGGGCTGAAGATAAGGGAACCACAAAGAAATGAAAAAAAATTCTAATAAAAATTGTCTTCATATCATCAGGCTAATTCTAAATTCACATGAATATGGTGTAAACTTTCAGAATGCACAACAAAAACTGCAGATATATTGTGTTGCTACAGCAGCTACATTAACAGCTCTTTGGGGCTGAAGAGAATAAGTTTTGACTTCAAAATCCAGCTAAGGTGGAAGGGCCTTGATCAATTCCTTTAATTACAGGGTCCAGAAAGGATGCGGTTAAGGTACATACTCAAGGCATCAGGGAAAACACTAGAACCAAGTACTCTGCAAACCTGAATGAGGACAAAACTGAGATAAATAAGCCCTACCAAACTGAAAACACAGTCTTTCAGAAAACTAAGTTGATTCAATTATGCTATGCATCTTCCTGAAGGAAATGTGATCTGAACAGTATGACTTACCTATATGACATTTTCCAGAAAATACTGAATATATTATTATCAAGTGTACGTGGAACTTTTTCCAAAATAGATAAGTTGAGCCATAAAGTAAGTCCTAAGATATTTTTAAAAATGGTAATGATACAGGAGGCGGAGCCAGGATGGCGGTGTGAGTAGAGCAGTGGAAATCTCCTCCCAAAAACACATAGAGCTATGAAAATATAACAAAGAAAAATCTTCCTAAAATAGAGACCACAGGACACAGGACAACATCCAGACCACATCCACACCTGCAAGGAACCAGCGCCTTGCAAAGGGGGTAAGATACAAGCCCCGGCCCGGCGGGACCCGAGCGCCCCTCCCCCCAGCTCCCGGCGGGTGGAGAGAAACCGGAGTGGTTTTTTTTTTTTTTGGCGAGCGCTTTTTGGAAGCCGTAGAGGGACGGGCCCCCGTTGCTGGGGAGGTAGGGTGGCGGGACCGGTGAGCAGGTGCCTGGAAACGGCGCTGGAGGACAAAGAACACCCCGCGTTTCTCCCTGCGGGACCGGCGGGCAGGTGCCTGAGACCGGTGCCTGAGGACGGAGGTCGCGCGTTTTTCCCCTTTTTTTTTTTTTTTTTTCTCTTTTTGGCGAGCGCTTTTTGGAAGCCTTGAAGGGACGGGGACCCCAGTGCTAGGGAGGCAGTGTGGCGGGACTGGTGAGCGGGTGCCTGGGACCGGCGCCTGAGGACAAAGAATATCCCACGTTTTTCCCTGCGGGACCGGTGGGCAGGTGCCTGAGACCGGCACTTGAGGAAAGAGGAAATCGCGCGTTTTTCCCCTTTTTTTTTCTCTTTTCTGCGAGTGCTTTTTGGAAGCCTGAAAGGGACAGGGACCCCGGTGCTAGGGAGGCAGGGCGGCGGGACTGGTGAGCGGGTGCCTGGGACCGGCACCTGAGGACAAAGAATATCCTGCATTTTTCCCTGTGGGACCGGTGGGTGGGTGCCTGAGACCGGCACCTGAGGACGGAAGAAATCGCGCGTTTTTCCCCTTTTTTTCTCTCTTTTTGGCGAGTGCTTTTTGGAAGCTTTGAAGGGACAGGGACCCCGGTGCTAGGGAGGCAGGGCGGCGGGACTGGTGAGCGGGTGCCTGGGACCAGTGCCTGAGGACAAAGAATATCGAGCGTTCCTTCCCTGCGGGACCGGTGGGTGGGTGCTTTTTGGAAGCCTTGAAAGGACAAGGACCCTGGTGCTAGGGAAACAGGGCAGCAGGACCAGTGAGCGGGTGCCTGGGACCGGCACCTGAGGACAAAAAAAAAAAAAAAAAAAAAAAAAATCGCATGTTTTTTCCTTTTTTTTTTTTTTTTTCCATTCTTTCTGTTCCCTCTCTCATTGTTGCTGTTGTTGTTTTGGTTTGGAGAGTGCTTTTTGGAAGTCTTAAAGGGGCAGGACAGGTCACTTAGACCAGAGGCAGGGAATCTGGGGATCTCTGGGCACTCTAACCCCCTGGGCAGCAGGGAGCACAGAGGCCCCTTACAGAGATAAATAGCCTCCTGGCCGCTCCCCCTCCAACGGGGCTCCACCATTTTGGAGGAACAGCCCCAGCCAGGCCAAGCCCACAGCAACAGCGGAGATAAACCCCAAAGCAACTGGGCAGGAAGCAGAAGCCCTGTCTGCGCACAGCTGCCCAGCACAAGCAACTAGAGGTCGCTATTCTCCCAGGAAAAGGCTACAAACCAACAAGAAGGGAAGCTCTTCCAGCGGTCACTTGTACCAGCTCTGCAAACTATCTCTATCACCATGAAAAGGCAAAACTACAGGCAGACAAAGATCACAGAGACAACACCTGAGAAGGAGACAGACCTAACTAGTCCTCCTGAAAAAGAATTCAAAATAAAAATCATGAACATGCTGACAGAGATGCAGAAAAAAATGCAAGAGCAATGGGATGAGATGCAGAGAAAAATGCAAGAGCAGTGGGATGAAGTCCGGAAAGAAATCACAGATGTCAGGAAAGAGATCACAGAAGTGAAACAATCCCTGGAAGGATTTATAAGCAGAATGGATAAGATGCAAGAGGCCATTGAAGGAATAGAAGCCAGAGAACAGGAACGTATAGAAGCTGACATAGAGAGAGATAAAAGGATCTCCAGGAATGAAACAACACTAAGAGAAATATGTGACCAATACAAAAGGAAAAACATTCGTATTATAGGGATACCAGAAGAGGAAGAAAGAGGAAAAGGGATAGAAAGTGTCTTTGAAGAAATAATTGCTGAAAACTTCCCCAAACTGGGGGAGGAAATAATCGAACAGACCATGGAATTATACAGAACCCCCAACAGAAAGGATCCAAGGAGGACAACACCAAGACACATAATAATTAAAATGGCAAGGATCAAGGACAAGGAAAGAGTTTTAAAGGCAGCTAGAGAGAAAAAGGTCACCTATAAAGGAAAACCAATCAGGCTAACATCAGACTTCTCAACAGAAACCCTACAGGCCAGAAGAGAATGGCATGATATACTTAATGCAATGAAACAGAAGGGCCTTGAACCAAGGATACTGTATCCAGCACGACTATCATTTAAATATGATGGTGGGATCAAACAATTCCCAGACAAGCAAAAGCTGAGGGAATTTGCTTCCCACAAACCACCTCTACAGGGCATCCTACAGGGACTGCTCTAGATGGGAGCACCCCTAAAAAGAGCACAGAACAAAACACACAACATATGAAGAATGGAGGAGGAGGAATAAGAAGGGAGAGAAGAAAAGAATCTCCAGACAGTGTATATAACAGCTCAATAAGCGAGCTAAGTTAGGCAGTAAGATACTAAAGAAGCTAACCTTGAACCTTTGGTAACCACGAATCTAAAGCCTGCAATGGCAATAAGTACATATCTTTCAATAGTCACCCTAAATGTAAATGGACTTAATGCACCAATCAAAAGACAGAGTAATAGAATGGATAAAAAAGCAAGACCCATCTATATGCTGCTTACAAGAAACTCACCTTAAACCCAAAGATAAGATTAGACTAAAAGTCAAGGGATGGAAAAACATATTTCAGGCAAACAACAGTGAGAAGAAAGCAGGGGTTGCAGTACTAATATCAGACAAAATAGACTTCAAAACAAAGAAAGTAACAAGAGATAAAGAAGGCCACTACATAATGATAAAGGGCTCAGTCCAACAAGAGGATATAACCATTCTAAATATATATGCACCCAATACAGGAGCACCAGCATATGTGAAGCAAATACTAACAGAACTAAAGAGGGAAATAGACTGCAATGCATTCATTGTAGGAGATTTCAACACACCACTCACCCCAAAGGATAGATACACCGGGCAGAAAATAAGTAAAGACACACAGGCACTGAACAACACACTAGAACAGATGGACCTAATAGACATCTATAGAACTTTACATCCAAAAGCAACAGGATATACATTCTTCTCAAGTGCACATGGAACATTCTCCAGAATAGACCACATACTAGCTCACAAAAAGAGTCTCAGTAAATTCCACAATATTGAAATTCTACCAACCAATTTTTCAGACCACAAAGGTATGAAAGTAGAAATAAATTCTACAAAGAAAACAAAAAGGCTCACAAACACATGGAGGCTTAACAACATGCTACTAAATAATCAATGGATCAATGAACAAATCAAAATAGAGATCAAGGAATATATAGAAACAAATGACAACAACAACACTAAGCCCCAACTTCTGTGGGATGCAGCGAAAGCAGTCTTAAGAGGAAAGTATATAGCAATCCAGGCACACTTGAAGAAGGAAGAACAATCCCAAATGAATAGTCTAACATCACAATTATTAAAACTGGAAAAAGAAGAGCAAATGAGGCCTAAAGTCAGCAGAAGGAGGGACATAATAAAGATCAGAGAAGAAATAAACAAAATTGAGAAGAATAAAACAATAGCAAAAATCAACGAAACCAAGAGCTGGTTCTTTGAGAAAATAAACAAAATAGATAAGCCTCTAGCCAAACTTATTAAGAGAAAAAGAGAGTCAACACAAATCAACATAATCAGAAATGAGAATGGAAAAATCACGACAGACTCCACAGAAATACAAAGAATTATTAAAGACTACTATGAAAACCTATATGCCAACAAGCTGGAAAACCTAGAAGAAATGGACAACTTCCTAGAAAAATACAACCTCCCAGGACTGACCAAGGAAGAAACACAAAAGTTAAACAAACCAATTACAAGCAAAGAAATTGAAACAGTAATCCAAAAACAACCCAAGAACAAAATCCCGGGGCCGGACGGATTTACCTCGGAATTTTATCAGACACACAGAGAAGACATAATACCCATTCTCCTTAAAGTGTTCCACAAAATAGAAGAAGAGGGAATACTCCCAAACTCATTCTATGAAGCCAACATCACCCTAATACCAAAACCAGGAAAAGACCCCACCAAAAAAGAAAATTACAGACCAATATCCCTGATGAATGTAGATGCAAAAATACTCAATAAAATATTAGCAAACAGAATTCAACAGTATATCAAAAGGATCATACACCATGACCAAGTGGGGTTCATCCCAGGGATGCAAGGATGGTACAACATTCGAAAATCCATCAACATCATCCACCACATCAACAAAAAGAAAGACAAAAACCACATGATCATCTCCATAGATGCTGAAAAAGCATTTGACAAAATTCAACATCCATTCATGATAAAAACTCTCAGCAAAATGGGAATAGAGGGCAAGTACCTCAACATAATAAAGGCCATATATGATAAACCCACAGCCAGCATTATACTGAACAGCGAGAAGCTGAAAGCATTTCCACTGAGATCGGGAACCAGACAGGGATGCCCACTCTCCCCACTGTTATTTAACATAGTACTGGAGGTCCTAGCCACGGCAATCAGACAAAACAAAGAAATACAAGGAATCCAGATTGGTAAAGAAGAAGTTAAACTGTCACTATTTGCAGATGATATGATACTGTACATAAAAAACCCTAAAGACTCCACTCCAAAACTACTAGAACTGATATCGGAATACAGCAAAGTTGCAGGATACAAAATCAACACACAGAAATCTGTAGCTTTCCTATACACTAACAACGAATCAATAGAAAGAGAAATCAGGAAAACAATTCCATTCACCATTGCATCAAAAAGAATAAAATACCTAGGAATAAACCTAACCAAGGAAGTGAAAGACTTATACTCTGAAAACTACAAGTCACTCTTAAGAGAAATTAAAGGGGACACTAATAAATGGAAACTCATCCCATGCTCATGGCTAGGAAGAATTAATATCGTCAAAATGGCCATCCTGCCCAAAGCAATATACAGATTTGATGCAATCCCTCTCAAATTACCAGCAACATTCTTCAATGAATTGGAACAAATAATTCAAAAATTCATATGGAAACACCAAAGACCCTGAATAGCCAAAGCAATCCTGAAAAAGAAGAATAAAGTAGGGGGGATCTCACTCCCCAACTTCAAGCTCTACTACAAAGCCATAGTAATCAAGACAATTTGGTACTGGCACAAGAACAGAGCCACAGACCAGTGGAACAGATTAGAGACCCCAGAAATTAACCCAAACATATATGGTCAATTAATATTTGATAAAGGAGCCATGGACATACAATGGCAAAATGACAGTCTCTTCAACAGATGGTGCTGGCAAAACTGGACAGCTACATGTAGGAGAATGAAACTGGACCATTGTCTAACCCCATATACAAAGGTAAACTCAAAATGGATCAAAGACCTGAATGTAAGGCATGAAACCATTAAACTCTTGGAAAAAAACATAGGCAAAAACCTCTTAGACATAAACATGAGTGATCTCTTCTTGAACATATCTCCCCGGGCAAGGAAAACAACAGCAAAAATGAGCAAGTGGGACTACATTAAGCTGAAAAGCTTCTGTACAGCGAAAGACACCATCAATAGAACAAAAAGGAACCCTACAGTATGGGAGAATATATTTGAAAATGACAGATCCGATAAAGGCTTGACGTCCAGAAAATATAAAGAGCTCACACGCCTCCACAAACAAAAAACAAATAACCCAATTAAAAAATGGGCAGAGGAACTGAACAGACAGTTCTCCAAAAAAGAAATACAGATGGCCAAGAGACACATGAAAAGATGCTCCACATCGCTAATTATCAGAGAAATGCAAATTAAAACTACAATGAGGTATCACCTCACACCAGTAAGGATAGCTGCCATCCAAAAGACAAACAACAACAAATGTTGGCGAGGCTGTGGAGAAAGGGGAACCCTCCTACACTGCTGGTGGGAATGTAAATTAGTTCAACCATTGTGGAAAGCAGTTTGGAGGTTCATCAAAATGCTCAAAACAAACCTACCTTTTGACCCAGGAATCCCACTCCTAGGAATTTACCCTAAGAACGCAGCAATCAAGTTTGAGAAAGACAGATGCACCCCTATGTTTATCGCAGCACTATTTACAATAGCCAAGAATTGGAAGCAACCTAAATGTCCATCGGTAGATGAATGGATAAAGAAGATGTGGTACATATACACAATGGAATACTACTCAGCCATAAGAAGTGGAAAAATCCAACCATTTGCAGCAACATGGATGGAGCTGGAGAGTATTATGCTCAATGAAATAAGCCAAGCAGAGAAAGAGAAATACCAAATGATGTCACTCATCTGAGGAGTATAGGAACAAAGGAAAAACTGAAGGAACAAAACAGCAGTGGAATTACAGAACCCAAAAATGGACTAACAGGTACCAAAGGGAAAGGAACTGGGGAGGATGGGTGGGCAGGGAGGGATAAGGGGGGGAAGAAAAAGGGGGTTATTAAGATTAGCATGCATGGGGGGGAGGGAGAAAGGGGAGGGTGGGCTGCACAACACAGAGAGGACAAGTAGTGACTCTACAACATTTTGCTAAGCTGATGGACAGTAACCGTAATGTGGTTGTTAGGGGGGACCTGATATAGGGGAGAGCATAGTAAACATAGTATTCTTCATGTAAGTGTAGATTAAAAATTTAAAAAAAAAAAAAAAAAGAAAGAAAGAAAGAAAGAAGGAAAAGGGGGATTACTCCTTAACAGGATAAAACTATTGGTAAATCAAAGATCAACGCATGCTTTAAATATCCTTAATGTTGATCACTTAAAGGGTGTCAGATGATCAGCTATGGAGGTACTCTTTTCTGATAATATTCCTTTCTCTTAATTTAAAAAAAAAAAAAAAGCAGTTACTGTGTGCTGACCTCCAATGAGTTCTGCACAGTGGTATAGAGGGCATGTCAAAGTGTGGGCAAAGGGTCTGTTTGTTTCTATGCAGGAGATCAAGGCCTAGCTTGGATACCCAGAAAATGAACTAAGATACGATATGAGGAGGAGCTTCCGGCATCAGCACTCTCTGGAGGACTTGTGCCGGGGGATGATCATCAAAAAGCCTCCACAGGGATCCGGACGATGCTGCGGTTGTGGCTGCATCCAGCCCACCGTCTCCTGGACTTGCCATAGGAATGAGGAGGGAGATGTCTAGGCTGGCATGTGCATACAGTGAGACAACGAATTTGACCGATCTGTACTGTTGGAACTCAACCAGGAGTTGGGAGGGGTGCAAGTTGTAGCACTCCAAAATCTCATGACTATAGACTATCTACGGTTAAAAGAACATATGGGATGTGAACAGATCCCAGAAATGGGCTGCTTTAATTTGTCTGATTTTTCTCAGACTGTTCAAGTACAGTTGGACAATATCCATCATATCATAGATAAATTTTCACAAATGCCTAGGGTGCCTAAATGGTTTTCTTGGCTTCACTGGAGATGGATGGTAATTATAGATTTGCTTTGTTTATGTCACCGTATTCCTATTATGTTAATATATGTGTGCAAATTAGTTAGTAGTTTAAAACCTATACATACTTAAGGTACTATACAAGAAGATATGTCAAAGAAATAATCAATCCTCCCAAGTTTCCTTCGTATGCTACATCTATAGCTTTTCTTCTTCCTTCCTAATTACAACCCTTAAATAGAATTCGTGCCTCATATCGAATTTACCGAGTATCATAATTCCTCCAGGTGGTAAAGATACCTTGAGACAAGTGCTGGGCATAGAAGCCACAGGGCATAAATCTGCAAAGAAGTAAAAAGCTAACCTTTGCAAACAATATGGCTTCTCTCTCACTTACCAACTTTACATTTCCCTGTATGTCCCCGGAAGATGACTGGTTAGCCAGAGACGGGTAAGATTCCTCAAGGGAGGAACAACCTAAGACAGGCACAGTTGCAGGGGGGCCATCAGGTGAGAATTTGGGGATGAACAGAGGTGAGGCTCAGAACCTCACCCCCCCTGCTTTGAGAGAAATCTTCTGCATCCGTGGATGTCTTGATGCCCTTGTCTAGCCTGGATTAATACTTAGTCCATAGGCACACACCTGATCATCTGATCATCTACATTTGCCTTCTTACAGCACTAAACTATGTTTTCTACCTTTATCTTGCATCTACTTACCACTTCAGCATTTTATTAAAAATAAAAATAATAATAATAGTAGGAGAAATGGGGGATCAACATATAGATCAAGTACAAAAATCAAACGAATATTCATATTTGACCTGATTGTTTATAGGTCATATTGCATGATCAAAACCGAAAGTTTCTGTGATGACTGCCCTTGTACTGTTCACCATGTAAGAATTTATTCACTATGTAAGAATTCGTTCACCATGTAAGAACTTGTTCGTTATGCTTCAGAAGATTGGAGACTGACGAGAATTAGGCTTGAGATGGATTAATGATTGTACATTGAGCGTTGACTCCCCTATACTGAATTTTATTGTTGTTAACAACCATTTGATCAATAAATATGAGAGATGCCCTCTCAAAAAAAAAAAAAAAAAAAAAAACATTGTAATGATACAGAATAATTACCAAAAAATATCAAAAAAAGAAATTAAGTAAAAATGCTTCTAGATAACCCACAGATTGGAAAAATAAGTTGGAAAAATATTTTGAATGAAAATGTAATATATCAAATTTTTTTAATGCAGCTAAAGCAGAACTTGAAATAAAATTATAGCTTTTGATGAATGTATTAGAAAATAAGATGTTTTTAAAAAAATCACTAATCCCACCTTCCAACTCCAGAAATTAGAAAAATAATGAAAGATCAAACCCCTCCTGATTGTAAATTTCTAGAAAATAGGGGAAAAAGACAACCTGAAAAATATGGGGTAGGAGAAAGGTAGAGGGCACAATTAATATAGTATGATTATCTAATTCATACCAGAGTTTTAAAATGATTTTATAAATTAATATATAAAATAAGTGAAAAGTGCTTACATGTAGCTGTATCATGCATCACAAAAATGTACTAATAATGAAAGAACAGAATTCTTCTCCCCCAAGAAAACAAAAGCTGCTGGTAAAGATATAAGCAACTGATTGGCATCAGATTCATACAGGCAATATTGGAAAGTAGAGTCATAAATTGTGATGCAGTAATCCCTTCAAAATGAGAAAATATTCTGAATCTAGAATTTATACACAGTAATAGTCTCAATTCAAATTCAAGAATTTGAAAAAAAACCAAAAACCTCAAAACTTATATGTCACTTATACCTTTTCTATGAAAACAACATTAAGAGCATTGATCAAAAGACCAATACTTTTACTCCATATAAAGGACTGTAAGAAAGACAGGAAAAATATATCTAAGAACCTGGAGATCTAGACTATGTCACAGTAAGAAATATCAGAATAGAACGGGAGATTCAAGATGGTGGCGTGAGAGGTGAGACAGAGAATTCCTCCCAAAACCACATATAGTGTGAAAATATCGTTAATACAACTAGCCCTAAAATAGCAACAGGAAAGAAGGCTGCACGAGACTGCATATAGACCTCATGAACAGAGCAGACTTCAAGAAACACAGTAATATATGAAAGTTTTGATCCGGTGGGACCCAAGCCCCTCCCCCACCCCAGCTCACCAGCAGGAGGAAGAGAAATGGAGCAGGGAGAGGGTGGAAGCCTAGAACTGCTGAACACCCAGCCCTGGAAGTCTGCTTTGGAAAACAAACCTACATTGTGTGGTGCTCTGGAGGTTGCTGGGGTTGGGGAGCTGACACAGGTGAAGTGCTTGAGAGACTGAGGTTCCAGCCATTTGTGGAGTATGGGATCCACATCCGGCCACTCTGGGACAAAGGAAAGGCAGGCGGTCTGAGAGGCTTCCTTGCAGCATCAGTAGAACAAAAAAACATCCTACAGTATGGGAGAATACAGTCATTAATGACATATCTGATAAGGGTTGACATCCAAATTATATCAAGAGCTCATGCACCTCAACAAACAAAAAGCAAATAAGCCAATAAAAAATGGGCAGAGGAACTGAAAAGACAGTTCTCCAAAGAGGAAATTCAGATGACCAACAAGCACATGAAAAATTGCTCCACATCCCTAATCATCAGAGAAATGCAAATTAAAACCACACTGCCGGTGGGAATGTAACTTAGTTCAACCATTGTAGAAAGCAGTATGGAGGTCCCTCAAAAAACTAAAAATAGAAGTACCATTTGACCCAGGAATTCCACTCCTAGGAATTTACCCTAAGAATGCAGCATCCCAGTTTGAAAAAGACAGATGCACCCCTATGTTTATTGCAGCACTATTTACAATAGCTGAGAAATGGAAGCAACCTCAGTGTCCATCAGTAGATGAAAGGATAAAGAAGAGGTGGTACATATACGCAATGGAATATTATTCAGCCATAAGAAGAAAACAAATCCTACCATTTGCAACAGCATGGATGGAGCTAGAGGGAATTATGCTCAGTGAAATAAGCCAGGTGGAGAAAGACAAGTACCAAATGATTTCACTCATCTGTGGAGTATAAGAACAAAGGAAAAACTGAAGGAGCAAAACAGCAGCAGAATCACAGAACCCAAGAATGGACTAATAGTTACCAAAGGGAAAGGGACTGGGGAGGATGGGTGGGAAGGGAGGGATAAGGGGAAATAGGGGCATCACAATTAGCACATGTAATGTAGGGGGGGCAATACAGGGAGGGCTGTACAACACAGAGAAGACAAGTAGTGATTCTATAGCATCTCACTATGCTCTTGGACAGAGACTACAATGGGGTGTGTAGTGTGGACTTCATAACAGGGGGAGTCTAGTAACCATAATGTTGTTCATGTAATTGTACATTAATGATAGCAAAATTTTAAAAAAATGGAATGTCAGAATTTCATAGCATAGGTATTCCTGAGAAATAAGATAAAAATGTCTTAAAGCAAAACACTTTAAGAAACAGTATTTTAGGATCTGGAAATAGGGATATAGTCAAAGCATGCACTTCTTAGTGTAGCCTATAGCTAAAGAGGAATTAAAATCTTTGGAAATGAGTCCTTCCTAGCAGCATGGTTGATTCTTCAGGTGTCACTCTAATCTTCTAGAGGAAATAAAAAAATGCAAAATGAACTGTTAAAAATATCCTTAAAAATATCAGTGCTCTTAAAAGACAGTAGGAAACTATCAAGTTAAAATCTCAGTGAAACAGGAACTCTGAGAATTGGATTTTGGTTTTGATGGCATTTGACAAGTCTTATAAACACTGAACTTCATTGTTCTTCGTTTTTTCTAAAACAGGAGAAAGACAAAGCCCACCCACTACCACTACAAGGTGGACAACCCTCCCAAATAAAGCAGAGACGTCAAAAGGAAACAGCCTCAATGCATGTTGAAACTGATTTTCTCCAGCCCCTACCCCAAGAGAACTAACATAATAATTTCCATGGCAGTAAGCAAGGCTGGGGGGTCAGTGAGTGTCTGAGAAGTTAAAGCAAAAAGCTCATCCCCACCTGCATTTGCAAACCAAACTTATGTAATTCAGCTGTTAAGAAAATGAATTCGGAATTAAGTATAAAATACCTAACAGGTAATACTACTTGGTGCCTGGCACAGCAAAGGGAGTCCTTCATGGTGGAAATTATCTTACAACTAGAACTTAAAGATTCTCCAAAATAATTTCATAAAAGAGTGCATGACTCAAAATCACAAGGCAACAATACAGAGGCAGACCTATGGGTTTTCAAAACTGGAAAATCAAGACACAGAAAAAACAATGCTTACTGTATTCAGACACACACCCGCACACAACTTAAAACACAGTTTAAAAATACTTGCTGTGCAGTTTCCGGTTTTAGACGTAAAGTGCTTGGAAGTCACCATTCCTTTGCAACAAGTAAAAACTGAGCATAGTGTTAAATCAACAACTCTTCTTTGATCTGCAAAAGAGATTAGGATTATAGCCTCCAAGGCTGGAGTTAGGTGAATATGGGAGTAACAGTTTACCTGAGAAGGATTTATGAGCAGGAACAGACATAGGGACCAGTGCCAGGGTAGGAAAACTGGAGTGTAACTGAGGAATTCCTGAGGTACCACGGTGGATAAGCATGAGAGTTAAAAATTACATAGAGACTCAGTTATCAGTGGTCCTCACACCTGTGAGTTTTGCCTCCAGAGGCTTAACTAGGTTCTCACAGTAAATATTAGAGAAACGTTCCCTAACGCTTCCCATGGGGGGAGGCCGAAAGGAACCACTTTGAAATACACCAGAGCACTCCGCTCTTAACAAGGCCTCCCTCAGGAAAAACAATGTAACCAGTGCCAACCTGCTAGGGTTTACTAGTCTAATTCATGTGGGAGAAGGGAAATTCCCAACTCCAAACCACTCCAGTGTCTTGTCCAGCTGGGCCAGAATGTGGGGAGGGAGGAGGACAGAAAACTTGTGAAATTCACAATCCAGAGGCCACAGAAAGACTAAGATCTATCATAGGACTCTAGAATGCTTCACCTTCAGCCACAGTTCACTACCACATCACTAAAGACTATTTACAGTGATAGGGAAAAACTTACAAGGACAGCAATCTAGTCCAGGTGGCTCCCTTCTGCTCCTCTTCTTAGCGCAGACAAGAGACACTCCCCTTCCCCTTCACTTCCCACTCTGCCAGGCACTCACTCCCTAAACTCCCTCCCCCTTGCTTGCTGTTTGCTGTGCATGTAGAAATGTTGCAGATGCAGAAGCAGAAAGATACATACTGCTCCCCTTGCCTTTGTTCAGGGCTCAGACCTTGGGAGACTACTCCCCACTGAGCCGCAAGTATAAAATAAAACCTCAGCACTCCAAGACCTCTGAGTGCCGCTTGGTTCTTCCGTCAGTGATCCAGTTCAGGTTTTTCAGGTTTTTCTCTGTAACAACAACAGTTACTTTTACACCATGTCCACCTATCAAGGGAAAATCACTAGTCATACCAAAGGCAACAGGCATAATTTGAAGAGAGAGAGCAAGCCTCAGAACAGGACATGGCAGGGGCCCTGGAATTTAAAACAGCTATTATCAAAATCCTAACGAATCTAATGGACAAAGTAGATAGCATGCAAAAACAGATGAGCAATATAAGCAGAAAGGTGGAATCCTATGAAAAAAAACAAAAAGAAATGTTAGAGATCAGAAACCACATAACAGAAATGAATGTCTTTGATGGGCTTAGTAGTAGACCGGATGTGGCTGAGGAAAGACTGTGTGAGCTTGAGGGTATAGCAAAAGAAAACTCCAAATCTAAAAAACAAGAACAAAAATAAGATGGAAAAAATAGAATATCCAAGAAGTGTGGGACAACTACAAAGGTTATAGCATTCAGGTAATGAGAGTATCAGGAGAAGAAAGAGAGAAAGTATAAAAGACATATTCGAAACAATAGCTGAGAATTTCAGACCAAAAAAAATGACACATCAAAAAATATCACAGTTCCAGTAAGTCATAGAATGCCGAGCAGGATTAATGCAAAAGAAGAAAACAAAACAAAATGAAACACCAAAAACAGAAAACCTACAACTGGGCCCATAATTTTCAAATTACAGAAAATCAGTGATGAAGAAACAATACCGAAAGAAGCCAAAGCCACAAATGCCTTATCTACAGAGGAATGAAAATAACAATCACACTGATTTCTCCTCAGAAATCAGGCAAGAAAAGAGTGAAGTAAAATATTTGATATATTGAGAAGAAAAAAGCCCACCAACCTAGAATTCTGTGGCCTGTGAAATTATCCTTCCAAAGTGAGGGAGAAATAAAGACTTACTCACATAAAAAAGTGTGTGAGTTGTTGCCAGTAGACCTGCTTTGCAAGAAGTGTTAAATGAAGTTCTTTGGAAGGAAGATCACATGGATATTAAGAAAAACAATAAAGGAATACTATAAGCAACTCTACATCCTTAAATTTGTAACTCAGATGAAATGGACCAATTACTTCAATGACACAGTCTGCCAAAACTCACAATGAAACAAGTAGTCCGTATGAATAGGCCTCTAACCTTCTAAAACAGAAAGCATCCAATACCAGATGAATTCACTGGGTAAATTCTACCAAATATTTTAGGAGGAAATTATACCAATTCTCTACAATCTCTTTCAGAAGGTAGAATCATAGGGAATACATCCTAGCTCATTCTAGGAAGCCAGCGTGACCCTATCACGAAAACCAGACAAAAGAATAACAAGAAAAGAAAAATACAGACCAATATCTGTCATGAACAAAGGTGCAAAAATCCTCACCAGAAATACTGTAATTGAACCCAAAAATGTATGAAAAGAATTATATACCTTGACCAAGTGGGATTTATCCCAGGTATATTAAACATACATTTTCTAAAATATCCAGCAATCTCATTTTCAGATATTTACTCAAGTGAAATGAAAACGTATCTTTATGAAAAAACTTGTACATGAATGCTTATAGAAACTTGATTTGCCATTGCCTGAGACTAGAAACAAGTCAAATGTTCTTCATCTGGATAGGAAACAGAGGTACATCACACCACAGAATATTATCCAACAGTTGAAAAGGATCAAGGCATGATAAATGCCAGAACACACATGAATCTCAAATAAATAATATTAAGTGAAGGTGTCAGACTGAAAAGGATATGTACCTTGTGATTCAATTTATTTGATATTCCAGATAAAATAAGTCTGTAGAGACAGAAAACAGATCTGTGATGGGGCTGCTGAGGAGAGAGTCAACTAAAACATGGCCTGGGAAATGCTTCCTGGTGATGGAATTCGTCTGTATCTCGATTGTAATTATGTTCACATGATTGCATTGCTGTCAAAACCCTCAAATGTAAACTGAAAAATGTGAATTTTCCTAAATGTCAATTACCTTAATTAGTACAAGGAAAAGAAGACACTAGTATTCCTTTATTGCTGTTGTTAACCTGAGTGTTTATTGATGGTTAGAATTCTGTGTAAAAAAATCTTAAATCCTGACCGCCTGCATTTCATTTACATAACATTTGCATTAATTTAAAAAGGACTATGAAAACAAAAGCTGTCTTATGTGAAGCAAGATAAAATAAGGTATGAATTCCTATCACTGATTATGTAGGACAAATCAAGTTGACTTAATTTTTTAAACATGATTCTTCGGCTTGGGCTTCCAGTCTAATCAGACTGCAGTCGGTCTTCCTTCCTCATGGATTCACCTGCTTGCTAAAATTGTTACCTCAGAACAAATACTTGTGGGCTGCTTTGGTCATTTCTGAATGTGTGCAGAGTGGCTAATATTTGAGTCACGTGATTCACATCATCCCAGCTGAAGTCAACGAAGGCAGCTTACTGTTTTAGCTACATATTGTAAGGAAATGTCCTAATTGCAACCTATTTAGTGCTATGCTTTTAACAGTTCTGTGCTTTTTAAAAATGATTTCTGTGTTTAAAATGGCACCCATATGTATGCTGAAGTGCTGTCTAGTGTTCCAAATAGCAAGAAGGCTATGATGTGCCTTAAATAGCAAGAAGGTGAAAATAATGTGGATTAGATAAAGTTCCTTCAGGCATGAGGTATGGCACTGTTGGCTGTGAGTTCAGTGTTAATGAATCACCAAGAATGTACCTCCAGAAAATGGAGGAAGAAATTTGTTGATCTGTACATGAAGTTGCTGTGGAAGGTGCTAACATAATATCTATGGAATTTGATAAAGCTAAGGAAAAGATGGAAAAGCGTCCAGTTACATTTATGGATTCATGAGATGGCAACCAATAAACAAGCGTAATGGACAGCATTGTTGTGAGGCTGAGAGCCGAAGAGATTTATGATCACGTTACCCAGGGTCGGGAAAATGTTAAGCCCTTCTTGGCTAGTGCTGGCTGGATGGCATGTTACAAAATGGGATACAGTCTATATTTTTTCTTCTTAAGTGTTGCAATTAATTATATAACATCCTTTAATATGAGCCAACATAGCTACATGTAGAATAAATCAAGAGTTAGAGTAAACTTTGTAAGCTGAGAGTAAACTGAAAAATAATATCCAAATGAAGTAAAGCAATGCAGTATGTATTAAAGCTTGAAGGAAAAAAGAATGCACTCTAACTCAGCAAAGTTACCAACTCTAAGTATTTGATTATGTCAGATGTAGGTACAGCTTGTGAAAAATAAAACATACTCAGACATTACTTTAACCAATAGACTAAAAACATTCTCTAAAATATTAATGTAAGCCTTAAAGGTAAACAACAATAATAATAATGAAAAACATCTGAAGAAGGAGAAAGGGCTTAGTGCACTGTAAAAATTTATCATTTTATTTTAATCAGTACAAAAGGTACTTAGTAAGCATCTTTAATGTACTTACTAAAACCTACACATATAGCTCACGTGTCATAAAAAATACTAGTGACTTCACAGTATTTTAACTGCACAGATGTTCTTAAGAAATTAAACCTGTGCACAACTCTGATTTTAGTTTTGGGGGAAGATGATCAATTATTTCTTCTTCACCATATTTCCTAAAACCTAATATCTATCATATTTCAAAAAACAATAGCGTTATATTCATGACTGTGTCAGATACTTAGCTGTAAATGCCAATGTCTTTTCTGCTTTTCTGCTTTACTTACTTTTATCACTGTCCCATTTTTCTTTTATATAAAATGCCTTAAATGTTCCTGCACATATGTGAGACTGTACATCTAATAACTTGATGACATTCTGCATTTATAAAAAGTAATCTGGAACTGTGAGTTAGAAAATGGATGATTCAACAAAAGGAAAGAGCAGAAATGTTACAAAAGCCATACTTCAGTAACCACTGAGTTGCATATCTGTGTCTCCTTAGTATGCTGCTTTTTATTGTACTCAGGAGATTCTACGTGCTGTATAATAATAAACCATTTCTGCAATTGGAATTGAGCTCTGAGAGGCTATTTGTCCTTAAAAACAAATGCACAATAACATAATAAGGATATACATTTAGATACTGAGATCAGGACTGGGCCAGGAAAAAGATAATAGTTGTAAGGAATGATGGTAAGAAATAGAAGAAATACAAAGCACTGCCTTCCGCTGTGATAAGTCTGTTTGTCTATTTTAGTTAGAAAGCCTTTGCCATATTATTATGATACATACAATCATCTTGACATAATATTTAATAATAATAATAATAATAATAATAATAATAATAATAATAATAATAATAAATTAACAGCTTCTGGCATAGTTTTTTCCTCCAAATTTCATGTGATTTATTGTTTTACCTAACAATACATGCTACTTACTTGCTTTTTATAAAGGATCAGTTTGGAAACCCTCCATCATTTGTATAATCATTTCTAACTTTGCAATTAATTTAACTAAGTGCCACAGAATTTTCTATATAGATGTCAGAGAAATAAAAAATGTGGCATCAGCTAAACTCAGGTTCTTAGATTTTTATTTATGAAATCCCTTTCAGAAAAAAAAATCATAAATCTTAATTCCTCTCTGTTAGTAATAATATAAGAAATATTTTTTCAAAGCAGCTTCTTTCTGGTAATCTGCTAATTTTGATTCCATTGTATTTCTGTGAAATATAAAAGCTGTACTGCATTTGATCACTATGTTAGACAATTTGCAAAGTGCAACTTTCAGATTCCTTTTGTAGATTCTTTTGTTTTTGACATCCATTAATGCTCTGCTTTTCTGAATACTTGCCATTAACAAAATAATATGTTTTATGCTATAAACTAATTTCATGGATATAATAAACCTCAAGATTTGTTAAGAATCCATAATGTTTAACTTCTTTCTCATTTCATCTGCATGAAATTTTCATTCTTTCCAACAAATAGCAACGATAAAGTTATTTTATCCACCAGTGGTTTCCATCTACAGAATCTTCTTTACTGAACAAAAATGTGATTTTTGTCTTAGTTATTTAAATAAGACAGACAAACCAGGTACTGTCAAAAGACTGGAGTATAGAGCAGCTGCCAGTGCCTCACACTCACTAATGGCAGAGGGAGGAGCCCATCAGGAATCAAAAGCCCGGATAAGGATGAGCCTTGCGGATGACCTGGCTACTCTGTAGATGTAGTCTGAGGAGTGATGGTCACACGTTACTCCCAATCTCAGTCATTAAGCAGAAATAAACATTTCAAAATTGTATTATATGTTGGGGCTAGGCCTGTTAATATTCCAACTTGCCCTCCTCTCATTAGTTCCAGAAGGGCAGGGCTTCTTGAAGGTTATTAGGTGCTCATTAAGAAAAGCTTTAATGTGATAGACCAGGGGCAGAAAATAATAGTACTCAAATCTCATGACATGATATTTAATGATCTTAGTCACAAGCTGATGTTAAGCAAGAGTTTTAAAACTATCATGCTTCATCAAGGTTTCAAAAAGTAATTCAACAGCAGTTAATGTGCTGCCATTCTTCATTTCCCAAGAGAGAAGCTTAAAAAACACAGTTATAAAAGATCTTTTTATGTTAGGTTTAAACTACATAAATCAAAATTTGCAGTCCCTAAGCTTGCTCACTAGCACTTGATGTCCTGTCTTTAAAATACCTGCATGCAATTTTTTCCTAAAAGATCACAATTTATTTCGTTCAGATAATTGACCAAAACTTGATTGTGAGAGTGCAGCAAGAGATCATAAAATCAATCCTTACCTTACTGTATCATGTGCAAAACCATATGGGGAAAAACTATCCCTCAGTCTTTACCTTCTACCTGTTGGACAAAAAGGAAACAAAGGTTGCATACTGAGGGAAATACATCCCAAAGTTGGACCAAAGGCCTCAAGTGTGGGAGGAATGTTCTCATTTGGAAAAGTAAATGAACTCAGAGGAGATCACTAGCTAATCTCTAAGTAATGCCTACATTAAAACCCTTAGCACCTTGTTGCCACAGACTGAACCCACCACCCCACCACCACGCTGTCTTCAAAAGCACAGTCAGCATGAACTTTATCCTCTGATGTCCAATTTACTCAGAGTTCACAAATTGTGTTCCTTTATTTAGTTTCTGGCTTATTATTTGATTCATGCTTTATACATAGTCTCTGTTAATTATTATTTCCTGAATTAACTTCTTGAAATATTATTATTATGATTATTAGAACATTTTTTCTTCAGAGAGTACAAGTGAAGACTTACAGTTTAAAATCTCCAAGTACATTTTGGATGCATAAATAAAACATAAATATTCTAGCAACTGGAGAATTTCTAAAGATAGAGAAATCTAAAATGTAATTACTTAATATTCTATAAAGTATTGATAAAATGGTTAGGGGTAGAAAAAGATGGCAGTGTGAGAGAAGAGACAGAGACTTCCTCCTAAAACTGGATACAGTTAGAAAATATAATTGGCACAATTAATGCTGAGAGAGCAATAGGAAAGAGGACGGTGTCAGACTGCACACACATGGAGAAAAGAGCAGACCTCAGTGGACGGAGTAACGTACCAGAGCCCCTCTCCAACCTGAGCTCACTGGCTGGAGGAAGAGAAACGGAGCAGGGAGGGGGTAGAAGGCTTGGGACTGCTGAATACCTAGCTCTGGAGATTTGTGCTGGGAGCACAAACCTACATTTCATGGTGCTTTCATGAGACTTGCATGATTACCGGGTTGGAAAGCTAATATAGGCAGAGTTCCTGGGGAGACTGGGATTCCGGCCACCTGTGGAAAGCAGGGATCCATATCTGGCTCCTCTGGAACAAAAACATACCTGTGTGACCTGCCCACTGTCTCAGGCAGCGGAGACAGGCACAGTAGCCAGGAGGTGGGCAACAGCTCTTTCCTCCCCCCAGGTATCAGTACCGCGCCCCTGCAACCCCCGACATTGCTTCAGGGGCTGAGCAGCTCCAGAGAATACAGCTTCTGGACACTAGGGGGCACCATATACAAACATGAAATGCCAAAGGAACCTTGTCCAGAGTAAAATTATTAATACAACTCCCGAGAAAGATTTAAATGTTATGGACGTCATGACTCTTCCTTAAAGGGAGTTCAAAATAAAAATCATCAACATCCTAATGGAGGTACAGAAAGACATCCAAGAACTCAGGAATGAATTCAGGTCAGAGATAAAATCATTGAAGAGCACGATGGAGGGTATTAAAAGCAGGTTGGATATGGTGGAGGAGACAATAAATTAAATAGAAACTAGAGAAGAGGAGTACAAAGAAGCTGAGGCACAGAGAGAAAAAAGGATCTCCAAGAATGAAAGAATATTGAAAGAACTGTGTGACCAATACAAGCGGAACAATATTCACATTATAGGGATACCAGAAGAAGAAGAGAGAGAGAAAGGGACAGAAAGTGTCTTTGAGGAGGTAGTTGCTGAAAACTTCCCCAATCTGGTGAAGGACATAGTCTCTCAGGCCATGGAGATCCACAGATCCCCCTACACAAGGGACCCAAGGAAGACAACACCAAGACACATAGTAATTAAAATAGGAAAGACCAAGGATAAGGACAGACTGTTAAAAGCAGCCAGAGGCAGAAATAAGATCACATACAAAGTAAAGTCCATCAGACTAACAACAGACTTCTCAGCAAAAACCTTACAGGCCAGAAGGGAGTGGAATGACATATTTAATGCCATGAAGTAGAAGGGCCTGGAACCAAGATTATTTTATCTGGTGAGATTATCATTTAAATTTGAAGGAGGGATTAAACAATTTTCAGATAGGCAAAAGCTGAGAGAGTTTACCTCCCACAAACCATCTCTGCAGTCTATTTTGGAGGGGCTGCTATAGATGGAAGTGTTCCTAAGGTTTAATAGCTGTCACCAGAGGAAATAAAACCACAGTAAAGAAAGTAGAACAGCTAATTACTAAGCAAATGCAGAATTAACTATCCCCAAAGTCAATTAAGCGATAGACAAAGAATACAGAATATGATACCTAATATATAAAGAATGGAGGAGGAAGAAAAAGGAGGAGACATAGAAAAGAACCTTTAGATTGTGTTTGTAACAGCATACTAAGTGAGTTAAGTTAGATTCTTAGATAGTAAGGAAAGTAACCTGGAACCTTTGGTAACCAGGAATCTAAAGCATGAAATAACAATAAGTACATACCTATCGATAATCACCCTAAATGTAAATGGACTGAATGCACCAATCAAAAGACATAGAGTCACTGAATGGATAAAAAACAAGACCCATCTATATGCTGCTTACAAGAGACTCACCTCAAACCCAAAGACATGCACAGACTAAAATTCAAGGGATGGAAAAAGATATTTCATGCAAACAATAGGAAGAAAAAACCAGGTGTTGCAGTAATAGTATCAAACAAAATAGACTTCAAAACAAAGAAAGTAACAAGAGATAAAGAAGGACATTACATAATGATAAAGGGCTCAGTCCAACAAGAGCATATAACCATTATAAATATATATGCACCCAACACAGGAGCACCAGCATATGTGAAACAAATGCTAACAGAGACTTCAACACACCATTCACTACAAAGGACAGATCCAACAGGCAGAAAATAAGTAAGGACACAGGGGTACTGAACAAAACACTAGAACAGATGGACCTAATAGACACCTATGGAACTCTACACCCAAAAGCAACAGGATACACATTCTTCTCAAGTGTACATGGAACATTCTTCAGAATAGACCACATACTACACCACAAAAAGAGCCTCAGTAAATTCCAAAAGATTGAAATCCTACCAACCAACTTTTCAGACCACAAAGGTATAAAACTAGAAATAAACTGTACCAAGAAAGCGAAAAGGCCCACAAACACTTGGAGGCTTATCAACAAGCTTCTAAATAGTCAATAGATCAAGGAACAAATTAAAATGGAGATCCAGCAATATATGGAAATAAATGATGACAACAACACAAAGCCCCAACTTCTGTGGGATGCAGTGAAAGCAGTCTTAAGAGGAAAGTATATAGCAATCCAGACATATTTAAAGAAGGAAGAACAAACCCAAATGAATAGTCTAACTTCACAGTTATCAAAATTGGAAAAAGAAGAACAAATTGAGGCCTAAAGTCAGCAGAAAGAGGGACATAATAAAGATCAGAGAAGAAATAAACAAAATTGAGAAGAATAAAACAATAGAAAAAATCAATGAAACCAAGAGCTGGTTCTTTGAGAAAATAAACAAAATAGAGAAGGCTCTAGCCAGACTTATTAAGAGAAAAAGAGAATCAACACACATCAACAGAATTAGAAATGAGAAAGGAAACATCATGACGGACCCAACAGAAATACAAAGAATTATTAGAGACTGCTATGGAAACCTATATGCTAAGAAGCTGGAAAACCTAGAAGAAATGGAAAACTTTCTAGAAAAATACAACCTTCCAAGACTGACCAAGGAAGAAACACAAAATTTAAACAAACCAATCACCAGCAAAGAAATTGAAGCAGTAATCAAAAAACCACCCAAGGAAAAAAAAAACCCTGGCCAGATGGATTTACCTCAGAAATTTATGAGACATACAGAGAAGATCTAATACCCATACTCCTTAAAGTTTTCCAAAAGATAGAAGAGGAGGGAATACTCCCAAAACCAGGCAAAGACCCCACCAAAAAAGAAAATTACAGACCAATATCCCTGATGAATGTAGATGCAAAAATACTCAATAAAATATTAGCAAACCAAAATCAAAAATATATCAAAAGGATCATACACCATGACCAAGTGGGATTCATCCCAGGGATGCAAGGATGGTACAACATTCAAAAATCCATCAACATCATCCACCACATCAACAAAAAAAAGACAAAACCACATGATCATCTGAATAGATGCTGAAAAAGCATTCAACAAAATTCAACATCCATTCATGATAAAAAGTCTCAACAAAATGGGTATAGAGGGCAAGTACCTCAACATAATAAAGGCCATATATGATAAACCCACAGCCAACATCATACTGAATGGCGAGAAGCTGAAAGCTTTTCCTTTGAGATTGGGAACAAGACAGGGATGCCCACTATACCCACTTTTATTTAACATAGTACTGGAGGTCCTATTCATGACAATTAGACAAAACAAAAAAATACAGGTAATCCAGATTAGTAAAGAAGAAGTTAAACTGTCACTATTTGCAGATGACATGATATTGTACATAAAAAACCCTAAAGACTCCACTCCAAAACTACTAGAACTGATATCGGAATACAGCAAAGTTGCAGGATACAAAGTTAACACACAGAAATCTGTGGCTTTTCTATACACGAAGAATGATCCAATAGAAAGAGAAATCAGGAAAACAATTCCATTCACAATTGAATCAAAAAGAATAAAATACCTAGGAATAAACCTAACCAAAGGACTGAAAGACCTATACCCTGAAAACTATAAGACACTCATAAGAGAAGTTAAAGAGGACACTAACAAATGCAAACTCATCCCATGCTCCTGGCTAGGAAGAATTAATATCATCAAAATGGCCATCCTGCCCAAAGCAATATACAGATTTGATACAATCCCTATCAAATTACCAACAACATTATTCAAGGAACTGAAACAAATAGTTCAAAAATTCATATGGAACCATCAAAGACCCCGAATAGCCAAAGTAATCCTTAGAAAGAAGAATAAAGTGGCAGGGATCTCACTCCCCAACTTCAAGCTCTACTACAAAGCCATAGTAATCAAGACAATTTGGTACTGGCACAAGAACAGAGCCACAGACCAGTGGAACAGATTAGAGACTCCAGATATTAACCCAAACATATATGGTCAATTACTATTTGATAAAGGAGCCATGGACATACAATTGGGAAATGACAGTCTCTTCAACAGATGGTGCTGGTAAAACTGGACAGCTACATGTAAGAGAATCAAACTGGATCATTGTCTAACCCATACACAAAAGTAAATTCAAAATGGATCAAAGACCTGAATATAGGTCATGAAACCATAAAACTCTTAGTAAAAAACATAGGCAAAAATCTCCTGGATGTGAACTTTAGTGACTTCTTCATGACTATATCTCCCCGGGCAAGGAAAACAAAAGCTAAAATGAACAAGTGGGACTATATCAAGCTGAAAAGCTTCTGTACAGCAAAGGACACCATCAATAACAAAAAGGTACCCTACACTATGGGAGAATATTTTCATAAATGACAGATCCGATGAAGGCTTGACCTCCAAAATGTATAAAGAGCTCAAGCTCCTCAACAAACAAAAAGCAAATAATCCAATTAAAAAATGGGCAGAGGAGCTGAACAGACAGTTCTCCAAAGAAGAAATTCAGATGGCCAACAGACACATGAAAAGATGCTCCACATTGCTGGTTATCAGAGAAATGCAAATTAAAACCACAATGAGATACCACCTCACACCAGTAAGGATGGCCACCATCCAAAAGACAAACAACAACAAATGTTGGTGAGGTTGTGGAGAAAGGGGAACCCTACTACACTGCTGGTGGGAATGTAAATTAGTTCAACCATTGTGGAAAGCAGTATGGAGGTTCATCAAAATGCTCAAAACAGACCTACCATTTGACCCAGGATTTCCACTCCTAGGAATTTACCCTAAGGATGCAGCACTCCAGTTTGAAAAAGGCAGATGCACCCCTATGTTTATCGCAGCACTATTTACAATAGCCAAGAAATGGAAGCAACCTAAGTGTCCATCAGTAGATGAATGGATAAAGAAGATGTGGCAGATAAGCACAATGGAATATTATTCAGCCATAAGAAGAAAAGAAACCCTACCATTTGCAACAACATGGATGGAGCTAGAGGGTATTATGCTCAGTGAAATAAGCCAAGCGGAGAAAGACGAATACCAAGTGATTTCACTCATCTGTGGAGTATAAGAACAAAAGAAAAACTGAAGGAACAAAACAGCAGCAGAATCACAGAACCCAAGAAGGGACTAACAGTTACCAAGGGGAAAGAGACTGGGGAGAATGGGAGGGTAGGGAGGGATAAGGGTGGGGAAGAAAAAAGGGGCTGTTATGGTTAGCATGTATAATGTGGGGTGGGGGAAGGGGAGGGCTGTGCAACACAGGGAGGAGGGGTGGTGATTCTGCGGCATCTTGCTGTGCTGATGGACAGTGACTGTGGCGGAGTTTGTGGGGGGGACTTTGGGTAGGGGAGAGCCTAGTAAACATAATGTTCTTAAAAAAAAATAATAATAATATATTACTTCCCAGTAGTTTTTTAAACATGTCACATTATGAGAACTAATTAGACTAGTTCAACATTTCTCCTCGTAAGTTAAAACAAAAATAATTTCTGGTGCTATGATACATACCATTAGCAATGTTAAGGACAAATTTAAAATAATTTGATTTTTTTGTCATTTGTTTAAAGCACCTTCTTCGTGTAACTTTTTTGATATCATATATCTATATAGTCTGTGTGAAATTCAATGATATTATTTTTTAGCTTCTGAGATCACTAAGAGCTAAAATTAGATCATCTAGGATGGAAAGAAAATCAGTATTCTGGCACAGACTGTGGAAACATTGCTTACAAAAGTACTTTTAAGTGAGTTATAAAGATTCTTTACTTGTTAATGCTTTACATGGTTTACCTTTAAATGCACGTACATGAGTTGTTCTGTTAGTTTTTATGAAATATGTTCTGAAATTAATTTCATCATATTACAAACAAATCACTGAAAGAAATTCAACCATGTTGAAATAGTGCAAAGATCTGCTTCTGCTTCACGAAAATGAGTTACAAGTCATATATTGTTTCTTCAGTAAAGATCTTTAATATCCCTGATGTGAGAGGAACAAAAAAATTGAAGCCTACCCTAGAACATTAAACATAGGTGTTCCTTGAGTCAATAGAGTATTAATAGTTAAAAAATGTATGGGTTGAACAGTTTCCCCAAAATTCATTCATACAGAACCTGAGAATGTGACCTTATTTGGAAATCAGACCTTTGTAGATGAAATTAAGGTATGAAAAGAGAGAAAGTCATAATGGATTTAAAAGGACCCTAAGTGCAGTGAGAGTGTCCTTATAAGAAATAGACAAGAACACGCTGACACACACAGGGAGGAAAAAGCAATGTGAAGACAGGCAGAGGCAGTTACGCTGTCACAAGCAAAGGCGTGCGCGGAAGCAGGAAGAGGCAGACAGCGAGTCTCCCACAGGACTTTCTGAGGGAGGATGGCCCTCCTTGATTTCAGATTTCTAATCTAAACTCCGAGAGAGAATAAATTTCCATTGTTTTAAGCCTCCAGGTCTGTGAGCATTTCTTACGGCATTCTTAGGAAACTAACACAACTAGTATCTTAAAATGGTGTCTCCACTCCCTCCAAGCTAACAAGGGGTGTTTTTAGCTTGGAGAAGTTTCAGAGGACCAGTTTTGAAAAAATTTGTTTCTAATATAAGCCATGAATATAAGTTCAAATTAGACGATAAGCAAAAATATGAGTCTTAAATTAGACGTTTATAAGATGAAACATTATATAAGGAATATGGAAAATGTATGGAGTATGATAAATACAAATGCCACTGAACCTAGGAGAAAAGAGAACAGATAAAGAGTTTATGAAAACGCCAGTTAATTCGCTAGTTCATTTTCACAAAATCAGAAAAATCTCTTGATTGGAAGGAACCTTAAAAGATATCTAGTTTTCTACTTGAATATCTCATCAGATACTTGAATCTCCTCTTTAAAATTCTTTCTAAAGTTTCCTCAGCTTCTTCTTGGACAAGTTCAGTGCCGGAAAATAATTCCATTTTTAGACAATCTTGTCAGTATCATCTTCATTATAATAAACCTAAACCACTGTTATGCATGGCAGACCTTCAAACACTTATCTCTTATTCAAGCAAATATTCACACTTCTTTCTAAAATTTCTTATAGGATATGATTCATTTTCTAGCTCTCTCTTCATCCAAATGAAATTCCTATGAAAATAATATGGTTCATCTATGGATTTCTAAAATTAAGAAAATTCTTTTGGTGCTTTTAATCAGTGTACTAGAATTAGGTTGGCTTCACTACTTAACATCTTATACTATGTTATATCATTTCAGTTTAGATTACATTAGCATTGCTAACACTCAAGTTACCCCTTTAATGCAAAACACCACTGTTATTTATTATGGTAAGCCTGTTTCTAAATTATTTTTCTCTTAAATATTGATTTCCATGTTTAAAGGCAACACATTTATCTCTCATTTTTTTAGTTAGATTCTGCTGATCTTCCATCTCTAATCTCACATTTTATCCTACCAATTTCATAATGCAAAGGGTTAGTTTCCCTTTCTAATTTGCAGAAATGTGGAAGCATGTATTCTAACTTAAAATATGCTGATATTTGTAATGTTATTGATTTGTTAAATATACTAGATCTTAAATTAATACCTTGCTTCTCTTGTGACAGTGATTCCATTTATCCTGATTATAGGGGTAGATAGATGCGCCATTCAAATAAGTAATTAACACTACTCTTGACTGTAGAGTGGGTCATCTATACCATTCAGTGGGGTTTTTGTCAATTATAGTAACTTTGGTCATATGACATATTAAAGAAAAATAGATCAGAACATTTTAAGTATATTTAAGAATGAAGTTACTAAGTAATTTCTGTCAAATGAAAGTGAAATTAACTTCTTAAGCACCTACTGATGGCTGACAAGTTATGTGGAGATGAAGTATTTTGGACCACGGGAAAACCTACAGAGGATAAATATTTTCCTGAAATATTCACTATAGAATAAAGTTTGGTTATTAGAGCAGCAGAGAAGGAAGCTTATCTACTTATTATAGATGTCAGTTGATTGAAACCAAGAAACTCCCCCACAATCATCCAGCATATAGGATTTTGATATGTAAACCAGATCACAGTACTTCATTAAATCTATATTAGAAATCAACTGACTTAACAAGTCTTCTGCTTAGTATTTCCTCTTCCATTAAAGAGTCTATTACTGAATTGATGTTATAGTCATTGAAATGTTGATGGGATTTGAATAAAAGCAATAACAGTTAGCTGAATGATTTAAATAGCTGGAAAATATAGTTATGAACATAAAAATTGTTGTCAACATAAAATCACTTTGTCCTTGCAAATCTGGCAATGGTAATCTAAGCCATTTGGACTAAGTTTCTGATAAGAACATTGAAATGGAAAAAATTCAATTTAATTAAAAAATATATATAAAAAATAAATTAAAAATTCAATGGTGGTCTTAACAACACATAAAACACAAATTAAAATACAGCTGGGGAGATGGAACATAGGCCAGGAAAAATCCAAATTGAGCAAAAAGAACAAATGTAAACAAAGCAGAAGGAGGTATGATTCCTGGAGGACATTTATCTGGAGTCAAAGGAGTAGGACTCAGACAATGGGACAGAAGTGACATCTAATACATAATACCTAAGAGGCATTAAAAGTTATGAAAGTTAACTACAGATTGAAAAAACAGTGAATCTTAAGCAGAGGAAAGGAAGATAAAACTATGCTTGCTAAGATCATAGTAACATAAATGAAAGACAAAGGTAAATCCTGAAATTAATGATCAAGAGAGGTGTCAAAAAAAATGGGATTTTTCAATATCAGGAATAAATAAGGGCCATTAATAGAGATTCTAAAGACATCAAAAGCATAATAAAGTAATATTGTGAACAACCTTTTGCCAATCTAGTTTTAAATTTAGATAAAATTGACCAATACCTGAAAGGACAAAAATTACCAAAACTAATATAAAAAGAAATAGAAAGATGTGATCAGTTTTATGTTTACTGAAGAAGAAATTCTTATCATAATTTAAAATCTTCCCACAAAAATAATTTAAAAACTCCATACCCATGTAAAGTCACTGCTTAATTCTATCAGATTTTTGAAAGAAACAATACAAATTCTGTTGCAAAATTAATCAGGAAATACAGGAAGCACTTTTCCCACTTTATTTTATGGGCCAATATATCCCTGATACAAATACCAAACAATGCTTTAAAAAGAAAAATGAATCTATAAGCCAATATCACTCATGAACACAGATATCTAAAAACCTTAAATAAAGAGTAAATAATAAATAGAGTCCATCACTTATAAAGAGAATTATGCTAGATGAGACAAGGAATTTATCCATGGAATGCAAAACTTTTTATTCAAAGTAAATGTGTGCTAATTTACCATATTAAGGGGAAAAGAAGAAATATTAAGTGGTATATTTGAAAATTCATCATCTATTTATTATAAAAACTTTAGCAAACTACTGGTAAAACGGAATTTCTCAAATGTTGAAGGAATCCAAGAAAAACTGCAGGTATCATGTCTAGTGACAGACTGAATTTCCCCCAGAGAGATTTGACTCAAGGCAGGAATGAACCATTTTACCACTCTATACTGCATTGCATGGAGATCCTAGCCATTTCAATAATTTTAAAAGAATACAATTCACATTGATTTGGAAAGAAGTTCAAACTATCAGTATTTACTGAATGAGTCTGTTCACAGACAATTTTAAGGAATCTACAAAAAAAACTATTTGAAAAGAGTATTTAGCAAGTTTTAAAATACACATATTTATTTCTATATAGTTAAAAAATTGAGAGATAAAATTAAAATAATTCCACTTATGGTAGCATCAAAATATATAAAACATTCAAGGATGTAACAAAATATATGCTACACTTCTACACTGAAAACTTCAGAGCATCATAGAAAGTAAAGACCTAAATAATTACTGAGATTTATCATTTTCATGTATTGAAAGACTCAGTGTTATGTTAATTTTCTTTGCATTGATTGGTAAATTAAACTCAGTATCATTCAGAATTTCATCAGGCTATTTGCAGATTTTGGTAAGCTGACTCTAAAATTTATTTGGAAATGCACAGAAACAGAACAACCAAACTAATCAGAAAAAAACAGTTTATATTTACACTCCCCTATTTTAAGAAATACAATAAAGAGTCAGGAATCTTGGATTCCCTTTGTTCCCAGGAGCATCTTAAACCTTTACGTAAAATGATAAATTTTTTTCCTCAATGACTCGTTCAAATATCAGCAAACATTTATTAATCACTATGTGCTAGACCTTGTTTTAAGTTTGTTTCATAGATTATCTAATTATTTATTAGATTCATCTTTCATCCTCAAAGACACTTGATGCCATAGGTCTTATTATTATTCCATCTTGCTGGACCATAGAAAATAAAAAATTGTCCCAAGGTCATACAGCATGTATTTAATAGTATACTAAACTTCCCCTCTACCAAAGGGTGGAAATCCATCCTTAAACAAAAATGGGGTTTTCTTACACATTTTTCCAAGAGAATATTTATGTCTTGTGCTAAATTATCCAACTTTGCTTGCATCTGTTAAAATCAGAAAGAAATGCAGAACAACCCTGGAAATTCCCAGAGCAGACAAAACCTGTTTAGTCATACAAACAAAACTTAACTTACCTTATTTTTCAAGGTTAACTTGACCTGGATCATTTCTTGCTTGTGTTCCTGGAAATGATAAGCAATACTGGAACTGTTTACCAAGTATGATATGAGGAAACCACTGAGAATTGTAATATTGTAAGTAATCACTATGAAGAACAGTCACCCCTTTCTTATTAAATAAGCTGCTCTGTAACAAATACCCCAAAGATTCATTCCGTGGTCTGGTTTGAGTGCTCCCAATGTGCAAACTGTCTTTTTGGTGTGTGCACAATAAACTTTGACTTCAGTGGCCATCGGTTTGACTCCAGCTGTTTTGATCTTTGGAAATATCATGCCCTTTTACACCACTTCTTTAGCTCTTCCCTTCCAGAGACAGAGAATATCTTGATAGCTCTCAAGACTATATGCCTGTGTGACATGCTGTGTTAACAGGTATGTTAACAGGTATGATACAAGCAGAAATTCAAAAGTGCATGTGTGCCATTTGATGTACTCTCACCACTGCCACAAAAAGGACAGGCTTACACTGACCAGCAGGTCCCAAAGGAGGATGAGACATATGCAAAGGTGCCCCAACCAAGCAAAGACCCAAGCCCAGCATGAGTGAGCCCAGCTGAAATCAACCAGGCCTGTCCTAGAGACGTAACCCAGCTCACCCAGGTGACCCCATTCATGTGCTACCATAAATGATTTCTGATTTAACCTATTCTGTTACACAGCAGAAGATGAACTGATGAACTCGTTTTTTTGTGGAACTTGGAATAGCCATTCCCTAGATTTCAAAAATAAATCCACATTCCTGTGTTTACCTAGATTCTGATAAGCATGCTATTGGCAACTATTGATTGATTATTTTTTCTCATTAAAATTATACCTAACCCAGACTTAAATTTATATAAAAATGGAGACAGTAATGTATTATTATAATATTAATATTATTATTTTTAAATGTTAATTAATAATGCTATTATAATGTTAGTTTTACTGCCTATTATATATGCCAGGCTGTTGGTATGTGTTATCCATCATCTACCTCTCAAATTCCCACAACAAAGTTTTAAGGTATATTTTATCATCCCTGACATACAAGTAAGGTAACTGAGATGTTGAAGTGTTAAGTTTAAGTGTTAACTTGTATGTTATTGATAAAACTAGGACAATTTCACTTAAAGACTAAATTGTATTGTTATAAGGAAAGCATGGAATTTCTATTTACAGAATCTGAGTTTAGAATTCCAGATCTTGGACTGAGAAAACTGAACAAGGTATTTTACCCCATAAAGTCTCATTTTCCTCATCTGTAACATGGACATTATCATAACGACCTCATGAGTTGAAGTCAGTATTTCTCATTAGTTGATCTGGCTTTGGAATATCTGACCTACCAATTGCATCCTTGTGTCTGCTCAAGTCATCCTCTCCTGGAAGGCAATGTGCTATGATACAAGGTTTCTGAATGGCTTTCAATTTTGCAGAAATGGGAAAGGTGATAAAAGTTTATCATCACCCTCACCTAGAATTCCCATCATTAACATTAGGAAGATTATTATCAGACAGTGTTCACCAAGCAGGTTGTGTAGTCTTAATCCCTTAACCCTGGGATCATTGTATTGATATCAAAACTGGTATCAGAGAGAGGGCTCCCAAGCCCTCTTGTATGTTGAGCTTACCCATCCATCACTTTATTAACACAAATCTTGTCTTCTCTTTCTTATTTTTCAAAAACCCAGACTGCTTGCGGCCTACGAGTTTGAGGATCAAAAACATAGTCTAGACAGAGTTCCATATTTCAAGAAAGAAAAAGGAGAAATCAAATGTCACCTCCTACAGGTTTTCTCTGAGAAATGGTTTTTCCATGAAAGTTTAGCATTAGGTAGAGGAGAGAGGAGATTCTGAGAATGGAAATGTATGTAGAAAGAATTAGGACACAGAAAGAGATAAACAATGGTGAAGGACAAGGTGGAGGGAACATCAGAGAGTAAGATACAGAGGGAAGGAAGGGGACAGAGTGTGCAACTCTACTGGGGCTGATAGGATAGGGGGTGGGTCTGCCAGTGTCTGCTTCTACAAATTAGAAAGAGATCCTAACAGCTATTTTGAGGGTACTCAGTTATATTTTCCTAACTATTTAGATTATTATATAAGCACATTCTTATTTTCCACACCTCCCACAGGCACCAGTTAGCTACCATGATGTGACCGTATTCATTTCTACATCATTCTGTCTTTTCTAGAGAATGGCTAAAAAGAAAAGCAGCTTCTTGTTGACTTAGGGACAGAGCCTCAGAATCCAGCCATCTGTTGAACACCCCTCCTCACACAGTCCTAGTATATTCTATATTATTTTCTTCGAGACACTAATGTCTAGATTTTGTCTACTTACTGATAATCCCTTTCATTACCATATAAGCTTCTTGAAATCATGGTCTCCGCTAGGGTTCATGCTGTCTTCCAGCTCAGAGAAGACATTCATTAAATATTTACTCATCAACCAATTAGAATGTTTTTGTATGGATGATATACTATGTACACTACATATTATGAAACATATACATACACGTATACATTTATCTATTTAAACACACATATACACCTTATTATTTTCCATGCTTTTTACCTTTTCCTCTAATTTATAACATGAGAAAAGAACATGAGATGCAATTGAGTGGAAAACTTATTCTCCCTTTGGAGTTTCAAGAAACATTTTGTTCAGCACTTAGGGAGTCAGCATCAGCAGAACTTGTTACTAATTTTGCTTGAGACATACACAGCATTGTATATGATTATTAGATTGTACCTGGACACACTAGCTCACTGTTTTATCTCCTCTACCACAACAGTGAGGCTCTTCCATCATGGCAATAATGGAACTTGCTGGAAGATTGACAGTACAATCCCTATGTGAGTCTCAGAACACTTCCAGTATAGAATAAAACAATAAAGTAGAATTATCCAAGTCTCTGGGACTATGTCCATTCTCCCTGACATCTCATCAATATTGAAGCTAATATTGCTTAGTGTGTATTACCAGTTTCCTGGATTTTGTTTCTTTTTTTCATGTGGCTTGAAAAGCCTGAGTTTGAAATTGCATATAATAATAAACACTCCAGATTTCAGCTGCCTTTGTGACTGAAGACTTGTGACACTTCTCTGTAATCAACTTAATTAGTCACAGTTCTTTGAACAAAAGCTGCAATATTTTTTAATTGGTTAATTAAAAAATAGAAATTTACTCATGGATTGGTGTCATTACATAAATGTTCGCTTTTATCTAACAAAACTGAAATTATGTTGTTATAACTTAGGCCATTATTGCAAAATTCATGAAACCAAACAAGAGCATAGAATATTAGGAAAGATAAGGAAAGCAAAAAAATTTTTGATTAAAGCATTCATTCAACAGTTTGCTCTGGAGTTGTGTTCAACATCATATTTCTTGCACCAATAAGAAAGGGGCATGGTATCCAGGACTATGTTCTATCTAGTAACTCACACTATATTCTGAATTACAATATAAAATATAAAATCATGATTTTAAGTTGCCTATTCTGATATTTTTAGTAATAGAAAGATTCTACTTTAAAGGTGTTCAAATTATAGTCACGATTTAACTGCTAAACTCTGTGTGGCAGAGGCTGCCCAGCTGTCTAACAAGCCCATTTTCTCTTCTTCATGGACAGCCAGACTTCATTTTCCAATCTTGTTAGTTAGTTGTGGACAAGTGACTTGAGTCCTTGAGAAAGGGAAGGAATGAGAAGAATATAAACTGAAACCAGTTTTGTCTGAGAAATACCATTTCCACCTAACACACACTCGCTGCCATGTCCTTTCCTCTACTGCTAACTAATAAAGATAAGCAGAACAGTATATTGGTCTGGGTGCTCCAGAGAAATGAAACGAACGGCATGTATATACATCTATGCTGTGAGTTCTGCTTACATGCATATGGAGCCGGGGGAAGACACACGACCTGCCTCTGCAGGCTGAAGACCCAGGAAAGCCAGTGGTGTAAACTGGTTCCAGTCTAAAGGCTTGAGAAAACCAGGGAGCTGGGGATATAAATCCCATTCTGAGCGCAGAAGAGATGAGACTCCCCAGCTCAACCAATGAGACAGGAAAAATAGGATGAATTTCTCCCTCTTCAGTTTTTGTTTTATTCAGACTTCCAACAGAATATTGAGAAATCTACTTTATTCAGTAAAAGGGAGACCTTTACTGAGTCCACCAATGTCTTCCAGAAACATCTTCCAAGACACACCCAGAAACAATGTTTAATCTGAGTGTGTACATTATATATTCTGTACATTCATAGTAATGCATAAAATTAAGCTTCACAAGGAAATGTTAAAACTGTATATTAAAGATAACAGATCTGTAAGATAAAAAGTCCCAGTGTCTGTGAATTATTACATTTCCTGCCAGTTAGCAACAAATATATCTTTCCTTTATGTGGGTCAGAGTGAATTTCTTTTGCATTGAACCATTACACAATGTATATTGAATTTTAAATGTAATGATTTTAATTTCCTTGAATTTTAAATGTAATGATTCCTCAATTTGTATGTTATCATTAGACTATATGTAATTTTTCTTTAATAATTCTTCAGAAAAATAGGGAAAATGAAACGAATGTAAAGTGGCTTATACTGCTTATTTTAATGATTCGAATATTCATTTTTTTCACATGTAAGAGCTGCGAGGTGCATTTATTTTTAATTCCAGAAAATCTCCATTGTGATCAGAAGAGAAAGAAGGGGTACTTCAGATTTTGTAAATATAGGTATCAAAATAATAATTGTCACGTGAAATGTTCTATTTAAAATATTTCAAGATCGTTAACTTTGTAAACTGTCACTTTGTGTTGTTACTTACTCAATCCCTGTTTTGTAGTGAGAATACTGATTATCATAAGTGTTCCTTCCTATTTTCTAAAAGAAATATATAAAAAACCAAGAATCAGGCTCAGAAAAGAGAGCTACCAACACAGTACATAAACTTTACACATCCTCCAAAGGCTGATTGTGATATTCTCCTTCTTTCAAAGCCTCAGCCAAGTCTTAAAATACTGGCTTCCAAGTAAGTTCCTCTTGTCACAGGAGTCAGAGATCAGTGACTAACCAGGATCATGACTCACAAATTAAATAAAATACAGCCTCACCAATGATAGGAAAATACTACATTATATTATAATAAATACTGAGTACATATTTTACTTTACTATTTATATTTACTTTATTATATTTCACTATATATAATAGCAAAATATTATATTGGCTGCAGAAATGTTTTTGTGGAAAACATTGATTTGATTTTTTATCAAGATAAAGATTTGGTGATCTAAAAATTTAATCTGAAGACCTATTAAGATTTTTTTTTTACTGTCACTATTCTAGCTGGACTGATCCACAAATCTGCACAATCAACTCACTGCATGCATTCAGTAAATGAGTTTGCATTTAAATGCATACTTTAAATCATAAAGTGTTAGTAGTTTATATAGTCTTGAAAAAGAACTTCAGCCTATAGACTTGGGGAAAAATTACTTTTCAAAAGGAAAAAATAAAGATATAACTTATTCCCATATCATTTAGCTTTCTGTTATGCACACATTCATTTTAACATTACATTTTATGTATCTCAATTCAAAATTATGCCCTTTAACAGTGTCCATGCTAATTAGAAATCAATTATGATTATCTATCTTTTTCCCTTCAACACAAATTTCTCATATGTTTACTATTTTGCATTGTATGATGTTGAATATACAAAGAAAGAATGACAGTTTATTTAGCTAAAAAAAAAAATAACGAGAGTTGCCTGGGTTCGTACCAAGGAGAAGTGTTTTGGTGGTGTTTTGGAGTTAATTCGAGAGAAAATACTATTTTTTTTTTACATAAAGGATTCAATATTCTTTTTCCTATGTACAATCTGCAGTTGTAATCATGAAAGTGCTTTTTTTTAGCTTCCATAGAGTAGAAGTCATTTGTGCCATATGTTTTCACCTGTTCTGCCTCAAATTTTTATTTACTAACAATTATTGGATCTATCTTCTTTAATGAATACCTGTTTTAATTATATTATTTATCAAAATAGCAAAACTTTAGTTTACCATAAATAGTCACTACAATTTTTGGCTTATCTGCTTATCAAAATGTTGTTCAGCACAATGTATTCTAAACCAGATGTATTTATAAAGAGTATTCCCAGAAAATATAAAATATTAATAGAATATAAAAGGAACAAGACATTTAATCAGAGAAATTGAGAAATGATATTTAATTGATGCTCTGTTATTACAGCTTCTGGGCAAACACAGGCTAGTTAGGATGAATATACTTTCTGTAAAATAAAATTATACTTACATAACTTGCCAGACTTCTTTGAAAAAAGTCAGTGAATATGTGAATATAATTTTCCTGTTTTTTGAAAGCCCTTTTTAAAGTTACTATAGAAATCTTTTCTTTTACCCTCTACACTTCAATGAAAATTAAAATTGTCAATGTAACTGAATTGGCCAGAAATACAAGACACTATCATTAATTTTTCATGCAGTATAGTCTTTATGTGTTACATAGATGCTATAGATGCTATTCAATGTTAAATTATAGCATGTACTCTCTAGATTAGAAAATATCATAAGTTCTATGATTTAAATAACTAAAATACTCCCTAAAACTGATTTACTACATTTTTATTTTGAAATGATTTGTTCACATAATAATATATACTTTGAAAGAACAAATCTGGTGTAAAAATGTATTTGCTATTCTTCAAGCTTGAAATAGAGTGTTGCAACTTTTTAAAATTCAGTTTTGACTATCTGATATGTCAGCATTCTTTCCTCCTACCCACACTATTTTTGCTTTATTTGTATTTAAGTACTTTGTCTAATCCTTTTATATCTAACTCTTAAAAGTATTACTATATGTTCCATAAGCAAGTTATTAAATAATAGTAGCATCTAAAATTTGATTTTATTGAAATATGAAAATCACCCTTAGAGTGTACCATACTAAGCTATGAAAACTACAGACCCTCTAAAAATAAAAAATTTTAAGAGCACGTATACATTTTCAATGAATCTGAGAGGGCTCAATGGTTCCCAAATGTCTTTTTTTCTGTTCCAAGGAAATTCCATGTTAAAAAATCTTACTCCTGTACATTCCTTAAAATTGTCTCTTCATTTTCTTACAAATAAAAATGCAGACACTTGAAGTTATAGCTAAGATATTCTCTTAACCTCCCACCAAAAAAGAAAAAGATAAAGAAAGACAAATAAAAACAACAGTAAAACAACAAAAAACGGTAAAAAGCTGATGTTTAAAAACACAAACATAAACCTCTGACAGCACTGAAGAGCAATTACAGTAGACAACACTTGAGCAGCTACAATTTAGGAGAGATGGAGATACTATAAGCATTTTATTCACATTGACTTTTCCTAGAGGAGTTGATGAACCCTTTCAATATGGTCCAAACAGAAATGACATTAACATGGGCTAAGGAGGCAATTTATGCTTTAGGAATGTCTAAATAGGTGGGAATTGAGAATCGAAATACTAGAAAATCAGAAACCTCAGTGAGTAAGCCCATATTCTGTGAACAATTTTCCCTTGAGATGGTAAAATTTCTCCAAATTCCTAAGAAAAGTATTTGATATCCAATCAAAAATTATAAAATGTTAAAAATTATAACAAATTTTCAAAGCCAAGAATAAAAGAGACACAAAATAGAACAAGATCTGTAGGCATGAACAATAATAGCTAATTTAGTATGTAGAAGAAAACATTGGAAAAAGTAGAGAATTTTCAAGAAACCATTAGATACAGAAGAATAAAACATCAGGGGTAAAAGTATTTTAAAACTATAATTAAGAATTCAATATATAAAATAAATAAAAGGTTAAAGGTTAGGTACAGAAGAACAGAAAATAGTAAGCTGAGAATGAGGTAAGTTAAAATATTCAGGATGGAGCACAAAGAGAGAAAATAATGGATAATATAGGAAAGAGTATGAGAGATAAATGAGAAATTGGGAAAAATGCTAACATACATATAATTGTAATCCCACATGGATAACACAAAGAGAATGGGAAAGTAGATCTGAAGCAGTAATGACAAGAATATTCTCAAGTGGATGAAAGACATTAAAATACATATTTAAGAATTCCTATAAACTCTGCAAAGGATAAATACAATGATAATCTGATCTAATTATACCAGCACTGAATTGCTGAAAATGAAGATACAAAACGAAAGAATATCTGAAGGGAACAGGTGAGAGAGGGATGACAGTATCATCACAGGTGTGGTGGCAACAGTGACATCTGATACCAATATATGAAATAAATATTTTACCAAACAAAAATTTTGCAATATGTTATGATGACATTGGGGTGTCTCTGTAGTATCTGGGCAGATTGAGGAGGTTCATGCCCTGAAAAGAGTGAGTATGGGGAAGAGAAGTGAGGCAGCTCTTCAGAGTGACAACATGTTTGGGATTTTACTCTAGGTGAGATAGGCAGACATTGCAGGATTTTGAGCAGAGGAGGGACTTGTTCTGAATTACACTGTGTAATTCTGACTCCTATTTTCTTCATAAAACAAAGAGGTACAAAGACAGAAGCAGAATGAACAGTTAGATGAGCTTTGCTGTAATCTAGGCAGGAAGTAATGGCAATAGGATCTGAATTTTTACAGGACAGAGGAAGAGAAGTGCTAGGATTCTGGATGTGACCTGAAGACAGAGTTCTCAGGATTAACTGATGCCACAGATACAGGGAGTCAGAAGAATGGAGGATTCAAAAGAAGATTCTAGATGATGGGGTGGTAGAAGGGAGCATCATGAAATTGAAATTGAAATTTGACATGAATAAACTGTCAATTGTGCAACTTCCAATTTCTAGAAGACAATTTTACCCTTCTTTCAGTTCATCTTAACTCAGTTAAAATATCTTTAAGTTAAAGAATCTCAGATGAGTTGTTGTCAACACTTGACAAAGTCTTTGGTGTAATTTGCAGTGATTTAGAATGTGAATTTTCCAAAAATTCGGTGAAAGAAACCCAACCTTTACACAAGTTAAGTCACTTTCAATTTTATGATATCATACTAAACAAAAGGGAAGTATCTCAAGCTGTTAACTTGTACCAAATATAATATAACTAAATATAACTAAACTAAATAACAATGAATGAAATTATGTGACTTTGGCATGTAACAAAGATTACAAACAATTGATTGATAGTTCTATAATATAAAAAACTATTTCCATTTATATGAAAATAATTACAGCAATTAAATTAATAAAAATAAGAAAAAATTATGATAATCTCTCATTTTACCAATAATGCTTATTCACAGATGTATGAATTAAATCAAAATAATCTCACATATTTCATTAAGATGTATCCTCAATAAATTTCTTATGCTTAACAACTACTTATTAAAATTATTAGTATGCATATTGATTTTACAATTTTATACTGCTAAAACTGGTACTAACATATGTCAATAGTTTATAAACAATTTATAAATTGTTTAACCCTCAGAACCTATTGATCTCAGGAAATTAAAGAATTATGTTGAAATATCTTTCATAGCACAAATATATATGCTATGAAGATCAAAAGCTGAGGTTACTCATACTTCTCATATGTTTTATCTAGTGATTCTGCATAAAATTATTTACAAGAAGCAGAATGGAAATTTGAAATCAGGAGGAAAAGAAACTATGCAAATTTTTTAATATTAAAAAAGAAGTTTTATATGTACCTTTTAAATAAGTATCATTGGATTTAAAATCCATATGTTGTTTATATTCCATTGGACACATTTTATAGATTGATAATAATCTGTTCATTTAAAAAAGTCATCATATACAATATACATGAAATTATGTCTTTGTACCATTTAAACTTATTATAAAAACTGTATATGCCTTTGTAGTCTGGTACATAATTTTCCAAATTTGCTTCAGGGGAAAAAATCAAACATTTTTTAAATGAAACTACTGGGGGAGATTTTAATTAATTAAAATTATAGTTTGTGATTCACCCAAAACTTAATTTGTAATAAACTGGCATTATATTTGTTTTCTATTTTTTCTACTTTCCTAGAACAATATCTTACAAGAATATTGCAGGTATTGAAATTAAAAAGAAAAAAGAAAATATTCTCATTATGTTAAAAACATTATATTTGAAATGAAGAATAAAAGATAATGTACTAAGGTAGACAGAGATGTGTTTTGGCTAGGGCCAGAATATTCATTTACTTACTGAAGTATTATAATGCCAGGAAATAAGAGGTAGGTACATTAGATTATATTGAGAAATTGGAAATTCACATTTGGAGTTTCGGGAGCTTTTTGGGTTTTTTTGCAAAGCAGAAGATGCTGATTTTCTCTTTTTTAGACTTGATAGAAATGGCGACTGACATTGGTTTCAAAATATGAATCCCTAGATAAAAGGTCTAAGGAAATAATCAAGCCTTCCTTCTAAACAATAAGCATCTCTACTGAGCAGAGACAAATGCATAGATATGATCTATGTTGGGCCATTTTGAAGTGAACAGCTTAGTTAGAAGAGATGCAGGCAGACTGCTGGGTTTGTATTTCTGAGTACTAAGTGGTCAAGGAAATGATCTCCAAATGTTTTATGTACTATTTGCTGTACTCTCTGAAAACAATACTATAAATAATTCCTAGAGAGGTGAATATAAAGTCATGAATATTAAATGATGTTCCACTTCTATGAATCTCAGATTGGAGAGTAGCTTGTTTGTATTTTTTCTTTAATAAATATCTTTAACTTATTTTTGTTTATATTGGTTCAGATTATTACTTAAAATTTTCTGCTTGTTATATATGACTCCCCAAATTTATTATTTTCTCCTTGATGTATAATTATTTATAACACAGGTTTTTTTTTAATGCTATCATGACCCAGTTTCTTAGGCCCTCCTCAGAGGCCAGTCAATTCCCCTTTTTGAACAACTGTTCAAATCCACATGTCAACCACTTCCATTGTAGAATTCTCACACTGTGGGTAATCATGCACACACCCAATAGCCACAGGGCCAGGATCCCAGCCACTAGGACAACCCTTGTGTCTCTGAGGGAGTGATATCCTTCAAGTCAGCCAATTAACAGGCAACAAAATCTAGTTAACTCCCACTCTGCCCCGCCATACAGAAACTGCCCACCTACAGCTCCAAACTGTCTTGCCTGTGTTCCCAAGTGCAGCTCAGCCAATGGGCCTGTGGGCAGCCTTCCCTCCTTTGAATCCCTAACAAAGAACTCAGCCTTTCATTTACCTGAGTGTCCATGTGTTGTATCCCACCATCAAAAGAATTAATATATCTTATAAAATGTTATTCAACAAATATTTGTTAGTATATATGAGTATTAAAAGAGGCATTGAGTTCGTGAGGTATATATCATTTTATCCATGTGTATTTATCAATATCTAATCTGACATACATATAGCACATATACATGCTTGTAAAATTATAGTATTTGCTTTCCTCTTTCTTTCTGATATGTAAGTTTCATAAGAAAAAATTTCTTTGTTGATGCAAGAGAACTTTATAATTCTGCAACGAACACAGAAGTATGGATAGTTCTTCAGTATCCTGAAGAGTTACCATTTCCATTGCATATGTACCCAGAAGTGGGATTGCTGGATCATCTGGTATTTCTATTTTTAATTTTTAAGGAACATCCATATCGCTTTCCATAGTGGCTGCACCAATTTACATTCCCACTAACAGTGCGCAAGGATTCCCTTTTCTCCACATCCTCACCAGAAGTTCTCTTATTTTTTGAATGGTAGCCATTCTAACATGTGTAAGGTGATATTTCATTATAGTTTTAATTTGCATTTACCTAATTATTAATAAGACTGAGCATCTTTTCATGTACCTGTTAGTCATTTGTACGTCTTCTTTGGAAAAATGTCTATTTAGTTAACCTATTTTTTAACTGGATTGTTTGTTTTTTTCTATTGAGTTGTGTAAGTTCTTTATATATTTTGGATATTAACCCATTATCAGATATATTATTTGCAAATATTTTCTCCAACTCCATAGGTTACCTTTTCATTTTGTTGTCAGTTTCCTGAGCAGAAACTTTTTAGTTTGACATAGTCCCACTTGTTTACTTTTGTTTTATTGGCCTCAAATATTCTTTCCTCTGATGCATCAATTCTAGAAAGCTTTAATGTCTTCCACCTGAACTGCTCATGACTAAGGAATGCACTCAGTTGGAAATAACAGAATTGACAACAAAACCAACAAATAACAAAGCAAAGAAACATATCTAGCCTTATGTAGTTCTAATATTCTAGAAGAAAATCATCTCCTGCCTCTGCTCGCATGCACACTGGATCCTCTTGCATATGTAAGAGTGTGTTAGGTAGAAAGATAGACATGATCAGCTGGGGAAGGGAAGACAAAGTTCCAGGAAAACCTGCCCAAACTGCCCAGGTGGGGGTCCCACGTGAGGACGACAAAGGCTTTGCAGGAAGATAACTTCTTTGCCTTTCAGGATCAGGCCAAACTGGTCCCATGTTGATTCCAATGTGGGAACAATTGAATAAAACTAAAGACAGCCCAAAACACACTTCCTCACAGGCAAGGACATGCACAATGAGAGAGATGGCCATATAGGTGGACCTGTCAATCAAATCACCCCACCTTGTCAATCAAAGAGGTGCCTTCTAGCCAATATTCAATATAAAGGCCTACCACCTAAAGAAGCTTTTGTCTACCTTGACTATGGCCAGCTCCTCCCTTGGAGTGTATTCAAATAAAATTTTTCTTCTGCCTCACTATTGTGTCTCTGCCTCTCACTTCTTTGTTATGGCGGGGACAAGGACCAAGGAGAACAAACATGGTCCATAACAAACTGACATCAACATGACTGCTGTTGAGAATTTACAATTTCATTGAGGATTATGGCAAGAGAAAGAACTGGTGACGCAGTTTGGTGAACTGTTCCAAAGGCCTGTCATTTGGAGACATCTTTAATACTTTTGCTGCAGCAGGGGATATATGCAGAAAAGAGATCACATTAATAAGGCATCAGGTAATATGGAATGGATACATCTAGTCAGTGTTCTAAGGGATCATGCTCTACACATTCCCACGCTATCCCTGTGTATGACAGAAGGCCAGGAGAAGGGACTCAGGGGGATTACCTCATCGTCCTTTGGGGATGAAGAGGGCATATGGGACATTATCTTCTCCATGCTGATCAGGAAATTCCTGACTCACTGCATTTCTGGGGGTAGTTTAGGCTGCAATAAGATTAGGTGTTAAGCCCCAATATGGCAATTTGGCCTAGCAGAAGTAACAACATGCTAGGCCTGTGTCTTTCTTTTAAACATGTATTGAATAAAATAAATAAATAAAATTTTCCTTTATATATGTACTTCTAGTTAATATTTATATTTAAATAAATAGATGCTTTTATATTTATTCCTGCTTTTTTTATCTACATACCTTAGAAATTACTAAAACATAAATATAGGACAGATGAATGGTTACCCTCCCTGGGGGTGATGTAAACTCAGATGAGGGCATTGTGTGGCAGTGACAGGTTTGAACATTGTGCTTTTAAGATATCTACAAAGAATTCAAGAGACAATGTCAACTAGGCAGTTAAATATGTAGGTTTAGAGCTCCGAGATGAGATATAAGTCTCACCTTGCATTAAGGTATGTTTTTATTAAGACAGTCTGTGACTTGTGCAGGCTGATAGGCAGCTAGTAGGTAGCTGGTAGGCAGCTGGCATACAGCGGTGCAGTCTTAGGGGTTGTTGGCCTGCTCTGTGCTGTGCTTGCAAGTACCCACGCCGTTCTGGTTGTTTCTGTGCAGGTGTCAGGGAGGAGGGCAAGTCGCCTCTTCTCCCCAGTTCTTTTTCCCTCCCCCTCCTTGTAGCTCTGATCTGCGTCATCCCCTGCCCCTAACCTGCCTCCCCTCAGTTAGTGGCAGGCTTCATTATTGCTGGTACATCTTATTCCAATTATTTTCCACACATTTTTCCATTGGTTATGTCATCTGTCCTCTCTTCACCACCTTTTGGAAGTTCACAGATTACATGTGAAGTCAAATCCACAGCATTTCATAGCACTGCTCTGATTAAACTGTGAAAATCCAACAGAGACAAAGTAATTGATTGTTAAGTTCCTAAGTTACTAATACAGTTAAATGGTTGACTTTCTTATAGTAAAGCTTTCTCCAAGTTCTATAGCAAAGGTAAAAAGTCATCTTCAGTCTTGTAATTAAAAAAATAAATAACTGGTAGTTTCCATTCAGTGGACATATAGCAAATGAATATTTGTGGTGTACAAGACGCTCTGCTTGCTGCTGGCACAAAGAAATAGATTAGGTTCTGGCCTGGAGTTGCACCTAGTCTGTGAAGAATCCTATAATAGGAATATCGATGGGTTTTTATGGATAACAAACAACAATAATGTACAATGCATCCTGTCATCAACAAATTCTTGCTTATATTTCAGGAAATCTGAACAGTGTTCCTGAATTCAGGGAAATAATCTTGGTCACCATATCTGAAAATACTGTACTATACATATCCTTATTCACAGACTCATTTATAGTTTGTTCAATTATAGAAAACCATTTAGAACTTTTTATTTTACCACTTTTGACAGATTATAAACATTATCTTATATAATATCTGAAATTATACCAAAGAACAAACTGTTTCTTAAAGAAATATATGAATGTAAAATAAATAGTAAGTAACACCTGAGTATTTTGTAGATGAGCCCCTGTAGATATTTCTGTCCAATTGTTATTTATAAGGAGTGCTCTAGAGGGTATGATTCAATTATTACTGGTAATTACTACTACACCATTTAAGTTTGATAAAAATAACTCAAGAAAGCCAAGGATTGGGGGTTTATACATAGTTTTAAAATGAAAGAAATACCCTGTCTTCAATGAGATTAACAAATCAAATAAAAATCTCAAAATACCCAGAGAAAATGTTTAGATTATTAACGAAACTTTTTTTCATTGTGTTTGAGTTCAGTGTGGACACTTTCATTTAAGGAAAAAACAAAGATTTGTATTTTTCCAAGTAATTTTATCTTGTTTCTCATTTTTGTTGGCATGTACATACCAGAGTGCATATGGACATGATTCTCAAGTGCTTGCTTAAAGATCCCATATGTAGATATTGAGTTAGGGCATAAACTAAGGACTGCGTTACGCAGTAGATTTTGTTTAAGGGAACACAGATTTTGTTGGGGTAATGTATTAAGTTTCCTCTTAAATAGTATGTAACACACATAAGCACAAGACTGCACAGGATTTTAAAACAGTATAACGCAATTACCCTCAAAGCCAACCAAAGAAGTAAGCTCAGAATAATCATCAAGATCTCCTAGATCTTTTATTTCTAGTGTTAGTGTTCTGTTTTTATGGACTCCTTAAATGCATATTTTTCTGTTAATATTTGAAATTGATTTAGATGTGACCTATGCATGCATATACAGATATCATCAGCTAAAGAATAGTTAAAAGCTAACAAAACTCCTTAAAATCAGTTTGTACATATGGCAGATACAAATAGGTAGATTTAAATAGTGTGATAGAATCATTAACAATAGTGTTATACTTATTTTACAACTGTTTAAATAGCAGCATTAACTATATACTCACAAATAATTTTGTAAATTGCCATAAGGTCAAACCTCTCAGATTCCCTAGGTGATATAAACCCATGGAAAAACAGAAAGATCACAACCAAAAAATGAATTAGAAAAAATTCAGGTAACGTGTTGTTTGCCAAACATATTTTTGACCAGTCTAAAAATACTCAAATCCAGAGGGAAGAGACACCATGCAAATGGAAGATTATTTAGAAAGCTGTATTCCAGGAGGACTAAGGAGGAAAATAAAATAAATGGAAAAGGAAGTAATCAAGTCTCTAATAGCAGGGAAAACTAATAACCCGGGATGCCCTTGCGACTCATTAGAGTAAACAGGAGGAAATTAAACCCTGTATATAGATAGCCGACGTTTTTTAATCCTTGGAAATTAAAGCTGGAGAGAATATTGTAAAATAAATTTGCAGAAAATCCTGACATACCATTTTAGATTTTTAATGTCTTCAATTTTATTACACCTCCTTCCCATTATCCCTCTTCTATCATCTAAGACTAATAGACAAAATCAAAGTGAGAAAAAAAATTATGAAATCAACATTTATGGATCAAATACTCTCCAAATATTATATTTTGCTAGAAGCCTGATATTTTTGTCAGAACTTCTAGGCATTTTATGTATTCCTCCAACAGTCCTCAATCCTAAATCCAGAATCATTATCTCCATGTCATGATGACTCATACCTTTTTTGATTATGCTAATGTCAAAAATCTTCAGTGAAATAGCCTTAATTTTAAATAAATGGTTGACATCTCATTTGTTTCCATTCTTAAAATCAACTATTTATACTCCTCTTTCCATTCTTCCTTCAAAATATAGAATCTAACTATCCATCATTCTCCTACTTATTCTTTTTCATTTACCCAAGCTCTAAAGATTACATGTTTAGTTTTATTTGGTGTAAGCTCCAAGTACATTTTGAAATATTAGGGTGCTCACAATGTTGGAATGATTTGAGGAAATTCGAACTGGATTATGAACATAATTGATTTTATATGATACAAAATCTTATTCTAATATGTCACTATAATTCTTAGCATTGTTTCTATTTTGCATTTAAGATTGAATGACTTAATATGGAAAATGCAATTTACTGACTATATAAATATACTGAAAGAACTCTAGGGTCAAGAATTTGTATATTTACAGATGCGTTTCTGCATGGGATGCATACACTTAGAAAAATAATAAAAAGTATCGGCCACCAAGAATGGAAATTCACTCCAGAACTTTTAAAATTAGTCTCAAGCCTGAACAAACTCAGTTTACTAGCATTAATTAAGCTAGGCCATTTCCTAATGCCCATTCCTCTCTTCTACTGCTCTCTCTGATTTAGTTTGATTCTCACTCACCTCCTGGTAATTTCATCTGGATTGCTTGTAACTGACCTTGGTTTTTTCCCTGTATTTTGCTCTTTGTCACTGCTACTGTATATCATGTTTTCCCCTCTAATTCCACTACTGATCACATTTGGAAGTTTCTTTGTTTGATTACTTTATTACACTTTGAGGCACTGTGAGAAAAATAATCAGAAACAAATGATATGAGAGAGAGCTTGTAAATGTGTAAATGAACATATTTACAGTGAAGTAAATTATGTAATTGTGAATATATTTTCACGTGTACACCTGGATTGGTGGAGTGAGGAACGTGTGTTTCATCTGCAACACAGCCATCTCTCTGCAGCAAAAGCTTGTCTTTTGACTCCATTACTGGAGCACACAAGCCATAGACAAAACAGCACAGATGGGATTTTTTCCCTCACAGGATATAAGGCTTGTTTTTAATGAGGCTTGAAAATTGTTACCTTCATAGGTGAATGTATCTACAATTTTTCTTATTTATTCACATAGCTAACTCTGAATCAGGTAATTCCTCTTGTCTTCCTGGTATTTTTCTTGATGTTATCTTAAATCTTAAATTACACAATTCTATATATTTATTTTTTAAAGTCCTTGTTCTATATTATTTGCTTTTCCTAACACACTTGAATAAATATTTTATATTATGAAATTGAATCATTGTGATATTAAGAAACTTGCTGAAATAAAATCTCATACATAAAAAAGTCAGGAAAAAAATTTACATATTCTCATTTTTGGTTCAGTGAACTTTAAAATACTGTACTTTGCTTCTCATTAAAAAATTTCAGATTGCTTTTCTCCTACTGAGTATTTTAACTTAAATTTCAAAATTTGCTTGTTCCTTATTCTACTTCCTAGATTAAATTCCTGCTGCATTCTGCATATAATGTGTTTTGCTCAATTATTTTGAGAGGAAAAATTAATACATATTAGAAATATAAATGTTCCCCTATTGCTGTGGTGCTCTAGTGTGAAATATATTTTAAGTGACAATATTATGTCATTTAATAACTTGATATTTTTATAACTTGAATACATAATGCATTATATTTTATCTTCTTGATTGAGTTACTAACTGCTATGCTGAACAATATGTATATTCTGTTCTCTTCTGTTTTCTTTATTTCTAGAAGAATTTCTGGCACATAGCTGGCACTCAATAAATATGTTAGAAAAAGAGTGAATAAAAAAGTTAATGAATGAACCTCCATTTCCCTTGCAATAGGACTTAAAAATACATTGGTCTTTCAGGTGAACAAACTGGCACAGTAAAAGTAGCAGTAAAAAGAATATGAGTAGTGCTTAGAATGAAGAATGTACAAGTTTAGAGAGTAAGATAATTGAGTAAGTTACTGAAGGTTAAACCAGTCAATATGATGTTCTCTTCTCATTGATAGGTTTCATTGAAAGCAATTCCCTCTTATGGTTTCAAGATAGTTGCATGTGCCTTAGTTACACACAACAATATCCAGAGGTAGTCATAGGACACTTGGATGTCTTATGTTTCTTTCCTAGGGATAAACAACCGCTTCTTCAATGCCCACAGGAGATGACTCCTAAGTCTCTCTGGTATGACTGGACTACGTGCTCACTGGCAGGAAGATGTCCACATCACAGGCCCATTCCCAGGCACAGGGCATGGCTGCTGCCAGACCTCATTCCACCAAGCAGGTGAATGTTAGTGTGTGACACCATGGTTGCTCACTTCTATTCAGGGTGGGTTAATGGGTGATGAGAATGAAAGCGGTATGTTTAATTCTGACAATACACTATATTAAATACAAGTACCTTTATGCTTTAGGTATGTAGATATATCCTTCTGTAATTTCTTTCAATAATCGAATCTCTCTCACCACCCAAGGCGCCAAAAATACTAGAAGGAAATATTAGCAAATATTAAAAAATGAGTACTCAAGCTGTCTTAGAAATCCTTAGGTGTTTGGTTTGTTTTTATGAGTTTTATTGCTAATCAGAAATGAACAGCAAGACAATTTTAATAACATGTGAATTCAGTTAGGAAACAAGTTGATATTCCTCTGATGCCTGCTTTTAAATAGAAAAGTGAAAGATTATCAACAACTTAATGAACTTGTTCAAACAAATTGTCCTTTTCAATGGATTTATCTGAACAAGATATTTTTATTTCAAAATCATATTATAATAACTTTGTAATCAAGATCTTGTTCTTTGTATTGGCACTCAAAGAAAATCCAAATTCTTTGAATATATTTTTAAAGAAAATAGCAAACTGTATATCTTGTCAGAAAATATACACCATTCACAACAAACAGAAGATGAATGTTCTTACAGATTCACATTACTTTTTAAGGATACAGGAAGGAAGGTCAAAATTGTTCTAACATTAAGTCATTTGAGGTATATTTTACACACAACTTTATTTCCTAGTGTCCTTTCCACTGTCCTGACTTACATAACATTCAGAGACTCTTCACAAACATGCTTGAGAAAAATGTAACATATAGGAAGATGATAATTTTTCTATCTACAGATCTGTTTGATTACAGAGAAAATAAATATTTCACAAGGAAAATAAGTATAGAATTCTTCAGATTCTTTGACAGGGGTGGGAATATTTTCAAGTCACCAGGTATGAGACTGATAAAGTAATACACAGACAATAGTACTCCCTCTGTGGCTCTCGCGGTGTTGACTGTAGGCAGATCACAACGAATTGTCAGCAAGTATCATTGCAGTATGAATTTCATCTGTAAATATGTTAAAGACCACAATGTTCAGAAAGAGTATAAACCCACTGAAGCTAAAACCCCTCTTCACTGTAAATTTTCTTCACCTATATTGATTACCTACAGTAGCACTTGGCAGATATAATTATAGTAAACCCTCAAATACATTTATTAAGTGAAAGGATGTTAAATGTGTTTTTCTATCATAAGGCTACACTCCACAGCAAATTATTATGTGGAAAGTAAATGAGAGTTTAGTGAATTGGATAATATATGTAACACAGATTAATTTAAGAAAACATACAGATTTTTTAACCTTATATAAATCCTTTTGATGTGAAATACAACACACATATAGAAAAGTGTGTAAAAATAATTGGACATTTTTATTTTTTAATGTGAAGTCTTATAAAACACTCACCCTAATAAAGACATAAAACATTGCCAGTATTAAAGGATGATCTATATGTTGCTTCTCAGCAAAAATCCCTCCTCACTAAAGTTAACTGCTATACTAATTTACAAGGATTGTGTTTTTTGAATGTTTGTTTTAGAGCATAGTGACAACTACATCCCTAAATATTGGAGTTTAGTTTTACCTGTTTTTGAACTTTGTATAAATGGAATTACGCAGTACATGTCATTTTGTATCTTGTACCTTTTACTTTGCATTTCAGTTGATTTCATCCAGGTTATCGTATTTACCTACACTTATTTATTTTCAAGGATATATTGTATGTCACTGTATTGATTAATACAATATAACTTAAGTATTGTCCTGTTACATTTGTCCAGTTTGTAGCTCTTTTTTATTATGCAGTTATGCATACTCTTGTACATGTCAATATGTATGGATGCATTTATATATGCTGAGAATTCAGTTGGTTGTATAGTTAAGAATGAAATTACTGGAGCCTACATCCAGTTATGTGTATTTAACATTAGTGATGCTAATTTCATATTTTTTATAATGGTGTATCAGTGTTCACTCTCACTAGCAATGTACAAAAGTTTCATGACTATAAGCTCTTACATGTTATATTTTCAATCTTAAGGTTTTAGTCAAACCAGAAAGGATGTATTTGAATTTCATATTTTTCATTTTATATGATTACTAATGAAGTCAAATACCTTTTCACATGCTTATTTGCCACTTAAATTTCCCTCTTGGTAATTTAGCTCTTTGATTCTCCTGCTCATCCTCCGAGTTTTCTGTTTTTAACTTACTGACATGATAGTTTGTTGTATATTTTCATCATGAGTCATTTGTTGGTTATATATTTTGCTAATATAGCCTTCCCACTTTTGGTTTGTCTATTTTTCCTAATACTATTTATTCATGAATGGAAAGTTCTTTATTTTAATGTGATCATTTTTATTTGTTGTTTATTCATGGTGGGTGGTATTTTTCTCTAAGAAATATTGTATTAATCAGAAATGTAACTGACATTATGCTATAATTTATTCTACATAATTGCATTTGTTTTTTAACTATTTCTCCCCCTTGAGAATATTAGGCCCATAAGGACAGTGGCATTGGTATTCTGATGTGTGCTGTGTGACAAACAATAAGTAGTTACACAATAGTATATATCTGTGTATCTATACCTATGCATCTTTCTCTCTGTATCTATCTACCCACTCACCTATTAACCATTGAAATATCCATTCACACATATGTACCAGCATGGTGTCGCCATGAAGTGCGATATAATGATATTTTAGTTATTTTCCTACTAATTATTAGAACTATCCCAATCAAAATCCAAGTACTGTAAATGCATTTGAAATTTTCAACAAAATGGATTAATTTTATTAGAGCTTTCTTCTGATATACATAACCCATTATATGAGACTCTGATTTAAACCATTTTAACATTTCCTTTAATTTGAAGTTCTGAGTGATCCTGCCAGCACCTCAGTGCATATAAACTGTCAGTAACCCAGACTATAATGATATTTCTTATAATGAGTGCAGTCGAGATCCTAAACTTCTGAATGCTTAGGTGTTTGACTACCATGAATTCCTAGAATCCTGTAAGGTATGTGCATGGCATACTGTAGTTATACAAATGTTCTATGATTTTTCTGAATGGTTCACAGCAATTATTGTGAGGACTCCTTACTTGAAGAATGCTGGGTCTTGTAAGAACCATGGGGTCTAATCCTCAGGACTTAGTGGCTCTCTTTTCCTCTTTTATTTAGAAAATTTGGTTAAATCTTGGTTCTTGAATTCACTACATTCTGATGTTTAGGAAAATGTATATAAAAACTAAGGAAGAGAAAAATCATTTCTTCCAAGGGTAAGAGTGGAACTATTTTAACAATTTGTACCATATCTTGGGACTCACACTGACTCTTTTTTGCTTGCTATGGAACTTGACAGAGATTCTTAAGGGCCAAGACATCTTCCCAAAAATGCACATGCACCTCAGTTTCTACAATAGTGATCTTAGTTGCATGCAGTTTCAAGAGAAAAATGGGAAGACTATACTACAATAGCACTTAAAATACAGAGATCACAGGAGGGAAACAAATCTTCTAAAAGTACATATTCTATATTTGAGAGAATTTATATCCATTTAGGTCTTCCCAAAGAAAATTCTGCTCATCGATATCATACTCCAATAGAGCACATAACTGTCACCTTGATTACAGGGATTAAGTATAGAGTGGAAGATGTGAGGAAGAGAAAGTCTTTAGTTTTCCCAGAACATTGAATATATAATTAAAGCAATTACAACTATTAAATATTAAATTTAAATGCCTACAATCTTTTTGCAAATAACAGTGTTTTAGATACATATTTTATTAAGGGACAAGAAAGTTGATAATGTTTTACATGCATATATATTCAGAATGCTATTATTTATTAAAATTAAAAACTACTTACAAAATTAAGAAAATGGTTAGCAAAATAAAGGTACATCCATATGTATTACTGAGACATTGTAAGTGACTTTACATTGAAAAACACTTGTGTTAATAAGTCAAATAAAACTGGAGTTTAAATTGTAGAATTGTGATAATAAAAAGAAAGCAATGGAGAGATGTGATGGCTTTTTGATATGTCACTTTGGCTGGATTACCACCCCCAGGTGTTCAATAACACAAATCCAGGTGTTCCTGTGAAGAAATTTTATAGATGGAATTAGTTTCCTGAAATAACGGACTTTCAGAGATATTGATGTGGGTGTGCCTAAAGCAATCCATTGGAACATTTTAAAAGCAGAATAGAAGAATTCCACCTGTAAACAGTAGTTTTGGATCCTGTTCATGGAATTTCAGCCTGCTCCAAATCGTCCCCTGACTGCCAGTGGACAAAAGCTTCAGCCTGACATCCGTAACCCTGTGAGATTCCAGGATGCTTGGGACCTTTTCTTTCTGACAGTTTACTTTTCGGAATTTGGATTTGCTTAGTTAGTCTTCAGCATTGTGTAAGCCAATCCCTGTGAAACACCTTTCAATATATTATCTTATTGTTTCTCTTTCTCTGGTTGAACACTGATTGGTACAATAGATAATATATGTGCAATATGTTTATAAAATAAGAAAATAACTCAAACAATCATGAATGGCTCTCAGTTATCAAATAAGATTTGAGTTTATTTTTTGATTGCTTCATTTACGCAGATTGTATCAGACCATCATAGTTATATGTCATTATATTTGAAACTTAGGTATAACTCTCTTGGTTTTATTCCACTATTAACATGCAACTTATTATTACTTACTCATATTGAAGAAAAAAACTGCATTCAGAATGACAATAATTGATATAAATTATTTACTGCCACTTACAGTTTGATTTTTCATTTAGAAATATAATAGATAGGCCAAAAAGATGAATTATTATTGTCATGATTTCGGAGAATATACACTTTTTGCACGGTTATTCCCTGTATCCCTATCCTGCTACCTCCTATTCCAACACTGTCTCCTGGGTTTAAAGCAGTCTAATAAACCACCTCTTGACCAAATGCCCTACTCAGTGCAAGGTTCTAAATCTACTGACAGCCAGCTGTATGTCTAAGAGTTCAGGTAAGACTTTGCAAAAATTTGATGTCGAAAAAGTATATTATTAATTCACTCAGCCAAAACATTATTAAGTATTTTCTCTGGGTCAGATTCTGTATTAAATGCTGTGTAATGTAGGATGATTTGGGGCTCTCAGTTTGGAATAATTTATATAAGGGTAGAATTTAATAAATAACTTTAATACAATGCAATAATTTTCATAGTAAAAAAAATGTAAGTGGCCTAACTTGACTAATGCTAACACCAGTGAAATTATCCTAGTACTGTCTGTATTTTCTAAATTCATACAACAGTATTATTATTCTTGCTTCATATAATACTAATGCAAATATATTCCAGAAAAAGTAATAGACAGAGTAATTTAATATCGACTGCTAAGTTTAGAAAGAAAATGTAATGGAAGGAATTGAATATAGATGATTTTACATGTTTGAAAAACTACAGGAATCCCTAAAATAAAAAACAAGGCTGGCATCCTACACCTGAGCATCTGGGAAACATGACAAAGATTTTGCATAATTAATTGATGTTTACCTGCATATGTACATTATATCATAATAAAATGAGACACTTAAGAAAGCCTATAATTACCAAATTGCTTTATTTCAGTGAAAACTGCAGAAAAAAGTTATGTTCTCAGGGAAAAAAATGGTATTCATAGCTTAAATTGTGACCTCACTAAATTTAATCTATACCTGTGAATGTAACATATTTATGAGGAGTTCAGCAAAACATGAATTATGAAGAAGGCTGACTTGATCTATCCTACATTATTGGCAAAAGTTTCATGTACTGTCTATGCCCTCTGAAGTGAGGTTTTATTTTCTGTTTGAAATGTTGACTGGGGTACACTTCAAATGCATACTCATGCATTTTTCTTATTCTAATTTCTCTGTACAGTTTACCACTCAAGATTTTTATAATTATTATTATACTGCTACTTCTTTTTAGATGACAATCATTTCCCTTTACTGAAACAGAGCATGTGATTTTTCTAATTGATATGTAATCCTTAAATACCAATAGTACAATAATTTAACAAATGTATAAGAAATTTTATTAATGATATTATATTTTCATATTAAATACTTCCAACCAGAAGTCAGGAGCTTAACTATCTTATTTCTCTGTTGGTAGCTCAGTTTCATGTAGAATAAGATTATATTGAGCTTTGAATATCAGTGGTTTTTAATTTTTTTAATTATTTAAAATACACTAATACAGAAATGAATGAAAGACTGTTTCACTTAAACACAAGCGCATTAACTATTATTATTTATACACATGTCCTCATGTATTTGTTGTTTTTTATGTTGGTAACTAATGGGTATTAGAAAATAAAGTGCCAGAGAAAAATTATAAAACCTATCAATTTAATAAGATCAACAGTAAATACTAAAGTAAAATGCAATTTAAAATGGCAGTTGAAGTTCATAAGGAAGGACATCAATAATGGATAGAATATCTAAGGAAAAATTAATATAAATAGTTGATGCTGATCTGGAACTTGAAGGAGGAGTGCTATTTGGATGGATACTGGGAAGCAGTTGTCTGAGTTGTGAAAAACAAAGGTGAAAGAGTAAGTGACAAATTGACATTTTTTTAATGTTTATGAGACAATGACTAGAAAAGTCTTACAAGATTACTGAGCTATAGATGAATTATGAGGAACAAATTTTGATTAGGTCATGATTATTTTCAAAAGGATCTTCAAACACTGGAGTTCAGATTTAATAAAGTTGTTAATGATCTCCCATCATAAAAAAGAACATAATTATTACAGTGAAATAGAGCTTAGTTCATACCCTTGTGAATCTGGATAATTATATTAATTACCAATTCTATGAACTTGGGCAAATTGACTTACTTCTGTGACTAGCAGAAGCCCTAGTACATAGTTCTTATTTTTAATAAGCTAATAAACATTAGTTATTATTTTTCTCATCCACTTCCTTTGGAGTAATATTAAAGTAAAAAAGAACAGGGAACAAAGTTGTACATGCACAAACAATGAGATAAGAAGATAGCAATATTATAGATTAAACAGAAACTGCCGGAACATTTGCATATTCAACTTAATCTATATATTTTGGGTCTTTTGTCATAAATCTAGAAAAACAAACATTTCTACGAATATTTATGAATGACCTTTTAATGAGTCTAATTGGTAATAAAATACTACCTGAAAATATTTCTGGAAATCTCTTTATATTTTCTGCAATTTTTTTTTCAAAAGTGGAGATATTTACATTATGAAACAAATGTTTAAAGAAATTGTACTCGGGGTGCTTTATCAAATATTTTGTGTAATATTCATTCCCAATTTTCAAATGTCAGAAAAATATCACAAGTCAAGAATGCAAATGAATTACATGGATACAATATTAACATGTCAAAAATAAACTGCATGAATTTAAATCTCATGGGACCACAAATAATTTATGAAATCAAGTTATGGCTTATAAAGCAAAATTCACTTCAGCCTTTAGAGGCCAAAATATAATTTTAATGTAAAATTAAAATACTGCTCAGTCAAACCTAGAATTATTATTACTATCAAATAAATAAATTACTATCTTGCCAATGGCTTTCAGCCCTGAACATGGTCACTATGGATTCAGTGACACTGAAAAAATGACAATGAAATGTTCTTGGGATGAAAGGATTTAGACCCAAGTTTATTTCCGTGGTGGCAGGTCAATCGCTAGAATCCCATCCACTCAGACAGTCTGCCTACAGCAAGCCGGTCTCTGCCTCTGGGCCTCACTACCCTCTGAGGTCAGTGCTCTGACCTCTCCAGCCTCTACTCTCCTGCAGCCTTGCAGTAGAGCAGCCATGCAGCCCAGAGCACTGGGCAGAGCTCTTTACATACAGTCAATAACAAAGTATTGCCCACACGTGTGGAGTGAGCAAGCCGACCAGGGTCAGGGGAGAATCCTGGCCAAGGGAACCTTCACTTTCTCCACAGTTACCAAAAAATGTTAATTTGCATCTTAATAGATTGGGAATGGAAAACAATTACGTAGTGGCATTTTGGTAGCAAATCAAAGAGACAACATGAAGATAAAAATGGAGCATTCAAAGTCACCAAAAAACTGTTAGAAAAAAGTTTTATCCTTTTCTCAAAATACTGTTGCTCTTCAAAACTGACTGGTATTGAGATTGTTAATGTAAAACTAGTACATTTGCTTTCTTACCACTTATCAAGTAATACCTGATGATTTAATAATTGGTAATACAATGGTAGTGGTGGTGTTAATATTAAAAATTTATTTTAATAAGCAAATACTTAAAGCAATACTTTATTGTACAACCAATAAAATCAAATTGAGAATGGACAAACTAAATGGTATGTATTGCTTTAAAAAGTGTCTATATTTATGAAGCTGCATTATATGATGTCATTTTTATTTTATTTTTTAAATAATAAAAATGAGTAAACAAAATAAACAACAAAACCAACAAATAATTACTAAAAATTATATTCAGGGTATTTGACAAGACAATATAGGAAACAGCCTATTTCACTAGAATTTTATTATATCTGAGGGGCATTCACAAAGATGAGAAATTTAAAATGAAATAACACAAGCAATAATAGTTCTGCATAACTTTATGTGTTTGCTATTTTTATACCTATATATACGTATATATTTATTTTTTGCCAATATCCCTATATTTTCACTCAAAGATTTGCCACATAATTTTAATGACTGCATAGTATTCCATGTGAGGTCTACAGATAGATGACAGGTAGATATTTAAAAGTTTATATACACATGAATAATTACACAGTACTATACTGATTATATCACTGCATAAAGCCTTCTTTATAGATTCAGATACAACTGTAGAAAATTCATAAAAGTTGAATTTTTAGGTAAAAATATATGTGTGTTTAGGATTTGATATAATGATCCTTAAAATAATTTATATTTTGTTAGTATATACTAGTTACTATATACTGGCTGTACATGTAATTTACTACATGTTTTCATTTATTACATGCCGATTAATACATACCATTGTTTGCACTATTTGTTGCCAAACGTTTTTCTTTCTTTTTAGCAATGTTATTGATTTTTTTAAATTCAATTTCTTAAATATATATGTGGGTCTATTCAGATTATGTATTGCTCCTTGTGAGAGTTTTGATAGACTGTGTCTTTCAAGACTTGGTATTTTAACTTATGTTTTTTAAGACCTTATTTCTTAGTTGGAAATTTTTACTTAAATATGCACAATCATCAAATCTCATATTTTTCTTTCCTAAAACCACAATTCACACAACAGCATTGCTAGAAAACAGCATTTTCTCCTTACTTTATTTGATAGAATTGCTCCTAAAATTTCAATGAAGCATGAGCCTGGACTTTTTTTTTTTTAAGGTAGACACAACTATAACAATATGGCTGAAAATGTCACCTACATTTATTACCTACATTATGTACCACCTACATTTATTTTTGATTGAATTTTATATTAAATGAGTTCATATGAAAAAGAAACTTTTCTTGCCAAATCAAAGATAGAGTAGAAATTTGTGGGGGAATGGAAGTTCCTATTGCCAGGATTCTCACCTGATCCTAAACTACTTGATGACATAATGGCCTACTGCTAGGCTACTGCTTCCACACCCATAGGCAATAAACTATCATTGATTGAGTCACTATATGAAGACCCCCACCAGTGCTCTGGGCAGAGGCAAGACGGAGGTGGATTACAGACCTGCAGACTGTTGGATACAGAAGAGATTCTAGTGCTCAACCTACTGCCAGGAGAATAAAGCCGGGTATGAAACCTTTTGCCCCAAGAATGTTCTGTTGTCATTTCTCAGTCTCACTGAATCCATAGTGAACTTGTTCAGGGCTGAAACCTTCAGGCAAAACAAAGTTGCCTCCAATTATTTTCAACATGAGAGTTTCTGTCAAAACAAAATTTGAGAAATCACACTTGAAGTATTTTCAATTCCTGAGTATTTTCAATGTACTGAGACAACCTCACTAAATGTTTTTAAAAATGTGAAATCTGCAATGCATTTTTCTTAATTTTACATAAATATGTGCCTATTCATCTGTTGTTATGGCTTAAGAACACTTTATTTTTAGAATTACTCTTAAAATGACTAAATATTAATCTATTGCCACATCTCTCACACCAAATGAGATGGTGTATTTCTTCCCTACATATATGTACAACAGTAACAATATTATACACAGCAGTAATCATAGCATAACTTCATTCAGGTACCCAGACCCAATCCCAATGTGTTTAAGTATAAGGGAGGGGGTCTTTGCATGCATCCTTACCCCCAAACAACTCTTGAACACCAGCAGAGGGTTGGAGAACTCAAATGAGTTCTGATACTATCTGCTGGGAGACAGCACAAGAATCCCAGGTTAAGGTCTCCATTCTACAAGATTTCCCTCCACCCCCTACATCAGATGCGGGTCACAAGCCCCCAGGCCATAACCTGTGCTCCTAACCTACAGGCTACAGATTGGAAGTTCCCATGACCTCCCCTTTGGTGCTATTAATTTTCTAGAGTTGCTCACAGAACTCAGAAAAACACTTAACGTTCACCAGTTTAATAAAGGATACCATGAAGGACACAAGTTAACAGCCAGATGAAGAGAGACACAGGGCAAAGTCCCAAATAAAGGAGCTTCTATCCCTGCGGAGTTTGGGGCCTGGCTCGGTGTCTCGTGGAGGCATCCTGGTTCCCCAAGCACAGAAGCTCTCTGACCAAGAAGCAGGACACAACCGAGCAGAGCAGGCAAAGCAGAGCAAGCAAAGCAAGCTCTTCTCATGGGCTGGTGAGGGCTTCATTGCATAGTCACGAATGACTCAGTTATTGGTCATTGGCTGATCAATCCCCCACCCACCCTTGGGTGGGGGTCCAAACGTCTCTCACTAACATGACAAAATTTCTGTTTCACCTTGGAGACTCTGCAGTGTTTTCAGGAATTGTGGATGAAGACCGAAAATACCTGGGAAATATATATTTGGTCATTCTTACGACCAAATATGTATTTTTTATAACTCATTATACCACATATATAAATGTATTACTTTATGAATAAATGTTGATCTCTTAATAGTTTCCTAACAGAGAAAGAATAAATAATGAATGTGGCTGAGTATCAATACATACTGAAGAGATTATGGCAGATGCTGTTATTCTTTCACTCATTCATTCATTTATTCATTCAAATAGTATTTGTTAATACTAAATATATATCAGGTGCATTTCTAGGTATTAGTTACAGAGTGGTGAATAAAACTGAAAACAAACAAAATTATGCTAGTAAAAGTTCTAGGGTTAGTCTTAGCCAAAGAAATCCACTGTCATCCCACTTACTTACCAAAATATTCACAATTCTGTTCAACACTCAATGAGCCTTTCCTTGGGGAATGAATCACATTTGACCTAATGATCCATCCTCTTCATATTCAATCCCCAGCCTTCTCTGCAATGACCAATTGTGTTCAATGAGACTTGAAGGGGAGTCAGCTAGGGTGCTTCTGGCAAAATCTTTCTTTGTTGATATAGAGAGCTCTGCTATCCTTTCTTGTTGTTGGTGCTCTTATTTGAAACATGTTGGAATTTAAATAGCTATATTTAAACCAGGAGAAGAGAACCAAGAAAATAGCACTGAATTCAACCAATGCCCTCATCTATTGAGTGACTGAACTGACACCTATAACCACATACCTAAATATTTATTTACATAGGAAAACAAACTCTTGCTTGTTTAAGTAACCCTTAGACCAGTATTCTATTATATTGAGTCGAATCAATTCTTTTTGATGTGTTGATAAAAACTACTACAGTTATTTTTAAAATCATTGCTTTTGGATAAAATAATGTAATAAAATGTAGATTTAACACAGGTGAATCTATAATCTTAATTTCATTATTGTCAAAACAATCTGTTGCAGTAGTGTGTTGCTATTAGCTGTTTATATATCTAGCAATTTTTATATTTAATGATGGACATTGTATAGAAAAATCTAGTTTCTTTGAAGCTCTGTATATTTTCTTTCACCAGAATTTTAATGTGCTTCTGAGAGGCAGCTAGCCTGACTATAAAAACACCCTTAGATTAGAATCTAATTAGGGATCAAGGATATTTGATCTGGGCTTCTGCCTTATGGGATCTGGGCTCTATTTTGTTTGCCAAAAGCATATCACTTTGGTGGCCCATCCAAAAGCCTTGAAGCGTTACCGACCATGTACCTATATTCATGAATGGCCTTGAATTTTAATTCAGATCCTCTATCCCATGAATCAGTTGAAAGTTTGGCTCTGCATATCAACTGTGCCCCCAAGAATCATCAACTCTCTCTCTGGGGAAATGCCTGCAATGTTGGGTTCACTTCTCTAAGCTTCTTTCTTTTCCTGATTCGTTTGCACATTTTTTTCACTGACTTGGCAGTTGTCATCTTGATTTAGAAATATATTATTTTCATATTTGTCCAGATTTTTCAATTGTCCTCTAGAACAAAATTGTTCCAAATACTAACCAATTTTTGCCAAAATATAGCTATTTTGTTTTCATATTAAATATTGAAGTGGAGGGGGAAAATGCATAGAAATTTGACACAAATTCAGAGATTTGAACTAAAAAAAGAAAAACTGAGAAGAAACCTTATGGGATTCTTAATACAGCCAAACTCTACTCCTTGCCTATGCTAGTCTATTTTTTAAGGATGGTGCACTGAATAGATAATTTGTAATCATATCTCTACCCTAGTAGATGATAATTACATATTTTGAAATAAGATTTTGCTTAGGATTCAGTTTTTCATGTTTCCTACTGAGATAAAACGGACTTTGGTAAAATAAGTCCTGTAAATCAAATAGATATTTATAAGGACTCTAAGATCATCTTAGGCTATAAGTGATATGTAGTCACACACAGAGTCTTTCTATGAAGTTCTTATTACTTCATAATATAATTTTTTTAGATAAGCAGTATAATATTTTGACAAGATGAATTTTAAACTGCTGCATTTTAGTGTCAAGTCCATTCAATGGAGACTGTAATTTACAAAAATCATCTTAATCATTTTTCACTCTAAAAATAAATAATGTTGATATTTGCACTACTTTTTCATAGTTGGTTGTTAAAATGACTCATTAAGATGGTGCATATTAAAGCATTAATTACAGTAAGAATTAAAAAGAAGAGTAGTAGTAATAATAATAATGGACTTGATTTGTGTTTTTTAAAAAAGCAATGTTCAAAGTATTTGTCCATCCACTGTAGATTTAGCACTGATTCTGCTTTTATCTTTGTAAATATTCCAGCTCTATTATGATGGATACAATTTTATTTAAATTTAAAACCGTCACCAGAGATCACACTGTTAGGACTAGGGAGGAGTTGGTAGGCTGAATAACGGCCTCCATGGATACCCAGGTTTGCAGCCCTAGAAACTGAATGTGGCCTCACATGGCCGAAGGGACTTTGCAGATGTAACTGTTAAGAACCTTGAGATGGGGTAATTGTCTGGATAGAATATAAATGTCATCACCATGTGTTTGTAAGAAGGAGACAGAAAGAAGAGGAGAAAGCAGTGAGATGACAAAGGCAGAGATTAGGAGTGACAGACATCCTGGAATCTATAAGATGCATGAAGTGAATTGTTTCCTGGGGTCTCCACAGAAACAGCCTTCTGACACTTCAGTAGCTGTATCATAAGCCTTACCTCAGACTTTGCGGCCTGTAGAACTATAAGGTAAACAATCTTTGTTATTTTAACCCACAATGTTTGTGGAATGTTTTATAGCAGCAGTAGGAAACTAGTACAGGTTAAGTGCCTTGATTCAAGAAAAAAATTAACTTTTGAGTTAGGATCTAGAACATAGGTAAGAAAATAGGAGTCAAACAAATGGAATATAACACCAGGTAGACTTAAATGTATAAATAAAAAGTAAAACATATCTTATTCAAGACTGTATGTCAACTACACTTCAATTAAAAAAAGAAGAAAAAGATTCTTCAGATAAACAGGACTCATGGGATGTGTATATACACAGAAAGTGATTCATTTTAAGGAATTGACTCACATAATTATGCAGTCTATCAAGTCAAAATTCTGTAGTGGGCCAGCAGGCTGGAGACCCAGGAAAGAGTTAATGGGGTGGTTCACGGCCAGAGGCCACCTGCTGCCAAACTCCCTTTTGCTTGGCTGAGGTCAGTCTTTTGTTCTATTCAGGCCTTCAACTGATTGGGTAATGTCCACCCACACTATGGGAAAGCAATCTGTTTAACTCAAAGTCTATTTAAATATAAATTTCATCCAAAAACATCATTACAGAAACATTTAGAATAATGTTTGACACAGTATGTGGGAACCATGCCCCATCCAAAAACTCAGTTACTTCAGTTTTCTTTGTACCACAAGGGTGGAAATTGACATTTTCCATAAATAATTATTGTTCTACATCTTTATCCTTGCCTTCTAGGATGTTACTTCCTTAACAGCAAAAATTGTAATATAGGTATCCTGACATCTCTCTGCGGGACTTGGCCTAGCTCAAATAGTATATATGCGCTCAAATAAGAAATCTTTTTTTCTAAGCCTCAACATTATTACTTATCAGGTGTGTGAGCCTTGATAATTTATGTAGAATTACTTGAAATTCAGTTTTATGTTCTAGCATGAGGATAAAAATAACCACCTGAATTAGTTAAAAGTCTTTAACTTTCATAGAACATGCCTGTCTTATATGGGGTAGGAAAGTATTGGAAGATTTGTTGGACAAATTCATGAACTATGGGCTAAAGGAATACAATGGACATTTAAGCTTCAAAAATATTTTTTAGGGCAGTTTAAACAGGAAATATTGCCAAAGGTAATTCCCTGTAGAATACCTATTGTAATATGCTTAATAATCTTCAATCTAGGAATACAAGAGAACTTCCTCAAGAGATGAAGGGTTATCTACATAAAAAATTTAAAACTATTATCTTGTTTTCAGTAGTTAAAGTTGGAATGCCACTGGAACCTGCTTTTGCTCTTCCTTTTTGTCCCTAATTTCCATAAGCTTTATTGTATAGCATTTCCATAAAACAACTATTGCCTTTGAAAGTGTTTGTTGCATCGTGCCCTTTTGATTTAAAAAAAAAAGCTGTCTTCATCAGTGGCAAGAAAGAGAAAAGAGATGAGAAAACAAATGTAGTTGGCTGTCTCCAGGAGCACTCGGAGGTTCAGTCATTTCCTAGAAGAACTGATAGAGTTGAGAATAGCTGTCGTACTCACGGTTAGTCTATTTAGTGAAAAGATGAGAGTCAGGAATGGAAAAAACATTGACAAACAAGTGAAGCTCACCAGAGACTTGGTGTCCAGAGACGTACTGCGGATCAGTCACAGGCGTGGCTGCTACCCATTTGTCTGACTTCTAGTCTACCCCTCCGTAAACCGCATTGTTAATGTAAAGCACCTGGTGCAGCTGAGGCCTCAGATAAACAACAGTACTGTGCATAGGAAGGAATCACAGGCTTATAGGTTATATCCCAGGGCCTGGACAAAGACCAAACTTTTCTTTGGTAAGTACAGACTGGGGATGACCCAAACCTGCTGAGTTTATCCTTTGATGCACAACAGAGAACCCCAAACAGTAGCATTCAGAAAATCTAAGAGTCTAATAATTTAAAAAAAAAACCCTGAAACAAATTTTTAAAAAACTGAAATATTTTCCTAGTGAAACTTCCCTTCCTCTTGCCTGAGAAATAAACATATTTATAAATTAAGCCATCTGTTGAGTCAAACAATGGCAGTTTGACCTTGACTGCTACACTAATTACCATGCAATATCTTGAGACTCATTAGCATTATCTTACCTTTCCAGACCAGCTGGTATTTGATAGAACTAGATAAAAAAAGTAGAAACAAAACAAGCTTTCTGCATTAATAGGTCACTTTGGCATGATAGTCTATTTTATTCTCATGCTTCTGCACATGCATTAAGATGCAGATATTCATGAGAAAAGTTATATTTTAAGTAAATGAGAAGTAAATTATTCACTGATACAGTGGAATGGAAGTTGAAGGGAAAATTTTTACTTTAGCAGTGAAAATTCTTCAAATTCTAGTTCATCATTAATGTTACACTTCTTTAACCAAACATTTTGCTCAACAAAAATACTAAAGGAGAAAAATAACAAAGATAACAAAGTCATCTTGACAAATTACTTAATATTTTAAAAACCATAGATGGTATATTTTCTCTCTCCAATTGTCAATTAAGGAAGGGTAAACCTTAATGAGAAAATATACTGAATGGTTATGAGATTTTAGAATTGTAAAATCATGCTCCTTATATGATTTCTGTGATGATATCAAATTCAGCAACATTCCAGTGTCTGTTCCACTATGTAACTCCTCAAATAATTATAACATAATGGACATTGCACTAGATCTCTATGGATCTGGGCTTCCTAATTTCAGTCTACCATTGCTGCACATTCTGGTGGTTTTGTGCATTTTGTCTCTAATATTTAAGTGCTGCCACCTGGCTTCTGTCATCCTAAAATTCCACTATCCCCATTCATACTACAGGGCCTGGTTCCGTGGAAGCATTTTCCACTACTAAATGTAGTTTATAGAAGAAAGCCACCACTGAGCCACTAAGATGCCAGTGTGGCTTAAATCAAGACACCAGTAATTGACGAGGTAAAGGAAATACCCCCATACCTGTTGGGGAACATAACCAAGTACTGGATACTTACATCTTGTAAATTAAATTAATTCCAACCTCCATATCTTCTTAAGATTTTTATCTTTCTTTAAGATTATAACAAAATGTTCGATCAATACCACCTCATGCATGTACTGAAGGCTACTACCCTGTCCAAGCTTTAATGAGCCAACTCAGCAAACTCTTTAAACCATTCCTGGCACCCTTGCTGGATCTAGTATTCCAGTTATGAGAAGGTTCACCCATGTCAATAAATTATTTTCCTACAGCCTCATATTTCATGCACTTTCAGTCTAAGAACTTTAAAATCTACTTTTACATGTATCTGGGGTCAGAGATTGATTACCTGCCTGCAAAATGGCTCCAATGCCTACCATTTGGGTGAAGTTTGAAAATTCACTTAATTTATCTGTGCCTCATTTTACCTATATGCAAAAATATAATTAAAAAAAAGACACAGTGATAGAAGTAAGAAAATTAATGCAGAAAGCACATGTGAAGGGCTCAAATTATTGCTTTCAAAGTAAGCAACTGTTTTGGTTGAATTGTGTCCTCCAAAATGTTATGTTGAAGTCCTAAATTCCAGTAACTGGGAATGTGACCTAATTGGGAATTGGAGTCTTTGTATTTATAATTAAGTTAAGATAATATCATACTAGACTAAGCTGGTTCCTAATCACTCTCAGCTCCTTCTTTGCCAACTTATGGCCTGCAAAACTGTAAGAGAATGAATTTCTGTTGTTTTAAGTCACCTTGTTTGTGTGACTTTACCATGGCAGCTGTAGGAAACTAATGTAACCTCCAGAAGGGTTAGTCATTAAATTTTTTTGAATGCAGGAAGCATACTTAAGGTTTTTTGTTATATGCCTTTGTCTTTATTAAAGCATAATATATTAAATATAATTATTAGCTTAAGATAATATTCCTGAAGAATATTAATTTCCTTCATATTCTTAAACCACAACTAATAACATGTGTGGTGTATAATAAAAGCTGTAGTTAACATTTATTGAATGCTACTGTATGTTGGGCACTGTACTAAGTACTTTACATATATCCCATTGTTTTTCCTTATACAAATATATGAAGATGTTACTGCTTAAAAATGAGGAAACTTTGGTGCAAATAGGATAATATTCAAGTTCTTACATCGTGGAAGTAATAAAAATGTGCTTCCTAGGGTAGTGCCTCACTTTCTTAACCAAAGCATTACATAATAATCAGGGAAATCTTTTGAGGTATAGTGCAAGGAAAACATGACATTTAAGAATGATTTGTTACATGCTACACACTATAGGCATGGTTCTCAAGTGTATCATAACGATTTATACTCCTCCCCCTAAAAAGAAACTTTAGAAAGATTAGAAAACCAGTATCATTTCAATTATGCAAATTAGAAAATGAAGTTCATTGGGTGTTAAGTTTCTTAAGGAAATGTGATTACTAGGTGATTAAGCAAAATTGGAAATTTAAGAAAAATATGAGACAGTAAGAAGTACAGGCAATGGTGCAGACTGTCATAACAATGCATTTGTTATTAGTCCCATGATATTCTTTTCCTAACACCTACTGTGCTGGAATGTGTTTGTGTAATAAGTATTTCACTGCTAGATGGAGAATTCCATGAAGTAAGTGATACATCTCATGGTTCAGCAGTGTATCTATAGCCTATATCCTGTCCAGATACTGGCAAGTAGCTAAAACTGAAAAACAAGTTGCTTCATTAAACCACATTGATAACTAAGCTTTTTTCTGTTTTACAAACTGGGTAACACCAACAATTTTAATGGGAATATCATTGACAGTTGTCACTGCCCCACACCAATTCAGGATTTATTTTAACATCCCTGACATTCATACTCTACAGGTAGCAATACTCAGAGCATGATAATCAGACACAGCCCGACCAATTTCCAAATACCATTAAAGGAGGTGGAACCAGCCCTACTTAAAAAGTACTGAGACAGAACTTAAAAAAATAAGTTGAAAGATGGATTATGAGGTTCTATGTAGCTAAATGCTGTATCTGACATTGTAGATTATAGATTATAAAGAATGGGAAGCAAAATATACTAACTTTCCTTTCAGTCAAGGGTGCACATTGCACCAGTTCTGCCAATAAGATATATTCAGATGTGCCTGGGGTTTTCTTCCCTTCAAGAAAGTAAAAGATAAAACCTCAAAAGAGGAAGGTTATTTTCAGCTCCCTTGCATGGTGATACAAAGGCCAAGGTGTAGCAGCCTGTTAATGGGACCATAATCATGAAAATCACCTGCTAAATATGAAGAAATATAGACAGAAAAAATCTGGTCCCTTGATGATGACATGGAACATCAGTAAGAGCCCTCCACTGATTACTTCTGTTTTTGGTGTATAAACATTATATAATTTAAAGTCATTTTTATAGAGTTTTCTTGCAATCATGCAGTATGATCCTATCAGAGATACATTGTTGGATAACCTATATATATAGATTTTTTAAAAAGATATATATGGAACTATGTCACAAATGGTTAGGAGAAGTTGTGATCAATGATACAGATGGTTAAGCTACTAGAAGGCAGAGAATAATTTCCATTTGAGAATAACAGAAGCAGAGATAGGGTAATAGTAGTAATGGTGAATAAGAGCAATGTACAAAATAATTCATTAGAGCTTATGGTAGGATCTCTATAAAAGACATTTTTTTAAGAATAAAGTTCAAGTAAGGGAAGAAACCGAGGCTGTAAAGGCAAAAGAGAAAATTTAATACAGGAATAATTTTAGTTGAAAAAATCAACTACAGATAAAGAAGAAGGGTAGGTTTAATTGAAGTATATACAAAATGTAGACAGAAGTATGTGGCCAATGAGCTATTCTCAAATGAGAATTCTTTAAATATAAAGTAATTTTAATGATTAGGAACATGCTCACTTCCATAAATAATGTTTTAATAATTTTTGCATAAAGACCTATATACAACTTTTTTAAAAATCCTCCCCTATGATTTAAACATAAACATTTCATTTTAGATTTCATCTATTCAACCAGTCATTAGGATGACAATTTTAAAATCAGTTTTTTATCACTTCATAATATCTTTATTACAATATAGTAAATAGCAATAGTTATTAGGTAAAATGAGAAATATAAAATATTTTTATATTCTAAGGCATTATGGTGTAATGGAAGTGAGTAGGGACCAAAAAGAAAACAAAAAATACAGGGTTTCCCATGAAGTATAAACTACTCCTTGTCAATTTGCTGTTGTCAAAATGCATTTTCTTTACAGCTCATTTTCAGCACTACACTTACATATTTCTTTGAATTGCCAATAAAAATGAAATATTTGACCTAAAAGAGAAAAACAAAATACTGCTAGTATAAAAAGAGATAACAAAAAAAATGTGACTCTCTTGGTGTTTTTAAAATAGGTAGTCTGTGGAAATACTTCATTTGATTAGTGTTATCTCATTAGAAAATGCCTATGATTATTAAAAAAAATTTATTCCAAGGTAATTTCATAGATGGTTAATAAGCCAGAAATTTATAATTCATTTCAATAACTTTTGTTAAATAATAAATCTAGGAAAGAAAACTGTAGCAAATCTATGAGAATTTGACTGTTACTTACAATGCATCATATCTATGAGTTTTCTATGTGCAACTATAACTATTCTGTACTCCTTGGGAATGTATTGATAAAGTGAAAGAAAACTTATCCAAAATAAAGGGCCAAAGGAATAATTTATTATCAGTGGAAATAGAAAATGCCTGGAAATCACAGCATCTATAGACAGCTATGTTTGCAACGTCCCTCCAACCGTGCCATGATATTTGCTGACCATGGTTTTGCTATTTGTTCTTATTACAGACCCAGATGGCCCAGGTTGATCTTTAATTTGCTAGGCTCAAAATAAAATATTGTTCTCTCCAGAGTTTAACAAAGGTTGCCCAACTTTATAGTTTAAGACATTCCAAATAAATCTGTTTCAAACTGCAATTTAGCCACAGGCTGAATATAAACATTAAAACTTTCTCCTGGGCCTTCCCAGCTGCTCAGATTTAAATGCCCTCTTTGCTTGACCATCCTCTTTTACTTCCTGTAGAGTTGTCTCGCTTGAATAATTAAAGAACTATATATGTGTTTTCTTTCTGTTTAGCATTCTCTTGTAAGAACTTCCTATTTCTGCTGGAGTGCTTTTAAAAGGAAAGTGGCATGTATACACTTTGGGGGATGAAACAATGCCTCTTCTTTCTCTTCCCCTCTATGGTATTGATTCATTTTATACACTGCTTCTCTCTGGTTAGGTTTCTAATGACTTCTGTCATTAAACATAATACTAGTTTTAATTAAAAAAAATATTGTGTGGTAGAGGCCTCGTACTACATGGTAAAGCATCACTTTGCAATGAATTCTTTGGTGCTACACAACAAATTTCTATCCAAATAATAAAATTATTTTAGCTAATTCATGAATTAGGTTTAAAATGTTTAAAAATAATAAGCAAAGTAGGTTTCCTGATTTATAGACAACTCTGTTATTGAGATACTAGTGTGATAATACTGCTGCACAGTATTTACTTGTAAACATATGATATAGCATTATACTGATTTATTCAATATATTTTTGTGGAAAGTTTGTATGTTCAGGTGCTGTGTGAGGTATAGATAACAAATAATGAGCAATGCTGAAATATTTTAAAAAATTAATATCTTAAGAAACATTACTTTAGAAACAGGCTGACAAGAGAAATTTAGGAAGGGCACACAGGGAAGGAAAGTTAACTCAAATTGTTGATATACAAGAGAAAATACCTTTACTTTTTACTTAGTCAAATGAATACATATTTTTTGGACAATATAGCATTTTCTTAATTCTTAATTTATATACATTTATAGAAAACCCTTGAAGAAAATTCTTACTCCTTTGATATTTCTTTCAGTCAGTGTAATTGGGCATCTTTAAAGAGCTATTAATTGGTAAATGAATGCAAAGAACTCTAGGGATTAGATAAAAAATAAGCAGCTGGTGAAATCATGCACATGAAAAACCTAATGTCAGGATAGAGGAAATTTATAGTAAAAGATAATTGTCTTCCTCCTCTGCCCTGCTCTACAACTCACTTTCCATACCACTCCTTTTCCTGTTTAGACTCTACATGATAAGTTGCTTGTTGCAGTTTCTAATTTCCTGCGTAATGCTATTCTTAATTTCCTTTATGATTATATATTCACCATTTAGCATAATTTGTTCATATTCCTTTTCACTGAGGTATATTTTTATGAGAATGCCACTTATGACCAATAACTATAAATACTTTTTCCCACACTCAGAATGGAGACAAAATAGTTATCTCACTCAACAAATTTACCTCTATAAATAAAATAACTGCATAAGCAAATTGGAAAAAGAACACAAAATTTAAAAGAAAATTTTAACTTTCTAAGAAAAGTCTTTTTGTGAATTGACTTGTATTTCTGCTTTTGTTTATCATAGTGTTTCACTGAAAAGTAAAAAAGTGCTTGCCCTGCCCACCAGCTTTACAACAAAAACCTTTCCACAGGTATATGGCATTAGATCTGCTGACTGGTGGTATATGGAGTAGCCTATCCAAAAAATATGATTTTTAACTGTCTAATCACATGCCAAAATATACACAAAACAAAAGATGTTTACCTAGAAGGTAGTAAAGAAAGAAAAGCAAGGAAAAGCTAACAAGGAAAGTATTAAGGAAAAGCAGAAGCAAGGTGAGATTAAAAGGAAAAAAGAAATTAAGGTGCTAAATAAGGAAGCAGGAGAATCCACTTTGGCCTCAGTATTTAATCAAAATTTCATCTTAAGCTTTTTCAATTTCAGTTTTGGACATCGGAGGAATAAATAGCTAAACAATGTCTACTTTGATAACATTTTTAACCTCAAATATTTGTGTAATCAAGTCATTTATTATCATTGGGCAGAAATAAAAACAAGATATTTTATACACACTTATTTTAACCATATGATATTCTCTTTCAAATATTGGTAAGCATTCAAAATGTAAGTTGGATTACCTGATGGAATAGCCCATAATGACATGTTTTAAAGACTTCAAAACAATACCTTTTACTTTATTTGACAGATAACAAAAATAACATAAAAACATGTAACTCCAGGGGGAGAATATGTTCCCAGCCTGGGGCAAATAAACTTTGAAGCTGAAATCAGTCAAAGGGAGAAACAAAGTGGGAGAAACACATTTATTGCTTACAAGTAGTCATCTACTTCTGCTCACTGGTGAATCTCAGAACTCAGCAGCAAAAAGGGCTCCATCAAATCTCTCTGGTCCAGATATGCCTTCTCTCCCCCTTATAATCACCCGTTGATACAGAGATGCACTAAGGCTAGATGAGAGATTCTGGAAATATTGCAATTTTACCCACAGCCCACCCCTCCAAAAATTTTGTCCCCCAGTCTATTTGCTCCCCATCTTCTGCAATGGCCCCTGTGTGAGAAAACTGGAACACTGCAACCAGATTAATAACATACAATAATAGCAATAAAATCATAATAATCCTCAAATTGCAGGATTCAGCTAGGTTCAAAGTCCTATGGAGATTAAGTCCACAGCTCACCTGTTTCACAGGCAGGCAGTAGCTGAACGGGTGGATAATTCAGAGCAATCATCACAGGGCAGCTGCAGCCAAGGGGTGCATCCAGGCCACTGGGTCTGTAGAAGAAAATAACCTTAAGGGTAATAGGACACATGGTTTAATGACACCAGCATAGGCAAATCTTGTCCATCAGGTAGGATGCATGCAAGAGAGTGGTCCTGGGATAGGACAGTGGCAGGAATAGGAACCCTGTGGGAATTGCAGATGGGTTAATATATAAGGCTATAGGAGGCACATGCACTGCCCATAAAGATAAAACAATCTTCCCTGTAAGATACTTGTACCTCCTGGCCATTTGGAGTACACTACTGTGATCTTTGGGGACTGTTCTGCTGTTACTCCAGGAACACACAGGAGGCCAGCTTTGAGGCCTTTTCCCCAAGATTCCAGAAGGGTCAGCCATCACTGGTTCATGTGTTGGAATGTCCAGGGTCATGTTCACTCAACACTCAACAGAGTCTCCAGTGTTTAATGCAGTTGGGCTGGCAACATGATGTTGCTCTGCTGGCCATATCCTGGCTTCAATAACTCCTCTTTGGTTTGCACATATACTTGTATAGGAGAGGCAGCAATGTGCGTTAGCAAGTGCACACGGCTCAAGGCTCCTTTTTGATGCTTCTCATTCAAATGTTATAGCAATGTTTGTAAACAAATTGACTAGCCCCATAGACTATTGGACTTGGTGTCCAACTTCAGACCAAATTTCAGCAAACTATTGTACCTCTCTGTGATGCCTGCACCCCACCCCCTAGTAGGGTTACATTGTATATGAAATTTCCACTTTATTCCTAATTGCTACACCCATTCTTGTAACACATGTAGAGTAAAGTTGGTGCCTTGATCACTCTCAGTCATCTGTCCATAGGCTGCAAAGAGATACTCTAGGCCCCTTTTGCTGGTTTGCTGATATGCAAACTCCTGTAGTTTCTCCAATTTCCTTGTGTCACCCAGTCAATTTATATTTCTTATTATTTGTAACCCACCAAGGTACAGACAGAGCTGCAGGTGAGTACTTAGCATTTCCCCTCAGAACTGCCTTTACCACACATACTCTCAGTCTGAACTCATCTGCAGTGCCCTGTAACCATAGGCCCTGCAGGATATTACCCCCAAAATATATTCAGAGTTGGGAGAAATGTACACAGTATACTCCTTTGGGGGTACATGCCCTATCCCCAATGGGAATTGGGCTTTTTTCACTCTTATTGCCTTACCCCCATAGCCATCTAGCACAGCAGGTGTCCCAGGAAAATACTCAGGATTGCCATAAATCAGAGAACATTCAGCTCCTGTGTCCACCAGTACCAGGAGACATTGTAAATTCACAGGGGACCAGTGAATTGCTAATTATACATGTGGCCTCCAGGCCCTACCATGTCCTGCAAGGTCAGGAACTTGACCCCTCCCTCAGTCAAACCATGATGCCCAATCATGGGGCTTTGCTTCTGGCTTCCGTGTCCTGGACCTCAGTGGCTGCAACTGCTGCTCTGGCTTTAATTGGTGCTACAGTTCTAACAAGATCCTATTGGGCTGACCGTCGATTTTTCTTTCACTGCCCCAGCCTTTATCACATCAACCCATATCTGGGTCCTTGAAACCTTCACGGGGCCCTTTGCACCTCTCCTTTCAGTCATAGCTCATACTTCCTTCCATGCTCTTGGTTCAAACTCCCCCAGGCCTAGTAAAGTACAAGTAGCCTCACTTATTGGTTTCCCTATGTCAGGGGCAAGAATAGTCACTGGGGACCCAAAGAGAGATGGGCTAACTGTATGGAGAACCATATTTCTCATTCCTACACTGAACAAGTCTTCATTGGGGCATTGGGGGTCCATTTTATAGATGATATTTTTCATGCCCAACTCCTGTAACACCTGCTGGAGCTCTGCATATTTTGTCCAGCTAGTGGGTAAGTATAGTAAATCACCTTGATTACACCAAACTGTCCTGATGCCTGCTGACAGCCAGTTCAGAAGCACCTGATTCCCTGAAGTGTGATGGACACTTTGTAACCACTGCCAGACAGAAGGGTGAGTCATCAGGGAAGCCAGTCTACCCATTTCAGAACCTGACATAACAATGTTTTCCACTCCCATAGCCCAGAGATGCAAAAGCCATGTAGGCAGAGGTTCTGAAGGCTTCTGTGGAAACTGGATGCTCCTGTCCACCAGCTCATCCCGGGTATGGGGGTGGAACATGGAGGGCTCCATAACCTCATTAAAGGACTGCTCCTCCCTGAGAAGAGACTGTGGTTGTTTCATTTTTGTTTTCTTAATTATATCTGGGCTGGCATTTAATCTGGGAGAGCTAGCACTTTCAGTGGTGGTCTTGGCAACAGTTTGGCCCTCAGGCCCACCCCCTTATCCTCCCCTTGTAGCTCCTCTAGTATTTCTGAAGCTGAAGTCACCTCTCTTCCCTCTCCCTCCCTCCTGCAACACAGATTCTCTGGCTGCCTACCCCCTCACTGCTATTGCATCTTCCAGGAGAGTGACCTGTGTTCTCAGAAACTGTCTTGCTTTCTTAAAGGCATCACATAGGTCATCACCCAGCTCCTCCAAGCAATGCTGAAGTATGTCTCTCTTCTCAGTAACACTTTCCACTATGTCAAGAAACAAACATCTCACAATCCTGGCTGCTACATGGCCACTCAGGGCCTCTAAGCAGTTTTCTATCTCACAGAGTGCTAATTCCCCAGCTTCTGGTGTTTCCACCCTTCCCCAATTCTGTGGAAGGGCCTACCTGTCTAGGAGTTGTTTTATCCTAGACAAATTCCCCATTAGGGGCTCCCCAAGTGGAAGTCCCATGGATGGAGTGTTCCCAGTGAATCCACACCATCTACCGCGGCTGGAGGGAAGGGTGAGTCATCACCCCTCACCACAGCGGCCACCAGGGCCTCCCCATCATCCACAACGGCATTTCCATGTATCTCTCCACCATCTCTAGGGGCAGCCTTCCCAAGCGTCACACCTGTGTAGACATATTTCAGGTTCAGAGATCCTGCCAACTATATGAAATGTAACTCAACTATGTTAGGGGAAAAAAATGTTCCTACCCTGGGGCACATAACCTTTGAAGCCCAAATCAGTCAAAGGGAGAAATAAAGTGGGAAAAACCTGTTTATTGCTAAAAAGCAATCGTCTACTTCTGTTATCCCATGTTTCTCATGACCCAGCTGCAATAGGACCCCACCACACCTCTATGGTCCAGATATGCTCTCACTCCTCTTGTAATCACCTATTGATAGGGAGATGGACTACTTCTCTCTACCCCTTGGAAATACTACTGATATAGAGATGCACTAAGGCCAGGTGAGAGATTGTGGAAATATTGCAATTTTACCCACATGCATGCAAAATAAGTCTAATAATCCATATTGTGGAATAGCAATAAGCATATATGGAGTGATATAGATAGATACATAATTGTAGATTGTTAGCTATGTAGAAAAGTGATTGATAAGACACATAGGGAGGAAATGATAGGATAGAAAGAGATAATAGATGATACAAATTATACTATTCTTCATAGTAAATGCTTATAAAGAACAGCAGTTCAGAAAACTGATTCTGGAGAAAATCTCTAATAATTCCTCCATGTCATAGACTCATAACCTTGTAGACTGGAAAGAGACACGTTATTTTGCAAATGATGAAACTGAAAAGCAGAAGTGAAGTTTTATGCCAGATGTCACACAGCTAATGAACAGACATTTTGCTAATTGGCATATTCACTAGGATATTCATAAACTTCTATGTGTATAGTATATTTGGGATCTCTTTGACCTTATCAATTTCTAAAAATATGACAATTATTTTCTCTGCATTAGTGAAAGTGAGTGAAAAATGGATAATTAAGCAGTTTGTGGTAAAAATACAATTCCATACCAACAAAAGTTTTCAATGCTATAATCTTATAAATTCTGAAATTCAATATTGAATCTGACTTGAAATTAGAGTGGTAATGAGGAAGCTTTAACATAAATTTCTGAAAATACCAAGTATATAATGATTAATAAGGTATAGACCTCATGAGCTTCCAGTGTCTGCAGCTTGATTAGTGCATACCAGGGTTTAATCTATAAAATACACATCAAAATTTACAAATGTGTAGAATAAGACTCTGTAATGGTCAGAGGAGTTATGAATATATCTAGCTTTATCAATAGCATTAGTCATTAATCTTGTAAAGAAAATCCAGGAGTATATTAAAATACACTAATTATTGAAAAAAATGAAACCTTGAACATGTTTTACCAAAATATATGAATGAATACCAGAGATGTGCAACCTAACGGGTAAAGCTATTTTATGTAGTTAAATATGTTGTTGAATATCTTCTAATATTATGAACAATAAAGATGCCAAAATCAAACTTCATTTCTCCACAAAACACAGCAGTATATGGTACACTACTAAAAGACAGACATTGAGAAGCCCGTCTAGAATATCTCCATAAGGCAAAATTTCTTGATTTGAGTTGGATTCTTATTAATAGGTCACACTTTCTGATCTACAGTTTTTGATGGCAACACAATCTGTTTTCTAGCATACTGTTGTCTTCCATTTTTCTCCATAGCCACTTCTGAAGTGGCATTGGGGAGTATAGCACCTACGATATTGCATGTATTTTGAAGTATACTTTCCACTGCTGCAAGTCCAGACAACAGGGTGACATTACAATCCATTCTTTCTTAGTCTAGGCTCTGGTTTCCTTCACAAAAGCAATTTCCTCAAAATAATATAAGGCATTTAAACTATTTTCTCCCATTTAGTTTCATGCATCACTAATTATACTCAGTTATTTCCTAGATATAACTTTCATAAATCCTTTATTTCTTTGTCTCCTGCACCCAAACAATACCCTGCCTCTCAAGTTAACAGTAGCCACAGAGAAGCCAGCTGACACTGGGAAGTTTTAATGGCTTTGTTGCATAAAGCTCTTCACAGTCTAATTTCTTACTGTTTGACATTTAAGCTAGCTCTAACTGCCAAGTCCCGATTTCTGGGTTTCCTTTATTCCTTTTCATACCTCCCTGTAAACTGGGCCTCCCTACCTCTCTCTCTTCCCCACTCCACACCTGCTCCGTGATCTCAACTCTTTCTTCTACTACACATGAATATAGAGTATATTGGATCTTCCCAAACAATTCCTTCAAGTTACAGATTCAGTAGCAATCTGGTCCACTTCCCACTTGCCACATGTTAACGTGATAATATTTGCAAATGGAGAACATCGATTTCTATCTTTCCAACATCCATTGTTTATTTTTTCACCACCAGTTTTCAAGGTCACTGACACATATTTTAAATTCTCTTAAGTCAACAGTCCATTTCAAAATACACATTTTAACATAGTTTTAATTGTCTAATTGCTAAAGAAGAAAGTATCAAGATGCTTAGGAGTTCAAACAGGATGGGAATTTTTTTTCTTTCTCTTGAAACAATATTAAACAATAGAGGTTGATGGAGTAACCTTCTGATGCTCAATCATTCGGCGCTACGGCTGACCAAGGCTCTGCCACTATCTTCAGTGCATGGCTTCCAAGGTGTCCCCAGAAAAATCTGCATTCCAGTCGACCAGAAGGAGAATTAACATAACAGAGTGTGTGTAGGAGTCATTATGAACCAGGACTGGAGAAAATTCACATTGTTTCAGTATTCATACCCAATTGGCTGGCACTCAGCCTTGTGACTATAATGAACTAAAAAGTCTGGAGAGTGGAAGCTGAACCCAGAAATAAATAAATTAGATGTGGTGAGCAATTTCTAACACTGAAGAATATCAAGGTAACTTTTTGTTGTCAGAGGTAGTAGATCTTGCATGGATTTCAGAAAAGTATTAGGAAGCTTGGCTAGTTTCACTCACCTGTAGACCCCTTGAAGTAATGCAGTTACATGTAAAGTATTTCAAGGAGAATAGTGAAAGGTTACTATTAAATAATAGAGTAAAGATGAAATGTAGGCAGTTGACATGCTCAGATATTCTTAAAATCTAAATGTTTATTCATAATCATTCTAACGGTGACAAACACAGGCTCAATGATGCAACTTGGCACAAGTGGCTTCACTGGGTTCAGGAAATTATAAAGGATCTCAGTGAATTTTAGTGTAGGTTGACACAAATCTTCCTTTGCTTGTTAAAGAATTTCATGCACTATCTAATGCTATGTACTAATACATATCCACTCTGACACTTGAGCATTTTCTGTCATCAAGATAAATTGTTTTCTGTCACCAAAAGAAATTGATTACAAGTTATATGCAAGCTGCTAACCCAAAAATCTTTTCAAATTTCAAGTCATTAAAACCAATCATAGTTTTGATGCTGAAGTTTGTTTTTGAGTAAAATTAAAGTACCTTTAAAAGACTATTTGCAGCATTTAGATTTATTTTATTATCTTTTTCAGAACTCTAGTCATTGATTTTCAAATAAAAATATAATGAAAGAGACAATGTGCATTTCTTATTTTATAGTCTTTCTCTATGAAATACATAAATTCCAAGACAATAACATAAAACAAGATATTTGTGCATGTTAAAAATCTTCTTTTCTAGACATAAGGTTTGTGTCTTCCAGTGTATTCTCAAAAGTCTTCAAGAAGCCAAATTTCTAAATAACACTGATCTATGTGTTTTGTCAGGATTTGGTTTTTAATCAAACTTTATTTTCAAGAAAAGATTTACTTCGATATAACTGAATCATTTTCTAAATATGTAGGTAGAATTTTAGATGGGCAGACATTGCATATATCTCATTTTCATGGAATTCTGTGCATTGTCTTCCTATAACATATTCTATAGTCAGAGACAGCACAAAATTGAACTTGGGCAAGTTTTCTTGATCTCATGTCTACTCTGATCTGTGTCCTGCTATCTTCTATCATCAGTTTCCAGATCAGAGTCCCAGTGTTCAGCAATCACTTTTTACCTTTAATAACCTCTCTTAAAAACGTCTTAAACTCTTTCAGTTATTCTCCTGCATGCTTTCTTATGTGTGCCATTCTCTTTCATGTGTTGCACATTCTCTTTTCTGCTTTGCAGTTTTCTTTCTCCTGCTACGTTATTTCCTCCTAGGCCTCTCAATGAGTTCCCTTTATACCATGTTTTCTTCCTGTGCTGCTGGCTGATCCCCTAGTACCACTTCTGCTTTTGTTCATTGAGCTCCTGCTGTGCCCTCACTCTCTAGAGCTGCACTAGTACCATCCATGCTATTTTTAGGATCTGCACTGAAAGGTGCACCCTGATGTTTGGTTTGGCACAGGAGTACTCCTAATACTTGGAAAGTATACGTTAGAATCCATGACTTTGAAGAGAAGGATGATTTTCCCAGAAAACAAACAGAATAGAGACCAAAGTCAAAAACAAATGCTTTAATCAACTGTAATTTTTCTGACTTCCTAATTAAAAATAATGCTGTCCCTAGTGTACTTAAATATCACTGGAAACATTTTCAATGGCAGTATCAAGATAAAATTGAAGGGAGTTTTGTGCTTTCTTTTAACTTATACTACCTATCCATTTGATGCAGGCTGCACTGATAATTTCCTTCCAACACTTCCTGAGATGACGTATGTGGCCCTTCTGCTTGGAGAGGCCATCTGTCCCTCAAGGCCTTCATTAAAAATAACTCAGCGTGTGAGCCTCTCTCCAGGTCACTGAGTAGAATCCTTGATCATCTGACCTACATAATTCATATAAAACCTGTATTATCCTCTGTGATATTTAACAACTAAATATTATTGTTTTGATGATTATTGTCCCTTAAGTTATGAGCAAATGAGGACAAGAAACAAGACTCACTCACCTTAAGATGTGAGACACTGAAGAGGAGTGTATGTCTCCTGGCTATTACTACTAACATTTTAAAAATAGTACAGAAGGGAAAGATGTGCCCAATACTATAAAACTGAAATGTCAGTACATGTATACTTACTTTTTATTTTATCTTTTTTATTTATCTTTTGTATTTTTTATTTTGCCTTTTTTCTCCCTTGTGCATAGTAAATAATATACAAATAAAATGCCTTAAATCACACTTACTTTGATTTTTCTATGAATAGCTTCCCAGGTGACACCAATCAAAGGTTTAGTTATTTATTTCACTGACATCAAAGGGCTGGAGAAATAAGGTACTCCATTATTGAAAAACGTAAACATCACTTTTAAAGTAATGTACTTTTCAATTTTTCTTATATGATTCTGATTTTTCTCATTTTTTATTGTTATGATATCAAAACACAAGGATATATTTCTGAGATCCTGCTGCTGAAACAGATAATAATTTATTTCCATATTTATTTATTTAATTTGGACACCATTGACTCATCCACATATTTATTGATTATTCAGAAAAACATATTTTATTCAGAAAAACATTTTATTATTGTAAATTCAAAGAATGTAATAGAGTGAAAAAAATATTTTTGAGTTCTGTGATAGTAATTTTAGTAGGTATTGTTTATACATTTTATGTTTACTTTATTTTCTATTTTCAAGAAGAATCTTTCAAGTGAGAGTATTTGTTAAATGGACTGTTAAATGGTGTATATTTCAAATATATTGTAGATTTTAACTATAGTAATAATGAATGTAAAAGTCAAAAATCTTTGTGTTAATCCTAATAACAATATGTTACTATTTTTCTAGGATGTTTTGAAGTTGGTAAGTGATTTTTTACAGCACTCTGTTATAATTACACTATAGCAATATCATTTAAAGCCATTTTTCAGAAAGTGGTTTACACTTCATGATATGAATATTTTGCATAATTTTGGAATTATTTTTAGAATTTTCCACCAGAAATTCATCAGTAACCAAGAACTTTTTACATATAAATGTACAAAGGTCATATTCTCTTTGACATGATATAAAAGTAATTGGTCACAAGTCTTAGCTATCCTTATTAGGTTTATGATATATTTAATGATTATGAAGCTATCTGGGTGTCTAATCTTAAATGTATATTTATGCTCATTATCACTATGAATGATACATTTTAAAAACTCCAATTACTGGTGTGCTTTTATACATACTCCGTACATTTTAATTACAGGAAACTTCAAAATATAAATATACAGGGAAAATAACTCGTTTTCTTGGCAATCTTTAATAATATTGAGGTGAGGTGAATCATGTCTTCCATAAGATATGTCCAAACCCAAATCCCTGGAACCTCCAGGATTTGAATAAGGGCTTTGCAAATGTATTTAAAATAAGGATCTCTGGATTAAATCATGCTGGAGTAAGGTGAACCCTAAATCCAATGGCCAGAGTCCTTAAAAGAGGCAGAAGAAAAAGACACAGACATACAGAGGAGAGAAGCCCATGTGTAGACAGAGGTGGAGATGGTAACCATACTGACACAAGCCAGGGGATGCCGGGAGCCACTGGAAGCCGGAAGAGGCAAGGAGAGATTCTCCCCTGGAGCATTCAGAGGGAATGTGGCCCTGCCAAAACCTTCATTCAGGACTTCTGCTCTCCAGAACTATGAGACAATTGTCTTTTGTTTTAAACAACACAGTAGATAGACTACTGTGGTCCTGGGATACCAACACGTCCCGTATTTTAGAATTTCACATATTCCAAATATGATATACCTTTTAAAATTCACAGTGCTAGGATCTCATTGGCTCCTTTGAATTTGAAATGTCTTTCCTTTAGTTCTAGGTACTTCGCTGTATATTTCTTTGTTAAATTCTTTCCTCTAATTTTCCTTTCCATTTCGTTTATGTAACTGATTTTAAAATATTTCATTGCTATTTTTTTCACATTTTAACATGTAATGTAAGGATGTGTCATAATGTTCTGTGATAATTCACTTAGCAGCATTCACTTTTAATGCATTCTTAATGTAACAGGGCATCTTCCAACCAATAGTTTTATATTGGATATATTTGGGCACTTAGATGTACCAACCTTAGATATATCTATCTTTTAAAAAGGATTTTTTCTTAACATTTCATAATTTTGTTTTTACTCTCAGATGAATTGTTCAATTTTTCTTCCAAGCTTTTAATTTATGTTTTAGATCTTACCCATGTTTGTTTTCTTGAATTCTGAATTTTTATTTGTTCCTTTAACAAATAAATAAATTTGTTCTTTTATAATGAATGTCATATTTTCTCTATTTACTCTGAGTTACTTAAAATTTTATTTACTTTAGAAAGTTGGGGATTTTACCTTAATTTGGAAACCTTTATCTTGGCTATAAATTCATATCAACTGGAATATCTGTGTACACAGCTAAAATTTATGACAAGAAGACTAGTGTGATGAGAGGGAGGTGGTGGGCTGGTTTTATGTCCCTTCATTTTGTCTAATTAATACCCCCTAAAGAATCCCTTTATTCCCCCCACCTAGAGGCTTAAAGCTAATTTGCTAGGATTCTGGCAGCTGAACCAAGAACATAAGTGTCAGCTAATTTTCACTACTTATGTTATTTATTGCTTAATACTCTTATTTTCACCCAAATCTCTCATTCTTGCCTTCAGTTGTGCTCAGAAACCATAAATCCAATTGTATTGTCTTTCTACCTTTCCACTTAATAAATCTCTGATTATCTACTGTGAGACTGTAGTGTGAAAAAATGTATATGGCAAGGTATAATGGTTTCTTACTTATTGAAATATTTTGCTTTCAAAATATTCCTACCATAGATCTGAATTCAAAAATACATTGTACTTTAAATGTTCAGCCTTTCTGGAACATTTTAGCAGTCCTGCTTCTTATGAATGACTATCCTTCTGTGAGTTCAAGTTTCAGTTTCCTGGGCTGCTATGTAATTCATGATTTATTATTTTCTTCTGCAATCATGAATGTTTGCTTATGTGCTATACTTAATATTTCAAAATTTATTTTGGATGAACCACCAAATTATTTTTAATCATGTTGTGGAATGATTATTTTTCTATTCTGAATAAAAATAATCTGATTTCAGTGTGAGGTAAGTATTATTATAAAAGAAAAAATGTAGACCAGAAGAGGATATATAAATCACTTTTATATATAGTAGGCCATTGCCCATCACCAGACGCATCATGATTTACCTTACTATAAAGCAAGTTGGTTAATTACACCTTAGGAGGAGTTTCTGCTCATGAAATGAGTGTGTGTGTGTGTGCACACATATGTGCAAGCATGTGCACCAGTGAGACCAGAGAGTGCTGTTATATTATAAAGTATTTTGAAAACATTGAGAAAATGATTTATGTTCTGATAATTTAATGTGTTTAAAGTAAAAACAGATATGACATTAAACATTGGTAAAATTTTATTTTCTTTATAATTTTACTAAAAAGTTCAGTCTCTGGAACATGGGATTAAAATTACTAAGGAACATATTTTCAAATGATTAGATGGCTCTTATGTTTATAACTATTTTATCATAACAGTAAATATATTTTAAAGCAACAAACTTTAATTTTTCAGATTGCTTATTTTCAATGACATTTCTTCCAAAAATGTGTACTGACAAGTGAAATTTGTATCAGCAATTCCCTGTATTATAATATTGTGCTCTAATGCTTTATAAAAGACTAAAGAATGAATTATGATATAAAAAAAAGAAAATGTTAAGAATAGGGAACATAATTTCAGAGTTCCTTTGGCATGACTTTGAAATTAGTCTTCCATTCAACAAAATACCAGGTCAGGAGCAATTTAACAAAATTTTTGAGAAGAAAAAATGTACTAGTTTTTCTTGAAAAAGAAAGACATCACCTAAGATATATGTTAATTATTTCTGGGACTCCAACTAACTGCTGGATATTTTAATTTAATTCCCTATTGGGAGTGAGCTGTTTGTTTAAAAGAAATATTGTTTTACTCCACCATCTATGAAAAGAAGTGACATATGTGAGTAGTACATGGAAGTGAGGATACTTTAAAATGAAATGCATATATATACATATATGTGTGATTTATTAAAAACTACATATATATCGATATATGTGGAGAGAAGAAAAGAAGGCCATAATAGCATGCATTCTATTTATTATTTATGCCTTTGGTTTTTATGATCATTATTCATATTGCTTTTAATGTATTGAATTTGGAGTAAGATTGTACTTACATCTGAGTTTCACAACTTACTATCTGTATAATTGTAAGTAACTTGATTAAGTTTTTTGTGTTTCAGTATTTATTTGCAAAATAAATAAAATAACTAGGCCTGAACTCATGGTTCATTGCAGTAAATAAGATGAATACGAAAGGCACTTAGAATAGTGCCCTTCCCAATATATATTCCATAAATCATAACCATCAGCAAATCATAAATTTTGGCAGTTGAGTATAACTTTTTTGTTTTTTGATTGAAATACAGTTGGTATACAATATTGTGTTGTTTTAGATGTACAATATAGGGATTTGACAATTATATACATTACTGAATACTCACTATGATAAGTGTAGTTACCATCTGTCAACATACAAAGAAATTACAGTATTTTTGTCTGTATTCCAGGGCTGTGCTTTCATCCTCATGACTAATTCATTTTATATTTGGAAGTATGTACCTCTTTGGTTGAATATAATTTAAACAAAATATGACATCCCTATTATCGACATTCTAATGCCGGCTTTGAACCATACTGAACTGCCTTACCAGTTTACCTCGTTTTCCTTGTTCAGGTAATTAGGTTGTAAAATCTATCAAAACCAAATGTTTAACAACCCAAAGGTTTTAATGGCTGTGAGAAAGCTAAGAGTTGTTTTTTTGTGATAAGAGAGAGTACTGAGGAGATGGCATATTTCAAAATATTAATGTCATATTTAAACAAAAATAATTATGGAATGTAAGGTATATAAAAGAATATGCTGGCTGTGTTAATTTTTTTGTGATTTGTAATAAAGTTATAGAGAATATTAAAACTATATTTAAAGTGACTTGTTCATGACCGTCCACAGTGAAACCCATACAGGACTACTTTTGATGACTTTTTTTTTCTTTCGAGCAATCTGCTCAATCTATCCTTTGTAAAGTGAACTTTATTCTTGAGCAAAACATGAATAAGAGCCTGCTTCACCGTCAGACACTGTATTTATGGGAGCTAATGCACAATCATGGAAAGAAAGAAGAGAAAAGATGGAAAGAATTTGCCGAGAGAAGATGCAAAGATGTATATGATGCATTTATTACACTGACGTGCACACTGTAGTTAGTGCTCCGCATATACTTTCTTTTCACTTTTTTTATGTGTAAAACTTCAAACCCACATTTCACACATTAACTAAATTATGTGGAATAGGTCACAAATATTTCATCGTATTTACATAAGAGCCATGAAAATTCCTTGTCTACTATTCCAATTTTAGGATGTGTATTGCAGAAGAAAACAATTTGGACAGTTTGTATGCTTTTATAATGCAATATTAAATCAAGAAACTTAATGCCATTAAATATTCCTCAAAGGTATGATTATTAATGATTGTTTGGAATTATCTTGTGTAATTGAGTTTACCATTCTTTTGCTTAAGCTCTGTTCAATTTATTCTGATTTGTTGTGAATATTCTTTTATCAACTTACAAAACAAATTCTGCAACCTACTAAATTTCTTTTACTATTTCAGGAAGCTGCCAAGTGGTGTGATATATGAACTAGGTGACGGAGTGGGTCCCATGGTGAGGTAACCATCGACATCTCAAAAGCAACCAGTTATTCCAAAAAAAGACTGAATCTCTTTTGTTCTAAGCTTTCTCATCTATCAAGGCAAAAATATCTATAAAACATGTAAAGTAAGGTTTTAACTGTTTTCTTAGCTTTTTTGGCTGAAACTTTAACAATGAGAACAATACATGAAAATTACCCTTCATTTCTAGAGCTAGATATAATGCATGGTAATTACTCTGAGTTATCAGAAATAATCAGTTCACCAACATCACATCCAGACTACACAACATAACACCAGGGAACTGGTGGCTAGATATACAAGACTCAAGTTTTGGCCAAAGCTTGGACTTTCTTTATTTTTAGAGACAAAGGTTTGGGGGTTGTCAGCATGTACTATATTTATAAATTTAAATCAAAGGGATTAGGTGAAATCACTTAATAGCCTGCTTAGAGACTAGGACTCAGAAAGTATTCTGGGGCCTCTAATATAGTGGTGTGAAGAGGGATCTGGAAGCATCAATGAAATGGGTGGAAAAATAAGAGAGTGAGCTGTCATAAAAGGCAAAGGAGAATCTTTCAAGTTAAAGATAGTGGTCAATTTCATTGAATGCTGCTGGCAGGTCATATAAGATAAAATACAAAATAACCACTTGATTGACAACGTTAAAATCATTGATGTTCATGTTATATTATTTAATTATTATTTTAATTATATCAATTGAAATAAATCAGCTCAGTGGATACGGTGTTCAACTGTTGCTGTTGAGTTAATGGACACCGATAATGGGACTGGCCTTCAAAGCTGCTAAGCATTTTATGGTGCAATTCTAGCTGTATTGTCTTTTACTGTGTCTCATAAAAGTTATTAATGTTATTAAAATATCTAGAGAAATACAATGAAGACCTGCTCCTAAAAGCCTTCAGCTGGTTGTTGGCTTAACATACTTCTTTGCTCTTATCAGAGGCAGTGGGGTGGAAGCTTTGGCAGGGTGAGATAATCGTTTAGGTTTACAGCCTTCATTTGAAGTATTTCCAGAAGCATTCTAAATTTCTGTTTAATGCTCTCCTCTCTATACATATTCCCTTCCCATCCCTTTCTTGTCCCATTTCCTTCCTCTTGTCCTCTCCCATTTTCCTTTTCTTCCCCACCTCTTTGTTCTCTCGCACCCTGCTTCCCAGCCACTACTACCCCATACATGTTTCAACTTCCTTTTTAAAATAGACTAGAAGACTCCCTCTCTCACTTAAGCTTCCAATCTCCCCATTTCCCTCCTGTTACTAGCTTCTTCTGTACCCTTTCACAGATTGTCTGAGTCTCTGCAGCAATGAATATGATGTAAAGTGCTCCAATAAGACCATCTGAGATATATTTTATTTCCAAAGAATAAAGTGTTTATTTTTCTTCCTCCTACCACCATTCTGTATAAACTCATGGGGGATTATCATAACAAGAACTATAAAGGTACAGAGAGCAGTGAGTCAGGAGATCAGGGTAGCTATAACACAGCAAAAGCCAAACAAATTCCATTTCTCTTTATGTGCCATGAGGCCACTCCCTGTAGCTGAGTGAGTGCACACAGATATATATTTTTTTCTTCTTTGAAATGAGAATTACAGCAATAAGAACAATGAAGTTAATTCCTAATACGTAATGCATAATGCTTTAGTAAGCCTGAAGGATTTTCTGTTGTTATGTTTAATAAAATCTTTCCAACCTCCATGTGTTGTACAAGGCTCAAGCTTTGATCTAAATATTACATTTCAGCACTACTCAAATAGGGCAGAGAAAAATAACACTGGAAATGGAAAGTAAATATGTTACATTTATCCTTGAGTTATCCTATTTGACTTTCCATTTATTCATAGTATAACTATCAAAATGTAAGTTTTGTAAGCAGTGTATCTAGCTGTGGCCTATATTAGAATTTTCGTCTTTATCCTGAGACCCAACAAGCTGATTTCACATATGCATGAGGAAATATATTCTAATGAGTTCTTAGTTCTCTGGATCCTGAACATCGGTTTATAAATTATACCGGTAATATATTATGAAAGTTACAGTCTTTCTTGATGCTAGTATTGAGTCTTACACAAACTAGCTGCTTTATCTGCCAGCATGTATAATTCAAAGACTTGACAAGAGAACACTCAAAAATTTGAGCAAGATTCTGGGTCACTTCAGCTGTCAAACTTTAGAATTATGTCTTGTAGAGGTAAGAAATAGGGTAATCACTGTGAAACTCAAGGATCTGACAAATATAACTCTATAACTTTATGCTATAACTCTAACAGAGTTGGAATAGGCCAAGAAAAGACTACTTCTTTAAAACTGTTGGGCACAATAATACATTTTATGTAGGAATTTCATTCTAAGAATGTGAATATACTTTTTAAATAATTTTTCATCATTTTTTGAAAATTGTCCTAGATTTAAAGTATAGTAAGAATTTATAATCTGAACAGTTTTATATCAATCTAACCATCCAAATATATTAATTTTCTTTCCAGTTTTCTCAAGAACTTGCTATAAGACAATCTAACAAGTATGATACACTAATACAAGAAAGGTGTTGACTGTTCACATGATGGCATATATACATTTTTCATTACATTTTAGAGACTATTCGAAGAGAAGTCAATGGAGAAGATTAAGGGAGACATCATTTTTTATCCTTCCAATCTTTTTGCATACATAAAACAAGGAAAATAAAATACATTTACTCATTCATTCAACAGCTAACCTTGAGAACATACCATACATCATTTTCCAAAGACCGGATGTAAGATTTAATTCAACTGAAAAGGTATCTGTTCTCTTGGAGCTTACATTATACATGGAGGGACTAAACAAGCAAACATATAATGTTTCAGGTGAACATAAGTTCAAAAAAAAGAAAGTAAAGTGGCAGGATGACAAAAATTGATGGTGGGAGAATATCAAATATTGCTGAGGATGAGTAGCAGCCAGAATCTTCACTCATTGCTAGTGGGAGTGTAAACTGGTAAAGCCATTTGGAAAACTGTCCAGCATTCTCCACTAATTCAGAGCATATACAAATGCTGTGACCCAATTATTCCATTCCTAGATATATTCCCAATAGAAATGTATTCATCTATTTACCAAAAGTTACACTATAAAATGCTTGTAGCAGTGCTACATGTCCTGGGACTTTACAAGAATATAAACCAGTGTCCATAAATGGTGTAATAGATAAATAAACTGTAGTCATTCACACCATGGATATTATACAGTGATGAGAATGAGTGATCCATAGTTGCTTAACCAAAGGAGAACATAATGGAGGATTCCACTATTGTAAGTACGAAAGCAGGTAATGTAATACATGTCGTTAAAGGACATGGTAGTATGATCTTGAAGGTGGTGAATACTGAAAAGGAGCAGAGTAGGCAGAGTGTTGGAGTGCTGATAATGTTTGATTTCTTGATTTGTATTCTGGTTTTCCGATTGGAGGGTTATTGTTATATTGGTTCAGACTATGACCTTGTTTTCTTCCATTGTGTATCTGTCAATACTTTCATTTTTCCAAGTAGTGTAGCAGTGGGTTATGCAATGTGTCTTCTTTATACAATTTTAGGAGATGATTTAGTCCCATTAATTCTCACAACAGGGAATAAATAGCAAGTGCCATTTAATAATCATGCAACTGAGTTTCATCTACAAATATGAATTGGTAGCATGAATAACAAAAACAGCCTTGAATACTAGCCTATTCTGAATTTCTAAAATCTGCTGATTTATGAAAATATATTCACCCATTATGGGCATGAGTGACCCTCAACAGCACTTTAATTTCAATCTAGTATCAGTTTTATATTTGAGAAGTAAATGCTTTCTAAATATAGAAATGCAAAAGTGGAGCAATCTATCTACTGTGTTTGGAATAAGATCAAAACTATATATTATATAAAAGCTATTAGAAGATGCAACTCTGAATCTCACCAATCAAAATTATTCCTGACATTTCCTTTGGTTTGATATATAGACATTATAAAACTATTGCTATGAGGTTTTCCTCCTATTTTTTCTTTTGTGTCAAAAAACATGCATGCCTAAGTAAGTTCCTGTTTAAGAAAATGTTTTGTCTTCAACATTAATTCTTTCAACTAAAGATATTTAGCATTATGAATTCTTAGCTAAATAAAATTAAGAGTATCCAAAGAGTGGAAGAAATATATTTAAAATTAAAAATAGGTTATGTTTTTGAAAATTAATTGAATTCATTCTGGTCCTTATAAAAGCAATTTTAAGGACATATGTATATAATATTTACATCAGATTATATCTGAAGGACATTTCTATAGGTAGGAAAAAGTATAAATAATCATGAATGTCCTATTGTGATATTTTGACAATTACAATGAATAAGTTCATTTGAGTTTCCTGAGATTTTTAAATATATGGAAAAGTTAATCTCATAAGTATTTAAGTAATGTCTTATTATCATAAAAGGTACAACCAAAAATTGTTTTGAAATATATGCTGTAAATTTAGTATTTAAATACTGCTTGACTTGGCCTGTGTACTATATAGAATAATGGAGAGATTAATGTCAGGTTGTATTATTATTATCTGCTCACATATCTAACTAAGCCATGCACACAGTGACAATCAGTGCTACATTCAGTTTATCTCTATTACGTAAGAACCCTTTATACCCACAGTAGGTAATTGATAAACATTTGATGAATAAATACCAAAAAAATTATAGCTCTCTTAATAAAAAAACACAAATACATGTACAGTAGAATGATCCTCGATAAAAAGACTCCTGTTAAGGTAAATGGCCCCACACAATTTTGAAAATAGTAGAATCTTGCATGTTACCACAAGAAATTTGGTCCTGTTTTCCCTGCCACCATCATCCTAAAATCACACAACACAGATTTCGACACTCTCACCATTATTATATCATAAATCAAAATAATTTTCAGCTAGATTAAACATCCAAAGGTACAAAATTAGACCACATCAAATATAATATAGATAATTACCTGGCTTAGAAGTAGAACAGCAAAGAGTATAATAATGAATAACAAGTAGGTCCATAGAAATAGATTGATTACCTTAATTATATTTAAGTCAAAGGAACCGAAGACTTCTCCACACTGTCAACTTTTAAAAATGAATTTGGGAAATATGATTAGGAATATATATTAACAAGTAAGGATTTCTAGACTTACGGATCACTTTTTTGTATGTTTATTACACATGAAAAACTTGACATTAACAGAAAGATTGGTAAGGGACATACATGAACAGAATGAAAAATTTTATAATTAATATAACCAAAAACTTATAAAATTAAAAAAAATATTATCTGTGTACATGTTTCTGTCTGTACTTTTCTCCCTGGTCTGTATATATTGTGTATGTGTTAATTGTGACTCTGGTTATATTCTATCTTTGGTCAACTATTTTGAAAATTTTGATATCTTTGGAATATAGTAAAATAGGGTAATTCATTTTACTACAAAGGTTTGGCTAGCTGTAGTGAGGATTTTTAGATGACAGATGTGAGGAAGAGGATTAGTGGAAAGGTTTATAGCACAAAAGTCACCTGTGAAAATCCTGAAAGGGCCCTTCAAAGGACAATTCTAGGATAAATATTAGGCTCCTGTGTCTCACACGTATTTTTGCAGTAGGAGTGATATCAACCACAAGCAAGTGAAAATTGGTTTGGGAGTGGTGGAAAAAACCTTAGATAGTATAGTGGTTTTTAGTCCTCCAAAGAGCCACAGTACCTAAGCAACAGTATTATTCATCAGTGTGGTTGGAGGTATGATTAGAGAAAAACTATCCAAAAAGTCTCCTTTCTGAGGTGATAATGAAAAGAAAGCTTGAGAAAAAAATGGACTGGATAATGGGATGTGTCTGAATAAAGTTAAATAAAAGCCAGTTAAAATGTATCCTCCTCTTATCTTAAAAGTTTACACTTATTTACTTGGAGCACCACAATTTACAGCACTAAAATAAATTTTAAAAATAAAAAAATCATTCAAATTTTAAAAAATCAAAGAAGTGAAAACAATGTCTGCTTGACAGATCTGTAAAATCTGCTGCATAAAATTACATAACACCAAATGAATTCATTTTATTGCAGTTTGAAGAGTAAAAATTGCTTTTATCACAATTCAAAATGGTACTGGGACCTAACTCCATCCTAAAATTTTGGAAACTATAAATTTTTCTCAGTATAAAGCAACACATAAAACAATAGTGAGTATAAAGAAACAAACACAGAGTAAGAGAAAAAGGGACCTATTGCCTTAGCACCTCACACAGAACTACATCTCCAGAGGGAAAAATAAAGTGATCTGTACCTGTGTGTATGAAGGTAACATTGTCAAAAAGGAAACAAATGTAGTCCTGACAACTTTGTGATTTTCCTGTGAGACCAGCAATCCCACTTAGATGTATTGTTAGACAGCATCTGGCATATCAAAAGCTTTCTCTTAGAAGATGGTAGCCATGAATATGATTACATGCATCTAGTAACTGAAGGCCAGTGATTATCGTGGATCCTGCAGACATACCAGCTAGGCATCCTTATTACAAAATAGGAAAATCCAATCTCAGGTATCTTTTAGAGTAAAGCAAAATTTTGAAAAGGACAAACAATGTGAACAACTCAAAACTACAGAGAGCATTAGAGCATTAGAAACATAAGAAATTTGTGACAGTTGGTAAATCCAACACATTATAAAAAGTAACATGATTTTAAAAAAGGTGATATTCATGTGATACATATTAGAAGGTGAATAATGTTAACAGTACTTTTGTATTTTTCTTTACTACATTATGACAAAAATAATAGCTCTTGTCTTGTAACAACACCCTTTAGAAGAATTCCTTAGGATTAAGCATAAAGTTTGTAATTATGTCTTTGAAATAACTGATTTTAATGCTTCTTAAACAAAGATAGTCATCAATAAATATTAAGTACTTCATATAGGCAATATTCATAAAAAAGAACTTCATGTATGGGATTGACATTCAAGTGGATTTATTTACTTTAAATTAAGATACTTTTGTTATAATAGTGGCCTGCTCATAATTTCCTGAGACTATTTTTTCTCTACTAAATACTTGTATGGTTGTGCTACCAATTAAAATAAGGTGGACTAGTTGTGGAAATGTGGAAGAATCTGAGGACATTTGATGCCACAAGTTTTACAGAGGAGAGATCTCATGGGGAAATTATTTTGTTTTGATGATGGGAGGGAGAATCCAGCTGGAAAGAAAAGGATTTTCTCCCCTAGGACCACTGACTCCCCTGCTGCCTGAGATGCATAAATCACTGTCCTAAGTGTACCCCTCAGCCTAAGAAGAAAGACTCTCCTGCTCACTGATTGCATGACATCTTTCTCTGGCCACGGATACCTCCTAAGAAAATAACAATCACAGCAAATTCCTCTACAGAATGGATTGAGGCCATACTGATTGGTGGAGAGGACTTGCTTCATCCTTGTCCACAAGATACTAAAAATAAAGGACAACAAAAGCACTTGGCAAGGGAGTCTCATCCGGTCTGAACTGGTATTCTGTTCATGACATAGCCATAGAAACAGACGATTTTTGTTTGCCTCTTGCCAGTTAACAATTCCAGAGACATTCTTAGGCCCTCTGATTTAAAGTGTCACAAGAAAGAGTTAATTCACCCATCCAGGTTTCCATGCCCTTTGTGGCAGAATTCTGAAGAACCTCTTATTAAATGACATAATCAATTTTTTCAGTTTTGAAACTGAGCCGCCCTTCTGATTTGCTTTGGCCAATGAGACGGTAGCAAATATGATATGAAAAGAGACTTCAAAGTCCTTCTTCCAGGTCTTGTTAAATTTCTGCAGACATGTGAATGATTCCAAGCTCTCTTGCTGAAAGTGAGAGAACACACTGTGCAGAGAGCACCCTCCAAGCCGGGAACCCTGTGGATGAAACCAGTTCTCAGATGATCTGGTATCTGCCAGTAGCTACATGAGTAAACTCCTCTGAGCCTAGCGGAAGCACTGGCCAACTGAGCCCAAACAAAATTGTTGACCTACAAGTTAAATAAACTATTGTTCTTTTAAGCTACTAAATTTTAGAAAATTTTGTTTGGCAGCAAAATCTAACTAGTTAGAAGTCTCTTCCTCATTTGTTATACAACCTGCTTTTCCTTGATGTCTTTAAATGTAATTAATACTGTGGACACTTTATATTCTGTCTTTGGGAAGTTCAAAGTTCCCTATCTGAATCCTTACTTATTAGAACCCACTGCTTTTTTTCTTGCTGATCTTCACTTAAGATACTGTGATCCATTTGGCTTCATTGTTTGCTTGTCTCCTTGTTTCTATAATCTTGTGTTTTCTTCTTAGTTGTGAGCCCATGTTCCTTGCACTTCATCTGTGAATGCTTTGAAGTCGGAAACGTCATTTCCCAAAGAGGATTTGTTTACATCTTCCAATTAACTGGAAATACTCCTGAAAGAAATCATTAAAATTGAATTTGGAAACTTTAAGAATTACAGATCACCTGGTAATGCTTATAAATTGTATATGGAGATATGCTTGTTTGTGTTTGGTTTTGCTTTTGCTGCCTTTCCCAGAATTAAAGTTAAGATAGCCACTTTCCTAGTGCAAGTTACATGCATTTCTCATTCACAGTTGCACCAAGAATGTTATATTTGGTAAGTCATTTTTATGTGAGCATCTGCTAGACTCCCTAGCTCATGCAAGCCAGGGTTCTTATTTCCTATCCTCTATAACTAACGCACTCATTAAAACAGAATTTCGTTGTTTCCTGGGTACTATGGACTGAAGGTTTGTGGACGCCCCCAATATTCATATGATGAAGCCTAATACCCAGTGTGATGGTATTTTGAAGTACAGCCTTTGGGAGGTAATAAGATCACTGAAGGAGACAGAGTGCCACAAATGGCCTTAGTGTCCATATAAGAAGAAGTACTAAGAGATGATCTCTCCCTTGGCCATGTAAGCGCATGCTGAGAAAGTGGCTGCCTGAAAGACAGGAAACACTCTTACCAGATACTGAAACTGCCATTACCTTATTCTTGGACTTCCTTGCCTCCAAAACTGTTAGAAACAAGTTTCTTTTCTAAGCTTCCCAGTCTATGGTATTTTTATGCAGCAGCCCAAGCTACTTAAGACACCAGATCAGGAGAAAATCTCTGGTAAAAACTGTCCTGATGCTTTACACCTCTCAGAGTATCTGCTCTTGCATTGTTTTTAGCCTCTGGAAATTCCTTCTTTTGTGACAATACAAAACTGAACTGTAACATTGTCATAGAAGGTTTGTTCATGGTTTCTTTTCCTTTTTTTAATTAACTATCTTTGATATACAATTTTGTGAAGGTTTCACATGAACAACCTTATGGTTTCAACATTCACCCGTATTATCAAGTTACCCCCCACTCCACTGCAGTCACTGTCTATCACATACAGTCATTACTTGTCTTCTACATGCGGTACTGCCTTCTTTATGACCTACTTATATTATGATTGCTAATGAGAGTTCCTCTTAATCCCCTCTCCCTCCCTCCCCTCTCACCCTCACCCACCCCTTCCCTTTGGTGACGGCTAGTCCCTTCTTGGAGTGTCTGAGTCTGCTGCTGTTTTGTTCCTTCAGTGTTTCTTTGTTGTTACACTCCACAAATGAGGGAAATCATTTGGTACTTGTCTTTCTCCGCCTGGCTTATTTCACTGAGCATAATACCCTCTGGCTCCATCCATGTTCTTGCAAGTGGTAGAATTTGTTTTATTGGATGACTAATAAACCATTGTGTACATGAACTACATTTGCTTTATCCATTCATTTATTGATGGACACTTAGATTGCTTCCATATCATGGCTATTATAAATAGTGCTGCAATAACCATAGGGGTGCATGTATCTTTTAGAATCAGAGATCTTGTTTTCTTTAAGTATATTCCTAGGAGTGAAATTACTGGATCAAATGGTATTTCTACTTTTAGTTTTTTGAGGAACCTCCATAGAGCTTTCCACAGTGGTTGAACTAATCTACATTTTCACCAGCAGTGTAGGAGGGTTCCCCTTTCTCCGCATCCTTGCCAGCATTTGTTGTTCCTTGTCATTTGGATGTTGGCCATCCAAAATGCTGTGATGTGGTAACTCATTGCGGTTTTAATTTGCATTTCCCTCATGATTAGTGATAATGAGCATCTTTTCATGTGCCTGTTGACCATTCAAATTTCTTCTTTGGAGAAGTGTCTGTTCAGATCCTCTGCCTATTTGTTAATCATGTTATTTTTTTTAGGTGTTAAGGCATGTGAGTTTTTTATATATTTTGGATGTTAACCCTTTGTCGGATATGTCGTTTATGACTATATTCCCCCATACAGTAGGATGACTTTTTGTTCTGCTGATGACTTGACGTTCAGCAAAGGAACAGAAGCCTTTTAGCTTGATGTAGTCCCATTTGTTCATTTTGGCTTTTGTTTCCCTTGCCTGAGGGGATGTGTTCAGGAAAAATTTGCTCATGGTTATATTCATGACATATTTTTACCTATGTTTTTTCCTATGAGTTTTATTATTTCATGACTTACATTCAGGTTTTTTATTTATTTTGATCACATTTTGATGCCTTTTATTTATTTGTGTTGTCTGATTGCCATGGAGTTAGACAATAATCCAGTTTCATCCCTTACATGTAGCTGCCAGTTTTGCCAACACCAGTTGTTTAAGAGGCTGTCATTTCCCCATTGCATATCCATGGCTCCTTTATCATGTATTTATCAGCCATATGTGTGTGGGTTTATATCTGGGCTCTCTATTCTGTTCCACTGGTCTATGGATCTGTTCTTGTGCCAGTACCAAATTGTCATGATTACTGCAGCTTTGTAGCAGTTTGAAAGTTAGGGAGCGTAATCCCCCCAACTTTGTTCTTCCTTCTCAAGATTACTTTAGCTGTTCAGGATCTTTTGTGGTTGAACATGAATTATAGAACTATTTTTCTAGTTCACTGAAGAATGCTGCTGGATTTTGATAGGAATTGCATTGAATCTGTAGATTGCTTTAGGCAAGAAGGCCATTTTGACAATATTAATTCTTCCTATCCATGAGCATGGGACAGATTTCCATTTATTAGTGTCTTCTTTAATTTCTCTCGTGAGTGTCTTATAGTTTTCAGGGTATAGGTATTTCACCTCCTTGTTTAAGTTTATTCCTAGGTATTTTATTCTTTGTCATGCAATTGTAAATGGAATTCTTTTCCTGATTTCTCTTTCAGTTATTTCATTGTTAATATATACGAATGCAACAGATTTCTGTGTATTGATTTTGTATCCTGTAACTTTGCAGAGTTCAGTTATTATTTCTAGTAATTTTTTGGTGGATTCTTTAGGTTTTTTATGTACAATGTCATGTCATCTCCAAAGAGGATCAGTTTAATTTCTTCCTTACCCATTTCAGTGCCTTTTATTTCTTTGCGTTGTCTGAATGCCATGCCTAAGACCTCCAGAACTATGTTGAATAAAAGAGATGAGAGTGGACATCCTTGTCTTGTTCCTGATCTTAGAGAAAAGCTTACAGCTTTTTGCTGTAAAGTTTGATGTAGGCTGTGGGTTTTTTGTGTATGGCCTTTATTATGTTGAGGTACATAATCTCTATCCCAATTTTGTTGAGAGTTTTTATCATGAATGGCTGTTGAATTTTGTTGAATGTTTTTTCAGCATCTATTGAGATGATCATGTGTTTTTTTGTCTTTCCTTTTGTTGATGTGGTTTGTGATGTTGATGGATTTTCAAATATTGTACCACCCTTGCATCTTTGGAGTAAATCGCACTTGGTATGTATTATCTTTTTGATGTATTTTTAATTCCGTTTGCTAATATTTTGTTGAGTATTTTTGCATTTATGTTCACCAGGGATATTGGTCTGTAGTTTTCTTTTTTTGTGTGGGATGTCTCTGGTTTTGTTATTAGAGTGATGCTGGCTTCATAGAATGAGTTTGTAAGTATTCCCTCCTCTTCTACTTTTTGGAAAACTTTGAGGAGAATGGTGTCTTTAAATATTTGATAAAATTCAGTGGTGAAGCCATCTGATCCAGGAATTTTGTCCTTAGGTAGTTTTTGATTACCAATTTCATTGCTAATAATTGGTCTGTTCAGACTTTCTGTTTCTTCCTGGGTCAGTTTTGGAAGGTTGTGTTTTTCTAGAAAGTTTGTCCATTTATTCTAAGTTATCCAATTTGTTAGCATATAATTTTTCACAGTATTCTCTAATAATTCTTTGTATTTCCATGTCATCCATAGTTTTTTTTCCTTTCTCATTTCTGATTCTGTTTATGTTCACTCTCTTTTTTTCTTGATAAGTCTGGTTAGGGGTTTATCTATTTTGTTTATTTTTTCAAAAAACTGTCTCCTGGTTTCAATGATTCTTTCTATTGTTTTATTCTTCTCAGTTTAATTTATTTCTGCTCTGATCTTTATTGTATCCCTTGTTCTACTGACTTCGGGCCTCATTTGTTCCTCTTTCCTTGTTTAATTAATTGTGAGTATAGACTGCCCACCTGGGATTGTCCATACCTGAGGTGGGCCTGTATCACCTAACACTTTCATCTTGGAATGGCCTTCACTGCATCCCACAGGTTTTGGACAGTTGAGCTTTCTTGATCTCTGTTTTTATTTGGTCATTCATCCATTGATTATTTAGGATCATGTTGTTAAGCCTCCATGCTTTTTTGGGCTTTTTTCCTTTCTTTACATAATTTACTTCTAGTTTCATACCACTGTAGTCTGAGAAGCTGGTTGGCAAAATTTCAATCTTTTTTAATTTACTGAGTTTCTTTTGGTGACCTAGTATTTGATCTATTCGGGAAAATGTTTCATGTGCACTTGAGAGGAATGTACATCCTGCTGCTTTTGGTTGAAGTATTCTATAGATGTTCACAAGGTCTATCTGTTCTGATGGATTTTTCAGTGCCTCTGTCTCCTTACTTATTTTACATCTGGTTGATCTGTCTTTTGGAGTGAGTGGTATTTTGAAGTCTCTTAAAATGAATGCATTACATTGTATTTCCCCCTTTAATTATGTTACTATTTGTTTCACATATGTAGGTGCTCCTATGTTGGGTGCATAGATATTTATAATGGTTATATCCTCTTGTTGGACTGACCTCTTTATCATTACATAATCGTCTTCTTTGACTCCTTTACTTGCTTTGTTTTGCAGTTTATTTTGTCTGATAAAAGTACTGGAACTCCTCCTTTTTTCTCCTTATTGTTTGCATGAAATATCTTTTCCATCCCCCCTTCACTTTTAGTCTGTGTATGTCTTTGGGTTTGAAGTAAGTCACTTGTACACAGCATATAGACAGGTCTTGTTTATGTCTTTTGATTGGTACATTCACCCAATTTACTTTTAGGGTGATTATTGATAGATATATGTAGGTATTGTCACTGTAGGCTTTAGATTTTTGGTTACCAAAGGTACAAGGGCAGCTTCCTTTTTATCTGTCTATCTTAACTTACTTACTGTTATATTTCAAAAATACTCTAAAGGTTTTTTGTCCCCCTTCTTCTTCTTCCTCCTCCACTCTATATATTAGGTGTTGTATTCTGTAATCTTTGTGAATCCTTTGACTAACTTGAGGAGATGATTTAATTTTGCATTCCTTACTAAATAATTGTTCTACTTCTTTTACTGCAGTTTTATATTTTCTGGTGACAGCTATTTAACCTTATGGATACTTCCATCTAGATCAGTACCTTTAAAAAACACTAGAGAGATGTTTTGTGGGTGGCAAATTCCTTCAACTTTTGCTTAACTGGAAGTTATTTAATTCTTACTTCAATGGTAAACTTGCCTAGTAGAGTATTCTTTTTTTTTCTTTTGGTATCATTAATCTACAATTACATGAGAGACATTATGGTTACTAGATTTCCCCCATTATCAACTCCCCACCACATACCCCATTACAGACACTATACATCAGTGTAGTAAGATGCTATAGAATCACTACTTGTCTTTTCTATGTTGTACAGCCTTCCCTGTGCCCTCCTCTGTACATTGTGTATGCTAATAGTAATGCCCCTTTTTCCCCCTTATCCCTACCTCCCCACCCATCCTTCCCAGTCCCTTTCCCTTCGGTAACTGTTAGTCCATTTTGGGTTCTGTGAGTCTGCTGCTCTTTTGTTCTTTCAGTTTTCTTTGTTCTTATAATCCACAGATGAATGAAATCATTTGATACTTGTCTTTCTCCAACTGGCTTATTTCACTGAGCATAATACCTTCTACCTCCATCCATGTTTTTGTAAATGGTAGGATTTGTTGTCTTATAGCTTAATAATATTCCATTGTGTATACGTACCACATCTTCTTTATGCATTCATCTACTGATGGGACACTTGGGTTACTTCCATATCTTGGCTATTATAAATAGTGCTGCAATAAACATAGGGATGCATAAGTCTTTTTCAAACTGGGATGCTGCATTTTTATGGTAAATTCCTAGAATGGAATTCCTGGGTCAAATGGTATTTCTATTTTTAGTTTTTAAGGAACCTTCTATACTGCTTTACACAATAGTTGAACTAATTTACATTCCCACCAGCAGTATAGGAGGGTTCCCCTTTCTCCGCAACCTCGCCAACATTTGTTGTTGTTTGTCTTTTGGATGTTGGCCTGCCTTACTGGTGTGAGGTGATATCTCATTGTGGTTTTAATTCACCTTTCTCTGATGATTAGCAATGGGGGGCATTTTTTCATGTGCCTAGGACCATCAGATCCTATGCCCATTTTTTAATTGGATTATTTACTTTTTGTTTGTTGAGGTGCATGAGCTCTTTATATATTTTGGATGTCAACCCTGTATCAGATATGTCATTTATGAATATATTCTCCCATACTGTAGTATGCCTTTTTGTTCTATTGATGGTGTCCTTTGCTGTACAGAAGCTTTTCAGCTTGATATAGTCCCACTTGTTCATTTTTGCTTTTGTTTCCCTTGCCCAAGGAGATGCGTTCAGGAAAATGTTGCTCATGTTAATGTCCAAGAGATTTTTGCCTATGTTTTTTCCTAAGAGTTTTATGGATTCATGGCTTACATTCAGGTCTTTGATCCATTTTGAATTTACTTTTGTGTATGGGTTAGACAATGACCCAGTTTCATTCTCTTACATGTAGCTGTCCAGTTTTGCCAACAGCAGCTGCTAAATAGGCTGTCACTTCCCCATTGTATATCCATGGCTCCTATATCATATATTAATTCACTGTATATGTTTGGGTTAACTCTCTGTTCTATTCCACTGGTCTGTGGGTCTGTTCTTGTGCCGGTATCAAATTGTCTTGATCACTGCAGCTTTGTAAGAGAGTTTGAGATCGGGAAAAGTAATCCCCCCTGCTTTAATCTTTCTTCTCAGGATTACTTTGGCTATTCGGGGTATTTTGTGGTTCCATATGAATTTTAGAACTATTTGTTCCAGTTCATTGAATAATGCTGTGGGTATTTTGAAAGGGATTGCATTGAATCTGCAGATTGCTTAAGGAAGGATGGCAATTTTGACAATATTAATTCTTCCTAGCCAAGAGCATGTGATGAATTTCTATTTATTAGTGTCTTTTTTAATTTCTCTTAAGAGTGTCTTGTAGTTTTCAGAGTACAGGTCTTTCACTTCCTTGGTTAGGTTTATTCCTAGGTATTTTATTCTTTTTGATGCAGTTGTGAATGGAATTGTTTTCCTGATTTCTCCTTCTGCTAGTTCATCATTAGTGTATAGGAAAGCTACAGATTTCTGTGTATTAGTTATGTATCCTGCAACTTTGCTGATTTCAGATATTAGTTCTAGTAGTTTTGGAGTGGAGTCTTTAGGGTTTTTTATGTACAATATCATGTCATCTGCAAATAGTGACAGTTTGACTTCTTCTTTACCAATCTTGATGCCTTGTATTTTTTTCTTTTGTCTGATTGCCATGGTTAGGACCTCCAGTACTATGTTGAATTAAAGTCGGAAGAGTGGGCATCCCTGTCTTGCTCCCAATTTTAGATGAAAAGCTTTCAGCTTCTCACTGTTCAGTATGATGTTGGCTGTGGGTTTGTCATATATGGCCTTTATTATGTTGAGGCACTTACCCTCTATACCCATTTTGTGGAGAGTTTTTATCATGAATGGATGTTGAGTTCTGTCGAATGTTTTTCAGCATTTATGAAGATGATCATGTGGTTTTTGTCTTTGTTTTTGTTGATGTGGTGGATTACGTTGATGAATATTCAAATGTTGCACCATCCTTGCATCCCTGAGATGAATCCCACTTGATCATGGTGTATGATCCTCTTAATATATTTCTGAATTTGGTTTGCTAACACTTTGTTGAGTATTTTTGCATCTATGTTCATGAGGGATATTGGAATGTAATTTCTTTTTATGTGGCATTTTTGCCAGGTTTTGGTATTAGGGTGATGCTGGCTTGATAGAATGAGTATGGAATTACTCCCTCCTCTTCTATTTTTTAGAAAACTTTAAGGAGAATAGGTATTATGTCTTCTCTATATGTCTGATAAAATTCAGTGGTGAATCCATCTGGCCTGGAGTTTTGTTCTTGCATAGTGTTTTTATTACCAATTCAATTTCATTGCTAGTAATTGGTCTGTTTAGATTTCTGTTTCTTCCTTGGTCAGTCCTAGATGGTTGTATTTTTCTAGGAAGTTGTCCATTTATTCTAGGTTATCCAGCTTGATGGCATATAGATTTTCATAGGATTCTCTAATAATTCTTTGTATTTCTGTGGGGCCTGTCATGATTCTTAATAAGTCTGGCTAGGGGGTTATCTATTTTGTTTATTTTCTCAAAGCACCAGCTCTAGGTTTCACTGATTTTTTTTCTATGTTTTATTCTTTCCAATTCTTCTCTGATCTTTATTTTTTTCCTCCTGGTGAATTTGGGCCTCATTTGTTCTTCTTTTTCCAGTTTCAATAATTGTGACTTTAGACTATTCATTTGGTAGTGTTCTTCCTTCTTTAAATAGGCTTGGTTTGCTATATACTTTCCTCTTAGAACTGCCTTCTCTGCATTCCACAGAAGTTGGGGCTTTGTGCTGTTGTCGTCATTTGTTTCCATATATTGCTTGATCTCTGTTTTAATTTGAGCATTGATGCATTGATTATTTAGGATCATGTTGTTAAGCCTTCATGTGTTTGTGAGCTTTTTTTTCTTTGTTCAATTTATTTCTAGTTTTATACCTTGTGATCTGAGAAGTTGGTTGGTAGAATTTCTATCTTTTTGAATTTACTGAGGCTCTTTATGTGGCCTAGTATGTGGTCTATTCTGGAAAATGTCCCATGTGCACTTGAGAAGAATGTGTATCCTGCTGCTTTTGGGTGTAGAGTTCTGTAGATGTCTGTTAGGTCCATCTGTTCTAGTGTGTTGTTCGGTGCCTCTGTGCACTTACTTATTTTCTGTCTCATTGATCTGTCCTTTGGAGTGAGTGGTGTGTTGACATGTCCTAAAATGAATGCACTCCATTTTATTTCTTCCTTTAACTATGTTAGTATTTGTTTCACATATGTTGGTGCTCCTGTGTTGGGTGCATATGTATTTATAATGGTTATATCCTCTTGTTGGACTGACTCCTTTATCATTATGTAATGTCCTTCTTTATCTCTTGTTACTTTCTTTGTTTTAAAGTCTATTTTGTCTGATACAAGTGCTGCAATACCTACTTTTTTCACCCTATTGTTTGCATGAAATATCTTTTTCCAGTCCTTCACTTTTAGTCTGTGTATGTCTTTGGGTTTGAGGTAAGTCTCTTGTAAGCAGCATATAGATGGAGATGGGTCTTGCTTTTTTATCCGTTCTATTTCTCTATGTCTTTTGATTGGTGCATTCAGTCCATTTACATTGAGGGTGATTATTAGTAGATATGTAGTTATTGCAATTACAGACTTTGGAATCATGGTTACCAAAGGTTTAAGGGTAGTTTCTTTCCTATCTAACTGTCTAACTTTAACTCACTTATTACACTTTTATAACCACAGTTTAATGATTCTTTATTTCTCTCCCTCATTGTTCTTCCACCTCCACTCTTTATATGTTAGGTGTTTTATTCTGTACTATTTTGTGTTTCTTTTGACTCCTTTTGTGGATAGTTGATTTTATTTTTTGCCTTTAGTTAGTATTTGGTTGGTCTGCTTTCTTTGCTGTGATTTTATTTTCTCTGGTGACATCTGTTTAGCATTAGGAGTGCTTCCATCTAGAGCAGTCCCTTTAAAATATCCTGTGGAGGTGGTTTGTGGGAGGCAAATTCCCTCAATTTTGCTTATCTGGAAATTGTTTAATCCTGCCTTAAAATTTAAGTGATAATCTTGCTGGATACAGTATTCTTGGTGCAAAGCCCTTTTGTTCCACTGCATTAAATATATCATGCCATTCTCTTCTGGCCTGTAAGTTTTCTGCTGAGAAGTCTGATGATAGCCTGATGGGTTTTCCTTTGTAGGTGATCTTTTTTCTCTCTCTGGCTGCCTTTAATACCCTGTCCTTGTCTTTGATCTTTGACATTTTAATTATTATATGTCTTCATATTGTCTTCCTTTGGTCCCTTGTGTTGGGAGATCTGTGTGTTTCCATGGTCTGAGAGACTATTTCCTTACCCAGCTTCAGGAAGTTTTCAGCAATTATTTCTTCAAAGACACTTTCTATCCCTTTTTCTCTCACTTATTATTCTGGTATCCCTATAATGTGAATATTATTTCATTTGGATTGGTCTCACAGTTCTTTTAATATTCTTTCATTCCTAGAGATTCTTTTATCTCTCTCTCTGCCTCAGCTTCTCTGTATTCTTATTCTCTGATTTCTATCCTATTAACAGTCTCTTGCACCTCATCCAGTCTATTCTAAAGTGCCTCTATTGATTGTTTCATTTCTGTTATCTCCCTCTGGACTTCATCCCTTAGATCTTGCATATTCTTCTGCAGGTCCATCAGCATGGTTATGACTTTTTTTTTGGTATTATTTTCTAAGAAGATTGGTTATACCTATCTCACCAGGCTCTGTCTATGGGTTTGTTTGAGTGATTTTTGACTGGACCAGATTCTTCTGCCTTTTCATGGCAATAGAAGTGATCCCAGCAGGTGGCACCTGTGTCAACTGGGAGAAAAATGTCTCTTCCTTTTTGCTGGTCTCCTTACCCTTTTCTGCTGCCTATGCTGGTTACCTGCACACATGGAGCAGTCTCTGGGTTGATCCCCTGTGCTGCCATGGGTGGGGCAGCTTCTGGATAGCTTAGGGCACTATGGGCTGTTGCAGATGACCCAGGTGTGTTCTCCTGTGAGAAAGGTGCTCCTTTGTGCCTTCCGCACCTTGCACTGGCTTCCTCTGCCTGTGCTGGGCAGCTGCATGCTGGTGACAGCCTCTGTGTCTGACCCGGTTAGCTGCACCCTGGGAGAAGACTGTGAGGTTGCTGTGGGAGAGGCTGTTCTCCAGTTGGTCTGCAGCAATGGCAAGTCAGTCAGTCTGCCTGCAGTGCCTGCCGGGGGGAATGAACGGCACACTGCTTATTGCCATGAGGGGCTTCAGAGCCATGCTACCCCCCAGGGTTTAGGTCACCTGAAGTTCCTCTAGATTCCCAGACTGCTGGGCTGAGTACGCTGGGACTATTTTGTCCACCTATTAAACCCTCGTCCCTTTAAGACTTTTAAAATGTGCCCACTTTTCTTTTGTCCCAGGGGAGCCGGCTGCTGGTACCCACTCTCAGTCTCCATCTCGGATTTTATTTTTCCGTTTCTCTAATATCCAGTACAACATGCAATGTGTGTCTACGCTCCTAGTGCAGATTACTAGGGCTGGTTAGTTATCAGTCCTGTGCTTCCACTCCCTCCCCACTCTGACTCCTTTCCTCCCACTGGTGAGCTGGGGTGGGGGTAGTGCTCGGGTCCTACCCAGTCATCGCTTTGTATCTTATGCTTTTCATGAAATTCTGAGTTCTCACAGATGTAGACATAACCTGGCTGTTGTACTATATCTTCAGGTCTCTCTTTTAGGAATAGCTGTATTTGCTGTATTTTCAAAAATATGTATGGTTTTAGGAAGAGATTTCCACTGCCCTACTCACACCTCCATCTTGAGCACCTCCCTCCCTCTTGCTTTCTCCTTGTATAGTATTCTTGGTTGGAGACCCTTCTGTTTTATTACATTAAATGTATCATGTCACTCCATTCTGGCCTGTAAGGTGTCTTCTGAGAAGCCTATTGATAACCTGATGGGGTTACCTTTATAAGTTATTTTTTTTCTCTCTCTGGCTGCTTTAAATACTCTCTTATTGTCCTTGATCTTTTCCATTTTAATTATTATATGTTTTGGTATTGCCTTCTAGGGTTCCTTGTGTTGGGAGATCTCAATACTTCTATGACTTGAGACATTATTTGCTTCCCCAAATTGGGGAAGTTTTCAGCAATTATTTCCTCAAAGAGACTTCCTATCCCTTTTTATCTCTCTTCTTCTTCTGGTACTTTTATAATGTTACTATTATTGGGTTTGGATTGGTTTCACAATTATTGTTTCATTCCTAGAGATCCTTTTTTCTCTCTGTGCCTCAGCTTCTTTGTTTTCCTGTTCTTCAATTTATATTTCATTTACCATCTCCTCTCCCTCATCTAATCTAGTCCCTCTATGTATGTTTCATTTCAGATACTATATTTTTCAAAGTTTATGTCTTTCTTGAAGTCCTTCCTGAGACCTTAAATATTTTTCTGTAACTCCATGCGTATGCTTATGATTTTTATTTTGAAATATTTATCAAGAATACTGATGATTTCAGTACCACTAAGACCTCTTCCTGGAGTTCTTTCTTGAAGATTTGTTTGGACAAAACTCTTCTGTCTCTTCTTTTTCTTTTCAGTGTTTCTTTTGGGATAATAGATTTGTGTAGGACATGCCCTCTAGTGCCCAGAAGCTCGGGAGCTGCAGAGCACCTGTAACAATGGCAGGGGTCACAGGTGAGCCGAACCTGCACCTCCAGGAGGAACAAGCTCTTGCTTCCTGGCTGTAGTGCCTGCCTCCCCTGCTAGGGCGAGTGGGCCAAGCATGCAAGGAGGAGCCTCTGTGCTACAACCATGTAGCTGCCATAGGTGGGGCCACTCTCTGGCTGGCCTGGCACAATAGAGAGGGCAACAGGTGAGGACAGGTGTGTGCTGGGAGAAAGGAGTGGCAGGCTGTGTGTACTGCAGCGGGGGGTCTCAGGGCTACATTGCCATCCAGGGTGATGTAGTATCTGAAGCTCCTGAAAGTTTCCAACCTGCTGCGCTGTGTGACAGGTAGATTTGTCCACCTGCCCCTTCTCCTGAGCAGAGAACTCTGTAATCTTTGCCCCTTTAGCACCCCTCTCACTGTTGGGAAATCCTTCAAAGTGACCAACTTCTTTTGTCCCAAGGGGGCCGGTTGTGCATACCTGTTTTCCAGAAGCAGCTGGAATCTCAGGCTTTTCCAGTATTCCAACAGTCTTTGCTTTCCAACACTATTAATCTCCAGAGAACCATGTAATGTGGGTTCATGCTCCTGGAGCAGATCTCAAGGGCTGGGTTATTCAGCAGTCCTGGGTTACTACCCCATTTATCTTCCTTCTGCCTGTGAGCTGGGGTGGGGGAAGTGTTTGGATCCTGCCAGATTGCAGTTTTGCTACCTTACCCTTTTCTGTGAGTTCTTCTCTTCTCCCCAGATGTAGGCAGTCTGTTCTGCAGTCCTCTGGTCACTCTCTCAGGATTAGTAGTATTTGCTGTACTTTTGTGTTATGTAGTTTGGGGAGGAAGTTTCTGCCTCACTTCTCATGCCACCATCTCTTTCCCATCTCGGTTTATTTTCTACCACATTTCTTCTAATGGTTAATTCATTTTTTCACATTATCTGCTTGGCTATCTAATGTATGATAAAGAAACCATTGATTTCTTCCATTTCCTTTGCCTTCTCATATATTGGCATGTGCATTAGGTTTTGTCTTGAATCAGATTACTAGCATATTCAGCTCATTTAGGTTATTATATATTTGTGACCAATCAATGTAGCAACACATCAGACAATAACATTATGGAAGATTTGGCTGTCCCAGACTTTTAGGCCAGTAATTTGCATTGATACCTAAAATGCCAACATTCTGATCAATCATTTCATTTAATAACTTTTTATGTGAAATTCTTCCTAAATATGAGCGAAGAGCAACAAGCAGGGAGAAACAGAAGATACACATTAATTTACTTAACTATTTTGCCTAGGGCTGGCCTTACATATAACAGTGTATATTTTTCATTAAATAGAATAATAAAAAATCAAATGCAATTAACTGAACTAATATGAAGGGACAAGATAAATGCTATATCCTAATAGAATTCCAATGTTAACAACTTCAAGCCATAGCTGTCTTGTTTGTGGACTAGAGCAAATAACATTAAACTAAAGAACCAACTAATGGATGATTAATGTTCCTTATTAAATTAGATGAAGGAAAATAACAATGTTAGCTGTTAGCAAGTCACCAGAGTGGAGGAAAAAAGAAACTTTGACAAGGATAATTTTTATGCAGTTTTATTTTATAAAGATGGTAAATATAATTAGCCAGAGAAATGAAATTTTATTATATTATTGATTGTAAATTTTTTTCTAATTTTGCATGAAAATACAGTTCGTGATTCATGGTTGTTCTTACAAGTGGATATCAGACTGCACCTACATATATTTGTGTGTACATAGTACACATTACATTTAAGATACATTTTTCATGATCTTATATGAAAGTCTTTATACATTACTGATTAAAGGAAGATTTGTGGGGTATCTTGTTTGAAATATAGCTTTTTTCCCTTTATTTAACAGTATCTTCTATAGCATTTTTTGTATAATTGCTTTCTTTCTGACATTAGTCAAAGGACCAGACATGTATATTCAAATTTTATTTAATTTCCATCTAAGAATCTACTTTTGTTCATAATTATATGATTAAGCAGAGAATCAAGAGAGTGTTCCAGAAGGAAGTTAAAGTGTCATGGTGCTAAAACAGTCTTGTGGTTTATAGTATATGACAGAGGTCACAATCCATATTAAATAAGACAAAACACTACGTGGGCAGGCACATGAATGGTAGTGAACTCCTCTGATTTATTCTTCCCTGGCAACCCTCCTAATCATCTGGAAGTTATGAAGAAATGGTACATGGAAAGGGGAATTACCTCTTCTTTATTTAACATGATTGTTCACTGACTAAAATATTTTTATATTACATTATATATATATATATATATCACTGTTATATGCCATATATATGTATAAGCATCCAATACATCATTATTGTTACTGCCTTAGGCAGTTATATTTAAGAGCATTTTAAATACACATATTTATTTATTTATATTTACATTCTAGATATATACATATATATACAGATGCATGTGTATATATACATATATGTATACACTACACACACACACACACACAAACACATATATATAATCTTCAAGCTTCATTTATTCCATTCCAGAAGTTCTTCATTTCTCTGTGTAGATCCAAACTTCTGATGTTACAAAAATCCTTTTCCCTGCAAAACTTTAACATATCTTTTAGGGTAAGTCTATTGGCAATGAAGTCTCCTCAGGTTTTGTTTATCACAGAGAGTCTTTACTTCATCCCTTTTGAAAGGTACTTTTCTATGTATACAAATTTCTAGTTTGTGCCCCAGCAGTGCAGTATTTTCTGGCTTTTGTGGTTTCTGACAAAGAAATATGCCATTACTCTTATTGGTTTTTATTTGTAAAAAAAAAGGTGATCCCACTCCCATCCAAGCTACCCTGAAAATTTTCTCTTTACCTTTAGTTTCTGCAGTTTTAATATAACCTGGCCATGATTTGTGGTGGTGGTGGTTGTTTTATGCTATTGAATCTGCTTGGTGTTTACTCAGATTTCTGGATTTGCATTTCAGTGCACGTAAGTAATTTTGGCCAATTTTCAGTCATGATTTTTTCCTTAACATTTGTTGTGCTTCATTCTCATTTTATTGCCTTTCAGGGATCCCAATTTTACATATTGTATCTATTAGTATCTATTAGTATGTACTGCTTATAGAATATGTCTATATTACATACTATATTGTTGCATACTATATTGTCCCACAGCACTTGAATTTGGTCTTTTCTTAGTTTTATTCTTTTTAATCTCTTTGCGTTTAACTTTGGATAATTTTTATTGACCTGTCTTCAGGTTTATTGAGTCTTCTTTAGCCTTTCAAATCTACTGATAAGCCTGTTGAAGTTATTCTTCATTTCTTATGCTATATTCTTACATCTAGCATTTCCATTTACTCTTTCTTATAGTTTGCATCTCTTTGCTGGAATTATCTGTTTGATCCTGCATGTTACCTGCCTTTACAATTAGAGTCTTTACCATATTAAAGACAGTGATTTCAAATTCTCAGTCTTTTAATTCCAACATCTGAATCACACCTGAGTCTTCTTAACATTGCTTTGCCTTTTCACACTGTGGGGTTTCTTTTCCTTCCTTTTTGACGTGTTCTGTAATTATTTATTGAAAGTTAGACATATTCTATAAGTAGTATATACTAATAGATAGTAAGGTAAATTAGAGTTCAGTTAGAAAGTCTGAGATAAAGATGAAATTAAGAACAAAATATGTGGTAAATATGTGGGTAAATCCCATGGTTCTTAATTGTATTAAAAGTAATAATAATGTATTTTAGATTTGAAATGAAAAGTTTATATTATCCAAAAAATACATAAGATTAGAAATATAAAAGTGTAGTGTTCTGAGAGGCAAATATTTGATGGAGGACATGAAAATATACTGACTGATTTAGATATTGATGTATTAAGTAAGCATTGCAATTTATGTTGTAACCTCTAAGGAGAGAAACAAAGAATAAAAATTCCAAGCTGGTAAATGAGGGAAAGCAAAAAGTTATAAAGCTCAGTTATCTCCAAAAGACTCAAGAAAGCAGAGATAGAAAAGTAAAACATGTGAGACAAATGAAAAGCTAAAAATAGGTTATAGATATGACCTTCAAATGTCTACTCACATTAAATATAGGTGAACTTAAACTCCAGTTAAAAACAAAGATATTGAAGTTTATAAAAAGTAATCGAGCTGAGTTCTCCATACAAAATTCATGTAAAGATTGAAGGTAAAAGTAAATTATGACAGAGTATGAAATACTAACCAAAGGAAAGCTAGCATAGCTCTATTAATAGCAAACAAAATCAATTTTTGTTTAAAAAAACCCACTAGATATGAAAAGCTTTACTTCACACAATAAGCATTCCAAATGGATAATAAATATATGCGGAAAAAATATTCAACTTGATGAGTAATCAGGAAAAGGTAAATTGCAACCACAAAAACAATTTCACATCAATCTAGTAGAAAAATTATAAAATATAGAAATGTCCGTGAGGATATGAAGTAATGGAAAAACTCTTACTGAGGTGGTGGGAGCATGCATTGATACAACCACTTCAGAAAACATTATTTCTTTACTTTGAAAAAGTAAAGGTTAATTTTATTACATTAATAGCATGACCCAGCCATTTGATACCTGTATATATGTTTGAGAAAAATCTATTGAAATATGCATCTGGAATTATACTATTGAAGTAGACATGCATTTTTATTAAGTGGAAACAGCTCACATGTGTATCCATGGTGGAATGAACAAACAATTGTGATTTACACATATAACAGAATACTCTAGAAGAATAAAAATAGACCACAGTTATACTCTAAATGACACTTCTCAGCCTGTGGCCTGGGAACCTCTGGCGATGCTTAAGATCCTTTCAGGAGTCCACATGAAATAAGGTGACTGTTTTCTTAAAAATATCAGCCTTTTCCCATTCTTCTCTTCTAATGAATGTACAGTGAAATATTTTTAAAAGCTACCAAACACGTGATGGTATCATTGTTTGATAGCTAATAATATGTATGCTTGTATATTTGTGTGTGTTCTTAAATTTCTATTTTTATTTTCACTGTGATGAATTTTTAAGAAAAATAATACCTAAGATTTTACATCTAAACTGTGTTCATTCTACTGACTGCCTTAGGACCACTGAAAGATGTTTTCTTTGCTTGTGATCCACACATTTCCTCTTTAAAAAGGGGAGAGTCAAAGTATGCACACTCTAAACATCAAGTTATCATTAGTTTAGCTTAACCAAACTGCTCAATATAGAGAACTGGGGAAAGTATGTCTTGAATTATTTTTCCTGAAAGTGTTTGATTTATTTCTTGCAACTAAAGTATTCTTGACTTACGGAAAACAAGCATCATTGAACTTTTCAGATAACATGAATAAGGTTGAGTTCTTCACACAATATTCATTGTGTGAACATTTTTAGGGTTCCGACCTAAGGCATTGAAATTAAATTTTCAATGAGGTCTGCTAGTTTGGAAATTAAAGAGTTTGGTTTACACTCATACATATATGCTGACTCTTTCCTGTGTTAGTTGTTCACTCTCTAAGTGCATGGTAATCCTTAGTTAAAATGTTTCTGGAATGGTTATGGGTTTTTGCTTTTTTTAATAGATAAAAAGAAAGAAACCTCTGTTGTGTTATTATTTGAGGGCAGAATATTTAAGAATGGCTAGAGATAGAAATAATAATATTTTTAAACATGTTTCTTTGTGATAAGCATGCTGATGACTTCAAAAATGTATTCTTAAATGGTGTAAATCAGTGTAAACTTTACTTAATGCATTATTTTAGTTATTATTTTGAAACAGAGCAGGTTCAGTAAAAGTATGACGTCAAATTAAGGTGATGTGTGTGAAATAACACAGTGCCTAGCATATACAGGTGCTCAATAATTTTCTGTAGGAATTGAATATAAATTCATAATTTTTTTAAGCAAAGAAAAAACTGAAGAAACTATAACAAAATTTTTGTTCAGTATTGTTAAGTTTCTCTATCTACATTCACTTATTGATCCTGACAAAGAATATGAGCTCTCAGACCAGACAAAATCATGGTTACTATGCACAGAACATCTTATGGCCAGTTCCCTGAACCCCAGTCCCCTTAGGGTGATGTAGAAAAGCCTGATGTTACCCTGCACATACATTAAGGCTGTATCCTGTGCAAAACAGAAATCCCCAAATTAGGATATTCAAAGTTTATTTATAGAAGATACCACATCTGTTCCTCCTCCTTCCCAGAGAGGAAGGACCTTAGCTCTGAAATATAAATGAATCCTCCAGAGTAGAAAGATGCCTAAGTTTTCCTTACTCTTAGGATTGGTAAGGGTAACGGAGATGGTATCTCAAATCTCTCTGGACTGATTCACTCTCTCTCATTTCAAAGACATGTTTGCTCCTCAATTATCTAACCATTTACTTTGAACAGTAAGCGATTATTATGTAGAGATGTTAAAATATTCATGGTGAATTGTCTTCTCCTACAAAGTATGTTATATGAAGTTAGATCTCTTGAACATTTTTGAGTAATTCATAGTAAGAAAAATAAGAAATATGCATCTGGACTTACAATGCCACTTAATTTAGCCCTATTGCTCATATGAAAACTGAGGTCCTGAGATACATAAGAACACAAAAATTTTTAATAGTCTGTTAGATACTTAGAAGGAAAATCCATATAAAGTAAACATGATATTATACATTTCCATAATTACCAATACCGAAAGTATGCATTGAGATGACATTTAAAACATGTTAATCAAGATTGTATTACAAGATCTTATATTCCTCCAGAACTTAATGGCCAATATGAATGTAGTGAAATTTACTGTATTATTACTTAAGTGTGCTAATATATGCACTATGTGTGTAAGCACTTTTCATATTACAAAAATATACTGCTCTAAATAAATTTTCCATTTATTGGATGAGATCCTTGATTGATAGTCTATTCAAAATTATCATTTTATACCAAGGCAAATCAATGGGAGCACAAAATGTAGTATAGTTTCATCTTCAAAATTAGAGGTCTTTAACTAAATGCACTTCATTAAGCTTAAGAATTTCAGATTCTTTATATTTAATAGAATAAAGTTTTAACTTTGTTTTTCCTTTCACTATTTTATTTTAATATTATACCCCCATAGTTTCAAGTCATCTACAGATGTATATTTAAAACTATAAAAAATGTTTATTTAATAATCTAAAAAATATAGAAATTATTTCTTTTCTAAATCACCACAAATGGTCAATTAAATACATTATATTGTTAGTGTTAAAGAATATTAGCATTAAGTTTTTATATTCAATATATGACATAAATATTTGATTAAACAGAATATCTAAATTGCAGATGAAACAGATAATAAAAGTGACAAAGGTATGAGTTATGAAAAAAAGTTATGAAAAAACCCTTAGCAGGGTTTAAAATTTTAATTGTAGAGAGAACTCATGATAAAAAGTGATATTTTATTTAATTGTGCCAATTGCTTAGAATTTCAACTTTATTATTATTACTTCAATATATGCTCCTTTTATCCTCTGTGTGTTTTTTTCTGGGAACGTGATCTTGGTACTTATCTATCACAATGACAGTAGGCATTTTAATCCCAATTAGTCTGGTTCTATCTGTTATTTTCAATAGGATGTAACAATGTATCCTCCTGAGATATATTCTCCAAGTGTATCTTTTATCTCTTATACCTGTGGGGACTTTGTGGGAAGTAGTTTAATTCTATCATTCCCATAAAATCACAGAGCTTCCTACCCTTAGGTTACATATCAAGTTAATAATTAAAAGGATAAAGACAAAGAGCTTATGCTTACTAGAGCAGTGCATAAATAAACATGAAGAACTTAAATGAAAACCCCTCAGGTATTTAGGATGTTAGGAAGGATTTAACAGTAAAAACCTGTTAGTAACATAAAAAAGTTCTTAAGAGCAGCGGGGTAGCCTGTTTTAGTCACTCAACTGAAAATCGTCCTTGACCCTTGACCAGCCAAAGCCAAAGTAATCTACAAAAACGATTCCCACAACCGAGCGCGGTACCTTCGGGAACAGAAGAGGAGGCAGAGGAAAGAGGAAAGGCATGAATACTCTTTTTTTTAAATAATTTAATGAACTCCTACTCTGCCTCAGATGCAGAACTATTTTTTTTTACTTCTCAGATGCAGAACTATTTTTTTTTACTTGAAGTACAGTGATAAACAATCTTATATTGGTTTCAGGTATACAACGCAGTGGTTCAACAGTTACACATATTCTTAAATCCTTCCCACAGCTAGTACAGTTACCATCTGTCAACATAGGAAGATGTTACAGAATCAGTGGCTACATTCTCCATGAGAAGTAGAAAATAAGGCATGTCTACATTTGGCGATATGATGGAGTAAATATTTAGAGTACCCTCATACTCAAAAACAAGTAGATACTGGATAAAATCTATTTTAAAGCTTTTGGGGACTTCTATTGATATAATATTAACACATTTTAGGTGACAATATAAGAAATAACTAATTAAAATTAATTTAAATAACCATTTAAAAACCCAACAAGGACCACTTTCACCCCCAACAATCTCACAAATCAAAAAGCAACTGGAACTAAACTAACAGCAATGTGGAATCAGGATTCCTTGAAGACAAAGATTAATATCAAAGAAAGATCATCAGAATATTTTTTATTATACTTTGGAATATACTTTTAAGTGAGTTTAAAAAGCATAGGAAAAGAGGAACAATTAAAAGTGTGAAAAAATATACTAGGCAAAAGATAGTATCCAAATAAAACTAGGGAAGTTATATTAATCAGAATGCATAAACTATAAAATAGAAGAATAGTGTTAGAAATGATTACTAAATTATGCTACAACTCATCTGGAAAGATTTATAATTCCTACCAAACATGCATCTAATAAGGTTGCTTCAAAATGTAAGCAAAAATTGATAGAACTAAAGGAAAAGATGAATAATACAACAAGATAGCAGGAAATTTCAATGTAATTCATCAATGGGTCATTTAGAAAATGTACATAGACTATTGAATTCTAAAATTGGAGAAACTGTACCCTTGTGTGCATAGAGAATGTACAAAAATGTAAAGCTTCTCTCCTAATATAAGGTACTTGTTATCCCAATGAATATATTCTTAGACAACTATATCATAACAAATAAAAAAATGAATTAATTAATCAAACAGCACAATAGAGCTCTAAATCATATTTCAAAGAAGAAACCATTCTGGGAATTAAAGAATAATTCATAATATGGTCTCATCAAATCACATTTGATAAAGGTAGTAGTCCAGAGTATTATGATCTTGAATGTTTATACTAGAAGAGAAGACAAGATAATAATTAATAAGAAACATGGAAATTGTTAAATTAGAAAACAAATAAAACATATATTACCCCAAAAAATTAGAATGAAAGAGAGAAAAAGTCCAGATTTCAAACTGTAGTAAAAAAAAAAAGAAAAATGTAAGGTCAGGTCTTGTTCTTTAAAATGAATAATAAACATTGCTTAGTCTCACTGATAATGAATAAAAGAAAGAAGTCTCAAATAAAAATAATAGGTTAATTATTTTTCGGGTCATCTGGTTTCTCTCTTCCTTGATTTGTCTCTTCCAGCCTAGCTCTGCTACTTCATTTTCATACCCAGAAATGGCTTTCAAATTTGTTATTATGCTGCATGTAAGAAAATATGATACCCAGGACAGACAGTTAGGCACATGTATATGAAAATTTTGATTAAAAACACTCTTACTACTTCCAGTGCACTGTTTTCCAACCTAGGCTATCCTATTCTAAAATGCCAGCTCTGGCCCACAAAACTGATCCTACAACACACTCACGTGTTATGATCCCTCTTTGCAACTCTTACGATCTGCATTGCAAGTGTTCCACTCTGCAACTTCCCCCATCTCTCCCTTCACATCCAACCTTCCAATGGTTCTTTGTTTAATTTCCAAAAAATATCCTTTAGATTCTATCAACTAACCACTATTGTTCACTACTTTCATATGTTTATTTCCCTACATGCCTGGATTTGATCCCGTGGTTTATTATAATCATGCTCCTTCATGATAATATACCATTGCCCCTCTCTCTTTTCCATATTTATCTGGAGGAAGCCCAGATCTTGCTAGATAAAGCTTCCTATTATGTGATCATATTCATGCAGCTATTTTTTGGTGGGGCAAAAATACCTCACTATATTGACTGAGTCCATGTTAAATTCAAAACCGCTAACTTAAAGCATTACCTTACTAGTACATTATCAAATGACAATCTATTTCTTAATTAATCAGGAAAATAGAGGTTCTCAGATTAAAACATTCCCAAACTACCACTGCCAAATTTACTTGCTTACTTACATACATATCTATGAACTCTTCTTTCTCTCCCCAAATTAGGTAGGAAGAGTGTATTTCTTAGTTGGTAAGTCAACCTGCCACTTATGCACTGGATTTTATCTTCTCTCAATCAGTTACACAGTCCAACAAATTTCCTTTTCTCTCCTCTATCAAATAAGAGTTTTGTTACTGATTGGTCTCACGATAAATACATTTTACTTTCATATTTATCTGGGAGAAGCCCAAATCTTGCTAGGTAAAGCTCCCTATTTTAAACTAATTGGCAATAATCTAGAGTAAATAAAATGCATAAGAAATATTATTTATTGCTAATTTATCAATGTCTGTATTGAAATCTGTAATACTGAGGTTTTCAATGAAAAATATTGCTTTAGTATAAATAATAATGGCTCAAAATAATGTATCCTAAATTAAGAAAAGGTGAATTGATGCAGTGGAATGCCAACTTTATTTGAACATTTTTTTCCCTGGTCCCATCTGAGCAGTTTATTTTAATAATGTGTTTTTCCATGTCAATGCATATAAAACTTGTCCCACTTTCTAGAATGCATGCATAAGGCTTTATGATCTAAGATCTACTAAGAAAAATTCAGTAAAGATATTGTGATGTTCCCATCAGTTTGGGTCTAAGCCTATAATTAATAGCTGGTTTCTTTTCATTTCAATGGTGACAATCAAGTGCTAAGCTAATTAAGTAGAGGTAAGCCATAAATGGCAGTTCAACTTAGGAGAAAATCTGATTTTGAAACAAAAGGCATTCAGAAAATTAGCAAATATATTCACAATACTTGATTTGACATTTTGAGATGTTCCTGTACATTGCTTACTTTCTAAAACTAATATGATATACTAGAAACCATAATTTGTCTTCAGCCATTCATTAGCAGATACATTCTCTAGACAATCAAAACTAGTGGCTTTGAGAATTTTTTTATTTTTCACTACAGATAATTTTGTGGTTCCTTGGCAATGTATCAGTTTCATGACTGAGAAAACTTAGTGTGTTCTCATAGTGCCATGTCTGTTTGCTTGTTATGATCATAACTGATAAGATTAATAGTGATATAGTTCACTGCTCTTATTTAATTTGCTTTTTATAATATCCACCTACACTTAATAAAGTATAATTAATCTTAATGAAAACACTTAATAATTAAACTCGTTGGCATTATTACAGTTTTTAAACACTCTAAACTCTCAGTTTGTTTCATCTTAAAGCAGCAGTTTCAATTTTTTCCCACATAACAGAGCTGAGTGATTATACCCCCAACACAGCCACGTGATGAGAAAGTAGTTTGTCTATAATTGACCACTTCAAAAAAACAAATGGAAGTATTTGAGGTTATGAGTATCAGTCGTCTACTTAGCACCATCCTCCCACAACCTGAGCATGATACTGACCCTCCTACTTCCACCAGGCAAAACACATTGCTGAAAAGAAAAAGAAAAGAAAAATTAGGAAATTACACAAATCTTCTTATATCAAAATAATTTCTAGAAATTTTTGCTTTGTTTGTACATAGATTTTAAAATATATTTACAGTCACTTATTATGTTCCTTGTCTCCAATTCTATAAGCAAGTCCTGTTCCCTTGCTGTCCTATGTTCAAATATCCCTCAGTCACATTATGTCAAGAATATGAAATTTACTAATCACTCTAACAACTTGAAACTTAGATAAACCAGTAGAGTCCTCTCTCTGTCACTGTAACCTGCCTATCTCAGCTTTTTGCTCAAGAGAGATCCAGTGTGCAGTGAATTATTAGTGCTCTCTTTCACTATTGGAACTTGTGCCAAACCAGATAGTAAATTACACAGTCAGCCCAGTTCTATGCACAATCTCTCTACCTTCTCTCTACCTGAGAATTGCTGAGTGTAATCTCCCAGGAAATCTTACCCTGGCTTAAACTGTACTTCTCTTTCCTCAAGTTGCCATTCTCTTTGCTCTTGGCCATTCTGCTCTCTCCTTTCAGGTGCACCTGACTTCACCTGCCCCTACCAGACATTCTCCCTCAGTAGTTCACACAGAATCACAGACCACCAAGAATTGCTTGATTCTAATAAGAGATTTACATTTCTACCACATACTCTTGAACCATTGCTCTACTCATGAATCATGTGGACCAAACTTACCTGCCTTCAGATTATCAGGATTTAAGTTTCTTCCTGTTGTTAAGAAAATACCTTCATATATATATATACACATATATTTATATATATATTTTTTCCAGTGGGTTCCAGTGCAGTTTCAGAACTAGTTGCTACCCTGGTTGCTCTCTGGATTTTATAAGGGAAATCCACTTAGGTTATATAGATGCTGGCAGAAGGCTGGGTTCAACTGCAGGTTAATGTTATTTCCTCAGTCATTGCTTCTTCCCAGTGTGTAAACTTGGCAAGGATTTTTTAGATTCAAACTACTTTCTCTTAAAATGGCTTTTTTTCTTTCAACTAGGCTTTCTTGTTTCCCCTGATTTTTAGATTTCTCTGAATTGTTTCAAGTTTATACTTCTTTTTCTTATGAGAGTATTTGTATCAATTATATTTAAGAGGTAAGATGTACATATGTTTTAAGTAACATTGAAACAGTGTTTTGTGTTTACTCTATATTGCTATTCTGGTTTCTCAAATTAATCTGTAAGAAAATAAAAAGACCAGGGACAGATATACCTGCCTTATTTTTGCTGAAATCCCCTATGATTATTTAAGCACATATACACCCAAACACACACACACATACACACAAACACATGCACCACATTGATGCTCTCTCTTAATAGATACTATAATTATTGTTTGAACATCGTGCTAGTGATGTAAGATAATATTTCATCTTATTCAGAATTTCTGAGTAATATTACTACATCATTTTTAGAATCTCTACTCAGCAAGTGGACATGCAAGTCCAACTGTAGGTAGCCTAGTTTGTGATTGCTTGGTCAACATTAGAATGATCATATGGGTTAATGAGTGATAAATAGTAAGCGTGCTTGAATTTAGATCTTATTTGGGTCTAGTGCCTATGATGCATAATTCATCCAAAAAACTGGGTATTAAATGTGATCAGACTATAAACTTGTTACAACATTGATCAATAGAATTAACTGAAAGGCTTTTTGGCTAAGTGTCCTTTTCCTCCCTTACATCACTACACAGTTATTCTAAAAGCTTCATTTTTATTTCAACATGAGGACTTTTCCTTTTCAACAATAAACCTCTTCGGTCAACGTTATACACGCATTTATGTATTTGTTTTCAAATAGTCAATCTTATTGTATATTTTGGAGTAATCCTAAATCTCAGAAGTACAAATTAAATTACGAAACTTATTTTCTCCTTGTTATGTAACTGGAAATATTTTTGCTAATTTGAGGGAAAACAAATGTGATAGGGATAGAGGGTGAGAATTAAGTTAAGGTGTGTGAATAAAATTACAGTATTTCCAGAATCTCTTTCCTCGCCTTATTTCCAAGAGCTGGAGAGAAGTAATCCATCTCTATATCAATAGGTAATCACAAGGGTGAGCAGGGCATATGTAGCCCGGAGAGGTTGGATGGGGTGGCCTGCACATGGATTCTGAGAGACATGGGAGAACAGAAGTGGACGACTGCTTGTAAACAATAAATGGGTTTCTCCCATTTTATTTCTCCCATTGACTGATATTGGTTTCAAAGGTATTTTGCCCCAGGATTTTCCTCCCAGTTACATCTAGCAGTAGGTGGCAGGACCTCTGAACCTGAAATCTGTCTACATGGGTGTGACCCTTGAGTGGGCTGCCCCTAGAGATGGTGGGAGTGCCCTGAACTCCGCTGTGGATGGTGTGATGGCCCCAGTGGCTGCACCAGTGGAGGGTGTGACTTCAGCAAGGAGTACCCCATCCATGGGGCTTCCAACTGGGGACCCCTTAGTAGGGAACTGGTCTAGGGTGAGCACCTCCTAGAAGGGTAGGACTTTCTGACAAATTGATAAAAGGTGGAGACACCAGAAGTTGTGGAATTAGCCCTCTATGATATAAAATACTACTTAGAGGCCCTGAGTGGCTGTGTAGCAGCTGGAATTGTGAGATGTCTTTTCTTGAGATAGTGGAAAGAATTATCAAGGAGAGAGACTTTGGCAGGAGAGAAACCCACTTCAACATCACTTGGAGGAGCTAGGTGATGACCTACGGGATGCCCTTAAGAAAGAGAGACAGTTATTCGGGTTGGGCTCCTGGAAGATTCCTTAGCATCAGAGACGGGGGAGGTGGCAGGAGAAGCCACGTTGCAGGAGGCCATGGGGAAGAAGGAAAGAGCACTGCCTTCTGCCCCAGAGATGGTGGAGATGTTGGGAGAGGATGAAGGGTTGGGGCTGAGGGCTGGTATATGCCAAGGCCACTGCTCAAGGCACTAGCCTTGCCCATATTAAAGGCCTGCCCAGTTGGAATTAAGAAAATAAAAATGCAACAACCTTGGGCTGCTCAGAGGGACAAGCACCCCTCCCCATTCCATGCTTCCCCCTATACAACAGATGAGCTGCTGGACGTGAGCATCTGGTTTCAGGAAAGCCATCAAAACCTCTGCCTACATGTATTTTGTGACTCTGGAAAGTGTGGGTGGAAAACATTGTTATTTCGGGCTCTGAAATGGGTAGACTGGCTTCCCTGATGACTCACCTTTCCCTCTGGCAGTGGTTGCAAAGTGCCCGTCACACCACAGGGAATCAGGTGCTTCTGAATTGGCTGCCAGCAGCCATCAGGGCAGTTCAGTCTAATCGGGGTGATTTACTATACATACTTACTAGCTGGAAAATATGCAGAGCTCCAGCAGGTGTTTTGGGAGCTGGGCATGAAAATATCATCTGTAATATGGACCCCAGGACCCTGATGAGTTGTTCACCATAGGAATGAGAAATCTTGTGCTCCATACAGCTCCCCCATTTCTCTTTTGGTCTCTAGTGACTGTTCTTGTCCCCATGTACAGCAGCCCAAAAGTGAGGCTGCTTGTACTTTAGCAGATCTGGAAGAAGTTGAAACAATAAGAGCATGGAAGGAAGTACAGGCTACAGCTGTAAGGAGAGGCCCAAAGGGCCTCATGAAGGTCTCAAGGACCCAAATGTGGGTTGAATTGATAAAAACTAGGGTAGTGAAAGGAAAACTTGATGGGCAACCCAATAGGATCTTGTCAGAACTGTGGCACTGATTAAAGCCAGAGCAGCAGATCTAGGTCCAAGGCACAGAAGCTGGAGGCAACATGCAGTGTCTGGCCTGTGTCCCTGCAAGACTTCCTGAGGGACAATATTCAGGCTCTGCCTGTCCCCCACAAACAAGAATGATTGGGAGTCATGGTTTGACTGAAGGGGAGTCAAGGCCCTCACCTTAAGGGACATGGTGGGGACTGGAAGACACATGTACAATTAGCAATTATTTGGGCCCCCATGAATATACAATGTGTCCTGGCGCTGGTGGAAACAGGAACTGGATGCTCTCTGATTTATGGCAAACCTGAGTGTTTTCCCGGGACCCCTGTTGTGATAGATGGCTGTGGGGGTAAGGCAGTTAGAGTGAAGAAAGCCCGAATCCCACTGGGGATAGGGCATGTACCTCCAAGGAGTATACTGTGTACATTTCTCCCATCCCTGAAGATATTTTGGGCATAGATATACTGCAGGGCCTGTGATTACAGACCTCCTCAGGTGAGTTCGAATTGAAGATATGTGTGGTAAATTCAGTCCTGAGAGGATATGTTCAGCACCCACCTGTAGCTCTTCCTGTACCTTGGTGGGTGACAAATACTAAGCAGTATACTTAGCCTGTGAGGCACAAGGAAATTGGTGAACTCCACAGAAGTTGGAGAAGGTGGGCATCATAAAGTCCAGTCATAGTCCTTTTAATTCCCCAGTGTGGCCAGTGAGAAAGTCTGATGGCTCTTGGCATATGACCATGTATTACAGGGAACTGAGTAAAGTCACACCCCCTTTGCATGCTCTTGTTTCCTCTACAGCAGCCCTTATGGGCACTCTCAGTCATGAACTAGGGATATATGATGTTGTGGACATTGCAAATGTATTCTTCTCTATGGGCACAGAACAGGAAAGTCAGGAACAGTTGGCCTTCATGTGGGAAGCCTGGCAGTGGACATTCACTGTCCTTCCACAGGGATACCCCACAGTCCCACCATTTGTCACAGACTTGTAACCCAGAACTTGGCCACATGGAAGAAACCACAAATGGTGCAGCTATGTCATTACATTGATGATATCATGCTCACAATGATTCTCTTTCAGATTTAGAAGGAGCAGTTCCTAGACTGCTGCAGCATCTACAGGAGAAAGGATGGGCTGTGAATAGCATGAAGGTTCAGGGACCTGGTTTGTCAGTAAAGTTCTTGGGGGTTGTCTGGTCATGTAAAACTAAAGTTATCCCAGAAGCAGTTACAGACAATGTCTATGCTTTCCCTACCTCTACCACTGTGGTGGTATTACAAGAGTGTTTGTGTCTCTTGGGCTACTGGAGAGTTTGGCACTTATCCCACATTTGGCACAAATTCTGAAGCCCTCATACAAGTTGGTCTGAAAAGTCATCAGCTGGGATGAGGAAGAATATGTGCAGCTGCTTTTATTGCTGCTAAGTGAGCAGTCAGGGATATACAAGCCTTGAGTGTAATGGACTCAGCAAGACCCTGAGGGCTAGATGTTCATGAAACAGAAGATGGTTATGGATGGGGCCTTTGGCAGTGGCTTGAATGGACACAGCAACCTATTGAATTCTAGTCACACTATGGAAAGTAGAAGAGGTCTGGTACACCTTGAAAGAGAAGGAACTGGCTGCTGTGTACCACACCTTGCTGGCCTCAAAGCCTATCATCAGAACAGTTCTGACCAAAGTAATAACCACCTATCCCATCATGGGGTGGGTACAAGACTGGCCCCAAAGGCTATGCAGTGGCATTGCACAGATGCCAACACTGGCCAAATGGGGTGCATATTTGCAGCAGCATATCCCCTCTCTACTAGCCCCTTAAGTGGAGAACTCCAATTCTTATTGGGCCAGTGACCATACCAGTAAAAGCAGGAAAAACTTGTTTTTAAGTTATTGGTAGCTGAGAGTCCTTATCAGGAGGGAAAAGCCCCTATACCTGATGATGCTTTGTATACAGACAGCTCCAGTCCTGGGCAGCCCCTGATGTGGAGGGCTGTGGCTTCCCACCCTAAGACTGAGACCATATGGATGGAGGATGGAGAGGGGAAAAGCAGCCTGTGGGCTGAGTTGCAGGCAGTATGGTTCATGATCATTCAGGAGCTTTCCCCAATAGTTGTCTGCACTGATAGCTGGGCCATGTATTGGGGCTTGACCCTGTGGCTACTGACATGGTACCAGGCCAACTGAATGGTTGGTCACTGTCCCCTTTGGCGGCAAGAGTTGTGGAAAGACCTATGGGCCTCTGGTCAGACTAAGATTGTTACTTATATCATGTGACTGGCCACTTGGCTTTGGCATCCCCAGGGAATGATGAAGCAGACACATTGGCCCAGGCGCACTGGCTAGAAGGAAAGCCTGCCTTTGATGTGGCCCAATGGTTACATCAGCATTTGTTGCACACAGGGGAAAAGACAAAGTGGGCTGTAGCTCGTTGGTAGGGCTTGCCATTGATCTTTGAAGAAGTCAGCAGAGCCCAGAAGGAGTGCCTTGTGTGCTCTAAGAGGGGCTTACATGGAGTCCCACAGCAATGTGGGACAATAGTAAAGGGGCCAATATCCCTTGTCAGGTGGCAGATAAACTATATTATTCCTCTGCTATATCAGAAGGCTATCGGTATGTCATAACTTGTGTGGACACAGCTACTGGACTGTTGGTTGTTTTTCCTGCATGTCATGCAGATCAGGAAACCACCTAGAGTGTCCTACGGCACCTTTTGTAGCCTATGGCTGGCCGGAGGTGACTGATAGCAATCAAGGCACTCTCTTTACTGGACATGAGTTACAAGAATGGGTGCAGCCATTAGGAATAAAGTGGAAGTTTAATGTACCATATAACCCTACAGGGGTAGTCATGAGAGAGAGGTAAAATGGTTTGCTGAAATTCCTGAAGTGAGATACCAAAAGTCTACAGGACTGGTCCGTTTGCTTTTGGGCAGTGCTGCAGCATTTGAATGAGAAACCTCAAAAGGGAGCCCTGAGCCCTGTGGATATGCTAACACACACTGCCACCTCTCCTATACAACTGTATGTGCAAACCAAAGAGGAGTTATTGAAGGCAAGGTATGGCCAGCAGAGCAAAATCCTGCTGCCAGCTCCAACTGCATTAAACCCTGGAGACTCTATTTAGTGGATGTGGCCCTGGACATGTTAACATATGGACCAGTGATTACTGGCCCTTTTGGCATCTTGGGGAAAAGGCCTGGAATCTGGCCTGTGTTGTGTATTCCTGGAGTAACTGCAACATGGCCCCCAAGGATCATGATACTTTACCAAAACTTCTAGGAGGTAAAAGCATCTCACGGGGAAGTTTTGTTTTATCTTTATGGCCAGTGCATGTACCTCCCATAGCCCTATATACTGACCCATCTCTAACTCCCACAGGGAACAGGGTGAGTCTGGTATACCCATTCCTGCCACTGTCCTATCACAGGACCACTCTCTTTCATGCATTCTACCTGATGGACAAGATTTGTTTATGCTGGTGTCATTAAAATATGTATCTTATTGCCCTTTAGGTTATTTTCTTTTACAGTCCCTGTGGCCTGGCTGTAGCTGCCTTGTGATGATTGATCTGAACTCCCTACCCATTCAGCTACAGACTGCCTGTGGAATGGGCAAGCTATGGACTAGATCTGCATAGGACTTTAACTTAGCTGAATCCTCTAACTTGAGAATTATCATGATTTTATTGCTATTGCTATTGTATGTTATTAGTCAGATTACAATGCTCCAATTTTCTCACCCAGGGGTCATTGTGGAAGATGGGGAACAAACAGATTGTGAGGTAAGATTTCTGGAGTGCGGGCTGCATATAGAATTGCAATGTTTCCAGAATCTCTTTCCTGGCCTTTGTGCATCTCCATATCAATAGGTTTTCCAAGGGGTGGAGAGAAGTCCATCTCCATATCAATAGGTAATTACAAGGGCAAGGGAGTGCATATCTGGACTGGAGAGGTTGGGTGGGGTGGGGCCCCTTCCTCTGCAGCCTGGTAGCAAGAAACACAGAGAGCAGAAGTGGATGACTGCTTTTAGCAAGAATGGGTTTCTTCCACTTTATTTATCCCTTTGCCTGGTTTTGGTTGCAAACGTGTTTTGCTCCAGCATGCTACCCCTTGATTTACAAGGTGTTAGAATACTTGTCTTCTTTCTTTAGACTGAATACTTTTTATAAGTTTGTCATTTATATAAAATGAATATGATTCATTTCACTTTTCTAATCCATCCTAATTTTATATATTGTTTGAATTTTTCTATTAAAGATAGTAATTTATTTTCATAGACAAATTCATGGTTGGAATCACACTTAGTTCCTATACAGTCATTAAATAAACCAGAAATAACTTTTTTCCATTTGATATTCTGTAAACCATTTTAAAATACACTTAAACTACTCTTGATCATTTTCTGTCATATTGGTCATTAAAATAATCATTTCTGCAAATATTGCCAATTGCCTGAAACGAATGGGCAGATAATCCTAAATGTGGATTTGTAGTTGTCATTTATATTTTTCCTTTCTCTACAAAGCTTTTATTGCTACTTTTTGATGTTATCCTGGTAAAGTATATTTATGTTTATATTTACATTTTTATGTATTTATATTATATTTATACATTTCTTCACTGACCTGGCATATATATTTACATATTATATACAACTCTTCAATAATCTGAAACTTATCAACAAATCCCAATTTTAGAACACATATTCAGCACTAAAATTTCTAGGCAACACTAACTTGCTTCAAATTTGTAGTTTTATCCAGTTTTTTTTCTGCTCTTAAGAATTAAAATGGAGTTTGCTTGAAAAGATATCATGGAGTGAGATGGAACTTTCTGAGAAACTTCTCTGAACAATTCTGGAAGTCTTTCTCTTTCTTATTCCTCCAGTTTGGGCAAAAACCATACTTAATATCTTTGCAAAAGTGACTTGCCCTTTGCTTACCTAACTGCTTTCAGTATGGTGGTTTTCTCCTTGACTTTCTCATGCTGCAGACATGCCTTTCCAACCTATCAGAATGTCTGAATGTGAGCTCCCTTTCTCTAAATGATTATGGTATAGACCAAGTGTCACATCGTAAAATATCTGTAGGGCCAAAAGGTTAACAAAAATGTGTAATACAAAGTGGGCCCATGTAGGAAAAGTTTCCTGCTAAAAACAGAATCCATTTTCCTTATTTTTGCTAAACTATATTCAATATTTAGTATAAAAAGATCATATGCAGTGCTGCATAAAAAGTGATTTATAACCTCCTGATTTGATATATTAAATTTTTCTCTCTGGACAAATCTTTGGTGTTTTTTTGCATATTTATGAGATATTAAAATGCATATTTTTCAGATAATATATAAAGTAGGTCATATAGCTTTTAAATCAAATGTTTAATATTCCAACATCTTTTTGTCCTTACATATCCTTTATTTTGTATATCTATTTTCTTATAAATGAAATGCAGTGGTCTTTTCCTATCATTGCATATTTATAAATATTTACTTGTATTTACAAATATATAAGGACATTTATAGAAAATATACAAGTTCATGGCTATTTAAAAATGCCATTTCAATAGCTCTACATATTAAATAAGGAAAATTTGATAAATGCATTAAATTGATATACTTAACTATGAAACATTGCTGATAGAAATAAAATAACTAAACAAAGAATACATAAAACTATCAAATGTCTGAAGAGAAACATAGGAGAAAATCTTAGTGGCCTTTGGTTTGTCAGTGATTTATTAATGCAAACTAAAATTTTAAAGGTAAAACAATTAATAAATTGGACTTACGCAAATTTAAAAGACTTTATTCTTCAAAAGACACCACTAAGCAAATAAAACGGTGAGCACATATTTTTATGTTTATGTACATAAAATTTTATAAACATTTTATATGTAATATATGTACTTATGTTTATAAATACTGTCTCCCATAAGGGATTTGTATCTTGCCTTATAGCCCAATAATAAGGAAGCAAAACAAATAACCAAACTTAAAAAATTCAAAAAGTCCCCTCAAACGGGGCTCCACCATTTTAGAGCAGCAGCCAGAGCCAGGCTATGACCACAGCAACAGCGGAGACTAACTCCATAGCAGCCAGGCAGGAAGCAGAAGCCCTGTCTGCACACAGCTGCCCAGCACAAGTCACTAGAGGTCACTATTCTCCCAGAAGAGGAAGGCCAAAAACCAACAAGAAGGAAAGCTCTTCCAGCCATCACTCATACCAGCTCTGCAAACTATCTATCACCATGAAAAGGCAAAACTACAGGCAGACAAAGATCACAGAGTCAATACCTGAGAAGGAGACAGACCAAAACAGTCTTCCTGACAAAGAATTCAAAATAAAAATCATAAACATGCTGACAGAGATGCAGAGAAATATGCAAGAGAAATGGGATGAAGTCTGGAGGGAGATCACAGATGCCAGAAAGGAGATCACAGAAATGAAACAAAATCTGGACGGATATATAAGCAGAATGGATAAGACGCAAGAGGCATTGATGGAATTAAAACCAGAGAACAGGAAAGCATAGAAGCTGACATAGAGAGAGATAAAAGGATCTCCAGGAATGAAACAATACTAAGAGAACTATGTGACGAATCCAAAAGGAACAATATCCATATTATAGGGGTACAAAAAGAAGAAGAGAGAGGAAAAGGGATAGAAAGTGTCTTTGAAGAAATAATTGCTGAAAACTTCCCCAAACTGGGGAAGGAAATAATCGAACAGACCACAGAAATACACAGAACCCCCAACAGAAAGGATCCAAGGAGGACAACACCAAGACACATAATAATTAAAATGGCAAGGATCAAGGGCAAGGAAAGAGTTTTAAAGGCAGCTAGAGAGAAAAAGGTCACCTATAAAGGAAACCCATCGAGCTAACATCAGACTTCTCTACAGAAACCATACAGGCCAGAAGACAATGGCATGATATATTTAAAACAATGAAACAGAAGGGCCTTGAACCAAGGATATGGTATACAGCATGACTATCATTTAAATATGATGGCGGATTAAACTATTCTCAGACAAGCAAAAGCTGAGGGAATTTGCTTCCCACAAACCACCGCTACAGGACATCTTACAGGGACTGCTCTAGATGGGAGCACCCCTAAAAAGAGCACAGAACAAAAACCCAACATATGAAGAACGGAGGAGGAGGAATAAGAAGGGACAGAAGAAAAGAATCTCCAGACACTGTATATAACAGCTCAATAAGCGAGCTAAGTTAGGCAGTAAGATACTAAAGAGGCTAACCTTGAACCTTTGGTAACCACAAATCTAAAGACTGCAATGGCAATAAGTACATATCTCTCAATAGTCACCCTAAATGTAAATAGAATTAATGCACCAATCAAAAGACACAGAGTAATAGAAAGGATAAAAAAGCAAGACCCATCTACATGCTGCTTACAAGAAACTCACCTCAAACCCAAAGACGTGCACAGACTAAAAGTCAAGGGATGGAAAAACATATTTCAGGCAAACAACAGTGAGAAGAAAGCAAGGGTTGCAGTACTAATATCAGACAAAATAGACTTCAAAACAAAGAAAGTAACAAGAGATAAAGAAGGGCAATACATAATGATAAAGGGCTCCGTCCAACAAGAGGATATAACCATTCTAAATATATATGCACCCAACACAGGAGCAGCAGCATTTGTGAAACAAATACTAACAGAACTAAAGAGGGAAATAGACTGCAATGCATTCATTTTAGGAGACTTCAACACACCACTCACCCCAAAGGATAGATCCACCGGGCAGAAAATAAGGAATTGAACAACACACTAGAACAGATAGACCTAATAGACACCTATAGAACTCTACATCCAAAAGCAACAGGATATACAGTCTTCTCAAGTGCACATGGAACATTCTCCAGAATAGACCACATACTAGCTCACAAAAAGAGCCTCAGTAAATTCCAAAATATTGAAATTCTACCAACCAATTTGTCAGACCACAAAGGAATAAAACTAGAAATAAATTCTACAAAGAAAACAAAAAGGCTCACAAACACATGGAGGCTTAACAACATACTTCTAAATAATCAATGGGTCACCATACAAATCAAAATAGAGATCAAGGAATATATAGAAACAAATGACAACAACAACACAAAGCCCCAACTTCTGTGGGATGCAGCGAAAGCAGTCTTAAGAGGAAAGTATATAGCTATCCAGACACACTTGAAGAAGGAAGAACAATCCCAAATGAATAGTCTAACATCACAATTATGGAAAATGGAAAAAGAAGAACAAATGAGGCCTAAAGTCAGCAGAAGGAGGGACATAATAAAGATCAGAAGAAATAAGCAAAATTGAGAAGAATAAAACAATAGCAAAAATCAATGAAACCAAGAGCTGGATCTTTGAGAAAATAAACAAAATAGATAAGCCTCTAGCCAAACTTATTAAGAGATAAAGAGAATAAACACAAATCAACAGAATCAGAAATGAGAGTGGAAAAATGATGACAGACTCCACAGAAACACAAAGAATTATTAAAGACTACTATGAAAACCTATATGCCAACAAGCTGGAAAACCTAGAAGAAATGGACAACATCCTAGAAAAATACAACCTCTCAAGACTGACCAAGGAAGAAACACAAAAGTTAAACAAACCAATTATGAGCAAAGGAATTGAAACGGTCATAAAAAAACTACCCAAGAACAAACCCCGTGGACGGACAGATTTACATCAGAATTTTATCAGACACACAGAGAAGACATAATACCCATTCTCCTTAAAGTTTTCCAAAAAAAAAGAAGAGGAGGGAATACTCCCAAACTCATTCTATGAAGCCAACATCACCCTAATACCAAAACCAGGCAAAGACTGCACCAAAAAAGAAAACTACAGACCAATATCCCTGATGAATGTAGATGCAAAAATACTCAATAAAATATTAGCAAACAGAATTCAACAGCACATCAAATGGATCATACACCATAACCAAGTGGGATTCATCCCAGGGATGCCAGGATGGTACAACAGTCGAAATTCCATCAACATGATCCACCACATCAACAATAAGAAAGACAAAAACGACATGATCATCTCCATTGATGCTGAAAAAGAATTTGGCAAAATTCAACATCCATTCATGATAAAAATTCTCAACAAAATGCGTATAGAGGGGAAGTACCTCAACATAATAAAGGCCATATATGATAAACCCACAGCCAACATTATACTGAACAGCGAGAAGGGGAAAGCATATCCTCTGAGATCGGGAACTAGACAGGGATGCCCACTCTCCCCACTGTTATTTAACATAGTACTAGAGGTCCTAGCCACGGCAATCAGACAAAACAAAAAAATACAGGTAATCCAGATTAGTAAAGAAGAAGTTAAACTGTCACTATTTGCAGATGATATGATATTGTACATAAAAAACCCTAAAGACTCCACTCCAAACTACTAGAACTGATATCGGAATACAGCAAAGTTGCAGGATACAAAATTAACACACAGAAATCTGTAGCTTTCCTATACACTAACAATGAACCAATAGAAAGAGAAATCAGGAAAACAATTCCATTCACAATTGCATCAAAAAGAAAAAAATACCTAGGAATAAACTTAACCAAAGAAGTGAAAGACCTATACCCTGAAAACTAAAAGTCACTCTTAAGAGAAATTAAAGGGGACACTAACAAATGGAAACTCATCCCATGCTCATGGCTAGGAAGAATTAATATCATCAAAACAGACATCCTACCCAAAGCAATATACATATTTGATGCAATCCTTCTCAAATTACCAGCAACATTCTTCAATGAACTGGAACAAATAATTCAAAAATTCATATGGAACACCAAAGACCCCAAATAGCCAAAGAATCCTGAGAAAGAAGAATAAAGTAGGGGGGATCTCACTCCCCAACTTGAAGCTCTACTACAAAGCCGTAGTAATCAAGACAATTTGGTACTGGCACAAGTACAGAGCCACAGACCAGTGAAGAGATTAGAGACTCCAGACATTAACCCAAACATATATGGTCAATTAATATTTGATAAAGGAGCCATGGAGATACAATGGTGAAATGACAGTCTCTTCAACAGATGATGCTGGCAAAACTGGACAGCTACATGTAGGAGAATGAAACTGGACCGTTGTCTAACCCCATACACAAAAGTAAATACAAAATGGATCAAAGACCTGAATGTAAGTCATGAAACCATAAAACTCTTAGAAAAAACATAGGAAAAAAAATTTCAGACATAAACATGAGTGACCTCTTCTTGAACATATCTCCCCGGGCAAGGAAAACAACAGCAAAAATGAACAAGTGGGACTTTATTAAGCTGAAAAGCTTCTGTACAGCAAAAGACACCATCAATAGAACAAAAAGGAACCCTACAGTATGGGAGAACATATTTGTAAATGACAGATCCGATAAAATCTTGACGTCCAAAATATATAAAGAGCTCACACACCTCAACAAACAAAAATCAAATAATCCAATTAAAAAATGGGGAGAGGAACTGAACAGACAGTTCTCCAAAAAAGAAATACAGATGGCCAACAGACACATGAAAAGATGCTCCACATCGCTAATTATCAGAGAAATGCAAATTAAAACTACAATGAGATATCACCTCACACCAGTAATGATGGCTGCCATCCAAAAGACAAACAACAACAAATGTTGGCAAAGCTGTGGAGAAAGGGGAACCCTCCTACACTGTTGGTGGGAATGTAAATTAGTTCAACCATGGTGTAAAGCAGTATGGAGGTTCATCAAAATGCTCAAAACAGACCTACCATTTGACCCAGGAATTCCACTCCTAGGAATTTACCCTAAGAACGCAGCAATCAAGTTTGAGAAAGACAGATGCGCCCCTATGTTTATCGCAGCACTATTTACAATAGCCAAAAATTGGAAGCAACCTAAATGTCCATTGGTAGATGAATGGATAAAGAAGATGTGGTACATATACACAATGGAATACTACTCAGCCATAAGAAGAGGGCAAATCCTACCATTTGCAGCAACATGGATGGAGCTGGAGGGTATTACGCTCAGTGAAATAATCCAAGCAGAGAAAGAGAAATACCAAATGATTTCACTCATCTGTGGAGTATAAGAACAAAGGAAAAACTGAAGGAACAAAACAGCAGCGGAATTTCAGAACCCAAAAATGGACTAACAGGTACCAAAGGGAAAGGAACTGGGGAGGATGGGTGGTAGAGAGGGAGGGAAAGGGGGGGGCTGTACAACACAGAGAAGACAAGTAGTGATTCTACAACATTTTGCTATGCTAATGGACAGTGACTGTAAAGGGGTTTATATACGGGGAACCTGGTATAGGGGAGAGCCGAGTAAACATAATATTCTTCATGTAAGTGTAGATTAATCATAACCAAAAAAAAAAGAAAGAAAGAAAAGGGGGATTACTCCCTGATAGGATAAAACTAACTGTAAATCAGCAATTAATGCATGCTTAAATATCCTTAATTTTGATCATTTAAAGGGTGTCAGATGATCGGATAAAAAAAAAAAAGCAGTTCCTGTGTGGTGACCTCCAATGAGTTCTACACAATGGTATAAAGGGCATATCAAAGTATGGGCAAAGGGTCTGTTTGTGTTTATACAGAGGATCAAAGCCTAATTTGGCTACCCAGAAAATGAACTAAGATACGATATGAAGAAGAACTTCCAATATCAGCACTCTCTGGAAGAGTCATACCAGAAGGTGATCATCAAAAAACCTCAACAAAGATCCAGGCAATGCTGCAATTGAAGCTGCATCCATCCCACCGGTTCCTGGACTTGCCATTGGAATGAAGAAGGAGATATCTAAGCTGGCCTGTCCTTTTAGTAAAACAACAAATTTGACTGGATCTATACTGTTGGAACTCAACCAAGAATTAGGAGAAGTGCAAGTTGTAGTGCACCAAAATCTTTCAACTACAGACCATCTACTGTTAAAAGAACATATGGGATGTGAACAGTTCCCAGGAATGGGTTGTTTTAATTTGTCTGATTTCTTTCAGACTGTTCAAGTACAGTTGGACAATATCCATCATATCATAGACAAATTTTCACAAATGCCTAGGGTGCCTAACTGGTTTTCTTGGCTTTACTGGAGTTGGCTAGTAATTATAGTTCTGCTTTGGTTATGTAACTGTATTCCTATTATGTTAATGTGTGTGCGCACTTTAATTAGTAGTTTAAAACCTATACATGCTTAAGTTACTCTACAAGAAGATATGTCAAAGAAATAATCAATCCTCCCATATTTTCTTCCGTCTGCTACCTCTATAGCTTTTCTTCTTCCTTTCTAATTACAACCCTTAAATAGAATTCATGCCTCATATCAAATTTGTCATAATTCCTCCAAGTGGTAAAGATACCTCAAGACAAATGCTGAGCATAGAAGCCACAGGTCATAAATCTGCAAAGAAGTAAAAAGTAACCTTTTCAAACAATATGGCTTCTCTCTCACTTACCAACTTTACATCTCCCTGTATGGCCCCGGAAGATGACTGGTTAGCCAGAGATGGGTAAGATTCCTCAAGGGAGGAACAACCTAAGACAGTCACAGTCGCAGGGGGCCATCAGGTGAGAAATTGGGGATCATCAGTGGTGAGGCTTAGAACCTCACCCCCCCCTGTTTTGAGAGAAATCTTCTGCATCTGTGGATGTTTTATTGCCCTTGTCTAGCTTGGATTAACACATAGTCTACAGGCACACACCTGATCATCTACAATTGCTCTCTTACAACACTAATCTATGGTTTCTACCTTTATATTGCATCTACGTACCACTTCAGCATTTTATTAAAAATAATAATAATAATAAAGGGAGAAATGTGGGATCCACATATAAATCAAGTATAAAAATCAAACAAATATTCATATTTGACCTGATTGTTTATAGTTCATAATGCGTGATCAAAACCGAAAGTTTCTGTGATGACTGCCCTTGTACTGTTTACCATGTAAGAACTTATTCACTATGTAAGAATTTGTTCACCATGTAAGAACTTGTTCGATATGCTTCAGAAGATTGGAGACTGAAGAGAATTAGGCTTGGGGTGGATTAATGATTGTGCATTGAGCATTGACTTCCCTATACAGAATTTTATTGTTGTTAACAACCATTTGATCAATAAATATGAGAGATGCCCTCTCAAAAAAAAAAAATTCTAAAAGTGTTTGAATGAAACAAAAGGAGACATTTGTATAGCTAAATGTGACATGAAAAGTTTCTAAATATCATTAGTTCTTTAGAAAGTAGAAAGTGTAAATTAAGACAACAGTGAGATTCCCTAAAAAACTGGTTAGAACAGCTTACATCAAAATCATACTCCATATTGGTAAAGATGCGGAGCAACTGTAACTCTCATACACTGTGGATAAATGTAAAATGGTACAACCACTTTGGAAAAAGAAAGTTTGGCAGATTCTTAACAAGTTAAAAATATGTCTACCCTTGCATCTATCTACCACTTCAGCATTTTATTTAAAAAAATAAATAAATAATAGTAATAATAAGGGAGAAATGTGGGATTCACATATAAATCACATATAAAAATCAAACTAATAATCATTTCTGACTTGATTGTTTATAGTTCATGATGTGTGATCAAAACCAAAAGTTTCTGTGATATGACTGCCCTTGCACTGTTCACCATGTAAGAACTTATTCAGTATGTAAGAACTTGTTCACCATGTAAGAACTTGTTCATTATGCTTCAGAAGATTGGAGACTGAAGAGAATTAGGCTTGGGGTTGATTAATGATTGTGCATTGAGTCCCCTATACAGAATTTTATTGTTGTTAACAACCATTTGATCAATAAATATGAGAGATGCCCTCTCAAAAAAAATATATGTCTCAAAAAAAATATATACCATAGAATCCAAACATTCTCTAGTAGGTATTTAATAAAGGAAAATTAAAAAATCTATAGAAAAACTTGCAAACAAATTTTAATACCAATATTATTTGTAATAGCCAAACCCTAGAAATAACTCCAATGTCCATCAACAGATGAATACATACATTAATTGTGCTATACAATTACAAAGAGATGTGATAAGAAAGGAATAGCCTGTTGATGCATGCAACAACAGGGATGGTCCTAAAAAGAATTGTGTTGAGTTAAAGAAGACAGACTTCCATTTCACAAAAAAAAGAAAGAAAGGAAAAAAAATGCCAACTTCTTAGTAAATGGTTCCATTACATAAATTCTAAAAATTTAAATCTTTTCTATAGTGACACAAATTTGATAAGTTTTGCCTGAGGCAGGGGAGAGTAGGGAGGGAGAAATTACAAAGGATCAGGAGAAAAAAATTAGAAGTAATGTATATGCTCATTTTCTTGATCAAGGTTATGGTTTCCAAGAGTGCATATATATGCCAGAACTTATCAAATCATATGCTTTAATTATGTTCAATTTATTTAGCATCAATTATGCCTCAATAAAGCTGTAAAAAATATAGATTCATAGTCCAGTATTAGTATGCATATCTTTTTCTACTTTGATATACTTGAATTTTATTAATGACTTTCAAATAAAAGCCTATCAAATACTGTTTTTTCTTAAAAATTATTGGTTCTAATTGTTGTTAAACATATTATCAGTCCTTATTTCTTTAAATTTTGCCCCAGATAACACATATTTGATGACAAGAAAACTTTTAATCAGTTAAAATACAATTTATATGAGTTTTATTGGTAACATTACAGTAAGATAATAACAATTCTAATTATACTCTAATTGGCCAAATAATTTATTCAAAATTACACAGTGAAATCAATTTAAACTGTATTAAGTAAAGATACTGTTGCAGGAACCATGGTAACTACATACAAGGAGTCGGGACACTGAGATACTTGGTGAAGAGCAGTTCATTACTGCCAACACTGGCTCAGTGGATTCACAGCTAAAGGCTGAGCCCCGCGTGCAGCAGGGCCATGTTTTTTATACCTTTACTACAAGGTTAAAGAAAAACAGCTTTTCCTGATCTTGTTGTTAAATAGTTACAGAGTCAGGTTAAGGTATCTCAGGCATCTAACAATGCCATGATGCCATAAAGCACCCCCTTCCTGGGTTAACAAAAAACTTCGTCCTTTTCTTGGGCATCCTACATCAATAGTTCCATAACTAAAGTAAAATTTTCCTTTCATTTATCTAAAAACACAAGAATGAAGGGACATGCTTTGAAATCACACTTTTATTCAAATGATTGAGCTGTATCTATCCTATTGATTCCCCAAAGAAAAATATTAGAAATGCCAACCTAATATCAGTTATTGAAAATATTTTCAGATACTATATTAATACTTTTTATGTTTCATGATTATTTTTCAAAGAAACATAAAGACATCACTCCTTACTAATGAACAGTTTATACATTCCACTGTCAGAACACAGTATAAAGTATGAAGGCTTTAGCTTTGAAAAATAGCAAATCTTGGTTGACATTCAGATGTTAAGACTTTTTAGATCTGTACATTCTATGTTATTTAATCTTGATTGTTTTTCCTTCAATAAAAAAGGGACTTATTGAGATTATATTAGTGGATATTAAACTGAAAAATGTATCTCAAATGCCTCACACATGATAAATATTCAAAATGCCAGCTAATAATAATAAAATATTTTTAAATACATATTTTTAAAATATCAAAATTATCTTTGGTTAAAAGAAAGTATGAAAAAGGCAAAGTTTGCCTTTAGTTTTTCTTCAAACTCCCTTTTGTTTAATTCCAGTATCTTAGTTACTGATTTTTTTCACACTATGATGGCCCCTCTCATGGGGAGGAAAACACAACTTTCTTAAACTCTTCAAAGAATATTAATTCAGTGTCTCATTTTGTGATCAGAACATTTGTACAGTTATTCCTGTTGGCAAGTTAGCCTTCCCAGGCAAAACATATGAATTTTAATACTTACTGCTGTAAATGATGTTTTATGATTAAGGGATGGTTTTATCAGAAGATATATCAAGAATTTAGGGGTTTGCCTAATTAAGTAACACATATTTTCAAACAAATTAGCTTCTTGCATATATCAAATTATAAGGGGTGTAACCTAGTCTTTCATATAAAGTAAATCTATTCTCTGTAGGAAACAGAATCTAAAAACTGGTAAAGAAAGACAAAAGAAAACATAGAAAAGGAGACTCAACATAAAATATTCAAATTACAACTGCAATATTATTTCTGAAGTGCTTTTGGAAACTTTTTTATACAACCTAGATTCAACCCAGGACATTCCAAAGAGTTTAACAGCTACAAAGTGGCCCCATCCTGAACAACGGCAAGATCTGCATTTGAAGAGTAAAGGTATCATTTGCATATGTTAATTCAAAGTATCAGTCTGCTGTCTGTTAAATTGTAAAATATATATTTTAAAACAAGTTAAATACAGCCCTATTTTTAATGGCTGACTTTTGGAAATAAGTGTACTTCACAGTGCTACAAGTCATAGATAGAAGTATTAATTCTGATTTCTACTATTCATAACATGGATTATTATATATTATGCTCAGCTAACTATAAAATTGCAATTTTACTAGCACATACAATTCATTGCAATGAATAGAATGTATTATTATTATCATTAACTACCTTTCTTTAATCAAGGACAAACCACCCATATCCAGAGGTATTATCTTCTTTATCTATAGAAACTTAAACTATATACATTGGCTCTGATCTTCCAATGATGTTCTATTAAAATTTATTAAACTTTAAGTAATATTTAGTGAGAAACTATGTAATTTTGCCAAGAAGAGATCCTAGCATAATTATCTAAAGCAAATATAAACATGAAGAGAAACAAAACATGTTCACATTACTTGTTCTGCTCAACTTATCTAATCCAAGGCTATATCCATATTAGAGACTATGTTGCAGAAAATTCAAGTCCCATGAAAATTAATAGGAGAATGAAAGTATATAAATATTGATGAAACTTTGTATTTTTATTATAGATTTTCAATAAAATGGTCAGTGTATCAAGTCAGCTATTTCCCCTCTTATACCCTAAGGTAGTCATTATTAATAATTCACCTTAATCATATAAACATATACCAACATTTATACACAAGTATACTGTCTTTAATTCAAAGCATAGCATGTCTATTTTCTAGGTTATTTATCTCATAATTTTTGATAACCGGCTTACGGCATTGCTATTATAAAATGTATTGGAGGACATGATCTTGTGTCCAGACTTTTGCGAATACCTGCAATGCTCATCATCACATACATTTTTTTTTCTTTTTCTTTTTTTTTGAGAGGGCATCTCTCATATTTATTGATCAAATGGTTGTTAACAACAATAAAATTCTGTATAGGGGAGTCAATGCTTAATGCACAATCATTAATCCATCTCAAGCCTAATTCTCATCAGTCTCCAATCTTCTGAAGCACAACGAACAAGTTCTTACATAGTGAACGAATTCTTACATAGTGAATAAGTTCTTACATGGTGAACAGTACAAAGGCAGTCATCACAGAAACTTTCGGTTTTGATTACGCATTATGAACTATACACAATCAGGTCAAATATGAATATTTGTTTGATTTTATACTTGATTTATATGTGGATCCCACATTTCTCCCTTTATTATTATTATTATTTTTATTTTTTATAAACTGCTGAAGTGGTAGGTAGATGCAAGATAAAGGTAGAAAACATAGTTTAGTGTTGTAAGAGAGCAATTGTAGATGATCATGTGTGTGCATGTAGACTATGTGCTAATCCGAGCTAGACACGGGCAATAAAACATGCACGGATGCAGAAGATTTCTCTCAAAACAGGGGGGGGGGGTGAGGTTCTAAGCTTCACCACTGTTGTTCTCTGATTTCTCACCTGATGGCCCCCCTGCGACTGTGCCTGTCTTAGGTTGTTCCTCCCTTGAGGAATCTTACCCGTCTCTGGCTAACCAGTCATCTTCTGGGGCCATACAGGGAAATGTAAAGTTGGTAAGTGAGAGAGAAGCCATATTGTTTGAAAAGGTTAGCTTTTTACTTCTTTGCAGATTTATGCCCTGTGGCTTCTATGCCCAGCACATGTCTCAAGGTATCTTTACCACCTTGAGGAATTATGATGCTTGGTAAATTTGATATGAGGCATGAATTCTATTTAAGGGTTATAATTAGGAAGGAAGAAGAAAAGCTATAGAGGTAGCATATGGAAGAAAACATGGGAGGATTGATTATTTCTTTGACATATCTTCTTGTAGAATAACTTAAACATGTATAGGTTTTAAACTATTGACAAAGTTGCGCACACATATTAATATAATAGGAATATGGTGACATAAACTAAGCAAATCTATAATTACCAGCCATCTCCAGTGAAACCAAGAAAACCAGTTAGGCACCCTAGGCATTTGTGAAAATTTGTCTATGATATGATGGATACTGTCCAACTGTACTTGAACAGCCTGAGAGAAATCAGACAAATTAAAGCAACCCATTTCTGGGATCTGTTCACATCCCATATGTTCTTTTAACCGTAGATAGTCTATAGTCATATTATTTTGGAGTGCTACAACTTGCACCCCTCCCAACACCTGGTTGAGTTCCAACAGTACAGATCCAGTCAAATTCGTTGTCTCACTGTATGCACATGCCAGTCTAGACATCTCCCTTCTCATTCCAGTGGCAAGTCCAGGAAACGGTGGGATGGATGCAGCCACAACCGCAGCATAGCCCGGATACCTGTGGAGGCTTTTTGATGATCATCCCCCAGCACGAGTCCTCCAGAGAGTGCTGATGCTGGAAGCTCCTCCTCATATCATATCTTAGTTCATTTTCTGGGTAGCCAAGCTAGGATTTGATCTTCTGCATAAAAACAAACAGACCCTTGCCCACAGTTTGACATGCCCTCTACACCACTGTGTAGAACTGATTGGAGGTCAGCACACAGGAACTTCTTTTTTTTAAATTTTTATTAAGAGAAAGGAATATTATCAGAAAAGAGTACCTCCATAGCTGATCATCTGACACCCTTTAAGTGATCAAAATTAAGGATATTCAAAGCATGCATTAATCTTTGATTTACCAATAGTTTTATCCTATCAAGGAGTAATCCCCCTTTTCTTTCTTTCTGTGTTTTTTTTCCTTTTTTAATCTTTAATCTACACTTACATGAAGAATACTATGCTTACTATGCTCTCCCCTATACCAAGTCCCCCCTAAAAACCACATTACAGTCACTGTCGATCAGCATAGCAAAATGTTGTAGAATCACTACTTGTCCTCTCTGTGTTGTACAGCCCTCCCACCCCTTTCTCCCTCCCCCTCATGCATCTAATCTTAATACCCCCTTTCTTCTTCCCCCCACCCCTTATCCCTCCCTGCCCACCCATCCTCCCCAGTTCCATTCCCTTTGGTACCTGTTAGTCCATTTTTGGATTACGTTATTCTGCTGCTGTTTTGTTCCTTCAGTTTTTCCTTTGTTCTTATACTCCTCAGATGAGTGAAATCATTTGGTATTTCTCTTTCTCTGCTTGACTTATTTCACTGAGCATAATACTCTCCAGCTTCATCCATGTTGCTGCAAATGGTAGTATTTTCCCTCTTCTTATGGCTGAGTAGTATTCCATTGTGTATATGTACCACATCTTCTTTATCCGTTCATCTACTGATGGACATTTAGGTTGCTTCCAATTTTTTGGCTATTGTAAATAGTGCTGTGATAAATATAAGGGTGCACCTGTCTTTCTCAAACTTGATTGCTGCATTCTTAGGGTAAATTCCTAGGAGTGGAAATCCTGGGTCAAATGGTAGGTCTGTTTTGAGCATTTTGATGAACCTCCATACTGCTTTCCACAATGGTTGAACTAATTTACATTCCCACCAGCAGTGTAGGAGGGTTCCCCTTTCTCCACAGCCTCACCAACATTTGTTGTTGTTTGTCTTTTGGATGGCAGCTATCTTTACTGGTGTGAGGTGATACCTCATTGTAGTTTTAATTTGCATTTCTCTCATAATTAACGATGTGGAGCATCTTTTCATGTGTCTGTTGGCCATTTGTATTTCTTTTTTAGAGAACTGTCTGTTCAGTTCCTCTGCCCATTTTTAATTGGGTTATTTGTTTTTTGTTGTTGAGGCATGTGAGCTCTTAATATATTCTGGATGTCAAGCCTTTATTGAATCTGTCATTTTCAAATATATTCTCCCATACTGTAGGGTTCCTTTTTGTTCTATTGATGGTGTCTTTCGCTGTACAGAAGCTTTTCAGCTTAATGTAGTCCCACTTGCTCTTTTTTGCTGTTGTTTTCCTTGCCCAGGGAGGTATGTTCAAGAAGAGGTCACTCATGTTTATGTCTAAGAGGTTTTTGCCTATGTTTTATTCCAAGAGTTTAATGGTTTCATAACTTAAATTCAGGTTTTTGATCCATTTTGAGTTTACCTTTGTATATGGGGTTAGACAATGGTCCAGTTTCATTCTCCTACATATAGCTGTCCAGTTTTGTGAGCATCATCTATTGAAGAGACTGTCATTTTGACATTGTATGTCCATGGCTCCTTTATCAAATATTAATTGACCATATATGTTTGGGTTAATGTCTGGAGTCTCTAATCTCTTCCACTGGTCTGTGGCTCTGTTCTTGTGCCAGTACCAAATTGTCTTGATTACTATGGCTTTGTAGAGGAGCTTGAAGTTGGGGTATGAGATCCCGCCTACTTCATTCTTCTTTTTCAGGATTGCTTTGGCTATTCGGGGTCTTTGGTGTTTCCATATGAATTTTTGAATTATTTGTTCCAGTTCATTGAAGAATGTTGCTGGTAATTTGATAGGGATTGCATCAAATATGTATATTGCTTTTGGCAGGATGGCCATTTTGACGATATTCATTCTTCCTAGCCATGAGCATGGGATGAGTTTCCATTTGTTAGTGTCCCTCTTAATTTCTCTTAAGAGTGACTTGTAGTTTTCAGGGTACAGCTCTTTCACTTCTTTAGTTAGGTTTATTCCTAGGTATTTTATTCTTTTTGATGCAATTGTGAATGGAATTGTTTTCCTGATTTCTCTTTCTATTGGTTCATTGTTAGTGTATAGGAAAGCTACAGATTTCTGTGTGTTAATTTTGTATCCTGCAACTTTGCTGTATTCCGATATCAGTTCTAGTAGTTTGGAGTGGAGTCTTTAGGGTTTTTTATGTACAATATCATATCATCTGCAAATAGTGACAGTTTAACTTCTTCTTTACCAATCTGGATTCCTTGTATTTCTTTGTTTTGTCTGATTGCCGTGTCTAGGACCTCCAGTACTATGTCAAATAACAGTGGGGAGAGTGGGCATCCCTGTCTGGTCCTGATCTCAGAGGATATGCTTTCCCCTTCTCGCTGTTCAGTATAATGTTGGCTGTGGGTTTATCATATATGGCCATTATTATGTTGAGGTACTTGCCCTCTATTCCCAATTTGCTGAGAGTTTTTATCATGGATGTTGAATTTTGTCAAATGCTTTTTCAGCATGTATAGAGATGATCATGTGGTTGTTGCCTTTCTTTTTGTTGATGTGGTGGATCATGTTGATGGATTTTCGAATGTTGTACCATCCTTGCATTCCTGGGATGAATCCCACTTGGTCATGGTGTATGATCCTTTTGATATACTTTTGAATTCAGTTTGCTAGTATTTTATTAAGTATTTTTGCATCTACATTCATCAGGGATATTGGTCTGTAATTTTCTTTTTTGGTGGGGTCTTTGTCTGGTTTTGGTATTAGGGTCATGTTGGCTTTATAGAATAAGTTTGGGAGTATTCCCTCCTCTTCTATTTTTTGGAAAACTTTAAGGAGAATGGGTATTATGTCTTCTCTGTTTGTCTGATAGAATTCTGAGGTAAATCCGTCCGGCCCCGGGGTTTTGTTCTTGGGTAGTTTTTTGATTACCGTTTCAATTTCTTTGCTCGTAATTGCTTTGTTTAACTTTTGTTTCTTCCTTGGTCAGTCTTGTGAGGTTGTACTTTTCTAGGAACTTGTCCATTTCTTCTAGGTTTTCCAGCTTGTTGGCATATAGGTTTTCATAGTAGTCTTTAATAATTCTTTGTATTTCTGTAGAGTCTGTCGTTATTATTCTGTTCTCATTTCTGATGCTGTTGATTTGGGTTGATTCTCTTTTTCTCTTAATAAGTTTGGCTAGAGGCTTAACTATTTTGTTTATTTTCTCAAAGAACCAGCTCTTGGTTTTGTTGATTTTTGCAGTTGTTTTATTCTTCTCAATTTTGTTTATTTCTTCTCTGATCTTTATTATGTCCCTCCTTCTGCTGACTTTAGGCCTCATTTGTTCTTCTTTTTCCATTTTCCATAATTGTGATGTTAGACTATTCATTTGGGATTGTTCTTCCTTCTTCAAGTGTGCCTGGATCGCTATATACGTTCCTCTTAAGACTGCTTTCGCTGCGTCCCACAGATGTTGGGGCTTGGTGTTGTTGTCATTTGTTTCAATATATTCCTTGATCTCTATTTTTATTTGTTTGATGACCCATTGATTATTTAGAAGCATGTTGTTAAGCCTCCATGTGTTTGTAAGCCTTGTTTTCTTTGTAGAATTTATTTCTAGTTTTATTCCTTTGTGGTCTGACAAATTGTTTGGTAGAATTTCAATATTTTGGAATTAACTGAGTCTCTTTTTGTGAGCTAGTATGTGGTCTATTCTGGAGAATGTTCCATGTGCACTTGAGAAGAATGTATATCCTGTTGCTTCTGGAGGTAGAGTTCTATAGATGTCTATTAGGTCCATCTGTTCTAGTGTGTTGTTCAGTGCCTGTGTGTCCTTCCTTATTTTCTGCCCGGTGGATCTATCCTTTGGGGTGAGTGGTGTGTTGAAGTCTCCTAAAATGAATGCATTGCAGTCTATTTCCCTCTTTAGTTCTGTTAGTATTTGTTTCACAAATGCTGCTGCTCCTGTGTTGGGTACATATATATTTAGAATGGTTATATCCTCTTGTTGGACGGAGCCCTTTATCATTATGTATTGTCCTTCTTTATCTCTTGTTAGTTTCTTTGTTTTGAAGTCTATTTTGTCTGATATTAGTACTGCAACCCCTGCTTTCTTCTCACTGTTGTTTGCCTGAAATACGTTTTTCCATCTCTTTACTTTTAGTCTGTGCATGTCTTTGGGTTTGAGGTGAGTTTCTTATAAGCAGCATATAGATGGGTATTGCTTTTTTACCATTCTTTTACTCTGTGTCTTTTGATTGGTGCATTAACTCCATTTACATTTAAGGTGACTATTGAGAGACATGTACTTATTGCCATTGCAGGCTTTAGATTCATCATTACCAAAGGTTCAAGGTTAGCTTCTTTAGTATCTTTCTGCCTCAGTTTGCTCGCTTATTGAGGTGTTATATACAGTGTCTGGAGATTCTTTTCTTCTTTCCCTTCTTATTCCTCCTCCTCCATTCTTCATATGTTGGAATTTTGTTCTGTGCTCTTTTAGGAGTGCTCCCATCTGGAGCAGTCCCTGTAAGATGTCCTGTAGTGGTGGTTTGTGGGAAGCAAATTCCCTCAGCTTTTGCTTGTTTGGGAATTGCTTAATCCCACCATCATATTTAAATGATAGTCGTGCTGGATACAGTATCCTTAGTTCAAGGCCCTTCTGTTTCATTGCATTAAATATATCATGCCATTCTCTTCTGGTCTGTAGGGTTTTTGTCAAGAAGTCTAATGTTAGCCTGATGCGTTTTCCTTTATAGGTGACCTTTTTCTCTCTAGCTGCCTTTAAAACTCTTTCCTTGCCCTTGATCCTTGCCATTTTAATTATTATGTGTCTTGGTGTTGTCTTTCTTGCATCATTTCTGTTGGGGGTTCTGTGTATTTCCGTGGTCTGTTCGATTATTTCCTCCCCCAGTTTGGGGAAGTTTTCAACTATTATTTCTTCAAAGACACTTTTCATCCCTTTTCCTCTTTCTTCTTCTTCTGGTACCCCTATAAAACAAATATTATTCCTTTTGGATTGGTCACATAGTTCTCTTAGTGTTGTTTCATTCTTGGAGATCCTTTTATCTCTCTCTATGTCAGCTTCTATACGTTCCTATTCTCTGGTTTCTATTCCTTCAGTGGCCTCTTGCATCTTATCTGTTCTGCTTATAAATCCTTCCAGGGTTTGTTTCACTTCTGTGATCTCCTTCCTGACATCTGTGATCTCCCTCTGGACTTCACCCCATTGCTCTTGCATTTTTCTCTGCATCTCTATCAGCATGTTCATGATTTTTATTTTCAATTCTTTTTCAGGAAGTCTGGTTATGTCTGTCTCCTTCTCAGGTGTTGTCTCTGTGATCTTTTTCTGCCTGTAGTTTTGCCTTTTCGTGGTGATAGAGATAGTTTGCAGAGCTGGTATGAGTGACAGCTGGAAGAGCTTTCCTTCTTTTTGGTTTTTGGCCTTCCTCTCCTGGGAGAATAGTGACCTCTAGTGACTTGTGCTGGGCAGCTGTGCACAGACCGGGCTTCAGCTACCTGCCTGCTTGGTTTGTAGTTTATCTCTGCTCTTGCTGTGGGCGTGGCCTGGCTGGGGCTGCTCCTCCAAAATGGTGGAGGGTGAGTGGCCGGGAGGCTATTTATCTCCGTAAGGGGACTCTGTGCTCCCTGTTGCCCAGGGGGTTAGAGTGCCGAGAGTTCCCCAGATTCCCTGCCTGTGGGCTAAGTGTCCTGTCCTGCCCCTTTAAGACTTCCAAAAAGCACTCTCCAAACCAAAGCAACAACAGCAACAACGAAAGAGAAAAAAAAAAGAGAGAAAAACGCGATTTTCTTTGTCCTCAGGCGCCAGTCTCAGGCACCCGCTCACCAGTCTTGCTGCCCTGTTTCTGTAGGATTGGGGTCCCTGTCCCTTTAAGGCTTCCAAAAAGCACTCACCAAAAAAATAACCACTCCCGTTTCTTTGTTCACTGGCATCAGCCTCAGGCACCCGCTCACCGGTCCTGCCGCCTTGTTTCCCTAGTATCCAGGACCCAACACATGCACTGTGTCTGCACTCTGGTCTGGAATCCTGGGGCTGTGCGTTCAGCAGTCCTGGGCTCTCTCTCCCTCCCTGCTGACTCCTCTCCACCCGCCAGGGGCCGGAGGGAGGGGTGCCCGGGTCCCGCCGGGCCAGGGCTTGTATCTTACCCCCTTCACGAGGCGCTGGGTTCTCGCAGGTGTGGATGTGGTCTGGATGTTGTCCTGTGTCCTCTGGTCTCTATTTTAGGAAGAGTTGTCTTTGTTATATTTTCATAGATATATGTGGTTTTGGGAGGAGATTTCCGCTGCTCTACTCACGCCGCCATTCTTGCTCCATCGTCACATCCTTTTTGACACATGCTCACATACTTTGTTTAGAATTGTATTAGTTAATGTAAAAGTGTTTGCTATATTAAGTGAGCTACAATGTGTTAGTGGCTTAACCCAATCCTTCTTCATTTCCTACTCATGAGATCACACTGGATGGGTGAACAAAACAGAGGGCAACTTCTTCCACATAGTCACTCAGGGGCCCGGGATGACTAAACTATTGTCTTCTACATATGTCTTCCAAAATTTCCCTGAGAGTATCTATTGCAAAGTAACCAGAAAGTGAAAGGGCATGAACAGTCACCTGTGGGAGACCTTTACAACTTAGGCCTCAAGTAGCACACATCCTTTCATAGTCAGGCCTTAGTTATATCAACACCTCTAGGAGTGAGAGGACTGGGACATGTAGTCTCTACGACCAACTCTGAACAACTCTGAACTGTGAAACAAAAACATGAGTTTGTATGGACCATCATATCCAAACTTTAATAGATAATATTTGATACATTCCCAAAAGCTTGAAATATATCCCATTCCTTCCAGCAATGTTTAAAGTGCCTTTTTTGTTATATTTTCATTAGCACTGAATATTTTTAATAGTTAATTGTTAAGTATATTCTATGGGTGAAAGATGTTACACTTTTGTTTTAATATGCATTTTCAATCTTAATTTTATGTATCTCTTATTTTTAAAAGATATTTGCATTTTTTATGCTGAAATTCATCTCTGTACCCTTTATCTAACTTCAGGTTTTTTGAACTTTTTTTCTCAGTTTTATGTATGTAAAGTACTGTAAATTGAAACATTTATCCATTCCCAATCATATGGGATGCAAACACTTCAAGTGTACTGTTGACATTTATTCCATTTAGTTTTAATTATAGATTCCATATTTCTCAAATATTAATAACATGAAAAATACCTCTGAAGATTGAGAAAAGTCATACATATTTAGTTCTCCTTGATTTTCTGGCAGGAACACTGAGTTTTAGAGATATTTAGCTTCAATGAAACAGCTTCTAAACTGGTAAAAAAAAAAATACTTCCTTTACAATCTCCCAAATATTCAAATGTCAAAAGGCTATTTTGTATGTTTAAGGTATTTTTTTAATATAAGTTCTTAACATGCTACAAGCATGGACCACTAAGTACATGGTCAGTGTTCATTTTTGCTGAGAAATATGTTCTTGTTTCAAAATTCTGATAAATTTTTCCTACTTAAATGGAAACTTTGCATACATGATGCAATTATTTCTTATAAAGTTCCTTTTCCCTGATTACTGAGGTTTTAGATCAATGTCACAGTGTTGTGTGCTAGTTTTCATTTGTAACATTTCCTATCAGATACAGGAGAAGTTCCTTTAGGGTTTTAAGAGAGATATTATGAGATGGAAACAAATGTTTATTGGACATTTGTTACATGCTGGACACAATGCAAAGTGTTTTACACAGATTATCATAAGAATACTTTGCAATGATGTTATTATATCCCCTCTTTTAAATGAAGAATATATAGCTTACCATTTTCACTTATTCAAGGACACATTAATAAGAAAAAGCCAAGCTGAAATTGAGCTTTGGAATCTGACTCCAAAAGCTCTTCCTGTCATCTTTTCTTAAGGAATCAGTACAAATTCTGAGTTTATGGAAATTTCCAGTTATGATTTTAAAGCATTTTTACCACGCTCTATACTGAAATTCTTACCTTAGCAGATAGAAATATATAATCTAAGATCATTTTTCCTAGTTCAATATGCAATAGAGAAAACCTTCTTGACATGATTACAGTCTATTGATAAAATTAGTTAAAACCTAAATTCATAGAATTTAGTTCTTATAATATAAGCATTGGCTTAGACTTAGCATAAATTTGATTGTTTGGTGGAATTATGAATTAAACAAATGGGCGTAGCTGATGATGAGTGGTAAGAATCCTAGTTACATATAGTTATTTCATTAAAAATCAAAATACTGCCTCTGTTTTTTCTGTGTATCTGAAACCCTCAGAAGGAAGGGGAGGGGGGAATAAGGTTTTTCTGGAACACACAGACGCTGATCCAAGCTTCTACTCTCTCCAATGTACAGTGAGGCTGAGGTTTTGTTTTAGGAACATTTCTATCCCACCCTACTTCATCTTGGACCGACATTGTATACCAATCCTTTAAGAGCAATAAAACTACTTGAAAATGTAGTTTTATTTAAAAAATGAAAAAAAATCATAAACAGATCACTTACAGATCCATTATTAGATAGTTCTTAGGGAACAAATGCTTTCCTACTGAGTTTTTGTTACTTTTGGTTTTCATCAAGACTTACTCATTTGGAAAATAAAAATATTTAAACCCCCCATTTTTACTTTTGTGTCCCTATACTTTAAAAATTTTTGTTATAAGATGCTCAAGAGACATCTTGCCATATGTCACCTAAAAGAGTTATTTTGTAGTTTGGTTTGTTGCACTGGGTTCTAGGAAATGTTTGAGCTCCCTTTGGTCAGTTGACATGAGTACAATTAAAAGTGTAATAGTAGGAAGCAGGAAATGGCATTATATTTAAAGCCAAAACTTGGGGGGAGCAAAATTATTGCTGGGCAAATAATGCCATTGGACATTAGAATTTAATATCAATAATACCTATCTTGAAATTATGCTGTCATCTGTATAATAAATTACATAGCGAAAATATTAAAGTTAAAGTATTATAAAAACTTACTCTACTTGTTAATAAAGTCCTTGATACTTGATTTAGATGATAAGTAATTGCTTTCATGCTATCTGAGTTTTGGCATGATATCTGCTAAAAATATTTAGTAGATAATAGGTCTTCTGTCAAAACTCATCAGATATTCTTCAAACCTATGAATTTCCAATTCATATCACTACCTCCTGGGCTGATTAATTGAAACCCATTGAGCTGAAATATTGTAGCTCTTCCTCTCTGTACCACTATTTTATATACATGATTTGATTAGCATAAGAGAAAGAAACACACCATAGAATACTATTTCAAAAATGGAACATATAAATAAAATAAATCTATATATTGAATATCTAATTAATCAACTAATCCCAACTGTAGTAGTAAAATATGAGTCTTTTCTCTTTCTCTTTAAAATACTGTCAGGATTAAAATGTATGCATTGTCTGGTCTAATAGCTTATAAAATACATAGAACTCCTACAGATCAATATAACAATTTACAGACCTGTCACAGCACATGAAAAGAAAATAATTTAAATTACTCAAGCACTCTTATAGGAAACATTTTCAAATTTAAGTATAAATTCCTATCAAAAGAAAAGTTTGTCAAATGTATTTCAAAACAATGAATGATTTATGAACATTAGCATAGTAGGAGGTAATGTTAGCGAAAGCAGTGTTCACATAATATTACTTCAGGCTTTAATTAATGTACATTTGACACATCTTAAAGGTTTCTAAGCTCCATAATAGCCATTTATAAGTGCTATTTTATAAATTACTAATAGGAGTTTCAGAGAGTTATAATAACTTGCTCAAATTCATAAGACCATATATATGGACAGATTAAGTGCTAATATTAAGAGTTTCTCATTCCATGATCATATTCAATGATCCTTTTGTTATACCACATTAAATATTTATGTCACATTATACCTCTGTCACATTAAGTTGAATGTATGTATCCTGGTCATTTTGAACATGGAAAATGCAAATCAACTTGAAAAAATATACTTATGTCTCCCCAAAAAAGGAATTCAAAATCCATGTGTAGAATTTTCAAAATAAGTAGGGAAGAAATATAATGTGGAAACTTCAGAAAATGAAGAAAAAGGAAAACAATATAAGAAAGAAATCAGTGTATAGTTAATAGTCATTTATGAAAATAGTTTATTACTTTGCCCAATATCTAAGAAGTCCAACACTTTCTGGTTAGTGCAATCTCTCTAAATATACAAGCCCAAATGTACTATTTTGTATAATAATATTAAAAATACAGAAAAAATAAATTCTATGGTGAAGCTTTTTGGAATAAATTAGCTTGTGTTCAAAGATGAAAAGTTAGTCATCTGGATTTATTCCTTTTTATTCTCAAGAATCTGCCAATGTGTCATTAATGGAAATAAGCAAAAAGGAGGAGGAGGGGAGAGAGAGGAAGAAAGGTAAAAGGTCAGGGGAGGAGAGGAAAGAGAGAAGAAAAGGAAGGAAGGAAGGGAAGGAGGGAAGGAGGGATAGAGGAGGGAAGGAAGGAAGAGAAAAGGGGAGAGAAAGAGGGAGAAAGAGGAAGGAATAACCAAATTGGTAGAGAGACCATTGCTCAAACATAGTTTTCAACATGAATGATTATGACAGAAATCTTTTGCTAGATTAGTGATTGATGAAAAGAAAGGATGACTCTCCACAGTACACATGAGGAGGCCATAATAGAGAAAGCTTGAACTGTAGGCAAAGCTCCTAAAACTTGGGACTCACGAGCACCAAGGAGTGGGTGGTAGAGTAACATATTGGCCTATAAAAGGAGGTTTCATCAACAGTACAGAAATAGATCTGTAAATCAGCCCCCTTCAAACCATCCACATCAGCTGCATATTACCAACAAAAATATTTAAGAGAAGAGAGAAAACAGAAGTAAGGACTAAGAAAAGGATAATCCATGGTGCTTTCCATGCTGCAGTGACTCTAAAACTAGATTTAAAAGGCAACCACCAGCTCTTGGATTCTGCTTTTCTGTCAGAGCGAGTTTCCATGCTTGGGGAACTAGAATGCATCCACTTGCCATTGAGCCAGGCCCCAAGCTCCACAAGGATAGAAGCCCCTTTATTTGGGACCTTGCCATATCTACCTCTTCATCTGAGTGTTAACTTATTAATTAAGCTTTAAGAACTAGGAAGAGATTTGAGAGGGGGTGGAGAAAAAGATGGCAGAATAGGAAGGCAAGGTGGAAATGTCCTTCCAAAAAAACATAAAAGAAGAAAATTCAACCAATACAACTAAACCTGAAAATGAACTGAAGACTACAGAACAGACCATGTACTTCTGAGGAAGAAGAGAAGAAAATACAGAGGAGTAAAGTGGGAGAGCCACAATTGAGCAGGAACCAAGCCCACAGTTGGGAGAAAGAAGAGCAGCATGGGGAGGAGATAGGAGATTGGGATCACTCACGTCTGGACCTGGTAATCTCCAGGAGCATAAGCCCACATTACACTGGTTACTGGTGATTAGCAGGGCTGGACACCAGGGATAGGTGGAACACTCTAGGAGGCTGAGACTTAGCCACTTGTGGAGAACAGGCAGGCTCCACTGGTCCCCCAGAGACAAAAGCTGAGGTGACAGTTTGAAATACTTGTGGGAGGGGTGCCAGGGGGTGAAAGTCAGATGGAATTCTCTCCTCAGGAGAAAGAGCAAGTGGGTGATACCTCCCCATCCCTTCCTCATCCCAACAGGTCAGGAAGTCTTGGGACCCCCAGAAGCTCCATCCCCTTTCCTGGCAATGTAGCCCTGAGGCTCCTCCCTGAATGCATTGCCAGTGATTCAACTCACTCTGCCCAGCAGCAGTGTCAGACCTTGCCACATGGATGGCAGAGGAAGAATATCCTGGTTTTATAAGCTTCATTTCAGCCCAACAGGGGGTGCCTCCAGGAGCCAGACCCAACAGCTCTTTCCTACCTATGAGTCTAAGCCTGGTGTTGCACATCTGGCTGTGGCAGAGCTGCATATCAGCCTACCCACTACATTAATACTGCAGCTCCACCACTGCTGCAGGGCAGGCAGAGGGCAGCCCCACACACAGTGATCCCAGCAGAGGCTTCTGCTCAGACCACAGAGGTGTGGCTGAAGCAAATGGCAGCTGGAGACTCACACTACTATGGAAGACAAATATAAAGGTGGCTCTGTCCACTGTACACCAACAGCAGGGATTCCCATAAGATAGAACCAGACACTAGAGAGTAAAGAGTCTTGAGCTTCTGGCACCACAGGATGCCTCCTTCATAAAGCTATTACTCTATGGGCTAGGAAGCATAGCAGAGCCATCTAGGACAAAGGAAGAAACACAGAAACCCTGACAAAATGAGGAGGCAGAGGAATATATTCCAAACAAAACATCAATAGACAGAAAATAAGTAAGGAAACAGAGGCACTGAACAATACATTAGGGCAGATGGACTTAACAAATATCTAAAGAACATTCCACCCAAAAGTAGCAGGATGAATATTATTCTCAAGTGTACTTGGAATGTTCTGCAGAATAGATCATGTAGTAGGCTATAAGAATAGCCTCAATAAATTAAAAAAGATTGAAATTCTATCAAACAGCTTCTCAGACCACAATGATATGAAATTAGAAATAAATCACACAAAGAAAAAATAAAGCCTACAAACACATGGAGGCTATACAACATGCTTTTAAATAATTAATGAATCAATGGAAAAATTAAAACAGAAAGCAAATGATACACGGAGACAAATAATAACAAAAATTCAACAGCCCAAAATCTATGGGAAGCTGTGAAGGCAGTTCTAAGAGGAAAGTACGTAACAGTACAGGCTTGCGTCGAGAAAGAACAATCACAAATAAACAGTCTAAACTCACAATTAGAGAAACTAGAAAAACAAGAACAAATAAGCTCAAAGTTAGTAAAAGGAGGGACATAATAAAGATCAGAGCAGAAATAAAGACAATAGAGAAAAATAAAACAATAGAAAGAAATAAAATGAAACCAGGAACTGGTTCTTTAAGGAAATGAATAAAATAAATAAACCTCTAGCCAGACTTATCAAGAAAAAAAGAGAGTAAACAAAACTAGAAACTAGGAAGGAATAGTCACACTGGATACCACAGAAGTACAAAGAATTATTATACAAAGAATTATTAGAGAATACTATGAAAAAATATATGCCAATAAATTGGATAACCCAGGAGAAATGGGTAACTTCCTAGAAAAACACAATCTTCCAAGACTGACCCAAGAAGAAACAAAAATCTGAACAGACCAATTACCAGCAATGAAATCAAATTAGTAGTCAAAAACTCCCAAAAAAGAAAATTGTGTTCATATGGCTTCACAGCTGAATTCTACTAAATATTTCAAAAAGAGTTAATACCCATCCTTCTTAAAGTATTCCAAAAGTAGAAGAGAAGGGAGTACTTCCAAACTCATTCTAGGAGGCCAGCATTACTCTAATATCAAAACCAAAGACATCACAAGAAAATCAAAGACCAATATCATAGATGAATACAGATGCAAAAATCCTTAACAAAATATTAGCAAACCAAATTGAAAAATACATAAAAAATCATTCACCATGATCAAGTGGAATTTATTCCAGGGATACAAGAATGGTACAATATTCATAAATCAATCAATATCATACACCACATTAAGAAAAAGAAGGATAAAATCTACACAGTAACCTCAATAGATGCTGAAAAAGCAATCAACAAAATTCAACATCCCTTCACGATAAAGACTCTTAACAAAATGGGTTTAGAGGATACTTACCTCAACATAATAAAGGCCATATATGACAAACCCACAACCAATATCATACTTAATAGCAAAAAGCTAAAAATGATTCCTCTAAGATTAGAACCGAGATAAGGATGCCCACTTTCACCACTTTTATTCAACATAGTACTGAAGGTCTTATCCATGGCAATAAGACAGCATAAAGAAATGAAAGTCATCCAGATTGTTATGGAAGAAGTTAAACTGTCACTGTTTGCAGATGATATGATATTATACATAGAAAACCCTAAAGATGCTACCAAAGAACTATTAGAACTAATAAATGATTCAGCAAAGTTGCAGGATACAAAATTAATACACAGAACTTCATTGTATTCCTATATACCAACAACAAATTAGCAGAAAAAGAAATCAGGAAAACAAGTAAATTTACAATCGCATCCAAAAGAATAGAATACCTAGGAATAAACCTAGCCAAGGAAGTGAAAGACCTATAATCTGAAAACTAAAAGACACTCCTGAGAGAAATTAGAGAAGACACCAATAAACACAAGTCTTTCCCATGCTCATGGATAGGGAGAAGTAATACTGTCAAAATGACCATATTGCCCAAAGCAGTTTACAGATTCAATGCAGTCCCTATCACAATACCAATAGCATTTTTCAATGAACTAGAACAAATAGCTCTAAAATTCATGTGGAACCACAAAAGAGCCCAAATAGCCAAAGCAATCATGAGAAGGAAAAAAAAATCTAGGGGGTTGGTGGGTGGTGGGATTATGCTCTTTGACTTCAAGCTTTACTACAAATCTACAGTAATCAAAACAGTTTGGTACTGGCAAAAGAACAGACCCATAGATCAATGGAATAGAATGGGGACCCAGATATAAACCCATTCATATATGGTCAATTAATGAATGATAAAGGAGCCATGAATATACAATAGGGAAAAGACATCTTCTTCAACAACTGGTGTTGGGAAAACTGGACAACTACCATGTAAGAGAATGAGACTGGATTATTGCCTAACTCCATACACAATGGTAAACTCAAAATGGATCAAACACCTGAATGTAAGTCATGAAACCATAAAACTCTTTGAAGAAAATAGGCAAAAATCTCCTGAACATAAGCATGAGCATTTTTTTTTTTGGACACATCTCCTAGACAAGGGAAGCAAAATAAAAAATGATCAAGTAGGACTATAACAAACTAAAAGACTTCTGTATAGCAAAGGATAACATCAGCAGAACAAAAAGACATCCTACAGCATGGGAGAATATATTTGTAAATGACTCATCTGATAAGAGATTAACACCAAAAATATATAAAGAACTCACATGCCTCAAAACTCAAAAAAACAAATAAACTGATCACAAAATGGGTGGAACACCTGAACAGACACTTCTCCAAAGAAGAAATAAAAATGGCCAACAGGCATGTGGAAAAATTCTCCACATCAATTATCACCTGGGAAATGCAAAATAAAACTGCAGTGAGATAGCACCTCACACCATGTAGGATGGCCAATATCAAAAAGGCAAGAAATAACAAATGCTGCTGAGGATGAGGAGAAATAGAAACCCTCCTACACTGTTGGTGGAAATGTCAATTTGTGCAACTTATAGAAAACAATATGGAGGGTCCTCAAAAAAGCCTAAAAATAGAAATGTCATTTGATCCATTAATTCCACTTCTAGGAATATACCAAAAGAAAACAAAATCCCTGATTCAAAAAGATATATGCACCCCTGTGTTTATTGCTTCACTATTTGCAATGATAAAGATAAGGAAATAACTTGTGTCCATCAAAAGATGAATGGACAAAGAAGATGTGGTACATATACACAGTGGAATATTATTCATCCATAAAAATGAAAGGAAATCCTGCCATTTGCAACAACATGGATGGAACTAGAGAGCATTATGTTCAGTGAAATTAGCCAGGGAGAGAAAATCAAATACTATAGAACTTCACTTATCTGTGGAATATAAGAACAAGGCAAAACAGAAGTAGAATCATCGACACTGAGGTGTGACTAGTGGTTACCAAGTGAGAAGGGTTGGGGCAGGTAAGGGTAGAGGGTTAGGAGGATAACAGGCCATAATAATTCACAGTCACAATGTAAGTTGGTCACAGGGATGGTAGTGCAGCATGGAGAATATGGAGAGTGATTCTGTAACATCATTCTATGTTGATAGATAGTAACCACACTAGATGGGATAAGGATTTAATAATATGGGTAACTGTTGAATCACTGTGTTGTACATTTGAAACCAATGTAAGATTGCATATCAGTGATTCATTAATTTGAAAAAAAAGGTGACCACCAACTACCCAGGACAAAAATTTGTTTGAAAAATATTTACAGACTGCAAATAGTGTGAAATTTTTAACACCAATGATGCTAAATGTTTTAAAATTTCAAATGCCTCTAAAAGTTTCAGAGAATAAAATGCTACTACCTACAGAAGATTACATTAGAGTTATCCACAGCAAACCTAGATAACTGAACAGTACATTTTCATTTCTAAAGGAGAGTGACTTTTATTCAATACTCTATACCAAATCAAAATGTTAAAGGTGTTTTTATTTGGGAAGACTTAGAAAACTAGAATGATAATTTACAGCAAGTTCCTGGAGAAAACAAAGCAAACTAAGATATTTCAACAGAGTAGCTGATATGTAAAACTTGAGGTTATTTTATATTATTTTATTTTTATTTTTGTATTTTGATATCATTAATATACAATCACATGAGCAACATTGTGGTTACTAGATTCACCCCATTATCAAGTCCCCACCACATACTCCATTACAGTCACTGTCCATCAGCATAGTAAGATGCTATAGAATCACTACTTGTCTTCTCTGTGCTATACTGCCTTCCCCGTGCCCCTCCCCTGCTACATTATGTGTGTTAATCATAATGCCCCTTATTCCTCTTCTCCCTCCCCTCCCACCCACACCCCAAGTCCCTTTTCCTTTGGCAACTGTTTGTCCATTCTTGGGTTCTGTGAATCTGCTGCTGTTTTGTTCCTTCAGTTTTTGCTTTGTTTATGCTCCACAGATGAGTGAAATCGTTTTTTACTTGTCTTTCTTTGCCTGTTTTATTTCACTGAACATAATATGCTCTAGTTCCATCCACACTGTTGCTAATGAATTATTTGTTTTCTTCTTATGGCTGAATAATATTCCATTGTGTATATGTACCACCTCTTCTTTATTCATTCATCTACTGATGGACACTTAGGTTGCTTCCATCTGTTGGCTAGTAAATAGTGCTGTGATAAACATAGAGGTGCATATGCTTTTTTGAAATTGGGATCCTGCATTCTTAGGGTAAATTCCTAGGAGCAGAATTCCTGGGTCAAGTGGTATTTCTATTTTTAGTTTTTTGAGGAACCTCCATACAGCTTTCCACAAATGGTTGAACTAGTTTACATTCCCATGAGCAATAAAGGAGAGTTTCCTTTCTCGGCATCCTCACCAGCATTTGTTGTTCCTGTTCTTTTCTATGTTGGCCTTCCTAACTGGTGTGAGGCGATAGCTCATTGTGGGTTTAATTTGCATCTCTGATAATTCGTGATTTAGAGCATCTTTTCATGTGCCTGTTGGCCATCTGCATTTCTTCTTTGGAGGATTGTCTGTTCTTATCCTCTGCCCATTTTTTAATAAGGTTATTGGCTTTTTGGTTGTTGACACATATGAGTTCTTTATGTATTTTGGATATTAACCCCTTGTCAGATATGTCATTTACAAACATATTCTCCCATACTGTAAGATGCCTTTTTGTTCTGCTGATAGTGTCCTTTGCTGTACAGAAGCTTTTTAGTATGATGTAGTCCCATTTGTAAATTTTTGCTTTTCTTTCCCTTGCCCAAGGAGATATGTTCAGGAAAAAGTTGCACATGTTTATATTCAAGAGATTTTCATGTATGTTTTCTTCTAGGAGTTTTATGGTTGATTTACATTCACGTATTTGACCCATTGTGAGCTTACTTTTGTGTATACAGTTAGACAATAACCCAGTTTCATTCTCTTGAATGTAGCTGTCCAGTTTTGCCAACACCAGTTGTTGAAGTGTCTGTCATTTCCCCATTGTATATCCATGGCTCCTTTATCATATATTAATTGACCGTATATGCTTGGGTTTATATCTGGGCTTTCTAGTCTGTTCCATTGGTCTATGGGACTGTTCTTGTGCCAGTACCAAATTGCCTTGATTACTGTGGCTTTGTAGTAGAGCTTGAAGTAAGGGAGCGTAATTCCGCAAACTTTATTCTTCCTTCTCAGGATTGCTTTGGCTCTTCGGGGTCTTTTGTGGTTCCATAAGAATTTTAGAACTATTTGCTCTAGTTCATTGAAGAATGCTGTTGGTATTTTAATAGGGATTCTACTGAATCTGTAGATTGCTTTAGGAAGGAAGGCCATTTTGACAATATTAATTCTTCCTATCCATGAGCATGGGATGTGTTTCCATTTATTGGTATCTTCTTTAATTTATCTCATGAGTGTCTTGTAGTTTTCAGAGCATAGGTCTTTCACTTCCTTGGTTAGGTTTATTCCTAGGTATTTTATTCTTTTTGATGCAACTGTGAATGAAATTGTTTTCCTGATTTCTCTTTCTGCTAGTTCATCATTAGTGTATAAGAATGCGACAGATTTCTGTGTATTAATTTTTTATCCCACAACTATGCTTAATTCAGATATTAGATCTAGTAGTTTTGGAGTGGACTCATTAGGGTTTTTTATGTACAATATCATGTCATCTGCTAACAGGGACAGTTTAACTTCTTCCTTGCTAATCTGGATGCCTTTTATATTTTTGTGTTGTCTGATTGTGGTGGCTCAGACCTCCAGAACTCTGTTGAATAAAAATGGGGAGAGTGGGCATCCTTGTCTCGCTCCTGATTTTAAAGGAAAAGCTTTCAGCTTCTCACTGTTAAGTCTGATGTTGGCTGTGGGTTTGTCATATATGGCCTTTATTATGTGGAGGCACTTGCCCTCTGCACCCATTTTGTTGAGAGTTTTAATCATGAACGGATGTTGAATTTTGTCAAATGCTTTTTCAGCTATGCAAATGATCATGTGATTATTTTTTCTTCTTTTTGTTGATGTGCTGGATGATGTTGCTGGATTTTTTAATGTTGTACCATCCTTGCATCCCTGGAATAAATCCTACTTGATCATGATGGATGATCTTTTAGATGTATTTTTGAATTTGGTTTGCTAATATTTTGTTGAATATTTTTGCATTTATGTTCATCAGGGATATTGGTCTGTAATTTTCCTTTTTTCAGGTGTCTTTGCCTGATTTTGGTATTAGAGTGATGCTGGCCTCATAGAGTGAGTTTGGGTGTATTCCCTCTTCTTGCACTTTTTGGAAAACTTTAAGGAGGGTGGGTATTAGGTCTTCACTTATTGTTTGATAAAATTCTGCAGTGAAGCCATCTGTTCCTGGGGTTTTGTTCTTAGGTAGTTTCTTGATTACCCCAAGTTTAATATCCTTGCTGGTAATTGGTCTATTCAGATTCTCTGTTTCTTTCTGAGTTAGCCTTGAAAGGTTGTATTTTTCTAGAAATGTGTCTGTTTCTTCTAGGTTACCCACTTTGTTACCATATATTTTTCATAGTATTCTCTAATAATTCTTTGTATTTCTGTGGTGTCCATATTGATCTTTTCTTTCTCATTTCTGATTCTATTTATGTGTGTAGATTCTCTTTGTTTCTTGATATTTTCTGTTTTGTTAATTTTCTCAAAGAACCAGCTCCTGCTTCCATTGATTCTTTCTATTGTTTTATTCTTCTTGATTTTATTGATTTTTGCTCTAAACTTTATTATGTCCCTCCTCCTACTGACTTTGGACCTCATTTGTTCTTTTTCTATTTTCATTAATTTTGAGTTTAGACTGTTCCTTTGGGATTGTTCTTCTTTCCTGAGGTATGCCTGTATTGCAATATACTTCCCTCTTAGCATGGCCTTTGCTGCGTCCCACAGATTTTGTGGTGTTGAATTATTGTTGTCATTTGTCTCCATGTATTGCTTCATCTCTGTTTTTATTTGGTCATTGATGCATTGATTATTTAGGATCATGTTATTAAGCCTCCATGTGTTTGTGGGATTTTTCATTTTCTTTGTGTGATTTATTTCTAGATTCATACCTTTGTGATCTGAGAAGATGGTTGGTACAATCTCAATCTTTTTGAATTTACTGAGGATCTTTTTGTAGACTAGTTTATGGTCTATTCTGGAAAATGTTCCATGTGCACTTGAGAAGAATGTGTATCCTGCTGCTCTTGGGTGTGGAGTTCTGTAGGTGTCTGTTAGTTCCATCTGTTCTAGTGTCTTTTTCAGTGCCTCTGTGTTCTTACTTATTTTCTGTCTGGTTGATCTGCCTGTTGGAGTGAGTGGTGTGTTGAAGTCTCCTATAATGAATGCATTGCATTCTATTTCCCCCTTTAATGTTGTTAGTATTTGTTTCATACATGTAGGTGATCCTGTGTTGGATGTATAGATATTTATAATAATTATATCCTCTTGTTGGACTTACCCCTTTATTATTAAGTAATATCCTTCTTTATCTCCTGTTACTTTCTTTGTTTTGAAGTCTATTTTGTCTGATACAAGTCCTCTAACTCCTGCTTTTTTCTCCCTACTAGTTGCATGAAATATCATTTTCCATCTGTTTACTTTCAATCTGTGTATGTCTTTGGGTTTAAAGTGAGTCTCTTGTAGGCAGCATATAGATGGGTCTTGTTTTTTTTATCCATTTCGTGACTCTTTGTCTTTTGATTGGTACATTCAGTACATTTACATCTAGGTGATTATTGGTAGGTATGTACTTATTGTTTTTGCAGGCTTTAGATTTGTGGTTACCAAAGGTTCAAGGGTAATTCCCTTGCTATGTAACATTTAAGTCACTTAATATGCTATTACAAACACAACCTGAAGGTTCTTTTTTATTTTTTCCTCTTTCTTCTTCCTCCTCCATTTTTTATATATTAGGTATAGTATTCTGTAGTCTTTGTCCATCTCTTGATTGACTTTAGGGTTAGTTGATTTGATTTTGCATCTAGTTAGTACTGAATTGTTCTACTTTGCTGTGGTTTTATTTTCCCTGGTGACAGCTATTTAGCCTTAGGCATACATACATCTACAGCAGCCCCTCCAAAATGCACTGCAGAGGTCATTTGTGGGAGGTAAATTCTCTCAGCTTTTGCTTATCTGAAAATTGTCTAATCCCTCCAAATTTAAATGATAATGATAATCTTGCCAGATACAGTATTCTTGCTATGAGGCCCTTCTGTTTCATTGCATTAAATATATCATGCCACTCCTTTCTGGCCTGTAAGGTTTCTGATGATAGCCTGATGGGTTTTCCTTTGTATGTGATCTTTTTCTTTCTCTAGCTGCTTTTAAAAATTAGTCCTTATCCTTGATCTTTCTCATTTTAATTATTATATGTATTAGAGTTGTCTTCCTCTGGTCCCTTGTGTTGAGAGATCTGTGCACCTCCATGGCCTGAGAGACTATCTCCTTCCCCAGATTGACGAAGTTTTCAGCAATCACCTCCTCAATGACACTTTCTATCCCTTTTACTCTCTCTTCTTCTTCTGTTACCCCTATAATGTGAATATTATTCCATTTGGAATGGTCACACAGTTCTCCCAATATTCTTTCATTCTTAGAGTTGCTTTTTTCTCTCTGTGCCTCAGCTTCTTTGTATTCCTCTTCTCTAATTTCTATTCCATTTACCGTCTCTTCTACTATGTCTAATCTGCTTTTAAATCCATTGTATGTTGCATTTCAGATACGGAATTTCTTAATGATTGAATCACCATCCTAAGTTCATCCCTGAGTTCTTGAATATTTGTGTCTACCTCCATGAGCATGTTTATGATTTTTGTTTTGAACTCCCTTTCAGGAAGATTGGTGAGTTCAGTTTCATTTGGCCCTTTTTCTGGGATTTGTGAGATTTTCATCTGAACCGGGTTCCTTTGACATTTCTTATTTCTATGTGGCGCCCTCTAGTGCCCAGAAGCTCTAGTCTCTGGAGCTGTTCACCCCTGGAGTGAGGTCAGGGGTCACAGGGTAGCAGTGCTGGTGATCTGTTTCATGAGTTCTGCTCTGTTCTCCAGGTGTATGCAGTCTGGCACAGCCTTCTTTCTTGTTGCTCTTTTAGGATTAGTTGTATTAACTATATTTTTGTATTATGTGTGGTTTTGGGAGGAGTTCTCTGCCTTACCTCTCACACTGCCATCTTGAATTGATCTTAACTTGAGGTTATTTTAAGTTAACTATGTGAAATAAACTAAGTATATACACACATTTTATTCATATGAAGAAATGTGAAGTTTGGCTGTGAGTATCACTTTCATAAAAGGAAACATTTTATTCCAATCTGCAACATATATTTGTGGTATAGACCAGGAGTTCTTAATCCTCTCTTGAAAGCAATTAAATTAGAATGTCTGGTGTTGCGGTGCAAGTACGAACCTGTTTTTAAAAGTGTTCTAGATTTTTCTATTATGTAGTTAAGTTTCAGAAACAATAAAATGCATCAAAAAATACAGACAAAATATCAATCTTAGGATTTCAGAAGAGAATGTAAAATTAACTTTTAAAATTATAAAGAGTAAAATGGAGATGACAGAGGCTGGGAAAGAAAAAGTCAGAACATATGCCAAAAGAAGAGTAGAGGAAGGGCATGCCCCTGAAAGGCAGTTCACTACCTGTCTCTCTCATGACTGTTCAAGAGTTCAGTCCATTCTAAGTAACACCTGTACTATACATGTCATTATAAATTTTTAATACTATACTTTGGGTGTAAATATCCTCTCCTAAGAAAGTAAGAAATTCATATAATCTTCTTTAATTTGATAGAAAATATAAAAACAGATAAAACAACCTTAAAGTTATAAAGTCAACATAAAAAAACTAAAATAAAAAGTAACGACATTGGAAGGATATGGAAAACATAAGAAATTTCCTTAAGTTAACAGATATTGCCTAAAATAGTTAAACAACCTTAGTAATATAAGCATTTTTTAGTTAGATTTTAAAATTAGCTAAGGTTTAAACATCTTTGCCTATTAAAAAAAGGGGTTGGGTTTGCAAATTGTGTCTTCCATTATATATCTGCACTCTCAGATTTTTAAACATGTGGATAGATTAATTAGATGGAAAATAATATGTAGTTTAAGTAATAATTATATGTTGAACTTAATTTGCACATTAAAAATATGAAGCCATTCAAAATTTAATTACTTATTGTATGAAGAGGCTGAATGTGACCTTCATGCAGAAATATTGCATCAGATGTGGACAGAAACAGACAGGAGCACTTCTGATCCACTTAGTATGTGCGAGAGCTGATCATCCAAAAAACAAAACAAAACAAAATGAACAAAACAGCAGTAGACTCACTGAGATGTGACTGTTGGTTAGTATAGGGAGGGACTGAGGTGGATGGGTGAAATAGGTGAAGGGGATAAAGGGACACAAAATCTCAATCATAATATAAATTACTCATGGGGATGAAAGTGAAGCATAGAGAATATAGTCACTGGTTCTCTAACATCTATGTTGACAGATAGTAACTGCACTAGTCGGGGTGAGGATCTAATCATGTATATAACTGTTGAATCACTATATTGTATACTTGAAACCAAAATAATGTATATCAACTATACTTTGATAAAAAAAGAAATAATAATAAAAAGAACATATCCTCCCTTAATGCACTGCCATATTTGCGAGTGATTTCTCTACATGGTTATACTAACACATAATAAAATATGTTTCCTCTGCTGGAAGAATTCAGCTCCAAGAATTACAAAGCTTTATGGTTTCTTTGTGTTACTGCTGTTCCTCAGTATCCTGGTTCTTTCACCAAGCAGAAATGTTTCAGGAAAAGTAAAAGATTTCTTCTCTAAACGATCTCTTTCCTTTTCTTCTCATTTGTGATTCCCATTAAACCAAAGATAGATGTGATTGAACTGTTTGCTTTTGTGCTGGTGGTTGCTTTGGAGCATACTCTTCTAATTTCTTTGTTACTTGTAAAAATATTATGACTTCTAATATAGTGTAATTGCTTTTACTTGTAACAATACTGGAATGCAGCAGAGATACAAAGTAGTGAGGCTGTTTCAAAAATTAGCTAAATGAAAAATATACCCAAAATGGGTGAGAAGTCATTTTCTAGCTAAATAACACAAGCCTTTGTAGAAAAAGAGGAGAAAACAAACATTATCATCAGAAATGAAATTTCCATCTAATTCAGTACTTGAAGGAATCGTGAGATTTGCTATTCTCATACTCTCCTCTCTTGCCAACCAAAGCACCATGCTCAGCTGATTTTCTTTGATTTTTGTGGCAATTTATTCTCAGCCTTTTTGTTCACCCCAGTTCTCCTTTTAAATACTAGCAGTACTGAGGGCTGTATTCTCAATCTTCTTTTTGTATCACTCTTGAGGTTATCCTTGATAATCAAATTTGCCATTGCTGACTCTCAAAATCACTTCCAGTCTTCCCTTAAAGTTCAGACCCACGTATCCTTTTGCTTGTATATGGGTATGTCAAATTTGTTGTCTGTAAATCAACTACATTACATTCTGCAAACCACAGAAAAACCTAAGTCTTGTGGATTTCACCTATTGACAATTTCATAATTCTATTTCCTTCTCTCCATTTACTACTGCTAATCCCTGTCCCAGCCATTATCACCTTTCATCTGAACCGATGTAAGAACATTCTACTTACTCTTTCTAAATCTATTCTTATGTGGGACTTGCCCATTTTCACCATTTGCAGCCAAAATACAAACATGATTTAACATATGTATGTAAAATAGTATATATTTATATATTTTATAGGTGAACTATTGCCCCCCCCAACAGAATATCAGTATATATACACACACACATAAACACACAAATACATATATTCCTTTTGCAATCAAGAATGTAATGTGGGAGTGTGAATGAAAGATTTATTTATAATGGAGAATGACAAAAAGTCTTTGAGACACTGTGTAGCAGAGAGAAAGTAGTAGAAGGGAAACCAGTGAATGGAATATTGAAACAATTTAGGCAGGATAAAACATAGGCTTGAATCAAAGCACGAAGAGAGAAGTAGGAGACATTTTGATCTGTCAATGACAACTTGATGACAGATAAAACATGGATGCTCAAGAAAGTAGTTGAATATAAGGAAAATTTCTTACTGGACAGATCATTTCTGCGGCATGCTTCAGGTTAGCAAAAGATACAAGGCACAGAGAAATAATCATTTTGGCATTAGGCATATTTATTTGATTCATTTCTGGTGAATTTAACATGTGAAGTTTAGGGTTGAAACTTACAGGAGAATTAGAATTAAAATTATAGATTTGAAAGCTAGTAGGATATTGGAAATAGATAAAGTCATGAATGATTTTCTCTAGTATGAGCATGTTACAAGAGAAAATTAACATTACAACATTGAGGAACACCAACAAATAATGAGTTGTTGGAAGAAAAAATGAAAGAGAGGAGTTGAAGAATAAGAAGATAAGGGATGAGCAACAAGATGGAATTAAATAATATAAACTTCTTCAAAAAGTGTAATTAAAATAAAAATGAAACAGAAATTAATTTTTCTTTCCTTTTTCTTTTTTTGTATTTTCTTTTGTAGCATGCCTGGGAAGAAGATTTAACTTGTTAAGGAGTAGATAGAAATTAAAGATTCAGTCTATTTTCTGAATTTAATGATGACAAAGAAAAGGATAAATTAGCAACAGATTTAGTAAGTGTCTGCATGTAGAACTTCTTTTCCCCTGAAAATTGACTGTAGTTTCTCTTGATTAGAGTCCTGAAGCTGGCTACCTGTTGGGTATGCTCAGTCCTTGATGCCCACCCACAGTCAGGCTTGCTCAGCCAGAGAATTTTTCATTTTTTATGTTTTTGCAGAAAATCAGCAATCAGGATCTGATACCAACACTGTTTCGAAAAATATAAAAGGTGCTGTTTCTAATGTAAATAGCTCAAAAAAAATCCTGACTCCTGGTACACTAGACCCCTACTTGCTATGTGACCCACTTCCTTGAATGAGGGTTTTAATTGCATGCCTTGTTAACCAAATCAGCTTCAAGTGGTGTTTGTTTCCAACATTTGCATCATACCTTAGAAAACAATTCTAGTCAGTACATTTTATGCCATTATTTTTTTTCACAAGAGTTAGAAATTTCTATGAAAAGATATGTTTTAGGCTGACTTTATGCTTTTGTAAATTTGCATTTTATATTCATAGCTTTATCTATTTATGAAAATATAATCTGAAGATACTTTTAACAGCAGAAAATATTTTATTAGAGTCTGCAATCATCATCTTTCCCCATTCTAATTATTCAGTAAATTTAAGGAAAGCCAATATGTTAAAATAACTTGAGCAATGTGCAAACATTTTTTCATAATATTTTCCTTAAAGAAACAAACAGTTATATCACTCTATATAAAATAACACAATAATTTCAATAAATAACCTCATATATCTGCCATATCATATTATCTGGTGCCAAAACAATATATTAATCCTTTTCTAGTATCTCACTAGAAATAGTTACTCACTTTTCTAATTTCTCTGTGATTTTATAACATATTGAAGATCCTTCAGAATTTTTGAGAATATTCTTAAATTTCCTAAAAACAGGAGTTCTTGATAACCCATCAAAAAATAGAGAAAGTAAGTACAAATAGCAAGTGCAGGAGACTTACCTACATATATTTCTCCTAAATCCTTTCTGGGCTGAAAAGGAGTTCAGCTCTTCTCCAGGTGCGTCACCCTCTAAAGCAACGCCTTCTCTCCCAACATCACAGCAATCATTTCCTATGGGAAGCCCAAAAAATGTAAGTTCCCACTTGTGGGGGGAATTTCTTAATCAGAGCTCAACGCAAGATAAAACAAAATCAGTAATAAATGTTCTCATCTATGAATACGTTTTCACAAAACCCTGAGAAGGGAAATATTCTAATAAAGAGGGAGTTCCAGAAACTATGTCACATGCCCCTCAGAGGTCAGTGATGGGAAAGCTAACTTTCCACAAGCAAAATCGAGGCAGCTGTAGACAGTGAGTGAAAGAGCAAACAAGCAAACAAGAACACAGAGTAGGACTGGTTTCACCCCAATGCGAGAGTGGCTCGAGCAGACAGCAGGAGAAGTAGAAGTGAAAATACCAAGTTTACAGAAAGCTGTTGAAGACTTTCTTACGAATGTTTCAGAAGGTATTTATCCTAAGGATCTTGAGGAAAGGAACTGTCTTCCTGCTGCTTCTTCCCTCCCTGCCTCCACCTTTTCAAACACAGTTCAAGAAATAACTGACTTACAATAAATACGAAATTAGGGTTTGCTGCTCCTGGGAGTCATTGTTGTCATCTGTATCTTCCTCAGGGAAGATGGATGTAGATGCTGAAAAATCCCTCGCTTCTCCCTCTTTGGGGAGGAAACCTTCCTCTTGGCAGTAATCAAATGAAAAGAGAACAGTCCGGTCAGCAAGCTGTTGCAACTGTTACAATTCCAGTTCTCCTTCTAAACTACCCCCAAGGATGTGCTCCACTCACAACCCAGGAAGTCATTCCTACAGAGATGCAGAAATGGGGCAATGTGCCCCACTGTCTGAATTAGTCACGTTCACTTGTGACTATGGCAGTAGTAGAAAGACAAACAAATGCAGGGTCAGAACGGTTCATGCTTCCAGGCCAGCTGTGACATATGTACACAAAATCAGAAATCCTGCCTCTGCTCCTTGTGGTTTGTCCTTCCAGGATCCCTTCCAGAAACTTCTGATAAGCTCGGGCAGCGATATGCTGCTCGGGACCAGACAAGACCTGCTTTCATTTACTGTTCTTTCTATTGCCATGTTACTGGAACATGGAGAGCGTCCAGAACAACTTCATTTGAATTTTATGGAGACTTTCTTCCAAATGAATGAATATCTTATTTGTTTTATGTGATCAAAAGAGCTGCATGTTCACTTTTGTTTTCCATCCTTATGCCTATTGTTGTTAAGCTGATCTCTCTTTTTACTCCTAGTCCTTTTCCTTTTAGTTCTTGGCTTTGAGAATTTTTTTTAAACTACTCTTTGCTTATTTCTAAAAATGTCTAAAATAATATTAATCCTATTGAATCTTACTTCTGATCTGCTAGTAACATTTTAGTAACACGTTTAATACCATCTCAAGCACATATTCTGTAAAATAAAAATTACCTGAGCAACTTATTTTACAGAATATAATAGAAGTTAAATCAGCTTTGCTTCCCTCTTATGTAAAATTTCTAATCAATGTTATCAATAATGAGAATTGACAGTACTATTTATATTTTATAGAAGGAAGTCATTTAAATTTCTTATGTTTACTACAAATACCTTTTTTTTCCAAATACCTTGATTTTGGTTCCTATTTTGGAAAACGTAGATTAAGTGACCCCATATATACGTCTGTGTGAACTAGGCCTTTATTATCACAGATAAATGTGAGGTACTGGTACTCTTGACAACAGATTGTCTAGGTTCAAATACTTACTCTAGCAGTTATAATATCAATGAATTGGACCAATTATTTAACTTCTTTAAGAATCAGTTTTTGTTTCAAAATAGGTTAGTATTATCTGCCCTAAGTTTGGAGATTACATTTGATAACTTACATAATTTACTAACATCTAGCAAATGATATAATTCTTATGTAGTCTTTGCATTGTATTATTTATTACCTTGTTCATGACTGTTTTATTACTTATTTTATATTATTGAAAGAATCAGCCTATATCACTGGATTTTGCACTGCATTTGTTTTCTGTTGTGTGAGAGACAGAAAAATTCAACTGTTATTTAATAAGTGACTGAATGCTCTATAAATAAGGCTTTTTTCTAAGTCAAATATTTTAAAGTCTTTTTCTACCTTGAGTTGTTTTGTATCAACTTAGAACTGACAACTTTAAAGAATTAGCATAGTACTTTTACACACATAAATACTTTTTTTAAGTTAACTGTAAATGCTAAAAATGTAGTGTTTCGATACAGTACCTGATTTATCTAGCTTTCCACTTAACTCATATAAAGAGTTTTAAAAAAATTCTAAATTGTAACTTTTTATCATTGTTAACCCTAACATTTGTCATACAATGTCCTATAAAGCCTTTAATTTGTATTCATGGACAATAACTAGATGGCTGTGAGAACAATTTTTATAAGGTGGTTTATTCCCATCCTTCTAAAGATGTGGTTTCCTAAGGCAAACTGTTTTCTATAATGGTGATAATTTATGTGATTAGATGTTTTCTTACACCAGGTAATGAAATTAATTTTCATCTTAATTAGAGCCCACAGCAATGATTATATTAATAATCCATTTAGCTGATTGCATTTTGCTAAATTGGTTGTGTTGCATTTTGTGCATTGCTAATATGCCAAGGTCAGCATGTCACCTCATCAGTATCCAGGAAACATTACAAGGTCATAGTGAATAATATAGCTTACATTTTCAAATTCTAGGTTATCTGCATCCTGAGATTTCCTTTGGTGGTATATGTCATTATTCTTAAGGGGTTTAGAGTCAAATACCTCAGTTTTAAATCTTTTTGATTAGGTTCTAATAACCTGCCATAGGTTAGCCAAATTCATAGAAGACTAATTGATTAAAGAGAAGATCAACATATTCACTTGCTTTGGGAATTATAACTATCTAGATAGATGACTTTCCTCTGTCTCCCATCAATGCATTCCTTTCTCATTAGAAAAAAAACTATTTAGGAATGTTAAGGTAAGACCATGAAATTGTTTTGCAAGAACATGAAGTCAAAAAGAATGTGATGAAAGAGAGTTAAGAAAATCTCAAAAAGTTGTAATTCTTCAAAGGGTGTAAATAGATCTAGTTCAGTTTTCCACTTTAGAGAAACTATATGACACATATAAATCCTTTAAAGATCACAACCTCTATTCTCCTTGAAGATTTGTAGGAATCAAAACACCACCTTTTCATTTAAAATCTTGTACCATGGCTTTGAAACCTCAGGACCAAGTTATAAATGTCCACTTTCAAGTGAAATTATTGAAATCTTCTCATCTTTCCCTACAGGCTATACTGCCCATCTACTTAATCATTTCAGTCAATTCTCTTCAAACTCTAGTAAATTTTTCCAATCTCATTTTTAGCACATAGAAGCAAAGAATGACCCACTAACTTGAATTTTGGTCTGAAGTGACTATAAAGAAGTTTATAAACTTGTGCTCCCATATTCAAGTTTACAGAGAACTGTTCATATTGTCTTTAATTTTGTGCTTTATTGTAGTTTCCAGGAGTGGAAAAGATGAGAAGAGGATGGCTTATTCAGAGGAATTAAAGGAAAACAATTTAACCTAAAACATTGGAGGAACGTTGGCAGAAAGGATAAACAGGATATTTTCAGAGAAAATGGTAAACTTGGGGTTTTTATGGGGGTGGGGAGGACTTAATATGTTCTTTAATTCTTGTTTACTTGATGTATATATGCTAATTATTAAATTTGTTGATAAAACAGAAAAATTATTTTTAAAATTAAAACATAATTTTTGGACTTCTGGTTTTAGCTTTACTATGCAAAGTTCTTAGAAGACATGACTCCCAACCTTAAAATAAGAAAAAGCTGAACAAACTGAATATCAACATTTTTCTTAAATCATCAAACAACTAATGTCACAGGACAAACTCTCACCCCAAAACTATGCATCCAAATCAGGGGGAAAATGCATTCAGAGAATCACAGCTAAAATGTGCCTACCTAGAACAGAAGCTGCTAATGCCATAAACTGGTAGAAACACATAAATGGTGATTTTGATTACTTATTGGAGTTTGAAAGTGGCTGGTTTAAGAGTAAGAAATTCCTGAAGGCTATAGTATTGGGGAGCCCAATCATGTTTCAGTATAATCTGAGAAAAAAGTCCTTTGCCAATGGCACTGGAAAGGTAAGAGTAGTAATTGTGAAATTACCTCAAAAACTTTTCCATAATAAAGGGCTGCTCTGCAGGGGAAAAGATTTTCCTTTTCTGGAGCAGAGTTTTATCTCAGATTATGGAAGGGCACTTTTCTCATTCCAGCTCCCTAAAGCCCTTCGGTCTCAATTAAAGAGAAAATAAAATCAGTAGTCATCAAGGAAATAAACTTGGAATAATGCATCCAGGGAAGGCAATGGGGGAGTGGGATATGTCACTGAAAAAACACTTGTGAAAGTTCTAGCCGCAAGACATTGGTTGACTAAAAGATAAGATTTAAATAAGATTATAGATTGCCCCCTCTTCCACACCCTATTACTACACCCTATTACCACATTAATAGGGATCCAGTATTATAACAGTGGATTACAACTGAAAGCACTGTAAGAAACAGACTCTTTCTGAGGATGAAAGTACAGAGTATATGTAGGAGACAAAAATAAGAAGGGCACCTAATTCTATAGCAAATATTAAACACAGCACAAATCCTAGCTAGATTAACATATATGCTCACACTAAAGGCCTATTTACTCATTTCTCTTTACCCCATACAACATACCTAGCTTTCAACAAAAATTACAAGGCATGCTAAAAGAAAAAAAAGAAAAGAAAATTCTCTATAGAAACAAAGCAATAATTAAATCAGACTCACATGTGAGACACATGTTGAAATTATAACAAAGAAACTTTAACAAAACATAATTAATACTCTAAGATGTGATAGAGAAACTAAGCAAAAAAATAGATGGGTAGTACTGATGGACAGTGACTTCCAGGGGGTATGAGGGGACTAGAAAATATGGGTGAATGTAGTAACCACAATGTTTTTCATGTGAAACCTTGATAAAAGTGTATATCAATCATACCTAAATAAAAAATAGATGGCTGGTGCAAGCAGAGAGATGAAAACTTAAGCACCAAAAATAAATGCTGTAAATCAAAACACTATAACAGAAATGAAGAATAACTTCAATGAGATCTTCAGTGGAATTGACATGGCCAGTGAATCATGAGCTTGAAAACAGTTCAATAGTAACATCCGTAATTGATAGTCTAAGAGGAAAATTAATGAAAATAAACATATACAGAGAATAGAACATCAAATAACTGGGAAAATTTCAAAAGGTATGACATAATAATTGGAATACAGAAGAAATTAAAGAAATACTGAAGAAATATTTGAAGTAATAATCATAGAGGACTTTTCGAAATTAATGATACCAAATGCATATCCAGAAAACTCGGAAGAAGATTGAAAAAAAAAAACAAAAAGCAAACAACAAAAAAGTGACCCCACCTAGGCCTGTTACATTAAAACTCCAGAAAATCAAAGGCAAAGAGAAAATCCTGAAAGAAAAAATGTCCTGCCTCTACATATAGAGGTATAAGGATAAGGACTACATCAGACTTCTCATCAGAAAATATGCAAGGATAAAGAGCATGGAATGAATTATATGAAGTGGTGGGGATGGGGCAGGGGAAATAAAGTAGAATTCTACATGCAGTAAAATTATTACTCAAACATGAAGAAGAAATAAAGGTTTTCTGAAGCAAACAAAAAGTGATGGAATTCGTTCCTAGCATAATTTCCCAGCAAAACAAAAGGTTTCACAAAAATTGAAAATGATATATCAGTTTGATATTTGACTGCACAAATAAAGTAAGCACTGGATAAAAATAAACAAAGGTAAAATAAAATATTTGATTGTTATGATAATTAATGACATAAAATATAAATATATAAAATAGCATAGTAGTGCTAAATATACATAAATACCTACATATATAGATATTTATATATATATATATAGTCCTGTGTATGTGTGTGTATACATATACATACTAGAAAGACAGAGAAGGGGGCAGTAAAGATTATAATGAATATGTATATGTATAATTTTATAAATTTATTATTGAATTTAATATTGAGAGATTGAAGTATGTATATGATCATATCTTCACCAGGCAGAATTTATGGTTTTCTCTTCTTGAAGTTGTCAAGTATGTCCATGTAAACTATGCCCTTTCAATGTACCATTTGTGTATCGATTATTGCATAATAATTGTGTGCCAATTATTATTGTGAAGATTTGGCTTCAGCATCCTTAAAAAATAATTATATCCCATGTACTTTCACAGATTCATCAACACATCTAGTTCAGACACCTGTTGGATATGTTTTTAGATACAGTTTTTCAACTGTCCTGAATTCCTTGATCGTATTTTGATATTACAGAATCAAACTTTCAATACAAAATAACTATCCACGGCACTGCTACTTACAATTGAAAGTCCAAGTGACTTTGGGTCTGATTCTCACATCACATCATTTGGAGTCGTCACACTGGTTTCCAAAGCCCCCCACTACTAAACTCTATGTACCCAATAAAGACTGATTTTACTTGTCCTACTGCCATTTTATTTGAGTGGCAGCCATGCAGTTATAAAGAGTAAAGTCCTCACTTTTATTTTTCAAAAGTATCTATGTTACCACTTCTTAGTCTCTATATGAGCCAGTGCCAGGAAATGAAGTGAGTGTAGCCTTAATATTTTCTACAATTTATATCACACTCAAAGTATCTCTGTCTGGAGCTCCTGCACTAGCTCATTTCATGTTCCAGACCATATTCTATATGGACCTACAATGTTACAGCAAAAATTTCTTTGTTCGTGGCAAAAGACACAAGACTCCTGAGTCAGAGACAACAACTGTCTGTTCCTCACAGTATGATGAGCAGCACAAGCTCCATTTTCTCACTGGTTCTCTTGTGCCCTAAGTCTCATAGGAGCAGAGGAGCCACGGTGGATACCACACCCATGGTAATCTGTGTCACAGCTGAGTATGCCCAAGTTTAGGAATACCCAGCCTTTTATAATGGCCTGCAAGGTAACCTGTCCTAATTTTGCCCCAGTTGGAAATATTATCTTTATTGTACTAAATGGTAAGGAAATCTGCCCTTTGATATATAAAAGTCCTTACAAAAACAGTCTCGGACAAAGGCTGTTAGGGTTTTGGCTTATAAAACATACAGATATTTGAGAGACCCATGGAGAACTATGCCCCAACAACACACATGTGTTGATTTGAGAGGCACTGCTCATCTGAGTAGCCAGGTTTACAGTGAGTTCAGTCTGGTTGCTCTTATAACAAGAATGTGCTATTTACTCCAGATCCCTTAGGTCAGTGCTGACAGATCTAAGTCAGAGTTTATAACATTCCATAAATCCCCCCTAGTATGATGGCAATCCTAGCATTAGCCTTTCTCAAATTACCTCTAGAAGTCTGAAAATAGGCTCTGCTACTACAGAATATTTGGTGGTGTTTATAACAAATATTTAGGACGTCCTACTGTCAAGGTTCCTTTAGCCTTCCTATACCAGTAGGACTTGGTACCTCTTATAAGATCATGAGCAAAAAATTCCATATTCCTTTAGATGGATCCTTACATTGTGTCTTTCACCATTGTTCGTATTACTAATCAAGCCTCCTACCATACTATCTATTATGTTAAAAGAGGCAGAGTTTCTCATTTTTTATCCAGTTTCTTACTGCAATTGCACTAAAAGTAAAATAAATAGAAACCCTGTAGAAAAGTGCCTATTAGACTGTATGATAGTTTTATCCTAAAAATATTCCATTAAATTAGCACTTCAACAATTCAACCAAGTGCTTCCTATTTTTATAAGAGAGTTTTCCCAACATACCATTGCTGTTCTATTTATGAGTAATAGAAGATAGAAAAGCCAGGGGTTAGCGACTCAATAAGAGCAATTTGCTCCATTGATCTTAAGGTGTGAGGTTTTGCAGTGAGGTTAACAAGCTGGAACTATAAGTATATGGCCCACTCATTCAAAAGAGATGAAGGAAGAAAGAAATCAGAAAATGAAAAAAGAGAAAAAACACGCAAAAAATGAGATTAACAGTGCTTCCATAACTCTAATTAGTGTTTGCTTCCATGCATTACATTTAAGTTAACCTGTATATATAGAACATTTTTATGTATCTCCTGTGGCTTTCTGAATTATTCTATATCCAAAGTTTAACCTCAGTAAGAATATGTTAAGGCATGCTAACTGATGCTGCAATTCCAGCTATGGACTTCTATGGGCCCTGACTGTTGCCCACTCCCCAGAGGACTGACATATTGTTTTACAGTAACACTTAGAGAATTACTATACCAAGCATGGTTCAGATTGAACGATTTGAACTATATGAGGAATAGGACTGCGTGCAGTAGGCAGATTCCAGGCCCGGCTTAGATGTTCGAATTCCTGAGCAGAAATAGACTACTCAGGATAGGAGCAGCTTTAGTGATACATGTTCCTGGCATTTACAACATCTCACTGTAGATTACCCTACTGGGATAACTTTAGGGTAATATGTTAGAAATATAAATGAATATTAGAATCCAAAACTAGAAAAACAGAAGAGACCAACTGTATATCTTAAGACTGCAAAAAAGGACAAATACAAAGATTAACACTGCCCAAGGAAAGGTGGGATTGCTCAAGATGTGAGATTAAAAAATATGAGGCCAATAAAGTTGAGGCCCCTTAAAAACTAAGAGTTGAGAAGACTAGCTAAAGATTGGCAAATATTCCAAGTAAATGACAGAAGGTTTTTAGGAAATCAAAACATTCTGCGTGATACTGTAATAGTGGGATGTATTATTATACATCTGTCCAAATCCAGAAAATGTGCAACACCAATGTAAACTACAGATTTCGGGTGATAATGATGTGTCAATGTACCATCATCTATGTAACAAAGACACTTCTCTGGTGGGAGATAATGATCCTAAGGGAGGCTATGCATGTCAAGGGGCAGGTTATGTGGAAAATTTCTGTACCTTTTAATTCTTCTGTGAACCTGAAACTCTTCTAAAAAATAAAATCTTTTAAAAAATAGAAAATGGCTGTGGTTTTAGAAATTATAAAACCATGGATTTTTCCAAAGGGACAGCCTGCTCTAAAAGAAAATCACTCTGTCCCTATGGACCTGGCTGAGTATCATTTCCACATATTCCCATGGTGAAGTATTCACAGACTCCAGGTTCAGGGGGACAGACATAGATCACGCCTCTCAACGGCAGGAGTGACAAATAATTTGTGGCCATATTATACCTGTCACAGAAATTACAACATTTCTGTTTTCTGTTGGATCATCTTCCACTTCCTATTTTAGAAACCAGATAAACAGGATATATAGGAGGCAATTCAGTTAGAAAGCAGGGAAGAATTTACGAGTTTATTGTCATAGTCCATGTAGAGTGGTGATGAGGACAATGAAGGAAAGTAAGTGTAAATCACATGGATGTTTAGGATGTGCAGCCACAGAATTTGGTGATTCATTGAACAATGGGATGGGCAATTAGAGATCAAAATCTAGGTAATGTGGGATGAATGCAGTATCTTTCATTGATCTAGAGGTACTGATGCTGGATGAGACACTGTTTGGAGAAATGAGAAAGCTAGAAAATGAGTCAGTAATGATTATGTTTAGTTTGAAGTAACTTTGATAAAGCTAGGTGGAAATACCTAATGGACAATAGGAGATAAAGATTTAGAACTCATTTATATTTAGGAGTCACTGGTATTTAGTTTGTAGATGAATTCGTGTAAGATTTCTCTGCATAAGGATATATAATGGGGAGAAAATAAGACTGAGATTCAGAGACTGAAAAACACTACTATTTAAAAGTATGAGAAAAAAGATCCAGTGATGGAGACTGAGAAGAAATGAAGCAAAACACGAGATGGGCATCCTGACAGTGAGAACAGGAGAGATTTAGAAAAGGTAACAGGCTATTTATATTGACATTTAAAATTTTAAATTTGGAATGTACAGGTTATTTTGGCTATCTCCCTTAAGATTTGCAGATTAGACTCTTTAAAGCTGTAAATGGAAGGTGTGAAAATCAAGTAGTATAAGAAATGGTCCTTATTGTTCCTTCTTCTCTAAGCTTCACCTTTTCTGCCACTACTTATACTGGGTATAAGGAGCACTTTCTCTGGCTATGCCATCTGCCCCAGGCTTGCAAAGGAGATACTTTTCTTGATGTACTCTAGGGCAGTTGAGATTTTACTGAGCCTTAGTAAAGTTTGTGCATTTGGAAAAGGCAAATAGGTACAGCCAATAATAAACAATTACACAATTTGACTTTCATCAATGTACACTGACACATCATAATCACCCAAAGTGTATGACCCACAACATGGTAACTTCCCTGCCTAAAGTTCTATCTGTTTCTGTATAATAGAAAACATTTTTATCCCCAATAATAGAAACAATGTAAAATATAGCCTTATACTCAAAGCCTCAGAGGTCATCTACTTCCATCAAAGGCCCATCTTCCAAGATCAGATTTCCTGTATGAGGATCCATTTAGTGATGTACAGGGATGACTGTTACTTCAGAATAACTAAGAATACACCTACTCAAAACAGCACTGTCTTAACCTTTGGTCTTGGCTCTCAATCTATCAGAATTTTTCTTAATAATTACTCTGTGGATTAATTAGTTAAATTAAGTACTCTGTAAATTGGTAAAATCAAATTAAAGATGATGTAACTGATACAAATACCTTTAAAGTTAATATAATTATACAGCTCTTACAAATAAAATAAGAAGCATTTTATTATAGAATAATATGTATTTCACTAAGTAAATGTCCAGAATGGATCAATTAGGAAACATAATGAGGTAGCCAGTTACTTGCACCTCAGCATAGAATCACCATGAAGGTGGCACGTACAGATGAGACTGGCTCAGCGTGTTGCATGTGCAGCTTATATGCGGTACTACTGGTGATGTCACTGTTGGGGATCCTTACAAAATGGTGACTATTTCTTGGAAGTTTTGAACAAAATCAAATATAACTCCCATCAATATATATACTTAGTATATCCTTTGTAAATTCATTGTATACTGAAAATATAAAAAATCATTTCTGCTTATATACAAAAAAAAAAGAGTAAGGTTCCAGGTTAATAATTTAAACAGGGTTTTTTCATATACGTGAATATACAGCAGAGTATTTAAACTTAGTTTGTAACAACTGAATCATGTGAAGGATTATTCTGCTCTCTAAAATATCCTGGGAACCATTCCACTAACTGCCAATAGTATTCCCCAAATCATTTTAATGACAATATCATCCAAACATCTAAACTCCCAAAATACTCTTTAGAGAATTGTATGATACCATGGAAAACTTATGCCTTAGTGATTCAACCTGTCAGAAAGCACAATAACTCTATCATCACGAGAAACTTGGCCTTAATTCATAGGCTCTATGCAATAGCTGTGTCATAATACAGATGAATGAGCATAATATTCCTTTAAGAGATAAACAAATAAAGTAAATGATAAAAAGGTTTCTTTATTGAGGTCATGGATGATATTAGCAATAGTACATTCAAGATAATGAAGAGAGAAAAGCGGGAGATCAGCAGGTGCAGTCATTTTTTGAAGGGCTGAATTTTTTAAAGCTAGTAACAGTGCATAGAACTTACACATATTGCTTAGTTGCTAAGGAAGGAGAGAAAGTATTTACCATTTGCAGGTCTATTAGGTGAGGCAATGCTAGTGGAATTAAGGAAATTTAAAATAATAATATAAATGTTCCTGGAAAAATGTTCATGTAAAACATAAATTTAAACTCCATTTAAAAAGTGTTGTGTTTTTCCATAAAAGAATAAATTGTTAAGTTACAATTTTTCTTTCTTCTGTGCTTTTCTCTGGCTAATATTCCAACACACATACTTATTTTGCTTTCTTGCCCTTAAAATAATGCCATCGTGAATGCATTTATTTAAGGTTTATGGAAAAAATGCTCATTTACAATTTGTCAAATTCACTTAAAATTGTACTTCTCACTTTCACAGTCACTACCCAGCTTGTCTAATTTATTATCAACTGCAAAACTGATGAGCAAATTTTCAATTGCTTTGTTCAGCTTATTAATACACAGAGAATTCCCCAAATAGATTAATTCTCAGATTTATTTTCCTATACCTTGATCCTCAAAGGATAATCAATAACTCTCCTGAGTTCACCCTCAGTTCAGTTTTTTACTATCTTGTGTTGAAATAGAGAAAAATAAGATTTCTTATATACATAATCTCAATGTAATTAAGTATCAACAAATGATAAACTTTCCATACACACGGTTGGGTCTACTTTGACAGAGAGCTCTCTCACCAGTTAAAAAAGAAACAAAAGACTTCACATGTATTCATTGCTTACCTAGTATTAGTGATAATGATTAATATTTAACTGGAGTATCTCATTTACTGTCTGTAATAACTCCATGAATTGCATACTTCTATTATCCTCTTAAGATTTAAAACCAGAACTCACAGCCAAAAATGTCTGAATTCTGAATCCAAATTGTTTCAAAGTGTGCTCCCTCAAATATCACTGAAGAAAATTTAGTTCTTCAAATCTCTTCCTTTTTGTTTCAAATTTTGTTAATTTGGAAAAGAAAAAAAAGAAAGCAGAAAGGAAAAGAAGCTAAAATTAGAAAGGACCAGTACTGAAGAAAACATTACACAATACTTGAAGTTGTTAATATAGTCCTGGAATATATCTACATGCATATATTTTGAAAATGAAAAATGATAAGCAGTCTAGACATAAGGCTGAACAACATTATCATATGACTAGTTTATTTTTTGGTTTTTGAAACTTTGTACACACTCATATTTTAGACATAATGAACACATTTCTATATCTACCATGTAAAAATGTGTTAGTTATTTTTTTATTTACTTTTTTATTTAGTGAACCACTGCTATCCATGGCTCATTCATTTAATCATAAGAGCTCAACACTGAACTAAATGGAATATATTGAACTGTACTTTCAATTAACTTAATTTAAAAGTGATCCTGTCTGAGATGAACGTGGTGCGTTAACTAACTTTATTATGACAATCATTTTGCAATTTGTACACATATTAAGTTCTATTATATATGTTACATGTCAATATATGTATATGTCATGTAAGTTACATGTCAATAATTGCTTAATAAAGCTAGAAAAAAGTTTTAGTTATATGAGTTATGGTTCTCTCTGATTATTTACTCCTTTAATACTTAACACTTGGGAGAAAGAGGAAAAATATAAAATGCCAGAAAATAAAATGGATTTTCTAAACTTTGTAACTTTTTTTTCGTACAGGTGCATTTTTTACCATCAAATTTCCTTACAACAGAAATGTTAACTGCAATTTCAATAAATGGTCAAAATTAAATAGTTGAACTAATTACCCAAACACTTTTGGCTTATCATCATTTTTCTCTCCACTGCCTAATTCATCAGTAAGCCTTTATAAATATTGTTCTTCTCCACCAAACTTTCAAGGGAAGGTAGTACATTCCAGAGTCCCATCAAAAGTCTGGATTAGTGTTTACTATTTTCAAATTAAATGCAAAAAGTCATTTGCTTTACTAGACATTTGCGTTTACTATGGTTTCAGATAAGATTGAAATCAAGTTATGCAGTCTTTCAGGACTCCCATGCCTAATAGGATAGCATGCTACCTTCTGAGAAAGGATCTCCACTCAAGCATAGAGACAACATTTTTTTCACAAAGTAATTTGTAATATATAAAGATACCAATACACATAGTTCTAAAATTCTATATGGTACAAAAACCCTGCAAAAATACTTTCTTGGAAAGAATTACCAACTGGTCTATCAAACTGCCCCACTCAACCATAGAAAAATCAAAACATCTCATGACAGACATGCACTTGAATGTGCTAAAATTGTCCCACATCTAGACATGCTAGATACACATAATTTTTTTAAATACAGGTCTGAACACTGAAGAAATATAAGAGGGAATCCCCAGGAGACAGGCCTGAATGGCTGCTGACGCTACAGTTTGAAAATGTAGCACGTCCTGTACATCAGGAATCCAGTGTAGAAGGTTGGTCCTCTTTCATTGAAGAAGTCAGAGGAACACCAAGGTGTATGCAAAGTTAAGTTTGGAAAGGAGGCCCTAGACCAAGGCTGAAACCCCAATGAAGGGAATTCCAAAGTACTTGAGCAAAGTAAATAACAAATTGCTATTTTCTGAGTGGTTTTTGCAAGAGGAAGTACATATTTGAGATCTGACAGCAGTAAGCTTTTGAAGACCAAATTCACACCTACCCTTACGCTATAGAAAATAAAGTGTTGACATAAATATTACTCCAAGGATGGACAGTTGAGAATGGCAAACCCTAAACAAATATACCTCTAGGTATGTTCTTGCTATGGAAAGGCAGGAGTTATATTTTCTCAACAATGAAACCATGCCACGGGGTTAGATTCAGGTCGGAAAAATGGAGCCCAGTAACTAAATCGGCTACATATGCCGAAGGCACACAGGATGGAAAAAAGAATTTTCTTAAACTGACATAGCTTAATTATCAAAACCACAGAAAATACCAACATACGTAATAGTGAAACATTGTAAGCATTTTCCTTAAAAATCAAGAACAAGAATATTATTATTACTATAGTTTTAATGAATTCTTGGATGTTAGCAAGTTGCAAAATCATATATAATACATGATATGTATGTTAAATTTTCAAATGTGAAACTATTAGATACATAACACTGATATGTACATATGTCACAAAAGTATAAAACTATGTATGGGATTGATTTGTTCCAAGTTCAGGAAACTGCTTATCACTAGAGAGGAAGAAAGAGGAGGGTAAGAGGGATACGCTTTACCATTGTTTACTGAATTTTTTTCTATTTCTTTAAAAGAGTTTTGATATGAATGGGAAAAATGTTACCATCTGTTACATCTTTGTAGTGCTCATATGGGTGTTTGTTACATACTTATGTAATTTCCTATAAATTGGGATAGTTTAAAAATTGAGATGTTAACTCACCTTATTGTGGTAATCATTTTGCAATATATGAGTGTAAGTAATCATCACATTATACACCTTAAACTTGTATGTTACATGTCAGTAATATATCAATAAAGCTTGGAAAAATGCAAAAACATTGAAAACTCTAATTTTGTTTTCTTAATGTTTCAGTTAATCATCAATAATATAATTGGAACTTTGAAGACTACAAATTCTTAATATTCTCTGAATAAGTTAAAAGAGTAGTAGCCAAATAGGTATGGAAAACTTTAACACTGTAAATCATTTCCCTAAATTGTACCTGTGATTTTAAAATGGTTACTCTGAAAGTCAATATAGCAATCAATATCAATTAAGCCTGCATCTTATTAATTATCACTAAGTCAAAAGCCTACAGGGCTATAATATTTTTTTTAGTAAGAAAAAGAGCTATCCAAATACATCAGGCAAAAGAAACTAACAAGTTCTTAATCTGCAAGTTAAAAAGGAGGAAATGGAGAAGATTTGGAATTCATGCTTGATTTCTCTCTCAGGAATTTGGTATTTATCCTACACAAAAGAAACAAACAAAACAATCTGTAAACATTTCATGTTGTCTTAAGGGTACAGGTGTTTATAGCCATTAATATTTAGAGGGGTTATACTGAAATCATGAATTGACGTCAGGTAGTTTTGGCTATTATTCAAGTGCTCAGCACATTAGAGCTATTCAAGTTCTTCAGTCAGTGGCATTTCTGATTGGGTGGTACCTGTGTTAGAGGTAAATATTGTTTATAATATCACCCTTGTTCATATATCACTTTTAATGAGGGCAACATTGAAAGAAACTATAATAAGATTAACTTAATATTCCTTTCTCTCTAATAAATTTTCCTACATATAGTATGAGTACAATTTTGGAGCCTAGCAAAAAAGCCAGGTCTAAAAACTCCTACTATCTCAGTGGAATGGTAATAAGAATGTCTAGGCTGCTAATCTAGGAAGAAATATATCAGAATGTTTATTAGGTAGGAAAACTCTACTCTGTAAAATTACAATTAAAATAATGAGCTCTAACTGAGATAGGTAAGGAAAAATGGACAGACCAGTCCAGCCTCACATATCTAAGGCTTGACAAAATGCCTTGTGTCTCAGACCACTGGTTCTGTAGAGTTCCAGTACATCTTGTTTCACATCAACCTACTGTTTTAATAAGCTTTACAGTCGCCGTGTCCTAGGTTTAGAGACTCTTTGATCAGATTATCCACGGACCAAGACACAAACTGAAAGGGTATCTCGCTGCGACCCTCCTTACCCGGAATGACTCAGGAGACATGGGCCCACGCAAGACACTTTATTATCTGAAGGAGAGAGTGGCTGCCCCAGAGGTGGGTGGAGAGAGAGAGAGAGAGAGAGAAAGAGAGAGAGAGAGAGAGAGAGAGAGAGGAAGCAGCGGGACAGAGAGAGCAGAGAGAGAGAGGGAGAGAGGGCAGGGGGACAGAGAGACAGAGACAGAGAGAGGGCAGCAGCGTTGCGCCTTTTATTGTGGTGGATCCGCTTGGCCTGTTGCCTTGAGGGAGGGTGGGGATGTTTAGAGATAAGGCGGGCTAAGCCCAGTCAAGCCCCAGGCATAATTCTCACCGGTTTATGTGCTTGGGACCATGGGGCAAATGGAGGATAAATTGCTATATTCTTACACAAACAACTTGTGACATGCACATAAGGCAAATTTGGCTTCTGACACTTGCCTTTTCCTCATTATATTAAATTTCCCTCCCCTGGATGGAGATTTTATATGCTAATGCTACATGGGGTGATGTTGCCACATACATGTATGTATGTAATCCAAGTGTGTATATGCTAAATTGAAACCCTCCCTATTCATGCTAGGTGACCTAATAACTAATACCTAAATATTTTCACTCCTCATAATAGGAGCTACTTAATTATTCTCAGGGAAGCCCACCTTGGTCTATCAAAGTGTTTCTTTTTCTTCAAGTCTCTAATAAGTGCTTACATGCTCCTAAGCCTTGGTGTTAAATTTATTAATTCTCAAGGACAACGACCAACAGCCCTATTCTAGTGTCTGCTTGTAACACAACCAGATAGCATCAGACTTGGAGAACACATAATAATAAAAATAGACAAGTTTGAAAGTCCACAGTTTGGAGATAAACTTCAATAGTTTTAGAATTTAAAAAAAATTACATTTAGAATTATAAAAATTTAATTAGAAAATCATTGCTAAATATTGCTTGCAGAAGTTTATTAAAATGTCCTGTGATGTGGTACTTATTTGTACTCATCTATGAACTATTAAAATGTTTTATTATTTTATCAATTGATACACATATTCTTTAGCAAAAATTCTTATTTATTCAGTTACAGGTCTCTAAACCTTTGACAGGTATTCATTTAAATGAATTCTATTCATTTTTGAAAAATTTTCTGAACAGATAATTTCTGTCTTCAAATATATTGATTTGGGAAATACTCTTTGTGAACCAAGCAGTTAGACCTTCTACATGTACTGCCATAGTTATGTACATTATTATTTGGACCTTAGTTTCTCAAAACTCTAATAAAACTATATATAACATAGTTGTGGGTAAAATTGCAGTATTCCCGTAAACTCTTACCTGGCCTTAGTGCATCTCCATATCAATAGGTGTTTCCAAGGGGTGGAGAGAGGTAGTCATCTCTATATTAGTAGGTAAATACAAGGGGAAACAAGGGCATATCTGGACCAGAGAGGTTGGGTAGGACCTCTTTTTGCTATAGCCTGGTCATGAGAGACACGGGAGAGCAGAAGTGGACCTCTGCTTGTAAGCAATAAATGGGTTTCTCCCACTTTATTTCTCTCTTTGACTGATTTTGGTTCAAAGGTATTTTGCCCCGGGCTGGGAAAATATTTTCCCCCAAAGTTACAGTAGTACATTTCAAATCTGCCTTTTTTATTAAAATTAAATTCAGTTCACTGACAATGCTCACTTACATATTAAGTATGTATGCTAACATAGAAATTGCATTTCCAGGTAATAAAATTCTGATCATTTTCCTTACCTAAAAGTAACTTCAGATTCTAATAGTATAATTAGCTAATGTCTGGTGTATTATTATTGGTTACTCCATATGTGAAGGTGTATCTAAATGACACACTTTTATAAAGAATTTAGCATTATTTATAAATAGACTTTTATTGAAAATGGGACTTCACTCTTTTTTCAAAAAATCTAATTTCTATTACTTACAGCTCTGCCATTTTGAGGCCATAGTTAATTATTGTAGTACAAGTGGGATAAGTCTAGCTTAAAGGTTGCATGGCAGTGTTTCTAGAGGAACCTTAAGCTTTATTCTGCAAATCTTATTTAGTGAAAACCGATGAGCTTATAGAAGGAAGAAATAGCTCATAAAGAATTAGGACCATGTAACTAACTTATTCCCTGCAAAGAAAAATACTTGCATGAAAGCAATTCATGACAAGATTTAAGTTGACAAATGTTTATGAATAACATTCTAAATGGCTGAAGTCAATTATGCTATAAACCATCTGGCAGACTGAAGTCCTTACTAAAATGCATATGAATTATTGCCATTTAATGGACTTATGAAAAAATTATTTGGCAAAACAACAGGTTTTCAGTAAAAAGAATCAATCTTCTTGAGAACCAAACCTAGAAAATATTTCCACATCCAAATATGAATAATATACAGGATTTAATGGCATATTCTTTGAATTTCAGAAAGTAAAAGCCATACTTATAATGTATAAATAAAATATATACATGCTGGTGTCAAAGATAACATTTAGCAGTGTGACAGAGTGTCATCGAAATTCATTGTCATCCATCACCAGGATGAATAAAGTCTCACTAAAGAAAAGTAAAATATACCTTTTATACTTCTAAAGTTTTAGAAGTAAAATTTTGAAGCATAGATTTTCAATGCACATAGGTTAACTTGTTAAATTTTATTAAATCAATAATCTTACTCAGTGATCATATGATATTTTATTAATAATTCAGTGACATGTTAACATTGGAATAGATTACGATTCACAGTTGAGCAGAAACAAATCAGAACTATTGTTTTCTGGGATTTTTAATTATTATGTTTGCTGCATTATGCTCACATGGTCAAGCAGAAAATGACCATTATGTTACTGAAGTTTTGTGTTTCTTGAGACATTGGTGTGACATTGTTCTTTAATGATGAAAAATGATTTTTTTCAATTATTTCATAGTGTTCTATGACATTATTAGGCTTGACTTTGTTTTAACATGAAGCTAGGTAGAAGGAAGGAAATTAAAACAGTAAATATTTATGTAAAAGAAAAATTATATTGGCTGAGGTTATGATACGCTACAGGTGCCCTATGAATGCTTCTATTAAAGCTGTGATTTTAAAGCCATTATATATATGTATACGTGTGTGTGTGTATGTGTGTATACATGTATATATATAGCCATAATAATATATAAATGTTTTTCTAAACTGTAATAATGTAGCCAAACATATGGAAAAATTGTCCAACTAGCTACATAGGATCACATACAATGGAAATAGAAAGATAGACAAAGGAGGGCTGATTAAGTGTCATTTGTAGCTGATGAATACACTGTTGAAGAGTGTTAATTTGTGAAAACAAGTATCATATTATTTTACAAAACAAAGTCTAGTTCACAGAACCAGTCATCTAAACTTATATGTTTAATCTGTGTATGTATGTATGTATGTATGTATTTATGTGTCTACTTATCTATCATCTGTTTCCATCCTGAAATGGACATGACAGCTGAGGTTCCAAGTAATATTCAGCCAGTGCATCATAGTTACTCTCTTCCTTGAGTCAGCACTACATGTGCCACTAATATCCTAATAGTATGAAGGCGTCCATCCTCTTACATATTATATAGCCTTGTAAATTCATGTTCACTTAGGAGAAGAACAGAAAATAATAGGAATACTACAGAAGTGGTTCAAAAATAACAAAGGAAACTATTAAGAGTAAAAGTGTTTTTTTCTTTTGTCTTCTTACTTTTTTCCTGTATTTTCTTCTCTTCTTTCTTTTTCTTATTTAGAAGTAAAGTACAGGAGAGTTGACTCACATGTCTCAGAAATCAATTGTATGCCTTTGAGAGATTCCTTAGAGTGATTTTTGAATCTGCCAGGATGGCTTACAAGAACAATCCTTTATGCAGTCGTAACTACTGCTTATTTGACAAGTTTCTTCCCTTGGACTGTTCGCCTTTGAAAGGGTTCCTTATCAGATGAAGTTTATATTCCTCCTCATTTTTTAAAAAAATTGTGTTGTGTAAAGTGAGGATTCTACATTGAATATATAACCTATGTATGTCTTATCAAGGACATTAGAGGAACTGGTCAAAGTCACAGCTTCAGAGAATCTAAAAGTTTTAACGGCGTACATAGTGGCTTCTGGAATGGTCATTTTGAGACATTTACAAACTCTTGTGTGCTCATCCCTCCGAACTTATTAATGGATAAGAAGCATTTAAGAATAAATTACTAACCTTAAAATGGTAACTTGCCATTTATTTTATTCTCTACAGATCTAGGCATTCAGATCTTATACCCAGAAGAAAAAATACAGCAGTATCTTTCATTATTTAGTAATGTTTAGTAAATTTGTGATTTTTAGAAAGCCACTGTCAACTCGTTTTTTATGAGTAATGAAAACAAAAGTAAATATAGAATTTCCCTGAGATTTTAATTTTCAAATTTACATGCATATGTTAAAAAGTCAAAATGAGCGTTCAAGGGATTAACAAATTGTGGAGCTTACTATACCACAGATATTTCATGTGAATTTAATTCAGAAGTGACAAATTTTTTAAAAGTTTCAAATTAAACCTTACATTTCCTACAGCTACACACAGACAACATATATATACTTATGTGTAAGTATTCAATTATTTTCATTCCCATAGATCTTTATTTACTAAAATTATTATGATGAGCTTGCTTGCCTTTCCATTACAAAAGCCAAGGTTAATAAAAAAAGAAAAGAAAATGCTCTCCTTGTTTATTTATGTAACCATTAATACTAGATGAAATTTGAAAAATTGTATTAATTATATTGTATTATTTGATAAATGTCATTGACCTTGTTGTTTATTCAGCTATTAAGTAATTTCTGTAAAAAAAGAAATTCTAACTGATCACTGACACTGAGCTGGCTTTCTATGCAAACAGATAAAGTATTTTGAAAAGATTGTAGAGTTCAAATTCCCCACAGCTTTTTATAAATCAGAATTAAGGGGAAGCATTTAGACAAAAGCTCCCTAGGGAATATTAATGCAATGCAGAAGGATTGTTTTAAAACTTTTGTATAGTTGGTGAAACTTTCTTCAAGTAGCTAAGCTACCTGTATTTGGTCCTCTGTGGTAGCAATATTTTCCCTAAACATGCCTTTTAAGATACTTTCTGCCTTTCTGTTGACAAATGAAAGAAACCAAACAATGCATGTCTGGATGGACATTAAATACTGAATCATTTCAACATTTTGTGTCTATCTGTATGCACATTTCTTGATGATTTTCCAAAATTGTTTAGATTTAGCACCTAAGTTACAGAAACTCGGCTGAGTACACCCTAGAAATAAGTCATGTCTAGGCCAATAGGAATTTTTCAGAAAGAAAAGGAAAAAACAAATTGAGCCTAGGAAAGAGTTCATGGAAGGGAAAATAAAACCACTGTAAAGGGATAATTACTCATAATCAGGGAAGTAGTACATGATATGCCTCCTCTGATTGTTCTGTAGCAATCCCTAGTGCCTCATGGGAAGAGGAAAAAAAGAAAGTAGTGAAAACTAAAGCAATTTTAACAAAATCTCTTTAAGGCACTGAGCTCCCAAAGCCACCCTGATGTACAGCCCACAATGCAGAGCAACCCTAGGACTGCCCTGCTAGTCTGAGTGCAACCAGGAAAGAGAAATCACCCAGTAATTTGAACAAGGAAAACTTAATATTGAAAATGCCACAAGAACTAGGTAGAAACAATATTTTATAAACGATAAGAACAAGCTAATATAGACCCCAGCACACAAGAATAGTTATTAGTGGCTAGTACATTTCATTCGTGCTTGGACCTAGGTATTCACAGAGATTAGCATAGGATTGTAACTGATCCTCAGAGAATCCTTTACTTTCACATCTACACAGCATCTAGATTATTTTCTAAAACAAAAGTCAACAGGACACTATTTGCTCAAAATTCAGTTTTTCGTCTTACTCAGCATGAAAAATAAAATAACTGCAAGAGCCCAGAAGGTCCCAAATCCAATGTTCCAATTCCAACCACAACCACCATTCGACCTTGCGTCTCCCTCCCCACATGAATGATCACAGTGCTCCTAGTGCAGGGGCTTTCCTTTGGCCAAAATGCTCCAAGTGCTCTCAAGTCAGGGATTTTATATTTTAGTGCTCACTAATTTATCTACCTGTAGCATCATTTCCCAGAAATCTTAAGTCCTGCTCAATGTCATTATAACTAAGGAGACTTTCAGGATAAGCTTCCATAAAATGACAAACACCTATGCTCTTATCTTACACCACCCAACATTATTATTGTTCCTTCACCATCCATTAACAGGAGGAAATTTGTTTGCTACTATATCTTCTTATGCCTTAGAATGGAGAAGACCATTCAATATGCTACTCTTACTACTGTAAGTTGGAGTGTTCTAGGTCTTGGTGGAGAAGAATTTCTATCTCCTTTTTTTATATAGCACCCATAGTACGCTCTCAATAAACATCTGAAATAGCCTGAATGGATGAACTGATGAATGAAGGAGCAGCAACACTTTTTATTCCCTGTAACTGTGGGGGAAAAATGCCAGAGTTAAGTACCTTTGAAATTGAAATCAGTCAGAGAGAAATAAAGTGAGAGAAACCCATTTATTTCTTACAAGCAGTCATCCACTTCTCCTCTACTGTGTCTCTGGTGACCTGGCTTCAGAAGAAGAGTCCCCCACCCAAACTCTCCAGTCCAGATATGCCCTCCCTTGCCCTTGTAATTACCTATCGATATGGAGATGGACTACTTCTCTCCACCCCTTGGAAACACCTATTGATATGGAGATGCACCAAAGCCAGGTGACAGATTCTGGAAATACTGCAATTTTAACCACAGCCCAGTCCTCCAGAAATCTCACCTTGCAATCTACTTGTTTCCATCTTCTGCAATGGCCCCTGTATGAGAAAACTGGAGCACTGTAACCAGACTAATAACATACAATAGCAACAGCAATAAAATCATGATAATCCTCAAGCCAGAGGATACATCTAGGTACAAAGTCCTACACAGATTAAGTCCATAGCTCGCCCATTCCACAGCTAGCAGTAGCTGAACGGAGCTCAGAGCAATCATCACACATCAGCTGCAGCCAGAGGGCAGGTCCACGCTATAGGGACTGTACAAGAAAATAGCCTTAAGAAAATAACGATAAGATACAAGTTTTAATGATACCAGCATAGGCAAAACTTGTCCTTCAGGTATGATGCATGCAAGAGTGTGGTCCTGGGATAGGACAGTGGCAGGAATGGGATCTCGTCCTGGTCTAGTATACCAGATTTTCACACCCCTCCCTATGGGAGTTACAGATGGATCAACATATAGGGCTACAGGAGGTACATGCACTGGCCATAATGATAAAACAAGAGTTCCCCGTAAGATGCTCTTACCTCCCAGATGTTTGGGTACACTACCATGATCTTTGGGGAAAACACTGCTGTTATTCTAGGAATACAGAGGATGCCAGCTCCAAGGTCTTTTCCCTAAGGTGACAGGAGGGGCAGCCATTGCTGGTCCATGTGTCAAAATGTTCAGGGCCACGTCCACTCAACAGAGTCTCCAGGGTATAGTGCAGTGGGGGCTGGCAGCAGGACGTTGCTCTGATGGTCATATCCTGGCTTAAATAACTCCTCTTTGGTTTGCACATACAATTGTATAGGAGAGGCAGCAATGTGCGTTAGCATATCCACAAGGCTCAAGGCTCCTTTTTGTGGCTTCTCATTCAAATGCTATAGCACTTCCCATAAACAAACTGACCAGCCATAGACTATTGGTGTCCGACTTCAGGCCAGATTTCAACAAACCATTGTAAATCTCTATCATGTCTTCCCCAGTAGGGCTGTATAGTAAATGAAACTTCCACTTTATTCCTAATGGCTGAACCCATTCTTGTAATGCATATGCAATAAAATGGGTGCCTAGATCACTCTTGATCACCTGTGGCTGGCTATAGACTGCAAAGAGAAGATCTAGGTCCATTTTGGTCATTTGCTGATAAGCATAACATGCAAGAAAAGCCACCAACAGTTCAGTAACTGTGTCCACACAAGTCATGGCATATTGATATCCTTCTGATAGGGGCAGAGGTCCAATATAGTGTATGTGCCACCTGACAAAGGGTATTGTCCCCTTTTCTATGGTCCCATGTTGCTGTGGGACACAGTGTAAGTCCCTCTTAGAGCACACAAGGCACTCCTGGTCTCTCCTGATTTCTTAAAGGTCAATGGAAAGCCTCACCAATGGGCTACAGCCCACATTGTCTTTTGAGCCACATGCAGCAAATGCTGGTGTAACCATTGGGCTACATCAGAGGCAGGCTTTCCTTCTAGCAATGCACCTGAGCCAGTGTGTCTGCTTCATCATTTCCTGGGGATGTCAAAGGCTAGTCACATGATACACAATAACTGCCTCAGTCTGACCAGAAGCCCATAGGTCTTATCAGAGCTCTTGCTCTGAAATGGGCCTTTGACAAACAATGTACTTGGCATGGTACCATGTCAGTAGCCATAGGGTCAAGCCCCAATAGATGGCCCAGCTGTCAGTGCAGACAACTATAGGGGAGGGCTCCTGGGTAATCACGAGCCATACTGCCCACAACTCAACCCATTGGCTGCTCTTCCCCTCTCCATCCTCCATCCATATTGTCTCAGTTTTAGGATGGAAAGCCACCTCCCTCCTTTGGGGGCTGCCCATGACTGGAGCCATCTGCACACAAAGCATCTTTAGGTACAGGGTTTTGCCCTCCCAACAGGGACTCTCAGCTACCAATGCCTCAAAGGCAAGTTCTTCCTGCTTTCCACTGGTATAGGTCACTGGCCCCAGTAAGTGTTGGAGCTCTCCACTTAAAGGGCTGTTGGAGAGTGTGCTATGCTGCTTTAAGTATGTGCCCAAATTGGCCAGTGTTGGTGTCTGTGCCACACCGATCCATGGCCTTTGGGTCCAGTCTTGCACCCATCCTGCAATGGGATAGGTGGTTATTACCTTGTTTGGAGCTATTCCAGTGATGAGCTCCATAGCCAGCAAGGCATGGTACACAGCAGCCAGTTGCTTCTCTACCAAGGTGTATCAGAATTCTGCTCCTTTCCATGGCTGTAACCATAATCCAATAAGTTTGCAGATCCATTCAAGCCACTACCACTACCACAGGCCCCATCCATAACCATATGCAATCACAAGAACAGGTAGCTCACAGGGCCTTGACGAGTCCATTACACTCAAGGCTTGTACAGCTTTGATTGCTCACTGAGCTGCAGTAAAAGCAGCTGCACATGTTTCATCCCAGTCTCACCTGATGCTCTTTCATACCAACCTGTATAAGGGCTTCAAAATCTGTGCTATGTGCAGGATAAACACTCTCCAGTAGCCCAAAAGACCCCAAAACTCTTGTAATACTGCCACAGTGGTTGGGGTAGCAAAAGCCTGGACCCTGTCTATGACTGCTTCTGGGATAACTTTAGTTTTACCCCACCAGACAACTCCCAAGAACTTTACTGATAAACCAGGTCCCTGAACCTTGGTGCTGTTCACAGCCCACCCTTTCTCCTGCAGATACTGCAGCTGACTAGGAACTGCCCCTTCTAAATCTGCAAGGGAATCAGATGTGAGCATAATATCATCAATGTGGTGGCACAGCCACAGCATTTGTGGTTTCTTCCATGTGGCCAAGTCCTGGGCTCTAAGTCTGTGACAAATGGTGGGACTGTGGAGGTAGCCCTGTGGAAGGACAGTGAATGTCCACTGCCAGCCTTCCCATGTGAAGGCAACTGTTCCTGACTTTCCTGTGGTATGTCAATAGAGAAGAAAGCATTAGCAAGGTCCACAACATAATGATACGTCCCTAGTTCATAACTGAATGTGTTCATAAGGGCTGCTATAGAGGAGACAGCAGCATGAAAAGGGGGTGTGACTTTATTCAATTCCCTGTAAACCACAGTCATATGCCTGCCAGGAGCTTTCTGGCTTTTCACTGGCCACACCAGGGAATTAAAATGACTATGAGTGTTCTTTATGAAGCCCATCTTCACCAACTCCTGCAGAATTCCTCTGATTTTCTTGTGTCCCCAGGCAATTTGTACTACCTAGTATTTTTCACCTGCCAAGGTACAGGCAGAATTACAGGCAGGTGCCTATCATGTCCCTCAGAACTGACTTTAGTTTGAACTCACATGCAGTGGTCTGTAACCACAGCTCCTGCAGAATATCCACCCCCAAAATGTATTCATTGATGGGAGAAATGTACACAGTATACTCCTTTGGGGGTAAATGCCCTATCCCCAGAGGGATTTGGGCTTTCTTCACTCTTACTGCCTTATCTCCATCACAGCAGGTGTTCCAGGAAAATGTTCAGGGCTGCCATAAATTGGGTTGCCATAAATCAGAGAACTTTCCTTCTTCCAATAGTACCAGGACACGTTGTACATTCACGGGGGACCTATGAGTTGCTAATTCTACATATGGCCTCTGGTCCCCACACTGTCCCCCAAGGAGGGGCCCGTGACCCCCACCTCAGTGAAACCACAATGCCCAGTCATTCTCCTTTAGGGTTGAGGGCCCAGGTGAAGCCTGAGTATGGTCCCACAGGGAGTCTTTCAGGCACACAGGCTGGACATGGGGCTTTGACTCTGGCTTCCATGTCCTGGGCCTCAGTGGCTGGCTTTAATTGGTTCCATAGTTCTAAAAATATACTATTGGGCTACCCATCAAGTTTTTCTTTCACTACCCTGGCCTTTATCATATCAACCCACATGTGTGTCCTCGAGACCTTCACGGGTTCCTTTGCACCTCTCCTTTCAGTCATGGCCCGTACTTCGTTCCACACTCTTGTTTCAACCTCCCAGACCCACTGAAGTATGACTAGCCTTGCTTAGGGGTTGCCCTATGTCAGGGGCAAGAATAGTCACTGGGGGCCCAAAGAGAGATGGAGTAACTGTATAAAGCACCAGATTTCTCATTCCTACGATGAACAATTCTTCACTTGTGCCCTGGGGGTCCATATTATAGATGATAGTTTTCATGTCCAGCTCCTGTAACACCTGCTGGAGCTCTACAGACTTTTTCCAAGTAGTGGGTAAGTATAGTAAATCATCCTGATGAGGCCAAACTGCCCTGATGGCTGCTGTCAGCCAATTCAGAAGCTCCCAATTCCCCGAGGTGTGACGGGCACTTTGAAACCACTGCCGGAGGTAAGGGTGTGTCATCAGCAAAGCCACTGTACCCATTTCATAGTCCGACATAACAATGTTTTTCACCTGCATATCCCAGAGATGCAAAAGCTATGTAGGCAGAGTTTTGATGTCTTTTGCTGATACCAGACGCTCATGTCTACCAGCTCATCTAGGGTATAGAGCATGTTGTGCTCCACAGCCTGAGAAGGTCACATTTCCTCCCCTGAGGAGCCCAAGGTTATTGCATTTTTATTTTCTTAATTACAACCAGGTGGGCCTTTAATACAGAAGATGCTGGTGCCTCAGGCAGTGGCCTCTGCAACAGATTGGCCCTCAGTCTCACCCCCTCATCCTCTCCAGACATCTTCTCTACCATCTCTGGGGCTGAAGGCACCACTCTTTCCTTCCCCTTTCCTATGGCCTCCTGTAAACGCGGCTTCTCCTGCTGTCTCCTTCCTCACTGCTAGGGTATCTTCCAGGAGCACTACCTGTCTTCTCAATAACTGTCTCTCTTTCTTAAGGGCATCCCATAGGTCACTGCTTAGCTCCTCCAAGTAATGCTGAAGTGTATTTCTCTCCTGCAGAACTCTCTCTCTCTCTCTCTCTCTCTCTCTCTCTCTCTCTCTCTCTCTCTCTCTCTCTCTCCTTGATAAGATGCCTTCAGCCCCTTTCTACTATCTCAAGAAACAAACATCTCACAATCTTGGCTGCTACATGGCCCCTCAGGGAATCTAAGCAGTTTCTACCTCACAGAGCGCTAATTCCATAGCTTCTGGTGTCTCCAGCCTTCTCTAATTCTGGGGAAGGCACAACCTGTCTAGGAGGTGCTTTACCCTAGACCAAAGCCCCACTAAGGGCTCCCTAATCAGAATTCCCACAGATAGGGGGCTCCCAGGTGAAACCACACCCTCCACCACTGCAGCCCCTGGGGCCTTCCCACCTTCCACAATGGGGCTTCTGGCACCACCCCACCATCTCTAGGGGCAGGCTGCCCAAGCTTCGCACCAATGAAGATTTTGGGCTCAGAAGTCCTGTTGACTACTGCTAGATGTAACTCTGGGTGGAAAATGTTTTCCCAGCCTGGGGCCAATTACCTTTGAAACTGGAATCAGTCAAAGGGAGATATAAAGTGCAAGAAACCTGTTTATTGCTTACAAGCAGTTGTCCACTTCTGCTCCCCTGTGTCTCTCATGTCCCGGCTGCAAAAAGGAACACCACCCAACTTCTTCAGTCCAGATATGCCCGTGTTCCCTCTCATAATCACCTATTGATATGCCCTCCCTTGCCCTTGTAATTACCTATTGATATGAAGATGGACTATTTCTCTGCACCCCTTAGAAACACCTATTGATATTCAGATGCATTAAGGCAAGGCAGGAGATTTTGAAAATATTGCAATTTTACCCACATTAGCATAAATTCACTGTGATCCAAGGGGTTAATGAATAATAAAAGCATTCCTATTATTTGGGAAATTCCAAGAGTTTGGAGTTTCCTTTCTAAGAACTAGGGTCAAAGTTGAGTCTGTGTACAACACAAATTAAATCTAAATGAAATTAGGATGAGGAAGGTTTGAAGAGAAGAATGAGGAAACATGGAGATGAGTAGGAAAAACAAATGGTTTTTAGATAATCTAGGACAACCCCATTTAAAAGGCCAATATGTTTTCTATAATTTCTGTGTGCATTTTTTATACTCTAATCAAACTACATCATTTTCAATTAAAATGCAATCTAGGCATTCCTTCTGATGAGTGGGGATAATAAAGTTGGCAATTAATTGAAGTGAAATGTCTTATCCAGAAGTGTAAGAAGCTATGAATGAAAAAATTGACTCATATTTTAGGCTATGAAACAGACATTTATATTGAAAATTTGTAAAACCTTTCTCTGTTATGAAAAGTATAATTTTCAGAGTTTACTATCCACTCTGAATAATTAGTATGAAAATGACTACATATATTTGCATTTACCTCTCTCCTTTCTTTATATGTATGTAGATATTTATATATGTGTGTATATATCTGTGTCTATATAACTATATTAATATCTTTAACTGCCATGTAAATGCAGTACACATTGGTTATAGGAAACAATCACTACATCATACTTGGCTTACATTGTAGAACATGCATTTTAATATTATTTCAATTACTTAACAAAGCAGCCTATAGTGTGTCTCTTTATACGTATTAGATAAGAAGGGAGAGAAGATTTCAGATATATTATTGAGATGTCAAACAAAATACGACTGTTATTTGTTTTTAGGTTTATTTTTGAATTTCTTTTTTGGATCAACATAAAATTGTGCTCAATTATTTTCCATAACATATGAATAAATGGTAGGTATTAATAAATGAAGATTGATAAACAGAAATCTTTCCTGTTTTCTATGTTAAAAAATGCCAGTCCTCTTAAGGAGATTTTAATCCCACCTCAGCAGAAAAACACATTTTAGAAATTATTTTTAAAGTCACGCTGTAATTTTCCAGGGAGAAGCCAGAGTAACAGATGAGTATTTTAGCTGCTTAAAGTTACACCTGTATTCAGGGTGGATGACAAACATTTTTTATAACATATACATTTTGCAAAAAGTAAAAGATAATGAGATGTAAAATTAATTACAATTACATAAAGACTGAATATGCAACTCTAGAATGAGTTTTTAAAAACATTGAACCTATGGGCTCAGATTTTAGAATGTAGAAAGATTACTAGTTGTGCTAGTTCAAACTACAGGTTGTGGTCCCCAAATCAAGACACATAGTCTAAACATATGTTGGGTGAGCCCTGACACATACATTTTTTGTTAATATTCAGAAGGACTGTGATACAGTTGGTTTAAGATAGGCTTTAACAAATTTCCCAAAAGAAAGAAATATGATACAGGTCTTTTTTTGATCTGAAAAGTAAAGACTATATGGGGATAGAGTTAAAGATAAAATCAGACATAAAAAACAAAGGAAAAAAATATCTTCTTTAATCCTCATGGGTATACTTCCTGGAGCTGTAGCTTACTGTTGCCAGGAAACACATATCTAAGCTTAGTATATTTATGAGAAAAATGTTTGGCTTTGCTGGAATAAAAAGTGGAGTAAAGTTATTAACAAATGAACTTACATGTGTGATTGCCTATTATGCTAAGCATTACATATGCTTAATTGTTAGTTGCCAGGATGTGCTTTGATGGGTCAGTACAATATATAATTTCCAACATTTTCAACAATTCTGCATGATAATTTATCTGGCTTGTTATTGCTCTTACTTGCTTATAGCATCAGTACCTACAGAGAAAACTTCACACCATATGTACTCTCAGTAGGACACACTAGGAAAGCTAGTTTTTTATTTTAAAATAGAATCAGAAGTTATCCTTTTGAAAGATAGTTATAACAGCATTTTTTCAAAATCACCCTGTGCTAAGTGGAAATAGCAAAGTCTGTAAAGTGAATACATTTAAGAGCCAAACTTAGGAGAAACACACATTATGAAATATTACCTTTGGGAAACAGTGAAATAAAATAACATATGAGTGTACAGCAAAAGATGAAATCATAACAATAGTGGAATTCTCTAGTGAGATTAAGCAATAAAACAGTTCCAGCTTATCAAGTGATACTATATTCATAAAGACATGTTGTTTAAGTGACGGAAGATTTACAAACCAGTTTTCAAACCAGAAATTATGCTAAGTGAAAGCAAAATGATTCAGAATAACATTTTTTATATTTTATAGCAATTTCTATTCTTTATGTCTTTTTTGTCTTCTGGGTTACATCATTCACCCACCTATCAATATTTCATAATGAAACTAGAGATGAATCGTGATGTATACACGTTCAGTGATAAATGAAATGACTCAAAACCAATATCCTTGGATAGAAAATGTAACTACTGCTATTTTCAAGGCTAAAAGATGCAGCAAGAAAGAAAACTGTGCTGCTCTTTCTTGCTTAAAATTCTGCAAATAAACTGATTAGTAGTACACTTGGCCTTTTCAATTTTATGCATAGACATGTCTTCACATTTAAATTTGATGAATATTATTGACTTGGGAAAAAATAGAAATGAGTTTATTATTTTTGTAGTATCAGTAATTTTTTGAAATATAGGTCCTCAGTTGAGGACCTTTTTTATTTTTTTCAGAGAAAAACAAATGAGTGTTTTTCCCAGTGCAGAGTGATTATCCACAATATTTCTCATGGTCAACAATATCTTTTTGAATAATTCCAAGGATAAGGAGTTCACTACTTTGTAAGGACACTCATTTTAATGTTGGATAGATGTACCATCTAACCACCATCAGGGAAAAAATATATTTCATATCTTCAACAAATTTGTTCTCCTTGTGTTTTCATGTATTCATTTTTGTTGTGATTTCTGAAGTAAAAAGATACAAACTCATCTTTCAAGGATACATATGTGGCTTTTCTCAGCCTTTCACCAGAACAATTAACACAGCTTCTGGCATGTGGCCTATTGGCTTTTAAACAAGATTTCTTCACTTGATACTTAACTGGCCTTTAGCAGATTACTTTCTAGCTCTAGCTTCAGGTTCCTATCTTTAAAATGAGAATAAATGACAACACTTTGCATTCGAGGAATTTTGTTTGGATTAAATGCTATTAACAGAACTAAATTCCTGGCGCAGAATATGAGTGTGAAAAATGCTAATTCCCATGAGTATAACTGTAATTGCACTCCCATTTCTCTCAATAATATTTAGAAGAAATATTTTTGATGACTAGCCAAGCGAAAATACAATATTTTGGACATCTAATTCCTTATTATACCATCTATCTTTATTCAACTGTCAAATTTATCTGATTATTCTAGCACTGTCTCAAAAAGTAAAATAAAGCAAGTTTTTCACTTTTTTTCTTTAGCTAATGGCCTTAACTATACCTGTTGACTGTGGCTTTTTTCCCTAAGTGCCTTCAAAAAAATCTATTTAATAATAAGTTCTCAAATGATGTTGTGATTTAGCATCAAGCAAATAATTTCTGGAACTTGTCTCATTTAGTGCTTTATAAAATTGGAACAAATATACATAATCTCAAGCTTCTGCCAATCTTACATCTCACAAATACATAATGACTAATATTATTCCTAACTGCTGAGGAATCAGAGAATATTTTGCAGTATCAAAGAACACATAGATTGACATACTTAATATTACATTAGCCTATTATTAGTATAATATTATGGGACAGGTATTTTACAACTAAATAAATTTCATGAGATAAGTTCAGTGAAATTTTACTTTTAAAAAATCAAAATTTCAAAATGAATGTTAAAACCTATAATTTTTGAATAATCTCAAATTTTATTAACATTCATTTATTCTTATAATTACTTCAAAATTTGGTTTCTCTATTCTTTTCTTGATTATACATTTTTCTTTAGAATTGTCCAGAGATGAAGATTACTGCTCCCCCCACTGCATTAACATTTTCTACTCAAGGACTGATTGCAATCTTATGCAAAGTAACTCACCAAAAATAGTTGAAAGACAGAGAGGGCACTAAATAATTTATCCCAAATAACCCCAGATGTGGGAAGCTTCCTTTGCAATGCCAAATGCATGGTTTTGAATGCCTTATTAATATATATTTAGTGGGTTGATGAGCTATATTATAATATAAATTATAAATTGTCTGATGTTTTCCTCTACTTCAGTTCTAATTACAATGTAGTCAACTCTTGATTATCTATTGTAATGGGGACATGAATAGTAGAGATAAACAAAATCCACAGATTATTTTTCCCCACATTAAAAAAAAACAACAGTTTTGAATTTTTCTTATATTCAACCTTCGTCTGTCCTCCATCTTCTCTTACCTTCTAGCTATTCTTAACAAATAAGTAATAAAATAAACTAAAATCAGTAACAGGCATAAGTTAACCTACATCAAATATTTGATAATCCGTACCTGTATTTTTAAGGGCTTATTTTAAAATTTCTGTCCCTGCAAAGACATAGAGATTTGCAGTATTAAATGAATATATCCAATTATGATTCCATCATATACTTATGTAATAATATGGATTTATTAAGTATTCAGAAGAATAATGATCATTCAAGATACATGTATTACATATATACATATGTATTTGCCTTTTTTACACAGAGTAATATATTGGAATGTGTCTGAGTCCTTGCTCCAAATATTTCTTATTTTTATTGTTTGGGTCAGTTGACCACCTGGAGTGCCAGCTCTAGGGTAAACCTGAGGTAAGGCTAACAGGCTTGAAGGAAATAAATAAATGCGAAATTTTACTTTTAAAAAGTCAAAGGTACCCATATCTTTCTTTTATTCTGAACTAGACAGTGAATGAGACATAAGAAATATTCACAAGTTAAGATTTTAATACAAGTATTTTACAAAGGTTAATTCCAAAGATCCGGCTTTCTCTTTTAATAGCTGAGACCAGGCAGACATTATGAGGTCAGTATTCAGTGATATGCTGCAACCTGCTTGAATGGGTTTCTGAGAACTGACTCCTATTATTTCAGGACTTGTGCCAGCACCATTGGTAGCTTAAAATAAAATGACTAGTTATTGACCTCCCTTCCAAAAGAAGAAACGTTGAAAAGAATTAATCATTTATTTTAGTTTATTCCATTACTACTAACACAATGTTACAATGAACATATCAAAAAGAAAATGCAGACCATCTTCCAGTGATTTGATGTATCTTTACTTTTCCTTGAAAAAGTAGTTTAGCCTGCAAAACACACTGCATGCCACCCCACTGAGCCTTCACCATCTTCTCTGCTTGTCTGCAGAACAGTAGAGGGGGGCCAAGTCAGCACTGCTGCCGCTCTAGTGTAACTTGTCCTCATCCCCAGCCCCTTCCAGCTGCATGATCAAAAAATTACTGATACTACCCACATGTCTTATACTAGAGAACTAATAAGTTTCTCATGGATTATGTGAAATGGAAGTAAGTATGTGTGGGAGGCAGTGTGAAAAGATTTCAGTTTTAGTCTAAGGGAAATAGTAAAGAAGTGATTTAAGCTTATTAGTTTGGCTTAACCCCTTATGTAGTTTTACTTTTATTCCATGTACTTTTGGTGTCAAATTTAAGAAATCACTGCCAATCCAATGTCAAGAAGTTTTTTCCCTATCTTTTCTTCTAAAAGTTAAACAATTAAGTCTTTTATCTATTTGAAGTTTACTTTTATGTACATTTAAGATGGGTTGAATTCCATTCTTGTGCATGTGAATATCCAATTTTCCCAACATCGTTTGTTGAAAAAACTATTACCCAGTAATGTATTCTGCTTCTGCTTGTTGAAGATCAGTTGATCATCTATGTGTGAGTTTAATTCTGGACTCTCTGTACTCTGTTCCATTGGTCTATGTCTTCATGCCAGTACCATAATATTTTAATTACTGTAGCTTTTTAATATACTCTTAATGAAAAGTCAACCTATAGAATGGGAGGAAATATTTGTAAGCTATTTATCTGATAGGGGGCTAATCCAAAATATACAAGGAACACCTACACCTCAATAGAAAACAAAAAACCCTACTTAGTTAAAAAGTGGAAAAAGACTTGAATAGATATTTCTGTAAAAGAAGACACAAAGGTCAACCAGTATATGAAAAGATGCTCAATATCACTAGTCGTCAGGGAAATGCAAACCAAACTACAATGAGATATCACCTCACACCAGTTAGGATGACTATTATCAGAAAACAAAACAAAAATAACAACACAAAAAATGTTGGTGAAATTGTGGATAAATTGGAGCCCTTATATACTGTTGGTGGGAATGTAAAATGGTTCAGCTGCTTTGGAATAGAGTATGGAAATTCCTTAAAAAATTAAAAGTAGAACTGCCATATGATGCAGCAGTCCTACTTCTCGGTATATATCCAAAAGAATTGAAATTTGGACCTTGAAGACATTATCTGCACTCCCATGTTCACTGAAGTATTACTCAAAATACCTAAGTTATGGAAACAATACCAATGTTCATCAAGAAATAAATGGTTAAATAAAATGTGGTATATACATAGAATAGAATGTCAGCCTTAACAAAGAAGGAACCTGGATGAACCTTCAGGACATTACGCCAAGTGAAATAAGCCAGTCATAGCAGAAGGACAAATACTTCATGATTCTACTTACTGGATTATCTAGCTAAAATAGCCAAATTCATAGAAACAGAAAATAGAATGGTGGTTACCACGGGCCATGGGAAGGGAAAATGGAGATTGTTATTCAATTGGTTTAAAGTTTCAGTTTTGCAAGATTAATAGTTCTAGAGAGCTGTTACAGAGCATGACTAGTCAATAGCATTGTACAATGCAATTAAAAACTTTGTAAGAGGGTAAATCTTATGTTAAGCGTTCTTAGCACATGTACCAAAAAAGGAACACAAAGAAACTTCTGGAGGCGATAGATGTCTATGTTACACTGAGTGTGGTCATATTTTCATGGTGTGTACATACATTTGTCCAAATGCATAAAACTGCATACATTAAATATATACAGGTTTTTGTATGTTAAAACAAAAGTAATTTAAAAAGTCTCAGTTGAAATAAAATAAAGAGGTGATTGTAAGTAGATAAGAGCTCAGCAAGAGGTAAAGAAGAGCATCATATGTGTCTACAAGAGAAATAATACTATAAATTTGATCCCAATATGTAAAAAAAATTAAAAGACTATCATGCCTATTTTTAAAAGTCTATTAAATGTGCCACAGGCTTAAAAAAAGGACAACTATTTGAAATTAACTCATAAACAAACAAACAAATAAATAAAAAATGCTGCCAGTCCTGACAAACAGCAGTGGAAAGCATATGTTGACTCCACACCATGTCCTAACATAGAGCACAAAGGCATTCCGCTCCTGCACTGAGAAATATCTCTGAGCCGAGAAAGAAAAGTCTGTAGAGATTTGAACAAATCCATCACAGCTGCGCCAACATATGGTAAACTGATTAATGCATGTGTCACTAGTAAGATGAACCATGCAAAAATGTTACACGTGTATATTGTTTGTCTTAATGATACAAGTCCTTCTTTCCAATTTTATTGTTCAACTGTTCTATCAAAAAATAAGAAAACATATTTTAAATACTTGAATTTTCTAAGACATGCAAGGAAGCTTATAGTTCAAAAGATTAGGTTGACTGAGTAAGCATATTCAGAACCATGACATCAGTACATACTACTCTTTTCATGGTGTTTTGCATCGTTTAGGAATGACCTCTTACAGATCTTATAAAGTACTTGGCATATGTAAAATTTGCTCTAGAAATCTCAAGTATAATGTTGCTCTTTTTTTATGACAGCAAGGTAAGATATAATATAATTCCCTTTTATTTTCTGCAGTAGAAATCTAAAGTATTTGATATGGATGAAGATCCACTCAACAGCACAGGTCCATAAGGATTAATGGATGCATTCTCAATGGGGGAAGTATTGTCTCAGGGATGCCATAACTTGTTTCAGGGGAAGAAAAATATCATAGAACTTACAATGGTTTGTGACCTTCCAAAGGGCCACAGAGATAAACAGATATACAGTTAAACTGCAGTGTAAAAGTTCAATGTTAAAGATGGTTCATACAAAAATGTTTAAACAGTTCTATAATAGGTGATACTAATAATTTCCAAAGTTGTTGATAAATTCTGGCCTGGATGAATCCTAATTCCAAGGGAGGGTTTTCAACCTATGGGACTAGAACCACCTATGAGAACTAAAAATGGGAGCAACAGTGGATTTATGCAGTAAGGAAAGCAGGTAACCATGTAACAGGTATTTAATTGGAGTTAATAGTGTCAAAGATAAGCATTTAGAAAGTGAAATGCACAGATCAAGAATCTCAGGAAACAAGAATGGATGGTTACCAGCTAAAATATGGGGCAGTAGTAAAATCTGAATTTCAGATCAACAATTAATAATTTTGGACATACATATACCAAATTTTATTTGTTATCTTATATTCGAATTTGACTTTCCACATTGCATTTTTATGGAATAATCCTGGCAATTCTTTTCTGCCAAAGTTCCAGTTGTCTATTGGAAAGAGATAAAAGTAAATCAATGATAAAAGTTTCAGTTATCTGTCTAAAAAATTCATGGTCCCTAAAAAGGCTCTCTGTTTTCAAAGGTTAAGTTGTTAGTTAAGTAACTTGTCTCAACTCAAAAAGGCTGAGACACTAATCTATTTCACTTTTTCTAGAATCTTTGTACCATCACCCTCACTGTCACCTGGGATGAATCTATCTCTGCTGCCATGGAAACCACTTAAATATAAATTACACATAAACAAAGAAAAATATGTACATACATACATATTTAAAATTTATAATTACATTACAAGGAATTCTTAATGATCCTCTGTGCCAAGCAGTAGAATAGAGAAACATTCCATTTACTGCTCATTCCTTGAGCATGGTTATTATTCACATTTGGCAGACAGGTAGGTAGAAAGACAGACAGATAATAGAAAGAGAAAAATAGCTGGATCTTGCCTCTGATCATGGATAAATACATATTACACTGTCAATCAACTGACAATTATCTTTGGTTTCAATACCTCTGAGTTATAAATTTATCAAAGGAAGATCAATCCTTTCCATAGGCTTAGGTTGGAGCCTTTACTCACTGCATCCTGAGGACCTAGATAACTATTAGATACAATATCTTACTTTTCTTGGAAAAATACCAAGAGTATATCTGAAAATAGACAGTCTATTGGGTAGTTGGCTCTGTCAAAACTACATTTCTACTCCACAAATAGTCTTTCAATGAGTTATCAAACAGTAGATAAATTCATATTAATTGTGTAAATTAAGCATCAAGATCTAAAGCCTGAAAACAACAGCACCTTGAGGTTCCTTAAAATGTCTTCCTATTTCACTCATAGTGACTGGAGCAAAGTAAAGAGAGCAAAAGAGAAAATTGGTAATTATGACCTGGTTTTATTTTAAATTATGATTTATAGCATGGATTTTTTTTCCATTAATTTGATTTTTAAAATATTTCATCAAAATATTATTTATCTTATTTACTGAATGTTTTGAGGCCCCTTACATTTTGTATCTGAACCAAGTGTTTAATTTGCCTCATGAGCTTCCCCCTTTATGTATTCTGCTTCTGCTTGTCGAAGATCAGTTGATCATCTATGTGTGAGTTTAATTCTGGACTCTCTATACTCTGTTCCATTGGTCTATGTCTTCATGTGAGTACCATAATATTTTAATTACTGTAGCTTTTTAATATACTCTTAATGAAAAGTCAACCTATAGAATGGGAGAAAATATTTGTAAGCTATATATCTGATAGGGGGCTAATCCAAAATATACAAGGAACACTTACACCTCAATAGAAAACAAATATTTTCAGATATACTCCCAGCCTTGACATTGATAAAGAGCTCAGGAATAGACTTTTTTTTTAAATTTAGTGACTGGGTAAATATCTTGTTCCCCAGGATTAAATGCAACCATGGTGTCTATCATAGATTTATCACCATAGTTTGGTAAGAACATAATTTATGTTTTTTTCCCTTATGCAGGCAGCCAATGTAGAGCATTCTGTTGTTATAGGTGACACTTATCAATAGTCTGGTATCTGAAACTTCTTTATACTTAACTCATTACCCAGTCTAGCATTCTTTAACCAATTCATGGCTTTATCAATACTGTCATCACTGAATTAAGAAAACTCAATTTAACATAAACAGACTCTTTAGAGTATGAACCGAATTGTAAAACCCTTAAAGACCGTACAGGCATCAGTGAAGCATCAATTCTTTCTGAGATCCTGTGGGTTTTCTTCTGTGACACATTATGGTAGTGACACATTTTTTTGTTTGTTTGTTTTTTTGTTTTTTTTTTTGAGAGGGCATCTCTCATATTTATTTATCAAATGGTTGTTAACAACAATAAAATTCTGTATAGGGGGGTCAATGCTCAATGCACAATCATTAATCCATCTCAAGACTAATTCTCATCAGTTTCCAATCTTCTGAAGCATAACGAACAAGTTCTTACATGGTGAACGAATTCTTACATAGTGAATAAGTTCTTACGTGGTGAACAGTGCAAGGGCATTCATCACAGAAACTTTCGGTTTTGATCACGCATTATGAACTATAAACAATCAGGTCAAATATGAATATTTGTTTGATTTTCATACTTGATTTATATGTGGATCCCACATTTCTCCCTTTATTATTATTATTATTTTTACTTTTAATAAAATGCTGAAGTGGTAGGTAGATGCAAGATAAAGTTAGAAAACATAGTTTAGTGTTGTAAGAGAGCAATTGTAGATAATCAGGTGTGTGCCTGTAGAGTATGTGCTAATCCGAGCGAGACAAGGGCAATAAAACATCCACTGATGCAGAAGCTTTCTCTCAAAACAGAGAGGGAGGTGAGGTTCTAAGCTTCACCACTGTTGTTCTCCGATTTCTCACCTGATGGCCCCCCTGCTACTGTGCCTGTCTTTGGTTGTTCCTCCCTTGAGGAATCTTACCCGTCTCTGGCTAACCAGTCATCTTCCGGGGCCATACAGGGAAATGTAAAGTTGGTAAGTGAGAGAGAAGCCATATTGTTTGAAAAGGTTAGCTTTTTACTTCTTTGCAGATTTATGCCCTGTGGCTTCTATGCCCAGCACTTGTCTCGATATATCTTTACCACCTGGAGGAATTATGCTACTCGGTAAATTCGATATGAGGCACGAATTCTATTTAAGGGTTGTAATTAGGAAGGAAGAAGAAAAGCTATAGAAGTAGCATATGGAAGAAAACATGGGAGGACTGATTATTTCTTTGACATATCTTCTTGTAGAGTACCTTAAGTATGTATCGGTTTTAAACTGCTAACTAACTTGCACACACATATTAACATAATAGGAATATGGTGACATAAACAAAGCAAATCTATAATTATCAGCCATCTCCAGTGAAGCCAAGAAAACCATTTAGGCACCCTAGGCATTTGTGAAAATTTGTCTATGATATGATGGATATTGTCCAACTGTACTTGAACAGTCTGAGAGAAATCAGACAAATTAAAGCAACCCATTTCTGGGATCTGTTCACATCCCATATGTTCTTTTAACCATAGTCTATAGACGTGAGATTTTGGAGTGCTACAACTTGCACCCCTCCCAACTCCTGGTTGAGTTCCAACAGTACAGATCCGGTCAAATTCGTTGTCTCATTGTATGCACATGCCAGCTTAGACATCTCCCTCCTCATTCCTATGGCAAGTCCAGGAAATGGTGGGGTAGATGCAGCCACAACCGCAGCATCGCCCGGATCCATGTGGAGGCTTTTTGATGATCGTCCCCCGGCACGAGTCCTCCAGAGAGTGCTGATGCCGGAAGCTCCTCCTCATATCATATCTTAGTTCATTTTCTGGGTAGCCAAGCTAGGCCTTGATCTTCTGCATAGAAACAAACAGACCCTTTGCCCACACTTTGACATGCCCTCTATACCACTGTATAGAACTCATTGGAGGTCAGCACACAGGAGCTGCTTTTTTTCTTTCTTTTTTTTTTTTTTATTAAGAGAAAAGCATATTATCAGAAAAGAGTACCTCCATAACTGATCATCTGACACCCTTTAAGTGATCAACATTAAGGATATTTAAAGCATGTGTTAATCTTTGATTTACCAATAGTTTCATCCTATCAAAGAGTAATCCCCCTTTTCTTTCTTTCTTTCCTTTTTGTTTTTTAATCTTTAATCTACACTTACATGAAGAATACTATGTTTACTATGCTCTCCCCTATATCAGGTCCCCCCTAAAACCACATTATGGTTACTGTCCATCAGCATAGCAAAATGTTGTAGAATCACTACTCGTCCTCTGTGTGTTGTGCAGCCCACCCTCTCCTTTCTCCCTCCCCCCCATGCATGCTAATCTTAATACCCCCTCTTCTTCCCTGCCCTTATCCCTCCCTGCCCAACCTTCCTCCCCAGTTCCTTTCCCTTTGGTACCTGTTAGTCCATTTTTGGGTTCTGTAATTCTGCTGCTGTTTTGTTCCTTCAGTTTTTCCTTTGTTCTTATACTCCTCAGATGAGTGAAATCATTTGGTATTTCTCTTTCACCTCTTGGCTTATTTCACTGAGCATAATACTCTCCAGCTCCATCCCTGTTGCTGCAAATGGTAGGATTTTTCCACTTCTTATGGCTGAGTAGTATTCCATTGTGTATATGTACCACATCTTCTTTATCCATTCATCTACCGATGGACATTTAGGTTGCTTCCAATTCTTGGCTATTGTAAATAGTGCTGCGATAAACATAGGGGTGCATCTGTCTTTCTCAAACTTGATTGCTGCGTTCTTAGGGTAAATTCCTAGGAGTGGAATTCCTGGGTCAAATGGTAGATCTGTTTTGAGCATTTTGATGAACCTCCATACTGCTTTCCAC